>NC_086251.1:25568746-26855504 GCF_021018805.1 Prinia subflava
ACAGACAATGTTTATTAATTACATTTCAGATTGTCCATTTCCCCCAGAGAACTAAATTAAATAAACCATGAGTAAGCCAATATAGCCAATGGAGAATTTAAACAAAGAAGAGCCCCAGCTTTACTAAAATAATGACGATAAATTTAATAGAAACACATCAGAACTTTTGATGGATATGACAGTGTTTTATAACCTACCAGAAATACTAAGCCAGACTTTGTGCACAAGACTGAGCTGACGCTACAGGTCATTTCTTTTGCAGAAACAAGAACAGCCAAGGGAAGAGCACAGCTGCAAGGAATCAGTGCCTTACAGACAGATGATATTGAAATGTTGCTCTTCAGCCTCAGGGCATTTACAGAAGTAGCTCAGGAAATGCTTTTACAGATGAGAGGACACGCCAGGTACATAAAGTCCCAGTTCCAAAGAACAGACAGCCTCACTGCTAATTTCTTTTTCTGCTTTTTAAGAAACCTGCCTTTCTATTTAAGGTTATTTGACAAGTCCAATCACCTTTTTAAGGACTCTATAAGACAAAAAAAAAAAAAAAAAAAAGAAGAAATGGACAAGTAATGTATCAGACAAAGTCTTATATTATTTATACATTAGGATCACAAATTCTGTTTCAATTTTCAAGTATCTTCCATCTATAAAAGCATAAAAACTTAGTTTGCATTTTCAACCTCCTCATTTATAAATAAGAACAGTTATTTGTGTTTCATACACAAATAATACTATATTTCAAGGAAGGCAAAACTGCTTAACTAGAGCCACAGAATAAGTAAACAGAGACTCTCAATAAGTAGAGCTAGGAATCATAGAATATCCTGAGGCACAAGGAACCCAAAGGATCATCAAAGCCCAACTCCTGCCCTGCACAGGACAAGCCCCAGAATCACACCACGTGCCTGAGAGTATTGTTCACACACTTCTTGAACTCTGTCACACTCGGTGCTGTGACCAGCTCTCTGGGGAGCCTGACCACATGCCCAACCACGCTCTGGGTGAAGAACCTTTTCCTAATACCCAATGCAAACTTGTCCTGATTCAGTGTCTGCCCCTCCTCTTCACCTCACAATGAAGCTGCAGCCACTGATGACATCCCCCCTCAGACTCCTCTTCTGCAGGCTGAAGGAACTAAGTGACCTCAGCCTCTCCTCATTCAGCTTTCCCTCCAGGCCCCTCATCATCCTCATGGCCCTCCTTTGGAAGCTCTCTAAAAGTTTAATGTCTTTCTAACGTTGCGGTGCCCCAAACTGCACACAGAATTGAATTGTGCCAAAAGAGTGAGAGACAGTCCCCTCCCTTGCCCAGCTGGTGATGCTATCCCTGATCCCCCCCAGGGCATGGCTGGCCCTCTTGGCTGCCAGGCCACACTGCTGGGATAGATTATAGCTGTCCTTTTCCCCAGTCTTTTGCTTTTCTTACATGACCACAAAACTGCAGAGGTCAATTCAGGCTGACTGGCCATTAGGCAGAAAAACCAGATCATTTAAAGAGGTTCTCTGTAGAAGGATTTGACTGTTGGACTTCATGAGATGATAGCACACTGAAGAGAGTGGTTTGACTCAAGAAAGGAGAGGAGGGCTTCGCAGACACCCAGTTTTGCATCTGCCAGCTTCACAGAACTTCAAGATACTGGTCTGGTAGACCACATACACACTTACCTAAATATGTAGTATACCACACTAACTGCCACACACAATTTTGTTAAGTCACTTGACACAAGAAAAGGCAACAGAATTTAGCAGAAAGCCTAATACTGAACGGAAATGGAACTGCTATTGGCTGCATCATTTTCCAAGGTCATTTCTTTGAGGTTATTTGAATATAGGCAGTTTGGAGACAGACCTTGTTAAACATTACTTGCAATAACAAGATGTAAAACTTGGTATGACAATTGTTGCAGCAGACATTTGGCCCAACAATAACTGGGAAAGTGCCACACATTCATCAGAACTGGATCTGTCTATAGGCATATACCTTTTTTTAACATTAAACACCTGTATCATCAACTTCAATTGAAGGTCTCATCACAGATGAGATGCCTGAAAAGGCATGTTCCTCTGGCATCTGCTGGTTTCAATAAATTGTCACGTTCTTATAAGAGAATACACCAACATGAAGTTAACAGTCTAATTTCAGACATTTTAAATAGATGGTAGTACCTCAACTGAAACACAACTGTACTTCATTTTAGTTAGATACATACAGATCCAGGTAAAATGCTGGTATCAAAACTCAATCGTGAGTGAGCAATCCATAAAACTCCCAGATTCTTTGGATTGGAGAATCTCAAACTGTGGATAAGGAGTCCTAAAGCTTCATATAGGAGCATGCAATACAGGTTTATCCTGCCGAAGATATAAAACAGCAAAGGCTACATCCCTCCATGGAGGCAGATTATAAGGCTTACACAAGATGCTGTGTTCTAAACTCCTGCAAATCATCTGATTTACAGTAACTATCTCTGTGTATTCTTTACCCACAGCAAGTGTAAAACAATTTGAATTAAGAACACCACAGTTATTTGGAAAGTAAATTTCCCAAGATCTGTTATATACTGTAGAGCTGCTAAGACCCATTGCTTTTAATAAAGCTTTACTCCAGAAGGCCCAATCTGTCTGCAACAAAGAAGGAACATCTCTGCTAGGTCTGAAAACTGAAGAGGTAGCAGACGGTTCACACACAAGACTCGGGCTTATTGCCAAACTGATCATAGTAGGTTGGCTGATAAAATCTTCATGCTTAGTACCTAAAGACCATGGAAGAAAGCATTGGTTTGTAAACTGCCAAGAGGGACTACCACTTTTATCCAGTGGCACAGCTTTGCAACCAAGACCGCACCACCTTGAAATGAGCTTTAGTATATGCAGTACTGCTTAGTAATGCAAGGCCAAAACAAACCACAGCCATAAACCACAGCCCCAGGATCAACAAAATAGACACTACTGAAGTGCCTAAATTTTAGCAGTTTGAGGAAAGCTACTTCTCCCACAAAAATTAGTGTAATAAGTGGGAGATACATGCAGCAAAGAAGGTGCTGACATTTCCTAATGGAGAATGTCAGAGAAAATTTAATCACCACCAGATTTCATTGCTATCACTTTTCTTGATTAATTCAATGGAAAAGGACAGAAAAGTGATCATATCAATTAACACTGCAACGTATTAAATGATCAGCAACAGAACTCTGAAGTGGAGAATAAAGAAGCAACAGATACAGCAAGGTGTTGCTGTACTTAACTAAATCTAGTTCCCTCACTGCAATCACACTTCTATTTAACATTCACGATCACACAGAATCTACATAAAAGTACCTCAGACGCGTGGCTACACGGATCAGCCATGCTGAATTCCCTGCAAAGCAGGAAGCAGTTCATTCATTTAGAGCAGTGCGCTCCTCTGCAGAGCTCGCTGCCTTTCACTGGCTGGTGATGGGAAACCTGCCCTATGCAGCCTGCTCTGTGAAGAGCTAAGCACACCAGAACTCCAGATGCTAATTGCCACCGCTTCCCTGTGCCTGCCTCTCAAATGAGGGGAGAAAAAAGGAATGTTACAAGGATCGGAGAGATGCTGAAGATGACGCGGGATAAAAACACCTCGTGAATTCGGCAGGTGGATCACGATGTCAAGAGGTAAGGTACCGTTAGGGCATAAACAGCCTGCTTGAGGCAGAGCGTGGACGCTTCCCCTGTAATATCACAAAGTAGCTTAGGGCAGAGGAGTTAATGGGTTCAAACACTTTCTCCCGTTGGCGGGGATGGGCGCCAGCGCTGCCCGGAGCGCGGGCTCGGGCCGCGGCATGGCCGGGCCTGCAGCGCCCCCGCGCGGCCGCCCGGGCCCGCTGCCGCTCCCCACGGACGCAACCTCAACACCGAGCAAAAACGCCCCTGAGGTACCTGGGGACCGGCAGGAGCTGTACTTTTAACCCATTTACTCTACTGACTTAGTTAAATACAAAAAAGTTAAATGGAACAGCAGATAAAACTGATCAGATTCAGGCTGCACACAGACACCAGCCTCTGCCTTGGTATTTCTCTTGCCTCACGTGCTGCCAGGCTGCACTCGGGACTACATTTGCTATAACCAGCTGTTACCCACATACACCTACTCCATTTAGTTATGCACATGATGGACTTGTAAAATCGTCCCATTATTTGTAGGAGGCCATGGTGCAGCACTGTTTAGAAATATGACTGTCCATGAAGGGCAACTTTATTTTATTGCAATATTTACATAGAACAGTGCTTCCAATTCCCCCCCTTTCAGAAGGGCAGTAGATATGCTGTGCAAGATAGGAAATGAAGTTCCTGTGATGCAATCTGGGAAAATAATGGATTGTGCTAGACAGAGACTCCAGAGAGCCTTCCATCCCTTTATGCACTCATTACCAGAAGGTAAGCAGACACGGTCTCCAATTCATAGATCCCAAGAAACAAGACTGCAGTAGTCACAACATTGTTTTATGTATTGCAAAGCATCTGATATAACCAGAGAAGTGCTGTCAAAGGAAACCAGAAATCTGAAGAGCAGCAAAGACAAGAAGATACTACTCTAAGTGGTATTCAAGTCAAAGAACTTCAGAGTTCTTTTTCTTTCATGAGGTATTTACAGTGATTCCTGCAACTACATGTTCTTTATAGTAATTCTGGTTGGTCTATGTTGGTAGACAGCAGCTTCTAAGGAACACTTCTGTTACTCAACTTCACCAATACTCAAAGTCAGCTAAAAATCCAGCATAATCCTGATTGCTCTCCTTTGGGACAAATTTTTCCACTTCTTGTGCCAAGCAGACTCTAGTTCCACTCAACATCCCTCCCTTATTTTGCTACTCTTCAGATCATTGTAAATTCAAAAGGTACCTACTGCGCTCAGATTTTATCTACTTTACCACTGCTTAACCAAATCAGCTCAACTGCTGCAGTTCTTTTTCCTCACGCCAGCAAAGTGGGTATATCCAGACCACATACTTCTCCCAGACTACCAAATAAGTCACAGAAGTAGAATGTTAACACTGACATATTTCATTCTCATTGAAACCAGCAGGGTTGCAGGCAAAAGCACTTACTTTCTTTTTAAAAAGTTAGTTTGCAAAAATACTGAGCCACATTGAAAAAACCTTTTGATTATAGAAGTCAAAGCCATAGTCCAAAATCTAAGCCTATTCCTGATAAACTGATGAGACAAGATGAGTTTTACATTCCAGGATACAGTCTCCAGGCTCATGTATAATCATCAGCTTAAGCTAGTGACCAGAATTCTTACTTCAACAATGAACTGTCTGACTTACAAAGAAGGGAGGGGGAGGGAATATGAATATTATATCCTCCATATATACATAGAATAATCACAACATCCTCCATTTATTTCCTTCTGACTTTATAAGAGCTGCAAAAGAAACCTACCTGTTACTTACCTCTATATACTGTAATTGCCAACACAAAGTAGATGAAACGGCAGAACAAGAAATTACAACTTAATAAGAAAACTTTAACAGAATGCTCAACAAGAAGGGATGGGAACAGTAATTTCCTAAAACCATCCACATAGTTCATATTCCCTTTAAGAATGGCTGTCAGTATAAATGCTGTATCAGCATCTTTTTCTCTTAAAGGAAAACTATAAAACACATTTATGTTTCCCAGAGACATGTCAGGGTATTTTAACAATAAGCTGCTAATAAGAACCTCAGCACTCTCTGGGTTGGTTTAAGCCATCCACAGTGATTATGAGTGATTGCGTTTTAGGAGCTTCTGAACTGAAGACAAAGCTCAGGATGTATCATCACTTGAAGCAATGTTAGCAGCTTCTGTTCAGAAGAAAGCAACACCTATTTTGCTGCATATGTACAATGTCTGTGACTTTTGCACAGTGGGAAAAAATCTGTTCCCTGTATATATCCAGGGCATGTCATTGCAAACAAGGTTTTTAATTAAAATCAGCATTTTTGAGCCTCCTGCTGATGGACAGCATCTCATTGCCTTCTCCTCAGATGGCTAAACTGGCTTCCAAGAGAGACAGTGAAAAGAAACAGAATCACTAGAATACCTAACTTTGACAAGTCTCTGCTGGGGGCAATTTCAATAGCAGGATGCTGCAGAGAGAGGTAGAGAGAAAAGAGGACTACTTAGGAAGTCTCCCCTAATGAAGACTCAAAACATCACAAGACAGTGGAGGAAGCATTTTATTCCTAAGCCTGAAGACACGATGAACAAGCAAGACAATTTTAATCAGAAGGCATATTGTTAAAGAGAATGCAGCACTGTATCTGCACCTCAGTGGGTAAAGCATTTTTTCAAATGCAAAAGAAGGCTAAGGGGCTGGTTAGACCTCTGACTGGGAGGCTGGCTAAACTGTCAGCTCTGACAAAGCTTTATCCCTCTCAGAAAACAGGCAGATATAGGTTCAAGCCAGATAGATAAATCAGACTTCTTGGCCAGAACATTTTCCTCAATTGATTGCAAAGAGTTTATATTGACTGCCAGCACTGTACCTTCGGGAGGCTCTTCCCGCAGATGAGGAGGCAATTCTTCACTCGTAGTCTCAGTTTCATCATCCACCATCTGTGTTTCTAAGCTAGGGCCCTGCAGAACAGAACAGAACAGCAAGAGGGGGTAAATTGCAGAAAGATCAGGCAGGAACCACAAAAATGGTTACAGCACTAGAGAATATGCCAGACAGTGAGGACACAAGGAGCTCACTTCAGCTGATGAGAAAGAAAGCTGCTGGGAGATTTGTTTGCAGTCAAATTACTGAAAGGGAAAAGTAAAAAAAAAAAAAAAAAAAAAGAAAATACTTTTCAAGATAGCATGCAAAGTTACAAGGATCTTAACTGACTGAAAACAAGAAATAAACAGTGAAGCACAATTTCTAAATTACTATTTCCAATCATATAATCCATTAATAAATTAAAATTTCCATTTATCAAGGGTAGCAGCAGATCAACCATCAACTAGAATCTTCAGGAAAAAAACCCTTATCTTTGTCTTGTCGAGACTAGATTCTGAAATACCACTTTTGTCAAAGGAAAACAAAGCAAACTCGTTTACAATCTTCTAACCTATGCAGGTCCATTGACCATGGAGTTTTCCCCTACAAGCCCAACACATCCATTTATGCCTCCAAGTATAATATGCCAAACTAACCATTCCTAAAAAACTACTGGACTACCCTCCCAGGTTTTGCATTTTCATGTTCCAGTCTTCTTGATCTTGTAAAGAGCCTGCAATGTTACTGCTGCAAGAACAAGAGCAGAATCAAAGTATTTGCAGCTGAACTCACGTTACACAAACAATATTTTCAAGACATGTGGAGCTATAAAAGAGTAGTTGCCTTTTCAGTTTCAAACTATCATAGGAAAAAAACATACTATCTTCTCCCCCCCAACTTACCTTTTTTTAAAGTAACAGCAGAGTAAATACTAGGCATAACTAGAGGACTGCTTTAAAAAAACCCTAATTTTCTTTGCAATGTTAGTACAGTGAAGAGTGAAATGACAAACTTAGCAGTCATTAGGAAATGAAGCTTTTGTGCACTTTGAAAACATGACTGGGTTTGTAGTCTGAACTATCTGAAAATGTGTACTAACACATGCAGCTGGAAATACAGCTGGTACATCAACAGCTTGCAAAATGTTATTATTTGAACTCAGAAAGAAAAGGGGCTCATAGCCCTAAACAAAAAGTGTCACCATGCTGTTCAGATGTTTTACAGCAGGGAAAGCAGAGACCACCCAGGTGAAGTGTACAGGTGTGCTGTGATGGTGCCAGGGCCACAACCCAGATTTCTGCCATCCATGACTATGCAAGTTTTACCTAGGCTGTTTACCTATTTCTCCTCAGTTAAAAACACCAGTATCAACATTGCCCAGCTTTGGTCAGTGAACAGTTCAAACATTAAGTCATGCCTTGTAGTAGCTATCACAGAAAGGGAAAGAAGTGTTTACCACATGGCACAGATGGGATAGTAGTAAGCTGCCTTAGTCCAATTAAAAAAAAATAAACCCAGGAGTCAGTAATCAACATCAAGATCTAACTATCTCCTCCCTTGAACTAAATAATGTGATCCAGATTTTAAGAACATGTAAACAATTCTGGGTAAGAACAACAAATTGAATATAAAGTATGTGTTTGAATAAGTTTCTACATCAACCACAGGCAAAACATGAATTTACACTTCTTTCCAATCTATCAGTGCCACAGAGAGGAAAGAAAAAGGGAAGATGAGGCTACAGGAGTATAACAGGTCAGAAGATTTATTTTTCATAGAAAACATGTAGACATGTAAGACATGAGGCACCAATATATGCCTTGGAAGCATTGTGAACCACAGATATGGAACTCCTAAACTAAAAGGGGTCTTGAATGTGAATCCTGTGCCTGTACTTTCTGGTTTACAACACCAAAATCACTTTAATTTTTTAAAACAAGTAGGAGCCACCTGCACATACTTGCTATATGCTGCCCAAGGAGACAATCTAACTTCCAGGGGCTACGGAAAAACCAATGAGAAAAGCATTATCTTCCCTTCTTCAAAACAGTATTCTCAATTTCCTATGATATAAACCTGCTCAGTAGCTTCTCCCAATGACAGACCATGTGAAGTGGTGCTCCTTTGGGTTACACTTGTTGTCATCTGTATAAATACAAGAGGATGCAAAAAGCTACCAAAAGTGAGTGGTAGCATTATGGTTTTTCCTTCCTCATGCACAAACTACTTCCTGATTGTTGCTCACTAGCAATACAACACTCCGGTATGGTGGGTATCACTGACAACACTTACTCCAAAACAAAGGTTTATCTTAGTTGAAGTCAGCCTTGTACCTAAGCTAGTATTAACAAATCCAGCTATGAGAAAAACAGAGCCCACTACAGACCACTGTGAAGTCTGTGGGTGAGATGCTGTTTGCCATCACATATTTCCCTCCAATTCAAACCTTTTAACACTTGCTACTGGAATACTGCAGAAGAAAAATGCTCAATCCAAGACTACTGTTTCTACAGAACATGCTGCATATCTAACAGAAATGACCAGAATTTCTGAGGATTCTTTTTCACTAGTCAAAAACACTTAATCATAACACAGCATATTTTAATAATATTTGGCATACATTTCCTGTATGGTATTTAAAATTCTCCCCCCAAAAAAACTATTTACAATCTTTTTCTCAATGTAATGTTAAAAAGGAAAACAGTCTAAACTGAAGGATGGACATGACAAGTAACCACCAATTTAAAGTTTCTCAAGACTTGTTTTGCTAGAAACTTTGAAATCTTGAGATTTCCTAGTTCCTAAAATGAAGTCAAAAATGCTTTTTACAGAATAACTCCAGTTCTTAGCTGACTGATAATCTATCATAATATATATTCACCTATGACACAGGGAGGTTCTAAAAGTAGTCTTGTAAACATCAGTATATCACACTTCAGCACATATCTAATCACTGAGGCCAGCGTGCACAGTTTAATACTGAGATCCACTAATGAAAATGTGAAACAGTTAACAGTAGATGAAATTCTATGTTCTCATATACATATCTAGAAGTAATATTTAAGGCTCAAACACTGACAGGTGTCATTAATAAAACTACAAATTGCTTTTTTCCTTATGTTAGAATGTCCACTGTCCATTAGTTACATCTGCTGACTTCAATTCACTGGGCCTGCTGCAAACTTGGTAATCAACATTTACCATACCTACAGTTCTGGTAGCACAGTCATCTACAGCAATCAAAAAAAAATCCAAGAAATTATCTTCTGAGAAGACTTGTAACTATGCAAAGATTGAGTCCAACAACTTTGTCTCGACCTTTCTTTTTACACTATCATTTCAAGAATGAGGCATCTGTTATATCTTTTTTCATTCTTAAGGATCTATGACAGACAAGTAGGGGAATGGGATGCACACAACTGTGTAAATTATTGGCTTGCAGGTTCTATAATCCTCCTCTGGAGCTGCAGCAGTGGCAGAAGGAATGTACAGAGATTGCTTCTGCTTTGGCGCTCCCTCAGGAGCACCTAGGATGCAGGAAGATGTATCAAGAGTTCAGAAACATCAGCAGATATTACTGTACAATATTCTTTCAATTATTTGGGGTTTGTATAGCTAGCCTCTTAAATTGGGAATGAGGTTCCATTCCTCACTAGAACCACTGGAGAAGCACAAACTCAAATAGATATTATTACAGAAAGTTAGGTTATGGCACAGAGCCTAAGAATATATAAAAAACCCCTCTTGGCTCTTCAAAGACAGTCCCTGCCCTCAATAAGCAAACACTTCATACAATTCCTTGATGAGTACTTGACTATGACCACTAGTAAGACTTAGTGGCAATTTTTTAATGTCGTATTTTAACACAATCTCCAAGCTGAACAAGAACAAGTAAACTCAAGCAGAGACAACACCCACCCTTCCAAAAGGAAGTTATTGATGTGAGATTTCAGGGTAGCTTACTCTGTCCCTGCCAACAGTTTCAGTGAATTCTTAAAGAAGCTGAAAATTTTGTATGAACAGAAAATTATAAGGAACAAGCAAAAAATCCTATAGGAATTCTCACAGAAACTACCTGAGAAACGTACAATCCCCTGTTCTGATCACACTGCATCACTTCTGACCTTACAAGGCAGTTTAACCCAAATGCTATGGACTGCTGTGACCTGGCATGTTAGTGTTTGTGGATTTATAATGTGTTTCATAGAAGGCTATGTATTTATGGATAGAGAGGACTGCCAGTACTGAACTAAACAAGTGTCACAAATCGCACACAAGAATTTCAGAGTATACATCATGCTCTTCTGCAGGTCACAATATTTTGAGAATAATTCTGACCAGAACTTTAGCTATATGCTCAGATTTCCAGTGTACCAAAGTATGCTGTAGTAAATACATGCATGACACAAAGCAAGTTCTTATCCAGTCAGGGTCAGCATTTTCCACAAGGCACAGAGCTATGTTTATGACATTGAAACCAAGAGCTCCATTCATCACCACAGTTGTACTAACAAATTATATCAGCATGGCCAATCACATAAAGAGCCATACTACTCAATCTCAGCAGAGTAGCAAGTACTCAGAATATCCACACAGTACAGGAGCAATCCCAACAGCAATCAGTGTCAGCTCATTTTGCTCCTAAGTCAACACCAACGTGAAACTGTCACTGCAAGTGCCCCAGAATGGTTCATCTTTCTAAAGAGTCCCTATAGGCCATCTTGAAGCAACCAAAAAATCCTACCTTGACCACCTTTACCTTTACCTACCACCACCACCTTTAGGCCTTTTAGACTCTACTTTTGTACTTAGCATTACATTAACTATGATATATAATCTCAAACTGAAGTCTGTCAATTGACTGCTCACTGAGTCAAGAATTCATTTTGCTAATGAGTAGTAAAATACAAAACTCCAAAACAACGTCCAAGAAGGGCAACAATGAGGGAGGGCAATCATTTTTTTTTAATACATCCTGTGAAAAATTATTAATGAAATTGAACAAGTTTGGGACAAATAGCTTCAAATTTCCGTCACAGAACCATGTATCTTACAATTCTGCTCCTTCTCCCCATTTTCAACTCACAAAAGACAAAAATATTTTTAAAATCCCCTACCATAAGCAGAACCACAAGGAGATATACCATGTAAATACTCTTCTCCATTATATTCAAACTTGTAAGTAATCTTTTCCCCCTTTCAGAACAGAAGCTGGAGGAATCTAAAGCTCATAGTCATGGATTCAGCAGCAGTTTACCATCTCAGTTCTGAGACTACACTTTGGAAATAATTCTAAAATCTGCAGCTTTAGCTACTACTTTCTCTGTGCATTTTCAAGTGAATATGGTATTTATTTTCTGATCTAAACCTCCATATTCCCATTCTTGCTTCTAAACACTGGATTCCAGTTTCTCCTTTCTGTCATTATTCTTCATGCATTTACATTCTGGACTTGAGCCTAGAATCTTATTTCTTCTACTGTACGAAACTGCCTCATTCCTCCTAAAGCCTCTCCTTAAGAGCCCAGAAGGTCAGACTTGCTTCTTTCTATGTAAATCCTCAACTGCCAGCATAAATCACATGTCCTGTGTGCTGCCTAACAGTGACTTTTAGACCTGGTATTCTATGTAGGCACAATTCCAATAAAGCAATTAAGCAGAGGAAAATTCGTGGTCGCCCAGGCTTCACACCTCCACATCTGTGATTTCACTTGTAAGCTCCCCAGCACAGGTCCAACACCTTTTTTATACAGTATCCAACATATGTCAACTGCTAATCATAAAGATTAGATGCAGCCCTAAAGAATGACAAGATTCAGTGGGTCTGTGTGAAGAAACAAGAGAATTAATCCCCAAACACAGGACAGCTTGTTAGGTGCTTCGGGGATGCTGAAGTATCACAGTGAAAGCATTGGCTATTATGTATCAGCTTTAAAGAATCCTTATCTCCAATCCACAACACTAAAACCCACACTTTCCTGCACATTAGCATACTTTGCCCCTTCCTAACACCACAAAAACAAAATCCCAGCTCTTTCCATCCCAACTTCACTTTCTTCAGATGTGTGAGAGATGATACATGTTAAGACTGGGCTGAATGTTTGCAGATGCCAAAGGACTTGTCAGATCCAATAACAACTACGCTGACCTTCATCAGGCTTTCATAAAATGACATCATTAATGTTACTGTTAATTTTGGAGCTCTCCTCTTTCCACTCACTGTTACAAAGTTTCTTAGAACTTACCTTTGATATGTCATGTTTAAACAAATTAAATTGCTCCATCTTCCATATCTGAAAGTTGTTTGTGGCTCACAGTGCCCTTTCTGCTCTTTACACAATTACATAAGGTCCCAATTCCTACAGAAGAAAGGGGGCCGTTGTGTAAAGAAAAACAAAAATTAAACAACCAACCACTGGGTAGGTAGTTCAACATGATGACAAGCTTTTCCAAGGAACTGAGGACCTACAGGTACCTCAGCTAAAGCACATAACCACCCAACCATCTCCTTATTTCACATAACCGTGCTTAGACACAAGAAACACGTTTAAAACTATCACTGTACTTTTGTTAGGCAGTGTGCAGCTGCAGCTTTTACTTCAGCAATGAATTTCCAGCACACTAAGGAATTAAGACATTAATTTAAAGTTTTCTAAATGCAATAAGAACATTCTACTGAATCTGCCATCATTATTGATTGCACACCCACACATTTGGGATTTCCAATGTCAGCTGGATTTCTCCTGCAAAGGGAATAAAATTGATCTGCAACCATAAGCTTTTTTTTTTCCTTCTTGCCTCTATGTTTAAGAAAGCCTCTTGATGGATGCTTTGCTTTTAATTTTGCAAAACAAATTTCACTTATAATAAGAGCTTCTGTGCCAGGTTTCAGCCCAAGAGGAATTTGAGGTGGATTTATAAATCCCCTGGAACACTAAAGGAAAGTATAGAAATAGAAATCCTGAGGGTGACAGTAGTGTAGAAGTGTAGCACTTCGTTCAAAGTATGCTGTAACAAAAAATAGAAAAGTTGCTTAGATTACTTGCTCCTTTCTGAATTTGGACAAACACATTAGGGAGGCTACAATTTTAACAATTTTGTCTTGACAACAGGCCTGGTGGAGAGAAGCAATGAGAATAAGATTTAATGTTGCAAAGTCAAGACTGAGTTCTATTGTTCTCAGCAAAACAGTCAAATCCTATTTTTACAGCAATAAAACAACTTGGTACTGTCAGTAATCCAAATTAGGGTTTATTTGGCATAAATAAATTTTCAAGAGTACTAATGACACCACAGTCTATTCTCCATTCAGCAAGCCAGTAAACTGATGTTTTACACTTTTCATGTTTATGTCTTATATGGGGTAAATAACACCATTTTTACAACAAACAGCCAATATAGTCTGCTCAGTAGTAGATCAGACAGTTCTGGATTTTGAATTAATTATCGTATTGAATTCTGCCTTGATCGACCATTTATTTTCCATCTGAATTTTACCTACTAAATCAATGTTAGCACAGAAAGAATTTAAGAGTGGTTTTCAAAAACCAAACCAAGCAAATCACATTTCATTTGATCATGTACTGACCTGGCCCACAGAGAATAACTAGCATACTATACTATAACATACTGTAAATGTACTTTTCCAGCTTGGTCCTTGTCAGATGGATTTAGTGATTAATGCCAGTTTTACTCAGACTAAAGAAATGAGATAATACACTCCACAGAAAGAATATTCTCCATTTTCCTAACAAGATGGGGAAGTAACCCTCTAGGGAGCTGCAGACAGAAATTTGTCTGAAAAATAAGAGTCCTTTCTTTGCCTAATAATATAGGCATATATGACAGATGTCATTAAGATTTTCTCAACCATGCTAGAGACTTATAATGTAATACCCCTTTCACCATCCTCAGTAGGGTCACAATAAAAAGAAAAAAAAAGGAAAAAAAACTCATGGAAAGATGCATTAAGCAGTATTCTGTAACTATGGTTTCATATGATCCAATTTCCAGGCATTTATTTCCTTAAAAGTGCATAATTACTGTTTTAGCTTTAACAAGCTGGAATTTAAGTAATTTTTGAGGGCTTGTACAGCTAGAATGCAAGAATTTTTACAATAAGACCTGAATTCAAAGTACATAAGCAGATACACAGCTTGAAAAATATGAGCATTCTCCCCCAAAAGAGTCACAAGAGACATCACTGCAAGAGTTTGAAACACAAGTCACCTTGCCAGAATCTTAATTTCCTTTCTAAAAATTCAATTAGAAAAAAAAAATCTCCATTTAGAGTTTAAAAGTTGTTTCAAAACCTCAAGTCATTTTAGGTGCTAGAAACTGAGGATAAACATAAAATATTTTATTCAGGACAGAACTTATTCTTATGTCCTTATTTCATTATGGATTTCAAAATGCATCTTCTGCATTTGGGAATTAGCTAGAAGATTGCAGTATGAAGTAATTATCACACAACTTTTAAATTTATTTTGTTGATGGCTAGGTAGTTAAATATTTCTCTCCTTACAAATGAGTTTTGAACTCATATCAGAGCTTTTCAAGATCAGCGTTGCTTGTCATTCTATGCACAGATTGTAGTGCTCTAGAGAAGAAACACTTCAGATAAAATATTTAATAACTGACAGAACAAAAGCTACATCTTCTGGTACTGTTAAGCTCTCCAATTTCACACCTAGCCTGCACAGTCAAAACTTGACTGCCAGAAGCACTGCCAGCAGTAACACCCCCTTTATTTCAGGCTCCATAGAGACCTCTCTTTCTCCCAAAGCCACACCAAGAAGGAGTAAGAAAGATCACAACTTGCTGCACACAAGATTCCAAGGAGTTACTACAAACAGCAACCAAACAGCCATCGGACAGAAAAAACACTTGATCACTATGAACACAAGCAACACACAAGTAAGAATCCATTCAGGAAGCAACAGCTTTTGGTAACTGCTGCCTTTTATTTTTGAAGACCTGTGAGGTGCAAAGGTTCTCCCTCTGAAATGTTTATGGAGTGGATCAAAGCCCAAGAATCGCACTAGACCTTGAGCAGCTCTGCAGATGTATTAAGACTGTAAGATTTACTAGCACCAGCACAAGCTGCTTCTGTGATGCCCACTAAGTTCAATCAGAACATTTCTTTTGAAGAAATTAAAGAGCTCTACTATTTGTCCCCATCTATGTAAGAATACACCTTGCCCAAAATTTCGAAGGTATGTAACACCCCTTCCCGTTTCTTTGAAATTCAGCTGAAATATCAGAAAAGAAAACCACTACAAAGTTTGTAAGACTATTCAGCAGTAACGAAAACCAGATGTGACCAATCACAAGCAAACATTTAAGTCAAAATTATCTACAGAATATGTACTCTGTGTTCCCTTTTACTCTATCACTTACATTCATGCTCCTCCTGATTCCTAGACCACATTTAGGACTACATGCTAAGAAAACAAAATATTACTATGTTGTCCATATAAAGCAATACCTCTTGTCTCTTATTTTTCTAGGCTGTTCCTCTCCCAAGTACTTTTCATTTCAACTATAAAGAGGCCTGCTAAACAGGATTGGACACATGCAAAAAAAAAGTTACATATACATCATTTTGACAGGACAACCCACGACGTCCTTGAGGAACAGAGTTGTCTGTTAATAGAGGCAAGAAAAATATTTACTTGAACTTTCCACAAATTTGATACTGCATGTTCAAAATATCTTGCTGTTGCAGCAGCCCTCTTATTAGAGGGCAAAAATGAACTGAGGCACAGAGTTCTCATTAAACACAGGGTAAAAAGGGCCCTGGTTTATTCCTCTTCACAGCTTAGTCATCTTAACTCCAACTATTCACTGACTCTGGCTGCAGCAAGCTCCTACTGTAAGCTTCCCTTGTAGCCTCTGACTGCAGGTATCAGTTTGCAGACTCAGAATGCAGGCTTTTACCCAGCTAGACTGTGACTGCAGACCCAGACTGACCTCATAGCAGTGACTCTCCCTCCCCAGGATCCTGCTTCACGATTCTCTGCTTCACGCTCCTCAAGGTTGCTCCTCCATGCTGATCCTCCCCTTACCAGCCAACCCCCTCTTTTATCTCACTCATCCTTATTAGATAGAGCTATTACTCATCAAGGGTGAGGCTGTACTGGTTAATTAATAGAGCTGTTACTTATCAGGGGTGAGGTCACCTGTATTTCCTTCTCCTACATCTTGCCTTATTCTGATCTCTAAAATTTATCTGTCAACACTCACTATCACAGACAATCAGAAAAAGGGAACTATAGGGTTCACATTCTTTCTCTTAAATATAGCTTAAAGTTTCTCCAAGTAAAATGTCACATTTATGACACTTGTTATATCCCCAACTATATAACTTAACTGTGAGCACATGCCAAAGCACCACAGCTCTCATTCTACTTTGAAGAATCCTTTCAATAAAGAGGGGACCAGCTACTTAACTGAAATCACATCTTGAGCTTGCATTCACTAACAAGAACTTCAGTATGTAAGTTCTGTCATTCCCAATGCCTTTCATTTCCCTGGTTTTGGATTTAGGTTAGACCAGTGACAGCAGCAGTGTTAGAATCAGTCACCACAGCAGAACCACACCAGGAACTATCCTAATGCCTCAACTCATTCATGCATTCAAGATAAAGCAGAAGAGATTCTGTTAGCAAGGGCGCAAGAACCTTCTCCAGTGCTGCCTAAGGCTTGATAAATCCAGCACTTAGCCACAAGGGATTAATACTGAAAAGATACAATGTTGTGCACTGTGTAATTAGCAGCTGACTGTGAGAGGCACGGATTTGGTTATCCCCCACTGCCCCTAGTAAATGGAACTGCCCTCCCCACACCTTACCCAGGCTCCTAATGCAGCCTGAAAAGGTGTATTTCCTTGCCATTAGGATGATCTGCCCTTGGATGCAAACTTTACTGATATATTCAAAAGGTATCACTTATTACTACAGAAGGTCCTGTACTACATAGGGAAAAGGTCCACTTCCTGATACAATCTGAGCTGCTTGCCTCTCACTCCTGTCCTTTAAAGCAGGAAAAGGGACTTGAACCAGTTTTGTATTTTGCATAGCCTGAAGGGCCCAGAGACACCATATTTCAGCACAGCACAGCTCAAAACACACAGGAACAGAAATAAGGACTATCTTGATTTGACTCCAGCTTCAACAACAATTTTAAAGCATTGCTTTGCCATACTGCTTTACTTCACTCTACCTTTTCAACAGGATACTTATTATATGATCATCTTAAAAATAAACTACATCAGGCTTCGGTTTCCTCAGCAATGATCAGCATTAGTAATGGATCCTGAAACGATCATTTCTACAGCAGAACTCCCACGATGTTACCACTTTGCCTGCTTCTTCCCTTCCCTAAGGAGGCAGAGCACTTTGATAACACACGAGCATTAACCTGTTTTCTTTTGACTGCTTTGCCTTCCCAGCAACATGCTAACCTTCATCAACCAGCTCAACATCAAAACCAATTCTGACAGAAACACACAAACTCTAATGTATTTCCCAACATACAACAATAATTAGGAGATAAGCTTTTCAAAAGTCATTTTATCTATTTATTTTGATGTGTTCCCTGCAATGATCAATAACTTAAACTTATTTGTTTTAAAGTCACACTGAACTACTCACGAATGGGCCCATAAAAGGGATGCAGATCCAACTCACACCACACAGACACCTCTTCCTTCCCTTCACTTCTCCTTTCCTCATCCTTTTAAAGGGCTGAAAATACTGCACATTTCAATGCATTCCACTTGTTAAATGAAAAGGTAATTATCCCCACCCCCAGCTTAAGACTTTAAATTGTGCATCTGCAATGATCTTACCTAGAAGAAACTTGAAGCAATTCCTATAGCAAGAGGTAGCACACATGGAAAGAAATGTGCACTGAAAGAAATTACCCACTTGGAGAAAAAAACAGGAACCCTTTTATACTGAAAATCTTTACACAGTGTTTGTGCCTGAAAAATGATTGCTTAAAAACAAACAAGTTTCCCCCAAAACCACGTGCATTTTCCTTGCAGTCAGAACATGATCCCGCTCACATCTTGTTGTATTTTGAATGAGCTAATCTTAAATAGCCATGAGCTTTCCCTACTCTAGTGGGGCAAAAAAAGAATTCAGGAGAAGTTATGGGCTTAGGAAAAATAAGCAGCTGTTTACTCAGCATGCAATAAAACAGAAGCTGAAGGAAATCTTTTCCATTTTGACCTCAAGCTGGATGTACTGTTCAGACAGCACTCTGAGGTTTTTGTTTTACACTATAAGTCAACAAATCACCCAAAGCCAAAATGCTGTTTATCAATAACCTTCTCAATACATACTTTTTATTATCCTATACTAATTGAATTCACAAATATTCAGAGAGAAAGAAAAAACACTTTTTACTATCAGTCTTTGTACAAATGCACAACAAAATATAACACTATATAGAAGGAGACGCTCTTTTTACATATATTTATTGCATGTATACAGAGGCTGCCCCTTTTCTTTTATCCACCAGCTGTGCAGATATTGAGGGTTAAGAGCCCCTGGTGCCCAGGGAGAACTGTTAACCTCAGTGACTGTCACACATGCACTTCCAGAACCCAACACCTGCACAAGCTGATGAACTTTCAACACACTTAACTCAAAGGCTTGGAGGAGGGCCTGAGCCAAATTTCTCCATCGGGATCGGTACAGACCTATATAGTTTCTGCCTCAAAAAGCTTACAACCCAGCTAATACATTTTTTGTTTTACCGCTGGACAAATTCAGGAGACAGGGAATGTCTGGTGTGCCTCAAGTTTCAGACTGATTAATGAGAGAAAATCCCTTCAAAAGTCATACACCTGAAAATTAAAGAGATACGACAACATAAAGTGAAGAAAAAGCAATACAACAGCATTGCTGACTCCTAACCAACACAACTGAAGACACAACCTCGCACCTGAGTGTTGTATATTACTACTTCTATAGTCCAGCCAGCCTCAGCACTCGCACCAATAGCCAGCTCAGGTTAGAAATTCTCTATGCTAATAGTTTTCCACAGCAAACTATGGAGAAAGACGACGATTCCCCCCAGGCTTAGGGAAGGGCCTGCGAGAGCAGCAGCACAGGTGAGCGCCGGAGCCGCCCCGGCCGCACACCAAGGCACGAACCGCACGCAGCCGGGGAGGGAAAGCGCCCACGAGATGCTGTGGAGGAGGGAGGATGCTCGCGCAAGGACGGCAATTTCTCCGCGGAGACACCAGCCTGGAAGGGCAGCGGGCGCGGGCAGCCTTCCCCGGCTCCCACGCCGCTCCCTTCCCGTCTCAGCGCCGCAGGAAACGATCCGGGCTTTAACCGAGAGAAGGGGGGATTCTTTCTGGGGAGACGCACGCAAGAAGCGACGCCACATCCCCCGCCAAGTTGGAAGCTTCTGGAAGTTGTGCGCTTCATTCCGAGCGCGCACGGCTCCCACCACCTCCCGCCAGCGGTTACCGCCGGGGCCCGCCCCCGCCCCTCGCCCCCCGCAGCCGCGGGGAGCCGCCGCGGCCCGGCCGAGCCCCCGGCCCCGGGCACAGCCGCCAGCATCACCTTCATGCCGCGTCTCCCGGAGCACCGCCCGGCGGGGATGGAGGGAGGGCGGGCGGCCGGCGGCTGCGTGCCCGTCTCCCCCGGCGCTGGGGCTCCGGCTCCTCCTGCCCGATGTAAACACACACCGGCGGGCGGGGGGAGGCTGGGCCGGGGGGCAGCGCCATGGCAACCCGGCCGGAAGAGGAAGCGCGGGGGTCAGGGGCGCCATGTTGGCGGGGGGCTCGGGGCTCGCAGTGATGCTGCGGGGGCTCGGAGCCGGCACTCCCGGTGGAGCCGGCGCTCCGCGCAGCCTTCGCCGAGACACCCCGCCAGCCAAAGCCGCTGCCTGGCGTGGCTGGTGAAGCGCTTCACCTGTAGTAACATACTGGCCTCTTCCAGTTTCCAGTGTAAACCGCCGGGAAGGCAGCAGAGATGTATTGACTCAGCCGTAAATCAAACATGGAAGCAGTGTTTGTTTGACCAAAATGAGGAGCTGGTTCTCCGAGCTCTGGCATCGCTGTAGGCTTGCCAGCATTCACAGAATCAAATGGAATCAATTAGGTTGGAAAAGATCTATGAGGTCACTGAGTGTAACGTAAGCACCTCATGTCAGCTGGACCATGGCACTAAATGCCACATCCAGTCTTAAAACAACTCCAAGGACGGTGACTCCACCACCCCCCTGGTCAGTCCACTCCAGTGTCTAACCACCCTTATTGTGAAGACATTCCTCGTAATGTCCAACCTAAACCTCCCCTAGTGCAGCTTGAGCCTACGTCCTCTCCTCACTTGTTACCCGGGAGAAGGGCCCTGCCCCAGCTGGCTACAGCCTCCTGGCAGGGAGCTGCAGAGAGCTCACCCCTGAGCCTCCTTGTGTCAGGCTAAACACGCCCATGTCGCTCAGCCCTCCTCGCAGGACGGGCGCCCCACGGCCCTCACCAGGCGGACCATCCGCCCCAGCCGCACGCTGGGTGACCGGGGGCTCTCCAGCCCTCTGCTCCCGGTACCCTCACCAGCGGAGGTGGCTCCACCTGCAGCGTGGGGGCTGCGCCCAGGCTGCTGCCTCACGCCACCGAGTACGCTTTGGTGGCAAAGATAAAAGAATCTGGACATAAGCTTTGGTGTCTGAAATTTTCTTTCTCTTGTATTGCTTTAAAATTATCACTGAGCACAACCACACACATGGATAGAACCATGTTCTGCTAGTGGATGGTTTGGTGCAATGATAGAAACCAGATAAAATGAAACAAAAAGTGAAGTAATGATTCCTGAAATAGGGAGAGAAAACAACATTAAGTGAATGACAGTGATTAAGAGTTCATTTTTCTCTGATTTAATATTATTCTACATATGATGCTGAGTTAATATGGAGAGAACATAACTAACTCAACAAGTGGTTGAATCCAAAGAGGAAGGCCTGCTTTTGTTCCTTTTTTAAACTTCTTGACTAAGAAATGTTGCAATTTCTTCTCTAAAAAAGTGCCCTGGGCACCCATATATGTCTTTTAAGGAATACACTGAACCCTATTTAATCAGAAACCATAAAAAGAACAATTACATTGCTTAAAGACTAGGAATATCTTCTCTCAGTGCACAGTTAATTTTGTGTTTGTCCCTTACTGTCATTTCAAATTGCAGAACCTCCTTGGAGTGGTACCATAAGACTGGTTTCTATTTTTCAGTTAAAAAGGAAACTCCTGAACAACACCAAAGTAATTCCCTCACCTCACATGGGCTGACAATTAAAAAGCTTAATTTCCTTTGCTTTTCACAACACAATCCATGCCTTACATAATTATCTGCATCACTTCTTAGAGGAAGTGTTCTGCAGCCCTTTCCTGGCACAGACTCTTATAGCAGAATTTATAATTTCTTATGCACATATAAAGATACTTCACTTCAAGCCTGTGAATCTTCTCAGAAGAGCAGTAGTGGAAGCCAGTGAATTCAGTGAAGGTTTCATATACCACAAGAATTTCTGCAGATGTGTGAATATATATGTGTGCATATATAAGCACACCTACAACGTATGCAAGATACTACCCTCTATATTAGAAATATAAAATTAACTGTAATAATATAACCAAAATGTAAGTCCTTCCTTCCAAGCAAAATTTATATCAAATAATCCTGTCAATAGTATTTGTAGAATTATATTAAGTTTTTAATTGTGTAATGCAAATCCATATTTTGGTGGGTAGAAAGAAGGTCATATAAGGTTTGTGTTGAGTTTAACATGTAAATTATAGCCTGATTAACAATAAAATAATATTGCCTAAAGTATAAAGGGTTAAAGAGAAAAATATCTTTTCCCTTATCCAGGTTAAATTATTCACTCTAGTGAAGTTCAAAATTCAACTTTCTACATTTAAGATAGTGAATTTCAGATGAACATAAAATTTTTTCAGCAAATTCCTAAGCCTATGAAATAAAATAGATTGAAATGCAATCTTTTAAGTAAGTTAACTTTAGGTTGTAATGTTTGCAATGTCTGCAGAACATTTAAAGAATGTTCCAGCTGAAAAATCAGAATATTCTGGATGATAGACAAGTAGGGGATGGGAGGGAGGGAACAAAGAATGAGAAAGCAATTTGTTTACTTTGTGCTAAGCACAGAAAGTATTCCTGAAACTATTTCAGCTGCACCAAAATTATTACTTAGTTTTATCCAAAACTATTGAGTCCACTTAATCCACTCCAGTCCTGGTCTGGTGAGATGCACCTCAAAAGTATGTCTCTACTGAAGCAAAATGGCTAAAGTGTATGCTTCCATAAACTCCACTGTTTGTAAATCAAAAGTGATGTCTTTCCATGGAGAAATTCCTCTCCCAGCCTTCAAGAAGTTCCTAGAATTCTCTACCTAGAATTTTCCTTGAAGACTGGGGTCTCAAACATCTTAACTAAAGCATTGTTCATTTATCATTTTCTCCAAGGTGTTGAAGTTAGGGAAAAAAAATTACCTTCAGATTTGGTCTCAGTACATTCCCAAACTACTTATTAGACAAACAGTTTTATAAAGGTTGCCATGTTTTGTGTAGGGATGAGTGTGTGTGAAAGAGTGGTATTCAGGTACATTTTTTCTGTGTAGACTAGAAAGTCCACTTCTCAGGTGCAAAATTACTAACAGCTTCTCCCTGACATGTTTGCTAGCTTTAGGAGATGAGATTTCAGCACTTTTTTTGCCTGTGCTGATAACCACACACTGGCTCAGAGATAAGAACCCAATCAACAACTGAGGTCCCTAATCACATCCCTACAATGATAGAACTTTCCCTTAGATGCATTTGAAAACACTGAGATAACTAATGATTGTTTTAAAGTACTCAGGTGGACAGAGACATTAAAACAGAGGTAATTGATGCTGGATTAGACTGCTGCAAGGTTCAATTTCAGTACAGATGGCTGGCATCATCAAGCAGAATGCTTTGTTACCCCTGTTTACCTCCATTTTTTCATCCCTAGTTTTTTAAGTCATATTCTTGCCCTATGTGACATTTGAGCAGCCTTATCATTGCCTGCTGTTAGAAAACATAATGCAGCAAAAGGAAAGTGCCAGGTGGTGTAAGACAGGAAAATAATACACAGCAATAATTCATTGGGACAGGTGGTCACAGTATGGTGGCAGTAGTTGGCTCATGTGTTAAAGGGTCCTGCTAGAAAGGAAATTATTTCCAGACAATGAAGCTGCTGGTTAGTAGTGACTGGAGCTTTTAAAACTCCTCCAGACATCTCTGTTCCAGATGAAAAACATTTCCCCTACCTTGAGAAAATAAATTTGCCATTGGCCTTTTCAAGCATCCCAAGAATACCCAACAAACAAGTTAGCCACAATTCTGCAAATACATAAGCATTAGTTTTCCTCATGCTACATCTTGGGGAAGGACTCGTGTTGAGAGACCTACCCTTGCTTTGTATGCCTTACAGGCCTCTGTCAGTACAGCAGAGTCTGAGTCTCTCTTTCCTAACCACGTCTACAACATCCCTGCAAGGTAGGGAGGTACTTGCTGCACTGGGTAGGCAGATATTGGAGAACATTCCAACTCCAGCAGAGAATTAATAAAATTCTCACTGATATAAAGTTCAGCTGAAGGCATAAAGCTAACTAAACCAAGTGAAGCTGTATACCTACAGCAGATAGTTGCCTGAACACTACCCTACACTGGAATCTGAACAAGGTATCAGCTGCCACAAAAAACATTTGTGACAGAGCATCACTTAGCCTCCTACATCCTGGACTGGTAACAGCCTAATTCAGGAACTGACTCATTTTAAGGAGTTCCTATTAATTTTAAAACACCCTTGAATCCTAATGGTAGAAATAGAAAAGCATAGACAGCCGTGGGATTTGGCTGTATCTTTGGATTCATAGTTGTAGAAAAGACCACGTAGAGGTCCACAAGTTTCCACCTGCCCTCTCCTGTGAAGGGCCCATGGTACTCAAGCTGAAGAATTTGACATGCCAAAAGTTCATATGCAGAAGGGACTTTTTCCCTTCTGCAAATTTCAGTGTTTCACATGGCATTTTAGCATTAGGTGCAAAGTGTACAGGTATGTTTAAAAGCAAAAGAATGGCTCAGTGTTGCAAGAAATAAAGATAAGCTACAGTTCTCCCTGGCCAGTAGGAAGTGTTTTTATCAGGAAATAGGTATCAGGAAAAGAAATGGAATCAAGTGTAGACAAGTAGTCAGCGTTCCTGAATGCCTTGTTAGGGGATGGTAACAATAGGAGATTTATTAATAGTTTCTGAAATTGGTTATAGCTGGATTTGACATATTGCTTTGTGCACATAACATCAGGGTCTTGCCCATGGAAGAAAGAGATTTTGATTTCTGTGATAAAATAATAATGTGTTACACTACTATGTATCAAGAACATTTTGTGACCATCTATCCCTCTTATTGGGAAAGTTCTTATCTGAAATCCATTTCAAATCTCTATTAAAGACCCTTCTGTACAAAGATAGAGCACTTACCCATTACCTTGTAGAGCTGTAATTAGTCTGCCCACTTTTCTGAATGCAAATGCTTTCTGCTCAGTTGCTTAAAATCCTGAACGCCAAATATCAGCTTGGCTTATTGTGTCATTATTTTGTTCTTTGTTGTGTTTCTTTATAGTTCTTTGAAGGAGCATTGTTAAATGAGGCAAGCTGTTTAATGCCTGTGTCAGAGCCTCTCCCAGCCTGTTACATGACAAAAAAATAAATACACTGAAGATGATATGAGGAGTCACTGAACTATGGACATGGTCTGCTTGTTCTCAGAGCACCAAGAAAGAATGGGTTTCTATTTCATTATGGCAGGAGGTGTTTCATGAGGCTTCTATTAAATGGACGAACACCCCACCAACAGAGGACGGCATCTTCTAGTCAGATTTTGTACAAAATGGGTTGTATGAAAAGAGGCACATTGTGGGAAACCAAGGATTCTTACAACCTGATCTTTCACCTATATCTTATATCATGCACATCCCTGCAAACACTAGCTGAAAATGCTATAACCTGCAAGGATGGCATAAATGATGAAATAAGGAGAGCCATTATAGAAGCATAACTATAATGGTTGCACCTCCTGCTCATTAGATAATAGTTATAGGAGCATTCAGGTATTAAATTTAGGACTTCATCATTGAGGTCATAAAAAAATCTCACTAATTTCCATAGGATTTTTCTTTTGTTTCAGTACAATAGGAATACATTAGATATCCCATCTATTTAACTCTCGAACTGGTGAAGAATTTTATTTTGTCTGAAAACAAAATTCTTTTTAATTAGAACTCATGATTTTTGTGAACAGAGAAGATACTAATTTTAGTTTAGCTTTAAAATATAATAAAGGTAAACAGCTTGTTCATGTAGTATATGGTTAGCTTTGAATCACCGAGAAAAATAAGCTAACAAGATTTGAAATCACTTCATACCAAATAAACTGTGAAAGCATCTATATTTATAGATTTCCAAAATTAAAATTCAAACTCGATTGGTTGTGAAATCCAGCCTAAAAAGTGACCGAAAGGTGCATTTCATCCAAAGCTATGTGTTTGGGAATAAAAGCAGGTTTTGATAATTTTACTGAGGGGGAAAAAACTGAAATAAGCAAGTTTGAACTTTTGGCTTCACTTGAAGCTGCTGTGTTTCGTATGCCTTAAGTTATAGAGCGTGAAGACAGTTTAATTTTTATGTAGGCTTCAAAGTCTTGCAATAAAAAACTGTTTCTGCCAAAATGCCAAGATACATAACTGGATTCACATATGGACTTTGCAGATTTCAGGAATTTTCAGATTCATTTTTACTTTGAACTCATGCCAAAGACTTGGAACTGTACAGACAGCAAAGCTCTGCTGGTAGATTCTGCTGACATTTGGAATCACCAGTGATTTTTTCTCAGGATGTCAGAACAAGGTTCTTGATAATAATTCACCCCTATCATGAACAATAAAATTCATATGATGGTTTCTCTCTTTAAAGGATATTTTTGCCTAGTTTAAGTATTATTTCCACCGACACAGACAGTAAATTATTTTACAGGAAGGAGACACTGACATAATAATGCTTGCAGAGTTATGGTGTTTCCTAAAACCTGTGCTTCTGGCCAACCTCTTCTAATGAATTTATCGTCCATTATGTGATCTCTTCTCTCCAGAGTAAAGTTTCTTCTCAATGTTGACAATAGGGATGAAAAATCAACTAGCTGCCATCAAGCCTAGAATCTGTGGTCCAGAAAGGATGCTTGTGGCACTGAACTGAGATACATTTTTATTCCAGCATAAATTGTACCTCACAGTGTTAAGATGTAATGAAATATTGACTTGATTAACCTTCTGCTGAGTTTCTGTGTTCCTACTGAGTAAGTGGAATTTTCCTTTCCCCTGTTCTTTTAGAGGTGAGAGGTTAACATCAGTGGTTTGTTTCTCTGCTGGGCACTGTGTGAACTTTCCTAAGATCTACAGGTATACTTTGGGCTGTAACTAAGTCCAGATCTGCTTGTCGACTGCAGTTTTAGCCAGCTGTCTCTGTCCTGCCCTCTTACTCCCTCTCCCAGGTCATCTTTCCAACCTGACCAGTGATTCACAAAGTATCCACTGCCTTGCATTAGATCCATATTAATGTTCCAAGACACCCTCTGGAATGGTGACAGTGTTGTTGAACTGCAACACTGGACACAGGCAGAGACCGTCTACCTGGCAATCTATAGCAAAAAGAAAAATGACAGTCAGTGCCACCACATTGACACAGTGGTGACAAACTGCCAGAGATGCTTCACTTCTCACACAGGCACACTTTGTGTAGCTTTTAAAACTACCCACATTCAACAGCTTCTGCTCAAAACAAGTTTCCACCAAGAGCAGCTGACAACACACACTAATATTGATAGGAAAGTCCAATCACTAGGCAAAAAAAAAAATTCTAAAAAATCCCCCAGACAGCGTCCTCAGAGGCAGGTCTGTGTTCAAGCTGCCTATCATGGGCAGATGTCAGCACCTGGAATGGTGTCTAGGGTGTTGAACACTTCAAACCAACTATACGTACTGTAAGTAATCCCAGAATGACTAGTAATAAACAACGAATAGGGTTACACATTCCCTTATTTGGTGTAATGTGCAATCCATGTGTGCTTTCTGCAATTTACAGTCAATACAGGCACTGCAAGCTGCCACAGGTGACTGACTCTCTTCTTATACAGGAGGGTTAGAGCAAGTCCCAGTCTTTCGATGATAAATGAACTCCAGAGGACTGACATTCTGTAGGCACTGGTCTCACTTTAGTAAGAACAGAGGCTCCCAGATAATTACATGAAGCAAAAGCTGCATGAAAGAGGGAGTAATTTACCATGAATTAAACCGTGCACTGGGGATGCTGTATGAACAGGAATGATGGGGGCACACATATTGAAAAAATGCCTGGCAGTCCATTAGTCAAAGGATGCACTCTCATGTATTTATGAATATTTAATTGGAGTTGCACACAAAGTGAGTGAAAACAATGCTTCAGAGCTGATAATATAATACATAACCATCATTTTGACAGGAATCCAGTTCCATCTCAGACCCAATTCACAGCAGTGGGTTAGAGGGGGTGGGGGAGGGACATTCATACCTTGGCTTCACCACAAAACCAGACGAGAAGTATTTTGCACAGATTGTTTAAATGCATGTTACAGATTTCATACACTCCTAAAAAACCCCTTGCAGAGTAAATATTTGTTAGTGTTTGTTTGCTTAGGTGCTTGCAGGAGACACTGCCCCTATGTAAAACTCTGTGCTTCTGCCTTTATGCACTTATGCTTTCATGCCTGTCTATGGGGATTAGCACGTACAGTTAATCCTTTTTCTGAGCCTAGTGAAATGTGGTGGGACCATTACTGCCATGAAAGAGATCTTTCATCTCCTTCGTACTGTTCTCCACTAATGGGCTGTGCCTTGATAATTATAGCTCTAAAAGGAAAAAAAATTACTTCTGTTTGCCTATTGTAGAGCTACCATGGAGATAGGCTACCAGCATTGCCCTGGAGATAAAAGCACAGGCAAGTTATATGGATTCTAGTAACTGTTGAAAAATATATGAGCTACTTAAAAAGCAAAATGCTAAAGGTCTCAGTTCTCCACTGCAGCAGGGAAAGTGCTAAGTTTGCATAGCAGAACAGCATAAAATGCTGGGGCAATCCCACAGCTGTCAGAAAGCACAGGTTCCGATACAACGGACTCAGATTCTGTCACCCTATTTTTCTCTTCCTTCTTTCCTTGCTTTAGTTTTACTGTTCATGAGGTATTCAGCTCTTGAGCTGACAAAGACAGCAATGTACCCTTATATAGTAGTTTCAGCTCCTTTTAATTTCCAGGAGAACGACAGTGACCAACTGAATTTTTTTTTTCATAATAGAACATTGGCATCTAAATTATCTGACTTAAATATCAACCATCACTACGATACTACAGCAGGTTCTCAGATTTCCCTGTTTCAGGTGTGACCTTAATTTCTCTGTAGAAATGAGATAATAGCATGCAGATGATTTGTAAGTGCTTACAAGTGATGCTTGAAAACTGGAGGCTCTGTTCTTTTGCCAAATATTGCTTGTCAGGAATGTGTAGCTATCCTCATAGAGAGTGAGGAAATGGGACTCAGTTCTTATTCTACTACTGAGAGATCCTGGATATGCTTTTCCAGCAGTCAGCATCTGAATTTCTTTATTGATGAAATGCAGCTACTCACCACATTTTTCAGTGTAATATTTTAATATTGTTTCATAAGAATGGGATGAGATATGCTAAGAAAGTTCTGAACACTGTTATCTACTTGTACATTTTTTGATGTTTTTTAGCCTATCAGTGTAGTCCCAAAACATATACTGTCCCTACAAATACTCAGAGAAACCGAACCTATTTGATTTCTGAAGTATCAACCCAACAGATTTATGAAAGAAATGTTTGCTTTCCCCCCAGTGCTCAATGCTTACCTAGTAAGAAATTTTATCTGAAAGTAGTCTCTTGTGTATGAAACCATTTGTCTTTCTTGCCCTGAAAGCTGCTGTGGAAATGCATGTACACATATGTTTGTGTGTTTTTATAAAGTCCAAATTCTGGTTGCAGAGAGAGACCTGAAAAATGCACATTTGTAAAAGATTTTAAAAGATTCCCAAAAAGCAAAGAAGTTAGACAAAAGGAGCAACTAAAAGAATAAAAACTTGAAAATGGCAAGAAAATATCATTATATGAAATGGAAGTAAGATGTGTACTAGACATTGTAAAAATACAACAATGCTTAGACAAAGGAAGCAGAAATAAAGAATGGAAGATCTGAATAGTGAAAATAAAAAGCCGTGTAAATTCTGACAAATGCATTATATAACATGGGTTAAATGAGAATTAAAAAAAAAAAAAAAAAAAAAAAAAAAAAAAACCAAAAAACCCAAACCAACAAAAATCAATCAAAGTTGATGGAATCAGTAGATAAGCAAGTAGGAAAGGAGAAGATGAGGTTAGTTCAGCAAAGCTGTGTATCCCTTAGGCTGGTGTGCTACAAAGTAGAACAGGGATGTTCCTGATAAAGCATTCTTACAGGAGCAGATCTGAGAAAATATCACATTTAAGAAGAATGTCTCAGAGAAAATATCACTGCTGACAAGAAAGGGTTTTAGCACAAATCAGTGCAGTAAATCCTAACAACTTACTAGGAGCAGATGATGCTTACCCAGGAGTTCAGAGGCAGCTCACATATGAAACTGTTGGGCTGCTGAGTGAGCTCAGTAAGTGCTGCTTAAATCACCACAGTGCCAGAGCTACAGAAAGGTGCCATCAAACTTTAAAAAGGATCTAGCATTTCTTCCATACTGTATCTTTGACCTAGTCTCGATCTCTTTCCTGGGCCTTGGATTTATGTTGTGTCCTTGTTTTTAGTCTTGTGTCTGCCTTCATCTTCTGGATGCAATTCCTATCAAACAGGCTGTGCCCTCCTAGGGAATCCCCCTTATAGAGCAGCCCTTTTCTGGCTGTTCCCTTCTGGCCCATTTGTCTTGGTTTTCTTTCAAGGAAAATCAAGAAAAGAGTAATGACCTATGCTGTGTAGTTAAGGTGGAGCTAGAAAAGAGTAGGAGCATTATTTGAATTCCGCTGTAAAAGCTCCTAGAAGGACTCATCAATAAAACAAATCTTGAGATTTGAGAATCTTTTAGAGAAAATGGTTCAGTTAAATGGCTCATTTTCCTAATGGGCCATCAAATCACGTCAGAAACACATTGTGACATTTGTATGTATAATCTGTAAGTATCTGGAGGAGGTGTGTGAGAGTTTTTGATCTTCTTTTCTTCTGTTAGAGCCAGGATTAAATGCTCAAGAGATGCAGTTTTCATGTTCGGACTCAGATGTTTATTAATTCTTATCCATAGTATAGTCTCACAAGTTGTGTGTTCTAGCTAACAGGGTAGAAAATGGCTGTCTCTCTAACCCTTTCCAAGGTCTTTTAAGCATAAATTGTCCAATTTCAAGATGACACCTATATTATTTTTACTTTTAACCCAATAGCCAAACACCTGTGGTCTGCAATGCAGATTTTCTTACCTAATTACAATACACCACCCAAACCCATGAAGAAGAAGGTGAAGGAAGAAGAAGTTAACCTACACCCTAAATCCTCCATCTTGCTTTATATATTACTATAGTCTAAAGCCTTAAATTCTAAGTTTTACACCCTGTGATATTACACAACTCTATTCAAACTACACACCCACAATCCCAGTGCTATCACTCAATTTTGGAAGCCTGTTCCACGGCCTCAGGTCAAATGTAGTGCTCTTTTGAGGGTCAGTGCCTGTTAGCACAGAAAGCCCAAAATTCTCATCTTCCAGGATTCCAACAGGTGTGTACTGCAGTCACACACTGCAGAAGCTAAACCAAAGTTTTGAGATGGTTCAGGCTAAAACTGATGCATCATTTCTCAGCACAGGTTACAGGACAGACTCTTCATGCCTCTAAGCATTTTCTACAGGAAGCAGTCAGTGGTCCCTGCTGGGACAGGGACCAAAGGAGCAAACAGGCTGTGAGTGGCGATGGGGCATGCCTGACCGTTTTTGGAAATGCATCCCACTTGCACAAATGGCAAACCACTAGAGAGCAGCATTAAATCAGGACTTCTGTTATATGTCTGAACATAAACCAGTGCTTTAGTGTGATGTTTGCAGTTGGATACTGGCTTCAGGCCAGGTTCTACCAGAACCAGGGAAGCTATAGACCAGCCAGTCCCATGTGGCTCAGTGCTTGGGTATGTAGATACTCAAATACTGAAAACAACCTTTGTAGCTTGTCTCTAGGAACACAACTTTCCTCATGCATCAACTTCAAAAGCTGTAGTAAAGTTCTCTTCAGGCTACAGCTGCTGTAAATGCTCCTTGTCTCTAGGCATCATCTGGGGTTAAGGCTCATTGACCCCTGGAATTCTCTCCAGTGCAAAGCCTTTGGACTTGCACCTCTCCTCTCTAACATGATGATATATTCTGAAACTGGAAAGGTAAAAGATAAGTGGGGGTAAAATAGCAGAGCTCACACCGCTGCAGGAGCTCTGGGAGGAACAGAGTCTTCACACATGTTGGTTTTAAACTGATTTCTACATAGTTCAGTACTGACACAGGTGATTTTTTTCTTTTAAAGAATAAATTTTTCTTTTAAATAAAAACATACTTAAAATGTGGAAATATGTCAATATATGCAGTGGAATAAAATGCTGTAACATACACCTCAAATGACTATATTAAAACTATCATTCAAAGGTTTTTTGTATCAAGGGTATGTTTTGCTCAAAACCTTTCCTGTAAAAGGTTTGCTTTTGCTGCCTGGTAAATGGGACAAAGTAAGGACCAGGGAACAGATTAAAATTTTATTTTTGTGATTCTGATCTTTTCTGCAAAAGCCAAAACACTTTTGCACTTGATCAAGGTCAATGATTTAATTATTCTAAACTGATTAACTGACTGACAACTCAAAAGCAGGAAAGCTCATTTTCTTCTCTCAATCAGTTAATGAGGCATGAATTGCATGTTTTTACTAATCCTACCATCCTGAAAGACACAATATCTGTAAACAGTTAACTCTTAAATATCATAATTTTAAACACAAAAGAAGTTTTGTATTTGTTTTTATTGTTTAACTCTTTTCAGCCTGTTATAGTGTGGTATCATAGCTTCATTTAACGCTACAAAGTTATTTTAAAATGCCCTTCCAAAGAATCTGGCTTCTCCCTAAATGCAGAGTTGCTCAAACAGCCTTAAAAAGAATTGTCATGTAGTAAGTGCAATGCTTTCTGTAACTGTTACTTTAAAAATTAGAATTTTTAATGTAGGAAGAACAGGTGGCCTCTTTAAACTTGTAGAGATATCTGTGATTCCTCCTTAAAAGTAATAAGCTTCCTAAGGTGAACACACAATTGAGTTTGTTGTGAGCCAACTGTTCACTAGAAACTGCCTGCATAACCTTTGAGTGAATAGCTGAGGAGCTGAGCTTTAATGTGATATTCCACTGTATGCTTAGACAATCAGATGGGCATTCACCCTCCTCAATTTTGTTTCCCTTCACAGGAAGGGAAGCCTTCATAGGTTCATTCCCTCTGATGCTTTAGCCAGGGAAAATGCCTCTCTATTTTCTCATTATGGAAAAAACATGGGACATACTATACTTAATGCTTGTGATGATACCTGTTACTGATACAAAACCCTCTACTTAAACACCTAGAGGTATTTGTTTTTTCTAACTTTGTCTTTTAACATTTTGCCAGAAGTGATTTGGATTACATGGTGGAAGAAGTGCCCATTCTCTGTCATGGAATAAAAGTGAAACTAAGTAAGCATCCCCGAAAAGGTGATACACATAATATTAAATTTTCTAACAAATAGCAGTGATAAAATATGTGGCAGATCAAGGACAGTGTGGCCAAGAAGGAGAACTGTCAAATGCAATGTAAGAAAAGGCACATGGGAGAAGTAAAGCTAGTTACAGCTGTGCAGTCAAATTATTTGGATAGATAATGAAACCAAGACCTGAACAGTATTCTGGCAGAATATCAAAGCAGATAATGTTGACAAGCAGCATCAAAAAGGAAATTTGCATCTATGAGACAACTCCTGATAATGTGTTATCAGGTGATACAATACTTTGGTCTACAAATTAGCCTTGAAAAATACCCAGTAGTTTCTGGCAGTCAGGAAAACTAATTAAACCATGGGATAAATCTCTTGATTTCAGGGTTTGTTTTTTTTTCCCATGCAATGAATGTGCAAAACTGCATGGCAGAACATCAAAGGGCCCTCCCATCCCTGCTTGCTGCACACCTGGAGTGACCCTGCTGCAGGCTCTCCACAGTGATCTGGTCTTGTTCTCTTGCTTTTATTGCCTAATAACTTCTGCTCTCTCCTCTGTCATTTTGTGATGTGTAGCAGCAGAAATATGCTCCTGTGACTCCCTCTGTCTCTCTTTTGAGCCTGATCTTGAATACACAGAGGTTGCTTGGAACTGTACTGGAGGAACTCTGGTTAATGATACAACAAACTAATGAAGACTTCTGAATTTCATCCTCTGATCAGCCAAAGAAAAAAGGGTCCTTTTTATCTGCATCTCATTATTTTTCCACATGGAAATGATAAATGCAGATAAATTGTGGAAGTCACAGAAATGTGGAATGTTTTAGAAAGTTGAGGAGCAAACTATCAGTAGGGTAAAATGAAAATATTAGTAGCAAAGCTTTACATATAAACAAAGCTTTACAGCTAAAATTTTCCTAGCAAAATACTCCCTAAAAACAAAGGACCAGCCCATATATCTCTCTGGAAAGGCATTTGCCATCTTGATTTGCTGTGGACTACATAGGTTACACAAAATATAATTTTTCCGGGAAATGTCAAAGGTTTTCTCACTTGTTTCTTAAAGATCTGATAGAGTAAATCTTTATGATTTTCTATAGCTCCTCAGTATTTTTGCAGGGGCTAAAGCTGGGAGAAGAAAACAGGATCTGCCTGCCTATGGTGATGTTCATGAGGCTTTAGCATGAATATTCTAATTCTTTGGCTTACTCTTACGGTGTGAGTTTTCTGGGATTAAGCCTGCTTTTCTAGTCTTGTTTCTATTCATGCACATCAAAGGAAGGAGGAAAACTGTGACCTGGTGGTTTCATGTATTTGCAGACTCCAGAAAGACACACAATTTCTGTCAGCAACGATTATATTGCAAGATACCATGTTGGAAAAACAATTTCTGTCAAATCAGGTTCATCTCTGACTCCAACAGGTTTTTAGTGCTCGTGGCCAGAAATGCTTGGCTGGGGGCTGTGCACAGAGGGGCCAGGCAGATAGACGGGCTCTGCAGGGCAGGGTGTCTCCTGCAGCAGGCTAAGGAGTTGCTATCACAGGTAGTCAGTGTGGATGGATCAAAGAGCTCCTTGAGATGGAGTTTTGCTGTAAACAGACTGCTGCCGGATATCCTGTCCCTTGGTCAGCAGTGAGGGGACCTGCGGCAGCTCATGGCTTCTTCTTAGAATTAAAGATGAGTCACTTTAAGGTTACTGAATTTTCTTTCCTATTGCTCCACTTCCTCTGTTTTCCAAAGATAAATAAGAAATGAGAGCCTGGAAATTCTCTTGAGAGGTCCTGCAGCTTGTTTGTTTTGTGAAAGTACTTCTTGTTATCTAATTTTGTTACGGTTGTTAACAACAGCAGCAGCTTTCCCACAAAACTTGCCCCAAGTAAACTAACCACAATTTTGAGAACTGAGCTGCAGAGCAGAGAAGATCATCTTGGAAATTTGAAGATGAAGTACTTTCTTCTGCCAACTCATTTAGCATTTCTCTGTAGCTTTGCACTAAGTAAACCCGTCCAGGTGTGTCCCTGCTCTGAGATGTTAAGAATTTACATTGCTGCTGCTGAGTTACTCTACCTTAAAATTAATTAGAAACTCCTCCTGCTGTGATTCTACTTGATAAAAGTTTTCTGCTATGAAGATGAGCATGTACTAAAATATATATGCTTTTTTTTTCCAGATAGCTACAAGAAAGAATGACTTAGGTGAGTTTGATTGTAATTGTTATATAAATAACTACAGTTTTTGGTGGAGCTGCATCTGTATACCTCAATGTCATGATCTGGTATATTTTTCTCTTTGAAAATGTGTTTTTTCCACCATCAGTGGAAGGCAATTCACAGAACTCAAATGTGTTTTAAAGTCACATTCAGTGTGATTTTTTATGCTGTTGAGATAAAGAAATTAAGAAGAATTATTGAACAACTGCTACATGAAATGTTCTTTTCCATTTGTAGCCCTAGCAAATCAGAATATTTTTCACTTTGTTTTCTTTCTTATGTGATATATGGTACTGTCCTGTCTGCTACACCCAAGACTTCTATAATTTTTTTTTCCTAATAACAGTTTTAGTCTGTGAGAAATGTATTCCCAGTATTTTAGAGTCAGAACTGAGGAGCATGTCACAATGTCTCGTGTCAAATTAATAGCTTGCATACATTCAACGTGTATGATAAAAATAATAATTTCTTTTGTATGATTAATCCTATTTTTACAGAGGTCAGTTATGATTTTTCTTTAATTCCACAAGCTCTAATGAAGAGAACAGTGACTTATAACACTTAGCACTCCCCTCTAAAAGCTCCCAAAGCTTCTTAAGCTGAAGTTTATTTAGTCACAACTTTGATTACAGCAGCATTATGACATTTATATTAATACTAAGCTTTTCTATCCAGGAAGCAAGGCAGACTTAACCAGTGTTAGCATACTAATCCTTCCTCACATTATTAGGAAATGAACTTCAGTGAAAGCAATTTCCAAAGGTGCAAAATCTTGGTTAGGGTGTACCTCTCATCTCCCCTTCTGCACACGTATTTGCCCTTTCAGTGCCTTGTATGTTCTTTATTTTCTGCACCTGCCAGGTAGTGAAATAGCTGTGTATGAAGGAGACATCCTCTTGAGAAGAGGGCGACGCAGTGCAATTAACTGTGAGAGTTGTTTATGGCCCAAGTCACAAGATGGACTGGTCAAGGTTCCAGTTAACATCTCTTCTGATTTCTGTGAGTGCATGCAAATGGATGCTCTAAAGTTAGCCTTGATTTTCCAGTCCCTGTACTACCTGTAATTTTCTGTTTCTCTGGCATGCACCAAAAGCAACCTTTGCACAAGTGAGAATTTATTGACACGTCTCTTTTTCTATCCTGTTAACCTCATGGAAGTTTGGCTAAGACTCCAAACAGATCACACTAAAATATGTGGTTACTTGGGCCAATAGCCAGGTAATTAATTTCAAATATTAACTTGCTCCTGTTAGCTACAATGTACTTTGATATTTAGCAAGTATATTAGAAGAAGCATAATTTGTTCACATTATAAATTTTTGTCAAAATTGCCACTAGGAACATGTTTTTGAACTCTGTAATTTTCTTTCAAATGTCTTGTAGAAATATTCTCACATTAGAACCCCTGTAGAGGCAAAAATGGAGGAAAAAATCCTTTGAGATATTTTTTCCTTTGATTCCCTCTAGTCAGTCAATAGCTCTGTCCTGTGCAAAAGGCTGCAGGAGTGAATTCCATACAGACCCTTCTTCAAAGATCTTAACTTGAGTGAAAATGGCATGGAAGTAAAATATAGCCTGAGCCTGATTCCTGTTCCTCAGGGAAAGGAACTGAGGAAAAGCTCAACCTTGGTGTTATCTAGGCTGCTTCTCTGCCCATGCACCTCCAGAACTGCAGTATATACCCTTGTGGGTAGCTGAGGGTTATTCCCCCTATCTCATCTCCCTCTCTCCAAAGTTTAAATATTAGGAAATTGAGATACACATCAGTGGTAGATGATTCATAACTGAGGAAGCCAAATTAGGCCAAAATGTTCCAAAGTAGATAAACACTCTGATCTTTGTTTGGTGCCAAACACCATGATCTTCAGAGCCCTGACTGTCTCAAGTGATTCCAAGGGGGCTGGGGCAGGCATTTGCTCTTTCTGATAAACAAAACAGGGGTTTGGTGCTTAGCTACCATCAGCTGGCTCATTTGGGATACTTTACTCAACTATTTGCATTTGCTCATTTGAAACTGCCTCATTTCTTCTGTTCTAATGGAAGGAGCAATGCCAATCTTTTGCTTTCCATCAGCTGTCTGCTAAATAATGTGCATATGGGATAGCTGTAATTGTTATACTTCCATTTAAAAGTCCAATCAGTTTGAAGATCTCTGAATGTTTAGTGCCCCTTTTTTACTATATTTGTAAGATAAAGAGCTAATGAGTGCTGTGAGGTTTTGAAAGAATGCACCCCATCAATACACCTTGCTTTTTCATTAACCAAGATTTCTCCTACCCCCCTTCTCTTTCTAGCAATAACAGAGAGGTCTTGGATTGCTGATGCTTTGCAAGAGATCTCCACACTGACCTGTGTGCAATTTGTAAATCGCACTACAGAAAAAGACTATGTTTATGTTGAACGAGGGCAGAGGTAAGCTCCCTGTCTCCTGAAAGTGGCAGCACTAAAAAGGTCGTTCAGATTCTTTCCTGGTTTGTTTTGGATTTAAGTAATTGGTGTCTCTTTTTCATCCTAGAAGTAAAGATTTAAAAAGAAGGTGTAAGTTTTCATCTTTCTTTAGAGATGCTGGTTGTTGCATCAGCTAACAGGCTGCGGGAATAAATGTGTGTGTGGATTTAAAGATAATTGGGTGTAATTCAAAATAAGAAATTTTCCTTAATTGTTGTAAAAATTTAATAAGTATAATTGTTTCAGGTTCTTTACTAAACTCTTTATATTGCTTCGCCTTAGTTTGATATAGGCAATTTGATGGTTTAAAATTTGCCATCCTCATCACAAAGGCTTTATTTCCCTCCTACCATGTCAGCTGGCAGCTTTCAGAAGTCTAGATATCTCATGCCAGTGAATATTTGCATGTCCCCTGCTGTGGCTGCATATCTAGAGAACCTTGGTGACAGAATCAATACCTATATATTTGTATTTGCTAAATGTGATCCTATTGATTGCTTATTCTTAGCTGCTGGTCTTACTTTGGAAAGATTGGAGGACGTCAAGCAGTAGGCCTGGTGAAAAATGGCTGCATGGATAAAGGAGCAATTCAGCATGAAATGAACCATGCACTGGGTTTCATCCATGAACAGGCACGGAGTGATCGGGACAGGTTTGTCAAGATTATGTGGGAGCACATAATGGCAGGTATGTCCACTAAATCTTAAGAGAAAATATATACTTACAGTTAAAGGAGAATGTTTCTCCTGTGAACAAGAATGCAAATAAGAACCATGATTAATCCTGGCTGAATTGCAGCAGCAGCAACAGCACATTCAGTGTGATGGAATTTCTTGTTCAGTGTTTGTACTAAGGGAATTTCTGTGGCTACACCTATGGCAGTGTGAAAGATGCAGCCCAAAAGTGGCTCAATATTCTTATTTTCAGGCCCCAAAATACCAGGATCATCAGGCTTACAAAATGTTGTTGCAAAGACTTGGCCAGGAGGCGAGACTATGGGACCCTTGACTGAGGGGGGTGAAGTGTGACATTGAAGATCATGTTGAGGAATCACACAACAATTTTATCCCATGAAAGCCATGGAAATAGGAGAAGGTGGCCAGTAAGCACCTTGGCAGTGAGTGAAATGCACACATCCTAAAATGTGTATGAACACAGGGCTCAATGCAGAGGCATTGGACACACATGCAACCATTAGCATTTGCAAAATTCTGGACCTGACTTGATGTGAGAGGGAAGACTGAAATTATTTCCTCCTTGTGGACAGGATCATGTACACATGAAAAGAAGGAGCCATGGGGAGCAATCAGGAGTGGTAATTCTGTAGAGCAAAAACAAGTTGTTACTATTTACCAAAAGGAATGCAGAATGAATAGTTTGGGCACATGCCCATGAACTGTGTGCTGGGAACATGGGCTCATAATATACAAGAGCTCCAGGCTCTGGGGAGGAAAGGGTAGAGAGAATGGCAAGAGATCCAAGGGAAAGTGAGGAAGTGGTAAATAGAAGGAAAATACCAGAATAATGCATTCAGGGAGTCACTTGTCTGACAGCTGTTAGAGAGCTGAGTAATCCATAACAATTGTAAAAACACAATAGTCTATTTAGTTTATTATAGCAAATAATAGTAAATGAGGCTGAACAATTGAATACCAAATTCTATTAAGTCTCTTCAACAAATAACACACTCACCTACTCAATATCATGCACAGCTAAAAATATATCCATCTTTTTCTCCAGATGGAACTTGATTGTTTTTATTGCAAATTCCTAACACACTGTTCTCCAAGCTTTCTTCAGCTATTCCCATGATATCCTAAGTAAATTCCATTGGTGTTGTTCTTTATTGAGGTTTCAGCTCTAGTGTTAAGGTGTAATTTTGCTGTGAGTTTGCCATTGTACAACAAGGGTGCACCACGTTTGAAATGTCAGCAAAGGATGTGCTAGGAAAGAGAAGTTGAAAACATGAAGTTATATACACTAAACACACATAGTCTTACACTAGTTTTGTAAAGGGAAGTTCACAGGTTCAGATGTCCTAATTCCTGAAGGATACAGATGTAACCAAGCTCTGATTCAGACACAGTATCGTGAAATGATAAATGACAGGGAAGAGGTAAAGAGGACAAGGCTGTGCCAAAGGAGATGAGGGATATCATCAATGTTTTGAGTGTTTGCCATGGGTGGAGAATGAGGTGATTGGTGTGGCAAGGAATTGGAATGCAGAGTGTGCAGCTCAAGCACTGTAGGGAAAAAATGCAAAGATATGCAGGGAAAAAGAAATGGAGAAAGAGCTATGTTCATGAGCACTGTAATGTTAAAACATGCTGCTGTTAACAGTGATGTCAGAGCTCCTGCTGACCTTTGTGGTGCAGAACTAGACCTCAGGACCTTTTCCGGCATCTCAGCTCTCTCACACAAGCTGTTTTTCTTCTGCCAGGACTTTCATATTGTGAATGTTTTCTGGGTTTTGTTTTTATCCAGCAATTTACCTTGGAAGCCATCCTACTTCTTTGTTTTGACAAAATGCTGCCTGATCGGTTGCTGTCCACTTAGCTACTTGAAACTCAGCTTGTTTTCCCTACACTTTTGGGAAAAAGAATATATTCAGAGTCTTCAGCCATCGTTTCCTTTTCAGGTCTTCTGAGTCATCACACTTATATTCTAGCAGAGATAGATTTTTTTCTTTTTTAACAGTGGAAAAGATGGGGTAAGTCCCCAGACATGTGCAGGTCCTAGACGGCCAGATCTCTTTGGCATGTGATAAGGTAGGTAGTAGTTTGCTGGCAGCACCTCAGTCCAGCCAGGATGCTGTCACTTTTCCATTATTTAGCAAACTAATTCAGCAAAGCACTTCTGTGCCAAACAGTAGCCATATGCTTCAATGTTTCACCACGTTTGAACTGTGTTCTCTGTTCATTACCTCAAAACAAGCTGCACACTTACTGATAATTCTTTCTGAAGTCAGTACCGCAGATAAGAGGGACTGAGATTGAAACAGTCAGGAAGGCCAATGCTGTTGGGAAACAGTTTAAGCCTTAACTGAGTTTTACAGCTATGAAAAGCTCCCACTTCATGTTTATCCCCAAATTTTCTATTAATTGGGATTTCAAATCTTCTTTTTGCATCTCTTAGTCCTCAGCCCAGGACCAGTGCTGAAGGACATTACTGGCTGAGATTTGCTCTGGTTGCAAGCTGCCAGCTGAGTTGTATAGATCTCAAGGATGTCCAACTTCATAACCTTGTCCAGATGGTCTGTGGTTTACAAACCACATTTGTAGTTACAATAATGAAGGTACAGAACTGGAAAGGAACGCTCAGTGCCTAGGGCTTTAGTCCTAATGCCAGGCTGGCTGCATTCAGCTCCCTGCTCTGACAGTGCTTGTTTGCCTGTCTCACCATGGAGAAGAGACCCAGCGTGTAATTCATATTCATGATCTCCAGTCGGTGAGAAAAAGAAGGGCCTTCTTCACATGAAACTCCCTCCAACTGTGCCTCTCTTTCTTTCCCTCTCCTCTGACTATCCTGGAAGACTTGAGGTATAGCTTCTATGCCTAACTTGGAGAAATAAAGCTGGGTGACATGAAATCCAGTCTCTGTCCCTGGGCCACAACCCTGTATCCGTGTAACACCTTCTTATCTCATATTGGCTTTTTAAGGCTAAAGAGATGAAAAGTGATGAGATACTGAGCAGCTGCTCTGACAGAATTTGTTTTTCTGCTTCATGTGAGTCGTATCACTTCACTCTAGTCACTGCTGATGTGTTTGAGCAGAGACAAAGCCAGGACATGTCTGGTATCACGGGCTCTGGTGCAAGTAACAGGGAAAATGTATTCCTTTCTTTTGTGGCATTATAACCCTGTGGTGGAAGGACTCAGCAAGACATCACCCATGCATAGCTCTGAATTTTTCATCTAGGTGGTCAGCCAGATTTGCGTCTCAAGGTATGGATGCAGCTTTGGGGACAGAGGTTGGATGCTTATGGTATTCAATATAATGCACTGAAATATATTGGGAGACACCCTAATGAAGATGGAGAGGAATACTTTTGCTTTAAGAGTGGAATGTATAAGTTAATTATATCAAAACTTATTTGATTAACTTCATATTCTGAAACCTACTAGACTGTTAAAATGGGTTCCCGTGGATTTCAAAAACCTGTGGTGGTTTTGATACCAAGATCCAAAATCTCATGAGAACACATATTAGTATTCTATGTTACTCTCTGAATTATGACAGCAGGCAGTGTACTCTTAGAGCAGTAATAATTGTTCTGACTGAAATGTTGCTTTCCTACCTTACAGGGGAACAAGGGAACTTTGGAAAAATGAATTCCAAAAACCTGGGCCTTCCCTATGACTACTCTTCAGTGATGCACTATGGCGCGTAAGTTGTTTGTGGAGATGTCTTTTCAAAGGAGCAAACAGCTTTCAGATCTGCTCAGATTTAGGAAGAAGTTGTTGCTCTATGCAGGGAGTGACTTTTGATGTTCATTTAAATTGAGTGCATGGACATAATTAAGGGTGAGCATAATTCCTTTGTCAGCAGGACTCCTGGAAAACAAGAGTTGATATGGACAGAAACAAAACATAGGACAACATTTTCTTCCAATGTACTCTTGCCTCCTGCTAAAGGCCTTTCACATGGCTTTGGCCCAAAGTCTAACTCTACTGAATCACTGATCTAAACCAGTTCTGAAGTTTAAAGTATTTCATAAACATAATAACAGCTGATCAATAGACAACAACATTCAAGTATAAAGGCAAGAATGATGGAATTTTTGATATCATTGAGATGTATGCTGCCTTATGTTAACATGGAAATGCTGTCTAAGGCTGCATTTTAGTCCATAATGTTCAAGATTCTATCATGTACCTTCTGCTTTATTTCCACAAGCAAGTAACGATTTCTGAACAAAACCATGAAATAAAACTGCACTAGCAGAAGGCAGGAAATTGCAGATAGCAAATAGACTATTAGTAACTGAGACAGAACTATTTCTGCTCCTCTGCCTCAGGAACCAAGAAGGTGGGATTCAGTCCATTTTGCTGGACATTACTGAAAGGCCTTTTCACTCAGGACAGAGCAGCTTTTTCTGCTTGCTTCCTTTTACCTGCTGAACACCAAATATTTGCCATGCTGGTCCTCTTCAGGGAAGGCTACCAGGTCTCTGAGAAGCTTCTTATCCATTTCCATTAAAATGTTGTTTATGTGGTACATGAAAAATGATTATGCAGTAAGAGAACTTCCCTGTCTATGAAAAGCAATCTAGAAATGTGATTTCATGATTTCTACAGGTACGATTTCTCCAGCACTCCAGGAAAACCAACTATTGTACCAGTTCCTGACCCCTCTATACCTATTGGGCAGAGAGAAGGGCTGAGTAACTTGGATGTAGCTAAAATCAACAAGCTCTACAAGTGCAGTAAGTGCTGTAGAAAGAAGGCATGTGAACACAGCTGATGTCTGCAGGCACTGGCAGACATCCCCCAAAGGAATGCAGCCCAAGTCCTTTCACTACATCTGTCTCACTCTACAACAGGAAAACAGGACTGTCCCTGTGCCAAACTGCTGCCTTCTTGGAAAGGGCAATTTACTTTCAATAATTCACTCTCATTTTGAGATATCCTCACATAATCCCAGCTCTTTGAGATAAGCAAAATCCACCAGAGAACTCATGGTTGCTACCTCTGTCAAAAACTCATTTTGGGAAAGTTCTGAAGGTTGCAAAGCATGTAAGCTCTCCTCACCATGAGTGTAGCCTAGAGTCACATGCATCAGTAGTGCCAGCAGATTTGTGATTTCTCTTAATTACAAAATGACTGCAGAGCTGTAAGTATGGGTGACACTCAGCCTGATGAGAACACCTTTGAGAAAACCATGGGAATTTTGTATAGATATCTACTTTCTGGCCACATCCATTTCTTAACTCATCCCTGTGGTATTTTAAGATCTAGAAATACCTAGCATTCCTCTCTAAACTGGAACACTTCAGCTAAGATGCACAAAACAGGTATAACATCATGCTCCTGCAGTGCACGGGGTTTCCTTTAACTCCTAGGACAAAGGCTAATTGATTTATGTAGTATTTGACTTTTCTGAGATGTTATTCAATTAGTTTCCACCAAAACAGCAAGAAGCTTAACAAGACCTAAATATTAGTGTACTAAATTCTGCTCTTATGTTAGAACTCAGTTAAATAATTAGAATTTAGAAGGAATCAGCATTCCTTCAGTTGGATTGTTAGGTACAGAAATCATTGCTGAGAGTGGTTCCTCCAAATTCACAACTGCAGATAAGACAACTTTACAATTTATGTGTCTCAAAGATAGTGATAACAAGTATTTAGTGATATTTACTCTTGACAGTGGGGCTGGGAATGAATCACACTTCAATACCATTACTACGTAATTTCATTATTAGATCTGTATGTTTTGGAAGAAAAGGACTAAATTAAAAGAAAAAAAAAAACCCAGAAAAACTCAGGGACTGAAAAAACCCATAAAATCTCTGGTTGTCTCAGGAAAAGTAGGAACCAAGAGAAAAATGCCATAAATTCCTATGAGTAGATGTCATATATTCATATTTTGTAATTTGGGGAGTTACATAAAATGCAAAAAATGAAGATGTGGAAAAACAAAAGACAGACAAGATCTGACTTTGTTTACCAGTCACCAGGTCAGTAGGTTGACTTCAGTGCTCTCTGTTACTGTTTTCCCTCAGTGACTACCTCTCTTTGCTTTGACAAAAATCTTGTTTTCAAACTTGATTTTTGTGCACACTTATGAATACACACAGTTGCTGATGGAAACTGATGTACTGCTGTTGTTGAAAGTACTTCTGTGATTGAAATTAAGGAAGTTCATGAAAGATCCAGGCCTTTTTAAGTAAACTAAAATATGTGAGCAAAGCCCCATTGTCTTTTAAAAAATCCGATTAGTAGCTAAACAGGTAAGTATTTTAACTACCTTTATTTCACTTGCAAGTTTTCGGTAACTTTTACACCAGGAACAGCAATACAGCTGTAAGCATTATAATTAATTTATACAAGATTGACTGCTGCAAATGGTTAGAGAGTCTTGTCAGGCATTATGGGAATATTTTTGTGCAGTTTTCATTCTCTTCAACGCTGTTTGGTTCTCTTCAGATTGCTGCAGCTCTGTGTTGCCTAAACCCAAAGGCTCGTTCTCCTCTGTCAATTACCCATCTCCATACCCGAACAATACCAACTGTCTGTGGCTGATCCGCATCCGTCGAAGTAAGGTAATTTTTATTAGGAGAAAAAAGGGTTGAACCACAGTATCCAGGCTACACAGCATTACTTTGTTACCATGAGTAACCCCTGGGAGTCAGTGCATGGATCAAGACATTTATTTTGTTATGCAGTAGATGAAAGTCTTAATGATTTGCATAAGAATTAAGACTATTAGAGGGATAATTTCACTGGATTTTTATCCAGATTGGACAGCTTTTCAAAGACAAGCACTAATGAAATATCAGTCTCTGGGATGTCAGTAATAGGACAGCTAGTTGAAATTCTGTGCTCTTTTTATATAGAAAGTAAGGTTTCAATAATACATGGATAGTAAAATGAATATGAAGGTACACTTCATATTCAGGTGGATGGTTTGAGACTTTCCCTGTGTGTAACATTAAACCCAAGTTTTGCTTTTTTGTTTCTCCAGATTTTCCTGCAGTTTGAGGCTTTTGATCTCCAACGTTCCTCAGACTGTTCTTCTGACTACATAAAGATTTACAATGGGAACAGCAAGAGCTCCCCTGTCTTGCTGGACAAGTACTGTGGGAAGGGTCCCCTGCCCTCCTTAGTGGCATCTGGACCGACAATGCTGGTAGAGTTTGCGAGCGATGAGAGCATTACAGCCACAGGATTCAGAGCCTCCTACAACAGGGGTATGAACACTCCTTTACAGAGCTTGGAGAGCAGCATTAGCAGTATTTGTTCAGAGGAGCTGAGAACTTTTTCGATGCACTACAGAGTAGTTCTTTTCACTGTCATTCTTCACACTTTCACAGAAACTGGAAATGCAGAAGCCTAGGCAAGGATGGGGCTGAAGGTTCCTAGGAAACAGAAAATGGGATGTTGCGTGGGTCTCAGGTTGGTTATCCTGAGATCTCACTCACATTCTTCTGAGAGCCTCTGTTGGGCTTCTTCATATCTCCAGAACAATGTCTTTAAATAAAAACAATGCAATGAGTGAAATTCATAGGAGCAGTGCAGCCAAAAAGCATAGAGACTGCAGAATCAACAAGAGACCCCAACCAATGAGATACAAAGTCAGTATCTGGGCACGACATTATTCAAGGTTTTGTGGGATTTTATGGAGCAGGGGAGGTACTGACCTTGGGTACCTTACACTTCCTGAATTAAAATCTTTCATTATGTACACAAAACACAGTGCTTCCTGTAGTCATGTGAGGAATGTCTATTTTGCAAACACACAAATGCATTCTGGACCACCAGACCAAATTCTGTTGTGCTTTGACATGCTTTCAGCAAGAAGGCATGTAGCTCAAAGTTGCCTTATTTCAACTGAAAATTCAAACTTCTTTAGAGCATAGATTGAAGGAGTCTTAGAAAAGTGTTATTTTTACTCTTTTTGCTTTATTCAATGGAGTAATTTCTAGAAAGCACTAGCTCTAGCTTGATAATGCAATCTTGAATACTTGAGCTGGTTCTTTCTGAAGGGCAGTTAGTGCCATCAGAATGCTATGCCAATATGGGAACAGTTCATTGGAAAGTCAGATACACCTTTAGATGCAGCTTTTCCCTGTCCTCCAAAGAACATTTATCAGGCATTTCTAGTTCCTTTGGTACAGCTGCTGATACAAATACTACATGAAGAAATAAAGTACTTCAGCAGTAGATTTTCATGGTAGCACATTTTTTCCTGGTTTGAAGAAATAATACAACAGGTTGTAAGCAAGCTCATTTCTACTGACAAAACACTCTTGTTAATATATCTGGTTTTCTCCTTTATTCCTCAGTGAATTGTGGAGCCACTTTCAGAGATTCAAAGGGAGTCATCACCTCTCCAAACTACCCCAATAAATACCCCAAAAACCGAGCATGTTTCTGGGTCATCACTTCTCCAGTAGGATACAAGGTAATGCACAGATGAAATAATTTGTGGGTTTCATCGCTGTTCTCTGATGAAACCTCTGTTTCCCTTGAAGAATAAGAGCTGTTATGTCACTTTTTCAGCAGAAATTCTCAGAGTAAAAATGTGGAAGCAAAAATTAATTTTAAGAATTTGTGCTGGATCTTGGTATCTGAGGTATAGCTCAGTAAGGGAAAACCTTTATACGTGCTAGTGAACTCTTATGAATCTAGCCTGTACCACAAGGCTTTGTTCAAAATAATCCCTCGTTAAGAGCTCCCACTAGAAAACTGAAACATCACACAGGTGCTGTTTTTATATTTCCCAAGAGGAAAGAATGTGAAGCGTAGAAGATCAATCTTGTCCCTTGCTTCCCCTTCCAATCCAAATACTGATGAAATAAGCAAATAATTTGCTACTAATTTGCATTGCCCTATGGGATCAGGATGTGATGCACACATAGAATAAAGAATGGTGCCTGCACACAAGGAGTTTAGAGTATTTGTCATTGTTAAAAGATGGGTAAGAGAAAAGGCTGCAACCTGGAAACAAAGTGCTTTGGTTGTATTTTCTCCAGATATCTCTCAAAATGTTGTCCTTTGAGGTGGAATATAGTGACAGATGCATCTATGACTACTTGCTCATACATGATGGAAGCCGCCCCACGTCACCTGCAGTTGGTCCTTATTGTGGGACAGAGAAGGTTGCAGACTTTACTTCCACTGGGAACTTTGTGCTGGTTGAATTCCACAGTGATTTAGTGTGGGAGTTGCCTGGATTTGTGATGAGTTATACATTTGCTAGGTAAGTACAATATAGATGGGGTTTGAAAAACACAGAATGAGAGTAAGAGTCCAGCTAGCCACACATAAAAGTCAAGATGCCACCAATTTCAGGAAAAAAATATAGTCCAATACCTTTAACAAGCATGAGGTTTGACCTCTTAGTCTTGCATCTAGAGTGGTGTAATTTCAATGGTGAATCAAGGACAGAAATGTTCCTGCCCATGGGATGCTTTTGTCTGAGACTGTATGCTTTTTATTATAGTATTCTCATTTCTGGTGTTGCATGGCCAAACACAATAGCAGAACTGAAACTATGTAAGCAGATTTTCAAGAACTTCTAGTGGTAGAAACTGTGCCAAAAAAAAAAAAAAAAAAAAAAAAAAAAAAAAAAAAAAAAAAAAATCAGAACATGGCTATGTAGCAACTTTAATCTGCATTCTGGCAAATGCTATTACCCAGCCTTAATGTGCATTCCAGGATGCATGCAGAAAAATCTTCAGACACATTTATTTACATTTTGAAGCTAAGCTCACTCACACAATTCATACAGGCACCAGAGCTTAGCCTGGAAATCACCACTTGACACTGAACAAGTGGTGTCATAGTACAGTATGACATAGAGTACCTCAACTCAAAGATTTGCACTACTCCTCTGTGAGATGGACCAGGTCAGAGAACAGATTTAATCAAGACATGTATTGAAATTGTCCATAAGGTGTTACCAAAACATTTTTTTAAAATGAGGCCTGAAAACAAAAGACCACAGAATATTCTCTTTGGAGAGCATTTTAGGTGTGAAGCACCTTGCCTGTAAAGAGAAATCCTCCTCGGAGGAGGAGATGGCTGGAGTGGATAAAGAAATCACCACTATAAACATCTAACACTTTGCCTTGACTTGATATATTCAGAATTAAATGCTAATGCCAAACTGGGAGATGCCAAAACATAATGAATAATAAAAGGTTTTGCTGAAATTATGTCTTTGTGAAGAAGAGTGTGGAGAAATTGCCAATTTGCTTTCCTGGTGCAGCCAAGAAAATTTTGAATTATGATGGCTTTGTAGCAGTGTGGGAGAGGGGTTTAAGATCTGTAATGTTCTGCTTTAAAGCACTGGTTAATTATCAGAAGAATGATAATTGGTAAGTTGGGGACATCAGAGTTTAGAGCTTGCTTGCATCATGGTGGGAAAGTGCATGCACAGCAGGCAGCAAATATTTGTATTCCTTACAAGCTCCAATCTTCTGGCTATAAAAAGTATTCCTTCAGTTAATTTGGCTCACTATTTAGATTGACATATTTTTGGAGAATGTAACCATTTCATCAGCATGACAGAAAATTAAACTCTACTTCTATTTTTAAGCTCAGCTTCAGACTGTAAAAATGCTAATTCTTCTCCTTGAGTCTGAGGACTTTGATGGAGGTGCAAAAGTAACAACCCTGTGACAACTCTCATTCTGTAACAAAGTTGAACGGGTCCCTGTTTTAAAAGACAATGCTGAACAGCTTTGTAACTTGAGTCTTACCTTAGGTTCCCTTCCCTTGGTCTGATGTGGAGCTCTAAATACCTGCAATGTTTTAGATGTTCACCCATATTTGCTAGAAGAGCATGAACAGCATATTCCAAAAGCAATATACCACATACAGGAATACTTGTCTTGCAATGTGTCCCTAGAAACATGGTTCTAAGTAGGACATTGCCCATGTATAAATACACTCATATTCTGAACTATAGGACGGAACAGTAACCAGCTAGTAGACACAAGGGACAGTATAGTCAAAAGTTTAGGATTCAAATATCACAATAGGAGAATTTTCAGAAGTTCTAATTAAAATTCAGCACTCACTTAACACACTTTTGAAGTCCAAAATGTAAGAATTTAACCTTAAAACACAGAGGTATCTAGCAGTGATGAATATATGCATTCTCATAAATGTGCATAACTCATGACAGTAACAGATATTACCTTACATGCATACAAAACTAGACGTTTTTAAAGAGAGACCCACTTCCACAAGCCTGTGTGTAACAAATAAGGATGTGTGTCCACATATTTCTTTTTCACCTGCTTTGAGACTGTCCTGGTTCCTACCTGGGAGGCAAATCAGAGAGTGCTATTCTTTTGTAAGAACCAGAACAGAGATCTGTCAATTATTGCTGCAGGAGAAAAAACAGCCTGGAATAAAGCATTACAGAAGCACACAAAAATGTACTACTCATAGGTCTATTTTTGTGTTTAATTTAAAACACATTTCCCTTACATAAATAAATAACTGTGGCTGAGACGACACTTGCATGACCACAACCCCGGTTATTGAATCATAGAATAGTTTGGGTTGAAAGGGACACGTCAAGGTCACCTAGTCCAAAACCCTGCCATCAGCAGTCATCTTCTACTAGACCAAGTTGCTCAGAGCCCCATCCAACCTGACTTTGAATGTTTCCAGAGGTGGGGCATCCACCATCTCTCTGAACAACCTGTTACAGTGTCTCACCAGCCCCACATAAAAATGTTATCCTTATATCCTTTTTTAGTTTAAAACCATTGTCCCTTGTCCTATCACAACAAGCCTTGCTAAAATTCTTGTTCCTATCTCAGATAAGCCCCCTGTAAGTACTGAAAGGCTGCAATAAGGTTTCCCCAGAGCCTTCTTGTCTCTTAACTCGACCCAACCCGACTCCTTCAGCATGTCCTCATGGGAAAAGTGCTCCAGCTCCCTTATCATCTTTGTGGCCCTCCTCTGGACATGTTCCAACCGAGCCTTATCTTTTCTGTGCTGAGGGCTCCCGACCTGGATGCAGCACTCCAGGCGGGAGCTCCCCAGAGCAGAGTAGCTATAACGATGTAGGGCAGAGAATGTACACCTTACTGTGCAACAACTGAGTTTGCCAAGAAGATACACCAACCAAAACCCACTTAATCTCTCCTGCACTTCAAATAGAAATTGAAAACCTTATAGGCTAAGTCGTCATATAGGATTTTTCACCACGGGAAACATCCGCGGGCAACAAAGAGAAATAAAGCAAAGCTGCTGCTGCCCTGCTGCCAGATAGCCTTCGGCTCAGGAGCTGGAGAACCGCGGGGGCTGGGCCCCCTCTGGCGGACACCTGCAGGGAACGGGAACGGGAACGGGAACGGGAGCGGGAACGGGAGCGTGCGGCGTTTCTGCAGCCAGGTGAGAGGGAGGCGCCTCTCCCGCCCTGAGCGCGGCTGGGCAGCCCCGGCACTTCTCTGCAGGGACCTCGGAGCCCTAACGCGATCCCCCCGCACCTCTGCGGGCGCTGCCCCACGGCTGGGAAGCTTTCCCTGGGGTGTGGCTTGTGTTTTCTCCTAAAGAGCTGCACTCCAGATTCCACCTGACAATCAGTAGGCTGCACTGTAACATCGAGATTGAGATCTCCTGTTCCTGTTTTCCCATTGAGCAGCTCAACAGCAAAGACAATGAAGCCTTTTGAGTTTATGTTTGTCTCGATTCCCTGCTGTATGCCCACAATACCTGGAATGTCCGGGTGGTCTCTAACCCAATTGCAGCACAGGTGCAAAAGTTAGCTTCCAGTTGTCTTTCTAAAGTTTTTTACCATTAAAAAACCTAACCAAACAAAAACCCCAACAAGCAAAGGCCTAAAAATGAAAGACTGAGAGAGAACCCTCATTTTTTCCCCTTTAAATTTAGCTTTATTCAGATAATAATGTTTTACTTCCTTGAATAAACCAGTCAGTTTCCTAATTTAATGGTGTAGGTCTTTACAACGTGGGGTTATATATTAAACTGGAAAGAATGCACAATGTACCTGCAAACCCACGCGGTTACCAGGATGACTCATTTGCACTCCGTGACTCTTTTTACAAACACTGCAGGACACTTTCTCCTGAGGGCAGGCGGATCAACACTGGCAGAAGGATGGGCTGCCAATAACCGGAGTTTTGCAGTTCATCTGATCCTTGCTATTCTGAACCGGGATCTCACCACAGGTTTCGGACACAAAAAAAAAAAAAAAAAAAAAAAAACAAAAAAAAAAAAAAACACAAAAAAAAAAAAACACAAAAAAAACCAAAAAAAAACACCTGAGTAGCTTGAGCGCATTACTGTTAGCCTTAGAGAATACACCTTTTGTCTTTTTAACACCCAAGAACAGGTAATGCGGCCCCGGCGGGGGCGGGCAGGGGCACCAGACTGCACGTACCACAATGCACCGCGCGGCGATGGAAGCGCAGCCGGGCCGGCGCAGGGACCGTGCGGAGCACTGGGCAGTGTAGTTTATCTGCGGAGAGCCGCCTGGCGTCTGAAGGCGGGGAGGGCGGGGTAGGGGACTACAACTCCCGTGAGGCCGTGCGTCGCCAGCCCCGTGTTGAGGGGACGGGAGGGTGGTGTCCGCGCCTCCCGGCTTGTGACAGCCCCGCTCGCCGGCGATCCGTGGGCCTGAGGCAGCCTCAGCACCGGGGAGACCATGGAGCTGGGCATAGCGGGAGTGCTGCGCCGTGCCTGAGGGCGGGCCGGGCGGTAGCGCCATGGATAGCCGCTGCTATGGGTGCGCGTCCAAGTTCTCTGTCTTCAAGAAAGAGGCAAGTCCGGCTGCGGGGAGTCAGGAGCGGGCCGGTCCCGCAGGTGCCTCCCCGCAGTGCAAGGGGCTGAGAAGGGAACCGGGAGCTTCTTCGCCCTGCGCCGAGACTCGCTTCCCGGCCAGCATCCTGGCGTTGTGGTCCTTGCCTACTGAGCTCTCGTGGTGCCTAATTCCGATATGTCTTCAGATATGGGAAATTACTGACACATACCCCCCACCAAAAAAAAAAAGTAATTGAATGCCATCACTCTAATCCAGTATTTTGTTATGGTCTCAGACAATTCACACACACACTTCGTTATAGTGTGGGGTGAAGTGGTGACTTAGCTCCCAGCAGGAGTTATGTGCTGATGCTCCAAGGCTCTCGAGTCTCCATATCTTCAGCAGCAGCTGGTGAAACAGTTCTGTCACAAAAACCCCAGCATAACCCCAGCATTATTTTGTGTGTGCCTGCCTGTGTGCCCGCAGGCGGCCGGGCAGAGGAGTGAGGTGTGTGGTGGCGAGGTGGTGAAGCCCTGTCCTGCCCCTCTCTTGTGTCTCTGCAGTGTGGCTGCAAGAACTGCGGACGGTCCTTCTGCTCGGGCTGCCGGAGCTTCAGCGCTGTTGTTCCCCGCTGTGGAAACACTCAGCAGAAGGTGTGCAAGCAGTGCCATGAGAAACTAACTGGGTAAGATGGGAGTGTTTCTTCACCCAAAAATGGTTTCCTGCTTTTTTTTTTCCCTTCAGTTTACATTCCGTGAGGTGTTGCAGATTTCTGCAGGAGAGCTCTGCCGTCCATATGTGACTGGATGCTGCCTCTATCCCGGAATTTCAAGACAGGACATCTCTGAACTTGTTGTTATATGAGCTGTGCAGTCCTAAAATAGGAATCGGGATTTGTGCTTGTTCACTGTGGTTGACAAAGAAGTTTGAAAGCATCAGGTTTAAATCTTCATGGATGGACACTGAATTCCTGTGGACAGCTTAACTAGATGGGCTGAGGTTAAGCCACACTGTGTTTTTGCCCAGAAATCTACACCCCTTTAACAGTTCTGGCAGTCTGCTCAGATGTGTATAGTTGAATAGCCTGACAATAAGATGTTCACAGTGTTATTACTGCTGTGGGCAAACAATGACATAAATCCTCCTTGAAGAGGACAAGAACCCAGGTGTACAACAGAATCCCTCTGTCAACCAATTCTTCCATGTTCTCCTTTTTCTCTTGCATTTCTCTTGTTCCTTTTCCTCCCTTTTCTCCTATAGCAAGGAATTTTTACCAGCAAGGGGGGAATTTTCTGCCCCTGCAGGTGTCTAAAGGAGAAGAGCCTCATTAATGAAGGTCATCTTCATGGGCTGCTGGAAACAGTGAAAGACAGTATTCAGTCTTTTCAGTTTTGAAATTTTGTGATTTCCCTTCACAACTTCATAGCCATTAAGCAAACAGAGCTGCCTGTCTTGACGTTTCTTCTGGGTCTTTTTTTCTCATCATTTTAATATCAGCACTAGAGAGCCACACCAGAAAAAGTCTTCCCTGACTGTATGAGCAGGTAGATTATAGAATCATAGAATAGCCTGGGTTGGAAGGGACCTTAAAGATCATCTATTTCCAGCCCCTGTGCTGTGGGCAAGGTCACCTTCCAGTAGACCAGATTGCTCAGAGCTCCATCCAACCTGGCCTTGAATGCTTCCAGGGATGGGGCATCCGCAGCTTCTCTGGACAACCTGTTCCAGTGTTTCACCACTCTCCAAATAAAGATTTTTTTTCTGGTATCTAAACCTACACTCTTTCCGTTTAAAACCATTCCCCCTTGTCCTGTCACTATGTGCTCTTCTAAAAAAGTCCTTCTCCGTCATTCCTGGAAGTTTCCTTCAGGTACTAGAAGGCTGCAGTTAGGTGATCCTGAAGCCATCTCTTTTCCAGGCTGAATAATCCCAATTCTGTCAGTCTTTCCTCACAGGAGAGGTTTTCCATCCCTCTAATCACTTTGGTTGCCTCCTCTGGGCTTGCTCCAACAGATCCATGTCCATCCTGTGCCGAGGCCCCCAGAGCTGGGTGCGGCACTGCAGGTGGGGTCCCATGAGAGAGGAATAGAGGGGCAGAATCCCCTCCTCCTTGCCCTGCTGGCCACGCTGTTTTGGGTACAGCCCAGGACACAGTTGGCTTTCTGGGCTGGGAGTGCCCATTGCTGGGTCATGTCCAGCCTCTCATCCACCAGCACTGCCAGGTCCTTTTTGGCAGGGCTGCTCTTGATCCGTTTGTCCTCCAGCCTGTGTTGATACCAGGAGTTGCCCCAACCCAAGTGCAGCACCTTGCACTTCATCTCATGAGATTCCCAAGGGCTCACTTCTTGAGCTTGTCCAGGTCCCTCTGGATGGCATCCTGCCCTGCAGGTAATACACGCAGGCTGCAGTTCTGTAGGCTGCATATGTTGTTGTTCTTCATGCAAATAGCTTTCAGAATTGAAGCTTTAGAACTTTGGAAAGTGTTCTAACAATGCTGCATTCAGTCATTACCATATGGGCCTTAGCTGTGATTTCTAAGAACAAATAAAATATGCTGACTTACATAAGTGTCTAGTTTAGTCCTTCAGTCTGAATACAGCAAAGTAGAAGAGTTATTCGTGTTTGTGGTGTGCAGTGTTCAAATGTTCTGAAGATGGTATTATATAACTTTTGTAATGCTTTGTTTTACTTGTATGTTATATAATACTGTGTTTGTTGCATGCCCCAGCTGCTTCCAGAGTGTCCTGCTGCATGGAAGCTAATTACACCGGGAGTCTTACCTAAGTACTCTCCACCTGCTCTCTGGACTGGGAGGTGCAGGCTGTGGGAGGCAAGGGAATTTCAGCCGCACCTCCTCTAGATCACTGGTGACCAAATTAAATCACATTCTGTCCAGAGGCAAAACAACTGGACCAAAGGACAGAGATGAAGGCTCCTGGGCAGCTATATTATCTTAATACCTTGCATAAGCTGATTCCTCTCAGTATTAATGAGGTTAAGAAAGGGGCAGTACCAAGAGGTCAAGAAACATCTGTTGATTCCTCTTGAGTTCAGAGACTAGGTGATTTTTAAGTATTGTCAGGTATTTTCAGTATGTTGAGTTCAGAGAAATCGTTTTTGTCTTTCAGAGAAGGATCTCAAAGCAGTTCAGCAAAATGGTCACCACCAGAAAACTACAAAAAGTGAGTTGCACTTGCAAAGCAGTTCTTTATACTGCAGATGAGCCTTTTAGACCCTCCTCTTCCCCTATGGAAACCAGCAAAAGTGGGGCTTGTGGTGTGGGTATTTGCTTGTTCAGAGTTAGATTAAGGATGGAGCTTTTGTTTTGCTGTCTGGGTTGTTTGTTTGGAGGGGTGGGGGCTGTGCTCTTTTGAATAGACTCCTGAACTGCAATTATCTGTGGCTGATCAGAGTTGGCTTGGAAACAGGAACCTCGAGGTGCAATGTTCCTTGTCTCCTGGGAAGCACTGCCAGGTGTGCTGTTCTTTTGAGCTAAGGTTTTCCTTACTCTTAGGAATACTTTATTGTGCTGATATTGGAGAGAGTGGTTTCATTTCTGTTCTGCACTGGCATTCTTCAGACAGCCTGTTGGGTTGACAGAGGATGTTTTCTTATCTCCAGGTTAAAATGCCTGTTCTCAATTGTTGTGTATTTTTTCCATTCTTGTCGCAGGCGTGTAGCAGCTTTTGAGGCTAAACAAAACCAGCTGAAAGACCAACAGAAGGCAGCTGCAAAACCCCCAGGTCAAGCACGCTGCAGATACCAGGGGCTCTCAAAAGAGGATAGAGCTATTGCAGAGAGACTGGAGAGGCTCAGGGAGGAAAGGAAACCGAGTGAGTTTTAGAGAATACCATGAATATCTTGGCTGGGAATACAACTGTTTGGGAAACAAGGAGCCTGGAGGGAGAAGGAAGTGCTGGGCTTTAAGAGGCTGTGATATTAGGGGGATGAAGGCTTAAAACAGGACAGAGCACCCAAGTTCTGTTGCCATAATGACCAATTTCTACAATGATTTTAGGTCAATGTTCCAATTTCATTTTGCTTCTTGGGGTTTCTCTTGAAACTACTACTTAGTTTTGCAGCAGTGTCTTACCTGTCAAATCACCTTCTCATTTTCCATTTTTTGTGGTAAAAACTTGTGTAAAATCCGTTGGAGTAGAATGAAATGAAAGTCTGGCCAAACTATTTTCAAGAAGATTTCCTGTGAGTCATTGTCTTGGCAACAGCAGTTCCAGTCTGTGTGGGACCATGTTCTGACCAGCCTTGTCTCAGAGAGAAGGAAAAGGATTTTCACCCCAGTCCACAGCTGTCAGGTGCTGGGACTGCTTTGAGGTGCTTGCATGAGAATAAACTATTTTAAATGTTATATGTGGTCTTTAAAAGAAAAAGAACACTCTTCGAAGTGGTTACCTTATTATCATAGAATCATCGAGTCCAACCGTTAACCCAGCACTGCCAAGTCCACCACCCATATCCCATAACCATAACCCAGAGTGCCACATCTACACATCTTTTGAATACCTCCAAGGATGGTAACTCAGCCACTTCCCTGGGCAGCCTTTTCCAGTGCTTGACAACCCTTTCTGTGAAGCAATTTTTCCTAATATCCAGTCTAAACCTCCCCTGGAATAACTTGCAGCCATTGCCTGTTGTCCATTATGTGGCAGGGGAGGATTTCAGTCTGATAAGGCTGGAATTGCATTAGGAGAGGTGGGACCAATGGACTGAACTGCCTAAATGACAGTCATTTCTCTGCCTGTCCCTAGAATCCCAAGTCAGCTGATTTCCAGGTGACATCACCCTAATACTTATGTTATGGCTAGGAGATAAACTGGGAAGGAGGCAAGGATTTGGAAGAAAGGGATAGCAGTTAGCATCGGGGTAGTCTCTGATTCACTGCAGTATGACCCCTCATTCATGTCAGGGCTGAGGTTTTTGCTCAGGTGTTCAGAGACTGATTCCAGAAAGAAACACAATTTTAACGGGGGAAAAAAAGTGTAGCTTTTCATTTTCAGTAACAGAATAATCTCCTCCCTTGGGTTACTGTGAATTGCAGAGTCCATCCCTACTCAGGCTGAGATCGAAGCGAGGCTGGCAGCCCTGAAGGAGGATGGCCGAGGACCTGTTCCATCCACACAGGAAATGGAGGATCGGTTGGCTGTCCTGCAGGGGAGAGATCCTCCTTCCCAAGCTCCCAGACCTGTAAGCTCCCTCAGCCCTTTAGTCAGCAATTTATTCTGAGCTGACACACTAACTGGTGGCACAGCATGCTAACCATTCTTCCTTCTTCAGCTTTTTTGTGTCCAGGTAGCTTCCTTCAGGAATCTCTGTTTCCTGATTGTGTCACTGTCCCAGAAGCAAATCACCACCCTTTACCAGTTCACTGCTTCAATTTGAATGCAACGTGTTCCTTTATGCCAAATGTAGTTCATGTGTGTATTTTTAACAGTAGATGCTAAGGTTTTTTACTCTGAATTAATTTATATACCTGAGTGGTCGCAGTTTTTCAGAGCTGTTTGTGTTGGAGACATATCAGCCCTGCCTTCTAATTACATCTTCCAGTTGTTACTGCAGATCAGCTGGGCAGAATCCTGTTAATTTTTCCAGAAATGGAAGCCCAGCATGATTTCTGAGGCTGCAGACAAATCAGTTGGATATATGCCTTAAAAGCCTATAGGAATGATCTTGTCCCCCAAGATTCCATTTCCTTATGGTTCTTTCAGCTGCATGCCCAGCTGTTCTCACAGGTCTTTGTGGGGTCAGTGCTGGCTGTCACTGTTGAGAATGGCACTTTGTTTACCCTGGAGGCAGTGGCAGGGCTGGGATCCAGCCCAGCAGCATGGATTCCTACACAGGCAGCACCCCTTTGCCTTGTTTGGGTGACTGCTCTTAGAGCTGTGTGCATGCAGCACCTCTGAAAAGGAAACCATTATGAATCTTACACCATGTAACTGTAAACTGAGATTGTCAGTGTCAGTGGAGGCATCTTTGTATGCTGCTCCCATCTAGGGTGGTCTTGGTTGCCAAAATTCTCCTCTGATGGAGCATGCCACTTTCCTCTCATTTGCCTTATCCCACTCCCCTGGTTTCTTAGGTGCACCAACCTCCCGATACCCGAAGTCTGGTCCAGCAGACAGATGACCTGTTAACTCAGCTGTCTGAGGAGGTTGCCATTGATGAGCATTACAGACGAAGAATTCAGCCTCAAGGTATCTGTTTTGGTGTTTAAAGACCTGTTTATGTCTAATAATGTATGTGCTATGCTGAGAAGAGAGTTTGTGCCTCCCTGTGTGACTTACAAGTGAGCTGGGTGTCCAGTTTGTCCATACCTTCCCCTTATAATCCCCCACACTGACCAAGAGCAGCCATCTGGCTCCACACTGGGTCTTGGTGTCCTTGCTTGGAGATGGTTCCTTCCTGCCAGGGTTGTATTATTCAGATTTTCTGTTTCTCTAAAGTGACTCCTCCCTGAGGGGGAGCTGTTGCTATTCCTAATGCACCTGTGCACTGTCACAAAACATCAGAATCTGGCATACCATTATCTTTCTGGCTGCATTGCTTTCTCTGTAATCTCACTATAGGCCACAGATTAGCTCATTTTCTTCTCTTCACGTACAGCGAAGATCCTACTGGCATGCCATTCCTCTTGTTATCCAGTTCCATGGAGAGCAGCAAGCTGCTCTCATAGCATCACTTGTCATGTTTTCTGTGCCCAAGGGACACTGCTGCTGAGTCACCAGTGTGTTCTGTGTGTTCATCTGCAGCTGTTAGTAGCCAAAGTTTGAATGATCTCAATCGGCAAAGTGAGGATTGTGTTTGCCCTGCAAACCTGGACCCAAAACAGCTAGAGGAAGAGAAGAACAAACTTCTGGCAGAGGCTGCTGCTGAGCTGCGGGAAGAGAACACTAGGCAGGAAAAGATCCTACAGGTTGCCAAGAGACTGGCAGCCCTCAAAGGCGAGGACCCAGAGAAAGGTGGGTAGCAGATGGGAATCCAGTGCCAAGAGAGGAATCAAGTTGGTATGACAGAGTAAATTCTTTATTCATGTTTATCTATTCAGTTCCTCCGTTCTGCAAGAAACGGGCTGAGATTTGGTTCTGTCTGTAAAGTTGTACAGGTTGGTTTATCATGAAATCAACATGAAAGATCTAAGTTGAGGGTAGAGGCTGGGACAGTAAGGTCAGACTACTTTGTCTTGCACCCTTTTTTGGGATAATTCTAGCATGCTCTGGTGAGGTCAACAAAACATTTAAAACCAAACCTCTGGTTTTGGTGGGGACCTTTTCCTTCTCTCTTCCAAGTATTACAAAATAAACAGTCATGTACTTTTTGAGGAATCTGCACCTTGAAAGGTCAGAGCCAGAATGCCACAGCCAGCTCACACCACAAAGAATTGTCTCTGGTACATTAGTGGGCACAAGGCTTGAGGCAGGTGTGAGTTACAGGCTCACATTTCTTACTCCTACAGTTACATTGGAAACCTATAAGCTCCCTGACAGTGATGAGGAAGTGGGTGAGGAAGAGGCCATTTCCAGAGTGCTGAAACAGGTCAGAAGTGGCAGCTGTGCCCTTGTTTTCCTTCCTCTTGGTTATCCCTCGTGTGTGTGTTACCTGGTGAGCGTAAAAACCATGTGTTCTGTTCCTGGGAAGAGTTTCATTCCTTACTTTCCTAGTGCTTTTCCAATACTAGCTCCCAAGGGCTGTTTAACTATTTGACAGGCAATTGACAACAATACTTCTAGTCTGTCACATTGTCATTCTCATTCCTGCCTAGTGTCTCTTGTGGTCTGCGTGTGTCTCCTGTATAACCACACTTTGCTGGTACTTCGTCACTTCTTGTTCTGTGTTTTCCTCCAGCCAGTTAGAACATGGATGATGAGATGTGTGCTGTGTAGCTCAGCTTACGCCTACATTTCTCCCTAAAATGTCTCTGAATTGTCTTGCAGGCAGACCTGAGCTTGTCTGATATGTCACATGTATGTGATTAGCATGATGCTGAGGGCCTGCTAGCTGCACTGCAAAGCAGAGAGTGTGAGCTGCAGGCCCCTGCTGCTGCAGACTGTCCACAATGGACACACAGTGTTCTGAGTGCAGAGCGAGCTTACATCTCTCTGGGTAACACCAGCTGCATTCAGACTTGTCTCCTGTTACTGCACGAGAGCAACAAGCATGGGGGGTTTAGGGCCTAGAATGAGGCTCCCAGCTGTGTTTGAAACAAGAGACTTCTTGCTTTGTGTTGTTACCAGCTCAAAGAGGAAGCAGCCCTGGATGAAGCTAGTGGATTCAACATTCCCCCAGATCAGACCACCCAACCAGGACCCTCACAACAGAACCTGTTTAAGAAAGCAAAGCAAAAGGTCAGTGACCCGGTCAGGATCTCTTGAATTAACATCACAAATGTTCCAGGATGTCAGGAGAGTACAGTTCTGCAGCAAAAGTTTGTTGTATCCTAGGCTTGATGCAGAAAAAAAAATAACCAACCAGTTTCTCCAGAGCAAACAATCCAAACAGCTTCTGCAAGGCTGACCAGCTCTGAGCTCAGCTGTGAATCATCCTTGTACTTAAAAAAGGAATTGTTCCCTGAAATACAATTCCTTTTAGGCTGGCTTTGTGTTGAATGTTCCAACGTCATGTAAACCAAGAGAAGCTGGTAGACACCTCACAATATGACCATTAGATAATTGTACATGTATATATATGTGTTATTAGATCAACAAGGCCATGGTCTAGTACCTTACAATCTGAACCAGAGTAAATGGGAGGTGTACCAGTGCTTTCAGCATGTGCAGAACAGAACCTCTAGATAGTATTCTACTGTTCATGTTCTCATATAATTTAAGAGGAAGGAATTAGTAGCAGGATATCCTATGCTCAGAGTGGATTCTGGCCTACTATGGAATATAACAAGAATCAAATGCACCTGTGACTCACAGGCACCTGTCAGGCCTGCTCCCAGTGGAAGAAATTATATAATTGTAAGCATTATCAAAAACATCCATCTCAGGTATGACACTTTGCATTTCTGGGATTACTGATGCAAAAGATAGTACTAGGAAAAGATTGTGTCAGGAAGCTGCCTTTGCCAGTGTCCAGGCACTATGTCTCAGTGTGTTTTCAGTTCAACAGGAGTTCTCTGTAAGGGAGAAGGAGATCACAGTTGGCTGTATGAATATTTTTAGGTTTTGATTTCAGAAGATCTTTTTGTTCCAGCCTCAGGTACAAATGAATAGTAGGGGCCTTTTGGCAAAGCACTTCCTTTGTCCCACAGTTTTCTTTCTACAACAGGGAGAAAACAACACCCCACCTCCACATTCCTTTCCCTTCCCACATAGCCCCTTTCAGCAAAACTGTTTGATCTCTTGCTTTTGCAGCAGGAATTGTGTGTCACATGGTATTGTTGTGGTGCCTGCCAGAATATCTGGGCTTTATGCCCTTAACAGAGCACACACAATGTGGGTGTACGTCACTGTAGACACTAAATGAGGCTGAATACCTGTTTATGTTCCAAGCAACACAGACTCAAACCCAAATTCTAGCAAGTATCTTGGGTTTTTATTTAACAATCTAGACACATATGGAGCCTGTCCCTGTGCTCTGGGCAAGTTCATCTCACAGACTTAGGATCAACAGAGAGGAAACTGTGGACCATGGGACAGGTCACTGTGGCCTTCATGCATTACAGTTAAAGTCCTTTATTGTCTGTGCTGGGGTTTGAACTCTCTCTCTCTTGTTTCCTTGTGAATTAGAGCCACACTCCAGCCACCACAGCTCTTGCAAGGGCAGAGGATAGTGATGAGGATGAGTTACCCTGGTGCTGCATCTGCAACGAAGATGCCACTTTGCGCTGCCATGGCTGTGATGGGGACCTCTACTGCCAGCGCTGTTTTTGGTGAGTCTCACAATTCCTCTGGCTCGAAGGTAAGCTGGGCCCCTTCTGAATGTTTTTCTCATTGGGCAGAAAAACAGGCAGTAGGAGGCCGAGAATCCAGATTTGAGCTGAATGCTAGTTGTTACAGGAACACTTTGTGTGATCAGTAGTTGTCCCAGGCTTCAGGGACTAAACTGGTCCTAGGCAGAAATGCTTCAGTGCATGTTTGGGCACATTGTCTGAGTGTTCTCTGGAGCAGCTGATGCGCTGCATTACGTGGGATGGGATAAATGAGACCATTGTTCAGTGACTCCTGTGGCTTGTTAATGCCATTGATGGATGACGTGGGCTGAATTCCCTTAAAGAGGGAGATCAGATAGTATGAATTCCTGAGGGTTTTCTTGGGTTGAGACTTTGCAATCCTAAACGATATTAAAAAATTCTTTGTTGAAACACGTATGTGTGAGCTTTTTTTCATAAGTCAGGCCTTGCAGCAGCTATAGTCTTGGTTCTTAAACATATGTAGCTTGATTTTTGACAAAATTTTCATGTCTCAGATTTGGAGGGTTAATTCCTTTGAAAGCTATTCCTAGCAGGTTGAGTGACCTGTTTTCATGCCTCAAAAGCATTGGGTAGTTGGCTTGGTTCTCAGATTACTGCTGGATGACATTAAGACAGCAGGTTGCTAAAAATGTGGTTGGGATAACAAGAGATGCTTTTGTGCATATTCTCTCATTTCCTGCAAATGTATCTGTAGGGAAATGCCAATGCAGTGGGGGGAAACCGTATGAAAATGTTCAGAAAACACATGACTGGTAGTATTGGATTATTAAAAACAAAGCATACAAACAAAAGTACGTGACAGCAAACATCAATAAAAGCAGATTTGGCAATCTGGCAGGTAAATGTATCAGCCACACGCTGTGGATGCAGGCTTGTGTCTTACTCAGTCCTGCCTGCTGCTGAGTGTGGTTAAGACAGCTGCCAATACACCACATTATTTTCAGTTACTTTCCAGAGTTTTCTGGAGGAGACTGTCATTTTGTCTGTTGTCACAGTTGCTAATGCCCCTAGAATCACAGACACAGTGCTGAAAATTAATTACATGAATCTCTTCAAAAGGGAAAGAAACAGAAGGATCTGCTGTCATTTTCAAATCTGGCTGACAAGGATGAGCAGATCTTCCCATAAAGCACCTCAGAAATTTCTGTTACGAGCAAATATCTTAAGTAGTTATTCCACATGGCTGTCAGTCAGGTCCTCACAGCCAACCCCGGGGATAAGGTTCTGGTTAAGGTCTGCTGTGAGATCTTGTGCAGTGGCTTAGGGTGAGTTCTGGCCTGGGTATTTACTTCTGACTGCACTTTGTATTTGCTTCTTAGGGAAGGCCATGAGGAGTTTGACCTGAAGGACCACCACACCTCCCGCTATCATCTTCCTTGCAAACAGAAGTGATCACACTCTTCAGAGTGTGTGATGGGCAGAAAAGGAGCTGGAGAATGGGAAAACAGAGGAGCCAGCCAGATGGAAGAATCCAAGTGGATTTGCAGCCAAAACGAGTGATGTTTTGGACAGTTAAAGGATGTGCTGTAATCTGAGAGAGGCTTGGAGGGCGTGTGACTTTGTCTTCACAAATTCACCTGAGAATGCAGGGTTTGCTGTGCATGCTGGGGGATAAATGAGGACTTGATGTGAGGAGGTGGATACAAGTCCATAAATACAGTGTGGGTAGCAGTAAAAGATGTGTGTTTAAGGCAGTACTGACTGCCTGATAAATGACTTCCTGCTTTTACTAACAGCTTATACACTGGTTCAACAGGCAGCAAAACACTTTGCACTGAGAAAAATGTCTGCATTGTGATCACTTGTGTGATGAGAACTTTAAAGCATAATAAAAATTATCTACAGAGGCCTGTGGTTAAAGTCTCTCCTGAATATGCCTGATAGCCCTTTACAAAATGTTGCTTTCTTATAATGGTATGCTAGTCTTAGTGTCAAGTGGCTTAGGGAAAGATGAAGAATAGTGAAGTCATCAAAAATGTTTCTGTGGCATGACTGGAAAAGATGCAGGGCAGTGTTGCTCACTGACGTGAAAGGAAGGATCCTTTGAAAAGGTAATCTGCTCCTGATACAGTGTTGTGGCCTGCAGTGGCTGTGCCAAGGTCATGTCATCTGTATGAGCAACGTGTTAGTCTGAAAGCAGGATTTGACTTTGTTTATTACTTCGTCCCCTGGTAGGATAAAGATGTTACCTGTGTGATGCTCTTTTCTCTGGTTATCAGAGAAGCTCAGTTGCATATGTCCATATCCCTCCTGGGAGACAATCCAGATGCAAGGGACACTTGCCAGCGCCCAGAACACTCAGAATTGCTTCAAATACCCAACTAAATCAGCTGTAAATAGACTCTAGTATTCCATCAGGATGAGCTCTTTCCAAATCGTGTGACTTCTGAGAGGGCTCTCTAAGGCTGACAAATTCCAATTGCAACAAAATAAAGGATTTGCCCTTGTCAGGGAATTTCCAATGAATCTTGCCTGTCTGGTTTGACACTGCCACTCCCAGCTGTCTGCCTTGCCCCCGTGCTTAAGGTCAGTGCCTCCAAGGTGAAGTGATGAAACGGTGTTTACCCGCACCTCTGGTCAGAGGACAGCAAATGAATTAAACCACTGTTCAAGATGGGTTTCTGCTAATGCTGCTCTGGATCAGGCTCTTCAACAGAAACCTGATTCAAACAATGTAGAATAGTAATACTTTAGGTTAACACAAAAAAATGGCAAGTGTATCCAGCAGTGCCATCAAAACCTTTTCTTAGGAAGTGCGGGAAGAACCTGACTTGTGTGGAGGATCTTCTTTCTCCTGGCAGCCCTTGCTTCACCAGTTCCTGTCTCCTTAGGACAGGTAGATGGGAAAACTACTTGAGTTGTTCTGATGCAAGAGTTCACAAGTAACCCTGTGTTACACAAAATTTAAGTAAGTTACCGCCCTGAGGAGCTTGCAGTTTTAAAAACAAAACCAAAATGCTTCTTTCTTTATGTTATCATAGGAGTGACACTTTTTCATTGCTATTTGACATGGGTGATTAGTCTGATAGTAAGACGGCCTGGTTCTGTCCGAGGTTAAATCCTTCATGTTTTACATATGCAGGGGAAGGTGCAACTATCTATTATTATTTCTCTCCTGCATTGATCCACTCCTTTGGGCTTCAGCCTGTATCTTCTCCAAGCAGTTAGTAGTAATTTTATTACTTGGTTTACAGCTGCTGGTTTTTTTAATATCTTAGTATGATCTGGCATGATACTTGCCACATTTTGAATGCTTCATCAGCCACAACAAAACTTGGAGCCCCTTTGCAGTTAGGCAGCCTCTGTCTTGTAAGCGCTGCCCTGTTCACATCAGTAGTGATGGAGCAGGCTGCAGCCAGAAGCAGTTTATTTAGATTCCCAGGTTGGTTTCTGTGGGGCCATCCCAAGGAATCCAGAAATGCACCCAACCCATTACCTGAAATAGAACTTAGTCATGCATGGAAGAGTCTCTTCAGTCATAGCGACACATACTGCTGCTTTCCCTGCACCACTAATGGACATTTTTGTGGCTGCTGCACTTTCTGCATGTAATGGGCCATTTTAGTAGTAGCCCAATCACTTTCCCCTGAGAAGCCATTCCCGCTGTAGCTGTTGCCTCAGTGAGCTCCCTGTAGGAGGGGCAGAGGGGTATCCAGATGGGCTGCCTGCAGGAAGCACACCTAGCTGAATCTGTATTGTGAAAGAGGAATGCTGCATCACCTTCAAGTGGGCAGTGCACTGTTAGCTGTGTTGCTTACTCCCTATCCTTGTCTTTGAAAAGGTGCTGGTAAACAAAGATACTGATAATCAGTCAATTCCTGACAGGCCAGATCAACTTCAGTCATAGCTGTTCAAGGACAGAAAACAGCTCGGCATCTTCAGAAAGAGATTCAACTTGTTTGCTTTTGTCTTTGTAGCAAGTCATGAGAGAAAATGAGATTTTCTTTCCCTCTCAAAATGTTTTGTGTGTGAATTGTCAAATGTAGTCTCCACTCCAACAGGAACTCAAACTAGAAAAGCTGATGGATTTTAATACCTTGAGTTATCTTGGTATGATCAAGAGGGCAAAGTTCCTTTCAAGCAACATTCTTAGATAGTATCTACATACTTAGGCAGGTGATGGTGCTGAGAAACAGCAAAGTTAAAATATAAGTCAAACCAAGTATGATTTACTACTGTTTAAGAAAGAAAAAAAGAAGTTACTCTGGTTGCCTTACATTTTCTTTTGCACCAGTGAGCTGAGAAATGCTCTACCACTGGCCACATGTCGCCTTGCTCCCCTGATCTCACTGTGCTCAGCTGAAGTGCTCTCATGTATCATTATGTATCAGAATTCCCTATGTATTAGAACCAACTGCACATGATGGGGTCTGCAGGTTACTCCTTTCCTACTACTTGCAGGATAAGCATAAAGACAACTTCAGTCAAGCAAAGTCTTCAGATCCTGCTTTGACTTTGGTTTCTAACAATGTCTACCTTAAAATACAGACAGAAATTCTTTTTGCATCACTCCATATTGAGGAAACACAGACCAATGGCTAAGGGGGAGAAAATATGTCTCTTGGACCAGAGGAGATGCATGTCTTTGTGCTGTGGCAGCTCAGCAGAATAAAACTAAGCCTGTTGGTGGGGTATTGTAAGTAATCTGAACTCCTGTACTACTGTTGTGTAGCTAATTGCATCTCTAGTTTAGGGCACTCTGCTTCATGACCGGTCCACCTAGAACTTCCACCTGAACTTCTGTTTGATGCCAGGCTGTTTTTAACAGTGCTTAGAGGTTTTTGTCAATATACTGCTCTACTTTCTCAAGGGGTTTGTTACATGAGTCTTAGCAGGTGTCATCCATAAGCAATCCCAGATCTGCAACCACTGTGGCTCTAGATTTAATTTTTTGTTTTGTTGGGGGTTTTTATTGTGGGCTTTTTTTTGTTTTGGTTTGTTTGTTTGTTTGTTTTGGGTTTTTTGGGGGGGTTTTGGTTGGTTGTTTGGTTTTTTGTGTGTGGTTGTTTTTGGTTTTTTTAATTTTACTTATAAAGTTGAGATTTCATGAGGATAGGCATGGCCCACTAGCCCCTAAGCCAAAAATGCCACATTCCCAGGACTCCCACAGATAGATATTGGACCTGATAAAGGAAGACCATTTCTCCGGCCTAGTGGGTGAGGCTTAGAACGTTCTCGGAGTAGCCTTAGAACAAGGCATGAGGTCCATGGCTGGTCAACTTCCAGTCAGATACAACAACAGCATGTGAAAGGAAACAGGCCCTTACATCACAGTTGTTACTGCAGCTTGGATTTTGTCCTCTCAGAGGACACAACCCACAGTTTGTTCACTGACACCTGGAAAATAGGAGGGAAGAACAAGATAATAGTCATTACTCTGCTACTGATAAAGATGGAAAGACTACTGCATTTAAGATATTACTGGTCCAGCCCAGGAATTCTTGTTTGCCTTTGTTAGCTAACCTGCATGTCCCTCTGGTTCCACGGTTGGTCCCTTCTGCCCCGGCTCACCAAACAAGCAATAGATGTACTCAAAAGCTGGCCTGGAACATTCTGCTCCATAGGAGCCCCTCTGGATGTGACTCAGACTCATCTCTGGTGTTTGGCAGGCATCGGCGTGGGGACAGGGCATAATGTGAGAGTGCTCTGCCTAAGCAATCAGCCTCTGTTTGCTGTCTTATTTCCTAGTCACATGTGTCAAGTTACTGACTTGCTGAGAGGCTGGATGTAGTTTCCTCTGTATTTTTCCAGGCAAACATTAGTTGTAGCCAGAAGAGTTTGTGCAGCAAGGTAATGTGCCCTACTTCAGTGCTCATTTGTGAGACCTACCTGTCTGCAAAAACTCTGAGATGTTCCCTGAAGGGAAGTCGGGAGCAGGTATTTTTTTTACTTCAGTTTTTCTTTAATATCTAAAGAGAGAGCAAGAGCAAGCAGTGCATGGCTAGATTTCTCTGTTTTAATATAAAATAAGTATTTTTCCAACATAATTTTCAACTAGGAGAAAAATCATTCCCAGACCTTGTTCCTTTAGAAAAGGCATCTAAACCTTAGGTCTTAAATTCCACAAAAAGGAAAAAAAATAGCCATTAGCCTTAGAAGCTGTTTGACAAACTTCCCCTTAGGTAGACCAGGTGCACTCAAAATTTTTTCTTCCATCTTATCATGTATTTTCTGTCCAACCTTCATAAACAACAGAGGCTTAATAAAACTTACAAAGTACGTGCAATGCTGTAGAGTCAGGTACAGCGGTAACAGGCAGATCACAGTTGGGTCCAAGCCAGACTGAAATGATTGCAACTTAACAATGGCTGATTTTCCATGCTGATGAATGAGTGATAACCAATGCCTTGTTTTCCTTGCAGTGGACGAAGAAAAGAAGTCTTGATGAGCTCCTGAGAATTGTATTCAGTGCTCCTTGGCCAGCATGGATATTCCTAGAAGAATCTAAAGGAGAGGGACATCTTCTCCTGTTCCTCAGGTTAACACACTCTTTAACAATCAGGAAAATCAGCTACAGTCTAGCTCCCTGCTGTGTGTGTAGATCTGGAAGGAGTGGAGACTTCAAACCACTGGTACAAAGTTCACAAACTTAGTGATGTTTCTCAACAATAATAAATCCTAACTGTACTCAGGAGTTCTGTTGCTGATCCTGGTTTTTCTGAGGAAGATACACGCTTCCTTTTAACCAAAGCTGGGTGTTCCATGTGAGCAAGGTCATTTCTTCTGAGGATTGGTGACTCTCCGGAGACCTCTCAATCGACTGAGCAATTCTGTAATGAAGTCCTATGATAAGAATTGATTGAGAAGGATGTTGTATTAATTCCAGCTCTCACCAGCCCAAAGAGTACTGTGGTGTTTCCATCATTCCCACATTCACCCTCGCATTGAGCAGAAACCAGAATTCTGATATATATTGAGCAAACCTATCTTTTAGCTTACAAAAAGGAGACTTTGTGGTGGACGAGAAGGGTCTAAAAGCTCCTCTACTTCCCTTCCCCTGTCTCCCTTTGGAACAGCCATGTTTACTTTCTCCTCAGGAGCTAGCTTGACCCTCTTCACCCCAGGTACCTACTTTTCCCACCATGAGATGACCTCAGGATGCTGTTGTTCTCTTTTAGGTTGCACTGTTTCCTGTTGCCACCATAACCTCCTGCCCACTTCTGCTCCCTCCCAATCTAGGGCAAAGCAAGCTGTTTCTCTTGTTGGACCAGTAAAGCTCCATGTTGTGAATTGCAAACCATACTGGAACTGTGCCAGTTCTACAAGGAAGTGGCTGGCAGAGAAGAGGTGGAGCAAAACACGTAGGACTAATGATAACGTTGAGCAGGGGTTGAGGGACAGGCAGAGCAGATAGATGAGCAGTTAATGGAGACAAACCCTGACTACTTTGCTGACACAGCCAAGGACTATGAACTAAACTGGCCTATCTGGTTGTTCCAAGCAGAAGACAATGTGAGTAGTGCAAACTTTACCCTCTGCATGGCAAGTAACATCACCACAAAGAAGTGTGCAGCCTTTCTTACCCAAAGACATAGCTACATGTTCTTGTAATTAGGCAAGGTCACTGGAAGTATTGTTACCATTTATGCTGTGTGGAAGCCTAGTGTCCTTAATTGGGTGATCAGAGGTTGCCACAACATGCTCTGGAAGTAAATGCCTAGGATCATACATTCCTTTTCAGTCAGTCCCTTCAGCTTCTTGTCTGCTTTCTGCAGTTAGATTGCTGTGATCTTTCAAGGGGACTGGATTCGAGATCCCCAGGGTGAAAGTATGTGTTTTTGTCAATGGGGCAGCAGTATCTGCATTCAGCAGGTACTGTGCTGTCCACAAAACACTTTCATGGCTTGTGACGTAGCAGAGAAAACTCTCTTCAGTTATCACTCTGGGAATGTGGGATTCTTGCCTCAGATCTGACATTCAGACACTGAAAACTATTTCATATTGCCAGCTTTGCTGAAACCTCTGCTAGGAGAGTATCTGCAATGACTGCTACAGCCCAGTTTAACTTCAGCTAATTAATTAATAAATTCAGATATTAATTGTGATTCAGTGATTGGATTTCAGTCATGCATTCATCTCATTTTCTGTATGTGCATCACTGCACAGCCACATCGGCTCGACAGCTTGTGGAGTCTGATGGATGATGTGCAAGCAGAACGTTCCCATGCAGTGCACGTGGCTGAAGCAGTGATGGGGACTGCATTTTGCACAGGGGTGCAGTGCAGCAAAGGCAATCCCTGTGTGGTGCATGCACACGGTATTGCCTCCAATCGTCTGGACATTGTGGGATTTCACTGTCTATTTCAAAGTCAAAACTTGTAAAGTTACATGGGGGAAAAAATCCATGTGTAAAACTAACCTACATGGCCACTGGTCAGCAGTTCTCTGCCCAGTCCAACTTAAGGGCCATTCTACATTCATATTCTCATAACCCTACAGTGGTTTAAGCTAAGAATGCATTTAGTTAACAGTGTAAAAAATGGTTATGTGAGCTATGTCACTGGCTATGGCTTTTCTACACTGAGGATCAAATACCAACTCAGACTGATCATCTTAGGATACCCAAAACATGGAAAGACCTTCCCCTGATTGTAAAGCATAAATCCTTATTTGCTCCAGTGCTCTGCCTTCAGCTCATCCATGTGCATTTATACGTAATTTTACAATCAGAATAAAGTGGCAAACACCTCCCATCATGATTAAACAAATCTGCAGCACAGTAGTGTCTTGGCTACTCAGCCAAGCAGCAGCAAAGACACTGTAACAGAATAGTATGGCATGTTTACATGTAAATTTATATGGTGCTTTACTCACCTCTGTGGGGCTGGAGCACTCATGGAGGATTTCCTAAAAAAACAAGGAGTTGTCATTTTAGTATTTTATGAGTTGATCTAATTCCCCCCTCCCTACAAAAAGGAAGGCACAAGAAAGCATCATGCAACACTACAAACACCTGTTCTCTATCCCACATGCCACTAGTCTTTATGAAGAAAACTTCACTACCTTAAAGTCACCAAGTCCCTCAATCTGACCTGTAGTTTTAATTTCTGTTCTTCATTAGGGACCTCCAGGAGATCTTCAAGATCTATTTGTGGTTCAGGAGCTGCTGCCTCTGTTTCCTCCCTTAGCTAAAAAGGAAAAAAATCACAAGAGTTAATTAACCTTCAAACTTCTGAGAACTCCAGAGGCCATCTTTAAAGAACTAAGCAGCTGAGTTATAATAAAACTATGTTGCAAAATTAGGTCAAAATATAAATCATCTCAAAAAAGGGAGTTTCTTATAATGAGGGCATGGATTCCAGCCCCTTTGTGGTGTCTCTTACAGCCACACATCCTGATGTACACATTCTTCATCTTTTCCAACCACTACACTGCTCAGGGATCATCACCCATCATTGGAAGACCATTTCAGGGATATCAAACTGCAGTGCCATGTACACCAGCCTGTGACACCCTTCCTCTATGAAGAGTTCACCAAACAGAACTCCAACAAGCCTAATCTTAGAGAGGCATAAGTAATAGGAGGAGATTTTAGGTTTTTATGCTAATTGCACTCACCTCCTTTGTATTTATACTAAGGCTTTTTGCAGTAATGAAGAGAAAATAATTATGCTGTTGAAAAACCTAACAATATTTTGCCAGCTTTCTCTAATATACAGGAGAGGCATTTAATAGTCTCCTTTAATGTAAGAGGAACCCCAGTTTGGTGGCTGGAGTAATAATCTTGTACTGCATGGGGGTGTTAGTTGGAAACATTCATAAACTTGATCACAGACACATTCCAGCTTCACAAATCTCTGCAAGGAAAGCAGCCTGTGTTTTTCCAGTGTATTTGCAAAATGAATCTTTCACAGCACAACACTGGTGATATTTTGGCATAGTAATCAGTAGAATAAGGATACTGAGTGAACAGCACAGTACCTGATTGCCAGGTTGTGGCAATTTATGGACGTGTATGTAAAACATTAAACAATAAGGGCAATACTTACAGGAAAAAAAGAAACTTTTCCTGAGCAGTCACTGATACTAAGCCAGAGAGGAAGTGGAAAGCCTTTGTTTAGCTTTGATACACAGCTGACTTAAGAATAAATAATAAACCAAAGTCAAATATATTGCACTGTGACCCACACAGTATTTCTTCTTAAAAGTTTTCATGTGACTTTTCAGAAAACAGGTATTGATCAAGTCTGACTTTGGTTAAGAAGGTAAGTAGGCTGGGAGGGCGATAGAGTAGGAAATCCCTGTGCCTTTTAGTCCTAGTGTGGATGCTGTTCTGGCTTCCATATGCAAGGAATCATCTTGAAAATCACAAAGTCTTAGTTTTGTTGCAAAAAAAGCCTCATGACAGTAAACATCATAGCATTCCCTGTATCAGGAGATGTTTGAACTAACCTTGCTGACATTTGAATCTCTGGAAGACAACCAGGAGCATTGCACTGCCAAGGGCAGGTGGAGCAAAGTCAGAGGTAACAGAGACAATTGTAATGGAAGTTCGTGGATACAAGGAAACCCAAAGAAGCAGGGCAACTAGATAGTCTTGTCACAATACACAGAAGAGAGCAGGGTGACCTGCTGGACATCTCTGTGATTACAAGTAATTTACTGTGGCACATGTATGTATTTGAAGAGACTCTATTAACAGTCTCTGACCTGGCACAGCATTATGTTATGTACTTCCTTATAGCAAATCTCTTATGCTGGCCTGAATACATCAGAAAGCAGGGAAATCTGTTGTGCTGAAGAGATATTAGCAAGGACAGTCCACTGGCAATCTGTTCCTGTAAGGGCATGGCTGGGTTTCTCACTTGTGCCTGCTGGGATTTTGCAGTAGTGAAAAGGAATCCCCTTTGGGCAGCTACTCTGATGACAGTAAACAGCTCTTAATTCTCTGCAAAACAGAAGTGATAACATAAACTGATTTGTTTTTCTGCCACCTTTACAAGTGTAAAGGTCTATCTCTGTACACTTCAGCAAGTAAGAGTAGCCCGTGGAGAACCCCATCTTGGGTCATGTTACTGGTCATACCAAGTGCTTCTTGTCTGTCTCAGAAAAAAAAGTGCCCAAAATTTAATGTTTTAAAACTGCAGTAATTCTCCAAAGGGCAAGATATTCTGTTAATCAAAGCAGCAGCCATTCTCCTTGCTTATCTCTAGGAAACCTCAACAGTCAGGAAAGGGACTCTCTGAACTGAGCTACCAGCTCCAGGGACAGTCCCTTAAATGCCAGTGCAGGCATGGTTGGGAAGCAATATTGCCACTGCAACTCTTTTGAACAGCCTTCACAGGACTGCCCAGCTAGCACTTTGCAGACACTCTGAATTTTGCCTGTTTGACCGGGTCAGCTGATAACTTCTGCTCCCACTGTATAATGTTTCATAATGCATTATCAAGAGACCTAAGATACAGCTGAGAATTTATTACTAACATTTCAATAAGATATTGAGAACAACTGGAAATTCACAATTAACTTGATGAGATTAGTAATTTTTACTAAGCAAGCTATGTTTGGGAAATCTAAAAAAGTTTGTTAACAGAACAGAACCAGTAATATACCCATTTTCAGAGGAGCCATGCACTTGCAGCAGAAGAAAGGACCTTTTTCTCCATATTTGTTTTCTGCCTGTTCTTTGCATAAGGCATAAATTAAAACAGAAATTAACTGGTTTTATCTCCCAACATGGCATGAGAATCCGGCACATTCCCACAAATATCAAATAGGAAAGAGTCACACAGAAAATTACTATAACGATGATTGTAATAATAAAAAACAACAGCAACAACAATAATAAGGACAGACTTAGAAGCAGTTTCTGAATTCTGGGTCTTCAGCTGTGGAGGTGACATCATTCTATAGCTCCCAGGCCCAGGAAATCAGCCTGGGGAGGCAAAAATTTCTCTGTACCATCATGGAAGTAGCATGAAACCACCATTCCTGGCCTGTTCTAACATGTCCACTTCACTGTTGATTGCAATTTGAAACTGCTGATGCTCAGAGCGGAAGACTCTAAGTAATCATCAGCTCTTATTTCCTTGTGTCTCAAAAGTGTGCTTAACACTGCACTAGGCTGCAAATACAGAATACAGGACAGAAAGGGCCTGGCAGTTCATTTAGTCAGTCCTCGTCCAGGATATAAATAAGTGGTTTTACACAATTTGTTAAACCTGTCTGTGTCATCTGTTGAAGATGGAGATTTTCTGTGGGTCAAGAAAGCTGTCTGAAAGTTCTCTTACTGTATCAGCCACTGCCCTAGAGAGAAAAGCAAAACTCTTAATCAAGCTATTTAAATGGGTTTGAGATCATGATGTACAATGGGAGAAAGCCTTTCATCTTTTACTGTACTGCACTCCAAAGGATTATCTCAAACAGAAGAGCACTATGGCTTCTGAAAGCACCCAGCATAAGTGTCGTGCATCTCAGGACAATATATGAACAGAAGCTACAGTACAGGGTTAAAATTTCAATATACCCAGGCAGTGCTGGAAATTGAATGTCACTAACCCAGTGAAAAATGCAACAGCTGAAGCAATGATCTGAACCATTTGGGTGCTGGATGTGGGCACACCTGAATCTTTCCTAATGGGTCAGCTCTCAGGCAGGCAGGAAGAATTTGGGAGGGACTGCTCCTGGTGCAAAGAGAAGCTCAGGCAAGGGAGACAGCTCTGGGGATTGTTGAAGATGAAGATATAAGATCTTTAACTTTGAGCAAAGAGTTTTTTCCCATTCTTCCCCATTGCCAGCTGTGTGTCCAGACTCTGCAGTTACAGACACAGCACGTTCTGAAATGTCTCATTCAAACAGCAGGTTTGACACTGTTGTGTCAAAAAGGAACAGGGATACTCTGATGCCTCTAACCCAGCTAGCTTGGATACTGCTCACTGCAAAGCCACTCACCACATGGAGTTCAGCAACAAGAATCATCCCTGGGTTTGTACATCTCCCTAGGTTGTGCTACGCATGCTGAGCAATAGCTACACCCCCTCAGTGGGTGCAATAGCAGGCAGTTCAAAGCCAGTTGGATTGCATCAGTGCAAGCTTCCCTGCCTGCCAACACACCACAGTCAGTGCTGCAGAGGGGGCATGGAGATACCTGCTGGAAGTTGAAGTCAAGGAACTATTTCCAGTGAGACAGAGCAAGCAAACCCCTGTGCCAGCACACAGGGCTTCTAGATCCATTCACCCGACAAGGAAGTGGCTGATTTGCCCCAGCTACTCACCCGGCATTGGTAGAGCTCCTGCAGCTGGGCGTTGATCCATTCCTCCAGGTCTAGCCAGCGCTGTAGGTCTTTGCGGTTGTACTTTATGGTCAGCTTGCCCAGTTTCCTGTGTGATGATTCCTCCCCAGGTTTCTCTGGCGTCTGGAAGGTCACCCGCGGCAGCGCACTGGAGTTGCTGGCCATCCTCACCACCTCCTCCTCTGACAGCAGGAGCTCGCCTTCCTCTGGGCTCATTCACACCTTCTCTGCCTCCTTTAACCAAAGCCTCTCTGCAACCAGTGTCTCCCAGCACAAGCTAGTTACAGGCACCAAAGGTGGGAGGCATTGGTGCTCCTAGGGAGAGAGTTAGGGGTGGCCACAGGGCTGGGGCAACAGCCAGGCTCTGCAGGCAGAGTTACAGCTGCAGACGCTTGGGTTTCACCATCAGATGTGCTGACAGGAGCAGGGAGGCAGGCAGAGCTGTTGTAATAACATCTGTTGTTAAAAGAAGCCAAGTGAACCAGGGAATTGATGAACCATGTTTGTTAATATTTAACACAAGTCAGCTCCAAGAGGTGGGGAAGAAGGAGGTTTTAAATTACTGTTTTCCTACAGGCATTACTTACATGCATGTGCAATTCCAGAGGGCTGATCCATACATAATGCATTGAATCCCGCTGCAGTTCATACTCGGTAAACTGCCTGCAGCTACAGGGTTAGCTCCCTTTGAGATGGTCTGTTTGGCATTTACCAGCTAAAGCACTGGACCCAGCACAGATAAGAGGTGGTCTAGAAACAGGCAGCTCATCCATTATTTTACAGCAGTAGGTCAGGAAATGACACTGCAGCCCAAAGTTGGGCTCAACAGTTCCAATTTTTGTTCTATATTCTCTAAGTTAGCTCCAGCTCTCTCAAAAAATTCTGTATAAATCCTAGTGACATGAATCTGAAATTATTTGAGCAAAGAAATTCTGGGATAAAAGAAAATATCTGTGCTCATAATAAGCAAAAAGTACAGTATTTGATGTGATGGCACTGCAGAGGAAGACGTCACTAGGGATACAGCACCATCTCCTTCCCACAGAAAAGTATTCATGGTAAACAGGCTCACCTGCTGAGGCATCATAAATGGCTATCAGACTGTATATTATCAGTGCCTGGTTTGCAGTTCCTTCCCAGCTGGTTAAAGGTCTGCAGCATTATTGGCCTATACTGTTTACAAGGATATGTGTGAGAAGTACACATTGCTGTTGTGTTCAGAGGAACAGAAATCAGACTGGCTGTGATTGCAGGGTGCCAGGACACTGGGACATCTGTCCCTCCAGCTGCTGTCACACCTCTTTATTCAGCTGTTCCCAGAGCCCTCCAGCCTGCCCAGGGAGCTGCCACACCACATGGACAAACCAACTGAGACCCTCCATCCTGAAGCAGATCAAACACCTCCAGTCTCATGATTCATGTGGAAAAAGCAAGTAAAGCTCTGCTGTCAGGAGCCAAGGTGTTTCCAGTTCGGAGGCCAAGAGCTAGATAAACCAAAGGAAAAGCAACCCACCCTTCTCCCACTGGAAGGTGCTGCCAGGCAGCATGAGGCAGTCTGCAGAGGGGCCAGTCCCCCTGGCACAGTCCTGTCCCCAGAGGGATGGTGGTACAGCCAGCCAGCAAAATCTTGTACACAGGGTGGTAGAAAAAGGGACAGGGTGATTACAGCCCTTCTTTTCATCCTTAATGTGAGGAAAAAAAACCCAATCCTTTTCAGATGGGAAATTCTGTAATTTGCTTTCACATATATGAAGAATAAAGTATTAAAGTATACCTGAACTGATATTATCTCCTCTGTTTTTCTGACAGGCTAAAACTTCTATTCAGAAGACAACTGTTTGCTATTTAATTTTAGCAGCTTTACCCATTTTTCCTCACTGCTTGGCTGTATCCCCCCTCTAATCCCACTCCTAAAACTTCCTTATTTAGATCAAAGTTACACAGAAAAATCCGTGTTGAGAGGCTCGTAGCATACTTAGTGAGTGCAGATTCTTCAGAGATTATTAATAATGGAAACCTTGTAAAACTGTTGAAGAACTTATAATGCCTTTACAACTATTGATTTTTCAAAGGTTAATATGGCCCAAAATGGGCAGATATTCACAAGGTAAGTCTGGACCAAAGGACACACATTCAGATGATAAATTCCTGTCTCGAAATAAAAGTGCTCTATTTTGATGTTCAAGGACTGACATATTTGAAAGGGGAAAAGAGGGGGAAATCTGTACTTCTTTGGTCCCAAGAATCTCCAGAGAGGCTGGCATTGAGAGCAGAGAAAGAGGACCAAACTTAAGTGAGAAGATACTTGTTATCCCTGAGTCACTCCAAATATCTGCAGCGGCTGAAGGGCTGGCAGGGAAGCTCCTTTCTTCCATGCCCTGTGCTAACTCCGATGCTCTTGAGCAGTTTAGTTAGTCTCTACATGAAAGGTAGGGTTTGCCCTGTTGATATTCTGCCAGAGTGGTTGAATTTATGAAGCAGAGGATCTAGAAGTCACAGGAAAGCTGTGGAAATGAGGAAAAAGGGGACATAAGCTACTCTAGTGGCTCTTCAAATAGCTTGAACCACTGCTGAGTTGTAACCTCACTTGATCTGAGATGCCACATCTGAAAAGGTCCGCAGGCCTGTTGTGTGAATGACAAACTCACCCCACAGCCTGTACTCTGTCAACAAAGTAACAAACAAAGAGCACAAGCCCTCCTGCTGCTCCATCAGTGCCGCCCTACAGCTGAACAAGACCGTCAGAGGATGATGTCAGGGGCTCTCTCAGGAAAGCTGTAATCCAAAATGAGCCAGATTACAGGATGTTCATCATACTGCTTTGGTTTATTTCAGCTTAGTCATGAATTTGTTGTAATAAGAAGGTGGCAATATAGAAACAAATGTTTACTGATAAGGTAGACCTCCTCCAGTAATAAACTGTTTTAATCTATGATTAAAGCAAGAAGAAGATGCCAAACCAGTGCGAGATCAGTCCTTGAGGGTGTGGTAGAAGTTCCTGCAGGCACAGAACTGGGTGCCTCAATTAAGGTGGGGGATACTGTACCCTTGAATGAGGCAGCATCTCCTATGGGTGCACCAGCCCCCTGCCAGTGCTGGTAAATGCCAGCAAAAAAGAAGCAGCTTCAAGACTTCCTTCACACCCCATCCTGTCCTTTGCTTGCATCACAGCAGAATCACATGGCCAAAGGGACAGAAAGACATTCACCTTTTTTTTTTGGGCAGAAACTCAGAGATCTCAGGCATGGCTGGGAGATGGAATCTTATTTTCAATCTCGTTGTCTCTCCCTATAGCCTCGGGCATACAACCTGGACCAAAATTTCTGGAGTGAGCACACATACTTGGGCAACTAAGTAATCTAATCAGAAAACCTGTTTTTTCACAAGAGCTATGCATACGTAAGCTCCCATGGACCTCCTGCTGCAGTTGCTTGTCCTCTGCAAATCTGCATATCATTTATGTCGGTGAGGGCAGGGAGTTTAAACACAGCAAACACATTTGATTTGTTAGACTGAAAGAAACACTATGCCTCAGTTTCTGTGTGTGTCACCTGGGGTTGCTGATCCCCTAGGCCTCCCCTAAAAGTCAGGTGCCTCTGAAAGGAGGGGAGGATTAAGTACTGTGGAGTTGGACTTTTATGACTGTCTATGGTGCCAGAGAGGGCCACCAAACCAAGCTGAGCATAGGCATTGTAGTACCAAACAGCTGTGACATTGATCCAGGCAGCAGAGCATCCAAGGGCATGAGTCAGATCCAGTTACAGACCTCTGTTCCTGAAGCTAGTAATCTCCATCCCACACCTGTGACCTAAGCTAGTGCTTCTCTTTCTTCCGGAGCCGATGACTGTGGTGTGTGCTTAATAATTCAGCAGGGCTGCAGCTCATCTTTCCACAGAACCAGGCTGACCCCTTTCCCTTGAGTCCCAGCCCAGTGAGGAACATTTCCCTTCAAGACAGCAGAAGCCACTCTCCACCTGCTTTAGAAAATAATCACTTTCCCTGTGGTTCCAAATGTGATAGTTAGCACAAATTAAACCAGAGAAGCCAGCAGAGGTGACTGTATCAATACTACAGTGACACCACAAGGTAAAGAGGTTCTACTCCTTCCTGGGAACAGGAATAGGCACAGAAAAAATGTTGTGCAATAAGACAGTGTAGCCAGGACTAGAGATTTAAAAAATCCAGAGCCCTAAGTGAGCAACCCCAGTACACCCAGCATCTTGAAGTCCATCATCCACTTTCTTTATTTTTCAGTGTCTCCACGGGAGCCATGGAAACCAAAAAGGCTGCACCATTGCCCCAGAGTTCTAGTGAGTAGAGGGAGAATGCATCATCTCTCACCCTCATCTTCTGGAGACATAGGGAGGCAGACTGGGATATCCACCTCATAGAGCTCCCAGCTTCACCTGAAAAGTAGTAGCACCTTCCCATCAGCACAGGCTGAGAATCCTCTGCATTCTTCAGCCAGGTGACAGCCTTATTCCTTTCTCCTGACAGGCTCACCTTTCACAAGGCACTGAAAGGGCACTGGGAAGGAATAATGACAAGTGCCAGAGGAAAACATTTCCCACTTTGACTATCAACCCAAAATTGCACTATTTGGCACAGTCTCAGAGAATAGAGAGGTGTCAGCAATAAAGAGGTCTTTATTGAGCTGGTTTGCCCACCTGCCCTTCCTCTGGCCTCTGTTACTGGCAGTCAAGTGAAGCATAAAGCCTAATGTCTCATTAGCAGTTCAGAAGGGTAAATGAGAAATCGTTGTACCTACTCCTTTGGCACACCAGTTTTCCTTGTCTGTGTCCATCCACAGACATCCTGGAGGCAGCAGGCTGAGTAGGCATCTCCACTGAGGAGGAAGACCCCCCTTCCCACTGAATACTTAGGTGAAGCTGACAGCATGAATTAGGTGCCAAAATAATTGTTTGGAGATCTTTGAAAACCTGCCCGTGTTGTTTGTTGCTCTCCCTTTTTGTTTGTTGCTCTCCCTCTTTACTCTGCTGTTTCCCTAGAGGAGGAAATCTGAGGCACTGATAGCATGATCAATGTTTTCATGTAGCACAGAAGTTTCAGCAAGTCTTTGAATGCTGGAGTTGGAGACAAGAAAAGCACTGGCTGAATAGCTGAAAGGGATCTTCCTTGTTTTCCAGCCTGCTTTCAACATTTCAGACTTGCAGAGGCTGTACAGCTCTTGCACCAAGAAGTTTGTTATGACCCAGTCCCCTTGCAAGGGTACTGTTCCATTTTCAGGGACTCTGCTGTTCACACCTGCAGGGAAATTGGCATCTGCAAGCAGAGGGGAGAGCAGGCTTCCACAGGAGGCACCAGGAAAAGATTTCTGGGGATGTGTTTGCTGTAGGAAGTAATGGAAGAGAGTAAATAGGAAACCCTATGGCCAGTCCTGTTCCACTCACAGGTGCTAAGAAGAACAGATCAAGGTGTCCATGGGAAATCTAAGTTTACTCTGGTTCCTGCAAATTGGAGGTTCTTTGCTTCACATTTCCATACCCATCTCCCTGCAGATACCTAGCATAGACAGGACAAAAATGCAAATCCTTTCTTGGTATAACCAGTCTAGACACTGTTTCCATCTCTTCCTTTCCCAGTGCTCCTGCCCTTATGGGTTTACCTTGACCAGCAACATTAAAATAAAAACCACTGCCATGAAACAGCAGACAAGAACATCCCCAAAGAAACAATATACCTTCATTGTAACTCCCTTCCCCAAAGCTACCTCCATGCAATGGGAATGGCTCTCAGGAGGACTCAGCAGCCTGTCATCCTTTCTCCTGCTGTGTTCCACAGGACCAGTGGTTAGTCATAGCCTGACGAGATCCCTTCCTGTCTCCTTCCTTTGCCACATCTTTGTGCCGTCACTTGCATCCGGGTCTCACCCCTAAACTACACCAGGAGGTTTAACCTGAGGCAAATGCAACAAAACAAACAAGGGAACCTGTCTCCCAAGTGTTAATTACACATGGAGCTGTTCCCAGGTAAAACACAGCAGAATGGATTTGCCTGCAGCAGCCGGTGGGACAAGCTGCTGTGAGGAAGTCATTGTGGATGGTGATGCCAAGGAGCTGGGCTGCACAGCAGGGCAAAGGGGAACCTGAATCAAGCCTTCCTTATTCTTCTGCCTGTTAGAGTCACTTCCTCCTGCAGGGTGAGCATCCAGCTGCCAAAGGTGCTGTGGACTCAAGAGCAGTCACACAGAAAGAAGGCAGGTGATGGAGGTTCCTGCACTGCATTTGTTCCAAGGCATGTGTGCCTAAGACCTCTTTTAATCTTAGTCAAATATTAAACTATGGTGTGGTTTGCCCCCTGAGTCATCATTGGAATAGTTATTTCCAGACTGAGAGCAGACACTTCAAAGACAGACAAAAGTTAACAATGACTCACTGTCTCAGGACCCCTTGAAAACACTCCCAAGTTATAAAATCACACATCCTACTTTCTCTTCACGCTAAACATGAATAATACTTGTCTCAGCTGAAGCCACGAGAATTTATTCATTTTACAGAAGATGAGGGCTGTAATGGGATTTTGAGGTTAGCAGAGCAAAAACTGAGTTACTGATTTGGAAGAAGAGCTGCTGCCACAGAGAGGAGTTCCTAGTAAAAGTCCTCAATCTTGGGCTCAATCTGAATTAAAATTATAATTACTGAATTCCTCTGGAATAAACTGGGCATATTTAGAAACTGTGCTACTGTTACTGAATATACTGAATAAAACTAAGTATAAAGTGACTATAAAGACAGTTAGGGTGAGCAGCAGAAAACCTTGCAGCAGAATTTAGCACAGCCTTCTGCTAAAAGTAAAAGCCAATAAAAACACCTATTCTGAAAGCTAGGCTTCAGCCTCTTATAAAGGGCCTCATCCTTTCATAAATATTATTTTTAAAGTGGGGGAAGACACTAGAAATGCCAATCAATGAATCCTCCCAGCTCTGTGTTTGTAGGAATTACATTACTCCTATATTGTTTGGCACGAGCAGAAGAGACATCATGTCCTTCAGGTTTGCAGGAAATCTGTGACAGATTTTATAACACAACACTGCTGCTGAGGTAGATTAAATTACAGATGTCAGTACTATACAAATGTCAACATCAGGCCATAGAAAGTCATGAGAGGTATAAAAAAATAGTATACCCACAATATTATCTTCCAGTGGCGCTTATGACAGCCAGGAGGCAGGAAACATGTCTCTAAGGATTCTCAAGAAATCCTGTGAGGATACACAAGGCTGGATCAGAGGTACAGAAAGAAACAGCAAGAATTGAAATGCTGGACACCAGAATGGTCTCCCAAACCACAAAGCCACCTGCTACTTGATACATAGCTGCTGCCCACCACCTCTTTCCGAAGACCTACCATGAAATAACATGTCAGATTTGCTGTTATTTTAAGTGATGAAATATTTCATTATAAATAATGTCCAAGCAAATTTCCAGCTTTCCTAAGGACAATGACAGAGAGATAAGAGCACGTTGTGCAGAGGTTTTAGGACTGTTTACAGACAGAGGAGGTGGATGATACAGGTGTATGTGTTGAACAGAGGAATTTGATCATGGAAAGTAGCAGCACAAAGGGGGAAAATACATGGACAGGCAGCATTTGCTCTCCTGTGGGCCCAAACAGCACTGTCCTGCAAGGCAAGGGCACTAAAATTGGACCACAGCTAACCTATACAAGATTGAGAACAACGAAATGCTGCTTATGAGGGGAGGGTGATTACTTAAAATTTTCAAGTATTATATATATATACCATACCATATATATATACACCACCTGCTGTGGTAGCAGGGGTCCTGCCACTCAGGCAGCCTCCAAGTATGATCCCAAGGGCTTTCACTGAAAAAAAATATTGTGTTCCAAGAGCAGGGAATTCCTAATTTTGGGATGCCTGCACTGAGCACAAAACCTCTTGCGGCAGCAGCGGCGGAGGGCACTGCAGACAGGCTCAAGGCTGACTCATTTGGGTTAGCGAGACACGGGCTAATGATGCTCCGTGCCGGTGACCACACCGCAGCACAAGGGCGACTGCCACAGGACACAGATCGTCTGCTCCTCGGCTTTCAGTCCCTTTGGAGCATCCTTAGCACGGGATGCAGCTAGCACCCAGCAGGTGGGATGCTCGTCTGGAGTGGCTGCCCTCGCACCCGCGGGAGCGAGAGAATCGCTCCCGGCTCCGCGCCAAGCGGAGTAGAAGATCGTATCAGTTTGTCTCTCCTCCCCTTCCTCTTACGCAATTCAGCATGCAAGGGAGTGACTTGATTTTTTTTCCCCCACTCTCTCAGGGAGTTGGTTTTCACTTCCTGTGCTCGCCGAGCCTTTGTCTGGGCCGGACGCACCTGAGGGTGGAGGCGCAGCGGGCGGCGGGGACCCCCCGCTCCCGGCAGCAGCTCCGGCCGAGAGCGCGCAGGTGGGGCCGAGAGCACCTGCCCGGGAGGAGGTGCGGCTCAGGGGACACCGCGGCTCAGGGGACACCGCGGCTCAGGGGACACCGCGGCTGCCTCGGGGCGAGCCGGGAGCCAGAGCGCAGTCTCGGCCATGCTCCGGCCCCCTCTCGCCCCGGGTTGGCGTGCGCTTCAACACCGTCCCTCTTAGCTTCATATGTCTTCTCCCTTCCTTTAGGAAAGGCTTGAAGTCCCGAGACAGTGAGAATCGGGGCGCCAAGATGTCCAGAAGGAGTCCGGGTCCGTGGTTTGCGCTCTGGGTCTGCCTGGTGCTGGCGCTGGACTTGGGCGAAGGGCAGAAGGAAAAACCCTTCGGTGAAATGTGCCTGGAGGACTTCACGGCAGGGCTGCCGGATTGGGTGCTGGACACGGACGCCTCCGTCCAGAATGGAGCCACCTTCTTGTCGTCCCCCATGGTGCATCGGAGCAGGGACTGCATGAGAGCCTGCTGTAAGGACCCCGCCTGTAACCTGGCTCTCGTGGAGCAGGGCCCGGGCTCGGAGGAAGACCACATCCAGGGCTGCTTCCTCCTCAACTGCCTCTATGAGAAGGCTTTCGTCTGCAGGTTTGCCAGGAAGAGCGGCTTTCTCAATTTCTTGAAGAAGGACGTGTACGACTCCTACCTGGCAATGCAGAATCACAGACCTAGTGGTAAGGTGCCCATAAAGGATCCCTGCAAACCATGTCTGGAACAGCATTACTTGGGGCCAGCTCCTCCGGCCATTATATGAGCAGCAGTGCTGCCAAACACTCCGGGTAGAGTGATGCTAAAGATGGTGTTTCTGTGTTTTCTTCTGCCACAAAGGTTTCCCCAAACCCCAAGACTAATTTTTAAGATCTGTGCCTTAGTTTACCTGTTCCTAAATGAATAGGTGATCTCTCTTTAACCTGTTTGAAGCAGGTAGAATGTGTGATTACCAAAGTCAGAGTTCTTGTTACTTGACAATGTAGAGAAAAAGGTATTGCTTTTCTTCTCCCTTCCCCTGGGCCTTTGAGGCTGAAAAGTGAAATCCTCTAAAAATCTACACATCACCAGGTTTTAAAGGGCTGCATTAATCTCTTAATTGCCCCGGGACTGGAGGCAGGATGCAATCCAGTTACCTTTATTTAACAGCAGCCTGGATGGTTAGGTGTGTCAGTATTGCTCTGCTTGTTGGGGCTGGTCACTGCTGCTGGGGGAGGCTGGTTATAAAATTTCCCCTTTGGAGGTGGGTTTCGCCTCCCCAGTCCCTGTTTCCCTGCTCTAAAAGATTAGATTGCACTCGGACACAGAGAGCCAGGTGGAAAATGAAATAATCTGAAGCTGGCCACCTGCCTTCTCCAAAGAACTGCAGTGTGCTCAGGAACACCAAAAACACAGCAGCTCCTCCTTTTGCCTCCTCCTTCTGTGTTTGGGTTGAAGCCTAAGAAGGTTGGCATGTTTCTAACCTGGCTGAGTCTTTGGCAGCCATAACAACCATAACCAGTTTATCATTTGTTGATCCCTGGGCAGGGCTGTTTGGGGATATCTCTGTGGATAATCCTCCTCATACCCCCTCCCAGCCCACCTGTGGGAAGGAAAGGATCTGTGAAGATGGCAAGGGGAGAGTCCAGGTGGGTGCAAGGGCTTGATGATGTGAGCTGAATAGATCTTGGATCTTCTGCTGGGATGTGCCAACCTGAGGCCTTGTGGGTGCTGGAGGTGGGAAATGGCCCCAGACTCCACAATGACCACTTCTCCATCCTGAGAAGCAGTGTGAGGGTTTTGGAGCAAGACACGTCTTCTCTGCAGCAGCCCTTGGGTATTGCTGGTTTGAACAGGAGTGTGGCAGAAATGGTCCTCCTAGTCCTCTGTCCCTGCTCGTGGCTTCCTACTGGATTTTAGGGCCTTTTGGTAAAAGTGTCTCACTGTTTCAGTAGCATCTCTGTTCCAGGCTCAAAATCCTTTTCATAGGAGCTGCAGTTAGGGAGGAACTGAAGGCCACATCACCAAGACTGGAGGTGGCATGCTGGCAGCTATCTAAACTCCTATATGCTTTATTGTAGGAGGAAAAGGGAATGCATCATCTCCAGTACATCCTCATTTCACAAGATTAGATTAAAATACAATGTACTGTTGAGTAATTCAGCCTCTTTACTTCTATGGAGCAGTGCCTCATACAAGAAGACTGCAAGCCCCTCGTCCCTTGGCTGCTCCCAGGGTCTGGCATTTCATGTGTGCGGATCTTTAGGAAGTGTCCCAGGGTCACCGACCTCTCTGTGTGGCAGCAGTGACATGTTTGCTAAATATAGCACCGAGCTGCAGCACCCCAGCCACCAATACGCAGTTGCTGTCCTGCAGTCCATCCCTAGTGCTCCTTTCACCAGTCCTGGGATGGCTGCGGTAGACCCAGGAGGGCTCTCAGCGAGAAGGGAAATGCACTCCAGAAATGCAGCTCGGGTTATCTGCCCGCAGGCGGCCGCGCCTCTCCTCACTCACGTGGGGCTTGTGCCTCGGGCTGCTGTGGGTGTAGGAAGGGCTCGGTCTCTTCTGCAGCCGTGTTTGGCCTTGGGAGGGTGCTGGGTGCGGGCAGGTCTCCAGCTGCAGTGACAGACACTGAGCTGGGCAGTCACCGCTGTGGATTTGGATCAGGCTGTGATGTTCGTGCTGTGCTTTGATGGGAAATGCCTTCCCCTCCTCTCTGAAATTTTTAGGTGTTGCCTTTGATACCAAAAGCTTTCTGAAACACCTTGAATGACACTGGAGGGCTAGCAGGGGAAAGAGACTGAGGGAGTTATCTTACTGGAGAAGTAGCTGAGTCCTCCGCCCCACAGCAGATGATGAGACACTTAAGAATGCAAATGTCCATTTTGATTCAGGTACAAATCAAAAAAATCCAAAGCAAAACCCCAAGGCCCTCCAGCCATGATGCTGGAATTGGGTCTATGCAGGACATGTCTGGACAGGAAAGTGGATGCCTGGCTGTCACCGAAGGGGAAAAGAGGAAGGGCACAGTGGGACAGGTGTAGGAGGCCAGATGAAGGAGCCTCTGGGCACTGAGCATGTTCACCTGGCAAAATAAGGAAGCTCTACAGCATTTTTTCTTCGGGACCTTTTAGGGATGCCTGAAAAGGCCAGGTGAAACAAGTGTTAAAGGAAGCCATTTTCGGCAAGTCAGGTCTTCCTCCCAAAATCTTGGCCCAGGTTTTGGACTGGAGACAAAACTGTGTAGTTTTCCTGCTGTTCTGCTGTATCACTTCTAAAATGTGAAGTTTTGTGACTGCTCTGAATCCCAGGCTACTGCCAGTCCCCTGATTCTGGCTGAAAGGGTCTGCAGGAAGCTTATCTGCTCCTTTATCATGCATTCCTTTCCTGTGTGTGCTGCTGTCAGGTGTCCTAGGATCCTTTACCTGTATCGCTTTTCCAACACCTTCTGCAATGATAAGAATTAAATGCATGTTTTTTCTAGTGAATAATGAAATATCGAGTTAGTGATCTCAGTGGGTGACATTAAACAAAAATTAACACGTTATAAGAACCACACTACTCCTGCAACTGCAAGGGAGCAGGCCTGTTGAATTAAGAGGTTTATGTATGTTTAGGAGGAGACTAGGTAGCACTTGAAAGAGAACACACATCTAGGGGCTGCTGAATGGGCAAATTTAATCTCGGAGTGTTTCCTGGAGCCTGATGGAGGTAGCTGAAAGCTGGGAGAGCATATTCTTGCAATGCTCTTGCTCTTGTTCAGGCATCCAGAGTGAGACTGCAAGCAGCTGAACACAGGGACAGAGGTACCTACTCTAATCCACTGTGGCCACTCTTACAGTGTTATGACTTCAGAAAAACCTGTGGGTACAGGCAACAATGACTACAGATGAAATCTGGGTTCTGCACATCTTCTGAATATATTTTTGGTATTTTGCAGAACAAGAGCTTCTGAGTTCTTTGTAAGCTGGTGATGACACCTTGGCTGTCTCTTGCCTGTTTCATCTAACATACAGCCTGAAGTCTCTGCTGTTACTGTTAAAAGGCATGATCTTCTTAAATGATTCCTCAGCCTGAACTTTGGTGCGAGTTTTCTGCCTGGCTCATCCGGGAGGGGCAGGCTCACCTTGCACTTTATTGGTTATAATGGAGCCCAGTGTTTAAGTAACTAGCCCAGCTTATTCTGGTCTAGGCAAACCAGTTTTGGGTGTGAAACTGGAAAATAACCTCCCTGAACCTTTGTCCATTTCTTGAACTGAACGTTTTGTGGTTGTTGTGAAATGCTCAGTGACACTCTCCTCCTGCTGTTGAATCTGGGGCTTGTGATTGGGAGATGGGAAGTGCTTGGGTCCTGATCAGATATGTCTGCTCCTAACTCACCATGGAGGGTGATTTGCAGGCTAAAACTTTGGTTATACATTCCAAAAGGAGAGCTCCCCAAGAGTGAAGCTCATCCCTCTCCAAATGTTTGGTCCCATACTGATCTCCATTCTGTGGGCAACTAAAATGAGCAGCACTGGTACCACGGCTGGGGCTGGGAGAGATCCCCCTTTGGCTGATGCTGTTGAGCCCTGAGCCAGCTGCTCATCCTTAAGCTTGGGCTAGGAGATGGAAAATTGCACAGTCAGTACCCACAGCACAGATTCAGAGGATAATTTGTACTGGAAGGGTCCTGCAAGGCCAGCTGGTGCAGCTCCCTGCTCAGAGTGGGTGATGAAGGGCTTCCACTCTGCTTGCTGTGGAAATCAGTGTCATGCGGCATCTCCTGAAGTGGCTACATCATGTCCTGTCTCCGGAGCTCCAGTCTCCTCAAAGAGACTGGAAGTACTAAAATGGCATAAGCACCTGTGGGAGAGTCTTTGCCTGCTAAAGCAAACAGGACTGGTCTCCCACACTCCGAGGAAGGATGGAGGGAACCTAGTGGTAGCAGCATCTTAGATTATTCTGAAAATATAATCCATTCAGTCATACTGTATTGTTTGAGAGAGGTTAAGTTGACCTGCTGTGTGCACCACTTACAAACCACTGCAAAAACCTCTAGAAAATAACGCTGAGAACTGCTTGGCTGTGCACGAATTGTTAGAAAACTGCTTTATCATGACTGTATTTACTGCCCAGACAGGATGAAGCCCTAAAGTAAGAGCCTGTATTTCTCTTTCTCCAGGCACTGCATTGTGTTGCCTTGTTCCCTTCTCTCTGTCCACCTCAGGCAAATTAATACTGTGGCAGCATCCTTCATTACCTCTGCCCATGGAAATGGAGAGTTTTCTAGCGTGGATGGGTGAGGAACCTGTTCACTTTTGAATGACTTCCCTGGAAGCAATGCAGGAGCAGAACTTTGGCATTTGTGGGAGGAGCCACACTGCTGCCCACCTGCTTTTGCAGCAGACAGGTTCCACAGGCTTCTGACTCTTGAAATCTCCAAGGTCCTCTGTCTCATGGATGCTGGAATTTGGGTGGCCTCATTTTTGCTCCTGTCTTTGCTCCTGGCCTGGTCAGTGGCTTTGAGCACTGGCTTTTGTCCCTGGTGAGGTCTTTCCCTTCCTGGTGCCTCAGTGTGCTGAGTGAAAGCCACACTTGTCTTGTTTGCAAGTTGTTTCTGCAAAGGCAGTCAGCAGTGGGCAGTAAGGACCCCTCAGTCACCACAAGAAAGCTTTCCAGCTCTTTCTAGTGACAACCTCAAATCATTCTGAGGTATTTTTAAGCATTGCTTTGTAGTCAAAAAGCTCAGCTTTTTGAGTTCTGAGTACACTCAGCTACTCAGAGTGTATCTGCATGAGCTCTGGAATAGAGGAAATCTGGTTTTCTATAGATCTCAAGGGCAAAAGCTAATATCCGAGTTCCATAAGAGAAAAACCTCCATAAGTTCCATGAGAAAAAAGAGAAAATATGAGCTTTGCAAATACATCCTGCCATGGGATTTCAATGGTGTCTGCAGGTTTGCATACCAAGGTCCCTAGTGGGGTCTCTCCCCCCACTTAGATGCTTACTTTTGAAGCCCTTGTAGAAATTTATTATCTTTTAAATTCCTGTTCCCCCATCAATTTTGGTTCAAGTTAACTCATTAGAGGTAAAGCCAGACAAGTCACTGACTGCATGAGCTTTTAAACAGGAAGAATTTTTTTTTAAAAGTGAAAATCAGGGTCTCAGATGTGAATAGAGTGTGGGTAATAAAACTTTTTTAAGCAATTTGGATTTCCTCTATGAAGTTTTCCTCTGGAATCATAAAGAAAAGATTTCTGATGCGTTCTCTAAATGGGAGTGGAAATTGTCACTCATGATGTGACTCCAGAGGTATGTTTCACAGTAAAGAGCATGCCACAGACAGCATCATAAAGCTTTAACCTCCCTGTTAATTACAGAGTTTTACAGCAGAAACTTTCCATGGTCAAAAGAGCATTATAGCGAAGGTAACTTTCATTTTTCCTACAGACTTTCAGAGCAAAACAGAGTGGAGTCTCCATTGTACAAGCAGTTTGCTGATACTCACTCTGGCTCAGTCAGTCACCTTGGTTCTGAAGCTCAGGTGGAAAACAGGCACGTTGCCAGGGAAGGCTTCACACAGTCAGTGTGGCAGAAATACTCCAAAGTCACTGAAATTTCAGGCATCCTAAGGAGAAAAGGGATAGACTTGAAAAACAAGTCCTTAATTTCTAGTGAGCATTACTCCTTGGCAGTCACCACAAATAAAGAAATACTCCTGACTCTTCTAGATGTGAGGAGAGACAGTAAATTTGGCTTATCAAGATGGGAACTGGAGAAGTTGCTGACCCATTGAGTAGAACTGAGCTTTTACTTGATCATGCAACCCACAACCCAAAGTAACTGGTGTTTGGCCTGTAATTTTTTGTTTAAAGTGTACAAGCTTAAAAATATCAAGGAAAAACATGATTTGGAGTCACGAGTTGGAAGATCAGCCTCTGTGTTGTTGAAAAACTGGTCTTTTCCTTGTGCAATTGCACCCACCTACTGGGCTCACCCCGGCAGGATGGTGGCAGGGAGTAGGCTGCCTTTCCTCCTGCCAGGCTCCTGTTGTTTACCTAGCAGGAATGGCAGGAACGTGTCCCCTTTCCAGAGCTCGAAGTGGTGTGTACAAGGTGCCAAAAGAACTAAGTGGCCTGTTTTAATGTCAGGTTTGTTTGTACATATGCCTTGTATTAAATGTCCCTTCAGTTGGCTGCAAGAGTCAGCAGCTGGGATCTGAATCCAGATACACACGATTCAAACAGGAAATTAGGAGCAAGTCTGCAACAGTGAAAATAATCAGCTAATGGAATAATTTTCTAAGGGGTTTGGGCACTAATCCTCTCCTTCAGTCACAGTCGATGTAACAGTGTAATGGCAGAGTGGTTTCTATCTAGCTTATAACTGATGGTTGGTGCCTTTACAAAAGGCTCAGGCTGAGCTGGAACACTGAGTCTTGGACTTGGTACAGGTGCTGCCAGGTGGAGTTTTATAGGCTGAGCTATGCACAAAGCCTGTGATCAGAGACATTCAGGCCAGGAGTTATGAGTCAGGCTCAGTGGTGTCATTGTATAGGCTGTTCTTGCTGGCATAGGCAGGGATCAGTTTTCATCTCTTGTACTTACAGCCTGGAAAAACAGTTATTGGATTGTGGAAGTTGCTGGTAAGCTAATCTGTGGAACGTTACAAAAACAACAATCTCATGAATGGTGTTTTTGTGCTGTTTTAAAGGCATGTGTGTCAGAGTGTGGGGTGGAAGGTGAGCTGGAAGAGAAATATTTCCCATCCAGATCCCACATTGTGTAGCTGTGGCTAAGTGCACTAACATAGTGCTTAGAGATAGTGGTAGGAGTGATGAGAGTCCATTCCACATTCTCCAACACCCACATCAGGCCGTCTCCCTAAGTGAAGGGCAGACATAGCTCTGTGCTGTTCTGCAAGGATGTGGTCCCACTCTCACACAAGCACAATGGCTGTAGCCACAGGGCCACCTTCTTATGGTGGTTCCTGTGGACAGAAGTGCCCAGGGAGCCAACGGGCTCAAAAAGACTGCCAGCAGTGGATTGTGGACTTACTAAATTAGTGAAGGCAGTAATAATGGTACTGATTTCCTGTTGCTTGCTCAGCCTGCAAGGAGCACATCTGTATAAAAGTGTTTTCCTTTCAGCAGTTGAAGTCTGGATTGATTTATCCTGGAACAATCTCCTTCCCTTGTCCTCCTGTAACAAAAAAACAAGGACTGGACCCTTCAGCCTCTTACCCAAGCCTTGTTCTACATTTTTTCTGTAGATGACCACCCTCCAATAGCCCGTGCTGTCAAGGACATGAGGGTACAGCCGGGGGAGCCAGTGATGTTGAGAGGCGCAGAGAGCACGGATGACCATGGGATAGTCAACTATGAATGGAAACAGATCCTTGGCGACCCCTCTGTGGAGATGAAGGTAGGGAGCTGCAGGAAATAAGCAGCTTGCTCAGTGGCACCTCTGATCTGCACTAGGTTGGTCAGTCAGACCCCTGACTTAAAGGTCAATTTGTCCTTCCCTCTTCAAGCCAGTCCATGCAGGACCTGTTCCCAAAAACTGTGGAGCACTCCTTGTGGTTGCCCTCCCTCTCTCACACACGACTTAGAAGTGTCATTTTTGGCCTCATTAGGTCTCAGGGTCCCTGCACAGGATGCTGTCACAAGCCTTCCTGAGCAACACCTGACCAGCCTGGGTGGGAGCAGCTGAGAGGGCAAGAGCTTCCATGCAAGAGCTGTCTGTGGTCCCATGATCCTATAGTTCAGTGAAGGGCCTTCTCTTTGTTTTACTCTGTCCACTTCAGTGCATTTCCTCTTCTGTCTCTGAACAATCCAGTGTCAGGCCCTGCTTCTGTTCTCTGGGGCTTTTCCTGGTCTTTGCCTTTCTTTAAAGCATTAAGTTCTTCCTCCTATTTTATCTGAGCTGGAGCAGAACTCATGACTCCTGTCTGGATCCAAGATTTCTGTGGTGTGAACACTGCCTATTTGCTAGATGTTAAAAGTGGAATTGTGGCTTTAGAAGGGCAAATTATTTCTTTTAAACTTCTGCAAAATGCTTTGGAAAGCCATGGAGTTGATACAGAGTTCTTGTGGCACCTTTTGAAAGAATTAGCAATTGAGTACATCACGCTCACAACTGATTTTGAATATCAGCAGTGACAGACTCTAGAGTGCCAAAGGGTCTGTGTAATTCAGCAAGTGCCCCTTTCCTTTTCCCTTTGCCCTAGCCCAACCAAAGCAACTTCTGTGGAGGGGGGGAGGTCCCCTTATATTATGCTGTATGAACTACATAAAAATTATATATGGCAAGGCTGTGTTCTTTTGAAACCTAATCAAAACCAGAGACAGCATGGAAATGAAGGTCCATTTCTGTTGTAAATATAGAAGAAAAGTTTGTGTCAATAATATTGTAGCTTTCTCTTCTGACAAAACAATTAAATACAGCTACCTTATTCTCTATGTACTAAGCAAATGATTCATAATGGGTTTTAAGTTTTAAAAAGTAAAGTAAAAACTACAGGTATTTCTGTCCTCTCCAATGCGTTTTATGTTTCCCTTGTGCTTTCACAATGCCCCAAAACATGAAATATCTAATCGTGCCTTTGGTACTTGTTTCCTCTCTATTCTAGCTGGGTACCAGTCCATGGGTTTGGGGGGATTGTCTAGCACTGAGATATTTTTCATGTCAGACATCTGCTTGAAGGTTTCCATCCAAGTTCCTTTCTCCCTAATGCAGGAACATGGACCTTGCATAGCTGCATTCACTCCTTCCTTAGAAGGACTTTTCTCCTACGTAAGCCTCTCTTTTGTGTTCTCAGAAGCACGAAGAAGATCAGGTAGAAATCTCCAACCTCCAGGTGGGGACTTACGTCTTCCAGCTCACTGTCACAGACACTGCACAACAGCAAGACTTCACCAACATCACCATTGTGGTATTGAGCTCTGAGCAGACAGAAGGTGAGCCTGAGCCCACACGTATTTACCTGGAGTCCTCGAGCCTCGGTGCTGTTCTAGCATTATTGGTGCTCTTCTCAGAGGGGTAGATGGGAGAAGAGCACAACCAAGAGCCTGGACTTGCATGTCAGCTTTTCCCAGTAATAGCCTGCACCAGTAGTGCAAGGTCTCTGCATTCACAGTGATCCATTTTGGGGTTTTCACATACCCTTGCAGGAGATGGTGCCTGCAATAACCCCATCTGCTCTGCCTGTCATTGCTCTCTGCTGGGTGATACCAGAGTGGGTGAAGCTTGGGGTTGCAAAACAGGAGAACGTGAAAGGTCTGTGGTTTTGTGGTGAAGGCCCTTAGGTTGCAGGGTAGGTGGAGTCATCTGCAAGACATTCAATGTATAGCTGGATTTTTTTTTCTTTAATGGATTTGTTCAATGATGAAATGTTCAGCATTACAAGTGTATTAGGAGTAAGGAGTTCTTGGACAAATGGTTGACTGGCAGCTAAGCAGGGGATGTCTTCTCCTACCTCAGGTACCATAAACATGTAAGAGTAGCCATGTCAAGTGATGCTAAAGGTCTGACCAAGCTCCAATACACTGCATTCAACAGTGTGCAGAGGTTGATACTTTGGAAAGAGTGCAAGAACGTGACATGCTATCGGTAAATCTCTACTGTGCTTGACTAATTTTGTCAAGGATTTTGCAGCTGGGAGATTTTTTTTTTAGCAGAGGATGGTGTCTTTATGTTTAATAACCATGTATGAATCCCTTTTTGACCTCATGTAATCTTTGAAAAGCAGCAACCTCCTGAAGCAAGGAGTTTCACAGCTTAACTATGTGCTGTGTGGAGATGCAACTCCTTTTGTTTTATGGATGCGGCACCTTCTAATTTGGTTTTGTGACCCTCCCTTTCATATAAAAAAATTCATTCCATGATTCCCTGGTCTCCTTCTCCAAGATCAAGATTTTGTAAACCTTTCAGACATGTCCTTTAGAAGATTTTGTTTGCCTTCACATATACAAAACAGAAAGTGTTCCGAAGGGCTTACCTAACCCAGACACTTTTCTGTTGACTTTCTTGATAGAGCACTGTTTGACTCCAAAGAAGGTGGGTTGGTGTCGGGGATCTTTTCCACGTTGGTTTTACAACCCAAGCCTTCAGCAGTGTGAGGAGTTCATTTTTGGTGGCTGCAAAGCCAACAAGAATAACTACTTACGGGAAGAGGAATGTGAACTCGCCTGCAAGAATGTCAGAGGTGAGTGCTTCAAAAATCCAGCCCCCTCTTTCTCATAGGATTGGGATGACCCTATGGACAAGTACTGCAGGCTCTTGGATGATGCCTGGTCAGAGCCCAGTAAGCTGAGGAGACTGGGCTAATTATGGATGAGCAGTCATTGTCTTAAGCTGCCAGCGTATCTGACCCAGCTCCTAAAGCACTGGACAGTGTCCTTGGTATTTCTCTGGCTGCAGAGGCCCTCACCAAATCTTTGTGTCACATCTGAAACCTAAATTCAGAGGGCAGCATTGTGCAGTTGGGGGCCAGAAGTGCTTCACTCACAAAATGAAATTAATATCCCTCCTTGGCACCCTCAACCCACTGAGAACGATTTAATGCTGCTCAGATAAATGGGCTGAGCCTCTGCCAGGCCCATTGCAGTGCACAACTTAAGAAGGAGATTAAATCCTTGGAAAAGAAAGACAATTTGGAAATGGTCTAGCTTGTGATGGGAAGTTCCCCTGTGCTCCTCCAGGCCTGCCTCATGTGGGTACAATTCATGTGGATCTCTGAGTGGTGGGCATCCACATTTCACCTCTGTAATCCAGGGCCTTCTTCCAGAAAATACGCTCTTATGTGATACATGAAGGCAATATAAAGCTGATCTTAACCTGACAAAATGCTGATGGTAAATTTATTTTATTCTTCCTCTTGTTTCTTCAGGTTCTGTTGGTGGACGACAACAGCCAGGTGAGTCTCCCATAGGACAGTGTAATCTTACTGCAAGCTTGGGCTGAGTGTCTCATGTCCATTCCTGTGGCTTTTGATTAGGACTCAGTGTGGAAAGTGAGGCACTGGAGACTAATTTCTTTACTAAGCCTTTCACTTTCATGTCATAGGATAATTTAGGTTGGGGATGACCTCTAGAGGTCATCTGATCCAACCCACTACTGAAAGCAGGTCCAGCTTTGAGTCACACTAGGTTGCTCAGCTCTGTATCCAGTTCAGTTTTGAGTATCTCTGAAAAAGGAGATTTTACACTTTGTCTGGTCAAACTGTGCCAGTGTTTGATGACCCTCACTGTAAATTTTCCCCTTATATTGAAGTGCTGTCCCTTGTTGCAACTCCTGTCTGTTGCTGCTCATCTGATTACTGTTCTCCAAAATGAATGTCTCTTCTATAATCTCTGTCTTCTCCTCACGCTAGGTCTTGTGCTCCAGGCTCTTGCTGAGATTTACCCTAGTATGCCTATGTTTTTAGTCACTGGGAAGCTCAGAACTGGGCACAGTACTCAGCACTTGGGACCAGCTCTAGAGCAAAGAGGTTTGAAGCTCTTGCAGCCCAGTGTGCAGATTTCAGTTTGGCTTTCCTAATTTAATCCCCCATGCTTGGGCAATGTCTCCATATTCTTCCTGAGTAGCTCATTCTTGTTTCCACCTGCTATGTACTTCTTTCTGAGAGGAAACATAGCAATTTCCAGAGCAATGTTTCCTTTATAGACAGGACTTACGGGGTTTTTTTGAGTCTAGGGTGGCACTGAGGAGAGACCTTTACCAATCTGCCATGTTTCTTGTTTGCCAGCCCTATCAGCAGCTTTTAAGTGCTTTGTAAAGCATCCGGCAGGGAGAAACCATGAATTTTAATGAGCTATCTGAACTGTTTCTGATGCAGTATGCAATGGGAACTGTCAGGCCCCCTTCTTCAGATGCAAGGATGGTTGCTGCATTGATGCCTATCTGGAGTGTGATGAAACTCCCGACTGTGCTGATGAATCGGATGAGATGTACTGTGAACAATGTAAGTACTTTAAATTCTGGCTCAGACACCTTTACCATCTGCCCAGCAATGGGTCCAATGTAACTTACAGGTGCTGATTCAATATGTTTTGGTGTTTTATGTTCTTATCTCCTGACCCTGCTTTATCTCTTTCCACAGTCTTTTGTTTGCAGGTTCTCCCATATCCTGTATCTCTGCTGACTGCAAGAGATGACCTTCTTTCTGTGATGTTTCCTGCCTTTTAAATACGCTTTGACTCTCCTCTCTGCACCTATTTGTAAGAATTCAGGCCTGTCTTTCTGTCCCCTTTCAATATTTTTCTCACTGAATCACCTCACCTTCTCTCTTAGAGTTGGGAAATGGGGAAGGAAACCACTATTTCTCCAAGTCTGTCCAGTGGCACAGTCCCCTTATTATCCTCTTATGCTAATGTAAATGCACCGTGGTGAGATGCCCAAATCCACCCCATCTCCTCCCTTCTTCCATCCCTCCTCACCCCTTCTGAATTCCCATAATCTCTTTCCTATGTGTGGATGTTTTATTGTCTTTTTAGATTTGCAAGCTATGATTCATGTCTCTTGCCCTCTCTTATATTCTGCACTAGTGCTCTTTTATATTTTTTAAAACCTGGAGTAACTTTACTTCTTGATAGAAAACAAAAATAAGAAAGCCCCTTTGTTTTCCTTAGTTTTGTCTCTGTATCTGTGGATTGGAAATTGGGAAGAGTTTCTTGTTACTACATTTTATTTTTCCTATGTTCCTCTCACATCTTTGAGATACATAAGAACATCAAATGACATCTCACTTCCTCTGGTTTCTGATATCAAAGGAATGTGCAGGAAAGCCCTGTCTGCCCATGTCTGCATGGACAGAGGCATTTCTTTTCAACTGGTGAGAGAAGTTTTAACATGAAACATTTCCCTTGCAGATGCTCGTGAGTTCAATCGACTGCAGAAAATCAATGTCACACATAAGCAAGGTATGTACTATCCAGAGCACCTAGGCTGACCTCTGCCAGCTTTTGGCTTTTTCTTCAGTTTGTTGTTCCATGGTAAAACTGCTTCCCTCTATAAATCCAAAACCAGGTGTAGCATCTGGATAGTCCCTGTACTGAAAATGAGCAAGGGCCTGTTCTCTTACCTTGAGCACAGCTGTTGACAGCAGACTTTCACTCTCCTGACTAAACTTTTTCCATCCAGGTAGGTCTCATACATGTTGCTTTCTGGGCACAGTACCTGGCCTGTCCAAAACCCTGCAGCATGGTTTGTTGTTGTTTTTTTTTAAATAGTGCAAACTGAAGCAGTGTGGGGGACACAGCAATGTCTGTGCTTAGTCCCATATCTTTGTTTGTTAAACTGTAGACAGTGGACCTATCTCTGGGCTAAAAGAGTATATTCCAAGTCACTTAAATGCAACTCGGTTGTAGAGGAGACCTGAGCTGATCTGTGGTTTCTGTGTGTCCAGGCTCTTCATGCTCCCTTCTGCCTGCCAGGGAGGACATGTCATTTCCACAGGGGAGTGAATCCAGGGTTTACCATGACTGCACACTCTGGTTTTCCTTTTTCTGCTTGCTAGTTGGATTTATGGCAGGTGCCAGCTCACCTTGGCAGTGCCAAATTGACCAGCTGGCAACTGAGCAGTGGGGACCTGAGGGCCACTGTTCTGGCTATGGATTTCCTCTGCCATGGTGCTTGTGCTCTTTTGTTGCAAGCAGAAAATTTTGCTCTACTTCAAGCCCACTGCTTGAGCTAAAGCACCTGTGCCTTGCTTTGCCAGGCCACTGTGTGGACTTGCCTGATACTGGACAGTGCACCGAGAGCATCCCCCGCTGGTACTACAACCCATTCCTGGAGAAATGTGACCCCTTCACCTATGGTGGCTGTGGTGGCAACAGCAACAACTTTGAACAAGAGGAAGAGTGTATGAAATCATGTTCAGGCATCACAAGTAAGCATACATAGTGAGGGCTGGAGTTTTACTGATCAAACTGGGAAAACCACTTCAGATTCAGTTCTGTGGTCCCAAAGAGGCAGTGCCTTGGGAGCTTTCAGTCAAAGCTGCTAGGCTGTCAAACCCTGGCCATGACCCACAGTATGGCATATAGGGTATGGTGGCTCTACAGCATCTTTCTGCAAAGCAGCCTGTCATTTCACAGAGCTGGAAAGCATTTTGGGTGCTGATGTTGAAAAAAAGACAAAGGAGGATGACAAAACTAATCAGAGATATGTTTGCTTTGAAGAGAATCTAACCCCCTAGCTTGGCTCCAGGTATCCCCAAGTGAGAGAGGAGAAATTGAGAAAATCCTCAAATAAAACATACTAGCCTGAAGTCTTAAACAAAAAAGGGAAAGGGCTACACTGCACACTTGGTATGTATTACTTTGGAGGCCAACAGGAAGAATTCTGCCAGACTGTATCTGTTAAGAGGCATACTACCTCCTCAGCTACACTGAGCCTCACAGCCTGCCCTGAGAGCTCAGTACCACGGCTGTCGAGAAGGGATGCTGTGTGTGTTCAGTCACTTCAGGGCACTGGAAATATGCTCCTCAGAAACTTATCTATTGTTCCCAATCTTCTTTGTAAAACTTTTTTTTCCCCTCTGTGTTCCCAATTCAGAAGCAGATGTCATTGGCCGAAGATGGGAATCATTTGAGTCCCAAACTGCTATGTTAAGTGAGTAACAATTTTCCCAATCAATTTTCTTGTTGCTTTTCCTTGTTCTGAAAATTACGTTGTCTTTCCTTGCAAAGAATAGCCTTCTCTCCCACACTCTTTGAAGCTGAGGGAGTAGTGTGGGATTCCGGGGATGCTAGCAGCAGCAAGAAAGAGGTGCTTCTGTGCACTGTACAGCTGTGGTCCATTTTTTCCTGTGTCTGTGTCTCAGTAGTTCATACAGAGACTCCTGTTTTTCTTTCCACCAACTTGCATGAATGTTCCACTGTTCAACATCAAAAAATGGGAAGTAACACTCTTCCTAAGGGCCAATTTCACGTAAGGACTACTAACTTTTTCAAGAAAGAAAGCTCAAGTGGATATGAATAATATCCAGTACTAGACCGTGAGTACTAGACTAGAAATGTGATGACCCTACGCAGCCTCTCCACAACACTTAGAACGCCCAATGCTATTGAAATACAAATTCTTTAAAAAATGTCACATGAAGGTTATTGTTATTAAATCCTAGAGATAGATTTAATCTTTAAATTCACACCCCCTCTCAAATGCACCATGTTTGACTGTCTCCACTGATGATGCAGGGGTTTGGTTGGTTGGAGAACAAGTGCTCACACCCCTGCCAAGAGTACTTTCCCACAAACTCAGCCTGTCCTCCGTAGCTCACTCCCTCAGTGTTGTCCCAGTCAGGAGGTGCCTTCTGTGACCACCCTTTAGTGGCCTCCCTGCTGAGGTATGACACAAGGCTGCTGTTGCAGAAGGATGTGATATTCCTAGGGTTGGCAAATGGCCAAGCCTGCCCAAGTCACGGAACAGCCTTTAGAGGGCGTGGTGCATCTGGGAAATGATGGGAAATACCATTTGGGAGAGACAGGCTGGGGCTGTGCCATGCATTTGCCATCTTTCTTCTTTGCTGCTTGTGCAGTGACCACCCTGCCGACGTGCCAGCTGTTGCCTCTTCTCTTTGCCAGCACAATGCTTGCTTCGTCCTGGCCACTCCTGCTGCATCAGCGTTTGTGGAGCATCCCTTCTAACATGTCACGTATTCCTGCAGGTGCCTTTGAGGTAGTGATTGCTGTGCTCCTTGGGATCTGCATCATGGTAGTCCTGGTGTTCATTGGCTACTTCTTCCTGAAGAAAAGGAAGAAGAACAGCCGCCGCCGTCAGCCCCCCACTGCTACCAACTCAACCCTCTCCACCACAGAGGACACTGAGCATCTGTTCTACAGCAGTGCCACCAAACCAGTCTGACCTACAGCCTCTCTCTCCAGCTCAGCACTGGGGCACTCCCCAGAATTCTGGAGCTCTGTTTTTAGACACAGGTCTGTGCCTGAAGGACTCGTTCTCTATGAAGACATGGAGCGTCAGGCCAAGATTTAACTGTGATTTGGCAGTACTAGTATTTGTGATTGTCTAGGCTAAATGGCTGCTCTGGAAAGTGTGGAACTGGGAGCATTCTGTTGCTCTCTGCCATCCATCTGTTCCTAATCTCAAACAATCCAGTGAAACTCTGAATTACATCTTTCTTCCTGCTCAAACCTGGAGCACAACTTTGCTCAACTTCCTGAAGGAGCCTGGAACTGGATTTGTGTAGCATTCATGTTGGTCAATGGTGCAAGGTCACCAGAGCCAGCAATTTGTTTTCAGTGTCACTTTCTGCCACTTAACCTTGTATTTTCCTCCCCTTCTCCCTGTCCTCTGCAAGGTGCCCTGCCTTGCAGCAGTCTGCCTCATTGTGGAGCATCCCTTGAGGTCTGTGGGATTCACATAATCATTCAGACCTGATCCAAGACACTCTCCAGCAGATCCTGTTTTCAACATGGATGGAAACAGAAATACCTGCTTAAGTCACTAGGCTTTGGTTTTTAGCAGAAAAGCACACCTTGACTTTTTGCTGGCTGGCTGCTGTGTTTCAGTCTCCTGTGTACAGTACGTGTTCACAATTTTTCTCTCTGAAAGTTGCCCTGTTTGCTTTCCCAGTGTTCAGTCTGAACCCAAACACGTTGAGAAAATATCTATTTATTCTCCCATGAAGTAAACGTCCATACTTTTCCTGCTGATTGTGCAGGAAAGCTGCAGCTTTGATTTTACTGCATGTTCCTCTGAGCACACAGCCTGACCTGAGTCCCTGGCATCTCCCAGGGCACAGGAGTGGGCTGAATACCACCAGCTAATGTCCCCAGTCTTCCTTGCTCCTGCTGGCTCATCCCTCCTGATGCAAGATCAGCCCAGCCCAGCTCCAGGAGGTCCAGAGCTCATCTCTGGCCCCAAGGCATCAAGTGAAATCCCCACTTTGGCAATGTCCTGGTCCTAGTCCTGGTCCTGTATGTTCCCCTGCTGTCCCTGTGCAATGAGATCCTTCTGAGCTCTGTCGTGCAGCGTCTGCTGGTCCAGGCTTGTACCTCAGTGAGCTGAGGATTTCTGTTGAGGCAGAAGAAGCTATTTGTGAAGGGCCTGATGCGCTGCTAGCTGTGGGGCTGGCACCAATCCGTAAATTTCCAGTGTCTGCTGCTCTTGGAAAACTGCTGTGAAGAGAGAGGAAACCACTGCATGCATGAGTATGTGTGTGTGTGTGTGTGTGTGTGTGTGTGTGTATGTGTGTGTAAGAAGCATAAATCTATGTACAGACTTCATTTAAATGCATGGATTCTTTCAAGGCACAGTGGTTCTGGAACACTGGTGAAGCCATTCCCAGCTCAGGACATGGCTCAGGTCCTTTTTCCTTTTGAGTGCAGTGGCAGGAGAGCTGCCTCCTTGGGCTAATGCCTGGGCCGAAAGGAAAGCAACTGCTTCCCCGAGTGCTGGCAGTCTGACTGCTTGCCTATCCCCATCACAGGCATTTGCCTCAGCCAGCGTTCCTGGGTCAGATTCCTCCTTTCCGTGATCTGTCTCATATAATTTCTTCCATCTCTTAGTTTTTCCCACAGTCTATCGTGGCCTATGCAATAAACCTAATGTCTTGATTTATTTTTTTGTGTGCTCACTCTGATAATAAAAAGGAGATGTTTGTCTTATCTGGCTTGGGAGTGGTGTCTGAGGAGCAATGACCCGCAGAGGGGGCAGGTACCGTTCCCATGGCTGCTATCTCACACCCTTTCATCTGCCCGACTGCGGTATCTCGACTGTGCTATCTCGGGAGAGCTGCTGCAGCAGCGGTCCCATGGCGTGGGGAGGGCTGGAAGCAGGGGATGCAACATCTGTGGCTACCTGAAGAGGAAACTACTGCATGAGGTGTTCTGGGAGAAAGATTATTACCCACTAAGTCACCCAGAGAGCAGGGCAGGGTGTAACCTGAAACTGGGTTCCAGCTGGTCAGACTGGTTTGGGTCTGAAACCAAAAGCAGACACTATTCTTCAAACGAGTTGCTCTAACTGTCTCTTCAGGCTGGTGATCACTCAAGAGCTGCGATGTAAAGTCAGCTAAATGTAATTGGCTGATTGGCAGTGGGTTTGTACAGCAACAGGCGGGCCTGAGCTGGCCGCCCTGGCTGGGCCTGCGTGCTGCTCGCAGCAGGAACGCGTTCTCCCCGCATTCTGCTCTGGGCTGTGGCCTTTGCTCTGTCCTGACCGTGCAGCTACAGCAGCTCTGCAGACATTATCCCTCCCATCCCCTGAAGCGCTGCTCCAGGAGCAGCTCTGCTGAGCCCAGCTCAGCTCGGCCGATGGGGTCACTGCTCCCCTCAGGTAACTCCCTGGCCTGGGAGTGCCACCTAAACCCAGGACTGCTTCTCTCGACAGTCTCCAGAGGGAGAAGGGTACGTGCTTTGCAGTCTCTTTCACTTACACCACACCTTTGTGTCCCCTGGTGTTGGACACAGCCCTGCTGGAGGCGGCAGGTCTGGCCTGAGCCCTCCCCTATGTGGACCCACACCCCCCGAGTCCCACCTCACACAGGGCCTCCTGCTTCCCAGGAAACCTCAGCCCTCGGAAATTGTCAGATGGGAACAGGAGCCCAGAGTTTGAAACTTTGCAAAATAAGAATGCCACTCCTCAGGGGCTAGCGGTGAGGGGAGGCTGCCTCACTGCCATACTGCCCAAGCAAGAACAATATTTGATGACGGCTGAGCTGCCCCTTTGCACTGGCTGTGCCGGACAGGGAGCACGTCCTCCATGTTCCCCAGCTGCAGGAGCATGCAGCTGTGTGAAGCTGCTGGCTGGTTCAGGGCAGAGCTGCTCCTCCTGGTGAGGAGCTCCTGACGCGTTCCCCACAGCTGCTCTGCTGCGCAGGACGCTCCGAGGTCTGCACCTGTCCCTTGTCCTTGCAGTGTCCGCAGACAATGCCTTCCCCAGTGAGGTCACTGTTTAACAAAGGGCTGTTTGCAAGCCTTGAGTCGCCAGGCTCCTGCCAGGCCCCAGGAGCTGCTGCCTCGCTGAGGGGAAGCTGCCCCTTCGCGTTGTCCAGTCTGCCTGTTGGTGGTGTCCACCTCTGCAGAAGGAGAACCGCAGAACCTCTTTGCCTTTCCTGCCAGCAAAGCTGTTTAGTCACCTTGCTTCGACTGCCAGGAAGGAGGATTTGCCTGAGCTTTTGGCTGAGATTATCCCAGCAGGCTGGAGGGGACCTCGCAGGGTTTGTGTGGCTTACTGGCCTGGATGCAGGAAGCATTAGCTCACAGTTAAACATCGTGTGTCTCTGGCTTCCTCGGGGCACAATGGCTCTGCAAACAAATGCAGCAGCTGCCCTGATACAACAAGGGATGGCTCCACAGTGGCAGGCCGGAATACTGTTCCACACACAAAAGCCGCAGTGGGGTGAAACTTTCTGATAAGTTACTTTAGCCCTCAGGCCTAATTTATTGCCTAGGGAAGAAAATATTTTGGTTTTGAGACCAAATTGTTCATTCTGGTTAAAAAGAAGAGCTTTAAAGCTGAGGGAAAGAAGCAACAGTTTTGTGTGCAAGCACTGCATAATGTAAAGACAGATCTTGAATCTCATTTCTGCCCACCTTACTTCAAGCATAAGGAATGACCAGACTTGCTCCTCCTGCAGTGTGCTTTGAAATCCTAAATGGCACATGCAGATTTGAAGTCTAGTCCACCACATGGTAAGCAAACCTTGCTCACTAAAATAGTGCCTGTGTGAGAAACAGCCTGTGAAAACTTCCCAGACAGTTGTAGGGGTTTTTTTATATTTTTCTCCTTGGAAAAATGGAGAAATAGGAAATGCTCTCCCTTGGTTATCAAGCACAGAACTGCATGTTATTGTAATAGCTTGTAGTCACAGAGAAATACAGTCACCTCTAGAAATTCTAGCAGCTCTGATCTCTTCTGCAGCACCTAACAGGGCATGGAGGATCCTTTCTGCAAAGCAACCTGGCTGACCAGTAAGCATTTCCTGGGCAAGGTGCCACATGAGGCGTGACAGAGATTGTGTGGCCCTCATTCGGTAGCTGCCTCTCCAAGATGTCCTCATCTCCAGCTGTGTCAGGAGTTTTGAAACTAACCATCAGTTCCTGTGACAGCTTTGGAAGATTTTGCAGAGGCCACCCAACGTTTAATTACCATCTTCAAGTTGCCCAGAGCCAGCCTACATGAGAGGATGTAGGACACAAAATGACAGCAAGCAGCTGACAGGAGATGCAGAGGAGCAGGAGCCTTGCTGGAGCCAGCCAGGCGCTCTGATAGGAAGGGATTTTTTCCACAAGTCTCAGTGCATACAAAGAGCCTGTGTCTTTGTTCTCTGCCCTGACACACCTGACCCACATGACGGCTGCTTCAGGATTGTTAAAAAATATTTGTGAGCAGTTGAAGCAAAACATTAGTCCAGAAATTTGAGCTGCTGCGACTCCCCCAGCCAGAAATTCTTCTTTAAATGAAATGATAGTGCCCCTCTCATGTAGGCATTGTCGGGAGCCCTTCTCTCCTTCAGCTGCATCCCCAGGGGCCCCAAGACTCCTGCCTCCACCATGGGCTCCAGGCTGCAGTGCTGCATTTTTTATTCAGTATGTGGTATTGTTCAGCCAGAGCAGCTGCCCAGGGTGGTTTGCCAGCTCCATTTGAGTTGTCCACAAGAGGGGGCAGCAATATCTTAATAATCCCTCTTGGTGTTCCTTGGACACTGTACTGTCCAAGCAGCAGGGACATGCTGCACTGCTGGAGTTGGTGCTGAGGTGTGAGATGTGAGTATCTGTGAGCTCCATAAGATGCAAGGTCCTGTTTCCTTCCCCCCATCTATATTATGGTCTAATGTTATGGTCTGTATTACCATACTCCCCCAGGTCTCAAAGCATCATATCCACCTGCAAGACAGAGGAGAGGTGGTAAAACCTTCAGAAGAACAGAGGATTGACTTAGGGTCTCCCACACCTCTTGTGGGTGTTCTGTGCCCTGGGTTTACTTCCCTTTCGTTTTGTATGGGTTACACAGAGGAAGTCCCAGATACTGGGGTAGCCAGTCCAGTGCCAAAAACTTGTCAGTGAGACTTTAAAAAAACCCCACATGGGTGTTTCCCTTTCTTTAGCTATTTGGATCAGTTTCCCCAGATTTATTTTGCTGATTTCTACTGCTCTCCCCAGCATACACACTATATTTTGAAAGAAATGGGACTTCTTTTCCCAGTAATCAGAGGACTCCAGGCTGTAGAACCTTTATTAAAACCAAAGCAAGCCAAAACAGTTCTTTTAATAGACTGTCATCAAATTTGGAAGCTGGTAGCTCTGTGTCCCAAGCTTCACCAAAGAACCCTTCTCTGCAAATCTACATTAGAGGATGAAAGGGCATTTGTGACGCACTTGAGGAGGCTCAACAGCTCTGGGGAGCTGTGGGGTCATTGCATGGACCATGCAGCTCTGCAGGTGAGCAGACAGGAGCTGCCGGCAAGGATGCAACGATCTTATTCTAATGTCCTTGCTAGAGCTTTTTGGTGCATGGAGTTTCTGTTAAACCAGTTTGAACTGGTTCTCTCTCATATTTAGAAACTATCCCTGCTTATGCTGTAGAATTACACCCTGTCAACAAATTTTCCTTTCCATCTCCTCCTAGTATTTTGGGATGGGGGACCTCTTCTTCCCTTTATCCCAAAGCCTGGGCTAATCTGTCTTAAATGGAAAGTGGATTTCCCCAGGAATTGCCTCTTGCTTGCCATGTCTTCTGCTAGCTGATCCATCCACCACTCCTCTGCTTCTCAGCCATGCAATTTCCATCCTACTTCCATTTATCTCCCCATTCAGCAATGAAGGGACTGGCCAGAGACAGAATCTGTACAGATAACCCCTCCGATAAAGGGAAGAGCTGGCACAGTGTTTATGTGCCCAATACCATTCTTGCCATCACCCTGTTTATGCACATTCTCAGCCAGGGAGGCTTTATCTACTCTCTTTTCTCTTGCATTCCCATCACATTACCATCTTAAATATTCAAGGCTGTAAAACCCATGCAAATATCCGGCCATCACAAAATGAGTAAGCATCTGGAGGGCTCTGCTTGGAAACAGTCAATGTACCAGACACTGCCATTTGAATATTAAAATGTTGTGTACTGGGGGAACTTCCACTGTTGGCAAACCCTGGGGCAGGTGGGTGAGGTCCAGAAGGAAGTCCAAGTACCAAGAAAATAGCTATTTGTTTTCATCAGTACTTTTCTACCACTAGGCTCCTCTTTCTCCACAAGGCCCTGGATTCAAGGAACTGATCTAAGATCTCACATGCTGTACCTCACAGCTGATGTTTCACAATCCACTGCAGCTTCTTCCAGGACATGTTTGTGCACTGGAGGTGAGCTGTGCTCCACCAGATGGGCATGGTCTTTGTACTGCCAAGTGCCAGGCAGGTCCATTTGGTGGAAGAGATTGGAAGGGACATTCTCTGTCGGGTGAGCTTTCTGCTGGGCTGTCCTGGCCCTCTGTGTGGTGGGAGCCTCTAGCCAAGGGTGCAAGGCAGGGTAGGATCCCTGAGTGAGAAGTGGCCTGCAGAGCTGATAATGAAAATTGGGCCCAAAGGAGCAGCTCAGCATTACAAATCAGTCTGTCCTACAGCTAGTCTCTGCTGAAGGAGTAGTTCTACACTCATTTAGCTTTCCTCACATTTGCACTGCTTCCCATGAAACATCCCAGAAAAAAGCAATTCACTTTTCAGGGATCTGTTTTCTGCAAGTATGGCTCCTTGAACCAACAGCCCAGGGCACCAGCTGAGTACCAGCACTGGCAGAAGAGAACCTGCAGGAGCATGGCTTGGAGAGCATCTCTGAGGGACGCTACCCAGCAACATCAACCCATACCAGTCAGTCCTGACATCTCCCCTAGCCCCATATGCTCTGGCTCTACAGTGCTGGCCTGAGGCTCTAGAAATATGCATCCAGGTTCTGTCTGTTGTCCTGCAAGTCATGTTGCTCTTGGGCCTCCCCGTGGCTCAGGGGGCTTTCCCCTGCACCATTTGTAGCAAGACTGGTGTTTGGGCAGGCAGTTTCCCTGCTGTTCTGCTTTGACCCACAGTGCTGAAGCTAAGGAAGCCCAAGTGCTGCCCTAAACTGCCCTCATCTGCCCTTTCACATGGACCTGAAACCTCATGAAAGACTCCTGCTTCCCCCATGCCTCCAGGCTTTTTGCAAATTGCCTCATCCAGCTGCTGAGAAAAGGGGGCTTTCCCAGCTTTCCTTTTTTCCCCAGTACATTCAGGTTTATGCTAATAGTGTGTGATTAGCCAGCTGTGAGCTGGAAACTCCTCTGACAGTCTTTCAGTCTTTTCCAAGGAAGCCATGAGGAAAGAGCCAGGAAACAGTGGTGGTGGAGCCTGCATATAAAACTGCAAAAGCTTCTCCCTTAAGCCTGGATTTCTGCAGCAGGAGGAGCAGGCTACAAATACCCAGAAGTGCAGTGTCAAGTAGAACCTGTCTTTGGGAGAAAAGCGACCACTTATTTTGCATAAGTCACCTGAGCCAACAGGCCAAATATTTCCTGGCAGGGTTGTGTGTGTGACCATCAGTAGGTCAGGAGAAAAGCCTTTTTGTTTATTTCAACAGTGCTGAAGAGCTCGGCAGGTTTCTAGGCTGGAGGGAACCAAGCCCTTTGTCCCTGCTCTCCTTCCTGTACTCAAGAAAATTCCTGCAGAAGATTTGTGGCTAAGGTGATCACAAGTATCAGAAAACCTGCAGACTGGGAACTTAAGCCCTCCCTTTACTTGCTGTCTATAGCAAAAGCAAAGCAGAAATGCACAGTGGTTGTCTCCAAACCTTGAGAAGAAACTGAGGAAATGAGGATAGCAGAGAGCACAGGATGCTTGTCCTTCCCTGAGAGATAACTGTATTTCCTGACTCTGTCTACCTTATGCCCTTTCTTTCTACTTCATAGCTCCTAATGAGCTTTCCTTCTGAGATGGTCTAATTGATATGTAATTAATGAAATCCAGAACACTTAATCTCAGTTTGTAATTGGCTTTGGAGTATGGTGTTTCTGTTTCAAAATTGAGAAGGGCTTATGTGCCCATCTGTTTGCTGTTTTATTTGAGTGCTGCCTCTTCTTACCAAGCTCAGAGCTTGGTTGGACCATACAAAAATCATCCTTTTTGGACGTCCTTGTATGGTTGGACCATACAAAAATCCCCTGTAGGGCAGGGGAAAGGCAAATGCTCTGGATAGGGAGTGTCATTTCTCTTCTGGAAAGAGAGGATCATGTCAAACTGCAATGACTTGTGAATATACCTGGTCCTGTAGCCAAGGCGTCCTCTGCCATCCCTTTCAGCAAGCAGATGCACCTTGAGGTGCACTGCAGGGATCACAGAATCCTCCTCTGTCACTATCCACTTGTTCCCAACTCCTGCAATGGAGATGTCGCAGGTGGATCAGTGTTTCCTCTCCAGAGCCACTTCTGGTTCCTGCACATGAACCTGCGGCAAGGGCTGCCGGCTGACTGGCACACTCATTGCAACGTGTCTCGGCCACCTCTCCTCCCCAGGAACACCAACAGCAAACAAACCCATGCTCTGTGCTGCTCAGCACCCCAGTTCCCACTGCAGTCACTGGGCAGACTGGGCTGTGGTCAGGCAGCAGACAGGTAGAACCAGTACATGAGGCATGTCTGGGCTTGTTCAAAGTCTTAATTTCCTATTGCTCCTTTGCCCCTCTCCTGTTCACTTTCCCATAAACTCTACCTTTGTTTGACTCTCAGCACACCCTCCTTTCCTGTCTTTCTGTTTTTTCCCCAGAGACTTCTGACATGCATTGCAAGATGTCTGGAACTGCCAGACCATGTGGCACAATCCAAATATCACAGCATCAGGCAGGAGATAGTATCTTTCTCCAGTTGCACCATGTCGCTCTGTATGTTCCTGGACACTGTAAACCTTTTGCACCAAATGTAAGGGTGTCAGGAAAGGAAGTGGTAATAATTTTTCCCAGTTTGAACCACTAAGGAGATTTTTGGCACTGTACAAAACACTCCAATAGTGTCTGGGTGGGACACTTGCAGACTTTGCAGAAAGCTCCACAGAAACTCCAATGACTGAAAATAGACTTATCTGTAAAAAAAAAAAAGAGTGACTCTGATTCAAAGAAAGACAGCTTCAGTTGAGTAAACAGCGAAATTCAAGATAAGGAAATGTTCACCCCAGTATATCCACACTCCAGCTCCTATCTGTGGGTGACGTCCGGCAATTGTGTGAAGGTGAAAACCACCTGGCTGTTCTATCACCCAGCTTAATGGAGCTTTTCAGCAAATATGAACCAAACTGTCCTCTCCAGAATGCCTTTAACTTCTTAGAACAGAAGACAAAACAACTCCTCCTTAAAATGTTCAGAGCTTGACTAGCCACCTCCTTGTGATCAGGCTGCTGCTTATGTGACATGGGTTTGGGGCTGTCTGCTGAGATGTTGTGCTCCTGGGGTCTTGGGTAGATTTTTGTGAGTCCAGACCTGTGGGGGGCAGAGTTCTTGTCCCAGCTGAAGCAGTAAAGAAATCAGCTCTCTGCCCAGTTTTCCCTGGGAAAAAGTGAAGATCAGGAGCCCAGGCTCCTTATTAAGGACACTATTATAAGGGAAAAGATGATGCATGGTGCATCTTAAAAGTGGCCACTGAACGCAATGAGACAAACCATGCTTGGTTCCTAACCAAGTCAATGCTTGTTTGTGCTGCAATTAGAGTGGAGTAATACACGTTGCACATAATACAGTCCAAGTTTCTCATAGAGATGAGTGTTGTGGACCTGCGACAAGCTCAGGAGCCAGCCCCAGTGTGACTGTAATTGTGAGGCATGGCAGTCCTTTGAAATTGTTTTTGAATGCAGGGCTGCAAAGAGCTTCCTGACTCATGTCCACTTACCTTCTATTTTAGATAACTTTGTCATCTAGTAGTTTTCACAAACCAGGCATGCTAAGGGAAGGGATTGTCCTTACAGTGTTCCATCTGCAAACCTCTCCAGAACCTCCAGGCTTTGTGATTTAAAAAATCTGCTTTCTAACCTGTCCTGAATTTTGTCCAGCTCACACCCACTTAATTTTGTTTAAAATATTGCTTTTTTTTTTGTTTAAAAAGCTTCTTTTCTACCCCTAGCAAGAGCAAGCAGAGAATCTCATGAAGAGGCTAGCCAGCGTCTCTGCCTCAGCTTCTCCTTGCAGTTGGTCCCAAACTGCAGTGTGTGATGGTTGGAGCATTGGACCTCCTAGCTCCATAGGACTAGCAGTAAATCTCACAAAATAAGAGAGATTTCAGAAATTCTTGGGGTGTCTGAAGAAGCTAAAACTGATGATCCTCTCAAGGATAAATTAGAGGAACTACCCTGCTGTCCCAGCACCCCCGTTCCTCTCAGGCAAGGGTAAATACCAAAGAGGATTCTGCCATGGCCAGTGACTCTTTCTAAGTCACTTGTTTGCCAGCCATACTTGGCCAAAGTTTTGATGGGGCGAAAGGAAAGCAAACCTCCGTGTTTTCATGACAAAATATATTTTAACATAACAAGATCTGTTTTCTCATTTAGTTTAAATGCCTCCCCAAACTCTCAGAAAGCATCCTTCCCCTTTACAATGCCTCTCTAGTCCCCAAGCATTAAAGCCCTGGAGTTGTCATTGCTGAACTGAGGCAGCCATTTAAATCAGGGATGGGGACTCCACTGATGCTCTTTGCTTCACAGATACAAAAGAAGGAGATCAACCCAGCTCTGAGGAGTTTATTAGCTGATGCAAGCATGACCCCATGCCATCTAAACCTCCAGGAAGCAAGTCAGATTGATGCTCCACTGATAAACATATCAGCAGCTGAGGAGCTGTGCACAGTGCAGCTCCCATAATTACTAACTCTGGTTCAGAGGCTTCTATGCAAAGGAACAATGGGCACCAAAACAGTTTTGTAGCCTGTTATGCACCACAGTGTTTTGCTGTGAAGGAAAGGCTTGCCCTGACAGAGAAGCCTGCTTTTCATGTCCCTGTCCTCTTCACAGTACTGAGGTAATTCCTGCTGGTAAGGAGGCTATTGTCCACCTTTTAAGAACAGAAGCCAGGGATGTACATGCTAGCTAAGGAGATGAAAAAAAGGGTTTAGTAAAAAGGGAAGTGCCAAGCAAAAAAAATGTTCCTCTCGTTGCAAATCTGTCCCTATTATCAAAGGATTTCCCTGTCACCAGCAGTGCCTGAGATGGAAGTGACAGCTCATTTGTTTTGCCTTCGCTGCCAGCAGTGAAGCACATCTGTGCATGTCATTAAGTAGCGTGCAGAAGACATCTACATTTTTTCCTCATCTGTTTTTCTTCTTTGCCCACCAAGTTGAGGTTCTGCCTTTGAAAATAAGTTTGTGCTCAGCAGCATTTGGAAAACTGTGGGATGTGAGCTGCTGCCCAGCCAGACCCTGCCATCTCAGGGTGCTCACTGAGCTGCTCTCACCTACGTCAGAACCAGCTTCTTCTTGTGCAACTCTGCAATCAGCCATGGATATTATGACTGGGCAGCTTCCTTACACCCAGAGCAGTATTTACTTTGCAGGGGAATGCTTTGTGTAAAGCACTCATGCCCTGCTCACTCAGCAGTGCTGAGGCAGGACTCTCTGGGCAGCACCTCACATATGCAGTGAGTCCCTCCAAGGTGATTTCCAGCCCTTATGAAAGGCAGGCCTTTTTCCAGTTCCCTGGGTTTCTTAGAACTCTGACCCTTCCACACAAAATTAGATTATTCCTTAGTCTCTCATCTCTTTACTGGGATGTGGTTTATTTTCAATCAGTTTCTTTCCTTCCTGCTCATTTTTCCTTCTTGACCTAGAACAGCAAAGCAGTGTATTTGCACAGCAGCCAGAGCTACAGAAAGTACATCCATGTTATTGCAGAAGAGCAGAATTCTGTCCTAGATGATGGACTGCTTGGAGGGCAAGGGGAGAGGTAAAAGGGCAGTGATCCTCATGGAGTTATCCCAGCAGGCTCCTAACACTCGCACTTTTCCAACCTCATTTCATAGCATGGCAGGTGTGATATGAAATGCTCTGCTTCCTGACCAGCCAGAGAGGTTGTGCTGGAAGTTGTCATGGAAGTGCAATTTTAAACCATCAGACTTCTTTTGCTCTCCTCCAAATGTTTGCTTGGATGTCTGGAGGTACAGGCAGGCTGGTAGGCCAGGGTCACCTGAGTGTTTATTCACAGTCAGGATCTCTGACACGGGCTTCAACAGTAAGGATGCCTACAGACAACATTCAAGAGTGTGTGTTGGCAGGCTGAGCTGAATAACAAAACCATGAATTAGTTAGTGACAGTAACATAGTATCTAGTTCATATTGTGCATAATACTAATTTTCGTTTTTCTTCCAGGTGCTGCAGCTTGCTGGAACTCCATTTCTTTTCTAGGGCATATATTTATACTGCTTTGGAATATTTCTGGCAAATATTCCAATGTAGATTTTTAGTTATGACCTACACTGAACCCCAGGATTTCTGTAGGACAGAAAACTTTCCCTCTAGGAAACCGTTAATTCTTTCTCTCATAAATGAAAGATGCAGCATGGTGTCTTCACCTCTGAGAGATCTCTTTTCCCACAGACACAAGGGATTTTGAAAGGGATATCCTTCCAGCCAGGGCTCTTATGGTATCAGAGCTGCAAAGGCTGAAGGTGCAACTTGTTTCTTTTCAGCAGGAAGGCAGGAATCCTGAAGATGACTAAATCAGGCACGGTCAGTGTGGTTGGGTTTCCCCAGGGTTCATAAAGACTCATTGCTGAGAAAAAGCCTGTGGTCCTGGTGGCATTGCAGTGGGTTATCAACAAAATGGGGTTGTTCTATTGAAAAAAAATCTATCAAAATCCAAAGTGTTGGCTAGATAATTTCTGGCCAGCACCAGCCTGTAACCCTTTTATCAGTTACACTGTGTAAGATGAAAAGACAGGTAGGCAGAGTACATGAGGCTGTGTAGTAGTTGAGGCTTGCTCCCTGCCAGGAGAGTTTCCCAGGAGTAGAATGACCAAAGGCAACAGCTGAGATCTCCAGTCAAAGGAGATGTCTGGAAGAACCTTGTAGGGGGAAGCGATCTTGCAATGAGTCACCCTAGGTCTGATAGCCCTGCCTAAAGAGGCAAAGGTAATTGCCTTTGATTAATGCTGGCAAACTTCTGTGAACTCCAGTGAGGATATGAAAGGACTGACATGCCTCTTTGAGATGGGGGTAAGATAGAGTACAGCCAAGTGTGGGAAGAAAATTAAGCTGAGATGTAGTTTTTAATTACCAATAGAGCCATGCTCTAGAATAGAGGGTTGAGAGCACAACTTGGTCTCTTCCTAATCTTTTGTGATCCTTGATGTATAGAAAGGAGTTTAGGGAAGAGCAGCCCAGGATTGCTGTATAGTCCCATTTGTAGCATTTTAATGCTTATGCTGCCCCCTCACCCTTCCTTGCTCACTGGCTGTAATTACCTAGACCACAGATGTAGCCAGAGATTTCCATGGATGCCAATAAAACATGGAAGGGCAGCATCAGTGAAGTTAGCACTGATACTTAGCAGAAGAAAAACTCCATCTTCACTGGCTATTTATGCGGATGAGGCAGGAAGAAGGCTGTACCCCAGAGTGTGCTGTTTCCTCTCGATGAACATCCCAGGAGCTCAGCAGCCCCGCTCTGGTCTCACCTCTGGAAAAGGGGGAAGGGAATGGTCCAAGCCATGCCTGACAGCAAGTGGCAACAGGAGGCCTTCATGCTGCTTGGATGCATCTGTTTGCATGTCTGGAGGCCTGGTGAGCTCGCTTTGTCCAGCCACGTCAAGTATTGTGACAGCAGCACAAGCTTCAGCCTGGGTTTGGACATGACTGCCTGGGCCACCAGCTTACCCAGAAACCCTGGCCTTCTTGGGAGCCTGTGCTACTCATCAGCTGCTCTTGTGTACTAAAGTCTGCAGAGGTGTCTCAGTATGCAGACTGCCTCATCCTCCTCTGCCTATCCCAAAAATGATAGACTCAGACTGGGGTGCTGTTTCTCCACCCATAATTAAAGCTAGTTCAGACTTTTGTTCTGGAAGAGTTCCTGCTGCTGCTGCTGCTAGGCTCCGGACTTCCTATATGGTATCCTCTCATCCCCGTGGGCTGTGGCTATGCTCACATAGTTCTGCCTGTGCTACAGGCATCACGTGGAAGCAGCAGAACAGACATGAATGTCCCACATTCTGCTCTTGGGTCCATCTCTTTATTTTATCTGGGGACTTGATAGCTGTGTGAAGACACCACGTTTCAGTCTTTCTCCTCTCCCACTACACCACCAAGGTGGCATATGCACTATTTAAGTAGCAATAGGCATAGAGCTTCCTTTTAATCATCTCCTAACTTTGCAGACTGTAGGATTCATGTTTCCTTCAACAGCACTAAAGTTTGCTCTTAATGCGTACTGTTTCTCCCTTAATTACCTGAACCCCAGAGCTGTAGGTATAACCAAGAGAGTTTGATTATTCCGTTCTCTCTGGAAACTCACAGAAGACAATAATGGGGACTGGTATCTGTACACACTTCAGACTTTTATCCCATTTTGAGGACCATAAGAAGAAGCATTGTGATGTTGCTGGCAATAATCCTTACCCTGCTATGGCACCCTGTGAGTACCAGTTAATAAATGTTTATCATACCCTATGGAGAGGAAGGAATTCCATTTTGCAAATGGAAAGGGGAAGTAATTCACCCAAAACTGCACAAGGAAATTATGTTAAAGCCTGGGATAGCATTTCCAGGTTTCTGATGACCTAAATTATATTTAGACTTGCCTTCTCTCTCAACACCTAACGCAGTATCTTTATTATCCAAAAAGAGATGTTTGGAGATAGTGAATAAGTGCAGTGCATGTAAAGCTAGGATACTGCTGCTACTGGTACTCACAAGGCAGGCAGGCACTGCAGGAAGTATTCTTCCTCCCAAAGTATGGTTGTATTTTGTTATTTAGCACATAGTCCCTGTACTTCATGTTTAGCATCTTTTGACAGGAGTTTTGTACATGTAAGACTTTACTGTTAGATACTAATAACTTACTATTCTGCAAATCTATTTGGCTTACAAGAAAGAAATCAAATCATCCTGCAGAAGATATCACAACATTAGATATCCTCTCCTACCCTCCCTTCAAATTATACACTGCTGCCCTGGTCATATTCTAGGGTGGCTGACATCTTTCATCTGCTGTACATTATTAAAACCCCTTAGCAAGCGGAATGAAAATTCTCCTGTGCTATGTATAGCACCATGTGTACAACTATCCCCGCCTGGGAGTACAGCCTGGGTACCCACACTTGGATCTTTCTGGTTGGGGTTTTGCAAGCCTTTTTTTCCTCCGTGCCCGCCAAGCCTCTGGCTGGCCGATGGCATTGGCACTCTGCAAGAAGCCTGCTGCTCTCCTTCCCTGGCAGAGGTTTCACAGGGTTTCAAAGTCTCCCTCCACTGCGGTTATTAAAGGCTTTTGTTTATCTTGTGAAATCTGCCCCGTGAATGCTGACACTGACTGAAGTGCTGGGAGAGTTTCCCTGACTCTTCCTCTCTCTGTCTCTCACGGGTCTATTCCCATGAAAATGATCTCAGGTGTGCTGTGCGTCATCAGTCTGCCCCGGGCGCTCCCTGCCTCGCTGGCAGGGAAGATGAATGCGCTGTTTCTGAAGCTCTGCCCGTAGCTGGGCGCTCCTCCGGCTCTGCGCTGTCAGGAGCCACCCCAGCGGCTCCGGCCACGGCGGGCTCCGCTGTCCCCAGGCACACGCCGCTCCCCAGCCGCTCGGCCCAGCAAAGGGCTCGCTGCGGGAGAGCAGCTGGGGCTCTGCAACACCACCCGAAACCCATGTGCGCTGTTTGGGCTGCATTTTCCCAGCCTCTCTCCCATTCAGCCCTGCAGGGATGCAGCCTCTGACGGGAAAACTGAATCCTCCCACGATGAGCTCTCCTTCAGCACGTGATGCTGACTTTCCCTTTTGGATGAGAAAGGATCTCAAGTCTGTAGGGCTGAGGTGTTGACGCACCTTCCAAGGGAGATCCCAGCTAGATCCCTGTGTCCCTGCTGCCACTTTAGCAATGTAACCAGGTGTTTAACCCTCTGGACAAGCAGAGGGTTAAGCTCGGTGGCAGGGTAAGATGCTTAAGAGGACGGTGGAGGAAGGGGCAAGTCCACAGCTTCAGTGCCCTGAGCTCACTGCAAAGTTTAACATTTGTGGTGGCACCACCAGCACAAGTGTTCACATGCAGGTAATTGCTTAGGAATCACCAGTGCTGACCCCACCAGGAAATTCCACCATGCCACCAACACAATGATCGGCAGCGCAGCCACAAGAAGGGAGCTTTGCTGTCTGTGATTGATTCGCTAAACTGTCCTCTCTTCCACAGGAGGTCAAGCTCTCCCACCCTCACCACCAGCAGAGCCAGGTCCCATGGGTGGGCTCCCGTTGCCAGCTGGGGGAGCAGCAGGCACCAGGCCTGGCTCTGAGGCTGCCACTGTAGTGCTTCCTTCTGCGCTGAAAGCCTGGGGAAGGTTTCAGCAGGGCCTGGCTCGCTTTCTGAGAAAACAAGGAAAGAGAGCTTTACCCTAGACCCTGGGAAGCCCGTGTATTTTCATTGTATTTTAATTTTAAGAGATTGTCTGCCCCGCCCAAGATTATCTCATGGGAAAGAAAAGCCTGGCTCAGTGACTCGTGGTGAAACTTGTCCCCGAGCCAAATTTCTTTGCACCTGATGTTCCTCCATAGGAGCAGAAACCAGAGTATTTCAGTTCACAACAGTGCCCCAGGGGTAGTGCTGGGGATAAGGGGTTGGAGGGGGAGGATGGGACCCACATCTCCTCCTGCTTCTCCAGAACAAGTCCTGCAAGTTTGGATGCCGGGCAGCTCAGTCTGGGAGCTGGAAAGGGCATGGTGTCACCCTGGGAACGAGGATCACGTGGGCCTGCAGCAGAGGGAACCTGTCTCAGGGATAAGTTGAGACATACCCTGCCCTCTTGTGCAATAGGTCTTTGCAAGTACAATGCTGTATTTATATGGTGGGAACTGGAGCCCAGGGCTGGACTCTGCAGAGGCATGAGTAAGCAGCTTCCAGGAGGCCCAGGTGCCAGCTGGGCCAGCTCTTTGATTCCTTTTCTGGGAGCAGATGCAGACTAAGTGCTGGGTCTCAATCAGCATTCTCCAGTACAGGAAGGACAGTCTTAGAGCCATATTGTAAAGTTCAAGTGGTTTATTTGGATAAATGCTTTATCTCCCAGGCTCACTACAGAGTGATTTAGCATGGTTGAAGAGAGGCAATGATGTAAAGCAGAGCCAAGATGTACAAGCAGACCATCTGACCGAGGACAGCATCCTGGGCAAAAAGGACTCTCAGCAGAATGGAAGAGCAGCAGTTCAATTAGCACACAGGCTGTGGGAGGGCAAACATTTCTTGTGGTGACAGCATCTGTTTGAGCAGTGCCTCTGCTCCCTTATGCTCTTCTGGTGTTCTCATGCTGGTCTCTTTGAGCATGTTCCCATCCTCTCTTTGAGAGACTGCAGAAAGGACCAGGGGAAAGGACCAATCTAGACAAAATTAGGGGTAGAAAGGCATTAAGAGCAAAGTTGAAGCAGATTACTTAGCTGCCACTACAGCTGAGAAAAGTCAAACCAGACTCTGATTCCAAGCTGGGCCTAATTGATAAATAATGTTAAACTTGGAGCAATCTGAAGGAAAAAGCCATTTAGCACCTGAGGATTAAATTGGGGGAGTGTTAAGAAAGTGATAAGGTTGTTAATGCAATCCCACCCCTCTCAGGAAATGGGGGGAGGATGCCATTCCGAGGTAATTGCATTTCAGCAGGGTTCCTCCTGCTTGGCTCCTGTTAGGTCCTGACCTGGTAATAGTTCAGCCTGTCCCTTCAAAGTAAAAAGGATGTAACCTATAGGGCATAATGATCTCCAGAAGGACTTTCAGTCTTGCCCTTTTGGTGCTGGAAGGAGGATGTACTGAGTCAGATGAAACCTGGTATTACTTTGAGGTTTAACTCCCAGTCAGGGTTCAGCAGAAGCTGAGGAAAGTGTTGCTAGCTGGAAACCTTTTTGGCACAGTTAAGCCCATTTAGGGTGCGATAACTACAAAAAATGAAAACTAGAGGGTCCTTTCCATACTGTGTCCCTAATGTTGCTGACATCCAAGCTCAGGTCTTTTGGAGATGGTGGCAGCTCCAAGTGGCAGTAAACACACTGGCTTCATGTGGATTTACAAAACATGGTGTGTACCTGTACTGAAGTACATGTACTGTTACGTATGCTGGGTCACAACCAGCATGCTCCAGTACAGGAAGGACAGTCTTCCTTATCAGTTACTCTGCTGGATGCAAGGATTTGCAGGAGTCTGCTACCCAGGATCCAAGTCAGAGCCCTGAGCAAGAAAGAAGGTACTAGAGAGTTTCTACCCTGTAGGAATGTTGGCACTTTTAGCATTTGATGCTGAGCTTTGTGCCATGGAGCAAGTCAGATCAACTAATCATAAGGATCCTTTTTTGCAGGAAAGTAAGCAATGCTTGTGAGGAATTGTGCTGGCCTAGCAATGGACTGGGCTAGCTTCACCCAGCCTGGTGGGGTGGTTTGTGTTAGCAACAGTCTCCCAGGAACTCCTCTGTGCTCTCAGCAGCATCTGAAAATACAGGTTGGTCAAGCAGCACTGCAAGGCAGAAACAAGCCCAGACTCTACCAAAGCCAAGTAGTAGCACAGATTCAGTACTGCACCATGAGAGGATGAGAGCAAGGCTTTAAAGACACCTTAGGTGGCTTTGGTAGGAAATTCCACATAATGAGATAGATTCACACCCCCACGCCCAGGAGTTCAGCTTTGTTCACGGATTTCAGGGAGTTTTAGAGTGCTTATTGTGCATATGACAGGATATGGCTCAATGGAATGACTCACTCTCTGTAAGGTTAATTCACACTTTGCTGCTATTTCCATTCACAGGTGCTTCTGTAAGATTTAGTGCCAGGAAGCTACAAAGTTGGGAGCCAACTTCAAATAATCCCACAGGTTACTTCACATCTAGTAAACAGCGGTCTGCAGAAGGACAGTGTGATGTTGGTAAATAACCATGCCTCCTCCCCCCCAAAAAAGTCCTAAAAACCTCAACAACCTTCTCACCCAAAACACAAGCTCTCAAGTAATGTTTTATTTGCAATAATTTCCTATTCCCGTCTGATTTCTGAATTTGCTCATTACCTCTGCTACACTGGGTTTTTGTCCATTTTCTTTCCTAGCTCTCTGCTGAACCACTACACTCCTCCCTCAGTAAACTCACTTTCCAGCCCTCTCACTCTGGAGCAGCTGTGGGGCCCCACATCTGGACAGGCAGGAGCCCTGACCGATCTGTAATACTGGAGATAGAGCTAAAAAGGTTAGTCCTGTGAGCTGTCTTGGATAGAGCCTTTGCATCCTATGTGGCACAGGCAAAATTTTTCAGTACTTGAGCACTGTTGAACTACCAAAGTTAAGTGAAGCTGGTTGCTAAATTACCCATCAGTCAAATGACAGAGCAGCATGCTGTCATTAAATGCAAGTCCTACATGGGCTTGGCTTAGTGAGTGCTGGGAGGGCCTCCTGAGTGGTCCCTGCATGGCAGCTCCTGGGGAGAGGCATTGAAAGCCTTGAATGTTTGCTACTCCATTCCCCTCAGCAGCCTCCATGCTGAGTGGCTGCTGAGGTAGAAAAAGATTAACTGAGGTGACAGAAGGAACCTGGAATGTTTCAGCTTTGAGGGGATTTTTACCATTGCTAATGGGAGTTAGGACACGGCGTGAGAAGTGGGGCTATTTCCCTGTTATGCTTATTGTCAGTAAAATGGAGTAACTCCTTCTCCATATTAAAACCCAACTTATTTTGCACTGAAAAAATTACAAACACAAATTGTGGATATTAAAAAAATTTATTTGAACAAATTTTAGACACAATCACATAGGGAGAAAGTAGCTCTTAGTACAGTTTCTTTTTCAGAATGAAATAAACCTGCTTCATACCAAGCTACAGCAGGACAACCCTTGCCCTCCTCAGCAGGAAGGAGGCTGGTGTTCTTTCCACCTGGGAATTGCTCCACAGGGATATGGCATGCTCTTTGGCAGGTCACACCACAGCCCTTGGTCTCACAGGCTAAAGAAATGTGTAAAGACCCAACAGACAAACTGAACTAGTGATACAGCAAAGGTGCCTGGACAGGTAGAATATACATACAAGGATGCATTGCTGAGTGAGAGCTTTGTCAGGAAGTGGTGTCCTACTAGACCAGTCAGACATGTCACTTCTAGCTACTGTCTCTGTGCTCACCATCTCTTAGGACTCCTCACTGGACTCAAATGGCATTTCAGTTGGAGGAGTCCTTTCAACATTCAGCTCATTTTGCTGCACCATCCTTTTCAGGTCTCTGAGCCTTACCCTAGACGCAGCTTCAAGGCCACTTCCCTTCACAGAAAGATTTCTCCACCTCTTTCATCCTGCAATACTGCCCAGGCAGACAGCAGTCTTGTTTCACATCCTGGGAACCACATAAGCTGCACTACAAAACCAGTCGGCTGTGAGAGATGTTCGCAGGCATTTGTTTGGAGCCAGACTGCATTACTCACATTTGCCTTGCTACAGGCTCATTAGCTCACCTATGCTTGCTTTTGGTCCAGGGAAAACCATCCACAGCTATTTCTCTTTCTGTCACATTACTCCGGAGTGTCCCCAAAGTGATGGGCCGTGGCCAGAAGCAGAGAACCCCCTGAGTATCAAAAGCATTTCTTGACAGACTTGTCACGCTCTCTGCTACATAAACCAAAATGAAATGTCTCTGCAAAGGATTTGGAAATTGATGCAAGTTCTGTAATAAAATATAAAAAATGTGAATAGACTGTTTGGGATATTAATCCCCTGAGAAACAGGTGAGAGGGGAAGGGAATGCAACATAAGGAATGATTTTCTCCAACATAAACTTCATGGATTTCCTTTGCTTTTGACTTCAACAGATCAAGCAATGACTTTAAAGAAAGGGAAGCAAAACAGAAAGAAGCCCTGAGTCCTCTGTTCCTGTTCTGCAGCCTCAGGAAGAACAGTACAAGGTGAATTCCATTCTTCTGTTTAGAACTGAAATGGAGGATTTTACTAATGAAGTGGAACTCTCTCTCGCTACAACCCACTCCTTTTGATTCAGAACTGAATGTATGGACAATATTACTTTGAAATTCATATCACTAGCAAAATTTTCAGGTCCCTAAAAGTTTCCCTGCATATTAGCATCTCAACTAAGTAGAATCACAACTTTCATTTAACGACATTCATTCTTCTTTCCTTCTGCATCTACCTTTCTTCATTCCATCTTTCTCCTTTCTGCTTGCTTTCTTCCTTCTCTCTCCATCCACATTTAACCCCTTGGTAGTGTTATAAACACTTTGCTGATGTTTTTTTTCTCTGCTAGACAGAGCCACTCCTCACTGTTCCTCACCTCTTTTTTCTTTCGAAACACCACACACACAAAAAGCCTTTTAAACCTGGTGCCCAAGTCCACAACTATCTCTTAGGATAGGACTGTCACACTGGCACCCAGTGGACTAGAAAATCCTCTCAGAGAAGGTTTTGCTCAAAGTATTATTGTAGGTCCCAGTGCATTTTCTCCTCAGCTTGCTAACGGCCTTTATTTAGGAAATACCTTCTCAAGCGTACTCCTAGTACAGGGCCTTTAAGAAAGACAGCTGCTTTTTCACAGCCAAGTGAATTCTACCTATTTTGGCAAATGGAATCAGAGGGGGAACCCAAGTCTCATGTTACAAGCTCTGCACCCCATGCCTGACCACATTGCAGCTGCATGTAACTGCCCCTGCCCTACTCTCTGCCACGCCTGTAAATCAGCCAAAACACAGGCTGATTTCAGAAGTCCCTCATGTTTATTACGTTGCATCAGAGCTCTGAAAGTGTGTGAGCTTCAACCAGAAAACTGGTCATTCTGAACAATTTAAGGAACCTGCCTGTTCTGGGATACGGAGTCTTGATGTACTAAAGGCTCACATTCGTCTGGGACACTACAGACATGTCCAGCAGGTATTATAGCTGCCTGGACCATTCCACATCTCAGCACAATGGGAATCTAGTTCATGTCTCCTAGGCATCTGATACTGTACCCAGCAAGAGACAGGTTTCCAAGCCCAGCAGCTTATCATACCCTCCTTGCTCGGGCAATAGGAGCAGTCACTCCAAGAAAGTGCAGAGCCAATACTGGCATTGGGTGTTTCCTTTCCCCTCCCTCAAAGCAGCTTCAGACAAAGCAGAAGAACTTTTTCCAGCGGCACTTAGAGAGAGTCTTGATGCCTTTGGCAGTCATCTTCTTTTCCTGACGTGCCTTGTGCTCAACACCGCTGACAATGGCCATGTCAAAAACTTCTTTAAGGTTCTTCTGGGTCAGTGCCGAGCATTCCAGGTAGGCTTCAGCCCGGATTTTGTCAGCTAGACCTTCTGCCTGAGGCCGGGGCACCGGCTTCACGTGGTAGCGATCCAGGCTGATGAGGACATTGACATCATCCCGCAAGTCTGCCTGCGTCCCCACTAGCAGCACTGGTGCCCGGGGGTTGTGAGTTCGTATCTCAGGGATCCATTTCTCTGTAATGTTTTGGAAGGAGCTTGGGTTTACCACACTGAAGCAGACAAGGAAGACGTCGGTGTCAGGGTAACAAAGAGAGCGCAAACAGTCAAAGTCCTCCTGTAGAAAAGGGAGGGGAAAAAAATCTTCACTGGACTGCTCTTCTAACAGCATGATGCTGCAGTAACTTTTCTAAAAGTTAACTAGGATAGAAACAGAGACAGGGCATTGTACTGACTTTGTGGCCATGCCACATTTCAGGCAAAAGTTTCAGAGGTGAGGGCATCTGTCATTCTCTTATCTGCGACTGCCATACCAGCAAACAGCTGGTGCTGGACCAGTGCATTTCCTTTCTTCCCAGTTAAACACTGCCTTTCTCAAAGCCTGAAAACAATCCCTGTCCCACAGGACCAGAGTTGACAGGTGCTTTGATAGAGCTTACCTGTCCAGCAGTGTCCCACAGCTGAATCCGGACTGGGGCTCCATCCACGAGGACCTGCACTGTAGCAGAAGGAGAATAAGGATGAGTCTAAAGCAGCTGGCCATCACACACACATATGCTCATACAGGCCTTGCCTGCACTCTGGTTCATACCCTGCTGAACAGACTCACTGAAGTCCCTCACATCTCCTAGCTGAGGATCCTCACAAACCTCAGTAAGACTACTGAAGCTTGCCCTGGAAACATTAAGAGAACTGCAGCAGACCTGATTTTGTTAGCTCTCAGGCATTTTGTGTTCTCCAGAATTTTGAGAGAATAGCTCCACATTTATGGACAACTGCTCCTCTAGACAAGAATACCACTTAGTGAAACAGTTCCCTGAGAACCACTTGTTCTTTTTCCACAACCCAAGAAAAAAGATAAAGATAAAACCAGAGAACTTCAGCAACTTGCTCCTATCTTCCTGGCCAAGCAAATTCAAATCAGTCTCCATCAAACAAGCTATGGGAGATTTTTCCCACCCAGACCAGAAATTTAGCCTTTAAAAAAATGTTACATGAGTGTCCTAGCTAAGGAAAACCCCACCTTTGTAATGAAGAAGCTATTAAGGAAACAGTGATGAGTAAAATCCCTTTCAGAGACTATCCACATGCTGAAAAACTGCTGAGTTACACATGTAAGGTTTGCTCCCATTTCACTCCCTAATCACAGTAAGCCTTCATGTGGTATCAGCTGACTCAGACTGAGGGCTGGCAGGACCTCTGATGGCAATCAGGAATGAAACTGTTAGATGTTTAAGTGCATAGACACCACAGGGATTGGCTAGGAATTGAGGAGAGAGAAGGGGTTGTGGGGCTGGAAATCACTTGAAAGTCCCGACAAGGTGGATGGGGCTCTGCTTGGGTGAATAGAGGCAGCCACCATGGCTAGGGTGGCAATGGCTGGCATTTGCCATGAACTACCAAAACTCCACTGCTGGATGCAGGGAGGAGGCTGTATTATCCTTTTTGTTTAAAAAGAAAAAAACAAAACCAAACCAAAAAGCCTCCCAAAACCCATAAATAAACAAAAATATCCCAACCAGAATCAGGATCAATCTTTTGTGATTCTTGAAGTCATTAGTCAGGAGAGAAGTGATAAAAACAAGAGAGTTTAACACAAGTTTTGAAAGGGAGCACTCTTCCCTGAAAGCAGTCTCGGGAAAATAAAAGGGACACACAGACAAAAAGATGACTGAAGTTTGGTGGGAGACCAAGACTGGAAGAAAAATGAAGGGGTGGGTGCGTCCACCACAGTGCCACTCCTCGCGGCGTAGCTCAAAGTCATTGCTTCCGTGTGACTGGGAAACACTTGGGTAGTTACCATATCTGCCCCAGAGGAGGAAGAGAAACCTGTTCCTGATCAAAGAACCTGCGAGATCCTGACTTGATCTTCAAGGCAGCAGGCATTTGACTTTCTAGTATCTGGTTTTCTCTGTCTCACAAATGCATTGAGAGAAGGAATTAGCATCTCTGAAACGTCTTGCCATCTTCAGAAGAAACTCACCACATATATTACCTACTGCTCCAGCATTTGCACGAAGTTTCATCCCATCTGCTGCTAGCTTGAGCTATGCTAGCAGCTCTGCAATAACCCTCCAAATCCCGCCCTCACAACGGTCCACACCCTCAGGATGAGGATGGATCATGGTACAGTAGCGAAGGGGCTGGCTGAACAGGATAGCCTGGTGCAGAAAGGTCATCAGGTACACATTTCACTCAAGGCTGCTCTACCTGGCAGCGACACCCAGCAGGAGGTAGCAGCCAGACAGATACATGTGGCTGGGTCACTGTCCCAGAGAAGTTCCCCTGATAATGCAATACCTTCTCCTATCTTGTTATTAGCATCACAGTCCCATGACCAGGATTAAGGTTAGAATTTAAACTACTCAGTTCTGCCTGCAATTTCAATGGCAGGTATTCCCCTAAAGTGGAAGGAATTGGGTTGAAATTTCTGAGCTGGATCCTGAACCATAATGTGTGACTCCAGGAAGGGACTTTCTTCAGGTTTATCCAGGGTAAGAGTAGAGGTGGGAAGGGAAATTTGTCTGTTTTTCCATTTCTTTCCAATAAGCAGAAAGTGAACTTCACACGACATGTTTTTAATGTTTTTGATTTCTATCAGTTACAAATTCTATGAACCTCGGAAGTCAGACTTAGTACTGGGACATCCAGACTGGGACTAAACCCATGTGCAGCTATCTTCAAATTACCTGCTGTTAATCAGGGAGTCTCTGCACTCATCTTGCCTTCACTTTTCTGGACAATTATATTATGGATTTGCCCTTCCAAAAATGTGCAGTCTAATAACTACAGTAATTTTAAGCCTCTCTTAGTCCAATCCATACACATGACTAAAGAGAGCAGAGGGAGAAGTAACCTTTCCCTTGGAGGACTCATGATTCCTTACATATGTCGACAAAGGGCTTGTGGACCATGAACAGCAGCATGTTCCCAGTTCAGTTCTTCCAAGTGACAGTGAAATAGCTTGGAGAAGGTCAAGGTAAATCAACAGCTCAGAGTGAGCAACTGAGGGGGGACATTGAGACAAACAAAACACTCCCTCTAAACACCCCTAAGACTATGACACATAAGCTGTCTCATTCCTGGTCTGACTTGAGCACATCTCTAATCTACCAATCTACGTTGTCAAGTAGTGCTGTGTTTCTTCCTATCAAATGAAGATAAGAAATCTTTCAAAGGGCTTTGTATTCTCCTGGGGTTTATATTAGAAGTTGGAGCCCAAAGGAAGAGGCGTGTAGAACAAGAACAAAGATAGCATTGACAAAAGTGGAAACTAATGAGAGCTCATCACCTTGCAATTCTAGCCGACTTATAAAGCTTGTCAACTTTTTGACAACCTCTGTTCAATGCTAACTTCACCAGAAATGGAGGGAAAAGGATGGTTTCCTGAGTACCAGCTGAAGCTAAAACCACAGTGTTACACTGTAGGTTATTTCTGAAGCTAAGACCACCACAAACAATAAAAATACCCAAGCCCCCTTCTATTTAGTCATAACAACACTACAAAACCTGGAAGGTGACCAAGTTCATAGAACTTGCAAATCAACTCGACACGGTTGCAGAACGGGGGATCTCCACCTGCTAAACCTCGCAAAACGTCGGAGGGACTCGGTCCGAGTCGCAGAGATCCCCTGGAGCTGTGTGCCCGCAGAGCCCCCGGTCCGCAGCCCCGCACGGGCCAGCCCGTGGCCCGGGAGCGCTCGCCTCCCTCCGCCCCGGGACCCCGCTCCTCCCGACGCCGCGTCCCGAGGTTTCTGTGCTCCGGACTGGATCCTCCCGGCCGCCCCATGCCCCGCGCAGCCCGGGTGGGCACCTACCGGAGAAGGTGTCGAGGGCGGTGGGCTGGTACTCGTCGGGGTACCCGTTGGTGGTGTAGCTGACCACCAGGCTGGTCTTGCCCACGGCGCCATCGCCCACCAGCACGCACTTGATTCCCAGCTCCGGGCCGCTGCCCCGGGGCGGGCTGTGTCTCCGCAGGGCGGGCGCGTAATCCAGGAGCTCCTGGGGAGGCATGGCAATGGCACTGACGGTGGCACCGCGGACTCGACAGGGCTCAGCGTGGGGAGCGGCGCGGCGGGGCCGCTGCCATGCTAATGAGAGCGGGCTGCTGTCGGGGCTGCCGTGCGGGGCCACCCTCTCCAGCCCGCCGAGCTTCGCTACTCGTCATTACACCTGCCACCTTGCGCACAAAAGCAGCCCCTATTTCCCTAGTCCCGCCCTGTCCCGCCCCGCCGGGAGGTGGCCGAGCCCAGCCCAGCCCTGTCCTGCCCGGCCCGGCCCGGCCCGGCCGCCTCCTCCCGCCGCCGCCCCGCGGACGAGGGTCCCGCTGCTGCTCCCCCGTGCCCCGCGGTGCCCCGAGCGGCGCCTGCCCTCGGAATCTCGGCAGGGGCCACGCCGTGCTCTGGGTCGCGCACACGCGGGAAAGCCGCGCTCCATCCAAGTCGACCCCGCTTCCTTTTTGAAAGAAGCAGCTCCACTGTCCCATTTGGGGCATCTGTGATTTCTGCCGTGAAATCAGGACAGAAACAAAACCAACAGTGCTGGTCAATGTTGTGAAGGACAATATAAAACAAATGGCCAAAAGTCATCACATCTGTTAACTATGTGATTGCCATTACTGGCCTCCTGGTCCAGCCAAGCTGTTGCTACCCTCTGGCAAAAGCTACAAAGTGTATTTTCCCAGCTGCAAGGACAAGGGCAGGAGTTCCCAGTCTGCTGTCTGTTTTTCATATTCACCTCTGGTAGCTCACACACCACATTGTGCCCTTAGCAGCTAAGCAGACGGCTCCATCCCTGCCCTCAGGAGCTCACTTCTAAAGAAGTTTGACTAAACAAACAGAGGAGTGGGAACTCCTCTGCACTTAAAAGGAGAGATACAACCACACTATCAGCCATCACTGCACACCAGTGTAGCACCTCCAAGTGATTGGAAATACTGGAGGGAAAGTATTAATGCATGCAATACCCAATATGGCAACATTAGCTTTGAATGTGGAGCTGCTTCCTAAGGGAGGAGCTAAACTCAGGCTGTCAATGATCAACATTCAGTTACCGTGATGTCCTTCATGGTCCTCTCAGCAAGGCAGACCTGTTTGCACCAGGCAGGTTTGTGCTGCAAGCAGCTGCTGATTAGCAGTTCATGAGTTTGTCTTGCTGTAGTTCGCATCCATGCCGAGAAGATACAAAAGTGTTTCACTACACTAATGTTGAACTTGAGAAGAAATCTTTAAGTCAGGCACAGTCTAGAGTGCTTTTCCCTGTGGTTGGCAGAAAGTCAGAAGCACTGCAACTCTTCAGGTTCAGTGGACAAAGCATGTCCACTCTTCGGAGACAGCCAAGAAGTTTCCTGGGAACTGCAAGAAAGCTTTTCCTCTGCAGTTTTCTCTAGCAGTTTGCTTTAATCAACCCCTTATGTGTTTTTACGCATAGCACAGCCTCAAATTTCTACAGCTACAAAAAAAAAAAGAGGATAGTATTAGAAACTAGGCTGCTGCTAAAACATGTGCCAGATAGTTTAGCTACAGCGAGTGGCTGCTATCTCAAGGGACTGGCTTGCATTAGACTGGCTTTTTCCAGTGCCATGCTCTTCAGTGCTAGTTCAGAGCCAGGTGACAGCTGAACTGCTCCAGAAAAGGCAGCAAGCGCTGGGGCGGGCGATACTCTGCAGTGTGTGAGGTGTGGCAGTGCCTCCAATGGGATCAGCAAGGACATGCTACACTGCAGCTGGTACAGGCAGAACAGCAAGTGAGGATCATGCAAAGCTTTCCCAGTGCGTTTCAGACACTGGCTTACTTTCTGTGAACGATGACATGTCCCTTTAATCAGAAGAAATGAATGTAAATGAGGGATTATTCACTAAATTGTTCACTGTTAGCAGGGTCAAGAGATGAAGAGTTGACAGTTCAAGCTCCCTATTTGCTGTTTATTTGGGAATGGATCTCCATTAAGAAGATACACTGTTGTCCCACTCCAAGGATTCGGCCCTTTTTCTGACTCCTTTCTAAAATCTCTTCCTTCTGGGACTATGCTCCTTTTTCCTTGCAGTTTCTGACAACCGTTGGTTGACACACACTCAACTTGTCAATGAGCTTAAGTGATTTTTAATCTGTATTTAAACTAAGTGATTAAGGAAAACAAACAGGACCTCTCCCACGGATTTTTCTCAGGTCTTGCCTTGGTCCTGACAGTTAACAGAGGATGCAGGTTTAGTTTCACAATGCAGAGAGCAGACAGATATTTTGGGTTTGCTAGATTTTTTTTTTCTAGTGGAAGTGTGTCCCATTTCCTGAGCTGCTGAACCAGCAGCTCTGGGGACTGGCTGTGCCTGTGTAGGTAGCAGGTACATTAGGAGAGCCCTATTGCGTGCTGCTTGCCTGGCATGCTCCTCTGCCAAAATCAGCTGTGCCTGAGTGGGAAATACACAGTCTGCAAGGCTGTATTTGGCCTCACTCCCAGGAGTTATAATTAGTACAAATTATGATGGTATTTCTCATGATGTGAATTCCTATCCACCAAGAATTAAGTGCAGAAGATCAAACTCTTTCCAGGCAGATCAAATACAGATTTCAGGTACTGTTAGTGTTTAGTCATTACTCAGCTGGGCTGCAGTATCTGAGCTGCACAGAAGAGCTTCTCCATTAAAGTGATTCATAGTGGAAATAGATTTCTATATTTAGGCAGTGTGTGATTGTCGCCACCAAACAAACCTTGGACATCTGTCCAAAGTCCTGTTATTTAAACACCTTTTTATTTAGAGGAAGACACTTCCTTTCCCCCCATTTCTATTAATTATAATAATTCATCTCACCACTGCTGTGGCAGGAGAAGTCCACCTATGGACAGTACATAAGACAATTTGGATGAAGAGGACACATAGGCTTGTCCCTTGTGGGGATGAAACTACAAATCAGCTCAAACTATTCCATATAATTTCCCTTCTGAAATGCAGTGTTGTAATACTGAGAAATGGTGAGGCTGGGCTTTTTTGCAGATAGTGGTCCTGACTTTCAATGGCTCCTAAGCAATGCTTGCCCTCCAAAAACCTTGTATTCTATTCCTCTGACAACATTGTATATTCTGCCTCCCTGGCTAGGATTCTGCTTCCTAGTCTTGTCTGAAAGTCACAGAGTGCAAGTCATTATCATTTTTGCAAAGCCTAGCAAACTACTCATGTTGCCTCAGAAAAAGCATGGTATGTTACGGGAGGTGGCAGTTTTAAAAACAGCATGGCTCCCTTCTCACCAAGGGAAAGGAAAAAACAATTATCAGCCCCTCCTGACATTGTAGTGAGCAAGCACATTCTTCAACATTACCTGCATTTGTACAAGTGGGCTGCGTATGTAGATATGGTTCCTTTGCCAATGGTGCACTGGGATCACATTTCTGAGTCTGTTCACAGTGCTGCACGAGAGAAACTCTAAACAACGAGAAATGGGGGCACATGAGAACAGGCGACAATGCCATCACACACACGGCAGCTGGGTGGGGATCTAGACTGAGAGAGGGGCTGAACTGGGGTGCAGGTGCCAGAGCAAACTGGATGCCGTCATGTCAAGAGACGCTGAAGAAATCGAGTACAGCCGCTGCCCAGCTGGTCAAATTCGTAATTGCAAGCAATGACACAACCAGTTCTGAGTAATCCAGGGTTTGTCATGCACCTGAGTGTGCATCCTCCCTGGGAAAAAAATCAAGCCTAACTATAATTACCATTTAAAAGGAGTGACAGACAAAAGGATGAAGACAAGAGCCCGAGTCTGGTTTTCCCTGGTGGTGTGCCTTGTGTGTAACCTTCAGGAAGTGATGTCAAACGCTTCTTTGTATCATTTTCTATCAACATCGCAGAGGCAGAAACAGACACAACACAAAGTCAGCGAAACACCAGTCTGTAACCATTCACAGAAAAAAATTATGACAGGAGAAATCCAAGGAAGAAATATTCTAGTACTTGCTTTCCAATATAGAGATTCTGATTGATAGGAACGCCATAGTTTCTGAGTCTACAGCAATAAAAATGCTTTACAATTCTATAGCAGCTAATGGATACTTCTGGTGTGAACTGGAGATGTGTGCTTTTGAAATGCCTTTGGGGTGAAAAAGAAAAAAAGGAGAGAGAAACTCCCTAGAGAGAGAGATAGCTCCTACTATCCTGGCCTCTGAACTAGTTCATTGCTCTTTGGAAATAAAAGCAATGCCTGGCAGATGCACAGAGATGTTCTGGTTCATCTGTTCACTGCCACTCTTGTTAAATGTGGAGGCAAACAGCCACAACAACAATATTATACTACATCTTCAAATTAGAGAATAATAAGCTTAAATGAAATAACAATGCCACTAGCTTCAGAAATATTTTCTTAAACCTTCCAAAGAAAGACAAGCACTGTATTATACTAGGCCCCTTTCTCAAACTCAACTTCATCTCCTTTCTGACTGGCTTAGGAAACAGTCCTATTTCTCAGACATGGTATGAATAATTTAGAAGTGTGTTGCCATCTGCTGGAGAAAGTACATCTTTTAATACATCAACTGATGAATATGAAACAACAGGCAAGGTTTAAGGCATTCAAAGACTTTCTTTAAGTCTGAAAGAGAAAAGGCAAATTTCATACTAAAGACAGGTTGGAAGACAATGGTCTGAGCTTAATTTAATTATGTCACTCAATCGGACACTACATAAAAAAGAGGCGCTAACGTTTAACAGGGATGGGTGAGGGAATTAGCAAGAGAAAGGTGATAAAGTTCATATCCCCCCTGTGAAACAAGGAAAGGCAGGCAGTTAACACTCAACAGTGAAGGGCTGGGTTAAAGAGGGATCGGAAACCATAAAATGCTGTAAGATCACTGTCTCTGCCAAGTTATCAGTTTCAGTTCTCAAGCTTATCATTTATGGATCTTCCTTGAAGATCAAAACTGATGGATTAGCCACAGGGTGCTGGTGATGGGAAAAAGGTTTTCTCACTGTAAAACTATGTTCCTGTCCTGCTTTTTGCGCATCCCAGGACAGATGGGCTACGCCCTAGGGTTTCCATGGGGGCACTCGGTGGATTTACAAAGGGCAGCCTGCTCTGGAATGCACATGTAGCATCAACAGTCATTGGTAGTTCACTTGTGGGAAAACGAAGTGTCAGGGGAACCGTGGTCTGCAGGTCTGCAATTGCTGCTCCGGCATGATACAGTTCCACCCAGTGCTAACTGATCTGCAGGAGTCTGCTTCTGACAATGCATTTGAAGAGCTTGGGAGGTTGGTTAATGGTTAGGAGGCGGGCTCTGGCAAGATTTTGAGCTTTGATCTCTTCCAGGGTAAGTTATAATTGTTGTATGGCTCCCCGTGTAGGTTCCAGTTCAGGTTCTCATGGGTAATTTTGATACCCAAGGTACATAGCCACTGTAATTCTGTTTTACTGCATTAAATTTGTACACAGCATTCAAAAGGCCATTCAGAAAAGCTCTCCCTTCTCTCAGGACAAGGTCTCTTGATTGAGTGGGAGACACAGGTAACTGCAGCACTCTCCTCAAAGCAGGTACAGGAGTGTCTCATAGCCTGTAAGTATATTACACCTTTGTTGGTATCTTATGGAGGCTGGTGCATTTAGGGAGTTACACCTATTTGCCTATGGCTTTTAAGAATATAGGGTATTTTTTTATGCTGATCACTGTGAAGGAATATTCTATACACAGTGAGGTGGAGTGATGATCAGTACTGTCTGTAGTGGAAATCTGTGAGGAAGTCCAGGGTTTAATTCAAATTTTAATTATATCACTAGATTGTGCCCTTACTTCTTTCCACAGCCACATCTCCCTCTCCTCTGCACCGGCACTGATGTTTAGATCATGGATCACAGAGTCATCTGCTGCAGGGCAATGAACTGCCTCACTCTGCAATCATACATGCACGATGTGCACCATGTCGGGGTTGGACAGGGCAGCCAGGATGACACAGACAGCACTGAGGAAGCCCAGATTTAGACAGGGTTAATCTGCTGGGAGTTTGGACCTTGGACACATTATATGTTTGTCAATGTCGTTATCTAGAATTACCTGTTCCTCTAGGCATCTGAAGAGAATAACATGCCATGCAACACCTAGATGTTGATAGCTGTGTCCACACACAGAGGAAATGTTAAGTATTTAAGTAAAAATTACTGCAAATTGCTGCAAATGTGACCACAGCCATACCAAAGCAAGACAAGGATTTAGGTTTCCAATCCAAACATAACACCAAAATCTCCTAAATTCTCTCACACAAGTCCCTCTTACAGAATTACAGCGCTGCTACACACAAAATGTAACCTGATTCTCCACGCATTCCTGGTGAATCAAAGAGCTGATAAATCTTTCGTCTGAAACCCTTGTTCTTCCCCTCTTTTAAGAATATTAAATCTGTGAATGTAGTACTGGGATATAATTATTGCACACGTTTGTAAATTAGATAATCACAGCAGATGATACTGCAGATGGATGGAGCAAGCTTGTGGGCATGGGTTAGCTTTAGGCTGATGTTTTATTTCCAAATAAGGTGAAAATCTGGCTTCCAATTTAACCACATTAAAATCAGACACAGGTTTCTCATGAGCCCTAACAGGTAATAATATCTGCCAGAATGAGAACAGAAATCCGTTTCATTTCTAGATCTGACCAAGAAAAAAAAGAAAAACAAACCAACTTTTAAGACATGGCCTTACTTTGAGTGGAAACAGCCCACAGAGCTGCACACTGAGAAATTTGTGCACAAATGTCAATTTAGCCTAATACCCAGATACATTTCAAGATGATTTAGTTCCCTCTTACCAAATAACCCTTCAGTGTTCTACTACTAAAATATGACTAAAAAGAGAAAAATTAGAAGCATCATTGTTGAAGACAACAGAGGGAAACCTTATCTCAAATGAGAAGTCAAACTACGTTCACCTCTCTGATATAAACATGAGCTGAAGCTGCAACCAATGTAGAGAATTACAGGATGCTCTAATGAACTAATCATCTCCTCTTTTTAAGAGCAGTCAAGAACTTCTTGGTTTGATAAATCCTGACTTTGGTACATCTGAATGAAGGCTGTGATTGGTGATGGTTTTTTGCAGAGGAAATGAAAGCTCTAAAATGTCCTGTACACTAAAGGTCAGTGTTTGAACAAGAACAAAAAGATTCAAACTAGCCACAGCTTATATTAGACTGGAAATCAGAGCTCAGAATCATGGGAGTGTTTGGAACACTAGGTATGAGCTAGGGCAGTCAGGAGAACAAATACCCACAGTATCAGACAGAGCTTGACAGGAATAGAGTAAGGACTATATGATGTGGTATCTACAAGAGTGGGAGAATGGATCTGATAGTCCAAGAAGTCTCTTCCTACCTCATTACCCTAAACCTAATGTAATTTGTTTGCACCTTTCGAGATGCTGAAAGAGAACAGTTGCTGCTTATGAAGATCAGGATGATTAGACAGCAAAAGAATGTGGTTTTGCTATTTTGGCTTAGAGCTGACACACAAAGAGGGTAAACAGCAGAGGCTGGGACTGCTGCTTGCAGGCAGGCTAAGTCAGCAAAAGCCATGTTCTGTTTTTAGCAAAGCAGGCAGAGGTGACCCTGTGGAGGCGTGCCATGGGAGCCTCCAGGAACCCAGCTAGCGTGGGACCTGCATGTCTGGCTCAGCACTGGGGAGAGAGCCTGGGGCTGAGTGATACACACCACAGCCCTAGTTTATGAGGGTGCGGTGTCCAGTAAAAGAGCAGAGAAAAAGGAGGTGTAACTTTGTTTGTGAGAAGCCAACCACATGCAACTGCTGCTTGTGGTGCCTCACTGCCACCTGATGTGCAAACTAAGTTTGGGAAGACCTCTTGTGTCTTGTAATGGATCCCTCCGTGTTGCAAGCTGTCCTGTACCCTGAGAGACATTTCTCCATTGCTTCCAGAAGGTACTATGCAGTACATAGTATACTCACAGTATAGTATCTAGCACACATACAGTGTACACATATATATCTCTATTCATTTTATATGGGATGAAACCCAAAGGGTTGTGTCAGGGACTAGTCTTTTTGTTAATGCTGTTTTATAAATTCTGCTAGTTTAAACTAGAGGGTAAAATTGCAAATTGCAATTGTTGGCACACCAGAACAAAAGAAAACTCCAGTTTATAAATACTGTTTAGCGACACAGGAGCTGGGTCCAACACAGAAACCTGGGATAAACTTGCAGAGCAAGTCTAGTACAATTAAAGGACAGCCTTGTGCTGGATCCCCTTACGCTGTGCCTCAACGATCCTTCTAGTGATAAAGCCAAGGTGCTGCCACCCAATGCTACACCAGAGCCACAACACAGGAGTTTTTGCAGAGTGCTTTAAACCAGACTATTCCTAGCTGCAGTCAGTAGAACTGCTGTGGCAATCAGGACTGATTCTAGTAAGGCACACTGCTGCGTTAATGAGGTGATTTCTCGAGCATGTAGCTGCGCACAACAGGACAGTGTCACTGAAAACCGGGAAAGAAACCCTTCAAACCAGAGTCACAGTCAGAAAGCCGACTGTACTCTGTTACAGTGCCAGGTAAATGGGGGGTGTCTCTCTGCCCATCATGCACACCAAGAGTCACACTCCTATTACTTACATACAATTTATTATATGAATATGTATTTACATTCCAGGAAGTTTACACGTATTTCCAAGCAGGCTAATAATGTCTATACATATGCTAATTAATTAACATGCTCATGTATTAGGGAAGGGGTGTCTAGGGGTCGTGTGGGATGATTCCCCAACTCTTTTTAGCTCTCTTTGGTGGCAAATCAGAGTTTTGGTGTTTGCCATGGTTCTATCTTTTTATAATCGGCAACACAACCAGAGTGTAGAACCCACCTACACGAACTTCTGGTTATTACTGGCATACAAAAAATGCTGACTCTGTTTATTCGAGTGGGCCCTTTCTTATTTCAACATAAGCCTTTCGGTACCGGCGGCAGTGAGCCGAAGCGGCGGGCACCAGCGCGGACCCCAAAGCCTGGCAAGAAGGGCACAGGGGGGCTGGCCACGTCCGGGGTAGCAGCGGGCACAGGGGCCCAGGGCGGGGCGGACCCAGGGGTGGACAGGCTCGGTGTGAGACGGGCCCGGGACGGAACGGACCCGGGGCAGAACTGACCCCAATCCTCCCCGGCCACTCCAGCGCCAGCGCCATTGCTGGCACGGAGCGGCCCCGCCCCGGCCCCGCCCCGCCCCGGGCCGGGCGCGCATGCGCAGACGCACGTGAGGCGGGTCAGCTGAGCGCGCCGCGCTCGGGCCGCGCCGGGCCATGGCGTCCATCCTGGATGAGTACGAGGACTCCCTGCACCGCTCCGTGTCCGTGCAGCAGAGCCGCGCCAGCGTGGGCATCCCGCACTCCGGTACGTGTGCGCCACGGCCTCCCGCGGGCCGCGTCCCTGCGGAGAGGGGGAGGCCAGGCGGCAGCTCCGGGTGCCGTGCTGCCTGGAAGAGGTGTGTCACCGTGTGTGGGACACGGCTGCGGCTGGTTTTTGCCACGGCTTGCTGTGGGAAGTGTTTCGAGACAGGGAGCGCTCGATTCCTGGCTCAGCAGGGTGGTGATGCGGGTCAGCCCAGCGAAACTGCGATGCTGTTCGCGTGTGGGAGGCTGTGGCCTGAGGTGCTGCGTGAAGTCGCATGTGCCTGTGTGGTCACGAGTTATAAGCAGCCACGCCTCAGCCCTCAGCTGTGGAGCGGGCTGGGAACGCCTCGTCACTTCGCTTCTTTTTTCTGTTCCTCTCTGAGGAACCCATGCTCTACCGTGTTGTGGATGCGTGCACAGCTGTTCCTGCACGGAGTTCCTTTCCTAACCCAGGCACAGTTTACCAAAGACTTCCTTTCTCTAGAGTGGTTCCTTTACGCTGACTACACGATGGCAAGGTGACCAACAAAGCAGTCTGTATCACAACTACACTCTTCTGTCAAGGGATGCATCCTGCACTGCTCAGGGAGGTGTTCCATCAGTGAAAAGCAGTGCTGTTATGACTAGTCCGTTTTTTCTTTCGTGTCAGAGAAATTTATTCCATTATTATTCCATGATAAATTCAAGCTTTATTAGGCTCAATAACCATTTCCTACTAGATGTTGCCTCTCAATATTTTTGAGTGTGGCAGGGAAATGTAGGTTATGAGAGAATTCTATTCTACCTGGTATTGTCATGGTAGTACCAGCTGCTGTGCAGAGGTGGCGTTTTTGATTTACAAATTTGGAAATACATTCTTCTGAGTTTTTTTCCTTGTATAGTGTTGCCCACTGGTAACCTTTGGGGAAATCAGGTTATGAGGTTCATATGCGTGCTAAGAATTGATAAATTCTGTCATGCTATGTATATTGTGGAGTATAAATACACTGATGGAGTTACTCTGAGTCTAGGTACTGAAGTGGGTATGTTCCTCTTGTTTGTTTTGACATGCATGGTTTTTCGTTGTGTGATGCTAAACAATAAGTGGCCTGAATAGGTGTAGTGCAGAACAGTGTTGGGACAAGCTGTGTCACTGAAAAGAAATTTTCCAGGACTCAGCTTTTCTTCTTGACTGCTCAACACTGTCCTCAGTCCTGGCTTTCTTAGTGTTGAGAAATCTGCCTGTTTGCTGACAGTTGATATTGGCAGAGGAAGTTTGGGAAACTGCTTAATTGCACAGGCACAGCCTAATCAGGATTTCAGTTATTCTTAAATCAGGCCACACAGGCGATTTTTCATAAAATAAAGTTGTGGGCAATCTGAAGTTTAAGTAAATTTATTTTGTAAAAAGATACAATAGCTAACTTCCTGAAAGCAGTCCTTAGGGTTAGCTTTGCAATTTTGGAAAGCACTGAAACTTATTTCTCAGTTTCAGGGAGTTGTTTCCTATGCTTGTTAAACCGCAGGTACGGTTTCTCAAAGTTGTAGGTAAGCAAGCAGTGGCTCTGTGTCCAACCTAAGGTCCTGCTGCATTGTGAACTTCAAGTACTGTAGCTCCAGCTTTGAAAAGCCTACTTTGGTCCACTGGACTTGACCATACTGATGATCTTAGATCTTTGGACAGATTAAAAGGTCTGAGGAGATATGTAGCTTTGCCCAGAAATCAGGGAGGGAAATGCTGCAGTAGCATCTTGCCTAAACAGAAGAGGGACACTGGGGACAAGATGAGGGAGGAGGCTATTTGAAAGGAATGAATGTTATAAAACAGACATCTCCTTTGTATAGAGAACTGTATATTAAGCTCATCCTTCTCCTATTAAGGACAATAGCTAAAATCCTCATGTTAATGGTGATGATCCTATAGGTATTATAAATGTAATCGATACAGGCCTAAAAAGTCCAGAATGCTGAAATCCAATACCTTGGCTTGAACTATGACTGAATTAAACCATAAATAGCTTCTCCTTAACACCAAACCCTTACCTCTGTATAGCTGCTATTTGTTCCCCTCCTGCATTTAAGTTTCCTTGCTGAGTCAGCCTTGCTTTGCCAGGTGACAGTCTGAAAAAAATTTGAGATTACCTGGATGAATGTGACTTGATGATCTGATAACATGTAGGTTTTTCAGAGCAATCCTTCCCTTTCATATATAAAAAAATATATGTATTTATTGGTTAGCTGTGATATCATGTGACTCTGCACCTTGGGAGCTTTTTGTACATGTTTTGAACTGCAGTTCCATTCCAGAGCGGTTCTGAAGCGGTTCCGGAGCGGTTCCAGAGCAGAAGAACATCAGTTCTACTTAACTGGAAATAAAGGAATATTGTATAAATGGGTAGTGTTTAAGGTAGGGATCATTGTGTAAGAAAAAAGCATGTGATGAGCAGAAGGCTGCCTACTCAGGTTGTGGTTGCTTTGTCTCTTCCTGCATGTGCATCTTTCTTCTGGAAAAAGTGTGTTTTAAGGATCCTGCAGCTGGTCTAGAAGTGAGGCAGAGGCAAGGAGAAAGCATTGGTGAAATAGGCAATTAAAAGGCAATTTGTGTACTAGTAGCAGGCTACTACATTTCCACTTTCCACTACTACACACTTTCCACTACTACATTGTCTTTTTCAACACCACTAGGGCTGGAATTAGATTTTTTTTTCCTTTGTTCCTGCTCCAAGGAGCACACTTCCTTCTCGGTAAAACTTGGAGCAGAACACAATCCTTTTAGTCTTTTAGGATGTAGTTTGGGGTTGTTGTTGTGGGGTTTTGTCTTGTTGAGTTTCTAAGTGTTGATGTTCTTTCTCCAGGATATGTCAATGCACGACTGGAGAAGGAAACGCCAATATTTAACAAGCAGAGGATTGATTTTGCTCCTCCAGAGAAAATTAACAGCTTGGTGGTCTCCTCTAACCAGCTCTGTATGAGCCTTGGCAAGGACACCCTTCTCAGGTAATGCTGCCAGAATCCTGAGGTTGTTGTTTGTTTTTCCCCTGCCTTCTTTTTTTTCCTTAAATTGTTAGAGCACTTACATTTGCAAACTGGATAAAAAGCCATGAGCCCAATATGGAAAGCAAGTGAGGAGTTAGATAGAGAAGAACTTTTGTTGGCAGCATGTTTTCATGGTTTCTCTTTGCAGGATTGATCTTGGGAAGCCAGATGAACCTAATCAGGTAGAGCTGGGACGTAAAGATGAAGCCAAAGTCTACAAGATGTTTTTGGACCACACAGGTGAGGTAGTGGGTTGTGGGTATTTACAGACAGTGGACAGAGCAGAACAAGTGCTGGTGAAGGAGTTCTCTTTCTGTTTTGTGCATAAGGAGAACATCTTCCATGAGCCAGACACTGTTTCCCAGGGCTCCTGCCCACTGGTTTGCCCTTTTGCTATTAGTAAAGCATGGGCTTGTTGTACCTCTGTTGTGTTTTGGAACTCTGTGAGATGAACACATGCAATTAGACTGTTCTGAGCAGGGCTGCTAAAACCAATCAAAGGAAATGTTTGCAGTCACTCTCTGCTGTATGGTTTACAAGAAATTTTAAAATGGACCGTAAAACATCTGCAGTTCACTGTAGCCTTGACTGATTTTAAACAACAGAAGTTTGGAGAGAGATGTTCGTGTCTCACCAAGTGCCGGGGTAGGAGGGAACTCTGGGAAGTGTTTATCCTTAGAACATTTATTGAAACAGAATACCTTCTTGCTAAAGCATCTGGTACCAGTTATTTAACGTTGCAACATATGGACTACTGTTCTGATCCGGCATGGAAATCCCCCACATTCCCATGAATGCCTGGGAAAGTCTTGGATTAAGTATGTTGATATTGGAACTTATCAAATGTTAGGATTAGAAGCTTCAGGAATTTGGCTTGCTTAGGCACAGTCGTGATTTGTTCTCTCCTTCTCCCTCCCAACCTCTCTGCTGTTGGCAGGCTCTCATCTCCTGATTGCTCTGAACACCAGCGAATGCCTTTACCTGAACAGAAGTGTTCAGAAAGTGCGAGCACTCTCCCGCTGGAAGGGACACTTGATCGAAAGCGTGGGCTGGAACAAATTTCTTGGTTCAGAAACCAACACAGGGCCTATCCTGGTGGGGACATCCCAGGGGCAGATCTACGAGGCTGAAATTTCTGTCAGCGAAGGAAGCCTCTTCAGCACTAACCCTGACCAGTACTTCCGACAGGTCTACACTCTGGAGGAGGAATCTGGACCTGCCCCAGTCTGCTGCTTGGAAATAGAACGAGGGATAGAAGGGAAATTTTTTATTATAGCCACCACTAGGAAGAGACTCTTTCAGTTTGTTGGCAAAGTGCCTGAAGGGACAGAGCAGCAGGGCTTCAGCTCCATATTTGCAGTGCATGCTGACCATCTGCCCAGCTTTCGGGAGTTTCCAGCCAACTTGGGTTTCAGCGAGATAGCCTTTTACACTCCAAAACTGCGTTCCAACCCACGCTCCTTTGCCTGGATGATGGGAAATGGTGTTTTATATGGTACTCTGGATTACAGTCGTCCTGATTCAATTCTCAGTGATGAACGGGTCTGGGTTTATCCTCCTGATATTGACGTAACTGTGAACAAGCCAATATCCATTGTGCTTACCCAGTTCCACTTCCTGTTGCTGCTGCCTGACCGGGTGAAGGCGGTCTGCACTCTGAATGGACAGGTTGTTTTTCAGGATCTGTTCCTGGAGAAGTTTGGCTCGCTGACACGCATGATTAAAGATCCCACAGTCCAGCAGATATGGATCCACACTGAGAAAGTAGTGTTCCGCTACCACGTGCAGCGGGAATCTAGAGATGTGTGGAAGATGTATATGAATATGAACAAATTTGATTTAGCAAAAGAGTATTGTAAGGACCGTCCAGAGTGTCTTGACATTGTGTTGGCCAAAGAGGCAGAGCACTGCTTCCAAAACAAGAGGTATCTGGACAGTGCCAAATGTTATGCACTGACCCAGAACTACTTTGAGGAAATTGCTCTGAAGTTCATTGAAGCCAAGCAAGAAGAGGCCCTGATGGAGTTTCTGATTAAGAAGCTAAGTAACCTAAAGCCTTCGGAGAAGACACAGACCACTCTGCTGACCACGTGGTTGACAGAGCTGTACCTGAACTGGCTGGGTGTATTGCAAGGAGATCCCTCACAGCGAAATCTCTATTTGGATACACGGGAGAAGTTCCGCACTTTCCTGAGCAGTCCTAAAAACAAAGATTGTCTTTTTAATAACCGGGCATCTATTTATGAGCTGTTGGCAAGCCATGGCGACACAGAGCACATGGTCTACTTTGCAGTCATCATGCAGGATTACGAGCGTGTAGTAGCTCACCACTGCCAGCATGATGAGTATGACGAGGCTCTAAATGTGCTGTCCAGGCACAGAGATGAGAAACTCTTCTACAAGTTCTCTCCCGTTCTCATCCAGCATATTCCCAAGAAGGTAGTTGACGCTTGGATTTCTATGGGCTCTAGACTGGATGCCAGGAACCTCATTCCAGCCCTTGTTAACTACAGCCAGAGTGCCAGCACCCAGCAGATCAATGAAGCCATTAGATATATGGAGTTCTGTGTCTACCAGTTGGAGGAAACCCAGCAAGCCATTCACAACTACCTGCTGTCTCTCTACGCTTTGTGTCGGCCGGATTCGCTGCTGTCATACCTGGAGCAAGCGGGAACCAACCCGAACAGGATCCACTACGACCTGAAGTATGCGCTGCGCCTGTGTGCAGAGCACGGGCACCACCGTGCGTGTGTCCACGTGTACAAAGTGATGGAGTTATACGAGGAGGCTGTGGATCTCGCCTTACAGGTGTGTGTGTGTCTGTGCGTGTTGTGATACGCAGGAACGCAGCTTGTTCAAGTTACCTTGGGCAGCAGAGCGTTGGGAGGAACTGGACAGGCTCACTGGTATCAAGCTGAGGCTTGGAAGAAAGACCTGGCTCTGTTAACATTTTTCTGTGCTTTCACAACTATTTCAAGTAGGCAGCTGACTGACAAGCCATACCTGAGGGTGGAGGCATGCAAAGTCTAAGGAGGAGTACTGTCTGTCTCAAGCTCAGTCTCTGACATAAAATACCTTTAACATATCTGCATTTCTGCAAGATTTGTATAGCTGTTGTTAAGGATTCTAATTGCTTCCTATTCTTAGCTTTGGTAATTGCCACAGAAACCTTTGTCAGCTTAGTCTGACCTTCAGGGAGATGCTGGATTTTTTTCCTGTTGGAATTGCTGTGTCTTTGCTGAAATGTATGGCCAGCAAAGATACTGTAACATGAATTTGCCCTTTCTGTGCTGGCCTTTGTTCTCTGTTGGATACCAAGCTAATCTTCAGTGAGGGGTACTGGTGGAGAGGAGAAGTGTTTGACTTGGAAACAAGGAGCAGGTCAGTAGTGCAGCCCTAGTCAGTGAGATAGCTATGGAAGATTTCTAAATGCCTCTTAAAATGGACAGCAGGCTTTGAACCTGAATGGTGGATAAACAAAGAGGGCAGCTTAACTCTGTTTCCTTGTCTGTCCAACTTCTAGGTGGATGTTGACCTTGCCAAGTCCTGTGCAGATCTTCCTGAAGATGATGAGGAACTCCGGAAGAAGCTGTGGTTGAAGATCGCTCGCCATGTTGTTCAGGAAGAGAAGGATGTCAAGAAGGCAATGGCCTGCCTCTCCAGCTGTGCTCTGCTGAAGATTGAGGATGTGCTGCCATTCTTTCCAGACTTTGTCACTATTGACCATTTCAAGGAGGCAATCTGTAACTCCCTGGAGGATTACAACAAGCACATTGAGGAACTGAAAAGGGAGATGGAGGAAGCCACACAGAGTGCCAAGAGGATCCGAGAGGACATCCAGGAGATGAGAAATAAGTATGGCTCTGTGGAGCCTCAGGAAAAATGTGCTGCTTGTGACTTTCCACTTCTAAACCGCCCTTTCTACCTTTTTCTGTGTGGTCACATGTTTCACTATGACTGTCTCCTCCAAGCAGTTTTCCCTAACCTTCCTGCCTATAAGCAGGCAAAACTTGAAGATCTTCAGAAGAAGCTGGCAGCTACCAGCCAGCCGTCCAAGAGCCACCATCGTCCCAAGGATGCAGACACCATCAGCCTGGGGAAGGGGCAGCAGAGCCGGGAGCAGATCAAAGCTGACATTGATGATATTGTGGCAGCTGAGTGTGTGTACTGTGGTGAGCTCATGATCCGGTCCATTGACAAGCCTTTCATTGATCCCCAGAAGTATGAGGAGGAGATGCAAAGCTGGCTGTAGTTTTCCAAATCTTCAACTGGCAAACAAACTGTGAAGCTTCTGTGGTGGGAATATAACCTCCAGGAGCAGGAATACAGTGATTTCTGTGCAACTCTAAATGAAGGGTAGTGCAGTGTTTTTACCAGGGTTAGGGAGATCTAGTCTGGAGAAAGGGGGAGATATAGCTATGGCTGTCTAAGAACTTTAACAATACTTAGAGCTAACCTACTGGAATATATTTGGCAGATGTTTCTGCTTGCAGTTCTTCTGAGGTTCTCAGTGTGAAGCTAAATGGAGTGCCTTGTTGTCCAGAGGGAATTGGGAACAGCCTATGATTTATCTGCCCTGTTGTGTGGTACTTGTTTTGTTGAAGACAAGCTGAAAGAGAAAGGTAATAAAGGCCACTAAGCAGTGTAGTCTTTATTCATCATTTTCAAAGCTGGAATTGCCCTGTATTTCCTTTTTGTTAAGAGTCTAAAACCACGTACATAGAAAGAATGTGAAAGGACAGAAGCTCTTACATATTTATATTTTGTAAACATCATGCTACACAAATACATGTTTCTACTCAGTGTGAAACAAGAATGTGTATCATTTTCAAGCAGGACTGTCTCATAATACACTAAAGTAATTTGCCTGCAATTCAAGATGTATAATTCTCTTTCTCACAAGCTTTATGCACAAGGCCACACACGTTTGGATTTTCTGTAGGTACTGTTTCTTGAAATGCCTGTTCACCCCTTCCTTCCTCTTTCCATCCTGTTTCTACTATGGCTACCTTTGTATAGTGGGTCTTGGTTTTGTCTTCACCCCAAACCAAAACTGATAGATGCAGTAGTAAGGTTTCAGCTGATACTGTGCAAGTAGGAGCACAATCTGTCTGTATGTCTTGCTGTGGTTTTCTTCAAGCTGCACTTGAGCATCAGACTCAAGATCTAGTTAGAGGTTTGCTCAAGGGTAGTCTACAGAAAAGTTCTGTTGGTGTGAAATTTGCTTTGCCCTTTGAAGCTAGTACCTTGTGCCTAAACAGTCTTTTGCCTTCCACTTTCTGGAGATGGCTGCAAGTCAATGTTTTATCTATTGCTCCAACTTCGAAATTTTTTCCCAGAAGGTGGCAATCACTGTGTTGTGAGTGAGAGAAGAAAAAAAAAATTGTCAGCAGTTTAGCAAGGGTTCCTTGTTTTGTTTTAAGAAAATAAAATTTTAATTAGGTTTTGCTGTTTGGGACTGAATCACAAAGGTAGTAATTGACAGAAGAATTGAATGTTCTAAAAGAAAAAATAGAATTCTTGTAATAAAGGCAATAGAAAATACTGTCTTCTGAAAAACCACCTCAGTTCTTTCACATGAATATGTGTGCTTGTCTTGAATACCTCTCTCAATCTCCTAACCACTTACCCTGTTTGGAGGGTTGTAGAAATGGGTCTTCATGTTATTGTAGGAGAATGTGTATTGGTTTCCTCAAGGATCTGACCTAAGAGTTCTGAGTTCAGGACTTCAGAAGAACATCTGTGCTTTTGTTGGGAGCATCAGCCTGGAATCAATTTTTTTTTCCTGTGTAAAATGACATGACTAATAAAAAACAGATATGAAAGTAGGAAGACCTGAGGTTTCAAGATCACCTTCTCATTGCTGAAGCCATGGGATGGGCAGTCCCATTTACCACCTGGTGGTGTGTGTTTGCTGGCTTGTCTGAAAGCACAGTTTCAGGGGTTCCATTAAGTGGTGGTTCAGAAAATCCACATGCTGTAGTTTTCTTTGGCTCTGCATAGCCTCTTGCTTTGAACAAGTCAGTGGGTCAGGCAGCAGAATTTGTGATGAAAGCTAAATGTGATGTCTTTTGAAGTTTGCCATTAAACCCATTATAAGTGGCCACTCCTGTGAATCATCATCTTTTCCTATAAGCAGTGTGATAAGGTTGTACATGTCATTATAAAGCAACAGTAGCCTCCCACCCAGACCAGTTTCTGGTCAAAGGTGAGTGGCTGTTTGTCTGCCCTTTAGCAGAACGTGGGTATCAGCTCTTTCTGATGCAGGGCTAATTTCAAATTATTTTGAGATGTTAATACTTGTTCCATCTCTTTTGGGCTTTTACAGAATGCTCTCCTGGTATACTAGAATGACTGCAGTACTCCATTCTTTTCCTGTTTGTGCTATAGAAGTCACATCACTAAATAGACCATTGCAGAGTGATCTGCTTGTCCATAGTATTGGAAGAAGCTGTGGGAAGTGAGTCATAGCAAGTAAACAGAAACCCTCTGGTCTTTGCCTGAGATGGGGTGGTGGAGAAAAGCACCTCTGATTCCAGTCATGGGTATTAATTAATCAGCAAATCTAGAACTAGGTTTTTTTTTGATTACTAGTATGCCATATTCTCTGATGGCTGTAGGCATATGCACCAGATACATGTACCACAAGTCTCATTCTTTCTCACCATTACTAACTGAAAAATCCTTTAAGTGATTTGTTGTCAAGGTTATAGAGGGTGTCACTGCTGTCAAAGACTGCAGCAGTGATTAAATGACTAGTGCCAGTAATACAAAAAGGTACATAAAGGTATCTTCTGAACTTCCTTACATTGCCACATGCTTCAAAAATTTCAGTAACCACTTACCTGCGCTTCTTGGCAATTTTGTAACATCACTCAGTGAAAAGGTAAGAGGGTTTATTTTTTCTTGGGGGTGGGGTGGGTTTGTGGTGGTGGAGAGAAGCAAGCTGCATACTGTTCTCCCATAAATCTAATCTGCACGATCTCTTCCTCCTTGCATTCAGAACAGCATTTTTATCTTTTCTCCTTGTAATTTCAGCACAGTTACGTCTTAGAACTTGCAGTCCTTTGTATGTATTTTAAGCTATGAATGAACTGTATCAGCTGTTAAAAATTATGTGGCCTTGGGTCTTGTCCTTGTCTGTGTGAATAACTCCTACCACTCAACCTAATGCACACAAACATAACCAAAGGGGTGCTTGGGAGTTCTGTGTACCCAGAACAAGGATCTGTAGCTACATCTACACTGAAGGAATTCAGTTGTGCAGGCAAGGCCTAAAGCAAACTTGTGTCTACTACATGATCTCCCCTAGGCTTTGAGCAAGGGATGGGGGGAAATGCTCTGAGCTGGGGGAGACAGTGGTGAGTGTGTGCTTTGAAAGAGTTTGTAGAGAATTTTGGGTGCACTTCCTGTAGTTGGCAGCAACTAAGTGAAACGCTGAAAGCCGTGGATTCTGTCTCCTTTCTAAAAATGAATGCTCAGGCTGGGAATTTAGCAAGGGCAAATTCTTGACAAGCCACTAGATGTCATTGCTGTCCATTTAAATACTGAGGTTTGCTGCAGACTGCTGAATGTTCTGTAGCAGAAGGAAGAATGGCACAAGAGTGAGGAACTGAAGCAGGATCCCAGTGCCTTTGGAGGGGTGTGCTGGGTGTTTGGAGACACAACCTTTGGTGTAAGATAGCTTGGATTTGGTGTAAGGGTTGGAGGTAAAGATGCTAAAAAATTGTCTTTGGCTAAATGGCAATTCCAGCTCACAGACCACTGATTTTCATGTTTTGAACATCAAAAGCTGGATTTACTTTGTTAATAGATGAGTATCATGGAATTGTAGAATCATTTACGTTGGAAAAGACCTTTAGGATCATCGAGTCCAACCACTAACCCAGCATAACCAAACCCACCATTAATCCATGTCTCCAAGTGCCACATCCACATGCCTTTTAAATGCCTTCTGTGGTGGTGATTCCACCGTTTCCCTGGCCAGCCTGTTCCAATGCCTGACCACTTTTCAAGTGAAGAAATGTTTCATAAATCTGATCTGAATCTCCCCTGGCACAGCCTAAAGGCCATTTCTTCTCATCCTGTTGATTGTTGCCTGGGAGAGAGACCAGCTGGACCCTTGCTACAATCTTCTTTCAGGTAGTCGTAAAGAACAATAAGATTGCCCTGAGCCTCCTTTTTTCCAGTTTAAACAACCCCAGTTCCCTCAGCCACTCATCCTAAGACTTCTGCTCCAGACCCCTGTTGCTCTTTGGACACCTCTTGGTGCTCCAGCATCTCAGTATCTGTCTTGTAGTGAGAGGCCTGAGAGTGAACATGGTGTTTGAGGTGTGGCCTTTTCTGTTTAATTGTATTCTAGGGTAAGTTCCCTACATACGTGGCTGATTTAGTAAACTGTAGAGAGATCATCCCTAGGCTTGGAGTTACAATATGTGGGCCTTGGGTCTGGTCATTTTTGCTTGCTTCCTCTTCATGCTCTCATGAGAGCAGATGGTGTAAGCCAGCTCCTTACCTGCCTGAGTTCACATTTAGGGTATCTTGTTAGAAGCATCAGTAAAGCTGGTTTGTAATGTTACATTGGACACTGACTTGCTTAAACAGATAAGCTGGTATGTTTGCTTTTTCCTTCTGAGTTGTGGCTTCATAATCCCCGTAAAACAGCAAGTGGGAGTAGGTACATCTTGTACCCTATCAAAATAAGGTAGTTTGACTCAGACTGTAGTCATGTGTTAGCATGTATTTCGTGAAATGGATAGTTCCAGTTCACCCCTGCTGTGTCAATGCCAACATGTGGATTGTCTATGTTTACAAGTGCAAATTCTTAGTTTCTGGTGGGATTTCATGGGAAGTCTTGTTCCTAGCCTCACTTCATCCAACAACCCTGTACCCAACAGACTAAAACTAGACTTCTTCCTCGCAGTAAGTGTGCTGAGCTGAAATTTGAGTACAAGACTTAATGGTATTTTTGAATTTTAAGTTGTTACTATTGAGATGGATTAAGTATTTTTCTCCAGAATAGATGGAGTAAGATATGATTCACTGTGGTATGTGCAGTGTTTATGAGAGAATCTTATGGCATCTGCAAAGCAGAGAGGGGCTGTCCAGGGTCTTCTGCTGGTTTTGTACATGAAGGAAGTGATGCACTAGAAGGGAAAGGGGATGGTGGTTTCTGTAAAATAATTTGGCCAGACTTCATGTATCTGACTTCAGGGAAGCTTCTTCAGTGAATCTGGGAATACTGATGGATCTGTGTTTCTCACGCTGCAGGGCTAAAGAAAAAAAAAGATCAATTTCCTTTGAAATAAGGACTGAGTTAAAATTGAAGAACTTAGGGCTTAAAAGAGGAACATTACAAGCATTCCTTAAATTGTGAATTATGTATGGATTCAGCTCCTAAACTGTCTGCCATTTCTGATTATGCCCTGACTTTACACCTTCGGAACCCTTTGGGATTTGCATTTCATGGTTATACTGTGATTTTGGAGACTTGTGATATTTCTCCCTCAACTCACTCTTTGGGTTTTTCACTCCCAGATCTCAAGGAAAGGTGTTAGGCTCCTTATTTAGGGTATAAATTTCAAAGCAACCCGGCCTGCAGCTGCTTTCAGGTGAAAGGAGGGGCAAAAGGATTAGACAAACTTGTTAGACCTACTCGTTGAAACTTGTTGGGATGGAGAGAAAAAGGGGCTCAGGCATCTCCTCTCTGTCATGGCCAGAGTTACTGGAGGCAGCTTGTTTGAGTAGCACTGGTTGCTTAGAAACAGGGAAGCTACAAGAGCACTCTAAGGTTACAAGTACATCTATAACTAATCCTATGCACTGTCTTTGCTGTGCTGGGGCAGATCAGTAGAGGAGTTTCCAGCTTGCAGCATGTCTCTATTGGGTTCAGCCTTGCTACAGTGCTTCTAGGCCCCTGTGGTGATGGGAGAGCTGTTTTAATTCAACATTTGAGCTGCAGAACTTGGTTGATGTGGGGATAAGTACAACTGATGTGTCTATATGATACCAGGCTGTCTCACTGCACAGAGATTTCCATCATATGTTTCCTAACACCACATAAATACCTTTGCTTTATAAAGGGGCATACGGGCTGTACCTGATACATGACAGGTAGTAATTCTGGCATTTCCCTACTTTGCAGGAGTTCATGTATTCCTGCTGTGCTGCTGTATTGGCTGTGGGCTGTGTTGTCATCAGAAAAGGATTAGGTTCAGCCTTTTGTTTGTTTAACACATGGTTTGTTTGCTTCATCTGAACTGAGAATATTAGGTTTGGTAGAGTTTTATTACAGTGGAAGTGTTCCGGAGAAGCTGAGCAAAGCCTACCCTCATTTCATGATCCATCCTGAATGGTTCATTGGAGGTGATGGCTAATAGGAAAAGGATTGAACAACTGGTTTGGTATCTAAAACCAGATATTCCCCACTTCATGCAGTTTAAATCCATGTGCTGGTTACTTGGCATGGGGCAAGATCTTCAGAACACAGCCTGAACTTGGAGGCTACTGGACTCTGCTTAAGCAGACATCTGTGTTTTTCAATTAGTTAGTTATTCAACAGTCTTTTTTCATCTCTTTGTGTGTGAATGCTGAATAGATTTTCTAGTAAACAAATTATTACTGTGAAACTGGGTTCATAAGAAAGTTGTTCCTATCTACAGGTTCTCTTTTATTTTTGCATATTTGTTAAAAGTGAAGTACACAGTGTGTGACATTTTGAGTAATGTCACAGGCAAAGAGGAGCACAAAGGCTGATGGATTAGTTTTTGAGGACTCTTTTCTACAGACTCTACATGACAATTATTAGCAGCTGCCCTGGCTGTGTTTGATGGCTGCTGCATGTTTTTCACCATGTGAACAAGACGTTTATTCTCTGGTAAGAGCCTAGGAAGGGATGGGTAGTAAAAAATTGTTGGTCTTTGACTAATTACCATGGTTTCAGCAAAATACTTGTTGACCAATTTTTGTCATAATAGCTATCAAGATAACAGTATAACTGATCTAAATAAAATATTCCATATGAAGGTGAATAATATGTTGCTGTCCTTGATAACAGGATTGTAGACTTGGATCAGCTCATGCTGTTTGAGAGAATTGAACAGTGGTTGGGTGAGGAGGAAAGAGAGACTAGAGCTTATGCTCCTAGATGCCCCAGTTCTTTGTTGAATACTTGCCTGTGTGTCACAGCATGACTGTCTCAGAGTGACACCTGCATTTGTGTTGCAGTGGTACATTCTGCTGAGCAGCCTTTTTGGGAGAAAAACACTTCCTTATGTTCTGCAGTCTATTTCAAACACTTGCCTGCTTGCCCAGTTAATGAGATTGGACCAACTTAGGACCATGTCATCTTTCAATGTTCTTCTGATAAGTTGCTTATGGTAATCCTCAATATATGCTTCAAGGACTTGCAGTGGCAGGATTTCCAAAGCAAAAAAAATATTTTAGTAGAGGAAACATCTAATGGAGGCGAACAGGAATGCTATCTTCTGTGAACTTGAGTGGGTGCAAATTAATTAATGTGGACTTTTCTGGTTTTAAGTAGCGTCTTCTTAAATTTGTTGTTGGTTGTTGATTGAGAAATGTCTTGTGATTCTGGATGCACCTAGTACTGGTACCTACAGCTGTCCTAGGAGATGGTGAAGTTGAACAATGTATAGCAGTGTTCAAAAGGCAGCAAGACTAGACTCTGGCAGTACTTTCTTTGCTGGTGTAGAATCAAAGTTTTCTCCCTGAAAGCTGTTTTTCTCTGAAGCATGGTTACAAAATCAGAAGGGAGTTTTCAGAAGAATCTTGAACAGCCCTTGTGCCCCTATGGATAGATTACCTGGAAAGTGGTAACTTCATGGAATTGAGTGGTTCAGTATAGTGTTTTAGCAGCTTTGAGCTGCTTGCTTGATGCTGTGGCAGCTGAACCAAAGGTAAAGGGGTGGATTATTTGCCTGCCAGGCATCTTATCCTGCCCTGGGTTACTCTGAATGAAATCAACGATTTGAGAGTTCATGTTAAAATGAGGAAAGAGGAAGAATTTCTGCACACAACATAGATATTGCAGTGAGTCCTTCAGCACATCTGTGTTGTTTAGGTCAGACCAAGGCTAAACGCTCTCTGTGGGTCATCAAAAATCTGTAGGTAGGGCCTTGGGCAGAAGTTCAAAGTGCTTTCTTCTTATTCTCTTCTTCAGAAATTAGGATACTTGTGGAGCTGACTACCTTCATTTGAGACCCTGAATCAAGAGTGATGCCTAAAAAATAATTTTTATTGATTTTTCTATCACTGGGACAGGCACTATCTTAGCAGCCACCTTTGTCTCTCTCTTAATTCTTTCACCTCCTTTGCTCACTGATTTAGTAAAGAACTGTTTGATTCTGACATAAACAGAGGAAGGGTTAATACATGGGGAGTAGTGAAGCTCCCTGCCACTAAGTTTGAAAACTAGGGAAGAAAGGAAGAGAACCATATGATGAAGGTAACAGGAGGCCCACTGGTTTTCAGATTTCAGAAGGATGAAACATGGGGTACAGACCAAAGCTGTGCCAGGGTAGTGTGATGAATGTATTGCAGTCTTTATTTCAACACAGGCTGTGAAAAATTGTACAGAATTAGTATAGGCTGTGAAAATTCTTGCTTCTGGCAAGTCTATCTTTCCTGAAGAGTGTACTGCTTTTCTCTGAGTCATCAACAGGAGCATCACAAGTTTGTGAAGGAGAAGGTGTTTCAGGTTTTGTAATTTGCAACAGACACAGAAGATGATCTACAGGCCTCCTATATTATAGGAGGAGTGAAATGAGGAGTTAGAGGGTAGGACAGAGCATACTTTGGATTCAGGAGGGTTACTGGTATATAAACAGCTCTCCTAGAGGCTGCGGAGTATCACACCTGGCTTTTAGGTGGTTTTATTTCACAAACAACACTGTGTATATACGAAAAATCCTCAGGATCTTTAAAATGCTCTTAGATGCTTGCACAGCTGAGTCACTCCTGAGGTGTGAGCAGGACAATTCAGTGTCATGTCTGAACTAATGCCACCTCTCGCATGCCCAGCTTAGCTGTGCTGAGATGGCTCAGTAGCAAAGCAATAGGATTGCGGTTTTAGCAAAGCTTGAGATTTAAATCTACCGGGATTGCCCACAATGGCATAATCATGTTAAAGAAATGAGTCTGGATGTTTTTGTATCTTTTTCACTGCTTTTTCAGTGCCACAAATGACACGTGAAGAGGATTTAGCTTTTCACTTACCTCCATCTTTCTAACTTATACTATTAGTGAGTATGGGAGGCTCAAGATGGCTGGAGAAACTATTCCTCCCATTGACAAACAGGTATCTGATCTTGCAGAGAAGTGACTGAGTTCTTCCCCATTTCAAGGTGGGTCACATGATATCTCTATCTCAAATCAAAAACAACCTCCCAAAAAAGCAGTGTGGTAAATCTCTCTCAACCAGCTTTGCTTCTGTTCCCTCTCTGAAAGTTTTAAGTTAGCTAATTTGGGTTACAAGCTGTACAAAACCCTTGGGTGTTGGTAGCAGTCCAAGTTGGTAGCCTATGAGAAGTTATTGTGTTCAGATGCCTTCTGAGTGGGGACGTAAATGCAGTATGTTGCAGGCTGCAGCTGTTAGCTGGAGATTACAGTAATGTCCCTGAAACACTGAATTAAAAAACAAAAAGCAAAGTTGTTGGATTTGAATAAATGGGGGTGTTGCTCTGTGCCCTTATGTAGTCCAGTACATATCAAAGTCCCCCTTCCTTTAATAGCAGGAAGGAAATAAGATCTGTATCTCTTGGGAACATGCTTCTAAAACCGACTTTCACTTGCATTCCTGTGTCTCCTTTTAGTCCCTCTGGATAGTAAAAATTCACATTCTCACATTTTAGTCACCCAGCCTGGATATTAGATCACTCTAGGGTGTGGGGTTTTGGTCACAGTCTTACTAAAATGTGTAGTTGGAGTGTTGGTGTTCCTCTCCCATGTTCAGGTGCCTAATATGGATTCTTATCACCCTGAAACAGTTCCTTTGGATCCCAGCCCAGCATGCGTGGGCATTGGCAGCACTTGGATATTTATAGGGATTTCTACTTCCTTCTTTTCTTTGGGCCACTCTCTTACTACAAGAATTCCTGATTTTTTCCGTGCATCAATGAATGCAACCCTTCCAGGGTGGTGTCTGGGCAGGGGATGTTATGTATGTACCTTCCCAGCTGCCAGGGCCAGTGCAAACAGGCACAGCACAGCACTGGCCTGCAAGGCACTGAGGGGAAAAAATATGTACTACCTTTTTCACACCCTTAGGTCTAGTTTTGGGAGATTACTCAGCCTTGTTGATTTATTGTGCCATTAAACTCAGATATCTTGACATCTCAAGTGCCAGTACCATGTGGTTAGAGAGGGAGGGAGAGTCAAATGGCCTGAACATTTTCTGGGTTGATAATTGCCTCGGATCTAGAGAGTGGCAGAAGTGTAGAACTTTCAAACAGTACAGTAGTGGCTTTGTTTTGATCCATTCTTTGAAATGTGAATCAATAAAATCGGATTCTTACAGAAATCTTTACAGTTGCCACCTAAAGTTTCATCTTACTTCCTAGATGCTCATGGTAGAGAAAGACAGCAGCAGAGGTAGTTGCTTGACAGGTCCACATGTGCAGAGTAGCTCAAAGCATTTGCTGACAGAGCAGCCAGCTGACAACGGGAATGCAGAGCAGCAAATTCCCTTTTTCTTTCTCTTGCTGGTGATTCTGGCTGGGTTTCTCTGTTCCACTCAGGTGCCATTTTCCTCAAAAAATTGTAGGAATCCGGTAACTCTGGCTCATTCTGAAATTTTAGTTTAGAAATCTGTCAGTATGTCTCTGTTGGGAGTTCAGCACCAGAAATATGATTTTAGAAGCTTTGTTTCCTTTGGAAGCCAGAGGAATAATGCGAACGAACATTAGATCCGAGATGCAGTAATCAAGACTTGGGACTACAGGGAATGGAGCTGAACCCTGAATGCATGTTTGGAGAAGGAAAACCTGCAGTGGACACATTTTGAGCATTTCTTATCAGAAGACACTAAGAGATTAGGAGCCATTACTTGAATGAGTCCATAGCATGCTCTGTGTCTCATTAACAGATGGTTCTAAAAGGCAACTGTGGAAATGCAAACTCATGCATGTTTGTGCTTGCTCTGCTTGTGCCTCTCCTGGCAGCACTTGCTGGCATAATCTGTCAGAAATTAACCTTTTGCTTGAGGTATTGTTACAGAGGCTGGTATAATTCATCCCATTGCCGGTGACAAATCTGTCTAACCCCTCCACACACTTCCCCCCCTAGAAGGAATTATGTCAGAATGGTAGAGAAATGCTGGGTGTAGGATCTCACCCTTGTGATGGGCAAACTTTCTTCTCCCACTCTAAGTTTTTCTGTGCTTTCATTGCCAGGATTGTCCACACAATCCTCTACCCCAATTACCCATTGATTAGGGCTCCTCTGGTAATCTGCCAGATGCAGGTTTGTTACCAACAGATGGCAGAAAGCATTTGAGGTAATGAGAGAAAGGATAACGATTGCTGATCTGCATAATAATCAGCTTGTGAACAGGTTTCATGGTTTTTTTTCTGTTTCCACTGGCTCAAAGATTGCACTGTCGGACAACCAGGCATCTTCTCTGGAGTTAAAGAAATAGTAAGGGAGGAACCAATTTCATCCAGCTACTGTTAAGATTGCTGGAGATACACACACTCTTCACCACACAGATTAAGATTTTAGTCAGAGTCAGAGACTGCACCGGGGGTGCTAGCAATGAACATTCAGTCATCTTGTGATCAAGACCTCTAACTGACCAATGTGGTCAGAAATACTTTCCTTTGTCTGTTTTCTGAGACAATTTCCCCCACTTCTACCACAAGGCAGGAAGATCCTCATCTCCCTTGGACCAGCATCACCTTTGCACTAATACCTAGTCTGAAAAATTACTTCGTGCTTCCATGTGTTTTGGAGTTCTTCAACCAAATTCTGCTGCTTTGCACATTGACAGAGCCACAAAAAAGTCTACATCTAAGCTGTTCCAGAGTCCTTGCAGGAAGAAGTCTTCTCTGGAATATTCTAGAGCAGTGTTACTGGAGTTATATATCTTATAACACTGGTTTCCTATCCTGCACAAGACCTGTAGTACAGATTTTCGCTGTTTGAAATCTATAGGGTACTTAGACTCTAACTGTCCCTATCTGAAACGAGCCATGTAACACTCACTCAAAAATCATTTTGATGCCATTTACTGTGACTTTTGGCAACAGATTTGGATTGAAGAACTTTTCTCAAAAACTAGCCTTACACATGTGGGTGCTAATGCTGGGCTGTTCTCTATTCCCCAGGTGGACTGGAAGACACAGCAGACAAGTTTCCATCAAACCCCTTTACTTTGTGAAATCCTTTCCTTCATTTAAGATCTCAATGGAGATTTTTGAAATTCAGACTCGATAGAATAGTAAATGCAGATGTTTTCCCTGATAAACCTTTCTGTTTACTCTAGGTGCTGATAATGCAGCAGCCTCCTGCCTGTTCTCTGCAAGGATGGTATTTATCACATTCTCAGCTGTATCACTTGTCACTAATAATTTTAGCATCTGAATTTTACAAGCCCATCACTATCTACTTCTGTCCATATGTTGCAGGTGTATCCTTCCTCTCCTGAAAGAGAGGGAGGAATTTTGGTTTTAAGATTGTATTCCAAAGGACAGGACTTTGCTATTAAGTCTTGAGGCCCTGCCACAAACATTGCTGTTGGTTACAGGATTTTCCTGTCCTTAGCCTGGTTTCTAAGGAAACAATGCCTGGGCATCTGAGCTTGTGCACATTTGTTATGTCCTTTTTTTCTGTCTGTGTTTTTTCCTCTGTGATTTCTGAATTTATTTGCCAAGTGCAATTTTATTTGACACACACATTTAAAGTTACTGACTTACTGTAAGTTTCCTGGAAACAGATGATGAGGAGTTACTCTAAAGACAACACCCATGGGTGTATGCTCAAAATTTGAGATACTAGAGAATTTGCATGAAAGAAAAATAGGGGAGGCTGTGGCCAGAGGAAAAACTTCTTCTGATGCAGGAACTTAATAGACACATGAGAGTTCAAATGCTCATTCATATAACAGCCATCTTCTTTAATTTGACTTCTGCAATTTTTAGTGAAAACTAGTCACAGTAGTCACTGTGAGGGAAAAACCCCCAAGTTCCTTGTAGTTTTCAGAGACTATCTATGACTGTCCTAATTTAGCACCACTGCAACACTACAGGCTATCCTTGTAGATGCCTGGAGGACACTCATTAACATGTTTCCAAATTTATTTTCTGGAAAGAGAATGACTGAACCATGTCCTGTGTTAGAGAGAGAGTGATGTTTGTGAAGAAAGATGGAGCTTATAGCCATTCTGCTGAACAGGTGACCCCTGATTAAGTTGGGTCTTACCCAGCAGCCCTGCAGGGAGAGAGAAAAGCCCGAGGCAGAGATTTCACGTGCATCTGAGCTGGCATTTGATTCTTCTGGCTTGTTGATGACACCAGTGGGCAATAAGATCTGACAAGGTATGTGTAGGGAGGGAAGAGGTGAGAAAAGAGAAAATGACTTTCATCTCTTGGTAATAGTGAGCTCTTTAATTTCCTGGGTCTCAGGCTGCCGAGAGTTTGGATAAGTAAAGATAATGTGTATTCCTAAGGCAGGATCTCTCTTGGTGGGAACAATAATCATGACAAATGGGAGTCAACTGCGAGACTGTGTGTATCCTGACAGCAGCATGCTGGGTGAAAAACAGACTTCTTGGAACTGATCAGAGTGTAAGTAAAAACAAGTGTGTGGGGGGTGGAGGGGAGTTGGGTTTGGGTTTTATGTTTCTCCCAAAGAGCACTGTGTGTTAATGCCTCTTGCTTTACTTCTTTCTTTACCCAGGGATGTGCCTGGTGTTAACTGGCTGCAGGGTAGTGGGCAGCCTTTAAGGTGCAGTACTGTTGCAGGGTTAGGGATTCTCTGCCGTGGGAAACAGAGGCACACTGCAGCAGGACTTGGGTCTGCCCAGGCCACTTGGGAGACAGTGACAGCACAGGCTGCAGGTAATGGGCAGAGCTCCTCAGGCAGCAGAGACTGGGAGGTGTCCCTAGTTCTTAAAGGGGACTTCTGTAGCTGGGTTATGGGTATCTGCATGTGGGGAAGGGGGGTTTTCCAGGAGAAGAGATAGAGTCTGGACTGTGTCCATCTCCCCTCATCCCGTTAATCTTTGCAAAAGACAGCTGCATTTGTTAGCTGGTAGAGCAGAGTTACTTGACTGCTGGCAGAGCGTAATGCTGCTGAGCTTGCTTCCTTCTGAGAGAGGTTGAGCAGGACTGATTCTGAATTCCTGGGGACCATGTGTAGATTGAGGCTGTCACATAGTTACAATGACTCACAGAGGTACTGGAACTTCCACACCAACCTTTTAAGTCAAAGAATGGAGAGAGGGAGGGTATATTTAGGGGACCAATAGAAGTGAATCTGGAATACAGAAATAAAAGCAGAGGGGCCTTAATGTTTTTAAGACCATCCCTCTCCACAAGTTTCCTTGAAGGTGTTCTCAAGGCTGTCACTTCAAGCCTATACAAGATGAAAACCACTTCCCTTTAGCAGGTGAAACAGATGCTCAAATAAATGAGGCCATATTGTTTAAGGCAGTTATGTTCAATGAAGTAGTATCCAGGACCTTTCCTGCCAGCAAAAGTGAGGCTAAGCTTAGAAGCCGCTGAACTGCTGTTAACAGCTTATCACAGTTATTTTCTCTCTGCTGTTATCCTGGCTTTGACTCCTGGCTTTGGTCCACATAATAATAATGTACATCTCCTGTGGAAGATGTCCCAGGCATTATTTTTTCAGACAGCAGAGAGGTGCAGTTTCTTGTTCAACAGTAGTTTATTTGTTAGTGATTACAGATACCTAACTGCTTTCTCTGGCCTTAGTCTTTTTTCAAATGAACATAACCAAAAGGAGTAAGAGGGATTGGGGAACAGGGAAGTCACATTTCTACATGTCTCTGTCTCATCCTTATTTGCATGTGCTTGTCCAGAGTGCCACTGAACACCTGTGTTTGCTGCTGCTGAAACTGCGCCTTGGGATTTTTTGGAAATAAATTGCAGAGTTTTTCTTATTTATCCAGTACAGCTGCTTTCACTTTCTTCCTTCCCTCCTTCTATGGGAAGCCTCATCAAAGCCACTTTTAAGGCTTCAGAGACAAACTACTACAAAAATATTGCCAGTGGCTTCATAGAAAAGAGTGGCTGGCACAAGGCATTTCTAATTCCTTGTAGTGCTTAACTAACTAGTCTGAGAATGCTGAGCTATTCATTAGCACACATAACCACACTACTGTGTGCTACTTCAAAGAGGGAATTTAAGCTCTGCCACAGTCCTACTGAGATATTTTATTGCCTTTGACTTGAGAGCCTTTCTTCCTAGTGAAGATGTCTGGCTTCACAAGTGCAGGTTGCTTTATTTACAGATGGCACTCTTTTAATTCATCTTTCAAGGGGCTCGTTCATAGCAGCCCCAACTCTGGAGTGAAGCTCATTGTGTTTTGTGTGTTGTGTGGCGGGTGATTCTGAGACAGGACTGGATACTTGTGGGGGCTAACCTTTAATAAGAGCTGAAAGAAAGATTTGCAGCCACAGAGTGGTGTAAGTTTTGGGGTCCTGCACAAATCATTCCACTCTATACATCCTGAGTCTTGGTCAGGCCATCATAAGGCAGGACACTTCATAAGTCTGTCAGTGTTCCCAAGCTCCAGAGAAGTGCTAAGAGCTGCAGAATAGGGATAATGCAGGTGGTGCACAGGCAACAGATTAAGCTGAGATGTCTGAACTGATTAGGATCCTCGGCTGTTCTGTCCCTTCCCAAAATGGTCGCTTTGCAGTGGTATTTGCTGGGGAAGATCTGAGTAAAAGAGAAAAAGCCGTGCTCACACTCCTAGAGAACAACTTTTGTTCTTGAACCAGCCTGAACAGCTTTGCTAAGTAGGAAAGAGGATCTGGCGGTGAGGAGCATCTTACCTCTTGATAATTGCAGGAGATAGCAAAAAAACCACATAGTGAACTTGATTTTGATACATGAGGGTGGTACAGGAGCTGCTCTGCCACTTTACCTGATCCTGCAATGAGGGTGCTGCTTCCCACTTGAGGCAGACATGGTAGATGGCGGCAGGAAGAGATGGGGGGATTGTTTCATAACTATCACAGTTTAATCTGCCACCACACACAGAAGTGCCGCAGTTCTAGGTTTTGTTCAGCAGGGCTCTGTTTTCTGCTCTCACTTACTGGGTTCACCAAAGCAAAGTGTATTTTTTGGGGGGAATTTATTTTCAACTGAGTATTGGATTTTTTCACTTCCTCTCTTTTTATAGCATATCACAAAGGACTCTTCATGCAGTCAACACCTTTTTCTTAAAACTGATGCAAACCAGAACCAAGTAAAGTAGTTCATGCTAAGTTACCATCTGCTTAATGCCATTGTTCTTTGAAGGTGTAAAAAACTTAGCACATCTTCCTGGTTCTGATACTTGCCTACTCTGGGTTTTTTTGAGTCACGTAATGGTATGATAAAATGAGAAGAATGGTACCCTTGGCAGATGGCTGTGTGGCTATCTCAGGTTCTCAAAGCCAACAGGAATACAAGACAGGCTTATTTCTGAGTCAGAAAAAGCTCTGTCACCATGTCTGTGAAGTGGATAGGGAAAAGAAGGCTTCCAAAGAAAGTCTGTTGGAGGTTTTCTGTCCTCTGCCTGGATTGCTGCCAGAGCTGGTGATGGAATGAATGCTGCAACAGATTAAAGTTACACTAATCCAGATCATCCAGAAATGTGAGACCTCCAATCATGCATGAGGAAGCCAGAAAATTACAGTGTTGTCATTCTAAAAAAGAAAATACTCTTTCCTAATGTTCCAATGGGACTATCATATTGCAATCCAATCCAGTGACCTTACAGTGAGCACCTAAGTCCTTGGAAGTCCTAAATCACTTGGAAGTCCTTGGTGATTTCTTGCTGCTCTTGCTTCATGTCTTTATTCCTCAGGAACTGAGGAATGCTTTGAGGGCTGCCATGTGGGGGCAACATTCAGTATTGCACCTTGATTAATACATATTTCAGTTTTGAAAATTGTTATTTATAAAAGCAGTACCTGCAGGGCTTCAGGGTGCAGATACATTGCTTGAGCATTAACAAACAATTGCCAGCACAAAATCTCAGCAGGGCCTGGACTTGCAGAGCACCTTTGAGGCAGGCAATGCTTGTATGGACAGCTTTATTTGAATCACAACACATTTTAAACTGTGAAACAAAGTTGGTCTGTACTGGAATGACATCAGCTGAGCTCCATTTCCCTGCTTAAAATACAAGCTTGTGGTTAGCTTTCCAGCTTTTTTTTTTTCTTTCTTTCTTTCTTTTTCTTTTCTTTTCTTTTCTTTTTTTTTCCCCACTTACCCTCTTCTTGGAGTGTTTTCTGTATTACATCAGGTCATCACCTTGCATAATCTGAGATAGCTCATGACCGTCTTTTTTAATCTGCCCAGGAGAACTATTCTCTCTGGCATGCAGAACAGTTTGGGCTTCAATTTGGGCTGATGCTACAGAAGAAATGCAATTGTAGTGAGTCAAAGTAGAGTAAAGGGGAGATCCTTCTCTGAGGACTGGGCATGCTGGGACTGAAAAACTTTATGTGTATACAAGAAATAGCACTGAGTGATTCAGTCACAGTCAGTCATGTGAGTTTCTTTGGCAGTCTGCTTCTGGTTTTCCTTGTTACAAAAAGTAGCAAATGCACTTCCACCAAAAATCTGTGCTGGAGTGGTTAACTTTTATTAGACTCCTAGGTACAAACAAGAGCAACAACACCATGGAAACTTAGATTTTTCCCCTGGGAAAAAGCTCTCATGGAGAGTTAGACTATTCATCTTTCTTGTAAGCTTTCACATGAATATATGAATAATTATAGGAGCAAAAATTGTAGGAAAGCAATGAAGGGATGTGTTCCTGCATGTTTGTTTAGATGTTGCAGGTCAGGCAGGCTCCTGAGGAAGAAGTCCCTAGGGCTTTCAAACACCCTTGCCAGCTGGAGAGCATGAGACCAAGAAATTTTGACACTTACAAAATGAAGTTCTGCTGCTTCTGTTTTGGGCCTCCAGCATTTTTTAGAGTTTCTTTTATAGCATAGAAGGACAGAAACTATCTTTGAAGTTACAAGTATTTCGTCATTGTCTTCTTTCAGAGTCTGGGCTTTCAAACAACATCTGAAAAGAAAGATGTGAGCTGTGACAGTGACTATTCCATCTTGCTTTTTCAAGCTCTTCTGTACAACTGTCATGTAAAGAGACACAGCTCTGACCTAAAAGTGAAGTCATACTACATAGCCAGAGCTTTGTCATGCAGCAGGGCTGCACATGCCGTGTGCAGTGATGCCATGGGGCTCTCCAAGTCGCTCAGGCTTGTCTATTGGGCCCCCATTCTCAGAACTCCATGTCTGTTTTCTGTGTAACTGATATCCTTTGCCTTTTGCAAGGAGAAAAGTTAATGCCACTCCTTGTCTAAAGCAGTGCCATTTTTCCCTCTAATGAGCCCCTGCCAAATGCAGTATCTGAAAAGAATCTTTATTGTGTGCAAATATTCATCTGTAGCTCACAAGCTGATTGATCCCCTGTGGGTCAAGGGGAGAGTGCCAGAAAAGGGAAGAATTCGATTCTGCCTTTTCAAGACTAATCCTGAAACACAAGTTTTTGCATGCTGGAAAGTGGTTCTGTACATTTCTGAGAATGATGAATATAATCCAATACAGCTGTTGTGCTAGCATGTCCCTTCCTCTCCTCTGGCACCAGATGTAGGCCCTTGTATTTTGAAGACCTGCACAGGAAACCTCCACACCTGGTTGTTGAAAGTGTTTCTGCTGGCAATGAAACTCGGAAGGACTCAACACTCTGTGATAGTGTTATTGCCTTTTGTGCTACAGAAAGTCCTGTTAAACTTTGGCCAAGCATAGGGCACTCCGTTTGGCTTCCTCTGAACTGTCACAAAGTAGAAGGAGGTGCTTAGTAAAAAATCCCTCACCTTTGTCTTGTTGGGGGCACTGTAGCTCCTCAGTCTTTATCTGGTGTTGAGATAGTGCTAGAATTGAGTGTTGTTCTGTCTGCTATAGACTTTGTCCTGAGTGAGATTGATTTGCAAAAAGCAATGACATTGGGGGAAGAGCGGAAGATAAATAATCTGTGTGTGCTATTTTACCAGGTTGTATTTGCTACAGTTCTATGGGAATTTCTCCTCACTTTTCTCGGAGAGAGGAAAGGGTGGAGAATGAGGGGCTGGGGGAGGTGAGGTTGTGGAAGGGAATATTCACCATTTTACTTTAGTTTAGCCATTTTTTTAAGCTCAATGAGAGATTTGGAAAACCTATCTGCTCTTGCAATCCCCACTGTATAATAATTCAAGCTGCTCACAAAGCTTACAGGCTCCTCTACCTCTCCAGTGCTGTTTTTTAGTCATGGAGAAATCTATAGTTCTGGCCCTGTGGCATTTTTTAGAGGCATGGGGATGTTAATGCCAGAATCTTGGCAACTTTCCAACCAGAGTAATTACATTCTGCCGACCTGAAATTCTTCCTGCTTCTACACAAGGTCAATTTAGGCACCAGCAGAGCCAGTTGGTTACAGCCGGGTGCCCTGCTTTGCCCTCCCCTCCATCCCTTTGGTCTATCCTTCAGTCACCTTCTCCTCAAAGGCACACAGGGCACCATGCTCACTCTAAGGTACCCAGAGCCCCGTAAAAATTGGGCAAAGGAAATGGGTCTGATCAAATCCCCTGAACTGCTGTCATTAGTTTTGAAGTATGACCTGATATCCCATTTCCTTTGATAAGTCAGGGGCTGGTATTTTAACAGACAGTGGCTCTTTTCTTGTTTTCCCTTCGACCCCTTTGGAGCCAGTGTGGCACAGCTAATTCGTGGAGGAAATTACATTTATTACTTCTCCTAGCAAATGCGCCCTCTCTGCAATGCTGTTCCATGCAGTGTGGGGCAGATGCAAGTCAGCCAGCCCATTTTCCTAATTTCATTTGGAAGGATCAAGAGACACCATGCTGGTCTCGCAGGCTGGGGGCTCAGTGTAGAAAGAAAAGGCGCAGCAGGCTCCTGCATTGATGGAATCTGTGGCATCGCCCCAAATGTTGGTTGTCCAACAAGAAAAAATCTCAAGGACAAAGCATACCCTTCCAAAACCAAAACAAACTGCCCCAACAAAACCAAACCTGCCTTGTGACAGCCCTGCCTGGGAGGAAGGGATCTTGAGTTGAGGCAGTACCTCAGCTGTTGTTTCAGTGCAGATCTGCTTGTGCTGACTTTGCCTTCCCATCCTGCCAGGCAGAGCTGAAAAAACCCTTGACCAGGAAACTCTTTTCTCATGCCCTGCCTGAAGTCTCCACTGTGGCTGTGAACAGGCCTAAATCTCCAGGCACTAATCCCACAGGTCTTTGTGTATTAATTCTTTACAGTGCCTCCATGCTTACTTTCCTCTTATGCCTGAACTTTCTTTGATGTCCCAGCTTGCAGGTTTTTAAAATGACACTCGGAAGGAAGGATCTGGGGAAAGGATAAAACATGTGAGAGAGAAATACTGGCCAGCTTTGGAGCTGTTTTTGTTGTAAGAAAAAAATACACACTATGTTTTCTTTTTACCCTCCTTTGCCTCTGATTGTTTATCTTAAGGAGATGGTTCTAGAAAGAGATGTGGTAATCATGTCTGATAAAATTATACAAAGATGGTTTGAAGAGATATCAGGATGGTCCTTCAAGCTTTTTTAATTCAGCAGTGCTGTCAAAACAAATATTACAGGACTTTTTCTCAAATTTGTCATTCTTATTTGAAAGTGGTAAAAAGTGAACAATCATTCAGAATAAACATCCTCATCAGTCTGAGCTTCACCTCAGACTGAATTTAACACTTTTATGGGTTTAAAAATCTTCTGTACAGAGTCAGGAAAAGAAAGTATAATTACGTTTCTACTTTAATCAAACCTAAGGCAGTTCTCTGTGAAGGTTCAATCTTTTCAGTGGATGTGGCTAGATTCGAAGCTGTCTCTTGAAAACATAAGATAGAAGTGCTGGGACAAAGTCTGGTTTTCAAATAACTGAAATCTCATGAATAGCATGCAGCTAAATAGCATAGCTAAAGATTAAAGAGACTGATCTAATAGGAAAAGCAGATGACCACTTAATATTAAAGCTGTTTTTAAAAATGTATTAACCCAATTCCTAACCTTGCAGTCAGCTGCCTCAAAATTCCACTGTCTTTGGCTTCGAGCCAAAGCATCACTGTGCTACACAGAATTACAATAACCTATAGACAAATTTAGAAAACAAAAGAAAAACAGAAATCAGCATATTTGAAACTCTGCTTGTGATCTCTTGCTATTGTGTTTTTATCCTCAGTATGCAATACCACTCACCATAAGCCAAGGCAGGGACAAGTGGTATGTCATTGCTCTGGTTCGGGGGTTCTCAGGTGTGCCCAGCTGTGCCTCTGGAGTGCCAGTCAGAGGCGGGGTGTGGGCAGGCTTCGGCACATCATGCTGTCTCAATCCCTGCAGCATTTGGCCCCTGCAGCTCTTCCCCTGATGACACCTTGCTTCAACAGAGAATTTGCTAAATTACCAGTTTAGGAAGTGCTGGGGAGACTGCAAGACTGACTAGGTAAAGAGAGGGCATGTCTGCTGGCAGGCAAGAAAGCAAGGCAAGGAAAAGGGTGAAGCCTGCAGATGGGAGAATTAGTGCCTGCTGTTTGTGGGGCAAGGGCAGAAGGAGCTGCTGCCAGAAATCTGGTGCTGGCAGAGGGATAAGTACACACATGCACACACACGGAAGGAAGCGTGTGTGTATTCACGGGTGCATATGGCTGAGTCCATGTGCTTAGACATGTGGCATGTTTATGCAGATTCCCTATATGTATAAACACACCAGGAAGAGGTCTGCCTTTTCAGAAGTGATTCACAGTTTGGGGTAAGCTCACACGTTGCTTCCACGCAGCTTGCTTTGTCGGGAAGAGTCTGGTTCCTTCTGCCCCGCAATTGCAGCCCTCTGAGGAGCAGGCAGCGGTTACCTGGGGAAAATGCAATGTCTGCTGTGGTGGGAGCCTTTTACCTGGGGAAAATGCAATGTCTGCTGCGGTGGGAGCCTTTTACCTGGGGAAAATGCAATGTCTGCTGTGGTGGGAGCCTTTTACCTGGGGAAAATGCAATGTCTGCTGTGGTGGGAGTGAGCTCAGCACATGTGCAGGAGCTGGGTTCTTGGGCCCTGCAATGCCAAGGTTGACACTGGCGCTGCATCCACGCTGAATTTTAAGAGCAGCCTCAAGGCTGGGCCTGAGGCCAAATTTGCCGACTGTCCACACGCGGGACTGGGCTGAGGGTGAACCAGTGAGCGTATTCAGGGAAAGAGGCCTGAATGAGCTCTGTGTATTTTCTTGTCGCACAGGCAGGTCCCTGCGTGTCGTGCCTGCCCCATCTGCTCCTGTGGCGATGGCACATGACTGACAGGCACACAAAATACCCCAGTCTCTGCCTCAGTCGTCACCTGCCACAGGGGCAGCTGGCACTAGAGCTCCACTGCAGCTCAAGGCTGGTCAGGCTTCCACCCCCTCCCTGCTGTGGCCTGCTCAGGTGCACGTTTTTGCAGCTGGGTGATGTCAGGGAATGCTTTTACCCCTTTTGTAGCTCCTTCACCCCTCCAGAGCCAGGTTCCTACAATCTGCCTCTGCTGGGACCTTTGAGGTTGCCAGGTGGAGGGCCTGGGTGGGACACAGCTTTGTGTCTCGTGCCATGGTACCAAGCTGTATTCACACACACGTGCAAATACACACACTCGAATGGCAGGAAGCACTGTGCATCAGACAATCACTGCTCAGACACGCTATAAAGTTTTCTAGTGACCCAGTAGAAAAGTTTCTAGTATTGAACTAATCATAGAAGCATAAATATGATAATTTACCCATAAGATGCATGAACTGGAAAATTTGCATGTCAGCCAAATCTTGTCTGGCATCAGCTTGAGGTACTGCATCAGCAAATTGCGAAATGAGGATTTTTTTCCCCTAAAATTCAGTTTACTTTGAAAAAATGAGCACCATACATCTGGCCACAATTATGCTATTAAGAGAACAACAAAACAGAGATTTGGATTTTTTGTTTCAGTTGTTTAGGCTCAGAAATGATCACTGGTTTAGGTGCCCCACTTTTTTTTTCTTTTTAATCTTTGAAGCTCTTAATGCCACGTATCAGTATGCATATCAAAATGGCATTGCAGTGTTACACTGGACAGGGATCAGTCTAGAAGCAGTTTACAATACTGTGATTTATAGCCTCACTTCAATGCAAGCACTTTAAGTATTTTGATTTGCTGGGGCTGAGTTCAGTTTCAAGTCCTCATCCTACAGATGTCTCCAAACTTTTCTTATTGATGGATTTGCCATGAGAAAGGGGACACCTTGGAGCTAAACAAATAGCACAAGTTAAAAAACACTCTCAGGGTTAAGATTCCATGAGATTCTCCTTGGGGTTGCTGTTCCCCAAGGTAATAAGGGTTCCCCCAGGGTTGCTGTTCCCTGGGAGTTTCCTCGGGGTTGCTGTTCCCCGAGGTAATAAGGTTTTCAGTCTTCTCTTTGCCCTGGGTGTTTCACACTGAAGCCAGAGATGACAAATTGAGCCCAGCAGTTCGTGTTATCAAGGCTGTTTATTCTTAATTATCTATCAGTTCTTGTCGAGCTTTGCAAGGCGTCCCCAGCAGAGCAGGACACGTGGCTGGACTGGGTGGATCAGAGAGCCCCGCACCTTATGTACAGTACCCCTGACCCAACCACTGTCCGAGACGTATTTTTTATTTACAAAATTTTACCAATACCTACTACCTATGCTAACATGTCAGTTCTACTCTAAACCAATCTCTAAAACCCAACTCAGCAAAAGATGGGGGACAAGAGCAAGAACTAGGAGGACAGGGGCCACTCCCCAATTCCTCCATCTTGTCTCTTCAGCCCCATATACTAAGAATCCTAATTTTTATATTTATATTCTATAATAAACCAGTTACAACTTATTTTAAATCCTTAGGATTTGTGATTCTTCCTGCATGTGAGTGTTCACTCCCATGGACAGGAATCAGAGTCAGTGTCCTCCTGGGATCTGTGTGGGTCTAACTGACCCCCCTGTACAGATCCCAGACCCCCCTGTCCAGTCTCCAAACCCTCCTGTACAGTCTCCAAACCCTGCAGGGCGGCCAGAGGGATATCCTGGACTCCAACAAAACACAGACCTGAGCAACACAGAGCTTGTAAGAACTACATGAGCAGTTAAACACCTGTAAGGCAGATAAAAATAGGGATGGCAGGGATGGCACAAGAGTACCTGAAATATCCCTTTCCAGCCCTGCAATGCAGCCTCATCTTTTTCTCATGCCTAAACGGAAGCTTTGTCACTTGTCAAGAATCCAAAGCATTCTTGTGTGCTGCAGACAGTTACACTGAACCACGATGAGCAGAGTTTCAAGCTGCTTTCAGGATTGCAGCAAAACTGTAGGCTGCAAACTCTGCTTGCTTGTCCACATGGAAAATGCAGCAGCAGCAGCTCCCTGGGTCTGAAGGGGTGCAGGTGACACGAGCAGCCCTGAGCTGCCTGAACGTGTGTTGGGTGGTTGCTGGCTTGAGATAGTCCATGGCCCAACAGCCGACGGGTGATTGTGAAAGAGCTGTCCCCTCATGAATGTAGGATTCAGTAGTGCCTGACACATGGAGTGCAGAAGGTGCATCCTCCAGCTTCCCTTCTAATTTATGCACATTGTAAAGCCTGTCCTCCTCAGCATCTGAGAAGGCATTGGCCCCATATTCCACTGAGGACAAAAGCACCAGCCTGTTCCTGTGACAGTGGAAAGGCTCAAGGAATTCTGTATGTCCATTTTTTGGGGTAGAACTGGATTTTTTGTATGAGTCTTGGTTAGAAATTTATGCTGCTGGTTTTGGTTTGTTATAGGTTCAACCATAGTGTGGATTTGGCCATATTTGTTGTTCTGGGCACAGATTTTCTGGAGGACTCTAAATGAGGGGGTGCAAGAGAAAGAATTACAGATGTTACTATACATCTTTTACTGTGTGAAGTCCCAAGGGTCATTCAAAAATCTTGAGTAAGGTTTTTGTGTTTTCTGTGCCAAGCCTCAGTTAAATTTGCCAGCACAACCCTCTACTCTCTGGATCACTCTAGCACTAAAGATGTTAAACCAATGTCAGAGTGATTTGCAGCAGCATCTGTGTTATACAGCAGACTTGGAGGGAATTCCACAAAATTGGAAATTGGAATTGCTGTAGAAATTGTGAAGAATATTGCCATCCACCAGGCAGTGGGTAGAGTCCAGTTGCTGTTTGTGGCACCTGGCAAAACAGGACAGACGCCCTTTGGCCTGTGGGTTGGGCAGGTTCTTGCTTTGAGTATTTGGGCATCAGAACCCAATTTGTGGTAAAAAGGAAAAAATGAAAAAAAACCCAACCAAACAGGAAATATCTTAAGAAATCATTACAAAACAATTACCAGAAAAACATCTTGCTTGTATTTAAACAGGGAGAGGAGGCCAGACACTAGCCTGGCACAGGAAGATATCAGACATGCCAGAAGCAGGGAGACACTTAGCAAACTTCAATGGCCAGTGGGCTGGAGACAAGGCTGGGCTGAGGGAATGCCTCCAGCCCACCTGGGAAAAGGGGCTTCCAGAGAGCAGCACAGGCTTCCCTGTACAGGGCACCATGGGCTGGATTTCAGGAGGAAGGACAGAATGGAGAGTTGCTTGTATGGCTTGTTCCTGCCTTTGAACACACCAGAGGAAAGCCCTCTGAATCAGTCCCCTCCTCACAGATTGCCCTCAAGTTGGGGCTGCCACAAGATATTTTGCTACCCAAGATACGTGTCACGTATTTCCCATCAGTTTTTCCTCCTCTTTTGCTAGGCTCCTGCCAGCTGCATCCACTTACTGGGATCAGCCAGTATGCCAAGAGCAGGTGTGTATTTGCTGAGAAAAAACACAGGATGTTGGGGAACAGTTTTGATGGCTCCTATTAAAAATTTTCACTGTGTGGGAAAGAACCCAACACCCATCAAGCCAGAAGAAGAGTGCAAGAGGGATCCTCACTCCTCATCCCCTTGGGAGCCCAAACCCTCTTCTCTGCTGAGCTGCCTTTCTGTGTGGGAAGTGCACACTTCCTCTTTAGCCAGTCTGGGGGATCTCATTTACACCTGCAAGGTGGAGCAGGCTTCTGAGGAGACTCTGAGTGCCTCCCCAGCCTGTGGATCTGGACTTCTTCCTGATGCTAGGCATCAGAGAAGTAGATGTGGCTACACCAAGTCCCTTAGCTTCCTTCAGATGGGGTTAAAATTCTCAGCACTTCAGCTGTGTTTTTAGTAGTATAGAGGTAAAAATAAAATCTAAATGTTCACTTGACCATCTTTTCCTAAATCTGATATGTAGGACCCTACACCTGTTTGTTGGCATTGTCAATTCCCCTCCTCTCTCTCCCTATTAAAACCCTTCTCCCCTTTGTGGTGGTCTGTGATGAGTGTTTGAAGGGGCTTTCTCATTTTGGAATGTATCTTGCTGGATAGGCCCTTCTCCTATCCCAAAGTAGTCTTAAGTCAGGCATCCAACTCCATCAGGTGAATTTGTACATGGCAAGTGTCATGGAGCCAAGCTCAGACACTGGCCAGGTCTGGAGCAGACTGAAGCTGTCCGAGCACTGTGGTGCAAGGGGAGCCCAGGTACAGCTCTGCCCACCTTCTCCTTTGATCAGCTCCTTGCTCTATGCCCATCTGGTCTATAATGAGCTTGTGTGTCACAGCAGCAGCGCTGTGTGCACACCTGATGGGTTTGAGAGTGCAGAGCAGCATTTTAAAGCAATGAGGGATCATCTGGAACACTCTGGCTAAAGTCATGCAAACTCCCAGAGCACAGACTGGGGTTACTGAATTTCATGTGATCCACTGTGTTTAAATCCAGAAAAAAAAAAAAACAGGAGAAAAATGTATCTAATGATACTAAGGCCAGAAGGATGTAGCTCAGTCCAAGGTGAAACCTGGAGGAAAGAAATACAGTAGTAGTGGAATATGAAAGAGATTTTAAATTCTTGCAAACAAAGATACCTTTTGTGACCATGGCCCTTCCTTCTGCTATATCAGCACTTTGTCGGTAACAGCTTGGGAGTCTGAAATCAGTTTCTAAACCCTTGACCTCTTAGTGTGAAAAAGCAGCAGCAGGCGGAGGTGGATTTGCTGTGGATAAAGCTCCTTTCCACAAACTGTTTATCATTTAATATAAATCTAGGGACAAAGGTAGCCATAAATCTGTGTGAAGCATCTATATACTGTGTCCATTCTAATACTGAATGGGATGTGTGCCAGGCAAGTGGACTGTGGCTTGGCTGGGCTCTTACTCTGTGAAGAGTTCTGCCAGAAAATTGGGAACATTGCATTTAGGCAAAAGCCGGATTATTCAAATAGGTACTATTATGTTTGTGTTTATCATTAAGGCTCCTACTTAAATGTAATATATGTCATTAGCTTTTTCGATTTAGGTTATCTTTTAAAAACTGATACAAAAAAAGGCAAAGAAAACATGAAACGTTTTGATAGATGTGATTTCTCCTGCCTTTATTCCTACTTTTCCCCCTCTTTGTCTAAGATGTCCTATTTGCAGATACAGTTAGGATAGACTTTCTTTTTTTATTTGGAAGGACAGAGACAGGATTGGGGACTGGGAAGTTCAACATCATCAAGAGATCATTTTTTGTTTCTTTGCAGTGCTGCATTACTGCTTGTTTAAGAGTGCTTGCCCTGGTCCATGCGGTGTTCTAAAATATAAATCCCAAGGCAGATCTACGGCTCATTATTCGTTATGGGCTGCCCACAGAAATTGTTCTGTGGATGCAAACCCCCAGATGATCAGGTCTGATCCCCTTCTAGAAAATGCCAGTCCCCTATTTCTTGGAGATCAATAGCTACCTGCACAGTGTCCAGCTCTGGCCTTCAAAGGTGTTCCCTCTCGTAGGATACCTGTCTATCTCTGTTTCTGGTAGTTTTTCTAACAATTTCAACTACTCCACGGTTCTGAGCCCTGTACCAAGGAGGCCTGGATGACTGCTCTGTTTTGTGGCTGTATGCCTGTGCTGGATGGAAAGTTACGTGCCAGAGGGCAGGAAATTTGCAGTTCTGGTTAGGCAATGTTGTGCTCATGGTGTTGTAGCATGAATGTATTGCTGCTCTGAGGCTCTGCTTTCCTGAAGGGAATTAGAGCCTCAGAAGAATGGGAATGAACATTTTTGAATGTCAGCAGCTGACAGCTGACCATAGCAAGGGCTCCAGGAGCCACCTTCTTCAATACACAGAAACATAAAATTCAGCAGCAGCCTCCAGCCTCCGAAAGCTCTATGACAGTGACCATTCAGGGTTTAGTGGGAGGTAATCTGAGCCTCCGGTGTTTCTTGAAGCTTGGTCTTGCCTTCCCCAGTAATTTTTGGGGGGGTTTTTGTTTGTTTTGTTTGTTTGATTTTTTTCCTTTTTTTTTTTTTCCCTAGTGTATTGCATTGCATTACAGGGGAAATCTAAGCAAAGTGGGTCTCAGTGATCTTCCATGGGCAGGCAGGGTCATTACAGCCTCTGATAACTTTGGTGCTGGGCAGAGTGGTGCCTTGGCAGCATGGCTGTCTGCTCTGACCTGTTGTCTCTTGACACTTGTACCAGAGCATTTATCCAAAGGAGTATGCTGAGGCAAAGACTTGCTCTTACATTACCCTGTCCCTGAAATGCTGCCCTAAATTGTGGAGAAGCACAAGTTGGTCATCTGAGGAGAGTTCATGGCTTGCTGCTGATTCCCACCTCACGTGACAAAAATCCTTCAACTCTTCCATGACACTGCAGCAGCATTCACCTGCCAACTTGTCTGTGACCAGTGCTGCATTCTTGTAGTGACATTTCACCAGCCCACCCTTTTATAACAAATAGGCACCTTTGCCAAATAAGCCATGAGACTTTTGATCTGCCTAGGGCTACGTATGCCTTGCTGTCCAGGGAGCCTGCAGGATTTTGTCTCACTATTTCTCCAAGAAGCAGCAGACGTCCTTCAATCTTATATTGCCCCAGCTGCTGTTCTTTTTTATCCCAGACTCACCTCTTCCCTCCAGTGCTTCAGATGACCCCGAACATCTGGAGCATCTGGCAAACCCATGTTAGCAAGAGGGGACAGTCTTGGGCTCTCCAGGGTGAGTGTGTTCCTGACTTCTTGCTGCTTAGGAAGCGTGGGGCCGGGCTGCTGAATGGCTTCTTGTCTGTTGTATGCAATGCAAGCAGCATCTCCCCCTCCCCACACCCAGACAGACCCAGATGCCAGGGTCGGCAAGCAGCTCTGCCACTGCAGCTGCTCCCTCTGTTGCTGGCAGCTGGGCTTGAATATTCATGGCAACAAAAGATTAGCACTGTGTATGCTTGGCACTGGAGACAGATAAACTTTCTTGAGGTGCCGGTGGCTCTGTTCTCATCCCATTCAAAGAGCTTGCTCCCTCTCCCCTGCTCCACTTGTCTGCTTCATCGACCAGCTGATTCTCTTGCTGTATAAATGGCCTCTGTTGGGAAAGGGAGGCGAGCAGCTTGATTAAGTATTCAGCAAAGTGGTTCAGACTCCAGACAAACTAGCGCGGATCTTGCCAACACTTGCACCCAACTGGCACTGAGGAAAGCCAGGGAAAAAGCTCATTTATAAATAGGCAAAATTTTGCAAGGTATCAGAGGGTACTTATCAGCTGCTATCCCCTGATCAAGTAGTTTAGACTTTTAAGACTATCATTACCTCTGACTTCCTCTGGGGTTTAGAGGTTTGAGGATCTAAAGAACATTCAAGGGAACTTAGACTTTGCAGTGACTTAGAGACTTTTCAGTTTCATCTCACACCATGACTGATAGATTCAAAGTACTGTCTGCCACTTCTTCCTCCCTTATTTGAAATGGTCTGAAAATTTAAAAAAAAAAAAAATTATTATATTATGGATTTTGGTCAGAAGTGGAAGAGGAGAACTTTGTTAGGCTCCCCCTTTTGTCTCCAGGTTATTGTTTCTGAAAGGAGCCTGGAGTAGTGAAGTTGAGAACACAGGACAGTTGGCAGCTTTGAAGATTGTCTCATATGAAGGGATGGGAAAATGGGAGCTGGGAGTTTGATGTGAGTGCTCTTGTGATCATCTAAGAGATGCCCTTACTGTCCCTATATTTGAACCACCCTTTCTTCCTTTCCTGGTATATTCTTTGGCAGTTTTCAGCCCTCCATGGGATGGCATGTTTAGCCTAGAGCAGATTAGTTGTTGATGTTTGGAAGAGAAACCTGAAAAGGTTACAGACCAACAGTGTCTGGAAGCTGAAGAAGAATTGGTTACAGATGACCAAGCAAAGCCATCAGTGTGATAGTGGTAGCTCTCCAAAAGCATTCACAAGTTACAGAATCACAGAATATGAGTTGGAAGGGACCCAGAAGGATCAAGTCCAGTCCTTAAGTGAATGACCCATACAGGGATCAAACCCACCTATGCAGAAGTGGTTTGGTCATTGGGCTACCTTGCTCTTTCACCCAACACATCTTCCTCCTCCCACCCATTAAGGGTGGTGGCAGCTGGTGGCAGCTGAGCTGCTGTGGTCCTTCAGTGGTTCTGCTGGGGCTGTGGTGTTGCAGCTCTCCCTCGAGAAGCATGTTGCTCCCATCACATTTCGTGCTGAGAGTCAGAGTGCCCAACTCAGGCCGATCTGCCACCCACCAGGACTTTATATTCAGTGTCACATTTTAATATAAAATCATGCTGCAAAAATTATTCTAACCCCCAGATGAGTGCTTTGTCAGAGTCAGCTTTTGGTAAATAGCGCAAAGCTATCCCTCCAAATTTAAGAGACAATATCTTTTCTTTCAGTGCAGAGAGAGCAAATCATCTGAGCTCTTCCAGCCCTCTGCTTTTGGCTGCGGTGAACCATATGTCAGAAGTGCCCGATCTTTTCAGGTGTTAGAAGGGAGCCTAGTCAATGAGAAGAGATATGGACTTCTGTGCTCTAGATGGGTACAGTGGCTAAACTGATACCCCCTCAGCCAGGGCCAGGAACACCCCAAGGCTCACCAGCATCTCCAGAACTGTCTGGGGCCAGAGGGGTGAACCATGTCCATGCTCTGAAGAACTGTGGATGTAATGGCTCAGCACCACATAATATGGTGGTGTGCTGCAGAGGAGAGAGAGGAGTTTTCTTCCTCTTCCCCAGGGCACCATATAATGAGGCTTTGGGGACCCAGCAGTAAATGAATGTCACAAAAGGCTACCTGATGGCGTCTGCTCAAAGTAGCCAAATAATTATCTCGCTTTGGCAAACCACATAGGTCTTCAGCTCAGGATAATATTAATAGTTTATCATTTGCTGCTGTGTGGGAAACAGGAATAACTTTGAATTTTCAATAACTTGCTAGGAAATTAACTTCTGATGCCAAAAGCAAGGCTGCTGCATTGATAACCACTCTCCAAGGGTGACAGTGGGGGAAGAAAAGAGCTTAGGGGCATGGCCACCTGCTCCTTCTTCATCTGACACTGCCATAGTCACAGTCTGTCCAGATTTGGCTTGACAGGTCTCTGGTGAGGACAATTGGAACAATCTCATTGGAAAAGAAGAGTAAACTGTTCAGAAATGAAAGGTAAAATTTATGTCTGCCAGTTTCATGGGGCTATTTGGAAACAGGACCCTTGAAGAGCATGAAGTCATGCTGTAAGGTCAGTGCTGTAGAGAAGTCCACAAATGTTTCTTCTATGAGGCAAAATAGTCAACATTCTCAGGTGGACAGGTCTGTTCAAAGCTAATGTTTTCCTCTCATGCCCTCATGAATGAATTCCTGGTAGTGATGATCACCCCTTGGCTTGTTAAATGGGAGGCCAGACCACAATTGTCAGCTGCATATTGCACTCTTGTTTTGAGAATTCACTTGAGGATATACCATATGACATTGTGCTGGTTTGTTCCCAAGCACCAGAAAGACTTTTCACAGCTCTTCTATATTATCTTTTTTTTCTCTCAAGCCCTCAGTTAGGATCTCATGAGTTTCCTTCAGTGGATTATTTCCTTCTCCTTCACTGATTTTAACAGAGTTCTGCATTCTCTGTTTGCACACACAAAGCATTTGCCACCCTACGTATTATCTGGAGCCTCTCCTGGTTCCATATTGTCACACAGTGCAGCATTTGTCACTGTTACATTCTGAGTCCTGGAAATAATGCTCACCTTCTCATCCATGCTATGCGTTATAAGCTGCTCTGAGTCCTTTATTCCCCTCCCAAAGGGAAAGGAAAGCTACCACTAAGCACACCAATTTTTATTGAATCCAGATACTTGAACAAGATGGAGTTTATACTTTTTCATGCCAACACAGAGCAAACTGCCACTTTTTTGCTTCCAGCCTCTCTTGAACTGTCCATCTCTGGAGTCACTGTATTGGTGTCTGTAGATGACACTGCCTCTGCAGATACCAAAGCCATGAGCATGTCCAAGCTGTTCACTGCAGGTGATAAACTGTCATCTGCCTGTGCACCACAATATTTTCTCTGCCAGTTTCATGAGAAGAACAGAAATAAGAAAGCACAATCTCCATGGCAGCACTGGGACCCTGTAGCTCTTCCCCAGAGAGCAGCCTCAGGGCAGCCTTACCTCATTCCTAGACAGAGTCACAACAAGTGTGTGATTCATGTGGAGAGCAAAGCCAGATCAGCCTGGTTCCTCTTGCATGAAGAACTGATCTAGAATATTAGGCCTTCCCCTGCTGTTCTCATTTCAAGTAACAGCAGAGAAATCCTTTCCTAATATAGACTGAGTGTCTGGGAAGGTCCATAACTATTCATTAGCATGAGAGGTGTCTAAGTAGCTGGTACAACCCCTCCTCCTACTGTGTGAAATATATCTGATGGCCTCAGAGAAATGGGCACAGGGCAGACATGAGATGCACAACTCCCTGCTCTGAATTCTGCTCTGGCAGGGACCTTCCTGAGAGCCAGCCCTGCTGTTGGTCACTCTGGTGCCACTAACAAACCTGATACTCCAAGATATCAATGTTCAATAGCTATTACAATAAGTGGAACATTCTGGAGACCCCAGTTCTAGGTATCCTTAGAGATGCTACCTACCTCTCAATAAATTTAGCACCTGGAGTTTGACCCAGGGAGCACGTGTTGTTGACTTGTTGTGAGCAAGCTCAAGTTGACTTCCTGGATAAAAGTTGTTCTGGCAGCTACAGCCAATGCTCTTATCCCATTGCTGGCAGCTGATTGGATGCCACTGGAGCTGTACCACTATCATCATTGCCTTGCAACAGAAGGATACTTGTACCTCCCAACAGACATGAACAGCCATCTTCATCCAGTGCCAGAGTAGAACTTGGTAAGAAAGGATTATTGATACAATCATATTTTTAAGGCTTCATTTTCATACAGCTTCTATGCAGAGATGCACAAGTGCAGAGATAAGGAGACATTTAAAATTAAGCAGGATCTCAAAAATGAAGCCTTTTTTTACATTAACTTTGAATGCTGACAGACTTTCAGTGGACCTGAGAAATGCAGTGATGCCTTTGCTGCTGAGAAGAATGACAAGAAAATGAAGCTTTTATTTTCTGAGCACAGGTATGATGTAGAGGCCCGGAGACTATAGCTGTGCTAGAAAAGCAAAAGACAAAACAGACCAAAGAAAGGCAGACAGGCCCACTTGCCAGATCCCTAGGCATCTCTCTGGGGCATTTTTAGAACTTTTTAAAAGACTTTTAAATAAGGCAGCCTGGCAGTGTTAATTTGTCAGAAACTATGGAGGCAGAGAATTATTTGGAACATGCAAACTAAACAAATCTACTTAATGACTTTTCTGACAAAGTGCCCCACCACAGTCAGCACCAAGAGACTGCTTAGTCCATAAAAATGGCCTGGTCTGTAAAAACACAAATACAAAATCTCCCTGCAGTCTGCATGAAGATTGCAGAGATAAGGCTCTCTCAGAGTACAACAGGAAGCTCTGAGCTGGCAGCAGACCTCCTATAAGGAATCTTGGAAGAGCTTTAAAGAGGCAGAGTGTTGGGACACAGGAGGGGAAATGAGTAACAAACAGGAACCCTGCACAAAAACAACTGCCTTCTGTGGGCTGTGACGCTGGTTTTTCTCATGCAGCATGGGGAGGCAAGGACGCTTCATTCTTAAACTTTCACCTTTGACAACAGCAGGCTAAGCATCAGTGTTAAGTAGCAAACCATTGCGTTTTGCAGCAGTTCTCTCCTTACACGGCCTCTTTCTTTTCCATGAACCAATTATTATCTGTGAATTGATCTTACTGGGAAAGAGATGATGGTTTTCCTACCAGATGTGCATACACACATGTTTGCAGACTATGGGGCTGTGTTTTCTTTGGTGTAAGCACAGAACTTACCTGTTGACACTGGCAGGCCCAAGTGCTTATGACACATTAGGACAGAGATCCCAAGACACGTGTATTAAATGTGCAGCCCAGCATTATGATGTAAATTGTGATGTTGTCTCTATAACTGGAATATGATTGGTTGCAATGAAAAAAATATACCAGCATACCTGGTGAGAGTAGTAAACTGTATGTGTGAGTAGAGATGGGGAGAAAACCTGGGTGCACCATCTAGATAAGATTGTATTAGATTACACCATGTAATCAACTCATGTTAGCCACTGGTTTCTCATTTAATAATGGAATGCCTTGATTAAAAATGTGAGCTTCTGTTGGAATGAGGTGTAGTAAAGGACTAGGGCTGCACACTTGGAGTATTGGTCTGCACTGCTCTTTGTAGACAGTGTTGTTTCAATTGCAAAGCATGCCCTTCCGTGTGAGCCAGCTGCCCAGCACTGGGTAAGCTGCTGTAGCACCATCTCACTGCCATGACTTGGATTTCAGCTGGAGGACACAAGGCCAAAATGGTCCAAAAAACGAGTCTGTGTCTCTCACTAGGGATAAAGGGAAAATATCTTTCAGGCTGTCACCTTGATTACACAGCTAGTTACTCATGTTCTGAGAAGAGGAGGGAAATACAGCCAACAGTGGGTAAGATACAGATATGGAACAAAAAATGGCCAGCTTCATCTGCCTTGCATTCTCTCATGAAGAATTGCTACAGGCATTTCTCATGCTTCTAGCAGAGAGGATAAATGACACCATTCTGCACAGCCACCAACTCTTATTCAAAGGTTTGACAAGCAGAATTATGACTTCCTGCTGCCCACCCTGCTCCTGTGCCAGAAGTTACCATCCCCACCATGACATGTACCTGCTTCCACACTGGGAAACACCGTGTCTTAGCTCAACACACCCACCAACAGCCTCGGGACTTGGAGAGGAGCTATGGCACCATGTTGAGCACGGGGCTGCACAGAGGAACCAGAGAGTGAGGAGAGCTAAAGCTTCTCTGGGCTGTAACTCTATGCCATGCACCAGGACTGATCACACAATCTTTGCTTACTTCTGAAGCTGAAGCTTTAGGAGAGGAAGGTCCTGCTATAGCTAATCTTTTCGGTCTTTCTAATGGCAGCACTAGTAATTAACCCTGAAAGAAGGTCTGAAAATACATAGAAGTAATGAACTTACATGGTGCAATTTAGTGCTGTGGATGCTTCTGTCTGAAAATTGGACAAAACCCACAGGTGTCATTGTCTGTCTCATCCAATATCAGTTTAAGCAGTTTGACATGAAGGCTCTGAGGAATGAAGCTGCAGAACGGAGGCAGCAGACCTTGCATAGGAAAACACAGGGATTCAATGTACAGGAACTCCATGTTTTTTCCAGGCTAACGCTTTTAAAAAATATGTACCCAGACTACCTGCCTCTTACCAATGAAAGAAAACAACAATTTCACCTTGCAGTTTTTCTCATGGCCAGTGTAAATCATCACCTTTCCCTGGATGCACTTAGGGACAATATTTTACACCAGCTTGTCATTTGAGTTCCAGAGTGGCTGGTGTGGGGTCATGAATTGTCATCTTCTTAGCACTGATGAATATTTTGTAGCCACAGGAGCATTTCCGGTTAACTAAGTGACTAAAGACTGAATGAATGGAAGCAGTTTGGGTCAAATGGATTATTTATTAGTGTCCCAGAGGAGACCCTGTCATTTTCGGACCTCAGAGGGGCAGAATCTGGGGCATTTGCATGTACTGCTCAGCAAACTGTCAGCACAGCACACTAACATATTCCTAAGAGCTGCCCTTATGTGAACTAATAGGAGGCCAAGTGATTAATAGGTTGATCTGTCGAAACTGTTAGTTTCCTAAAAGCATGAGTGAGTGGACTCATTGCTTACGATAGAAGAAGCTGTTATTAACATTCCAAGCTCTGGTTTTCGTTAAAGACATCTGGGACCTAGAACTGCGAAAGCCTATTTGGTTTTGCATTTGTGTCATAAATAAATGAAACACTGCATTTGTATACCCAGCACATATTTCCTGTAAGGAGCTTGCTTTCAAAGCAGTCAAAGCAAAATACATTGCCTGGTGGCAATGGCAGCTGATGGGGTACCACTTTGCAGCTCATGGGCTTTCATCTCTGGTAAGGATCATGTGACATGGGGAGATTTTGAGTTTCTTCATGCAGTCTTCCTTTTCCATGCCAAGATGGTACTCTGCTTTTATGCACCATGTGCACCCCAGGCACTTGGGAACTTGCTTTTTGGCAGCCATATTTCTAATCTACAAATACTGCAGAAGAATTTCTCCCTCCCCACCCACAATGTGCTTTGTGCTTGTACCTCCTTTTCTAGCTGTTGGGGAAAGCAAACCGGAACTGTAATTGCCACTAAATATTGCATTAACAAAAGAAGTGATTTTTTGAAACTGTCAGCAGCCTATGAAAGATTATAAAATAACAAATGGCAGAAAGACACAGGATGGCACCCTGGTTAAAGACTTGTATACCCTAGACAACCTGATTTTGACAGTGATGAGTCACCTAGGCTTAGGTCTAGAAAACAGCTTGGGTCTGGGGAAGGACTTGAGCCCTCAAGGCTGAACCACATGCTGCAGAAATTCCACTCAGCTAATGTTGCAGCCATGCCACTGATGGCACTGAGGTTCTGAGGGCACTGTGCATTCTGATGTATTTGTAAAATATGCAATTATCATACAAAGAGCACAAACTGCTCAGTTATCACAGTCTAAACCCATCCACTCCTCTTTCTATCTAGGAGCACTAACCACTGGACTGCTGTCTGTGTTACCTGCTCTCTAGTCCTTAGTGGTTTGGCCCACAGGATCAGCTGGAGGAGGCTCTCTCTATCCTGGACCTGCATGTCTCAGGCAAATGCTCCACATCTTGAGTGCCAGAGTTGGGAGGGAATGGGCACTCTTAAACTGTTAGGCTGAAGCTGTTTCCCTCGTGGGACTAGCCAGAGACTGTGATGTATAGCAGCTTCACACAGTAATTTAGGTCCTTCAGAGGAATTTGGCTTGGAAGGGTTTGGCTGCTGAATCCCTCCTCTCCCAGTACTCTGCAATCTTAGAATGGAATTATATGTGATAAAGCAAGAAACAACACAGAAAAATAAATAAACCAGAAATAAACCCAGAACCAGGCCTCAGGACTCCACACTATGATTACAGGAGCTGGGAGATCCTCACAGGGATCTTTGGATAGGAAGCTGCCTCCTGCTCGGGCTGAAGGAGTGAAACCCTCTCATTGTGCCCACAGAGGAATAGTCACAGCCTGGCTCTGCATGGGGAAAGTAGGAAAGCTTTGGGGGGACTATCTGTGATTGTGAAAGGACTGGCATTTTTCAAGAAATTGTCACCCTCCTCTGTGTTCAGGGAATCTCTTATTTACGAAAGGAGGTTGGAACCCTCCAGGCTCTGTTATACCAGAGCCTCTATCTACACACTTCAAGCGTATACAAACTGCACGGAAGAATGTTGATCCATCACTTGGGTCAAAAGGGGAAGAGGGGTAGAGCAACAGCAGACAGAAGAAATTTCTTGCAACACTGGGCACAACATGGATGGGAAACTGTTGTCCTGGTACAGGAATATGTTTTTACTGAAATAGATGAGACTGCCTTGAATTTTCAATTACCAGAAAACTGGTACTTGAACTGGTACATTACCGGGAAACTGGTTTCTTCAGCAGATGGGATGTCTCACTTCACATTCACTTTTGTTACATCAGTATTCAGATCCCACTTAGTCTTCTTTTTGTGAATCATGTTTGTAAACTGTTCAGTTCGGCTATTCAGACACTGGGCAAGGCCCTGCCAGTTTCTGTATGCTGGAAGCCTGGAAGCTATCAAAACAATCCCAAATGCCCAAAAAGAAACTATTTTATAACCTGCAAATCCTACTGATATCTTCCAGGTTCATCTACCATAATTCCTGCTTCCTTGTGGGCAGTTTTAGATCATGTACTGAAATGTTTCAATTGACCAGCACAGACTGGAGGTACCATGTGAAATAGCTAAAAGGTGCTGCAGCATGTTTTCATTACTGTTATTATGAGTTAGGAAATGTCTGTGCAGATCTCTCCAAACACATGTGGGCTGTCTCCTTCCGTGCTTTCAGTTGATTGAAAATTGTAAATGTGATGAACACAACATCAGGGCTTCCAAGGAGGAGCAGAGCCTCAATTCAGGTTTGTCAATCCTATTCCAGAGTCATGAGGCAGATTCCTGCTCTTAACAACCACATCAGGGAGTGAATATAGTCTGTGGCTGCTTACAAAGGACCACCTCATGATGCTCTCATCTGACATCCTCCCCATGGATCAGCTCTGGCCCATGGGAAACATGGTGATGAAGCAACCACTCCACAAACTAAACAGCCACTGTTTAAATTGCAAGGACGTGATTCTTGCTCTTATTCACAGCAGATGGAGGAGCAAACACAGTAGTCAAGGACTCAGTGTAAATGGAGCTGGCAGTGCTTTCCTGAGACAGCAGACAGCTTGAAACAATGGCTCTGAGAAGTGCGTCCTGCCTTCATTCATCGCACTAGGAGACTTGCCACTGAGTCCCATGGAAACAATGTGAACAGCCATATTCAGGGTTTCACTGCTGATTATTTTAGCAGACAGGATGGGGACAGGGTAGGAATGAAACCCATATGGGAAGTGGGAATTGCATGGTAGGAAGTAGGGAGACAACACAGAAAAAAATCAGGGAAGGGGGAAAGAAACAAAGACAGGAGGGGGTGAAAGAATAAACCCTCAAGGGCAGACATGGTGGTGATAATAAGGGACTTGCTCTTTATCTCCAAGTGACACTGGACCCAGTGTGGCAGGAACAGAGCTAACAGGATGAAGATAACTGGGCCATTTCTTCCTCAGTGAACATTTCACTTGTCTGCTGTGTACATTTCATATGGGGAGAATTGTTCTCTGGCTGGAGGACACAAACCACCCTTTTGGCATATCCCATAAGCTGTGAGAATACATCTCCTTTCAGCCAGACTCAGATTAGGCACCTAGCATTGGCCAAGGTGGGAGGAACCATCTCCTGGAAGTGTCTGTCCTCCTTCACCCTTCTGCAGGGAGACAGAGCTGTTCTCAGGGGAGGTGAATCCCATCCCAAGGATGGGTAGAAAGGAGTGTGTTTGCTGGATGTGTCTGTGCTGCTCAGTGGTGTGTCAGTCCCTGCTCTGCTAAACTGAATGGTGAACCACCTTCCTTCCAGGAACCAGGTGCTCAGGATAGGTAAGAGGTTTGTGTTCCTTGCTTCAAAGAGGCAGCAAATTACAGCTCTGGAGCCATATGGCACATCTGTACTAATTATTAAATGAACCTAGGACATTTTCTGGCACTGAGGCCATGTAGCATTGAACCACTTGTGTCAATACCAGTTGTGCTAATTCCTGTACCACGCCTGGAGCAGCTGCACAGGACAAAACTGTGCAAGAGACACTTCTATATGACAGAGTAAGCAATATACTGGCAACAACAATTTTACTAGTATAGAGGAACCTAGATCCAGATTACCCCAGCCACATCACAGTTTTACAGGTATCTCATAAATAGTACCCTGCCTATCATTCCCAAAGCACCTCTGGCTGCTGTCCCAGCTACTGACCCTGGAGCAAAGCAAGGAGGCTGTTAAGGAAACTTCCCTGTGTGACCACCCAGGAGCCACTCTGGCAGTCACACTTGCACCACCTGAGCTGGGACCAAGGCCCCTTCATGGTTACACGCCTCTCTCCACTCCCTGCCCCAGTCCGACCAAGTTTCCTTACCAGCTCAGCTCTAGGTTTCCCATAGCAGACTCTCAGACATCAGGATACTTAAAATAATTTAATCATGATGCAACAACAAAATAACAACCTGAGCTGTGTGCCTCCAAGGAGGGACCCCAAACAAAGGAAACCCTTGGCTTTTATACCCTCAGAGTCTAAGCCTGCCAAAGCCTGGCACCATTGCTCCTGCTGTGTCTCTGCGTGTCCAGTCATTTGCCCTTCAGCTGCACATCGAGCTGACAATACCAAATGTATTCCTAAACAAGTGGAAATGTCCAGACACAATCCAAAGGGATTCAGCAGCATTTCTTCAAAGAGCCCTCGCTTATATCTCATGAACTTTGAAAGACAAGAGACTGCTCAGCTCTGCAGGGGGAGTGATTCTACTTGTTCCTGTCAAGAGAAAGGAGAATGTCAGCTTTGTATCAGAAGTGGCTGGGATTGACAGCTGCCTGCTACCACACAATGAGGAAGCAACCTTAGCACTGTAAGCAGGATGTTTACTACCAGACATTCACAGAAACTATCAGAAAGGGTTGTGATAAGTGGATCTGATTCATTTTAGAACCCTTGAGGGCCTTTTCCTAATTTGCCACGTGATTTATCAACCTGTTATTGTCCTCTAGTGCTTTCCACGTATTGATGGCACTGACCTTGAAAAGCCCATGGCCTAATATGTGAATGATATTACTGTGTGTGGAATGATGACAGAATTCTAGGCCAGAGACTGGAGGTGGCCATGTGAATGTGGAGACCGAACAAGCTGGAGACTATTTCCAAATGCCAGTTTGTGCAGGCCAAGGTCCCAGAAGGATTCACAAAGCAATATCCACATGCTGGCCCTGCTGTCATTGCAGGCTAAAAGAAGTGACAGACTTGCCTTCCCTGCTGAGCCATCCACAGCTGAGCTGCTGAGGAATCCCCACAGAATAAGGCAAGCTCTGTCCAGTTAAGTCACACTTAAGTCTTGCAAAACATGGTGCTATTGTCTCTGCTTTACAGAGAGGAAAGTGGGAAGTGTAAGATTGTAGAGTACAGCAATGGCAAAAGGAAACAGCAATCCCTCAAGCCCTGCTTTTGCCATTTCAGGTGGGGTTCTCCCACGTGGGAGATTTGAGAGAAGTTCTCATCCTACCAGACACATTGTCCTGGGATCATGCCCCTCCTTATGGAGTCACTCATTGGTTTCTTATAACTATTGCAATAAACAGTGACCCAAGAGGTCACTTCCCCTCCTGCTCACAGCCAGGACAACTCAGGATATTTCTTTATACAGGAGAATATGACTTGAAAGTGTTTAATGCACCAATCAGGCTGCAGCTGCTGGGTGAAATGCAAGCACGGGTCAGGTCAGCAGGCAGTTTTCCATGCATTTCCAACAGGACATCCAGTCTACACATCCTTCAAATTAAGGCTAAATATAGACTGGGTTAATGAAATTCAAAAGCTGCTAGGTAGAGAAGAATGCACTCTGGACTTCTACAACTAAAAAAATCCCCTTTAAATCTGAGGGAGATCTTATAGATTATTTATGTTGCCTAAGCATGAGCAGGAATGTGAAGCTCAGATGCCTAACAGGTCAGGAATTAAAATAAGACTCAGCTCTGCTCTTTGCTCTAAACAAAATGCAAAGTAAAGCCTGCCCCAATCCCAGTTTCAGACAAGTCCTGTTCCACCATAGCTGCACAAACCTACTTTCTCTTTGTCATTCAGAGGGGCTCTCTGACTGCATTTCTGAGCTGTTTTCAACTACAGTAAAAGAAGCAGGGAACAAGATCTGTTTTTCTCACTCATCAGTTGAAGGTTTGCTGAAAAAGCAAACACTAATGAGAGTACCACCAAGGGGTGGTAAATGAGTGTTAGAGTGCAGTCTGACCTGGGAGCCAGCCTTGCACAGGAAGATGCATTCTGTCTTGCAGAAAACAGAGCAGTAGCTCCAGCAGCATGGTTTTTGCAATCCACAAAATGACCAACAAGAAGGGGACAGATGAAACTTCCCTGTGTGAAGATGTCAGGGTCTGGCCCATTTGGGAGAACAAAAACCAGGGACACAGACCAGGTTATAACAGTCACTGGTCTCTTCTCGCCATCTGAGAGGTGCAGCTGTTTGTTTCTGCTTGGGAAGCAGGTAGGATGCTGTGACATCTGAGGAGATCATTGGGGTTGAGGTGGGAAATGTCTGTGTTGTCGCAGAGCTGGGGTTGGCAGTGGGTGTGTGGCTGTTATCACTCACTGCAGGGAAAGCCAGGATCCTGCCATAGTCCTGGTGCAATCCGGAAAGGACCCTGAGAGCTAAACACAGCCTTTAACCCAAGCTATGGCTCTTGGTGGAACTTCAGATCTCCTCAGCCACAGCAAGGCAGCAGCTCGGGGTGTGGCAGCGCCTGCAGCGGATTTAAGGACTCTCGGGGTGACAGCCTAGCCAGGCGCGGGGCACCGTGCCGGGCCCATTGCCCCTCTCTCAGTGAGGGGATTGTTGCCCTGAGCTCCTGCAGGCACAGGGGGGCTCTGCCTGTTGCTTCTCCCGCGGGGTTTATCGTGTTTCCAGCGGCCGGCACATCGCAGGGTGGGTGGGCCGGGGGCAGCCGCGGCCGCTAGGGGGGTACCGAGGGCCGGGCCGGGGGCGGGCGCGGTCCCAGCGCCGGGTGCGGGCCTCAGGTGCGCGGCGCCCCCGCAGCTGCGCCGGGCCGGGCCCGCGGCCGCACCGCTCCAGGTGTCCCGGGCCTGCGGAAGGACGGGACCGAGCACGGCGGAGCGGTGCCACCGGCCTCCGCTTCCTCAGGAAACGGCTGGGACCCGTGAGCAGCCCGCAGCCAAAACCTGCTTCAGATTTAAACCTTGCCCTAGGAAACGGAGCCCGGGATTCCCTGGCACTTGCGCTGGGAGCTGGGAACTCACGTAGGCAGCCGCTGGCGGAGAGGCCACGGGCGCGGGCTGGGCTCTGCGGCCCCATGTGCTCTCTGCATAAGCTCCGTTTGCCTGGAAGTCCCCAGCATCCAGAGGGGAAATGGCCCTGTTTGTTCGCTCCTGAACTCCTGGGACACTCCTGACTGACGTTTGGAGAGCACAGAAAAGAATCCTCCCAAAATGAAAATGCAGGGGACGTCATCAGAAACCAGTGTAGTCAGGGCTTTCTTGCAAAACGTTAAGCGCTGAAACGCTCGTCTGCCAAAGAGATCAAAGCTGATAAATCAGGAAGTTTTCAGTTTGGCAAAGGCAACTTTGCTGAAGCCATGAACTGCATGATATTGCAGATCTGCTCTGTAGACAGCACTCGTCCCATACAGCATCCAGACGTACACACTTTGTGGGGGATCACTTAGGGTAAGTGAACCTGAACCCAGACAGAACTTCCAAACATGCCTTTCCCCAAGGTTTACTGCCAGGACATGATCCCTGAACTTCTTTTACACTGAGAATAATTAATCCCATCTCTGTCAGGAGGCCACAAGCTTCTAGAAATCAATCTGAAGTAGCGATTCCCAAAGAGAAGTGTCTATTTTTACAGTGGTCATGTGGAGATGGTGATCCTGCTTTTTCTGGCAACCCTGGAGAAATTCCTCTCACCAGCATTGTCCACCTGCGTGTGACAATAATAGCTGGTGACTCAGGATGATGGGGTATGCAACACTTCCATGTCTCTCACAGTTGAGTCACTGGCCGGGATGGGGTGGGCCCAGCTGGGAAAGCAGTGTGCAGGATGTGTCTCAAATGTGCGGCCAAAGCAGACAGGTCCTTTTCCAAAGCCTGCCTGCGGGACCGAAGGTAAATAGGGATAGTTGATGTAAGCCAGAGTAAGTGCATGGCCTCAGAAGGGTGTTTCCTCTCTCTGTCCCTTATACCCAACCCTATCTGTGAGGAAGTGCAGCAGCATCTTCTGCCTCCTGGGGGAGAAGGACGAGCAGGGAGTATCAGCCAAGGCATGAAGCACAGCTGCAAGGCGCCGTATCGCCCTGTCCTCCTCCAGCTCTGTGCTTTGCCCCGTGGAGGGTAGAGGCACAGCACCTGCTGCACGGGGCAGTGAATGGATACACTCAGGAACTCGTGTTTACCAACACCTTCATCAGCCCACAGCTCTCCACCTGCTCCAGGAATAGTTGTAGAGAGATATTTGCATTGGAGTGTTTGCAATTCATACTTAACTGATATCTGTTTTTCAGGAAAAGTCCTAAAGTAAGTTTTTATTTGTTCACTTCTTTCACAACTCTTCCCTGTTCAGGTTTTATTTTGAGCCAGCATTAAGAGTGTATACTTTTCCTAATATTTGTTATTTTGCATTTGGATTTCTTTCATTGTGTTTTTAGCTTCAAAGTTTTTGCATTTCTGATATGTTATGAGGCTATTTTCTGCAGATATTTCATACATTTTCTCTTTGGTCCTTTATTACATAACTTCACTCTAACTTTGCTTTTTCATCTAGAAATTATACAGTGAAAAAAATGCACTTCAGCATAATGTTATGCAAGTGTAACAATCAATTCAAACATTTCTTCCATGAAGGAAAACAGAAATTCTTCTAAGCATGCAGAAACTGAAGTCTCAAGTCTGCTTTTATTTATTCTGACATCAGTCAGGAATGACACCAGCAAGTTTCATCTGGGTGGAGTTAGCAGTGGAGAACTGGATTTTCACATGTGTAGATGTGCACTTTTCAAAGTATTGATCCTTCAGAATATGTCCTGAGATAACCCTGGCTCTAGAATAGCACCCATGAAGTCAGCAGTGGGGGCAATAAAGACGTGGGAGAGGGAGGGCTATGGGATGAACCCCCAGGTACTAAAGCCCCATGAGCATCTCAGAGTAGTTGCACACTGGAGCAACCCAGCAGCACCACCACACGATGCAGACCTGCCAGCAGCAGTGGTGGGCTGGCTTGGCCAGCGGTAGCAGGTGAGCTGGAGCAACGTGGAGTTCAGCATGAGCTAAGCTCCCATGGGCTTTTCCAGCTTTTGAGCCAGCTTTTTCAGCCCATGCCGAGCTCCACGTTGCTCCAGCTTGCTTGTTCTGGATACCACACTCCTCCAGCTAACCCAAGCGGAGCTGTTGGCCTCACAGCTGCAGCCTTGTTGCAGCTGTACCTGCACAGAGCCTCATGCAAGCCGCAACAGCCCCCAGCCCATACTGCGTTACACTGACATGAGCCTGGCTGGGTTTCAGTCAGGTAAAGATACTCTGACTCTTGTCTTAGCTCTTGCACTGTGGGACTTGGGGTTCAAATTTTGGGACTGCTGCCTTGCTCGTTCAGGCTCTTGGAAAAGGCTCCAGTCATTAAGGCCAGCAAAGGAAGAGATGGGACAGCTGAGCTGAGAGCAGCATGAGCTGAGCCAACACAGAGCCCCTCTTTACCTCGCTTTGCAGAGAGTAAAACCCTCAATTTTTTGGGTGCAGGAAGTGATAGGGAACCTCATAAGATTCCTCAAGCAAATACCATGATTTTTCTGCCTTTTTTTTTTTTTTGTCCTTTCTTTATATGATTATTCTTTTAAACAACTGGTTTCTATTCTGGGTTAATTTGCATTTTAGGCTGTATTTTGAGATTGATTTTTATTTTATTTGGATCTGACACAAATGTTTGATTCCAAGTGCCTCTGAGGTTAACAACTTGAGGCAGCTCTCATTTTATCTGAATGGTTTGGGCTAAGCTGAAATGTAAACTTTGGACAGGACAGTTTACTTCCCAGATGTTTCTCTCTGTGATTTTTCATATTGTCCCAATTCCCAAAAGTAACTGGGGGATGGTCTCAGTGTGGCAATGTGGCCAGGAATTTTGATGTAATCCCTTGCTGGAGGTGCTCCTCCAGCATTCTTTATCAATTAAAACCCAGACTCTGTGCAATATCTATCCTAATTGCTAATAACTAGCATAGCACAAGCAAGGATCAACTCTTTGCTTATAGGATCAAGGTGTTTATATTATATTTTTTTGTGGCTGTGGCAGGAGAGGTTGTCTGCCTACCCTACAACATCTTCTGTCTCCATTCTGCCAAATAGCTGCCTCAGGATAATCCAAGAAAAAAAGCCCTTTTTCTGTTTCTCACAGAATACTCCTTGGAGTTAAAAGTGACATATATTGGGTTGTTCTCATGACAGGGCTATGCTTCAGCAATGTGGGACCCTGATAAACACTTTGAGATAAGCTTTAAAATGTATTTTCTAAAGCAAATTTCTTGTTTCTTTCCTCATGCCCAGGCCCCAGTTGTGGAAAGTTTTGCAGGTTCTTGTGCCCAGGGCCAGCTTAACCCCTCATGCTCTTCCCAAGAGCAAACTACAGCCCAGATCTCTGCAAGTGGAGAGGGATTCACCAGCTGTTCCACAATTATGAGCAGAAGAAAGGTGGATTTGGGGGCAGAAGTTACCCTGGACATTTGAACAAACATCAGGCAAACTTGGTGCCTTTCCTTTGCCAAGCTGCAGTTTGTCAGGTGTCCGGAAGGACTGAGCAGAAGTCTAGGCAGGATTAGAAAGGTTCAGGCATCACAAGCAGAATAAAGGTCACAAATCCAGAGCAAAGGCTGGGATGGGAGTGCAGCTTTGAAACCCCAGCATAATATCAGCTGATTTCATGATGATGAGCACAAAGGTCACCAAGAAACGTGCCACCTTTTGGAGGACACCACAGTTCTGCCCTTTCACATGGGCAGTCATACCCGAGGCTAAAATACACCAGTATACAGGCAGCAGAGGTACAGTCTCCAGTGGCTGAACCTCCTTACAGGAAATGTGTTTTCCCTTCAAATGATTAGGCCGTTTTTTCCTTCCTTTTTTACAGGAATGGTGTTAAAGTGCAGTTGTCCTATGCAAAGTGCTTTTTGCATAAATAGGACTCGCCCAGCCTGATCCTTGTGTGCATGCAGTCAGATCTGCTGATTTCAGTGGCCAAAAACAGACAAACTGCTTTTTTATTCCTCTGGTCTTACCACAAATAACCAAGTGAAGCTTGGGTTCTCTTTTTTCTCCCCTGGACATTTTCAACAGACTCAGGCGTGACATGAACTTTGAACAGATGGCATCTAACATGAGGACAGGCTAGTCCCTGATTCTCTCAAGCCAACTTGCTCCATTTCTTTAGGCGTGGTTTGGTAAGGAGTTGGACTTCGTCTGTGTCCCAGCTCTGCTGCTGAGCCCAGTGAACACAGTAATGTTGCTTGGCAAACTGAGGGCAAGCACCCTTCAAATCAGCAGCTACTTGGACTGGGGAGACAATTATTCAAAACTGGGGAATAGGAAGAGGAGACGAAAGGGGATGCTTGTACTGCTGGCCCCAAGCGAAAACACAGGTGCCAAATTTAGGAGCACGGTGTCCTACGCCTCTCCCTGGCTCAGCAGAGGGGCGTGTACACAGAGCGTGGGAGCCAGGGGCGCTCCCCGTGCAGATGGACATGTTTGTGTTTGTCACCTCCGTGTCAGGATGAGCCGGAGGCACGCTCCGCTCCCCTCCCCCTGCGCTTGTATCCTGTTTTCCCCGTGAAGGAAATCTGGGCAAGCAGTGCGGAAGAGCGCCGGGGGGTCCCGGCCGCCGCGGCGGGACGCGGGCAGCAGGGCAGGGTTTGCCGCAGCACACCTGCCCCGGCAGGCAGGTGCGGCCCTGGGGCTGTGCCCTGCCCCCCGCAGCAGGAGCCCCCAGGCAGGGAATACCCACCCTTAGGCAGCTTCATCCCCAGGGCGGCAGTGTTTGAGGAGCCTGGGCACACCAGTGAGGTCTGTGGGAAGTGACGCAGGCAGGAAAAGACCCAAAGAGCAGGCACTGCCCCAGCCAGGTGAACTTTCCTCGACCCAGTACCTTGCCTTCCAACCAGCACTCCTCAACACTGTGTGGCCATAAAGTCATAAATGCTGGTGCAGTGAGGTCACCAGCTCCCTGAATGGCAACAAGAATTTGCAGAAATGAGCATTTTTGTGATGAGGGAAAAGATAACAGATGAACCATCTGAGTGCTGCTCAGGCCTGGGATGAGGTCCCAGAACATGTTGGCTAGGTGGTGGCAGCAAACACTGACTTCCAACAGAGAATGGTGCAAGGATGACCCATACAAGAGGGAAAGGAAAACAGCACAGGTGAGCCTGTGAGAAGCTGTTTCAGACACAGCGCTGCACAGGCACCAAAGGACTTGGAAAGATACAAAGTGGAGGAAGTCTTTAAAGGGGTAGAGGGAGATGATGAAGCCAGGGGGAAAGGTGAAATGGTGGCCGGGACCTTTCACAAACTTGTAACTGAAGACGTCTGTCTGTTGACCCCTGGAGATTGGCAGGGTCTCAGGCTGCTGTTGGGAGTCATGGCAGATGGAGGAATGCAGTCCTTTCACCATTAATCTCTTGATGTGTGAGAGGAGAGGCCACCTGAGGAGAGAGTGGATTAATACATCCAGCCTGATGAAGATCTCAACAAAGTCCTTTCAGAATTTACAGGAAAACTCATAGTGAAGGATATTGATAGAAACATACAGCTCACCACCTTTTGAGATTTGATTTTATTTTTAATTTATCAGTTCATGCACACAGCTCAAATCCTCTGAGCTGCTGTGAACGTGTGAGCCATGAGCCACGACCAAATCACAAGAGGCGGATACACTGTGTATGAGTTGGCTAAATAAGTTCATGGCAGCGAGACACCGGTTCCGGAAGTCCTCACAGATAGATTTAACTGTACGCCAGAGATAAAGCCCTTCATTCCAAAAGGATGGCATCTTGAGCACATACTGGGGTTGCTTGGGGTTGTGTTTGGTTTCCAGAAGTGGTACAACCAGTACGTTCATTTTTTTGGTGCTTCAGGCTGATGGAGTATGTGTAATAGCTGTCCTCCCCACCCCCAGCGGCTCTGCCTGTGTCCACACAGAACCAGGTCCGGGATGCTGTACACAGATGCGTGTTTGCAGGAAGAGGGCTCTTCCACACAGGAAGGATATTTTTATAAACGGGAAGTGTATTCTGCTACCAGATTTACTTCAGTGTCCAGTCCTGGTTTAGGTGGAACTGTCTCATCAAGGAGAAGAAAACAAGAAGTTCATTCACAGGATGGCAGAACAAGTTAGCACATGATAGAAAAATACACACCAGCCTGATTCTATTCTCAAGAATGATTTCAGAGGGGAATTATTCCACCAAGTTTAGTGAATTGACTTGAGCTACATCTGATAATAAAAAATCAGAAGAGACTGACTGACTTCATCACTGTTTCCAAGCTTTGAGGTGCATGAAAAGGGAAGATAGTTGCAATCACACCCTCCTCAGCACATCTGTAGCCCTGTAAACAATAGGAGCTGATGCAAATGCCACCCCTGTGGGGACATCAACTGTCATATCTCCTAACCTTTGATGACACTGCATGCAAGCAGAGGAACTTGAGTTGAACTATCACTGTGTATTGCAAACAGGCCTTAGAAGGAATCCCTGCAGCAATTTTGCAATGTCCCTGATGTTATTCACCCTCCCACTGTACAGTACAGGTATAAAAGACCAAATTATTAATCCAAGGGACAGTTTGTTCAGGTGAAAAACTCAGAAGACACTACAGCTGTAAATAGCTGGCCACTGGTCAAGGATTAGTGTCAGGATATGTGCACCCATCAGGTATTGCTTTAAACTAACTTTTCTGGGTGCTGCCAGCAGTGCAGCAGGAACTCAATCCAAATGTCCTCTACTATGAAGGAACATCAGCTTGGACCCTGATTTAAAATCACTCATTTTCTGTAAACTAGGCCAAATCAGATCAGCAGGTCTAAATATTCCTTTACTCTTTGGCTTCAAAGAGCACCAGGGTGAATCTAGATTATACTTTGTCATTCTGTCCCCATCTTTCAGCCTAACAAACCTGATCTCTATGATATGTAGGAATGTGCAAACATGGAACACAATGTCTGTTGGTACACATTTCTCTGCATTTACACAGGAATCATATAGACAGCTTTACTGCTTGGCAATGTCAGAAGTGCACCCTCAATAACTTTTATAAATAGAGATCCCTGAGAAAAGTTGGTCATTCACTGCTGGAACATGCCTTCCCAGCGAAATGGCAAGTGAAATCCAGATGTGACTGGAATGTGAAACAACTCTAACCTGTGCGGTGATGGTGGTATCTTCCTCGAGCCATTTCTCAGGACTGCTGGTGTCCTCTTCCTTACTCACTCTTCCTAGCCACCTCCAGGCCTACAAGAGGAACATATGGTTTCCAGGCCATGAACTTTGCCAAGGATGTCTTGTTTTCTCTTCCAAAGCAGTTGGAAATTTCAGCCTGTCAGACTATTTTTTTTATCTGTTTATGTCTAGACCAGTTTATGACTAGAAAACTTTGGTGGGAAGCACGACACATTTCTTACATAATTTTCCTGATTTCTCAGAATTTGAAGCCATTTTCCAGAATGATGATATCATTAGAAATCAAAGCATATCTGCTACATTCAGACGGAAAAAGCAAATTATTTTCTTCAGTTTAGGTCTCCTGAGTAAATCCTGTCTAGTTTGTCAGTGTACTTCCAAGACACAGGAAGGCCCAAAAAGCTTGTGGAAGGACAGCCTGATGCCATAGTCTGCCCCAAACAAGTTGGTTTTTCCCAAAACTAGATCTCACAGAAAATACAAATCTGTTGCCTTCAGAACTTGGACTTCCCTCTCCCTGTTTCACCCCTGCCCAGGGCAGAAGCTACCTGGGGCAGTGGTACCAACCGTCTCTCTCCTCTTTCACTTCCCTATTGCTAGCCATGCCCAATCCTCTCCTCATCATACCAGGGCCAATCTGGATGGAGCATGGTATCCCAATATTGCACAGTGGGACTGGGAAGAGATAACTGGAGGTGCCTATGCATACTAGGATATACTTCAGGTACCATCTGTTTCAATAGAGAGGGATTAGGTTTAAAAGGTACGATGCCCTCTCATGTGCATAATGCACAGTCCAGACTGCATCAGCCATTACTAGGAGGTGTTACCAGGCATTTGCAGCCCTGCTTCTGCCCTGAAATGCTCTTTTCCTAGGGGGTGTTTTCCACATCCAAGACTTTTTTCTCTGCAGTCCTCAAAACATAGTGCACTGTGTGTCTGGATGCTGGAATCTTATCTGTAAAAGTTGGTGGTCACTGATAATTCAACCTCCTCTTCTTTAGCTGGCATTTGTCCTTAAATAAACAGTGTGCTTCCTCTTTCTCTCAATTAAACAGTGCAAATCAAGAGCAATTCCGGTTCAGTGTGGGCTTAAAACAGAAACCAAAGGCCAGAAATAATTTTTATTTGTAAGGAGGAGTTCATGGAGGAGCAAGGTGCCAGATCAGCAGCCCAAGAGACTGCAGGATTTACTGAAAAATAGCCTAATTCCCAGCAAAGTCCCTGTGCCTTGTGTTTCCTATTGCATGGCCCTGCACCTCCCAGAGGCTCCCTGCCAATAGGCAACACTAATCTCCTGCACGTAGGTAGGATTTCAGGCACGAGTGGTGCTGCAAAGCTTTCCAGAACAGGTGCACAGGGAGCTTAGTTCATGGCCTCAACTGGGGGAGAGGTCAGTCCACCCGAGCCCACCAGGTATCCATGCTCTACACCACCATTATGGCATCCAGTCTCTCCAGCAGAGACTGGACCAAAGTCATCAAGTCCCTTCCTCTGCTCTCCCCAAAAAGGGAAATGAAAAGAGAAAATAACAACAACAAAGGATGTAGCTGATGCTTTGCACTTATTATTAGTGGAGGAAGGGCTGGGATTAATCACCCCCCCAGAAGCAGCTGTAAAGGATGGAAGTAGTTGATCAAAGTGGACTTTGTTATTCCTGATGCATCATTCTGCTGAGCAATGAGAACTGGTGTGAGGCACTGGAGCTTCAAAAAGACTTTAATGACTCCAAGGCTCGAACCAAGGACACCGCTGGAACGAATCGAGAAGGAAATCCAGGGCAAGGTGGAAATGGTGGAAATGAGTGCTTTGGTCCGAGGAATTTTTCCACATCTTTCATTTCCTAATTCCATACCTTTGAGGTAATAAAATCTGTAATGGCAGAAAAAAAATAGTGGGACAATGGGAAACGTTCCTCTGTGGGATCGGGCTACGTGTGGCTTGGCTACACCTGATTGCTGCAGTGCTGCGTGAGGGGAACAGAGGGCACAAGGATCCACATCATTTGACACTCCTGAGCTGTGACAAAACTCTGGTTGCTCTGCCTCCTCCCATCCCAGAATAACCCCTTGTATTGCTGGGCAATCAGTGCGTCCCTCTGAGGCCTGAGCAGGCTCCCTCTCCTCCTCGCTGGACAAACAGATGCACAGCAAGCACCTTCTCCATCCTTGGAGTATGTAGCCTTGGCATCGTCCCTCGTTAGCTGTAGAGGCAACAAGCCACCCTGTGCTAGAAACTGTAGTAGAAAGTCCTGATTGAGTCTGAAGAACCTCTGCATTCCCCATGGGACTGAGCCTCGGGGAGTCTGTCCACTTTTAAATTGCACTGACATCATGAAGCTCTACCAAACATAAGATTGCCCTCTATTTGCAAGGCAGCTCTCACCATACATTGGAAAAGAAATATATGCTCTAAGGGGTTTCTTTGCTTTTGACACATCCACCATGTCCTTCTCTCCTCTCTTTCCTTCCTTCCTTGCTTCTGTTTATAGAGCAAATGGATCCAAAAGAGCACTTCCTACTGAGTAGTGCTACCTTGTCTGAGGCAGTCAAGGACGTGCTGTCCAGAAGTAGCCTTTTCTCCTGCTAACAAGGTATTGCTCCTCTTTTGAAAGGAAGTCCACAAGCATGTTCATATCCATATGGACACAGAGTTTATCAGAGCTCATTATCATCCTCACTGGGTGAATGGCTTGGTGTTTTCCATAGGTCTTGACTGCCGTGGAGACAGGAAGGCATCTCTGGGGAGTTCAGATGCAAAGCTTCATCTATAGACACAAACTGCTCTCAAAGCCCTGTGCCAAGTCAGCAGCCCTGCAGAGCTCCATCCCTGCTCATACAATGTGTGGTTCCTCTGCCCTCAGTTGGCACACAATTCCGTGAGTGAGGAAAGAGTAAAGTGTGTCAGACTCAGTAAGCAGAATGGTGGGTGTAAGTGGGTCCTGAATTAATAATCTGGTGGGGGGGTGTTGTTCTGGCAAAGACCACAGCACAAGGCTATGTGCTAGGCAGTTGCCTCTCCTGCCAGGGTATTTGGATGTAATACTGGGTATGCTGGATAGCACTGGAGTTGTTAAGGGAGTGCCCTTCATGAGCAGTAATGGGGTTTGGAAACATTAGGCTTGATGCTGAGCTCTCTACTGTTGGCTTTCCACTAACCTGGTCAAACCTGAGCAGAAAGCTCAGATCTTCCAAGGCATGGTAGGGACACTTGGAACAACAGTCAAGAAGATGGATGAAAGCAGGAGGCCTAAGGATGCAGCAGATTTCAGTCTGCTTTCAAGTCTACTGCTCAGCTCACTGTATGTACTTAGTTGTAGCCCCCTTCTGCTCATCTGTGGGGAGGACAGCAGTACCTTCTCGTGCCTGATCCATTGCCTCCTCTTATTACTGTTACCAGAAAACACCAGAGAAACACAAGCATCAGGGAATATATGCTCTGTTACTTTCTCCCTCTGTTTCCAGCAAAGACCTATGGCTCTGTTTCTTGTCACTTTTGGCAGGAAGAATCCATTATGCATTTTGTGGTTAAAAGTAAAAACTGAAAGCGTATCCCTCCCTTCCCCTTCCCCAAATCCAGCAGCTGTTGAGTCAGCTGTTTTGCTTTCTCAGCTTAAATGTGCAGCAGCATATCCTGGTGAGGGACAAAACAAATTAGCCTGTGGAGTAGAATGATGAGATGAGAAATGGAGAATCAGAACCACATGTCTCAAGAGGGAATATGACACCCCGGCATGATGGCCAAGGAACTTGCATCTTGACTGTCACAACATGCTCAATGCCACATGGACTTGGGGACTCCAGGAGCTTTTTGAAATCACTTTGTGCTGGGTATGTTATGTGCAGGGCAGGATCTGCTTGGCAGAAGAGAAGTATGTGCATTTTTGATGGAGTGATGCCTTAAGAAGGCTGACCTGAAACAGAGACTGGACAGAGCTAGAGAATAAAGTACATATTTATTGAAAGAAATACTGCAGGGAAATACTCTGCTGTACTTGATGCAGATGGGACTCCACGATCTACCTCCTCCAGAGAAGTTGTACTTGCTTTCAGCTTTCGTGAAGGGATGGAGCCTTGTCTTGCTTATAAAAGAGTCTCCTGTAGTAGCTGTGCACTGTGACTCAGTCAGTGTGTGTGGAGTCCTGCTTCCTCCCTTCCAGCTTGCTTTTGTACTCTACAGTGGGCAAGGTGGACCTGGCCTGAGCACAGCTGTCTCTGTCCCTGGGGATGTGACATTAGCTGGGGTAGGGAAGTGCTCTGGCTGCATCCCCTTCCTCTTGCTGTGGAAATATTCCCTGGGGGAGCACCTGATTGGTGTTGTAAGAGCATCAGGACAGGCTGAGCTTCTCCTCTTCTGTATTCTGCAAAGGATTGAGGAAGGCAGGAGTCTCCAGCCTCAGTGAGCAAAGAAACTTGATATCTGCTGCTCCCCTACTGCATCTGGGGAGAGTTGGGACTCCAGGGATGGGTTGGAGGAAGCAGAGCCACACAGCCTCAGCAAGTGCAGCTGAGTGGGTGGAATGTGGCATGCTGAGAGGGAATTGCCTTTGTCATTTCAACACAAGTGAATTCAGAAATTCCATTTCTGATGATGTCCTGAACTCTGCCCACAGTGTCATCAACACCCCAGCTCTGACAAAACAAACACAGAACCCTGGCCTAAGAAAAAACCCAAAGCCCTCCCTAGCAGCAGCCACAGGCTTGCGCCCAGCTTCATAGCAGCACCCTCCTTCAGCCCCTGGTATCCAGGTATCTGCTCTGTTTAGACAAGCAACTTGGCTAAGCTATTCCACTGCAGATCCACTAGGCTAACATCATCACACAGGGAACACAGGCAGCCTGTCAGACAGGCAAAAGTGAAGGCAAAGCACATGGGCATTAAGTTAGATTGGCACTGGTTTCCAAGCAAACACCTGGATATTTAAAATATTCATCCTGGTTGGAAGCTGCATCAAGGAAAGGAGGAGAATTTCTGTCTCCCTGAGCAGGGGCTTGAGGGGCACCCTGGGCAGCAGCTTTCATACATGATGAAGAATGCTCTGTCTGGCATCCATCCACCTGGATTCCTACACATTTGGAAGATATGTAGAGCTGATAGGGCTGATTTCTTCCCAAAATAACTACAAGCAGTGGAGCTGCATGAAAAAAAGATATTTCTATTTTGAAAACATCTTCCTGGGAGGTCTTCTTTTTTTTTCTTTATTTCCTTTTTTTTTTTTTTTTTTTTTGCTTTTTGTTCTTTACCTTCACGGTGGTGAGGACAAAGCATGAACCACATGAAAAAGACAACGGATCTGAGGCAGAAGCTGATGGGAAGGGGGAGTATGGGCAGTGAAGTGCTTTTCTCTCCCATTCTATTTTATAGAGTGGGAGAGAAAAGCAAATAGGGCCAAGAAGGCTAATGGAAGTGACAAATAAAGGCAAGTCCACATGGATCAGCTTTGCTATGTGTTCTAGGCTGAGAGTATGTGGGAAATATTTTTTGGGGGTCAGTTTGGCAAAGGCCAGGCCATGTGCAAGTCCCTCAGTACAAAAGAGATTGTAGCTCTTTCCCATGCCTTGACCAGTGTGTAATCCCAAGCTACAATCTTTAAAACTGTAGCTATTTCACAGTCTGCTGGCTGCCCACCCAGCAGGCAGCTTCCCCAGTACAAAGGGACCTTTCCCGGCAGAGTTCCTGGTCACAGAGAGGCACAAACACCCAGGATCCAGAAAGCAAAACTCTGCTGGTTTCAGCTGGCCTGATGAAAACTCCCTGCTGCTGCTTGGGAAGTCCCGGTGAATGCAGCTTGGGGAGCAGGTCCTGCAGCAGTGTGGGGCAGCAGCGCGATGAGTCTGGGTGTCTGGTGATCTTTGTCAAGAGGCAGACTGAGGAGTGGGCATGTATATGGTCACTGAGAAGAAATCAGGGCTCTGGAGGCAGCATGCCTGCAGGAGCTGGTGTTTCTGTCTCTCCACAGAGAGGAATATTCAGGGTTTGGGACTCAGAGGGAGTAAAGTTTTTTTGCACATAGGTGCAGATCAAGCAAGCAGGGCTGGCATACCACTGCTGCCTTTTGTATCTTACTGCTGTTCTGGATTGCTGTGACAGCAGCAAGAGGGATGGAGGTATTCCCTTGATGCCAGCAGTAATACGAACACTCAGAGTGAGCTGTGGCATTGCATGCTCTCTCCTCTGGGCTGGCAGAAGTCTTGGCCTTCACTGGGGCCACCAACATAGCCCACTTCTCCCTAACTCAACCTTCACTGTGGCCTACCCTGAGCAACCTTGCGGGGCTGTTGCAGTGACCCTGCAGCCTTTCCAGCCATGCTTAGTGAGGTTAATATTCATCTCCCATGGGGCAGTTGCTAAGTGACTCCCACAACATGACATGTGATGAAAGCCCAGGTCAGGGCAGCTCTGACCTGGCCACCCAGAGCTCAGCCAGCAGAGAAAGACAAAGCCTCCCATGACTGTGCTGCTGACAGACTCTGAGCCTCCAGCACTGGGGACTGAGGAGCTACTGCACTGTATGGGCATCTCCAAGAACTGTAAGGCTGTGTCTGTGCTGTTCCTTGAGCAGTGTCTTCTCTGCCCAAAGAGAACAAGACCAATGCTGCGCTCACCTAAATATCATCTGAGCAAAGGGGACTAGAGCTGACTGTCCCCAGCATGAGGATTGCCCAACTCAGAGACCAAGGGCACACAGCACCCCCGGCCATCAGGCTGCTGCTGAAAGAGGTATTCCAGAGCTGCTTGGGTACAGCACACTATGTTCAGAGTAACATTGCTTGGCTGACTGCTCAGCTGGCTGCCCATGCAGGAGGCAAAGAGGAAGCCTGCTGCTGTAGCAGACAAGGTTTATCCAAGGCAGGATCCTCCTGGAGAGACAGAGAGGAAGAGGGTCACCTGCCGGGTTGTATTTCAGCACTGCACACTGCTTTAGTCCCCTATCCCTTCTGCGGCACACCCCCAGCACAAAGGCTTTGACACCAGGTGATTATCTGAAACTAGAGACACACGATGTTGGTGCATCTCTGGTTACAGATATTATATCCAAGCCTTTGCTCTTACTGATCATGAGTGTGTTGCCTTGTGGTTTGTTTTTTTGTTTGTTTGTTTTCTTACATAATTAATACAGTGAAATGAAAATACTGTCCACATAACTGTGAGGCTGACTGATCCCCAAACATAACTATTATTCCATTTTAAGGTGACAGTTGTGTGAGGTAGTCTTCACCTTTAATTATTCATCTCTTGAATGTGGCATAGCTGAACACATCTGCTTGGGGCTTCTCCGATTATCAGCTATTGTCTGTTTCTGGACCTGAGGCTTCCCCAAGGTTGGAGTAGAAATATTCACCAACTGCCTGAACCACACAGATGTTGCACATCTGTTTGACAGTGTTTACTATTTGCAAGACTCTTTTAAATAAATAATGCTTTCAATCTGAATGTTTGTCATCTTGATCAAGATAGCTTCCCCTGCTAATCTCTGCTCCTAGGACAGGAGGAGAAGCAAAAAAGAAGAAAGAAGGAGAGAACAAGCAAACAAGAAAGGAAGAAAGACGGAGATGAGAGCCAGACTGAGCTGCACGCCATCTCATGGTTTATTAACATTTCATTAACATAATGAATATTCAGCTCTATTATTATCTTATTGGTCCTCTTTGCATAGTACATTAAGTATGAAAAGTTTCTTCTGTGGGTTTTTTCATTGCAAACTTTGCCCCTGGAGAAACTATTTTCAGAAGAGTCTAAGACTAGGGATTAGGTTGAAAAAATAAAAAAAAAAAAAGGAAAAAGGAAAATATGTTGTAAGACTGTTCACTGTTCTTTGCATGTGTCATAAACTCCAAAGCCAAACAATTTCTGTCATACATCTAAAACTTACAAGGGATCGTTGACCAGGGTACAATTTTAAAATATGTATGTGCTCTGAGTCTCTTCTTATCTTTTCATGACAGAAGTGCTACATTTCAACATGTCAATATCTAACCCACTGGTTAAATTTATTTTGAAGATTATTTAAGAGGTGGATGTCAAACTGAAAACAGCACCATCTTGGAGTCCAGCCAATTTCTGTGGCTGAAATGCAGATCAGCACAAATGCCCACGCCCCTCTCAGCCTTGTGATTTGCCCCTGGGGCAGAGCTGGAAAGAGATGCGGGGAATTGCTCCTGAAAGCTCCTGGCTCCAGGGATGGCGGCGGGATGCCATGCGGCACGTCGGTGTGGCCAGGTGGGCTCTCCCCTGGTGCTGCCTGGGGGAGGCCCCCGGCACGGCCGCCTTGCAGCCAGGACCAGCCGTCATTCAGTAAATCATCCACACCGGGGGAGGGATGGAGGGGGGAAGGAAGAGGAACCACAAGCGTTGAATTAATTTTTTAAAGCCCTGACACTCTGGCTCAAAGGAGCCATGGCCCCACGTGGTGATCTTTGTTCTGCGGAAGGTTGTGTCCCTCTCCTGTTGCCCACAAGGGATCCAACAGCCACCCACCACTCATGACCCCTGCACAGGGGTCCTCATCCTCTGCTTTTTTTCATGGGAGAGAGGAATTGGCATTACGTGATGGTGGCCAAGCACATTGAGAGCTTTAGTGTGGGGTTGAAGGTGTTCATCTCATGCCACTCATCCCTGCTCCCCCCTGTTGCCCCAAGCAGGGAAAATGGCAGCCAGAGGTGTACATTGGGAATGTCACTGGGCATTTTTCCCTTCAGATCAATGGGCGATTTTTTTTCAGGAGGTCAAAAAAAGAAAGGAGCGGAGGAGCGGCTCGCCAGTGGCAGCTGGAGGGTGCCGTGGGGGCCTGCTGCCAAGGCAAACAAGGAAGCCACCTGATGTGACTGGGGTCAGATAAGAGAGCCGTCACTTGGGGAGCAGGTGCTTCCTGCGCTGTACGCCCTGCCCGGCCCGCTGCCCGCTGCCTGCCTCAGGCAGGAGCCCGGATCTGCTGGGCTCGGCCCTGCATCTCCCCTGGGAGCGTGGGATCCCGCAGGGAGGGAATGACCACGTGCCAGAGACACCAGCGGTCATGGGGAGCGCGTGATGGAGCGAGGGAGCGGCAGGGAGCAGCGGGAATAGCTGGCTGGGGGTGCCGGTCGGCCTGGCCTCACCCGAGGATGAAGATTGTGAGAGGTTTCTGGAGGCCTCCCAGAGAAGGAAACTGGGTATGTGAAGAACATCTGAGGTGTCTCTCCACCTTAAATGTGAAGTGAACTTTGTAAGATGGTAAGCCTGGGCTGGGGGGAGCCTGGGGATAGTTTTGTACCTGCAGGGTCCAGATAAAATCAGCCAAGGGTTTCAGGAGCTGGTTTCCCTCTTCTCAATACAGCTGAAGAGAGCCTGGAGCCCGGTGCAGGGCAGAGCCTTGCCTGACGTGCCCCAGAGAGGCCCAGGTATGTGAGGGAGCACCTCGGGCACGCGGAGCCAGCCCCCAGCCTGGGACAGCCCGTGTCGTTCCTTGCCCAAGGGCAAGGCAAGGGTCTAGCTGCCAGGGGCCCTGCAGCCTGCAGGAGGATCTGCAGCAGGGTTAGGTGCAGCATGGTTAGCTCCATTTCCTGACAGTAACCTTCTCTGTGTGAGCAGTATAGATCATTTTCTTTAGAAAAGGTGAGGTCAGCACTTCTTTTGAGGCCCATATGTCAACTGTGCTTCAGCAATTGTGTACTTTGTTTGCTGCCATCTCTCTTTTTTCACTTCTGATAAAGCTACATTTACTGAAGAACATGGCTCCCCCTCCTTTTAAATGTACTGAAGTGTTTCCAAACCTTTATGAAGATAAAACGAGGGATGAAATAGGAAACCCATAAGGTGTTTTTCTCTTCCCTGTGCACAGCCAAGATGGGAACACCAGCATTCAGGTGAGAAGGGAGGTTGTGCATCTATGGCCCATCCCATGCCATGGTCTGTAGCACATGACACCAGCCAGTGACAGAACGGGGGCTGCATGCCCCAGCAACCATGTCTTCCTCACTCCTCCAAGAAATCCACTGCCAACAGAAAATGTATGGAAGGAGGGTTTGGGAGCGTATGCAGTGCAGCTCGCTCATGATGTAGATACGTGATGTTGTCCTCCAAGATATGGAAGAGAAGCAGGCCACAAAGACCAGTGGGTGGCATCTATTGATGAGTTGTTCTTAACTGGGCATAAACTGACTGATGACACTTTTTTGTTCAGCACGTTACCATGCCACTTTCTAGTAAAAAAAGATCTGTAGTGTCCTAGAAATAGGCAGAAGGGGCCTCAAGATGTAAATCTGGTCCTACCCATGACTAAAGGTGGGCTCCCGACTGCTGAGATTATGCTCGGGCTAGCATGAAGTAATGAGGAAGCATTTTCATGAAGAATTTTTGCTAGTGGCTACAGGAGAACTCAAGGTTTGAACTACCGTGTATATTCCCCATCTCTGTCACTGCTTTGCATTGTGAATTTGGATGTCAGCTTTGCTAAAGTGTGGTGATAAAATAATTGCATACCATAATGTGATGGCTTCAGGCTTTACTGGTTACTTATTCCTTAGCAGATAAATATGCAACTGGTTGTGAATGGGAAAGGAAGGTTTTTCAGATGTGAATGGGTTAACGCTATAAAGCTCGGAGCCCTCAGTGATTAATTAGCACAAGATGAAGCAGTGGAACAGGGCAGAGCGAAGAAGAGATTTGTACCTGAGGGCTCTCTACTGGCTGATGAGCAATCAGATCAGAAAGGCCAGATGTAACCATTACAAATACAATTGTACTTAGAATGTCAGAAATTTCCAAAACAGGCAGAAAGGCCATTGTATTCCAAATAGTGCTCAAATGCCACAGCACTCGGGAAGCCCTGCATGTATTCCTCTGATCACGCAGGCACATCAATGGCATCTCTGCTGGATCATGTTTCCTAAGGGGTCTACTTCAGCTCTAGAGCATGCTATTTGCCTTGGAGAGCCTTGGGGTAGGGGGGGGCACAGTTTGCTCTATCAACCCATCAGCCGTATCTGCTGTGTGCATCTCTTGCTTGGGGTGGGCTAGTGCTGTGGCTGAATGTAGTTTTTGGTATCAAGTTCTGGTTGAAAACTTTCCTTCTTAAGGCATCAAGTTCTGTGTCCTGTCTGCAACCAGCCTTAGGAGCCTAAAAGCACGCACTTGGCAGAAGAGAACTTCCAGAGGGCATGTTGTATAAAACAACACAGAGCAGAGGCACCTAAGCAAGATTCAAATGTAGAAATCTTTGTCAAAATGCAGCATAAGGGAAAGAGCTTGGAGTTGACTGTGGGCAAATGGACTCGCCTAAGATGAAAGCCTCAGCATTTTCACCCTAGGTCTGAGGAAGCCTCAGCCTTCTCCAACCTAGCTTTCCATGTGTGTCCCTTGCTCTAAACCTCTGATACATTGGTACCTGATACCCCCAGCTGTGCTATCTTCCCCTCACAGTCTCTCCTTTAAAGAGTTGCTCCTGTGTATTATCTGTGGTCGCTTCCTTCTTGCTCCGTTCCCAAACACCAGGTCTATTCTTGGAACGTCCGGCTAGAGTGCTTGTATTGACGTCAAAATTACTCAACAGTTATTGTCAGGAAGGACTTGATTTGCATTTGAATAGGGTGGCTTTTTAATGTCTCAGAAATAAGATGCTGTTGGGGACAATGTCTGGAAAGATTCCCCAAGGTAAATGTAAGGAGGCAAATTTTATGCACGTCTCTTCTTCTGAAGTGGAATAAGAATAGGGAATAAACCAACCTGTGTGCAGAGAAAAAATATGGCTGCTTTCTCCCAAAACCCCTTTCCCATACTCTGTCCTCAAGGCCTAGCAGAGAGACCACAGTGCTGCTCTGGCTTCCTGCTGGGAAGGAACTGCAGAGCTCACAGGCCCCTCTTAGAAATACTGTGGCAAATGTGAGCCAGTCACTCATGGATGTTCCTAAGGAGGGGGGAAATGGAAGTTTAATGGGGGTTTTCCCATAAAATAAGTGACCAGCATGATTCTCTTTTTTGACACCAAGAACCTAGGTTTGGATGCACCTTGGTCAGTCTGTCTCCCAGAATGGTTCCCCAGGTAAAGGGGGTGTGGGAATTGGAAGGTCACAGCAAGAGGATCACTGTATCAACACTCAAATTTGGGATTCTGAAGCCTCCTCAGCCTTTCACAGGCTTGAGGAGTCAGTGTTATGTCCCTTGCTGTTTGCTGCATGGCTGATGCCTCAGATGAAACCTTAATACCATGGTCTTGTCTGTGCATGAGTGTTAAGAGAGCCAATTATCAGCATTTGGCAAATCTAATGAATGCAAGTTATAACTTAAAGCTTGCTAACTAAAAGAAATTGCTGCAGGGTAAACACTAAACCCATGGGACAGGATTTCAAGCTTTATCATATCAGGGTTTTTTTATTACACTCATGCCTATGTTTTACTCTGTTCATATAGCTGGATGTCCAGCATTTTTGTCTGTCTCTGTGACAGTAAGTAGAAGTTTCTCACCAGTTAGAAACTGAAATGTCCCTTCTCTATCAGCAGTAGGGGACTCAGTGCTGTTGTGCTCCTACGAGTTGCTTGTGGAGCAGACAGTTCTTTAACGCAGATATGCTCACATTTGGTGAAAAGGAGCAGGGGGTCACACAGGGTTACAGGAATTAATAGCACCTAACTAATAGACTGGGCTTTTGTCTCCCTAGTATGAGAACTCAAATGGATGCTGCACTTCTGCTGGGGCAGATACATCCTGCGACTCACACAGATGGATCTGTACTAAGCAGCTCTGCCCGTGGAGGTTTAGCCTTTGGCTCTTCCATGATCATTTGATCCTGCTGTGCCCCATGTCCCCACTTGTCAGATGGGGATGACACTTCTGCCTGACTTCTAAAGAGAAGAGGAGAGTCTCTCAAACCAGGACAGGGACTTATGAGGGTTCTTGTACACAAGAGTAATAGATGCCTTGTAAGTACCTACAGTCAACACAAAGCACCTTCAAGTGTGCAGCCTGAGATGTTACAGAAAGCTTTTCCCAGAAAGCAAGCAGGGTGCTGAGCAGCTCTTCAGAGCTGTCCTAGGATTCTGCATCCTCCCCAGACATCCAGATCCAAGGGTCTCCCTTGCTGGGACTACCCAAATTACATTTTTGAGATAACCAGAGTTGAAAATCAAAGCTCAACTTTTCCAGCTCTTCCTTGCTCCTCACCCAGCCATTTCAGCAATGTACTCAGGGCAACAAGCCAAGGTCTTATTTTCTATTACGCTGTTACCAAGAAGGATGTGAAGCTTCCCAAGCTCAGGCTGATTGCATGTTTGTGCTGAACATTGCCCTGTTTACAGATAAACAAACCACGGTCCCATCCGTGTGCTGTGCACAGAGTGGTGTGGGCTGGACTGACCTCCTACTGCACCTCCCAGATCTTCCGCTCACCCGCCTTCCCACTGCTGGAGGTATTGCTGTGTCTGTTTTCCCTTCTGAGTGTCTCTGGGGAGGTGAACTTTAAGTCCTGCCTAAATTGTGCAGGACATGCTGGCAGAGACACTGCCTTGGCTCATTGTCCAGTCAGACCCTCCAGGCAGTGTTGCCGGTCAGCGCTGCCCATGACAGTGTTGGGAGCTGCCCCTGGCAGAGGGAGGGCCAGTGCACTCAAGGGGTCACAGGACTTTCAACTGCAGATGTCAAATCCATGAAGGACACCAAAATCAATGCCACCATTCAATCAGCAGGCAAGAGTCAGCCAGCCTGACTCAGAGCAGCTGCTCCTTTGAAAGCCCTCTGGCCTGGACAGAAGGGACACCTGCCAAGAATCACGTGGCAGACAGCATCTGTATCACCTGCTCCAAAGGAGTGCTCTAAGAAGATGCCCTTCCTGTGGTGCCAGGAGGCCTCTAATAGCTTGTATGTGACTGAGGGCACTGCTGTGCTATGGGAGTGGGGTATTTCTAAAACACCCATCACCCAGGTGAGCTTGCTATCCTTCCCTGACATCTCTAGGTTAACTACTACTTGACTAGATGCCTCAAAGGCTGCTTGGTGAGGAAAATCCATGTGGCAGGGGAAGAAGAGCACATTCCCTGTTAAAACATCCGTGTTCAGCCCAGCTTGCAGGAGAAGGATCCCAAAATGCACATGGTGGGCACATTTGGCTGGACTCAGTTCCCACTTGCAGTATCCCTACCACCCTTTGCAAAATGCACCCGGCTCCCTGACCCGTCCCGTCCTCAATCCACACTGCGTCAGCTACAGACTTTGGGGGATGAGACGTTTCATAGACTAGTATGTGCTGTGTAGCCGAGAAACATTTACTGCTTGTTAAACCAGAGCCTCTTGTTTTATTGCAGGCCACAGGGATTCTCATCCCTAACCTCTTCCTGTACTTTTCCCTGGAAGCTGTGTGTCATGTACACAGAGTGCAGCGCTGTCAGACTGACCACATGCAATATGTCAGGGGGAGGTTTTGTTTCGATTTACCCTCTTTCTCAGAACAATGTAGCTCTGGCTCAGTTTTAGCTGTAGGAAGCAGATGCACCCCATCCCAAGGGCAGAACACGGCATGCTTCACCCCTCCACTGGGATCAGTCGGCAGCAGGCGGATGGCGTGAGCACCGTGACTCATGGTTTGGAGATGGGGATGAGAAGTGAGTCTAAATTCAGTTTGGTCCACCCAGCTGGCCCTGGTGGGGCTGACATGATGCTGCTGCAGGGAAGCTGATGTGACACTGCTGTGGGGAAGCTGATGTGACACTGCTGTGGGGAAGCTGGCACGACTGGGCTCTGCGCTGGCCTGGATGCAGTGGGCTTTGGGGGAAGGCCACATGTCTGGGCCCCAGTGAGGTGTGATGAGGCACCTTCTGAGGGGGAAGGCTTGCTGCAGCCTGCACTGACACTGGCACTGGCAGCAGGGAAGGCTGGGCAGCCAGAGTTCCTGCTGCCATGGGTGGTGCCTTGCATGTGGGACAGCTGAGAAGCCTGACCGGGTGAGAGCCAGAAGGATAGCACTGGAGCAGGGGAAGGCAACAGAAGAAAGCATCTAAGGAAGACCATGAGCAGATAAGGGATTGCTGGAGGTATTGCTGTGTCTGTTCTCCCTTCTGAGTGTCTCTGGGGAGGTGAACTTTAGTTCCTTCCTAAATTGTTCACTGACACTTCCCACGTCTACGGAGAAACCAAGAGATGCCCCAATTCCGCAGCAGCTGGCAATCCCCTGTGCCTTTCCCAAAACTTCCCAACTAATATTGTAAATATGAGTTTGGGAGTTGAGGGGTTTAATGTAATGTGCCAAAGCAAGCAAATTCAGTAAATACCAGAAAATAATGTTTCATCATTTTGGTTAGGAATATGAAATTAGCACCCAAGGGAGACTTCAAAATGCTGCAAGAATTTTTTGCCTGTGGTTTGATAGCTCAGTGTTGGTCAGATCACTTGCTTATCAAAACCTTGAGGCTACTGGTTTGAAAGACAGTGAAATGGTGAATTAATCCACCTGAACATCTTGCTCAATGAAAGTCAGGATCTCAAAGCCAAGTTACTTGTGTATTGACTGCTAGTGTAAACCAGTTTGTTTGGGCTCATTTAAATGACTAGAATAATGTTTACTTGAAAGAGGAGAATTAGACAGGAAGGAAAAGAAGTCATCTTCTGATTGTGCAGTTTTATACCAGTTGAACGTGTAACTCATAACTTTGGAAGTGTAGGAATAAGTGCTCTGTGGAGTAATTAATTTATATAACAATGGAGAGTAGTTTGTAGATCTTCAAATACCTTCTGGGAACATTGCCAAAAGCATGCACTGAACAATGATGTCTTCAAAGGCTGCCTGATGTCTGAACCTGACTCTAGGTGTCAGCCCTGAAGGCCCTTCACAAGGGGTCTGTACTGTCAAGCCCTGGGGCATTCATTGCTTTTCCTTCTCCAGTACAACTACAGTAGGAATTCCCTTAGCTGGTCTTTCTGGCTAACCAATGTCTTGGATGATTAGTGTTTTAACTTTTCAAATTTGCAAGCAAGGCTAGAAAATTATTTCTTATGAGCAACAACAATGAGCAATTTCCTCCATCCTGTGCTTTCTTTGATGAATGTTTTTAAAAATGTAGTCAGCATCTGATCCTTCAGGTCAATGTTCAGGCCTCTTTTCCTTTAGTTTTGCCCAAATCACTCCTTTGGTGCCCAGAAAAACAAACTGCAAAAAACTCCAAAAAGCAGCTGGATGTGTGTTCATTCAGCCTTTCTCAGTAATGCTGACTATAGCAGCATTCTCCCAGTGTTCATGAGCTTTTCTCCAGTGGTACTGAAAGGTACAATGGATTGGCTGGTGAATCCACTATCACAAACCTTTCAAACAGGCACACAGTTGGTGTATTTAATTATTTTCTTGCATCTCCCATATCCTTTCTTACAGTGCAAGGTGTTTCACAAGCTCTAATCCTTTTGTGTTTATGTGCTTGGTGTCTCCTGGGCATGCTCTCCCTATATCTTTTTTTTTTTTTTTTTTTTTTTTTTTTTTTGGATTGATGGTATTTTTAGTGTCTCTCCTTGTTCATTATTAGTGATTCACTATAAACATTTCTGCCAGAAAAAAAAATGGATGAAAATATTCTGAAAATATTGCAAATTTTATGTGTGCAAATGATGATTCATTAAAAATAAAAATTTGCTGAGCAATTTGAGTTCCAAGATGCTCTGTGGGGTAGATTTCCCAAGTCTCTGGTGAAAACTAGCTAAAAAACCTACATGTGTTTTAGCTAAGTGGAAGGTGCTTTTAAAGTTCCTGAGTCCCTGTAGCTCAGGTGCTCTGAACTGTTCTGACCTGCTTCCCTCTGCCATGGTTTGCTTTTGTCAGGACTCAGGACAGACAAGCTGGGTGGTGTCCAGCTCTGCTCCTTCTTGCTCCACAAAGCTGAGAGATGAGGAGCCCAGAGCACACTTTGACCTACTTTAACCCTCCAGTTGCATCTAGACTTTCAGATTAGTAAATGGGTTAGCTGGGGGGTCAGTGTGTTCACCTCATTCTAGGACATGACCCCAAATCTCAGTCCCACATGTGTACCTGTTCTCATTTTTTTGTTGAGACAACAGAAAAGAAAGAACAAATTAGGTTATTTCTTGTGATCTTTTTCCAAAGGTGTGGGCTTTTTCTGACATAAATAAGAATAATAATATTTTTGAAATCTCAAATATTTTCACGAGAATGTGAAAAACCCTGCCTCCACTTTACACCTTGCTACTGTGAAAAGATATTGCCCTCAACTTCCTCAGCAGAGCATTGCATTTCTGAGGCATTATCTGAGGGTCTCTTGTCACCTTTACACTGGTATTATTTTATTCTTTTTTGAACAGGCATTTTTCTATCTGTTTTTCCTGAGCACTCCTCCTAGGGATTGTTGTTTCATTTCTTTCCTTACTTTCACCAAGTCCCCTGTCTTTTATTAATCTCTGCTTTACCTTTGCTTCTTGGGAAACCAGATAGACTTACCAAGCTCTCACTGATGCCATCATGCAGGAGGAAGTGTGACACATGATGATGAGTTCTTGCTGACTTCTTGAAATGGCTTTATGTCCTGCAGCACCTAAAAATTGTTATTCAGTCTGATTCGATTTCATTGTCTCAATGGCCTGTCTATTCTTTTTTTCTTAGCAATTTTCCTGAAGGTTTGAAGTGTTTTGTTCTACTTAAATTTCATCTCCAGTTTTACAGTTCATCAATTGCAGATCCTCCTGGACCCAGCTGGCTGTGACCTCTGATAACCTGGAGAGCTGATGTAAATCTATTTCAGTACATGAATGACCAGTCTGGATCCTGCCCCCTCCATCTGGAGAACTCCTGACTAATCCTGCTCTAGGGGTACATTTGGGGAAAGCTTGACATGATGTCCTTCCAGACATATCTGTCCCGTCTCTCCAAGTCTGTTGTGCCAGGTTCCTCTTAACATCTTCGTCTTTGTAACTTGTGTTCCTATTACTGAGCAGGTGTCCTTAGGAATATACCATTCAGGTTAAGCATCAGGCTTAGGGTTAGTTTCTGAGCTTATTCTCAGAGCAGGCTCCCACTGTGCCCCATTCAAAAGGTCCATTTTCTTGAAACCTTTAGGAAATCTAGCTCAGAATAACGAGGGACAAGTTTGCGCCCCATCCATGGTCAGCTTATTATCTTGGAAGCAAACATGAATGCTGAGCCTTAGGCATGGTGACTGTCTTACCTCCCAACAAATTATGACTTTTTTCACTTTTGAAATCTCATTAGCATTAATTTACTTGTGTGATATCAGATCTGATGCTTTCACTTTGGACTTTGCTGAATGAGCAAGGTTTGAATGGGAATGGAAACACCCCTGACCCCCCCAAAGCCCTCTCCAGCTCTAGAGGAGATTGTTGCAGTAGGGGCTGAGCTCATTCTGGATGCTCATTCTTCAGGAGCCAACACCACCAGAGGCCTTGTGAGAGCACACTGTGCCCAGAAACACAGGTAGGAAAAGAGGCAGCTCCTCTGGCTGCAAACACAGTGCTTTGGAGGATTCAGCACCTCGACAGTTAACACTGCATGTACAGTTCACAACCCCCGGTACCTTCCAAGTGTGGCTAATCACTCACAGCCCTCCTCAGCCCTCCTGCCATTGACATGGCCTTTCTCTTTATAGCTCTGCTAGAGCGTGTTCAAGTTTCTGTCAGAACCAGAAACATGCCACACGCTGCTTTAATCCCTTTAGCAGTGCACAGACACAAGCAGCTCTGCAATAAAAGGGTGAGTGCCACCCCTGAACTTCACTAATTTGTCACAGTCAACAGGATTTTTTTGCCTCTCTTTCACAGCACAGCAGTAACTTAACAAGCCTTTGATGAGCAGGCTGGTCCCCGACGCTTCTACAGACTGATGAAAGTGCTGAGGGCGGCAGTGGACAAGGGATGCTCAGCTATAGAGTGAAAACAAGCTTCCATCTTAACTGTCCCCATCATCCCCCCAGCAGAGGAAGAAAAGGAAGGGTGGGGAGGAGCTCTTTCCTAAACCACCCTTAAAGCTCCCCCTAAATGCAGTTCGGGTGCTTCTGTTTGGGTGCTTCACTTTGGGTATTTCCTACAAGGCAAGAGGCCACCCACTTCCCTCCAACCCCATCCTCTGGCAGGGAATAAGGCATCCTGGGTCTAGTTGTGCATCCTGGCAAAGCAGCAGGGCCTGGGACTGCCCAGCTCACCCCTGTTAGGTGTACAATTTGTAAATGCTTAGACAGATGGGGCTGGCTAGTTCCACAGAAATGCTGTACAGGATACAGCAGGGGCCCTGCTGAGCAACATATTTTTTCCTCTGCATCTTGCAAATTGCAGCCAGCAGTGAGTATGAGCAGGTTTTTTTCCCCTCCTCTGTTTAGGAAGTCTCTCTGCTGTTGCTGGTGGAAAAGGAGGAGCTGGGTGTGCTTTGGGTGTCAGCATGAAGGTGCATGCTTTGCTTGGAGCTGCTTCTCAGGCACACAAAATAATGTGACACAAACTGAGACAGCAAGTGCCTCGTGTTCAGTGATCTCAGACAGCTTCCTGAAAGTAAAAGGGGGTTGTGGGCTTGTTCTGCCTGAAGCCCTGCAATAGGTCCCACCATTTGTGTGTGTTTGTGGGAGCACTGAGTAATGGGTGAGATATTTGGGAGGCCAAGACCAGCTTTTAAGAGGCCATGCCTGAAACCCTCTCTGTGCTACTCACCGCAGTCTTGCTGACCCTCATCAGCTGCCAGTATCTGCCATCTCCTTTCTGCTTGACTTATATAACCCCTCTCACTTGCCCATGAGCTTTGGTGACGTTAGGCAAAAGAGAGAAATTGAAGCTCAAGAGTGAATTTCTGTATGGATTAGGGGGAAAGAACACAAAAAGTGAGAACAGAAACCTACCTGGATAAAATTGCTACTCCCTCACCAGTTTGCCAGGGTGCCCTTGCAGGGATATTTGGTGCTTTTCACAAATAATCATGGTAATGAGTGCTGGTAAATGCAAATACCACAGCCCTGCTGCGTATGTGTACAGTGGTGTGCCACAGGAGTGGCTGTGAGCCTGCTGAGGTGTGCTGAGAGTCTGCCTAGTGCCCAGGAACCAGCAGCAAGGCTGGCTTGGAGCACACACACTGGTTTCTCAAAAACAGAAATGCAAGTTCCACTTTCAAGCACTGTCAAGTCCATTTTAAGGGCCTAGAAAGAATTGTGCACACACACGCTATGTTTATTAAATACACATACAGTTAAACACAAGTCAGGATGGCTCTTTTCCTTTCAGGATGGTGACCCTGTTCTAGGGAAACTGATGAAACCCTACAGGAGGGAGATCTGAGTCATGAGAGCTTCTCATGGAAACTTACTTCCTGACCTCCTTTTTGCTGTGTACGGAGAACAGGAGATGAACTAAGGCATGGTGGAGGGAAGCTGCAATTGCATGAGCTCTCTGAGGCACGATAAGCAGTTTTCATTCCTATAAAACATGTGGTCTTCCAGTATCTACAGCCTTTCCTGCTTCTTCTTTATCCCCTTTGCCCTCCTCACTCTCAGTCCTGCTCAGGGAGCAGCCTGTGGTCTTTGGTCACACATCCATTCAGTAACTTGCAAGGTCCCATCATTTATAATTCTTAGACACACAAGCTGCCACTTTCACATACGGAAATTCCCAAAGGTCAGAGAAGGGAAATGGTTAATTCCTTTTATTCAATGCCTAACCTCCCCCCTCATCCCCCACTTCCCACCCCCACCCTGTGTGAACAGGAAGCTTGAAAAGGAAAAGCTTTCTGAATCCAGCAGCTGGGAATGGAGGAATCCTGGAACTTTATGCTGCAGAAGCTCAGAGACAACAATAAAGGTTTCCCCACCATCCAAAGAGCAAGTACATATATATATATGAAGAGTTATCTCTTCAAACAAACACATGGGGATGGGAGAGGTCAAAATCTCAGCATTGGCTAAAGCTCTAGCAAGCACTGGGAGACCTGACTGCATCAGCAGCTCAGTAAATTGGAGAAGCTGGGGAGAAGCCTAGCTAGGTGATGCTCATAGAGGTGTCATTTACGTCTTTCTCATACCTTGTTTGCACTGCTGAGGGACTTGACTCCAAAAAATCCTCTTTCAAATGCTATGTTACATGGGCAGTGGTCCTGAAGATAGGGTGCAGGGGTGTTCCCCTCTGTAAGGCCCAGACACCAACATCTTACATGCCTTTCAGATGGGGAATTTGGGGTGGTTGAAATCTGTGCTATCTTTGGATTTTTGCCAACCTGAGTAGGAAGATGAGAATGAGGATGATTTGCTTAGAAAGTACCAGAGTGCCTGCCAGGACTGACGGGAAGCCAGACTCGTGCCCCAAGGAGTTTACTTGCTAATTGAAAGCAGAAGCCTGTTAAAACAACTTTCCAAGAGTCTGGCACAGCAAAGCACATGCCTATGCTTTTGACACTGTGGTAGAGATTCTTCGAGATCCTTATGGAGGGTGTTAGGATGCCACAAAGTTGCAATGAGTAATGTGAACAAATAATCATCTGAGAGGAAAAGATAACAAGCTCAGTCACGTATGCTACAGTGATGGTAAGAGGAGAGTGAATTTGGCATGAATAATTTGGAAAATATCCTCCCACTTTCAGAGCACGTAGACCTGAATCAAAGATCTTTAAAGCCTGATGGTCAGAAAGCACCTCTAAAGTAACTCTTGTGCCCTGTGAATGTCCACACTTGTCAATATGTGAGCAGGAGCGACCTCCAAGAGAGGTATGAGACCAACCTACAGCTTCACAGGAATGAAGATGCTTTTGGTGGAATTTCATTCAGCAAAGATGGAGTCTGCTGCTGTGACTCGTACCTGCTGCAGTGTGTTGCAAACCTTGGCACCACGACCCTTAAACCAACTCAAGGAGGAGGCAATGGAAAATAAAAGAATTATGAGTGGCCCAGCTATACCATCCCTCTACATTTATAACCCTAAATCTCCTTCTCAGAAACACAAAGTCATGTTTGTACTTGGCTCACACTGAAATTCATCACAGTCTTCAGGTATTTCCACTTTTGAACCTTTGGATATTCTCTCCTGTTTACAAACCTGTGCTACTCGAATGCTGCTGCTGCTGGGATGCAATATAATGACCAGACTCTCAGGCCTGTTGTGTCTCAGGGGAGCCCACCCTGGACTCCTCTGGGCCATGCCAGACAGCCTTGATGCCATCCCTCCCCACCACTGGCAGAGTGGGAGGGGGCATTGGCAGTGCCTGCTCCCCTCCAGCATGCCCCGGTTGTGGTGGCCCTGGGGACCGTGGCCAGATGGCATAGCTTAAAGCAATCCCACCCCAGCCCCAAGGCACTGCTGGCACCACACCAGCCCAGATCAGACCACAGCAAGTCCCCTGCTCTGCAAGACCTGCCAGGCTGGTGACCAGGAGCATGTTTTACCTGGCTGCAGAGCCCCTCAGTGCAGAAATGTCTCAAGGCTTTCTGCCCACCACAGCCATCACATCATTTACCTGTTTCCCTCACACCAAACACCGACGCAGAGCTGTGGTTGCTGGTCTGCATGCTCTCCCATCCCTTTGCCTGGTGCATTGTTTCCCCTTCCATTCACCAGCCCTGGTTCCATCCATCCATCTGCAGGGTTAGGATCCACAAATCTCTGAGGGCAGGCTGTGTCCTGCTGTGTTTAAAGGGGAAATAGTAAATGCTGCCTGAGTCACTGTTGATGTAAATAACACATCATATTTGACAACTGCTCTAAGGCAAGTTTTCATTAGTAGTATTTTGTGATCTGACTTCGGGGACTGCTTTCTGAAGTTCTCCTTTTTTTTTTTTTTTCTTTTTTTCCCCCCACTGTCTTGTTTGTAACATCCCCTTTGAACTCGTGACAATAAAATTTCCTTCCCCACTGATTTAGTCCTTTTCCACTTGGCACGCATGGACATTTTCCCTGCTGTTTCTATGGAACCAAAGTCCCCATGAGTCCCTTTTGTTTACTTCCTTGCAAGTAGCCGAGCATCGTCGGTGAGGTCAGAAGGAAGGTGCATGGCTCTGGGAATAACAAGAGCGATGCTGCCAACGCCAATAGGCTGTTAAATTAACCTGCCTTGACACCCCTCCCATTTTCAGGCTCTCACTTTGAAGAGACCGAGGTTTTATATATTTCTACCCACTTCCCAATTTCAGCTGGCATCCAAAATGAAAGTACCAAAATACTGTAGGAAAGTCGTAACATTTGTGCAGTGGCTGAGCCAGGAAGAAAATGATGATGAAATGCCTCACTTCAGGAACAGGTCTGATTAGCTTTGGGATACAGGACTCCTGCTGTGCCCTCTGTGGCACAGCATTGTGGCACTGCTGAATCAGCTCCCACCTGTCCCACCAAAGCCACCACTCTGCAGAGGCTCATCAAGCCCAGGGACAAGGAGAACGGCTCAGACAGCCTTCACATACAGACAGTTACTTGGTTTGTGGGAAGGGGGGATATTAAATGGAGATGTTTTTCTGAAGCACCACTGGCCATTGCTGGAAAGGGTGTGTCAGACTTTTGGGATAAGTGATCTGATCCATTACATGTCTTTTGCTTCAGAAGGATCTTCCCTCTGCAGATGGAAGGTGCTGCACAGCCAGATGGCACCTGGGACAGGAGCCTCAGGACTCAGATCGATGCTGCTGGCTGAGCCATGCTAGCCACTGTTGTCCTGGGTTATGCTTGAGCAATTTTATTGTCAGATTCCTCCAGGAGATATTCCCAACTAGAAATAGTCCAAACAGGATGAATGGGAGGAAACACATAATCTCAAATTACTTCTGCCACCTGAAATTGTCTGTAATGCCATCTCAAACTGGACACAGAAAGTGTTGAAGACTCAAGTGGGTCTCAGTAAAACAAGTGACAGGAAATCTGCTGGTAGCAGCCACGGTGGTTTCTCCCCCGCTATACCAGGTGTCTGCACAATAGCCCCGATGAGCACCCACTGCCCCTGCCCGACCTGCTGCCTGCAGGGACACATGACTGGCTAGCAGGGAACCCTCACATCAGCTAGGCTCTTCTAGGGACAGCAAGGTCCTTACTAAACTTTTGAGGGAGGTTGTGTATGTTGTTTCATTGTCTCCCTGTTTGCAGTGCTGAAGAATGGAGGGTGCCTTATTTGCGAATCTGCAAGCAGAGGCAGCTGTTGTACCTGGCTAGTTTTAACTACTGCTATAATTTTTATTATGTCCTTTTTGCTTTTAGACCAATTTTCCTCATTCTCTTCTTCACACATGCCTCAGACCTTGTCCCTGCTTGCCTTGAATGCAACTGAAATGAGCCTACTCCCATGGCCGGTCCTGTATATTTAGGACATCCTCCTCCTTTCAGATCATCATAAATGAGAAGCGGCTTGGCTGAAATTATTGGCCCAGATATGGAGATGCTTTATGGAAGATGGTGATCAGTGCAAACATCCCTGTGCTACCTTTCCTCTGCAGATCAAACCAGGCTGGGATGTGCTGTCTCCCAGAACAGAGGTGGGTGTAGGAGCAGATGTGCTGCCGCTGCCAGTCTGGGTCCCTTACCATGGGGGCAGTCTGGCACTGAGCCAGTGTGTCTCCACTGAGGACATTGCCTGGCCATTTCAGTTTGTGTTTCCATTTGAAATATGCAAATGTTTTTCAAAATGTGATGAAGAAAGCTAAATAGAAATTTTCCCTTTGAAAACATTTTTGTTTATGGTCTTCCTCACCTTCAGGTCCAGTTCTTGTGTGCTTCATTCCATCCTCATTTTTTAAAGTGAAAGGAAAGAGAAATAACGTGAGAGAAAGCAGAACATCCTCCACCCTTCTGACTGCAGTGGTTTATTAACATATAAACCCTTGTCATTAAAAATCACCTTAGAAATAGACAGTTGTTTTGACAATAAAGAAACCCCTTATTGTAACGTGTTGTACTGTTGGCACTGAACCCCTGCTCTTCAGGGAAGAAATAGGTAAGTATGGAAACTTTGGTGGTTGCTCTTCAGCTCTGCTCCAGGGACTTTTTGCCTGCAGCCACCCATCTCAGGCAAACTCTCAAATCACAAGTGTCTGGGCAGTGTCCTCCACAGGGGCACGAGGAGACACAAGGTACAGAAGCCTTTACCTCTAGAATCTGTGGACATGAGAAGGAATGAAGAAAGAAATTCTCCATTTGTCAGAAGAGAAAGTGAGTTGGGCCAACCCTTGCTACACACACCAAAATGATCCTAGAAGTGGAATTTACTCATTAATAACAGTCCAGTACTTTGGCCTTAATTTTGTCAGCCTGGTCAAAAGCTGGGATGCTCAGATGTAACACATCAATAAGCTCCTCATCCCATAGTCAAGTAGCACTGAAAAACAATAATGAAAATGCAAGAAACAGCATCTCTACAAAGAGATGCTGTGTCTGAGGTAGATGGAAAGTCAAGAGAGCAAGGGGGGCGGGTGGGTGGTGTGAAAGATATCTCTGAAATCTGATCGCCACTGGATCTTCCGTACTACACCTGTGCACAGAGACTCAGCTGGACACTGCCAGGCATCAAGTTTGTCCAGATTAACCTCAGAAAAACAGTTTTCAGTACCATGAAGATTAAAGTAGTCTGGTGATAGAAATAGGAAGCTGCCAAAGAACTGAATAATCATGTTGCTTTGTATTAGCTCTTGCAAGAATATAGCAATGAAAGACTTTTCACTTCCTGAGTTCCTCAATATACTTCCTTTTACCTAATTTCTTTGTTATATGAATACAATTTCTGTTCCCATGAGCAAAGAGGATGCTTCATTTTGGTTTCCAAACACTATTGTGAAGGTGGGCTTACAGTTTCATCAGTAATTACATTCAGGTCTGGCTGCTGTGAGATGGAAATAATTTCTATTTTTCTCATAGTAGTCCTCGAATTACCTGCTGGCCAGGGTGGGACAGGAGGGACAATGTTGGCATTGACAGGGTGACTTTGGAGTATAGGGCTTATTTTTAGAAAGGACATCACTCCTTACAGGACTAAATCCAAGTGACTTTCTCAGATGATTGAGACAGATCCTTAAAGACAGTCTCATTTTGAGTGAAATCAAGGGGATTACATACTTACATGTCTTTTTATATGGTTGGGCATAAGTTCCTCTTGAAAACAGAGCACAAACTCTAAGACTCCTAGGCACTTTTGCAAGCAGAGGTTGAGGAGCCTGATGCCAATCTGTGCTGTATCGGCATGAAGCCAGAGTAAGTGCAGCAAGGAGCTGGACTGGAGCTAAAGTTAAAGTTGAAGGGAGGAAGTCCAGCAGCTTGTTTGTGTTCTCCGGAAGGCGAGCATAACTCACTAAACAAATGTCAGGAGGGGTCACATCCCGCTCTCCTAGAAGCCAGAGGGAATTAACCTGAGAAGAAACCCATGCCAGAGGTGAAACACAGGAGGCTGGGTTTTAAGAATAAAAATGGACGTCTGAGCACATAAAAACAACTCAGGGAAACATGCAGGAGATATTGCATTGGGTTTTGCCACTTGCAAACTGTGTTACTGAGCATGCATGCCTCTTCTTTGCAGGACATGCATACACCTCAAAGGCTGCATTTGTCCGCATGTCTTTGCATATGAGCTTCCTGCACAGTGCTCCTTGGAAAATATACTTCTGCTCAGAGCCCCTTCCATGGCTTTGGCTCTCCTGTGCACTTGCACATGCCTGGCCATCACCTTTTCACAAATCCCTCTGTACCTGCAGAGACTATCTTGCAGCTATTGTCCCCTTGCACTGCCTCAAGGGGAGCAGGGTGGCTGCCATCCATGAGGAATAAATCCATTTCCATACCATGCCACATCACAGGCAGGAGTACTCCAGTCTCTCATCCCCACAGCCTCTCAGGAAGCTGCGGAGGACGAGATCAAACTTATTACACGTATTTGTTTTTTCCACCACAGCTGAGGGAGAAACAGCTTGTGGAAGTGTCCCAGGTTCCCTCAGGATCATTTTCTGGTTGGTGCTTTGTGCAGGTGGAACTGCAGCTGGAGATAGAGCATGGGAAATGCAGACAAGGTGACTGTTGTGGGCAGCAAAGATGAGTATGGAGGACTGTGGCTGATATTGGTCCCTTGCTCTCGTGCTGGCTACCCAGCAGGACTGGCTTTGTGTTGTTACATTGATAGATGGAGAGAAGGGTGGTTCCCCAGAAGCTGTAGTGTAAAAGGTAGGTATTGAATAATCTGTTTTCTGGTTATCTTTAATCCAGTCCAACTCTAGGTTTCCAGATGACCTGTTGATCTGCATCGTACCTAAGGGTATTGCTCTGGCAGTGATTTGGATTTGCTTCTTAATTCTATAGAAAACTAATTTACAAAAAAAAAAAAAAAAAACCAAACAAAAAAACCCAAAAAACTGTTGGTCTTTCTTTAGCCTCTAGGATTGCAACTTCCAGTGCAAGGGAGGTGCCAGGAATGCATGGGTAGGAGCAGGCAGGAAGAGCAGGACCACCCTTTCACCAGCAGCCCACGGTCGGATCAGATTAAGCCTAGATGGGAAACTGCACCCTGAGGGTCAGCAGATATTATTCCTGGTCATTGTGCAGCCCCGTTGTCCCCATTGTTCATGTCTATTTTGCATGGGTGTAACCCTCCTGGTATGAGTACAGTTACTTGTGCAACATCTGTACAGGCCTTGGAGAGAAGCTGAGGTTCACTGAATTAAAAGCACATCCTCCCAAGATGTGAGCTTTGGTGCTGAATTGTGCAGAGGATCAGCTGCAAACAGGGGCAACATGATCTATCTGAATTAAGCCATCTAGAAGAAGAAATCTTTCTAAAAATCATCTCACCTCCCAATAAACAAAAGGACAAATTTGAAAGAAGGAAAGCTTTTGAGCATTGATAAGGAAACAACAGCTCTGGGCATAAAATAATCAGAAATATCCTTCAGCAAATTGCAGCACCTGAGCTTTATCTACAGATGGTGTTATTCAGGTCACAATGAATTGTCAATCCTGTACATAAGAGCAAAAATGTGAATCATCAGGACGTAAGAAACCACCCTGTCTGCCCCCAATTCTGGCTGGCAGCACAGATAATGATTTATTCTCATTTCTGTGTATTTCATGTCTGCCTGGTCAATATTCCTCACAACAAAATCCTGAAGAGGAATTTTAGTAATAAAAAAGTCAGACAACAGAGTAGGGGTTAGGAGCCCCCGAACTGATCAGTCCCAGGGTGTTTGCTGGTGGAAGGGAGGTGCTGATAACCTGGGCAGATATTCAGGCTTCCGTTTGTTTTGCTGCCCCACTTAATCCTCGCTGTGGCTGAAGCCAGCAATGCTTCAGTTAGATTAATGAGCTGAACTAAAACAAACGCGCCAGCCTCAAGTACAGCTCTCCTGTTTAACACTGTGAGCTCCACTACCAACAACAGCAGAGTTCAGATACAGCTCCCCATTAGGAACCCCTGTTTTCCCCCTGTTGGTTTTACTGCAGTGATTAAGGACAGTGCTGTGACCCGACGCGCTGGTGATGGAGTCCTGTGTCTCCCCTTAGGCTGGGCAGAGAAGAGGGTGAGCTCATTCAGCTTTTTGCCTGCTGCTGCCACCACAGTCTCTGTTCCCACCCAAGAGGGGCTGGGAAGTGAACAGCAGCTCAGGTGGCTTCAGGGAGAAACCTCTGGGGAAACCCAGGACAGAAAATATCATCTTGGCCTTAAAGATCTACCATTAAGTGAAAACATTTCTTTAAAGTTTTCATTTTGAAGTAACTGTGGCTGTTCATTCATGATAATAAAAGATTTTAGCAGCATTTTATTTATTATATGTTAAGGGTGCCTTAAGGAAGGCCTCCTTCTTCTTTTGTAACTCAGAGATTCTGCTCAGATATTTTAGGAAACCAAAGCATTGAAGATGCATGAAGAAGAAAGCTGAATTACAACTGTAAGAAGAAGGGATGTGAGCAAAGACTGTGAGTAAACAAAAAGCCATTTTTAAGAGAGATTAAAAAAATTCAACTCAAGGAAGAAAGGGGGAAAGAAAAGGAAGGAAAGGAACTTCCCTCCTGCCAAGTGCATATGCCAACCCCCTAGTCTGAAAAACATCACTTCTCATCAAAGCAAAATGACAGGCTCATGGCTGAGCTAAATTGAAGACATCCACTTCTGAGATAAGACTCTGAAAAATGCAAGTCAACTGCTCTTCATGCCAATGGTGCTGAAGAGAGACTGACTGCAGTCCAAGAGTCAGATAAGGTGGACAGCACAGAAAAGACAACTCTAACAATTGGATAACCACTATCAATTAATTCTGACTATAAAAAGGATTATCCCAGCTTGGCAAGATTGCTGTGATGTTTCTCTGGTTTGAATGTGCACGAGAAGGGAGCACAGTTCCTTTCCTCTGTAAATAGGTCATTATCTGTGGCAAAGCACTGCCAGGTGCTGTGTTATTGAAATCTTCTTGCCTAGAATGAGGGACCCAAATCCAAGAGAACAGAAATCAGCTCCTGTCACACCGAGTGTTTCACCTTCACTCGGAGTATGAATTTCCAATTGTCCTGTGTACAATTTCCATACATGTGCTGTGGGCAGGCTCTGTCTGCCAGATCCATGCTGGGGAGGATACTTCCCTGTGATACTGTCACCTTTGTGTGGTGCCCACAGGATGTGTGTCTCATCAAGAAATGCCTGGAGCCAAAGTATTGGCTCCTCTCTTGCCTTTCAGTTACCTGATGAGGCTGCAAAGGGGCAGGGGAAGGAAACGGAGGGAAGGGAAGCAGCCCAGACTCCTTGTAACCCAGGCACAGGAGGATATCAGTGGCAGGAGCTTAAGCAGAGCTACTGCAGAGCTCAGTTAGGCCACGGAGGCAGGTGGGACTGTGGCAGCTGCAGCTAATGTGGAAGTGTTAAGCTGCCCACACCACTTGGTAGCAGAAGCCTGTGGCCACTGTGTTGGGACATTTGTACCAGCTCCTGATCGTGCTTGCTCCCCCAGAGCTCGACCCTCCTGGGTCCACTGGGTCTGCATTACCTGCAGCTTGCAGATTTGACAAGCCTATCCCTTAGGGAGTCACAGAAATTAGAAGCTGGGAAAGCATCGGAGTCTTTCACCAGCAGGGAAATCCCAGGAGTTTTGAAAAGAGCAAGAAGAAATCTTCTGACATCTCGTGAGTTCTCTCCTCCCTCATAAATTCTTTGCTTGTAAGCTTCTCCAAAACTGTGAAAATCTATGAGACTGCCTTCTGTTAGAGTAGTAAAGGAAACTTAGGGGAATTTCCCCTGTCATGCTGAAACTCAGAGACCATTTAGTCTGTTATAATTTGGCAAATGTGACAGATAGTAAAGAGCTCCTCCTCGCAGATGAGCATCAACTCACTGCAATTCCACCACAGCCAGAAGGCTCTGGATGAAACTGAAATGCAAGCATTGTTGGACAGTATCTCTTATTTGCACTGGTGCAAATCAAAATGTATATTTATTTCCAATAGCATAAGGAGCTGCTGTGAAGGAAGATCAAAGCCTGGATGTAACACCAGAAGCTGCATTTACGTCAGCCAGAAGAGTGTCTTTGCCTGGAAATTGTGTTCAGGATTTTCTCTATCTCTGAGGTTTTATTTCCTTTTCCTAACCATAAAACTTATAAAATGTGATTAACATAAAGATAAGAGGCAAGTAAAGCAGTGCCCTGATTGAGCTGAGAGTGCCCTGACTCAGCTGGCACTGAATACCTGCCAGCTCTAAAACTCCTTCCCCTTCCTCCTCCACCACAGAGGATCTTTAGGACAGCAGTGGAAGGCAGTGTTGTGAGTATTGCCCTCGGCTCTATAGTTCACTGATCCCTGAGACATAACCATAAAAAGACTGTTCTCTGAAATCCAGCTGTTTTATGAACCCTGTTTTGCTCTTGAACAGCACTGTGAATACTTGAAGCAACCCAGTTGAAGGCAGATGAGCTAAACCTGGCCTGGACACCTGACAGTAAGGGCTGAAGCCCATCCTTTACCATCACAGGGAAGGCAGCATTTTGGCATTGCTGCAACAGCATTTCTGCAGCTTTTGCTAAATGAAGCAAGAGGGCTTTGAGGTGCAGCAACCCTACACAAAACTGGCAGGAGGCTGGGTACAGGCCAATGTCTGTGGCTGCATCCAGCTCAGGACCAGAGCACAGGTAAAAAGTGAGTCCAAGACAGTCCACACCTGCTGCTATAGGAGCACTGGACAGACTCACAGCCCAGGAGGCAACACCACCCCCAGGCACAGCACAGGGCAGCAGCCAACAACGTACAGGGAGATCACTACAGACCAGCACACCCAAAACCAAGAAAGGGTACCTGTGCTGATCTTCCATGGTAAAAAATAGCTTTCAGGAGGACAGAAGACCAGAGAAGCAGCCACTTAAATCAGCGTATCTACTCATGCAAGTCTCTTTTGGTTCTAGAGAAGCACAGCTGTGTTATTTTACTACCATGGCTAGAATTTTATATGTGCATAGTACAATTTTTAACTCACATTTCAGGCATCTGTGTTTACTCTGCTGGAAGCTGGTCAAGCTAGGGAGTGTTCTAGTTCATGCTGACACGTACAGAAGGCTGTTCCCTGCTTCTGCTGAGAGCCTCTGAAACGAAAATACAACAGAGTTTGGAAATAACTCTTGAAGTGAGCACTCCATCTTGTTTCTTCATGTTAGAGAAGGGGGGAGGAACACAGGGAAAGGCAAGTCATATTGGCACACAGAATTTGGACTGTCTGGAAATAAACAGTGATGATTGGGGGAACTGCAATGTATCCTTCACAGAAATACTTGAGTCTTTTGCATGTTCAAGCAACTTTCTTTCTTGCCTTTTTTCTTCGGATCAGAAGCAGCGTGAATGAGAGAGTCCTCTTCAATGGAACTTGGTGTATCCATTTCCATATCCATCCCAGGACATAAACACATGGATTTTAAAAATCATCTCCCATGTGGGAGGCAATTCCCTCTACCTTCATCACAAGTGAGGAAAAGACAGGTGGGGTCCTGGCATAATCCTGCACAGCCTTGGGATGGAGGCAAGATGAATGCAAACCCAAAACAGACCAGAATGGGAAATAAGATCAAAGTGAGTGCAGGACTCAGCCAAACAAAGCCTCACAGGATGCTGAAATTAACATCTGCAGTCATCTATATCTACATCACCCTGAACTCCAAGGTGCCACAGGCAGCCATTGCTGCATGGATGTCAGTGTGGTTGCATCAGCCACTGCATGTCCTGTAGCTAAAAGGCAAGGAGACCTCTGGCTCCCCTTGGTGTGGTTCTCAAGTGTACTTGGAAAACACTGTGCATGCCTGGGCAGTTTCCCAACAAGCAGCCTGCAAATGAGCAGTCCCCGTACTGCACGCTGGGACTGGATCCCTTTGCTGGGACACTCTGGGTGATGCTGGCACTCAGCAAATGTCTGGCACAGTCTTCCCAATGGGCTCAGCACCCTTCTTGCAGTGCTCAGGACATGAACCCACAGAAAGCTCTCTGTGAAATCTTGTTTCTAGGTTACCTCTCACTGAACTCCTTCCATTAAACAAATTAAATGCTAATTTACAGGAATGGTATTTATTTACACATTGTTATTGTTGTTGGGAATTGGACAGGACAACAAAAGGTCTCTGCAGCATCTCAGTCACACAAATGATTTCAGGGCCTCAAAGATAATGGCACCACAAAAGAGAGTTCCTACGTCCAGCATGCTGTAATCAGCTGGGGAGAACTGACAGCAATATATCCACCTCAGCAGAACCAGTATGTGCTGCTCTGCAGATAAGAGCTCTTGCCAGCCTTTCCCACATCCACATATGTTACACTTTGCTGTGGATTTCACTAAGAAAAGTAAGAAATACTGCTCTTCACCCCAGGTACACTCCGTCTTTCAGAGCTTGCTGAGGTCCCCAACAGAGATTAGGACTGGGGCTGTGCCCTGATGTTAATGATTCACACACCTCTGCCCCCAGCACTCCACAATGAAGATGTCACTGCCATCCTAGGAACCTGGTGTATCTGTCTGTGCTGAGGGGCGTCATGACCTCCTGGGCACTCAGATTAGGACTGAAGTAACTAGGAATGTCTCCCTAATGGCACTCTTGCAATTTTTTCCCTAAATTTTGGGAAGGCTAACCAAAGGCCAAGGGCTAACCAAGGCTAAAGGGCTAACCCTGGGAAGCCAGTGCACAATAGCTGTTAACACTCATATCACAGAATCATTTAAGTAGGAAAAGACCTCTAAGATCATCAAGTCCAGGTTTCAACTGATCACCACCTTGTCAACTAGACTGGGGCACTAAGTGCCATGTCCAGTCATTTTTTGAACACAAATATACCACTCCTTTCCTGGATCCTAATCTGTGGTCATGAATATGGTTATACAAGTTGTCACAGCTGAGACACTCGTGGACAAGCTTCTCAGCTGAGCTGCCAGCTCCACTCCTCTGTGCTGCAGCTGCAGGAGATGCTCCACCCAGATTTAAACTTTTTAGTTTGTGGGCTCATGGTTGGCTTGCAACAGCACTAAGGTAAGAAAATGTGGTTAGGCATTTATTTGATCAGAGCAACTAAGGAGAGGAAAGGGATGCTACTTGTCAGCTAGAAACAAATGTGTTTGAGACTATTGCACAGCAACACTCTTATCTACAGCCAAAGTTATACCTTCACACGCAGTGAGAGAAGACATATAGTAGAAGAGTAGATAATATTACCTTAACGTTCTAACAGTATTTCTGAGTGACATTCATGAGTTTAATACGGATCTATTTTACCTGAAGCTAAACAATATTAAATGATTTTACTGAGTTTGTTAAATCCATGTAAACCAAATGCCAGGTGGATGAGTAGTGCTGTAAATACTGCTCATCTGTAAGGCCTAGTGCTAAGGAGGCTGAAAATGATGCTGTGGAGCAGCTTCCCTGGTGCAGACAGTCGTGTGAGGAAGCTGCTGTGAGGGGCACCAGCCATTCCCCATTGTAATTCAGGCACTGCCAGTCCCACTTCCACATTAGAGCCTATCTCCTGGTCCATTGTGACCATTGGTTTGTCCACTTGCTTAGTAGGGGAAAAACAGTATCAGACTAGCTGAAAATTTCCCTCTACACTTGGAAATAGCAGCTCTGTTGCTAATAACATCAAACAACTGCATTAAAACCCACGAGGGTTTTAATAAAAAATATGAAGAGTAGATGGATCATCTACTGAGGTCCAATAAAGTCTGAAAGTCTACAGTTTATGGAATGTGGCCATGCTTCACTGGATCCTGGATCCTGAGGCTGCCAGGCTCCACATTAAAGGAACAGTAGGGAAAAACATTTCATAGTCTCCTCTGATATACACCAGCATTGCCAGGGACAGCCTTTATCTGCTGTGTGCTCTCCTCGTGGTCTGCTTTGAAAGAGGAGCCGCTGTGCCAGGCGCCTGCTGCCTGCCCTCAGCCCGCGGTGCAGCACGGCTGCCTGGAAGCGTGGTACCCCACGGAGACCCTGCTCTTGTGGGGCCAGAGCTGGCAGCACTCTGCTTCAGAGGGATCCCTCCTGGGCCTTTTAGGACAGTGCTTTCCCAGGCTGTGAACCAGCGCACTCAGCAGCCGTCATCTGTATCTGGTAGTCTTTAAATGTCTCCAAAAAAGCAAATTACATGCAGAAAAAAACCTGGGAAACTGTTGGTGAGGAGGAGGGATTCTTTTTGGGTTCAAACAATTATTTTCTCACCAGGTGCCTAGTTTATGACTTTCCAATAGGACCCTGCAAGCCCCAGGGAAGTTCTCTTTATTAACCCTGTAGTTGCACCAGCTTCTACCTCCCATAAGCAGCTCTGGAGAGCAGTGGCACAGTCAGGAGCCAGGATATGTGCAGGACACCCATAGCTGAGGAGGAGGCTGGCATTTGCCTAAAACCTAGAGAAGTATCAAGAGGGACCTGCTTTGGGTGTAGAAAGTTCCCCGGCAATGGACTGAGGGGATCTTCTAGCTGAGATTCCATAGATCTGCATTCACCATTCTTTGCATCTCAGATATGTGCTGGAAGAGGTTGTCCTTTCTGTTGCTACAAAGGACTTCAAATCTGTCTGATTCAAACCTTTTTCTTCTACACCCCAGCCCTCATATTTATGTGATCTCCCACCAATGGTCAGTAATGAGGATTTCTAAGATGCCTCTGTAACAAGTAGGTCTACAGACATAAAATGCTGATATAAATGAACTACAACTAAATGTCCAGAGTAGGGAATCAGAAAGGCTTCCAGATTCTGATTACATTCCCTTGCCTGTCCTTGCATTGCTTAAAAAGCTGCAACTGTTCTTTCAAGCTGAATTTAGCAGCACAGTATTAGGTCAAGAGATACCTACTGACTGTGCATAAGCCTCCACGTGATGTTACTCTCCTGCACTTGCAAACTTCAGCCAGAATCAAGCCATAGAAAACTTTTCCAATGTGTGCTACCTGGCAACTGACCTTTGCAAGAGCTTCTCCTTTTGGCACACTGACTTAACTATGAGCTCCCTTTTAAAACAAAGTGTAAAAACACCCTACCTCTTCTTTGTTTCAACACAAAGTGTAAAACCACCAGAACAAATTACTTAGTCCTTATCATTGCATGTGACATGCTTGCAAGTATCTTGCAGCGGCTCCCAGCCTTTGGGGTTATTTCCCTTTTTAGCAGTCACTGCAGTGGACCAATTGCAACCTCCTGTAGGAAGCAGTAGAACTATCCATTAGAGAGGAACAACTTCTATAGGAAGTTCTTCCTTTTGCTTTTGATACTGTGGACCCTAGATGGTGGCACAAGAGTAGCTCACATCCAGGCAAGATAACCCCCTTCCCAGATACAGCACAGGGGAGCAGCCCCTGTGCTCTGCTGGGCCCAGTGGTCCAAAACCATGGACCCCTGGAGACCCAGATATCATGTGTAAAATATGGTCTTCATCACTACACCCTTCTCAGGTCTGAATCCACTTTTCTACAAACTGTTCCTACCTGGATATTGTTTTGATGCCCCAGCAAATCTGCACTGTCCATTGTCCCTATGAGGCACCTAAATTTCTCCCACACTCCCGTTTTCCACTCTTTTCACACATTCATGGAGGCACCTATCCAAGTGATCTGCCTCCATCTCCTGTGTTTCCCCTGGAAAAATGTCTAATCTGGAGAAATTACTGGCCATTGTCCTTCCCATGTACCTGCTCGAGAAATGCCCAATTTCTACTCTCACTTGAAGCTTTAGGATGCTTCTCCTTTAGGAAGCATCATGTCTTGGGAATGTCTTGTTGCTCAGGCAGCTCTTGGTCATGGTGACCCTGGTAGCTTCCTCAGCTACTCTCCTTTTTCCAACTGGAAGACTGTCTCTGTTCCCCACTTTGCATCCTTCCCAACCATGCCGTAGAATCTCCTCTTCCAGCTGCACATCTGAGATTCCTGAGCAATCACAAGCATCTGCAAGATGTTCCTTGCTATTTCTTTTTGGACTTCCTTATTTGTTCTCAACAGTCTCACCCACAGTCATGGAATTTATCCTGTGGTCTGACATTGAGTCATTCCCATTCCTGAATAGCAGAGGAACAAGACTTCCCCTTATATCAAAGGGTCAAAACCTGATATTACTCAAAACTGAGCCCTCTTCAGTCCTTTAGGCTGCTTGAAACCTTTTTCCTTGTTGATTCAGGGATAGAGAAAATCCCTCTGAGAGGCAACAGATAAAACCTTTCTCTGCACTGGCAGATCATTATCTAGGGATGTTACCACTGCTCATAAAGTATTTAATTTTATGAAAAAATGGTATTTTGTAATACTTAGGAACTGGGTTCTTTACTGAACATTAGTTTGTCACTGTTTGTGATACCTAGGGTGAACTTCAGCATGTAGATAAAATTCAGATTTTCCAAAGAAGCCACACAGCCTCAGTAAAATGGGAAAACCAGCAAAGAATATATGGTTCATTTTGGAAAAGAAAATAAATTATAAACTTAAGTGTGGGTTAAATTAAAAAAAATCTAATGCTGTCATCCCAGGGCTGGTCTTTCTCCTGATCACAGACTAGTGCAAGAGAAATTCCAGGTCAAAACCCTGACAATTCATAATTTCTTATCTAAAAGGTGAATCATTGTTTTCAAGTTGTAGAGGAAAAATTCCTAAAAATTTTGGTGACCAGCAGGTGCAAAATCTTGTGAAATACTTTTGTTTGTGCCCTTTCCAGGGCCCATCTGGGTTACATGGAAAACAAGTTTTCTTGAGGGATCCCTTCCCCATCTTAGCCAACCAGGAAAAATGGGTGCAGGACAGCCTGTCCAGGCAACCAGCTGGAAGCTCTGCTCAGATTTTGGTGTTGTTCTTCCAAACATTTTACACCTGGAAAAAGCACGTGAAAACTTGAGGACTGAGGCTTAAAAATTCAAAGATAGATTTAGTAAAAAGATCCAGAAGAACACATTGGAATTTCTACATAAGGCAAACATGGATGCTTCTGTGCACCTTCACATCAGCCCAGGTGCAATGCTTGGCTTCTATATTTACCTGTTTATAAATGTGTATGGTTTATTTTTCCTTTTGCTTTCAATGCATTGGATCCCAGTTCGTGATGGTCCTGTGATGCTTGTCATGCATGTCACTGGAAACCTAGCAGGTTGAAATGATCATCTCTCAGCCTGATGACCTGACAGCTGGCTTCTGAAAGTGAAACTTGCACAGTGGTAAAATCTCAGTGGCTTTAGGCACAGTTCGAATGACTGTTCTTTCTTCAGACAGAGCCCAGGCAATTCTCACAGAGACGTGCTTTCTCTTAACGGCTATTTCTTCCCAAGAGCAAAGACATATGGTCATTAGAACAACGGCTTTATCAAACGCAAACAAATTCAGCTCTTGGTCTCCATCTAATCATTAATACAGTGTTTATCCACCCCATGTTGCAAGAGCATAATATGTTCCAAATGGGAGTTCTTGAGAAAAAAAGGCCTTCATTGCCAACCCCTCCCCCTCCTCATGGTGAATTCTTTCGTCAAGAGCTTCAGGAACTGGAGTTTCTTCAAGAAATGCCCTATCAATGCAATCTCTTTCCCCCACCCCCTACCCTGCACACACATTTTGATTAAGTTACAGAAATCATGTGTTGCACAATGCAAAGACACTTGACTTCTCTTCTTTATAGTACGCACAGAGGAAAACCCCTCTCTTGTTTCCCCTCATTCCAGTTTGAGCCTTAGACATTCCGGTAAATAAATCCAGCATTCACACTGGAGAGGAACATCAAACGTCTTCAAATCACACACATTTTCTTAATAATTTTGTTCCTAAAAGGTCAATGAACATTTTTTTTCTTCTCTGGCTTGAGGGGGTGTTTGTTAGTTAATGCTTATTGAGTAATACCATACTTGCTATTCCTAGAATCTTCGCATTCTTGCAATGCTTTTCTTACTGTGAGAATATCTGCCACATTTCCTTACATCTCTATCGGGCTGCCAGGCAGGAGAGACACTGCAGGGTTATAGTGAAAAATGAAGTTTCGAGGTTGAAGAACCTGAACCACACAGAAACAGGACATAAGACCACAATTTTTCTCCTTCTAGTGGAAGAAGACCTCATCTGGTTAGACAAAATCGACTTTTTGCCCTTCTTTTCTTTTACCTCATGATATGGTGCTGAGTATGTGCTTCAAGCAGAGGGAATGGGAGAGAGAAGTTGCCACAGGTCAGCTCTGTACAAGGCTTCATCTTTGCTAAACCAGAAAATGCAGACTGCAGACTGCTGGTAGGTTCAACCCAATATTTTTGTTCAAGAGGGAATGAAACAAAATATAGAGAAACACAAGAAACTTTGTGAGTCACACAGTGGAACATCAAGCACAGAATTATTTTCAAAACTTATATAAATCGTTTGCTTTTGCCTGGAAGGAGATAAGAATTACTACAATGTTGCTCTTAAAAAAACAACAAAAAACCTAGAATGATTAATGATCTTTTTTCTATTGCAGAGAGGAATGTAATCTATGAATAACACTGCAGTTCCCCAGATTGCTCAAATGAAGTGGATTGTTATGTTTATTCTTAAAAATGTAACCTTTATTCCAGACTGAGATTCCTAAACCTCCAGCCAGCTGAGTGTGTTAGTCTCATTGACTAAATGAAAAGAATTTAATTATATCAGATAGTTCCTTTTGATCTAGATTTTTATAGGCAAAAACAAAATCACTTTCAACCTTCTTCAAGGAGGATAATAGTTGTTAAACTGAAGGAAGGGGTTTCCATATTTCATGTTTTTTGTTCTTCTAGATCTTATCTGGCACATGTGTCATTTCTCATCCTCCTTCAATGTCTCCATGCATGGCCAGCAGAGCCAGACCCAATAAGCCATTGTGGTTCCCACCAGAGAAGTGCAGCCTCTCAGTGACCTCCTGACGCACCCTGATTTCCCCTTTTGCACAGCACAAGAACAGTACAGGCCTTTTTTTTTTTTTTTTTTTTTTTTTTTTTTTTTGGCAAATTGCTGTATGAAGTCATCATACCCAGAAGTTAATCTATAATTATTTCCATTTCTTTCCCAGTTTACCATGTTTCAGGGTGTCATTCCCATGAAAGTGATGAATTCAGTAGGCAGAGAGGTGGCAGAAATGAAGACCGTAAAAATAACTTTTATCTTGGACACTGAAGGAATCCATTGACTAAAGCAAAGAGTTACAGAGTGAACAAAGGAAGTACCAGGTGAATCCCTACTTCCACTAATCTTGTCCTACAGCAGAAGACAAGAACATGCTAGGAGTCCCAGTCTCAAATATTAACCTCAAAACAGTCATGTTATTGCAGAATTAAAAATTACTATGATCTGTTAGATCACCTTAAAAGTTGTGCACCTCAGCTAGAGTTTGGAAAAACAACCTAGTTGAAGCCAAAGGGTTCAGCAGCCAAGGGAACAGACTAAGCCAAGCCATTGTCCTAACAGGCTTAGAGAAACAGGTAATTGGGTGGGGCATGGCTTGCCAAAAGGTGAACCATGAGTGCCAGTAATGGAAAAGGAAAAACTGTCAGCTCTGGACAGCACAAAAGCATCTCTTTCCCCCAGGGAATGATGCAGCTGTGTACAGTGGTGGTCTGTGTTGTGCCTGCTTTAAAAAGGAAAAGGACACTGTTTAACCTGAGCAGACATAAAGATACTCACCCTAAAGCACAATTTTTCTCTTGCAGATGATCCAAACTTAGGTCCATGCATTCACCTCTCTGTCCTTAACAGCCAGTCTAGGGGAAGAATGAAGTTCTTTGTGCTGGCATCTATGTCTGACAGGCAGTGGATGACAGGCACTTCTGCTGGTAGTCGCAGAAGTGTGATGCCAAGAGACATGAAAACACTGACAGTTGGAAACAGCTCTGTGTAAAGACCAGATTTACTCTGCATCCACACTGTAAATTCACAGTTTTGGGAGAAAGAGCACTCTGGCCCTTAGACCAGTAGGAAATGCTCCAGATCACTCCTCACTCAGCAACGAACCATGGAGCCAACCATGGAGCCCATGGAGCCAACACACCATGCCTTGTCCTGCTCCCACATCCCTCTACCTCCTGCTGCGGCCACAGCCTCAGTGGCTCTCTGCACACAGGTTTCGACCCACCTTCACATTCCCCAGTGCAACCCACCTGGGGATTTGGAGAAGCCAGGGTGAGCCTGCCAGAGGCCCGGGGAACTCCGGGGCGCTGGCCCCGCATCCCCAAGCTGATGGGTGCCGTGGTGTTCTTTTCACTAGATGGAGCTAGCGGATGGGTGCTGGCAAATCTGTCCTCTCTCCTGGAGGTGCCCTGCAGCCAGAACCACATGGAGAGGGAATGTGATCCCATGCAGAGTCCCTGGCTCCTTTGGGTTCATCTGTGGAAAGGAGAGTTTTTGTTCAGTGTGGAGGAGAGGAGGTTTCAATGACTAATGTTTTGGCTGATGCAAATTCAGAAGAATATGTGAATGAAGTGTTCACAGAAGTACTGGAGGCAGTGGTTCAAATGAAACTGGGGGGAAATAGTACTGCTGCAAAGCCAGATGCCTCTGGTACAGGAGGAGACAGACAGAGGAAGAACCAAAATGGGGCTGGAAATACTGCTGCCCACAAATATCCCAGCAGTGATGAGGTAGAGCTCTGGAGTAAATTTCCATTGTCTTCCAAAAGTAAAGTAAACATTTTGGGGATTGCTCAAACCAGAGCTCTACATCAACAGGGAGAGAGCAGAGGTGCACTGCAGGCCTGTAACAATGCATCTAGGGTGTCCAGAGATTGCACCCATGTTCAGCTACATTTAAACTTGTATCAGAAGGTGCAGAGGAGGTGCCCCCACAGGACATCTCCATCCATGCCTCACAACAGTGTCAGGTGAAGCAGGCCGGTTAAACACCCCAGAGTACACATCCCACACCTTCTCCTCTTCATGCTTCTTGTCCCAACCATCCCTGCTCAGCACCCTACAGCCAGGTGTCTCTCCCCACGTACCTGTTTCCTCCACCCCATCTTCCTGCTCCCAGTGCTGGCCTAACACCCTCCTCTTCGTGCTGGTGCTGCAGCTGCTGCTTTAAATCACTCACCAGCTTGGACACTTCCATACTGCTATCACCACCACTGATGTAGATCCGAACCTCTGAACCATGCTGAGGTTTCAGACCTACTGCTTTTGTAGTACTTTGGTGGGTGCTGGACTTTGCACACATTTTTACAGCTTATGTTCAGTATTTCATAACCTTACTAATTCAGCAGTGGTCTGATTTGAAAATTGGTACTGACCTTTGTTAAAGTCTGTTTGCAGAGGTAAAAATGGAAGCCAATAGAAATGACTTAACAGAAAGCCAGGTGAAAAGCTGCAGTATGAACCAAAAAGGTGAAACTTGTAATCAGCTTGAATAAATCTTACTTTTTCTATTTATTTCTATTTATTTACTTATTTACTAAATAAACTTACTATCCAAGAGATCTGTTCTTAACACTTTCTGACTATTTGTTGCTGTGACCTCTCTCTCGATTTTTTTATGATTTATGAGGAAAAGTCAAAATTGGTCAGGGACTATAAATCAGTGACTAGTTATAAATTTAACCATCAACCCATTGCTGATCATGAAAGACTAAAGAGTACTCCTGGACTGTTTTTTCTCAGATATTCAAACACCATTGTGGAGTTTCTGAAACAAGTCAGCATTTTATCAAGGACGTGTCATATGCTGGGTGTTAGCCAGATTTCAGTGAAATGCACATTCAGCTTTGATCCTTTTTACCAGATTTTTGTTTGTTTGCTTGTTTTGTTTTCAAGTACATGCCTCAGAAAGGCGAAGTGTGTGAGTGGCTGTGGACAGAAGCATGCTGTCCCTGCTCCAAACTGCAGTAGCAGCTTTGTTCTCAGGTTTGGTTTCCCCCTGTACAGGGACATCTAAGTTTCTTCTGCATCACAGGTCCACAGAGAAAAAACAAACCACTCTTTGACACACCATCTTAGAAGTGGTCAAGTTTGGCTGTAGACACTGTCAGGTCTTACTTGGCTGCATCCTGCAAATACTGAATTTGATTTGCATCACCAATCTCTGCCTTATCTGCAAACAAATTCAGGTCTGGCAGCATCTGAGTGAAGTGAAGGGCTCTACTTTCAGCAAGGGGTCTAAATAGAAACTAGTAGGGTTGCTAAGCTCAACTTGCTAAGCCTGCATATCCCTGCTGGGGATACCTGGTTTACCATCCCTGGTTTCTATCACAGAGGCATTCCCACAACACTAAGACTGTGCAGTGCTGACATCCCTAGAAAGCATTTCTTGGAGGTTTGAGTCCAGAGGGTTACATCCCCACCCTGTCTGATGCTTCTATGCATCCCTCTCTTCCCCCACAGAGAGGAGGTGGTAGCTCAGTGACAGGGGATCAGGAAGCATGGGGTGATGATGCTTCTGTGCTTCTACACTTCCCTAGCACCCCCAAGCTGTAACATGAGAGCCAAAACTTTTCCAAATGGCCGTCAGCACCTGCAGCCCTGAACAGTGGCTGCAGTCCAGCGGGCAGGAGCACCTGTGGCAGTGCGGGGCACCCCCGGCCCCAGCCCCGCACCGCGTCCCCAGCATCCCTCGGCACAGCAGCAGCGAGCCCCGGTGCCTGCTGCGCGGGGCGGGTGACACGCTTCACACTCCACGCTCCGCTGCCAGACGCTGCCAGACCCTGCCAGACCCACTCCAGGCTGTCCCTTTCTACGTGTCCCCTCTCCCTTTCTCGCCCGCGGGACAGCGTGATGGCATTGTCCCCTGAGCCCAGGCCTGTCGCTGTTAGTCCCCCGGCATATGGAAGCTGCAGTGTCCCAGGGCGCCGCTGCCTGCGTGCGGGGCTTCCCTTCTGACACTCGCGCATTCAGCCCGGCCCGCGCCACCATCGCAGGGGGATTCTTACAAAGGGGAGAATGCTTCCTTTCAGCAGTCTGAGGTCAGCGCAGGGCTGCCTCACTCACAGAGGTCAGTCATTAGGATGCTCAGAGATGGCTGGGATGCTTGGGAAGGGCACGGTGCTCTCCACCCCCCTGCTTCTCCCAGCGCTGCGCATTGTCACGATGATAAATGAGAGAGTGAGGTGGGGAAGCTCTTGACTGCGCGTGGCCTGAACCCCTGGGGGTTCACAAACTACTGCAAAGCGGCAGCTGATAAAATGGTAACTAATTCAATTAGTGAAATTTAATTTAGGTGGGGAGCGGATGGTGGCTTTGCCAAGACCATATGGGAAACCAGTGGTGTTTCCATATAGAAGAACTTAATTTAAACAATGAACTCATGGGTCTTCATAACCCAGTGGCCAAAGAGCCCCCAGGAAGCCCTGGAAGGAGTTGTACTGATTAACCAGACAAAAGCCTGGCGAGTCTGGGCCAGCAGGGAGGAGCTGAGCGGGAGCGAGTAGCAAAAGAGATCCAGGTTCAGGTTGTGAACATGGCTGAGTTGAAAGAAATCCCTCCCAGCATCAGAAAATAGTGTTTATCTCCTGTGTATATCCCCTGCCTGCTTCCTCCAAGCAACGTGATCCACGACTGAACCCCTGCAGCCCAGCAGGAGACGTCGGGAGGCTCGGACGTGCGAGGTGAGAAGGAAGAGCTGGATACGTGCTCCTCATCAGTGGGGAAACAGCTCCACGGAGAAATGCCAAACTTCTGCAGAGACTAATTAGAGTAAAAGGCTTCCTGTCCGTCATGGCCCTGCGCCGCTGCGCTGCCGCCGAGCACCTGCCTTCAGAGCGCCTGACCTTTCAGTGTGGGAAGGCTGGCTGGTGCAGTGGGGGGAAAGGGGGAGGCTCGTATCACGGGCGTGTTTGGGAGGAGAAGGGAATGGCAAAACCAGGGATGAAGAACCAGCAGTTGGGAAAACTGAGGTAGGGAGAGACTCCCTGTCTGCTCTAGGAGAATCACACTGCAAAATCCATAGATCATAGCAAACCTCACCTTTTCTAACTGGAAAAGGACGCAAAAAATAAAAGTGATTTTTGGTTTGATTTGGCACTGAGCCCCTGCAGAGTTTGGAAAGAGTACTGTGATTGAGTTCTGCTAGCGAGCACCTTTCCAGCACTGAAACTGTGTATGCAAAGCCTCATGCAAACCAATTTCTAGGTTTGAAAACCTGGGAAGTCCTGCCCAAAAGTCTTGTCCATTTCTCCATTTAGGAAACAGGAACAACACCACTTGCTAGAAACAGCTGAGCACCACTAACAGACAACTTAACCAGCAAATATCAGATGTTTTGAGAGAACATACTTACAAAGCAATGTGCAAGCAGGTACCCACGACTGTGTCTCCAAAGCATCGATGCCTTTTGGAAGCAATTAGGGCTCAGCAGAAGGCTGAGAAAACTCCAGGAGAAATTCCAGCTCCATTCCTACTGCAGCTTAGGTTCATACAGAGAAAGCCCACCCTGCTACAATACCTGTACACAGAACAGGCCCACTCCAGCATATGGCTGACACCTGGTGGGACAAGTCCAAAGCAAGGCAGGAGGATCTGCATGCATCCAGGCCAGCAATAAGAGGGTGCTCTGCCACTTCCTTGGATAGGGAGGGATCTGACCACTCTCTCTGGATGAAACGTGAGCCTGAGAAGGAAGCTTTCCACTGAAAAGAGCTGAAGAGAGGGATCCAGGATTTTTAATCTTTGTTGTCCAGTTTTGTATGTGGAAAATTAAGAAACAAAGACATCTGGTAAACTGTGAGACAATATAAGTAAGCTTGGGTAATAACCACAAATCATGCATTCAGCAGTAATCCTGGCCCTCTGCACTCACTCACTAACACTGAACTGTTCTCTTTGTGGGTTGCTGTTTGGACACTAGTCAAAGGCAATTTTTTACAAAGACATAGACATTGAGAAAGTTTTCATAGGTTTTGGTTTTGTTGGTTTTTGTGGTTTTTTTTCTGAAGAGGAGAGTTAGAAAACATAGAAACTTCTGCAAACCTTAAATAGGTTTTTTTTTGCTATTCGCTGTTTTGCTATTTGCTCCCAAAATAGCCAAAGTGAACAGTTCTTCAGCTCTGCTCTGTCCCACAGGGAGCTTGGCAGACAGGAAAGGACAAGCCACCCTTGGTGCTCACAGAGGCTACACCACGTGCAAATATCTTTCTTTTGTACTATTTAAGCACTCCACTCTGCCACCCTGTGTGGCTTCCCAGGGATATTTTCTCCCACGTGTCACTGAGCTGCAATGAACCAGTGCCCAGAGGAAGCAAGTTGTACATCCCACACACTGCAGCCCAAGTGGGGCAAAGACTGTCACCACTCATGCTGAGCTATTCCTGCAGGAAAGGGTGAGGCTCAGCAGAAAGGTGAGGAAAGTGATCAAAGAGAGATGCAAAGGGTAAAAAAAGAACTTGTTTGCTTTCCCATTCTGCATGTTCTCATTTGCAGAGAACTTCAGTTGTTAAACACCAGCAGTACTGAAAGTTGTGTCAAGATCTGACATTGCAGGGAGGATGAGGTGGCAACAAAGGCATACTGGCCTCAGCCCCAGCATGGCCTCTGCCAGCACTTCCATCCCCATCTGTCCCCTGTGCACAAATACGTCCCTGTTTTGGGTATTCCTGCACTGTGTTCCTTTGCTAGACAGATGCAGCTGCATTAACCCTTCCTGTGCTTCAGGATGGGCTTTTTCAGCTCCTTTATCCACCTGTTTTGGCTCAGGAGTCATTAGTGCCGAGAAGGTAAGGACATAGTTAGCAGGGTCCTCATTCATCACACCTAACTTCACATCTGCCATGGAGGACCTTGTTTGAATCCCTTCTGCTAGGGGCACCACAGAAGAAGATACATCACAAGAGAGCTGAGGCTTAAACTTATGGAGAAGGATGAGGAAGTGAAAAGGAAGAATGAGATAAGGCAAAAGGTGTGGCACTAATGCACGAAAGACACTGGTGGCTGAATTAGATGAATGCCCATATGGGTGGGCATGCAGCAGAACTGCAGGATTTGTTCTCTTTCACACTTTGGGCTGTTTAGGTACCCAGCTGCTCACTATTTTTGCTGGCTACTCATGTTTCCAAGGGCTAGCCTGGGTACTCAGAGTCATCAGGACACAAAGATGTGGCTATTGGTTACTTGCCAAAGGAGAAGATGCTTACACAGAGATTACATTCCCAAAGGATCCCTTGCAAAGAGGAGTCTTCCTCTGAGCTGTTTGGCATCAGGGGTGTTTTTGCAGGCAGAAATATGCAATGCACCTGCAAGGGAAAGAGGTGGGAGAAGGATAAGAGCTGTCCTTCTTCAATGTAAAACTGATGAAGAAGCACCGCAGGTGCTGTCCCAGGTGAATTGGGACAAAATGTAATGTGATCACTTCCTGACATGTACAATGAGAAAAAAAGGAAGAAATATGTCACTGAATGGAAACCAGGCAAAGGAAGCAGGCTGAAGTTTGTCTTCAGCTACTCCATTCTGGGCTTTGAGTACATCAGCAATTGGAAGGTGGGCAGCTCTTCCTGGACACCCTACAGAACCTGTGTGAGAGAATGGGCAATACTAACAAGTAACACAATGGATTTAAGATTCACAAGAGAGCAAGGGAAAATCCAGGACGGGACTTTCTGTAGTTTGTTTCTTTTATGCACCACTGGAACCAGAAAATATATCAATATGGAAGTTTAGCAATGGGCTGAGGTTTCACGGAACTTGCATGCGTGTGGCCCAGTGCCTAAGAGTATGGTAACCCGCAAAGGTCACACACTGAAGTGCTGGTTTCAGACAGTGACTCTGGGAATTTCAGAGAGCTGTTTAAGGGAACACGCCAGGGGCTGGCTATGGTACTGCTCAGGCTGAGCGGGAATCTCACTTCACCCCACAGATGCACAAAAATCAATTTTTTTTTTTTTTGTTTGTGAACTGTCTGTGACAAATGCAGAATTTTTTGTCTATTCTCATGAACTTATTTCAGAGCAAGCTAGAAAATTCCTTGGCCTGTGTGAGGAGGCATAAACTTTCTGAGATGGCTGTTGATGGAAGTGTTTCAAGTCTTAACTGGATTCTCTAAGTGAGATACGGGAAAAATGAACTGAAAAAACCCATTTTTTTGTATGTGGTATTGACCATTCACCCACATCCACATCAAGAATTCTCAATGGTGATGCACCAAGACAGTGCCTGTGCTTGGCTTTTCTGGAGCACTGTACACCGCTGCATGAAAACCTGCCTTCGAGACACCCTGAGCTCCTGGCATCAGACTGCTGCATTTCTGTGGCATCGTCACAGTGAGCCTTCCTCATAAGAAAGGAGATGTCAGAGTGCAAAACTGCTGGTGGAGAGCCTGCAGCAGCACTGGTGCCTTTGGTATCAGAGTGAGCTTGTGCTGTGGAAGTGCTGAGAAGGCTAGTGCATTCACAGAGAAAAGAACAAATGATACTACAATAGGATTTGGCAACAAATGTGAAGCATTGTTTGCTTTGCTGTTGCTGGGAGTGTAGAGGAAGGCACAGTTTCTCATAGAGAGGTGACATTTCATCTCAATTCTCTGATTCAGATGGAGATATAGTATTTTAGATGCTAAAACAAGAAAAAAAGGTTCTGCATGCCTCAGTCAGTAATGTCTTACTCACTAACAAGGCTCATTCAATCTAGTTTGCACCATTCAATCTATATATATGTGAACACAATATATGTGCATTCACATAGCTCCAGTTTGATCCATCCATGTGTCTGTCTTGTTCATGGCTGGAAAAACCCTATTTTGATTCAGGTTCTCCACTCAGCCTGGCAGGCTGATAACTCTTGCATGGTGCCTTTGCTGGACAAGCCCCAGTTTAAGAAAACCAGAACTTTCCTTTCATGGAAACTGCAGGTTGGGTAAGGGTCACCACCTCAGAAAATTCTCCATTTTGAATGGCCTGTGTAATTTAATGGCTTGTTTGAACAGCTCCAAAAGCCTGCCTGCTCTCCTGACAGAGCTAGAGCTGAGCAGCCAGCATGGGCTGTGAGAATGCACAGAGGGGAGCAGAGATAACAGGGAGGTGCAGCTTTCCCACAAATGGCCTGTGGAGGACAGGAACCCTTCAGGAAGGTCCACATGTCCTCAACAGCCTCCATGCTGTGGCCAGGCTTGCATGCCTCATGTTGCCTCTGTTAGTGTGGCTTAAGATGACCTTTCTGAATGCAGAAGACACGATTCCTGGCAGCCATATTCATGGACTCAGTGTACACACCCTTGCCTTTTCTGGTTTTAAAGAACAAGGATATTGCCAAGTGACTTTGGTTTTTTAAATGGCCACCAATGACAGAAGGCAAGAATCAAATTCAGGTATGTTAAGAAAACTTAACTCAATCGTTGTATTTTAGTGAGACAATTGTTTCCTAGTGGACATAACCATGATGACTCACGATAACCCACAGACCACAAGCTGCATATGCTCTGTGCTTTCCAGGTAGTCTGGAAATGTTTCTTTCTTACCACATATGCTTGGGAAATGCACGGAATCCATATTCTTCTTGGAGGACTCTGCCTAGTCTTCCTACTGAGGAGACTTCGGTACAGCACAGGTTTCATCAGCATTTCTCTGAGTGCCCTGTCTGACTGGAGTTCCCAGACCTGGTTGTCTGTCTCCAGGCAAAACAAACCTTGCACATGGTGCAAAACCTCTCTTGAAATGACCTCACCATTAAACAGCAACTGTTCTGCTGTGATGTTCAGAGCATTTCCTCAAAAAAAAGGGCATTGTCATAGCCAGGGATTTGTACAATACACTCCACAAAAGGAGGGAAAGAAATAAATATAGAAAATTGAGGAGATATTCAGAGTTATAAGAGACACAACAAAAGAAAAACTTCCAGGAAATGACTCTACAATGGGGCTAAATCCAGACTCCTTGGTCCAGAACACTTATTCAGACAACCCCCTCAACTAGTAACTAATTTAATATCTAAATAAAGCCTTTAGGTTGTTAGCTATGGACCTTCACTCTTGACAGTCTGAGCCCAGCTGGGTGCACTTAAAGCATCCTTCTCTGCAGATACTAAGAGACATATTTTGTATTCACATGTTCAGATTCGCTGCATGCATAGCCAGAGGAGATGTCAGTGCAGCACAAGCCCATGTAACACTTTGTCACTTGGCCTAGGCCAGTCATCTTTGCAGTGTCCAAAGTAAATGGAGGGAGAAAGAGAGGTATTTCAAAAGGACAACTCATTCCACCCCATCATTCCAAATGGTCTTAATGGGGGAGGAGAAGTTAGGCTACTATTTGAAGATGCCTCCTCACAACTGAGTTAGACTAAACACCTATCTTAAATAAAAAAGGGTTGAATCCTGCCATCAAGGTCGAAACCAATAATACAATACAGATGTGTAGAGCAGTGAGTGACCAGATGGTGAATTTGTCATACTACAGTGTAGTTTCTTGTAATATAAATACAGGCTGATGAAATAGTTGATTTGCTCAACAGACTGCCTCAGCTTCATTACAAGAGCTAGTCTGGAGCCCTTACAATTTGTCACAGGGCCCTACATATATTTATAGAAAATATTATTGTCTGGAAATGAAAGATTATGTGCAAGCAATAATTTTTGGTCAATTAATCTAAGGTTTTCTGTTCTGAAAAAGAACCCTAGCATCCATTTTTCCACACTATGTGAAGACATTATATTTAATGTCAAATTATATTTACATGAACAAAACCACTGCAAGACTACAATACATTAAGACTACTAAAGATAGCCTCTCCCATCCATTCCCCTGTGCCTCAGCAGCAATAGTTTTATTTTGAACCAGTAAAGCTGATTTTGCTTCCAGTCTCTGGATCACACAGCTACCCAAATGCTTCAACAAAACTATTTCCAGTACTTTGGGGTCTCTGCAAATAAGGAGGAGGGTGAAAATCAAAGGAAAAAAAAGGGGTCTGTGTGAATCATTCTACCTGGTGGGAGCAGTTCTTTATTGTTTAAACACAGGCAGCCTACAGTCAACATCTCCCAAGGCAGGACATGACTGAGATCCAGACTCATGATTCATTGCATCTCCCTTGTTAACCAAGGCAGAGCATGGCAGGTCCCACTGTCTCCCAGTCCTTCATCTGTCCCAGTGCCCAGCTGTCCCACAGTTTGGAGCAGGCACGGTGGCCCCCAGACCTGCTGACCCCTGTGAGGCAGACAACAAGCACACCTCTGTGATGCCACCCGCCCACACGGACGTGGGACACTGAGCAGGGCCAAGCTTGCTGGAGAGCAAAGTCCCAGCATGGATAATCCCAGGCAGCTGCTGGAGGCTTTCTGGCATGTTGCCTCTAAAGCACCAAAGAAGTCCTTCAAGAGAAGGTGTGCCTTCCATGGAAGATTATCTGGGAACAAAAGCCCAGGTCACTTGTAAGCAGTAAACACCAGCCCAGCTCTGTCCCACCATTTGATTGGGACCTCTGGACCACCACTGCAGAGCCAGGTCCCTCATAAATGCACCTTCCCCAGGTTGATCCTGCATCTGGGAAAGGCTCTGGAGATGTGCATGCTCATACAGCATCCATAGAGGATCTTTTTTAATGTATGCTGTCTGCCCAGGGACTTTTCCACTCAAGGAATTTTTTCCAGCTGTGTGAAAAACCAGTAAGAGCAGGCATTTATCCAGCATTTTCAGAAGTTAGTAGTTGTGTTAGTAGCTGGCATTGCTTCATTAAAGAAACATTGTGTTGAAAATTATGTTTAAAATCTTTGGTCTATTAATCATTTGGTTTACATAACTTTGTGGCTTTTAGATGTTATGTGCAATGCCAGAACTCAGAAAAGTGACTCCTCATGTGGAAATGTCAATTAGTAATTCAGGTAATTGATGATTGCACGTTCCGAGTCACAGCAGTGCATCCAGCACCCCTAGTAGTGGCCTACTGCTCTTGTTTTGGATCTAAATAGTCTGCCCATTCAAATGTGGCCATTCTTTTATCCCTCTCTGTACCCCCTGTGGAGCTTTTCTTCCTAACAGCCCAAAGGGGAAGAGTCCAGAGGACTGTCATGGGTGTAAGAATGAAGATATGTTGGAGATCTCAAAGATAACATTTGAAAGTCAGAGGACAGCTGGGCTACATAACATGACTGTCAGGAGTAATGCCCTTCAAAAGCCATTCTTGTCCGGAAGGCATCTCCCACTGCTTCTTCTGCTCAGATCATCGATCTGTTGGCATTGGTGACCCATCTCTGACAGTACTTCATGAACTTTGGTGCAGTGTGATGGATAGTTTGGTTTGTCCTTTTTCCCTCCACATACAGAGACAGAGCCCACTGACACCTTCAGTATGTGAGTCAGTGCCACTTTCCTTCAGAGCTGTCCTCCTGGGCTTGCTGTACTGTTCCCAAGAGACCCCAGAGCATAACAGCACTGGAAAAGCTGAACTTAAGGCTGCAGGTCAAACCTTTCTCTCTGGCCTACTCCCCCTCCTATCTTACTGATGTTTCCCAAACCCTCAGATGTGGTCTGTGCATTTCCCCTTTGAGTTGGCTCACTTTCTTATGAATTTTACAGTAAATCGCTTCCCTATTTCCTTTGTTGGTGCTAGGTGGACTCGGTGGTTTCCATCTCTGTGTGACACAGCTCTTGGCACAGGAGCACAGAGTGGACCATCACTTCACGGCATTCTGCATCGTGGGCTCTCCTGAAAAGAAGGTAAAAGGGCTGGTTCTGCACTGCCATTTCCCTTCACCCTCCCACAGCAGTGCACATGGGAACTGCAGCCTCACGTCCTCAGCCTTCCTCCTTCAAGCAGGACGGTTGCAAATGCTCGTGCAGCACAGCTCGAGTGCGTGCCTGCCACGGAAGCACCATGGCTAACTGAGTACAGCTGCTCCAGCTCTTGTCTGCTTCTAATGCCATGAATCTTGCTTCCTATTTGGAAGAACACTTGCAGAGGAATAGCTGGTGGAATTCCCCAGTTTCCTCAGGAAAAGTGAGGGGAATATCTGAATCCGAGGGTGAAGGTTGTACCTGCAGCATGCTGGCTGTGGCTAAGCTTGGGGTCGTGAATCTGGCCTTGTCACTATGCAGACACACTCTGAGACCCCAAAGTGAGCAGCCACAACCTCAGACCCCTTTCTCCCTCACAGAACACCATGGCTACAGGTTGGTCAGGCACCCTAGTGACAGAGGGTGTACCCAGACTGTTAACAGCTGAAATGTACACCGGGGCACACATCCTCACTTTCCCCAGGGCTGGAAAGGGAGAGGGAGGAATTTTGACTTCAGTGTCATAAAATAAAGCAGTCAGAGCTCAGCTGCAGATATTAGTCCAGGCCTTTCTAAGGGGCTGGAACAGGCAGGGAAGAGGCAGTGAAATCAGCCATATCCCTAGGCAGATGAACAGGTATTGTGCATTCCTGCAGCTGAATAGCAAAATTACCATTGAGTGCTTTATCCTCCAGGAAAGTCTCTTCCTCAATTCTGACCTCTCTCACACTGTCAAGTATTGCTCCAAAATAATAAGAGAATAATAACAAATGCAGAGAATTCCATAATAATTGCTCCAAAATAGTAATAGAGGATACTTGTTGCCACCCTGAGAGACAAAGCAAGTCACCACACTATCAGCCCAGCAGAGGCAGCATCCCTTCACTGCCCTCCCTTGCCTCTGCCCACTCCCTCTCTTCATAGGGCCTTGGGCCCCTCGCTGAAAGTAAACAGCTGGCTGTCACTTTTTGAATTTCTTGGCTTTCTATGGCTTGGGTCCCAACATTAATGTCATTTCAATGCCATTTTTCTTCTGTGCTGAATAACAGGTCTGGAAATCTCCACCTCGCTGCAGACGGCACGTGTGGTAGGGATCCTGCTGTGCCCATGCCAGGTGCCTTTGTTCCTAGGGACTTGGTCAGTGCCAGTCTCCGAAGGCACCCATTGGAGCAGGTTAAGTGTCTCCATGGAGATCTCCCCAGCTCCCTCTCACAGTCCCTCCCTTCTCTTACAGCTTTCTGTTTATTGTAAACAGCATCCCCATCTTGGCTGGAGATGGGAGCTCTGTGCTTCGCCCTGATCACCTGCCCACCCAAGTTGCATCCTGGCCTGCTGTTGCCTGGGAAAACAGCAATGCTATCCTTTGAAAATAACCTGCACATGGTGGAGGGCCCTTTCCATTCCTGGGTTGCTTTTTCTTTCCACACCCCTGTTATGGGATGTGCCTGGCTCTCTCATGGCAGCTGCAGCATCACTCCACCAACAAGGGTTGTGTTTGTGCATGAGGGAGAGTTTGTAGGAGGGAGGCTTGGTGTTACAACCACTCCTTCCTCTAGCCACATTGTCCCAACACAGAAAGGGCACTGGTGTGCCCAAGCCTGGACTAGCAAGTAGCTGTACAGCCCTTCCCCTCATTCATATCCACAGCGTGCCTTGGTTCCACCTGAGGAGCTGGGAAAGGATTTATCTGCTTCTTCAAGCTCCATGAAGTCAAAAAATCCCACCTCCCACCTAGCATCTTCCATCTAATTTCTGATGTCTGCCAGACATGAGGGAACCCCCCAGAGAATAGCATTTTTTTCATGATCCCACAATGGCAGTACAACTCTACCTTGCCTTAGTATGGTCATGAAGCCACCCTTGGCTGGGAAATTATCTTCATCTCCAGGGTTTTTTAAAAGAGATTTGGGAAAGAATGGAGAAGTAAGTGCACCCATGTTCCTTCCTAATCTATCACCCTTCTCTCCAATGCAGAAACTGGTACATTGCCTTTGTAGCACTACAGTTCCCCTGCTCCTGACACTATTTTGAGGATGTATGTTTATGCCAATGAACCATTACAAAACAATTTCTCCAATGTATCTGACAGGAATAGGCTTTTCCCTGACATGCCTATGCAACAGCACCTGCTGCTCATTGCAAGGGAATTTTCTGTGCTGATCCCCAAGGCAAGCTGCCTCTCCCTTTCTGCAGGAGCACCTCTGACAATCTCAGCTGCCCGTCCCCCTCTCCCAGCTGGAGTTTTCTACATGAGGCTATGGTGGGTGGGGCATACTGGTAAGAGTATGTGCACCTAATGTTCAAATTGCACTTGGTCCATCCATCTCTTCATTGATTGGTGCCTCAGTTTCCCTCTCTGGAACATGAAAATATCATTGGTCTCCTTTCAGAAGATATTCCTTGATGTCTTTAGCAAAACACAAGCTGGATAAATCTCTGTGAATGGATGAGAAGTTGTATCTGTAGCATCCTACAACAGGAAAACCAGTATTGTTTCGGAGCTTGCCACTGCAATAGCAGAAAGCAAAAACCTCTAAAATTGTCCTGGGACAGAGTTTTGTCACCCAGCTTCCTTAGAATAGCCTCAACCAGTACTGCCAGCGCGACCTACCATGCTCCCAGCTCACCCTGCTTTGCAGCATCCAGCTGGATCCCAGAGATGACTGTGCTGCTTTTGACCCATGGGCAGGTGTATCTGACCTGCACAGGCCACAGAAGGGCACCTTCCTAAAACACAGCAGGAGGGAGATCTGGGCAAACTCCTGTCCAGCAGCCAGCAGGAGGGGGACCCCTCCCACTGCCTGGCACACACCACATGTCCCTAGACACTGAGTGTCATGTGTGTGTAGGAAGCACTGCATAAAACATGATTATGATAAAATAAATACTGTGACAGGGATTAAGCCCCTCTAGCTGTCTCTGAACTGAAATTTGGGATTTGCACAGAAGCTGATGCTGACAGACAGAAATTGAGATGGAGAAAGGAAGTCCTGGTGTAAAGTTCTTCCTATGAAAGTTTTAGGACTGGAAGGCTTATCCACCTTCAACAGCTGCCTCCACCTAAGTCAACCACTCCTTATTTCAGGGTTTCTGTGAAGGTTCAGGAGTAAGTTTATGTGCTTCATAGTTGCAGAGGTCCAAGTGCTGCAGGTCCCACCAGGGTGGTAGGTGCAGATCAGAGTCTCTCATTACCATAAACAGGCAGATGATCAGAGCTTCTCATACCACTGACAAACCTGGGGATAGTTCTCCTGTCCTGCTGCTTGATCAGTATCTGGGTATATACAAAGAGCTCAGGCACTTACACAATGACTCCACACCCTTTGTTCCACCAACAGGCATCCCATTTCCCCCAGGACCATTGCTTCCCCTCTGAAACATCTGCCCTCCAAGAGCTACAGATGCTCCCATTCAATGCAAAAAGGGTCACCAAAAAGACACAAAACCAGAAACAAATTGTGTGAAAAGGCTCCTCTAAATCTTTGGGGGAAACCCAACACTGTTTTTGAAGAGTGATGTAGGAAAGTCTTTCTTCCATCCTCACATCCTTGCTCCTAAAACACTCACCATTAAGGATAGGATTGCAGGGAAAAAAAGGGGGAAAAAGAGGGGATTTTCAGTTTCTTTCACCTTCAAGTCAAAACTAAACTTCCCTACTTTTATCGTTCAAGGCAGATTTTTTTCTGGCCTTTAACCAAGACTTTGCCTGATCTGTACTCAGATCTATGATGCACAGCTGACGTGTTCAGTGAAAGCTGCATTTCACCATTAACCAATGAAGGCTTTAAAAACAGAATGCTTGCATGTCAGTAACAAGGAAAGCAAGACCAAGGGTTTCACAGTGTCAGAAATTTATTTCTTGACATTAGCTGTCCAAACACTTTTGTTGGTCTGGGGTAGTCCTTTTTTTCCCCAGGAAAGTCCAAGTCCATAGCAATAGAGCTCCACATATGCTCCTAGGGCAGCTCATACAGCATGAAGTCTGCTCAGAAGACCACAGAGCTCTGCACTTCAGTGAGCCTGGATGATGTAGTCCTTCAAGTTCTTGGTGACACCCAGGACAGTCTTCTCAGCAATGGTGCACTGTGTACCCTTTTCCCACTACCTCCCCTCAGGAGAGCAGCACACAGTGGAGGTGGAGGGAAGCAGGACAGCTAGTGCTGACAAGTGCAAACATGGATGGCTGGCAAGTCACTTACTTAAAGCAGGCCCATAGTTCAGTGCCTGACTGGGTAAGAGTCTCACCTGGACAATGTTAATGGAGAGCAAGTTGTTCTGCCAAATGCACTAGCCTGGTTGAGCCAAACTCCACTGTTTCATGAAGCACGCCCCTCCATTGCATGTGGAGAATTATCACCTTCAGACAAAGAGTAGAGTGCTGTAAGAATGGACATACAAGGGAAACACGGGTACCAAAAATGGTGAAAACTTATGAGATCACCTTGTCCTTCCCTCACACCTAGTCAATACAGGATTGTTCCCTCACTGACTCCAGAACAATGCCACTTAACCTAGATGCAATCATGCTGCAGGAACTGCCAAACACAATGCAATGAAGACCAGAGAATGAGCTCATATGAGTTAATCCAATTCCTGCAATAAAACAATCCAGGGCTCTGGTCTCCATCCTGCAACATTCTTCTGAGCCAACCCTTTTCCAAGCCAACTCTTGAGTGTGCTAACACTGAAACACAATCTGGAGCCACTGGTGGGCTGCTGAAATAACCTGGAGCTGGGAAAACGCAGCAAAACAATATGTTCTTTCTACTAAAACTGTTGCTTTGTTTAGATGGGATCCATAAACCTTGTTATTCACAAACATTCAGGGAGCAGAGCTTTACTTCCAAGAATGCCCATGGAAAGGAAATCCATTGTGTAGACGAACATGAATAGACCCTTGGTGTGCAGTTTTTGTGGGAAGCATCCAGGTGGCTAGTGAGAAAATAGCTTCTTATCAAGTAAAGTAATGCATTACAGCTACAGATGACTCCCAAGCAGTTGGAGGACATCCCCACCTGTGAGGCACACATCACCCCAGGAGGAGCCCGAAACAATGCCACACAGCAAACACACAGCAGGAACAGCCACCCCCTCCACCAAATCCACCATCAACCGAAGCTTTCACATTCACTGTTTGCAAGTCATTGCAGAGACACTAACACTAGACAGCAGAAAGGATCATCTCATATATTCCTTGGACTGGTATCTTACAGTGCCTTATACAAATAGACCTTAAAACAAAGGGTTAAAATTAATAGTAGGATCCACTAAAACACTTTCCTGGAAATGGCCTGAACAGCAAACCTATCTCGTCCTCCTTCTTAAAATCATGTAGCTGATAAAAAGCAGAAAGTCTTTCATCACTATTTTGTATGCATAATTAGGTTTAGTTCGCAGAGCTATGAGTCCTGAGTTAGCAAGTGCACATGCACAAACACACACAGACCTTGTGCGTTTATGTGACAGAAACACAATTCCTCTGTCAGTGTCTGGGTGGCAAACATGAAAATGCATTTTGATATTATTGATGCTGGAACCCAACAACATGCACAAAAATATGTCCACCAAGTGCAACACATTGTAAACAGGAGAATAAGTAAAATAAACAAACACATGTAATTTCATCTGGGTCACAAGTTGACTCAACGTGACATTTCCTTTTGTAGTGAAGGACATTGGAGAGAAGAGAACTTATTTATACATACTGGAATATATTTGGGTACCTTTTTTTTCTAGCTTTCTTGGTTATTTTTGCAGTAAGCCTAAGTGTTTAGAGGCTTTTCCCCCCTTTCAAGATCAAGATTTTCTTTCTACTTTATCTCACAGAATCATAACTCACAGTTCTGCATCCTTAGAAATGACTGCTGTACGGCTGCAAGCAGCGACCTCACCATGCGATCTTGCCCCAAAATCAAGCAAGAGATTAGCTGTAAGCAGTAGCTCTGACTTCAATACTATCAGCTATTTAAAGGCATGTTTAAAGGATGGAAGCAACATCCATTACTCCCATGTTCACTTTCTTCTCCGAGTGATGCTTTGCAGCTGTGTCTCTTCCAACAGTAAGGCAGGCAGGACTCCCTGGGGAGCCCATTTACACTTGAAGGGCTAAAGTGGGAACACGCGTCCTGTGTCCCTGGACACACACGCTCTCACACACAGCTCTGTGGAGCCCTGTGGGTGGTTTTCATGGAAGAGGAATGTTGGCTGAAGTTCCTCTTGCTCTGCCTGCCTAGCACAGAGCGAACGCAGTCCTGGTCTCGGATGAGTCCCTCCTGCTCCCTGAGCTGGGCAGGGTGCCGGGGTCAGGACTGAGTGCACACATGGGGGTGGCTGAGCTGGAGGGTACAGAGCAGAAGGGCAACAGCAACAGTTCAGCTCCTCGTGCAGGTTTGCATCCAGAGCATTTAGAGCACTGTGCACAGGGAGTAGGGATCACAGGGAGGGAGAGGGAGGGGAAGAGGCTGACCTAGTCACTGAGCAAGTCAGCTGGCTGCAGGTACATGTTTGGAGTGCCAGACCATGCTAGAAGCATCACAGCATCCTACACAGTCACTCATTTACCATGAGCAGCAGAGTATGGCAAGCACAAATAACATGTGAAAGCCAAGAGAGGAAGCCAAGCCTTGCTCTGGGCTGAACACCCCTCTGCAGCCCTTTGGGAAGGTGCCAATGCAAAGCCAAGGCTCGCTGTGAAATATCATGTATGTCTGTGTTGAGGGAGTTGGGAAAATCCAGAAAGAGGCTTTTTTAACAAGGAGGTGAGGGATGACTGGCAAAAGCAAGCAAGTGCCAGAGCTCTCTGTCCATACAGAGTGACACTGCAGCACTGAGCAAATGAGATTATAGTAATCAGCAGCTCATCAGCCCCGTGACAAGGGCAAGGGGTAATCACCCCTGCTTAACAAATACAGGACCTGAGACAGGCCAAGTGCAGCTACACCAGTGGTGGGAGCAGCAGAGCAAGCCTCTGCCCTGGGTTTCTGGGGTTCACATTAAATGGGGCCAAGAATGGACAAGGCCATCCATCTGAGCCAAGCAGCAAGAGTCACCGAGTAGAGGAGACAGGAAGAAGATCTGCACTTTTAGGCTCCTGACTGTGCATTACCAACTCAACTGTTGTCCACATGACTCCCTGCATCACCTCTGTGCTTCCCCTTGTGCCCCTGGCAAGGGTGTCCTCGGGCTCACAGCTCACTGTGCCTGCAAGGTTGGCAGGAAAGGCTGACCTAACCCTGCACCAAGCAGGCCTTCAGACCTATTGTCTTGAAATCAGGGTAATGATGGATGCCTAGGATGTTTCATCATTTCCCAGCACTGTTACAAGACCCACATTTAAACATCATCAGAAACATTTTGGTTTCCTTTCTGATTTTTATGTGCTTGGAGTGCTGGCTATACCCCCTCCAGCCTTTGTTCTCCTGTTATTAAAAAATGTTCAATTTTTCAGAAAATTAGTAGTGCTGTAGAACAAATGTATGAACCTCTCCAAGCAGTCTGAACCTCTTGCATTAGCTGCAAGGCCTCAGTGATGTGTTTGCCATTGGGACATGTCCTTCACAACCTTTCTATTTCTCTCCCCCACCCGTGCTCCATCGCTCCCTCCTCAGCTTTTTCCCACACTTGCCATGAGGTCTAACAAATGGAAGGCTGGATAAATCAGCAGTAGAAAACAGGACAATGAGTTTTTAAATGCATTTGACAAAGAGTTTAAGACAAGGAGCTTAAAAGGCCAGGAGCCTTGGTCTGAGCTTTATTAGGGCCCATGGGTGTAGGGAAGCCCCTGAGGCTGGTCAGGGCCGTTCCAGTTTTTCAGTGCCTTCGAGGCCTGGCACAGCCACTGGCTGTATCCTGCTGTTGGTCTCTGTTCCCAGAATGGCATTTCCTTCAGACAGAGGTGGTGTGTCCTGCTCATACAAGGACAGCACGTGTCTGCATGCACAGGCACAGCATGATTTTGACATTTGCCCATCTTGATTTTCCATCATTTCCTTCTGTTAATGTTTTTTTCCCCACATTTGTGCAGAAATTAATACCCAAGGGTTCCAAGCTTGACTTGGGCTTTTATTACCACAGTAAGAGCTTATAGAAATAGTAAAAGCTATACCACCATCATTTGGTAAAGAGATTATGTGCAACAACTTGCATGTTTCAGTGGCTAACGTAATAATGTGGCAATTACAGCTCTCTGTTGGGTCTGGTCCAGCTGTTTGTCCAAGAGGTCTCTAGGTGCAGCTGTTCTCACCACCAGACCCAGATCCTTTCAGTTACTGTTGAAACTGTGCCATAAACCTGCTGATGGATTTTGGTTTTCTTCCTTGAAAGCACCTGCTTGACATGCATGGCTGGTTTTGTTATTAGATAGTGAGAAAAGGCAAAAGTTGAATTCTGCTTTCAGGCATTTCATGGAGGAAGGTGAGCTTTCACGTTGGAAGGAGTTGTACCTCTCTTGAAAGTTCTACTAATAAATTCTGCTGTGTCTGCTCCCCAAACTTGCCCTCTGCTTACAGGACAGTTGAAATGGTCAGTAGAAATTAGCCTGCCTCTGCATGGAGACTGGCCTAACAAAATGCAGAACACTGCAAAGGTGAGGATAATGCAAATACCTATCGCAGCTTTAGCAAACAACTCATATGAACTAGAGAGGGAGAGGATGTCCAGTCCAGACGATGAGATTTTCTCAATTTCTCTGTGATTTTGATCCATAGTATGAGTTTAAGATATTATTTGCACCAGTAGTTGAAAATGTGTGAAGCCGTTAAAACTCAGTGACTCCCACAGGGACAGGATTGGTGCAGCTTGGGGAGGATAATGCTGTCATTCAGCTGAAAAAGATCCACATGATCCCAATGCCAGCACTGGCATGCAGGGGCAGCAGGGCCTCCCCTTTTGAGCAAGAGGAAAGGATTTGCAGTCCCTGGAGGAGGCAGCTCGCTGGGGTCAGGCAGCATGTGCACGCCTGTAATGCTGGAGGTCCCTTGAGCATAAAAGAGAAAAATATCTTGGCCACACTTCCCCCAAGCCTTTGGTAGGCAGGACAGCCCCAGTGGTTTCCTCTGGACCAGTGGGCAAATGGACAAACAGGGCCGTGTGCTGTGCTGGGCTGCCTGCCCACCTACACCCACCTGCTGGTGGTGAGATCTGTGTCCTTTCCCCGAGCAGTGGCCACTGCACTTCAGCTGCCCTGGGGCTGGCACACCCTGCAAGTCCTGGCAGCTCACAGCCCTTGCAGCCAGCCTGGCATGAGGCTGGGGGACGTTGTGGATTTGTGGCTGGGAAGGACATCAGGACATCCTTACAGAGCTCCTCTGGCACCCACCCACCAGTGGTGCACACACCATCTAGGGGGTTTACCCACAATATCCAATTAAGATTCTTTTTTGCCTTATTCTAGCCTCTTCTTAGTTTTGGCCTTTCTCCTTTAAAGCTTAACAGCCTGATTTCCTCTTGCCTTGCTTACATCTGCATTGATGCAAAATAGACCACCAGCCTGAAGGCACTGAAATGTTGCTGCTTTTGCAAAGCATAGAATAGGAACGTGAGATGCAAAGGAGAAGGGATTAGGGCAGCCGGAGTCCTCATTCCCAAAAATGAGCCCGGCTGGCTTTACCTCAGCTGCCCTTTTGCAGACCTGCACCTCATTCACAAGTAGTTTCCTTTATTCGTTTCTAAAAAGAACTGAGATCACATCAAACAATCTCCCTGACATTGGGGCTGGATGAGCCTACCTTCTTTAAACTAATTCATTTAGAATAAGCTTCAAAACCATAAAATAAAGCCAGCCCTTCTTGCAAATGTGTTTGTCTTTGCAGACATCGATGTGCTGTGAAGAAGCTGTCATGTGCCTTGACTTCAGAAAAGTACCAGAAAACACTTGCAGCCTTCCCTGAGATAAGAAGCCACAAACAAATCAGAAACAACAAGCGAAAACTCAATTCAAGGTTTACTCCAGGATGGACGTCTTGCTACGATAAATTAAGGTGTTTTTCATTATTAAAAATAAACAAAGCAATGAAAGTGAACCATGTCACCATTCATATGCTTAAAAAACATCTTTAATCTGCTTGGGAAAATCTTTTTTTCCCCCTAACAGGAAAAAATATTAGTTGTCCAGATAACAAGCAAAACAAAATCAACCAAAGGGCATCAAGAGACTTCCTGAAATTGAAAAAACAATGTTTTGTGTAACAGGTTAAAAAAAAAAAAAAAGAAAACAAAACAACCACATACAGCAAGCAGAATGATTCCTCCAGCTTCTTCAGGTCGTCAGTGGTTTCAGGAACATGAGGAAGAGCTACACAAGCAGTCAAAAGTTTTATTTAACCTTGCAGCATTTTACAGCTGTCCTAAGCCTCTTCCCTTCTCCCTTTCCCCTCCCCAACCCCCCCGGAAACCATTTGTCTTTCTAGTGCCTTATTTTTAACAGCTCAGCTCGGCCCCAAAGGGACATGTGTAAAAACAACCAAAGAACTTAATCCGGCAGCTTTGGGGTTCCCAGGACTGAAATAGCAAGCCTGATGCAAATCAGAATAGAAGCTGCTTTGGAAGAGGGAGCAATACCTCCTCCTCTTGAGGGAGAGAAGGATGGAAGGAGGCAGAGCCAAGATAATGGGCAGCCCAGACACTCATCCACCGTGAGACTGGGAGATGTGGGCAGTGCTGGGCTGAGTTAGCAGGGATGCTCGGGACCCCATTCATCCTGCAGTAAATCAGCCCCTGGAGATGCACGGGGAAGTTTGCACAATGTCTGCCCAAACTCTGCCTGGATCCCTGCCAGGGCTGCGAAACTTTCATTCTCACGAGTTCACAAATTTCACCTACAAGAGGCCGATTTAAACAATGCAGGAGACAGTGTGGCATTCCTTCCCACATCCCTCTCGGCCACTGCGCTGTGAAACCACAGGAAATCATTAGCTGTGCCTGCTAAGAAGTTCTGGATCAAACAAATTATTCACATTTGATGCATTCAGAGGTTTTTTTCTTTGTTTAAAGATATTTGTGATTTTCACAGGTTCGTTTGTGGTGCTGGTTTATGCAGTTCCTAACGTTTGGCTGTGTAGTTCAAGTGTGGCAATATGGGGTTCAAAGGCCTCCCATGTTGCAGTTACCATGGTTTTAAGTAGCAACGCTGCTTGCAATCAAGTAATTAAGCCATGAATGTATATCTGCTCCCTAACAAATACACAGAGGGGCAGGTCCAACCCTCACACATTTAGGTGCTGGTTTCAAATGTGGCCTCTGAAGTGCTGAGAGACCTTTCCTGTGAATATTTACAGCAGAAGTCAGTCCACTGAATGTTTGCAAAGAGTAATCCCTAGACAGGTGTAGCAGTAGCCAAAGCAAATTGGTTTAGAAATGTCAACATATATTCATAGATTATTTGCCCAGCTTAAGCATTTATAGTAAATGTCAATAGATCTGGCAATAAGGTTCAACTTGCCAGTAAAGAAACCCTTAGCCTTGCAGCAAACTCATGTACCACAACAGCAGAGGAACACAAGCCTGCTGACAGAAGGAAACCAACTGAGGAGGGTGATGGGAGGGAAAAGCTCCACCAAATGTGTATCCACCTTTTCTGGAGGTACTCCACTAAGGTAAGGGTAACAATCTGTGGTGCTTTCAGCATACCTGATCTTGCTTGCCAGCACAAGGTCCCTTTGTTCAGCAGGGTGGTTTCCAGCAGCCCAGAGCTGTCCCCCAAGCTGTCCCCCTGGTCACCAGCCACAGGGTGAAAGGGGCACATTTCCCATATGGGTGTGCAGCCTGTAAGCATCTGGGAATGCTCACCTGCACCCTTTGGCGAGGTGACACTCCCACACCTTTCCTCCTCCCCCAGGCATGGCACTTGCCAGTGTTCTACCAAGGGACTGATTTACCACATCAGTCTGCTGGCCAGGAGCAAGAAACCCTTTAATGGATAAGTCAAGCAATATACGGCATGTTTGTGCTTCTGCTCATGCAAACAGGAGAAGTCAGCCTCACCACCTTTTACAAAAAAACTGTCTTCAGGACAGGAAAGCATCCTGGGTTTTGATTTCAAAAGCTGTTCAGCACAAATCTCCCTCCCAAGGCAGAGCATGGGCAGGGATGTGCAGCCCAGGGCAGCTCTGGGGGGGCTGTGCACCCCTGCATCCATTGCTGACCTTGCCCTCCCTGTGCAGCCTGTCCAGGCAGGCAGCAGCAGGCAGGCAGACAGAGAGAGTTTGTGTGAAAAAGGTCCCCGTGCTCCCTGCTGACAGCAGAGCAGCAAGCTGCAGGGAGCTCCCTTAGTAACTGCAGAGGTTCAGCCATGCCCACCCCTAGCTGCTAGAAGCCTTGCCATGAAGAAATAAGCGATTTAAGGAGTCATCATTAATAACAAACAATAGAATATTTTTTTATTATTGTTATTTTTGATGGGATTTCTAGACCTGTGATACATCTTGCCTGTGGGCACTGCTCCAGAAGCACAAAGCTGCCATGCTCCCACTGTCCCTGTGGGCAGCTGGCTGGAGGCTGCTCCTAAGTAAACTTGAACACGCAGCAGACGCTTCCCTCTTTGTCCATCTCAGTTTTGTTACAGGAGAAAAAATATGCCAGGGATCTCAAACCTCTGCTGCAGCCACAGTCCCTCCTGCAGTACCCCTGTTGGCATAAATCAGCCCTGTGCCGATTGCAGCTCTTCCCTGGCTCTGCTCAGCCACAGGAAGGCTGATTTTTAATCTTACTGACACCCTGTTTACACCAGAGAACCTGCTTTGAATGCAGCTGGCTTCCAGCTTCCCTTTGCCAGACTTGCCTCGCACCATGCCCGACCCTTGCAGACTCTGTGGGAAGCATTACCCCCTCCACAGGCCACAGCCACCAGCTGGCCAAAGGGACAGGCCACCACAGAGCCACCAAATACCCATCCAGCGAGGGGATAAACTGCCCAGCTCTGCTGCCTCCATTTGCTCAGCATTCCTGATCAAGGGCTTCTTCCTGCAAAGTCACCGGGCCCATCTTGAGCCAAAGCGCACTCACTCAGCTGCACCATATCCTGACAGGATGTCAGCAGTAAACAGTAGGTAAATACTCATGCTTTATCATTGGTTAGTATTTGTTGTTTTTAGAGAACTGGACTAAAATTCCCACTGAAAAAAAAATGTGTACAACAAAAGTAGCTTCTATTTTCTGCCCACAGGAGAACCATGTGAAGAGAGCCATTTCCGTCACTGTTATTCCCCACACAAAAAAGTTTGATGATGTTTGTATTGGATTTTTAGATCTTTTGCATCTATCTATTTAATTGTTGGGAATTATTTTATTTATTAATGATTTTATGTTATGGATCACAAAAGAGCTGTCCAGTCCCCACACTGTTTGCCCTTTGCAATGTGGACCTTCTCGGATCAGTGAAAGCCCTGCAACCACCCCTCAGGTGCAGAGCAGGCACTCACCAAGCATAACTAATCTCACACCATTCAAAATTGGTTTTGGCAAATAATTGTGGGTGGAAGTGAGTTCTCTGCAAAAAGCACACTCCTTCAAAAATTAAGTGAGTACAGCAAGCAAAGCCTTATTCTGGCATGACTAAAACATAAACAGCTATTTGCTGGAAATCACTGGCAGCATTTTCTCAGCAAAGGTTATTGTGAGAAGATATAATTGATATTAATGTCTAGGGTTATCTCATCTGATTGTATCAGCAAAATATGGGATCACTTGGTAATTACTTTTAACATGATTTTCGCAGGAGAGCAGTCGAGGCTGGAGAACAGAGTTGTCTTTTTAAACACAGCAAAATACTGCCTAATTATGAATTAAACCCTAGGCTGAGCCAAGTTAGCAGCCTCTGGATTGATTTTGAGCTAGCAGCACTTTCCCATTAAACTTTGGATGATTCTTATAGTCATTTTTCCATGGAAGTAACACTTTTCTGAAAAAAAAATAATGTGGTTAGCCTGCAGAACATTGAAATGATACAATAGCTGCTTGCTTGGAGCTCACTCGCCACCTGCTTTTCCTTGTTTTGTTTTCTAGCCTCTAATTACTGAGCAGAGTCAATTCCTAATGAGGCAGTTTGATTTCCTGTTTTTCATACTTCTTGAGCTGCTTAAAGAGCCTGTCCCACATAAAAGGAACCCTTTTCTAAACAGATTTTAAATTAATTATAATAACCTTGGTGGTTGTTGTTGTTGTTGCTCTACATGTGTGCTTGTGTATTTGTGTGAGTGAGTGCATCTGAGTTTTCCATGGCTGTGTTTCTCATTTAACATTTCCACACGAAACAACCTTTTTTTTTTCCCTCCTGTTTCCCTCTCCCCCTCCCCCCCAACAATGCAAGCTGGAAACTCTTGTCCAGGAAATTGTAGCCACAGAAACACTGTGTCTGGGGCTGAGGAGGAAAAGGTGGTGATGTCATGAATAATTGGGCTGTGAGAAAAAACGGAGCATGAATAAGGAGGGAAATATTCTGACGTCTGTCTTTAAAGCTGGAAGATAAACACTTGTTGTGAATGGTACATGCTGCCTTCCAAAAAGGCTGGTAGGAAGAAGAGCAGCACTAAATGACTGCTCAGAAATATATGAATGATGCTGATGAGGTCTCTCAGCCTTCTCCTAGCCTCTCAGTTTGTGTCTCAGTGCTTCCCCTGTGGATAGCAGCGGCACTGGAGTGCTGCTGTGTTCCTGGGATTTACAGCAGTCCTAGTCCTCCTCCTGCCTCTGCTCCCTGCTCACTCTGTCCCTGCCTGCTCCCTGGGACCCTGTGGCACAGTGAGAGGCTGCTGCAGGCTGGGGCCATGAGCTCTGACCTTGCCCCAGAGGTTCCACTGGACACTGCTCCCTTCTGGCTCACCACACGACTCTTGCGGCTGTCTTGGTGCATGGATGGTACAAAACACTGCCAGGCAGAGCCTCCTGGCATGGAAAAACCCCTGTCCTCTTCCACCAGCATCTTCCCAGCACTTCAGTACCCCTTGCCCCAGTCTCAGGGTGGTGTTTGTGAGGCCACTCACAATAGGAACATAAGGACTTTGCTACAGTGCCAGTTCCCCCATCACCTTGCTCCTTCCGTTCTCTAGCCAGGAACCTTTCCAGAGAAATTCCCCATGGGAAGCTTTACCTGGAGCAGAGCCGGCCACCATGCCTTGGTAACAGCCACGGTCTCTGCAGAGTTGAGAAGGTGGCTGAGGATTGTTTTGTGTTTGAACAACAGCCACAACAACAGCCACAGAACTGCTGTGCTGGGCCGCTTGACAAGCGCCCAGGAGAAAGGCACTCCCTGTCCCAGAAGGTTTGGAAGAGAAAGCAATGGATTAGCACCAGTCAGGCCCTGGATCTACTACATTTGTGAGTGAATGAAGCTTCTCTGTGAAAGCTCACTGAATATGAAGCTCACTGAAAAACACACAACCTGCTGCTAGAAATGTAATGAAAGGCAATCCACGCTATAGCTCTACAAATTCGAGGGAGCCTTGGCTGGGGAGGGCTGCATTCCAGCCCCACCCAAATCATAAAGCTGAGAAAACTTCAATGGGCTCTAGCTTCTGGATTATTATTATTATTATTATGACAGGGTTTTCCTCTCAGGATTCAGACTCTCTGTAAATGGTGGGAAAAAGGGTTTTATACAACCTCCAGTCTCCACATGACAAAGTGACTGCCTATTCCTACAGTCATCTGAACAGAATAGACGGAATAAGCTATTGTCTGTGCTCAGAAGTCAGCGACTGCACCGGCACTTGATTGGTCCAGGATGTAGAGGAACAAAAAGGTCATTGAATAAAAGAAGAACAATACTTTTCATGAAACAAATGAGCTTTTGCTAATTTATAACATGTTTGGATTGGGTATCATATACATCAAAATGATGTAATTAGTAAATGTCATTTTCTGGAGAGAGAGAGTTCAGCAAACCCTTAATGATGGGAATTTCCTGCCCTGGACTGGAGTCTCTGGACTACCAGGGCATCATAAAGATGCTGTATTTCACTAATAATTAGAATGGGCACAAAGTGGGACCTAGATGTATGACAAGAGGAAAAAGGAAAAAGTTCACCTACTGTGAAGGTTAGTTGCACTGCAGGATTAATGATAGAAATACAATGGGCTGAAGGGTGATTCAAAACTGTCTTGCACATTTCACACTCAGTGTTTGAAACCTGGAATCTGGATTGTTCCTACCTCCGAACACCCACATCCCTCAAACATGTCGCTACTCGGGTGATGGTGTTTCTGCAGCAGGCACAACCCCGGGCTCAACCCCCAAAGCGCCTCAGTCAGAACAAGACAGAAGCTCTGCAGTTTGCACAGCACTCTGCTGAACACATTGAATTGCAAGGGTGATTTTCAGTGGGACCTCCATATGTTCAACACCAGCTTCAGAAGTTTTGAGTGTGTTGCTCCCCTGCATGCTCACACACACATGCAGTCACACTCACAGTGCAAGGCAGGACCACACCTGGGGTTAAGCTTTCCAGGTCTGACAGGAAAACCACTCTTGAGATGCTCTTCACTCAGAAGGCAGTCAAGAGTATGCAGACCTTGTGTAGGAAGCATTTCTCAAGCAGTGTCATTCCAGGTTGCTTCAGGCGAAAAACTCATGATGATAGCAAAGCCAGACCCACTGCAAGACATGAGGAACATGCAGAACCTACTTGTTAAGGAAAAAAAGTATTTTACCCCTTTTTTGCAAGTCAGGCTTGACACTAAGCTGAGAGTACTGAGAGTAGACTTGTCCAAGACAAGTTTGAAAGAGCAGCTGGCTGCAGCAGTGAAAGCCAAAAGGTCTAAGCTCACCCTTTAGATATGTCTGCCATCTTCAAATAAGCATACCAGCTACATCAGAACCACCTTGCATCTTTTCCTCCAGATCCTGAAGCCAGTCCTAAGCTGAGCGTTCATATAAAGACAGAAAACCACTGTTTCTGTTTGCAATATAAAATCACGGAATAGTTTGAGTTGCAAGAGATCTTTAAGGGTCATGTAATCCAATGCCCCTGCAATGAGCAAGGACATCTTCAACCAGATCAGGTTATAAGAGATAAAGAGACAGCAAACTGTGAAGGGACTATCTGACTCTAGGAGTCTACCAAAAAGGCTGTGCTCTGACCTAGTTGCTTAGGTCTGGGAGATGACAGAAAATCCACTGACTGATTTTCATTTTGTATGTTGTTGACTCTTTGCCTCTAGAAGTTTTGCAGGTTTTGGACCCAAAGCTCCTGCTGTAGCATGAAAATACCTAGGATGTTTCAGGAACAGTGTGGCACAGTCTGTTCTTCAGGGCTCCCAGAAGCTCAGCTGCTCTCAAAAAGACACCAAAAGGGCAGGGCACTGAGCTGAGTAACCACCTAGAAATTTTTATCTCTCTGGTGGAAAAACCCAGTAAGCGGGTTTATGAACAGAAATCTCCTCTGGCAGTGGCCTCAGCCTTCTCTGAGATATGCAATAAATGTGTTGTATTAGTTCATGTTTCCTTCTTTGCAGGAATTGCTCAGGCACAAATGAAACAATTACATGATTTGGGAAAACTTCCTTAATAATTTATACTGCAACTTTACTCTTCACAGCAAATTAAATGTATGTGGAAACTAAACCAAAGACTCAAAGGTCCAGTAAACACTAATCACAGAACCTCTTCTTCCTGTAATGGGCATGTTTGAGCAGGAAATATTTAACTGTTAAGGGATTTTTGCCTCTCTATTAGCAAAGGAAGGACACCTCTAAATGTGACATTCTTGTCCCCAGGAAATACCCTTACATTCTCTGCAAGTTCAGAAAGGAAAACACTCCACTGCAAATAATTTACTTCACACCCTCTTTTTTCCTTTCTTTAATTTGTTTTTTTCCAAAATTCCTTCTGCTGCCAATTTTTCTATCTTTTATGAAGATTAACCCAGCAAGTCCCACATTTGTGACCATCTCCAACGGAAGTCTGCTAAATTAATAATTTTGAGTGAACAAAACCATGTTCTGGAAGGCCCTGGCTGAGCCAGCTGCAATTCTGTGACTTCGGGGGGGAAAATAAAAAGAAAAAAAAAGAAAAAAAAAAGAAAAAAAAAAAGAAAAAAAGAAAAAAAGAAAAAAGGAAATAATAAAATAAAATTAAAAGGTAAGTGTGAATTTTCTCCTTGGAGGGAGAGCTAAAAAGCAGAAAAGGTTACCACACACTGATCCACTGCAGAGTCACCACTTCTGTGCTCCCAGCAAAACAACATCAGTACAACCCTCTGTGTAGCTGAGAGAGGTACCTGCTGGCAGGTGGGGCAGCACTTCATCATAACAGGAACAAGGATGCAGCTCTCCCTGCACAGTCCAGCAAATACTAGGGTATGACACACCACAGAAACAGGTACAGGTGTTGACTCACAGACAATCCACCTTTTTCCAACAAACTTCTTATTTCCCATAAATGAGTACATACAGCCCACTTTCAGTTCCTCTAAGTTGCACTGCAGTTGAACTCTGCTTTGTGTTCACCAGATGATTAGATCAGAACCATAATCCCAAGGTGATAGCTGCTCTCTACAGCTTCAGCTATTACTAAAATAGCTGTATCAAGACAAAACTGAGATTCAAAGAAACCACGTTAACAGGCTGAGTGACAGGGCTTGTAGGTGAAAGTGAACTTGCTGTAAACATTAATAGCCCATGACTGTGTGTGGGTGGCAATGCACCAAAGAAATGGGCAGCTCTTGCTTATTATAGTAGTTTCCTATAGTTTTGATTTCTGGATGGACAGAAGAAATAAAGATATATTTTCAGTTAAGCATTCATTTGCTCTCTACATGGAAAATACACCACTGAGCTAACCAGTCTCTTCTCATTGTATCAGTCCAAGGTCATATATATTGTCAGTAACTGCATTGCTCAAACTTTGTCTTCAGGTTTTACAGAGTGTGTTGACACAGATCCCTCACTCCACTGCTAGCAGATGTGGATGGAGCTGCCATTCCATCTCCTCAAATACTTTGTAGTTCTTTCCTGTCCCTTTCCTGGGGATGGAAAGACTAGAGTCCTGTGAAGAGCCCCAAAGATGACAATATTGCAGATTAGAAGTACAGGCAGCTGAGTTTTATCCCCAAGTCCTGTCCTAAAATCTTTTGAGATTCTATCTGCGTGTTCCCAAAGGAAGGTGTGAAAATGACAGCAAGCATGAGACAGCTTGGTCTACTGAGAGCTTCACAGCTTCAGTGGGCAGAAGTGATCAGCTGCCACATAACATGGGCCCATCCAACATCACCTGGGATTCAGGGCCTGCCGGTGCACAGAGCAGGGGAAGCACTTTTATTACCATGCAGTATCCAGTAATGTCCTGGAAAAGCAGTGAGTTTTCAGCCTGGAAATGTACACAGTGCAAATGTGGTGGGGCTCTCTGCATCCTTTTAGAATTAGAGTCCATCAAAACAGACAGATACTGAGTGCTAGGTATTACCAGCAAGCTCACTACCAAACTCCACAGAAATCATAACATATCTGTAAACCTCTGGCAATTTATTGAAGTAACTCCCTGGTTTGAGGAGACAGAAAACATACATTAACAATAGGTCTAGTAAGAAATCTCACTTAACACTAGCATGTTACACACCCACATACCCAATTTCCAGGGAAATGGCCAGGGCAAAACAGTCATTGCTCACAGGGTTTTCATACTTTGGTTTACTCTGATTTGTGAGCTGCTTTACTGATAAAGAGCTGGCACAAATTATCAGCTGTTATCGCCACAGAAATAGCTTCCTTTGGTAGACTAGCTTTCAGCACTTACTCACAGCCACTGGAGACCTGGATCTCTCAAAAACCCCTCTCTGATCAATGCAAAACATTGATCCTGGTTTGCATGTTTGAATTAGGCTTACAGCCTGCTTGGTGCTGCTCTGCTCCCTACTGCCCAAATGCTCTCCCTCTGCAGATATCCCAACAGGCAACGGCAGTCCAGCACCCCAAACAGAGTAGGATCTCATCTAGACAGAGGAGAGGAAAGAAATAGTATCTAAATCCTGACAGGCAACCCTGTCCTGAGCCAAGCTAAGGGAAGTCTTCCCATTCCTGTGGCACTGTATTAGGACAGGATAGAGACAACAACTCTGGAGAGTCAGGTACTTTCAGACCATCCTACACAACTTACCAAGCATTGCCACAAACTTTGCACTCCACATTTCAAGGATTTGACATCGCAAAGGAGTCATAGACGAAAATTACTCCTGTGACTTATTAACCTTTAGGTCAAAGCAATGTAAATCAACTTCCATCTGTCAGCAACTGGGAGCTCCACGTTTCATCCAACCCTGGGACTTTTTAGACTACAATGACCTAAGTTAACCACTGCTGAAAAACAGCAGCTCAGCAGTCTTGGCAAAATCACCAGCAGGACCTGCTGACTCAGGGACTTGTGGCTTCTCTTCAAGTCCCCACCCAACATGTCAGTGACCAAAAGACACTGCCACCCCTACACACTACCTGTCTTACAGTGAATTGGATGGTTCCTGCCTTACTGCCCATGGGTACCAACCCACAAGCTAAGCATGCTAGCAACTTTTCTGACAGGTGTAGTACAAACTTTCTAATCCTACTGACTACCCCTCCACATTGCCATGAAGGAACACTAGATGATGTGACAGTTTTGGCTGGGATGGCCTTTGTTTTCATCACAGTAACTAGTTCGGGACTGTGTTTTGGATTTGTGCTGAAAACAGCATTGATACCCCGGGAATGTTTTTGGCACTGCACAGAAGTGCTTACACAGTGCCAAGACCCTCCCTGCCTCTTGCCCTACCCCACCAGCAAGTGGGCTAGGGATGCACAAGCTTTTTGGAGAAGACATGGCTGGGACAGCTGACCCCAACTCACCAAAAGGATATTCCATACCTTATGGCATCATGTTCACTATATAGGGTAGAGGGGGAAGAGGGGAAAAAGAAGGGAAGAGTATATTTGGAATAATGGCATTTGTCTTCCCAAGTCACTGTTATGTGTGAATGAGCCCTGCTTTCCTGTAAATGGCTGAATGCCTCCCTGCCCATGAGACATAGTGAATTAATTCCTTGTTTTGCTCTTCTTACACCTGCAGTTTTTGCTTTGCCTGGTAAAATATCTTTATATCATCCCATCAGTTTTCTCACATTTGATTCTCTCCCCCATCCCACCATGAGGGAGTGAGAGAGAGGCTGGGGTTAAACCACAACAGATGAGTGGCACAGAATATCTTGCTCTTCATCTGCTTGTGCTGTAGTGGATCCACTAGCAAGGGAGAGTATCAGCTTATAAAGTTGCCTGTCAAAAATCTCCCAGCTGCACTGAATTCAAGAAAAATAGTTTGGGGCATCACGAACCTGGTCTGAACCATGACCCACTGACACAGAATTTGGTGGCTGCTTTCATTGGTTTAACAGTGTCTGATAGGATTATGGGCAGCACATTTCCAGGCTAGCTAAGCTCTACACAAAGCACTTCAATAAATATGGTAGTACTGAGTCTGTTATTAGAGGTGCTTTGGTGTCCATAGCAATACAAGGCTTTGACTTTCCGGCAGACTTCTAAGCAACAAAATTTGCCAATCTCTGTTATTTTAGGAGTGAACTAAAAACACTTTGGTGTTGATGCACCACAAAACTCAACCATACTGTGAACATTGCTATGCTTTGCTAAGGAAGGTTTTTAAAGTATTGTACTTGTTTTTTACATATTGTACTTGTACAGCAGCTTTTATTGGCACTTCCTCATCCAGGCTGCAGCACTCCGAGTGTGGGGATTTTTGTGAATTTTCTAATCACCCTTGCTGGCTGCCTCTGAATGACTGTGCAGATAAAAGTAATGTGAATGAAAGTGACGTGAACAGCAATTTTAGAACTGAGCTTGATTTCATCAATTTACCAGTCTGGTAAGTAAGAAGAGAAGGAGTCAGAGCTACGAACCTGTTCTGAGAACTAATGCCAACCAATGCACAGCAAAGGCACTCAGATGTTGATTGTTTTTTTTCCCAAATGGTTGCCTTCAGAAGAGCAGATATACCCATATCCGGGATAGCATGGTTTTGTGGGCTAAAGAAGACTTCCTGGGCACCTCTTTAAATCCACACCCCTGCCCTCTGTCCCACCTCCTCCTCCACCCCACCCAAAGAAATTACCTCCATACTTTTTCTCCTGTTATTGTTTTCTTATGTCCTTTTTCATCTTTCCTTCATTTTTTATGCTGAGATCTTAGCAAGCAACATCACCTTCAGCATCTACTGAGTGCTTATTCTCCATCCAAAATATCACACAATCTCTGGCCTCAGCTGCAATCTCTAAGTAAAATTGCACCAGCAATAGACCAAGGATAAGGGTCTTTCCTGTCACACAGCTTTTCTCTCTCTGTTTCACCACTCCTATCCTGCTGTAGTGCTGGTAACAGAGCTCAGGTCAGTGCACATCACATGGAACACTTGCCTCTGGGTTTAGGAAGAGCTTCCTGGCAGGACTGCCTTGCCTCAGGTAAGAATTGTGATGCCACCTTCAGTAAGAGCTTCACGAGAACCACAGAAGTACACTGGCAGCTGAATATATTTCCTATTTTTAACCATTTTCTCACCATCTGTAGCAAGAAGAGATACTTTGAAACAGGTTCATCACAGAGGATATTTTGTGAGATTAAATGGCTCCTGTGCCACCTACCCTCAGTGTACAAGTGAAGTGGGCTCCTGCCAGGCAAGAAGAGCAGGTAGGAGAGAGCAAGTAGAATTTGGACTACCAGTTGTATTCCTGGCAGACTTTTATCTTCAGCATCTTCTGTCATTGCTTCCCTGTTGGACATCCACTGGTGGCAGCCACTGCTGGAGAGCTAATGTAGAGCAAGTTTTCCCCTGTCATACAGACTTGGTCTGAGAAAAAACAGATACTGTGGTGGTTAGAATTCAAGGCAATGGGACACAGACTACCCTCCTGTTGCAACTCCTCCTACCCTTTCTCAGGGAAGAAGAAATGGGAAATTATGAGGGAAAAGGTTCATAAAGGCCTTGCAAAAATTCAAATAAAAAAGCTACAGCTAGGAATACTTTGAGGCCACAATTAGTCCTTGCAAATGAATGCTTACTGTTTTCATCAAGTTGAGGAGTTAGCAGAAATTAATCAGCTGTGAATTGTTTCTAAAATGAGACAAAAAGCAGCAGTCATCCACAGGGGGTCTGAAGCAAGAATGAAATGAAACACAACATGAAAATGTGGCCAAAACTCTTAAATGGGGAAACAAGCAGGCACCAAAATCAGCATATAAAGTGTCTTTACTGGTCAATTCTTCATGAACAGAATGTTTCCCAGCACAAGAGTTAAAGAATCCGAGTTTGGTGATACTATCCAACAACTTGAGCTGCCACCATGTATTATTTGAGACTGAAGGCTAAAGCCTCTGCTAGATGCTCAATAATAAACACACTGGGCATCTAAATTGTTATATATCTTGGCACTTGACCAGCAAAGCGTCCATGTAAAACCGTATGCCAGTAAATCTGCCTTCTGCTTTTAAGCTGATTATTCAAGGGTTAACTATGAGATCCCTTAATGAAGTAATAAAACCCAGACATATTTTAAAAGCTATTGATTCATCACACTATCTGTTTTGGAGCATTCTCAATGTAGAAACAATAAAATGGAAATGCTCTGTAACCTACAAAGAGATCATTAATTGTGGCACGTTATTTGAAACATTCTTTGCTCTACCTTTACTGCAACACTCCAGATTTTATTAGGAATGGGCCTAAAACAGAATCCTGAATAGAGCCCCCTGCCCCCAAAGTTGAAAGGGTGCTCAACATCTAATCCACAGTGCACAACCTAATCTTACCAATTAATCCATTCAGCACCATGATTGTGGTAGAGATCCCTGGCTTAATCCAGATCTCCCAGCTTGCACCCTTTCTGGGTTGTATGATGCCTTTTACTCAGGCGTCCTGCTGTGGCATAAGGCAGGTTTCAATGGAAATAGTGCCAAAATGCAAGCAACCTATGAGACTGCATTTATTTACACCTTATATCTAGTTCTGCAAGTTTTGTCATTAGGATTGTGCCCTTGACAGAAATAAGACACTCCTGATACTAATCTCAGCTAGACATTCCAGGCACTGGCCAGTGGCTGATGCTCAGATTCTACCTGAGCTGTTGTGCATCAGGGTAAACCACATCATCCCTGCTCTACTCAGGCACTAAGGAAGGGACCAACCTCACCTCACTCGAGCTCTCTAGAAGTAAGGGATCTCACCTGATCAGGTCGTGTAGGGTGCTCTGGAGTCAGTGGAGAGGGAAGGGTTTCTGCAGATGGTGATTCCTCTTGTCTAGCTCAGAGTCCCCTCCCAGAATGAGCAATACGGTCCCACCTCTCAGTGTTGACTCGAGGAAAAGTAGATAATAAATGCAGCCTGTGTACCTATTAGAAGGCTGGTAAAGAGGCTCTGAGAAGCAGGGTTTCCACAGGGCATTTGTGTGTATACATGTGAGAAGAACCACACGGGGTGGGCCCTTGCCTCACCCGAGGCTTTTAAAGAGGACAATATGTCAGCCTTACTCAAGAGTTTAATTACTCCTTCAGGACAGCTTCAGGACAGCTTCAGGACAGCTTCAGGACAGCTTAAATCCCTTCAGGATGCGATGGATGCTGCTTTCTGCCCTCCCCCAGATGATCTGGTCACCTGGAGAGACTTAAGTGGTTGCCACCCTTAAGCAGCCTCTGACAAAGGGCACCAGGTGACAGAAGACCTCTTGATCCCTCACTGCTGGCTAAGGGTGGCAGCATAGTCCTATGTAAGGGCACTTAAGAGCCTCATGAGAAGTCCTCACAGTTGCTCATTTCAAGAAGGGCTCCTGGGTAGGCTGCAAAAGACAACCTCTGTGAGCATCCATGGACACAGAGCAGCAGGAAGGAGTTGGTACCCGTGCCGTCAGTGTACCACTGTTTTACATCATTTAAAAGTCTCAAATGAAGTGTTATTGCTCATCCATTTGGGGCTCACTATGTGGTCAAGCACCAGCTTTTTTCAGTCTGCTAAATTACCTGATGAAACTTCTGATTTAAAGAACAGAGCTGGGAACCTGGGCAAGCTGGGCTCTTACCAGTCAACTAGATTTGCTGCCACATATGAGTGACAAGATATTTATGCTGATAGGTCAACAGACAAACAGACAGATTCATTAATTTTCTTCTCCCTTGTCCCATTATTTAAGCCCCTGTGCTATCCAGAGCCGCTGGTGTGAATGTTCATTTCTATTCCACTGTCATTCTAACTACTGCTCTAGTTTTAGTATTCTTTTGAACCCCAAGAACAATGTGCACAAGGCACAAATCCACCCCGCTCCTCCATGGCTAAGTAGGGCCATTAGACAGGAGAAACAATAGAAACTCAGCGGGTGCTCTTGTTTGCTCCCTGCATGGCCGCACACAAAGACAAAAAGCAAGGAGGGCTGGATGGTCCAGGGATGGGTATTGGATACCCTGATGCACTCATTCTCCCACCATCCCCAGATCACAAAGGAATAGAGGTTTTGCACGGGCCTGCAGAGGCTACATCAGTCACTGGGCACAGGACCTCATTGTCTGGTTTGTTTTGTTTCCCTGAACAATATGTCACATATTTACTTTCCTCTTGGAGGGCTGATGCTCACATAAAATCATCACCACGTTATGCCAAAATGTCAGCATTCCACATCGCCACATCTCCCCATGAGGCTGCCTCATGGGCCCCCACTAGGATTTCTGCACCCAATCATTTCCCATAAGCAGTGTTTGCAGGATGCGAGATCTTAAAATAGGACAAACCCAGAAATCCTGGAGCCGGTGGCAGCCCTCGTTCAAGCCTCTGCCTTGAGTGACTCCATCTGGACAATCTAGGACTGCTTTGGATTGGCTGCGGAAGCAGCTGGTCCTGGTTAAAACCTTTTTTTACTAGAAATAAATAGAAATGCTAGGGGTATAAGTCAGGAAGGTCTTTCTCTCCAGTCACTGGCAAGTTTTACCTCTGGTGAAAGGATTTCAAAGTGGATTTTCTTACTTAAGCAGCCAGCTGTATTTTAAATACCTTTAACTTTTACCAGTGTGCAGCTCTGAGATGTTTGCTGCTGCTGCTGCCTTGCTGCAGCTTATCCTGCTGCACAAGCAGGTGCAACTCCACTGAGTCCCACTGAGTTTTTCCTGCCAGTACTGGCCTACACATCTCTCTAGAAATTCAGCCCTGGACATTTAACAGCTTCTGCCCAACACCAGACCACCAGAAGGGTGAGGAAAGCAGAAGAGCTCAGCACATTCAGCACACACCCTGTGCAGCCTCAATGCCTCGCTGACAGGACACCTCCTGCCATGAGGGATCAGCCCCGAGCCCCACTGGGATGATGGCATCTCATCAGCCTCCTGTGCCTGCAGGGTTGTGTGCCACGCACCTCTGGCCACTCCAGAAACTATTCCCAACTCTGCTCTGCTCTCCTCTGTGTCCTCTGGGACAGGCTGCACAGTGGCTGCACTGAGGCTGTACTCTGGGGCTTGCCAGCTCTCACATGCCAGAGGCCTGAGGCTTCCTCCTCTGAGTGTCTGAGCACCACAACGCTGGGCCCCTACCAAGCACCCCGTGGGCTCGGCATGGGGACGGGAGAGGAGGGACTGGTAACACAGGCAGAGCGGGGATCCACGCTGCTCCCCAGGGGAAGGGTTAAAACTGCCTCTTACTGTTTTTCTGTGACAGATCTCTTTACTCAGTGCTATATAATATAGCCCCAAATATATTCTAAGTAGCCAAGGGCTGCCTGGCCATCTGTTTGAAGACACAGACCTTCTGATGCAGGAGTTCCTAAAGCCTGGCCCACGGGACATTAACTATGGAGCCTGCAAAGGGAATTCTTTCCCTTTAAGAAGGCAGCCTGCACTTGTTTTGTTATGCTGCTTCTGGCCACTGTCCCATCCATGAATGTTGATCCATACATGACTTGTATATGAAACAAAACGTGGGAACTTTTGCTCCAAGTGAGAAATCTCTCCTCCAACTCTCCTCTGCCAATCTCAGTCACAACTCTCAGACTTAAAATAGGGAGAAAAATTTGGTCATCTCCCAGGTAATTACTCTCAGTTCCTGCCATAGCTTCCAGGGATGCTTTTTGTGAGAAATCCCAGTTTTATCCAGCTATCTTGGGTAAAAGTGCCATACAACTGCATGACTTTGTCTCTTTCAATGCAAATTAGACCTTTACAGATACATTTATAAATGGTATCCATGGCCTGCACTAAATTAATTAAGAAAGAAAAAGACCCACATAGGTGAAATATGTGCATATTCCCAACTATTTTTGTATTACGTTTCATTTTATGTTTTTATTCAAATTTAAAGCAAAAGCACCTTTCAAAGGCTTTAGGCACAATAAATTATACTACAAATGCAGTCAAACAAAATCCCAGCAGTACTGAAATCACTTCCTCTGGAGGAACTCAGCTGGCTCAGGGCTGCTCATTTCCTCCATGAGAAGACAGTCCTGTAAACTCCCCGTGCTATATTATATCACTTTCTCATATCCCCACATGCTGTTTTCCCTCCCCTGAGACCCTCTAACACCTAGAGAGATCCACTTTTCTCTCTCTGTGTCAGCTTAGCAGGAAAAGTGTTTTGGGGCAGCCAAAAGGAAACCCCAAGGTTTGCCGAGGTATGGGGCAGAGCAGCACACAGGCAAGCACTCACCTCTCCTTGCTCTTCCTGTTGGGGACTGCAGGCTGGTGGGGATCGACCTTGATGCCCATCAAAGGGGCCTCTCAGAGAGGGGCAACCGCCTGAAACAAGCAGAATGTTGGGATCTCTCATCCCACAAGTCCCTGTAAGGAACCTTGCCCCTGTCATGGAGTGCTAAACTGCAGGCAGCGTCATTGTGTCCTTAAAACATAAAATTCCCTAAAACTTGCAAAATATCTATTGGCGAGTAAAATAACGAGGAACCAAAAATGTCACCCACTGTCCTGATGCCTGTGACCCACAGGAATCCCAGCACCACCCGTACACCTGCCACCGGTAGCAAGGACCAGATGCCACTTCCCCAGGCATACAGAAACCACACCATTAAAGAAAAATGTGAAATCGGTGGGGTTAGTGTTATTATTTTTTTTTAATAAAGCCACTTGTTCATACTTTCTTTACTTTTCACCTCTGCTCCACACCCCGGCAGCAGGTTTCTGCCGAGGCACAGCCCCGTGCTGGGCGGCCGTGCTGACAGGGCGCTGGGCTGGGGTAGAGGTTTGGAGCTGCTGTGGCATCTGGCATGAAAAAATGTCCCGGGAAGCTGTTACATTAAATGGCCAAATCGATTTATTGAATGGCAGGTGTTAGCTACAAACAGATGGAGAACATAAAGGCATAAGCAGGCATTTGTATGGAAAAGAAGCCATCGATTTGTAGCGGGAGACTCAATGGTGATCGTTACAGCCTTTAACAGAAATGTGCTCTTTTTTCACGGCCCGGGCGCGGGGCGGCTCGGGGTGAGCGCAGCCCGGCCGGGCCCGGGCCCGCCGGCGGCGGCTGCCGCGGGCTCCCCGGGCCGTGCCCGGGCCGGCCCGCGCGGGCGGCGGGCGCTGCGCCGGTGCCGCCGCCCCGGCTGCTCCGGGCCGCCCGTGGCAGCGCCCCGCGGCAGATGAGGCACGCGCCGGCCTCATTACAATGAGAATGGGCAGGCTGGAGGGGCCATGTGGCAGCAACAGTTTGCAAATCCCCCCTCCTTCTGTGCGAATCGGGAAACATTTCCAAACATTTGTACCCCAAATCGACCACATTAACACCCCTCCGAGCGGCGCTCCCTGGAGGGATGCTCCACGCTACGGGCATTTAGGCAGAAACAAAACAAGCAAGGGAGATTTTTTCCTCTTCTTTTCTATCTCCGTTTTTTTTTTTTCTTTTTTTTTCTTAGAGGCTCTCGGTGTGTGTCAGCGCGGAATCGATGCGCAACTTTCCAGCTAAGGGGTTTTAAAGCCATCGGGGAATCCGTATCAAAAAGCGGGGCTGTGCACGTGGAAGGGCTGGCGAGCACTGAATAAATGGGCGAGTCTCTGACTAAGAGATCAAACTCACTCCGTGATCAAACAGGCGACCAGCGAGGCCAGCCCCGAAACAAACCGCAGAGCCAGGAAGCAGGAACGCTCCCGAGAGAGGCGCGCAGGGTGCGCAGGAAAACACCAAAACACCGCACCGCGCTCGTACGGGCGCTAGGGATGCTGCCCTGACCGACAAAACTGTTGTGATAAATTGGAACGAGTGTAGGGCAGCCCGCGGGGTCTGGAGTTGTGAGGGGTGTCTGGGCGCCCCGCAGCCCAGGAGGTGAGGGTGAGGGGGTCGGCTCCCGGGGAAAGGTGACAAAGAGCTCCAAGGCGCAAGTGCCCTGCTCCGCGCCCCGCCAGCCGCTCCCAAGTGAGTGCGGAGAAGGGAGGTGGGGGGGCAGCGGCTGGCGCTGAGGGCAGGCGAGGGGCGTGAGCAGCCGTGCCCCTCGGGCATCCGCACCGCTCCCGGGCACAAGGAAGGGTCAGGGACTCATCCCTCAGGTTAAGGGAAAGGGGAAGAAGACGCAGGACTCCCCCAGCTAAGTTTGACCCGGCCAGGAAGCCAGGCTAGCCTGTCTGTAGCTTCATGCTGCTTTAGGACACCTGGGACACAGGAGAGGCAGGGTCTGCGTCGGGCGTGTCCCCTTCCAAAACCCCGGGTGGCATCACGGGGCGGCCAGAGCATCAGGCAGGTCCTGCCCCGGCCGTAGGTTCGGGTGCTCTGCACCTTCAGGACCTTGAAAGCAGCCCAGCAGAAGCTACGCAGAAAGCACGTGGTGGCAACAACATTACCGGGAGCCGCTTACCCCCAGGCCCACTCCCCGCAGGAGATTTCCCACGTGGGTGAGGCGGGAAGATTAGAAAGCATGGAAACTTCACAAAAAGAGAAAATTGGGGCTGATGGTGGCGATGCAGGTGCTGCTGGCTGCGTCTGTGCGGGCGATATCGAGCTCCCTTCCCGGGGCTTGGCAGGCTGAGAGCAGCAGGACACGGGCGGGGGAGATGGGGGGTGGTTTGGGCTCATCCCGCGGGTGGGGGAGCGCTGGACATCCCCCCGGGAAAGCAGGAGGGCAGCCTGGCACAAGGGCTGGGGGGGAGGGATGGCTTGGGCAGGCTGGCAACTTTCACCCGCCCGGAATTAATTAACGTTGTCTCGTTAGCGAGATGCGTTTGGCCTGGCCACGCGTATGCTGAGCCGGGCCAGCCTGGAGATAAACCGGCAGCAAATGGGGCGCGAAAGAGGGGAAGAAAGCGCCCTGACCTCGAGTAAGCGAGGTGGAGAGAGAGGGAGCAGGGTGGAAAGGACAGGGAGGCAGCGACCACCGGGTATGTCCGGTCCAGTCAGTGCCCAGCATCCCGACAGGGGCTGCGGGCACCCCCTTGGCAAAGCCGGGGGCTCTGCGGGCTTTCCCCCGTCCCGAGGACAGGTATCCCTCGAACTGAGCCGAGGATCTTAGGGAAGGTGGCTGGGCTGTTGCTCTCCAAGTGACCCAGGATGGCGTGCTGGGCATAGGAAAGAGTTTGCACGAGTTGGGCTTCTAATCTGCTCTCGGCCGACTTTCAGGCTCAGCTGTTTGATGCTATTAGTGAAACTTTTTTTTTCCCCTTATCTGAACTCCCTGTGCATGTGTGTCAACATGCAGCAGGTGGTTTATTATTTCCCTGTTATTATTTTATTACGAACTCTTTTTATAGCTGCAATCAAAATAATAGTCTGGAGTTTCGAGGAGGATTTAGCGTCTGTTTTGCACAATTCACTCGATCTTCTGAAAATACTTGGTTTTGGGGGGATGACACTTGGGGAGCTGGAGCGACTTGTGCTCCCGTCGGGAAGAAGCAAAGCTAAGTGCAAAGTTTGACTCGAAAAACAGTGGCCACCAAGGGCAGTTGACTGGGTTGAGGCGTGCTTGTGGGGCTTGCAGCTCTTTTGTCAGGTTTGGGGGAAGGCAGAGGTGGCAGCTCTTCTCCAGCAGCCAAGGTGCACTCCGCCAGGATGGCAGAGAGGTTTGGCGGAGCTGTGAAAAGCAGAGATGAGCTTGTCTTGCTTTAACCTACATTAGCTCCGGGTCCATATGGTAGATGCTGCCTGTGGATCCTCAGCACCAAAGCAAGGCCCTATTCTTGCACGCCGCCCTGCTTGTGCCAGATGGTGCCTGGACCAAGTGGCCATGCGTGGGGTGGCTCTGGTTAGCCTAATAAACGTCCAATACAAGTCAAAAATCAAAACACACACATACTAACATCTGCTAGAGCCTGCAGTACCCAGCTAGCCTTTCAATACTGAATTAAAGAGCCCCACAGCCCTTCTGTTCCCCTAGGTTAGACACTCATTACCATTTATCAAGCACTGATGTTATCTGGCCTCTCATTTTATTTAGTACCGAAGCTATTAGCATCAGATTTGATTTTGACAGTTGACGCTGCTGCTGGTAAAGCCGGGATCTGGCCGGGTGGATCGCTGCAAAATTCCGAGTTCATCAGCAGCGACACATTCCTCCTTCCCACTTGTTTACGAGGCCGAGACAAAAGAGCTCCTTGCCTGTGCCTCTCTGCCTCGCGGTTCCTCTCCACCACGGACACGGCTCCTGTCTGCACAAACACGTACCCCAGGGGACAGCCGGGCCACTCGGGACGGAGCCATGCCAAGGATGCCCGGCCTGGGGTGCAGTCCCCCGACATCGCCAGAGTTTCTGCCTTTCGGCTTTCACAGGCGCAGTGAGGACTGGGAGAAGTTTTAATCCTCTTCTGGTTGGCGACCCCGATTTCTAGCCTGCTCCTCTGCCCAAACCAATCCACGGGGGCGGTGCCCGTGGCTTTCCCCCACGCTTTCTCTGCGAAGCCGTGTCGTGTTCCCCACTCCCCCCACGGCCCTCCCGGTGACACTGCGGGCGTTCGGACCCTGACCACATCCCGGGCCAAAGCCGGGCTCCAGGGAGGGCAGCCGCCTGAAATGCATGAAGAGCGCGACGGCCTGGGAAGTTTGGCTAGAGTGTGCCCTCCCCATGCTGCCTCGCCTCCAAACGGTCCAGACCCCCGGCTTTCCTTATGTCCCCCAAAAGAACTCGGAGAGGGAAAGTAACGCTGCGAGAACAGACCCTTTGGGAGAGCAGAGGGGCGGAAGGGGACTAGCAGCGCTCTGCGCCCCGCGTTGCTCCCCAGGTGACCCACGCCGCGGAGGCCCGCAGCCTGGCGCGCCGGGCGCTGGCAGAAAGGTGGCAAGACCTCATTACCATACAGCTGAGGGTTTATCTCTCCCTCCCTCCTTCCCTCCCCCCTCCGGCCTCCCATCCATTTAACAAGCTGAAATAAAAAGCCACATGAAAGGCCTTCTCTGTGCTTGGCTTTAATGAGGGACACGCGACCCAACAATAAGCGCACGCTGCAATCAGGCCAAGGGCTTTATGGCACACGCCAGACCGCAACCCGGCCGCGGCCAGGCGGCCAGACACGGCCCGCGCCGCGCCCGCGCCCGCCCCGCTTGCCTGCAGGCGCCCGAGTTTTCCCCTTGCCCATGTTTCTGGGAGCCGGGGCAGCCTCGGGAAAACCCAGCTCCGTCCCTGCTGTCGACCCCGGCCACCTCGCAGGAGCGCTCGTTCGCCACCGAATTCGGGAGGGCGACCGAGCGCCCCCCGATCCCCGCCGTGCCCGCCTCCCCTGCCATCACCCACCCCCTCCTCGGTGGGCTCCGTTAGCCAGGCTCGGGAACGGGGCGCCCCCGAGCTGGGCGCTGCGCCCCGGGAGCCGTCCCGGGTGCCCGCCTGCCGGGCAAACACCCTTTTACTTTTGGTTTCTCCGCGGGGCCAGCCCCCGCCGGGCAGGGCAGCTCCTGCCCGCCGGCCGGCCGCGGCTGCAGGGCACCGCGCCGCCCCGTCCCGCCGCCCGGGGCACGGCCGGGGCGGGGGACTCGCGTGGAGCTGTGGGGTGGAGGGCAACGGGGAACAAACATACGAACAAACTAACTAACTAACAAGCGTATTTTTGAAACATTTCATCCTCTATTGTTCGGCCGCCGTGGAAAGCTGCCCTGTGGAGAGGCGTCTGATTTTCGAGGGAACTCTCTCTCCCAGTGTGAGCGCCGTAAATATCTCAACAGATGCTCGGCTCGTTCGTAATCAGCTCGGCTCCTCGGCGGGCAGCGCGGCAGCGGCGGCGGCGGCGGCGGCAGCAGGGTATTAATTCGGGATATGAGGGCTCTCCGCAACATTTGGTTCTTTTTTCCAGAAAGGAAAGATGGAAAAGGGGAGGGATCGGCCGTGAGTCTGACTGACAGTTTACATAATGAGCTTGTGAGGATGCGAGGCAACTATATAAACAGCTCGAAGCGAAGCAAGTTTTCCATTTACTGAGCGCTGTTAGCACCGGTTAAAGGAGGAGCGGTTCCACACTAAGCACTCCCCTCCGCGTCTCTCACCAAACCCACCCGGCTTTGGAGTTTATAAAGGCGACGACAGCGATCAGAGGTCGGAGGCTGCCTGCAGGATTAATTCCCAGAAGGGGACGGATCGACACCTGGATTTTACCTTCCGATTTCTGCTGGTGCTCGGGGAATATTTGGAACAGCAGGTTGCTCCAGGAGAATCGCCGTGACGCCTCTCTTTTCTCCCTCGACCGAGAAGCGCTTGCTTGGTCCGTTTGAGGAATACAGAAAGAAAACTAAACCCACTAAGAACTGGAAGCTCGAATAACACAAGGATGACAGCCTTGCGCATCTTTGGCTTGACGTTTCTGTTAACGATTTTGCAGCAGGTAATCGCACACACACGAAAAAAAAAAAGGGTTCGCGAAATGTAAAGTGGGTGATGGAAGCAAGTTTGCATGGCAAAGCCGGGTAAGGTCTGATTTGGCTATTTTGTGTGTCTCCCCTTTGTGCAGAGGGTGTCCGGCTCCGGCGTCTTCCAGCTGGAGCTACACGAATTCGTGAATAGCCACGGGTCTCTGGCCAGCGGGAAGCCCTGCTCCCCCCACTGCAGGACCTTCTTTCGCGTTTGTTTGAAGCATTTTCAGACAGTGGTTTCCCCAGGTTCCTGCACTTTCGGCAGCATCATCACCCCGGTTTTGGGAATAAACTCCTTCAGCATCAAGGATACAGAGAGATTTGACAGCCCCATTAAGCTGCCCTTTAACTTCACGTGGCCGGTGAGATTCTACTCTAAACCCGATGGCGATGGTGGGGCAGGAGGGTGGCAAGAGCAGGCTAACCTCGGCGGGCTGATAACCTGTAATGTAAACAAACTACTTTTGCCTTTAGACTTATTTCCAGAACTTCCTTTTAAAAAACGAGGAAAAAAAAAGTGCAATCCAGAACAGAAACACTTGGGATAACCACCGTTATTGAGAGAAATAAAGCAAGGGGCTGAGGGGCTTGGAGGTGGGGCTGTGTATCCGTGGTCTGTAGGAGGGAGGCAAGGAGGGAAGCGTGTAGCCGCGGGCAGAGAGCGCGGGCAGGGCCGGGCCGGGCGGTGTGCGGTGTGCGGGGCGCGGCGGGCGCGGCGGGCGCGGCGGGAGCGGGGCTGACGCTGCCTTCCTTCTCTCCCGCAGGGAACCTTCTCCCTCATCATCCAGGCCTGGCACGCGCCCGACAACTACCTGCCGGAAGGTGACTGCTGCGCGCCGCCGGCAGGGGGCGCCCGCGCGGCGGGAGCGCCCCCGGGCCCGTCCCGGGTCCCCCCCGGGTCCCCCCCGTGTCCCCCCCGTCCCGAGCGGCCCCCCCCGGCTCAGCTGTTTATACGATAACTCCAGGGCCGGCTTTATCCCACCATCAGGAGCCGGTCCCCCAACGATATCCATCAGGGGCCGCTTTGATTCTGCCCCGGCCTAATCTCCAACACAATTGCGTTTCCTCCGGTTTATTTTTGGCGTGGGAAAGCGAGGCGGGCTGCGGTGAGAAAGCCGGGAGCCTGCCAGCAAGCCCCGTCCGCCTTTTCCTGTATTTTACACCTTGCTCGAATTCCGCCCTTTGGAAAGGAATAATGGCTTTGGGATGTTTTTCTGAGAGGAAAGGAAAAGGATATTTCACAGCAGCCCTCCTTTCACAGGCCCTTCGGCTGAGTCCCTTTGGCCCGGGTTCGCACACCCTGGTGGCCACCTTTTTGTACCCTTGCATACGTCAATACCCCCACGCGTGTCTGTGTGCATGTATATATATATATGTATGCATGTCTGCACGTATGTATGTATGCATGTGTACATATGTGTGCGAGCGGGGTGTCCCGCTGCGCCGGCCCCGCGGGTGGGACGCGGCGCGCTCGGAGCCGCTGACCCGTGCCCGCTGTCCCGCAGGCTCCCGGCCGCCGCCGGAGGAGTGGCTCATCAGCCAGGTGTCCATCCAGCGCTCGCTGTCCGTGGGCGAGGACTGGTCGCAGGACGTGCATCAGGGCCCGCTGACCCAGCTGCGCTACTCGTACCGCGTGGTCTGCAGCGAGAACTACTACGGCGAGAGCTGCTCCCGCCTCTGCAAGCGCCGAGACGACCGCTTCGGGCACTACGTGTGCGCGGCGGACGGGAGCCTGGCCTGCCTGCCCGGCTGGGCCGGCGAGTACTGCACGGACCGTGAGTGCCGCGGGCGGCGGGGCGGGGGCAGCGCGGCGGGCCTCGGCCCGGCTCCACGGCTCACGGAGGCCTCCCGTGGCCCGGGACGTGTTTTCATGCCGACCTCTCCACTCCTCTGTGTCTGGAGAGGCAGAGTTGCGCGCTGAGGACTTTGCCCCCTTTGGCTGCAACCACCCAGCGCTGTGCTGCACCTCTGCGAGCTTTAGCAGCAAAGAGCGGCCGGCAGGAAAGGGACCTTTGGCTGGCAGCCCTGAACAGCAGTAGTGCTTGCAAGGTGAAAGGGTAGCAGCTTGCTCACACAAAGTCTGCCACCAACCATTCCTGCAGGCAGAGGACATGAGATAGGTGTTGCAGTGTAGTAAGGAGAACCTTTACTCTGAGCTCAGGGTACCAATGGGTTTTTTCAGCCTTTCACTAGCACAAGCCAAAGCCGTTTTCTCTTGCTGCTTTTCTACCAAGTGTTGCAAGAGTTCATGTTTGTTGCATAAACAAAAACTAAAGGACAACTTGTCAAGTGTTGGCTCTCCCTGTTCACTTCCTCCTGCTCCAGAACTCCCCGTACCAAGAAGTTTTAAAACAAAGCTTTGAAAGTGTAAAAACTATTTTTTAAAGTGTTATTAAAAGCTTTTTATGCTTTAAAAGTGTCTTCTGTAGTGCCATGTGTATTTACTTAAACATTTATGCTTTTTTATGTTCTCTTCACAGCCATCTGTCTGGCTGGATGTACCGAACAGAATGGATATTGCAACAAGCCTGGAGAGTGCATGTGAGTAGATGGCAATTGCAGTCCGAACATCAGTTAAAATGTCACCTTGTAACAGAAACTTAAACTCTTCTCCATGTCATTAATGTTTTAATTGGACTTTTCTTTTAGCTGCCGTCCTGGTTGGCAAGGCCGCTACTGCGATGAATGCATTCCCCATATAGGCTGCCGCCACGGGACTTGTAAAACACAATGGCAGTGCATATGTGATGAAGGATGGGGTGGCCTCTTCTGTGATCAAGGTTAGTTCTGAAGCTTGCACTTACAGCTCTAGGTTGAGTACTCCTTAGTATTGCACTAAGGAATCTGACCCGCTGCATCTGGAATTAAATTTCCCCAAGGTACATCTTCACAGGCATCAGTTTGTAGCACTGCAGCCTTACGTTCTTGTAGTAATTTTGTTTGAAAATAAGGAAACCTTCTTGGTAGCTGCAGTTTTTCTCTTGCAAAAGAAGTTTCTCTTGGAGAAAGACCTAACAATCTGGATGAGTGTTGAACAGACAAGTTTTCTGCCTGCTCAAGCCAAGTTTAACTTATTCCTTGTACAAGTATAACAATTTACTAAACAGTTTCCAGCAGCAGTAAACAGTATCATTTGGGCCTTCCTTATTTTGCATACAAGGAAGTTAACTCATGTGATAAGTCTGGAGCATGAGAGAAAAATCATGTAAGCAAGAATGAAAAGTACAGGTTCCATTTTAAGGTACACCAGACCACTTCCACCTATTCAACCCACTGAATCACTGAACCGTAGCCAGCTGAGCAGTCATGTCCTCAAGGCCATATATGCACTGCTGGCACTGAGATCATTAAGTGCTCAAAGCAGGCTAAGTGTTTCCAGGACAGTTATAGGATTAACATGGGGAAGGCTGAATTAAGCAGGAAAAGTAAAGTTGCAGATTTTTTTTCTGCTTATAGTTATCTATTAACCAGTTGCATTCAAATTACTCTATAGTATTTATAGAGATAATAAAGCTTTGCTTACTTACGCCCTATGAACTTATGCATAACCTCTGTCTCAAATTTAAAGGAAAAAAAATAAAACGGTCAAGCTTGGCAGAGCATTTGACAGTTTAATATACTAACATCCATAACAAGAGAGCAAATAAACAATAAAAGATTTCTAGTGTTTGTTTAAATCTCAAAGCCAAAACATCTTTTATTTTTTCTCTCTGCCTTTCCAGAATGTGCCTCAGAGCACACCTTCTCAAGATGGGGCTCACTCTTTTAGTGTAACATGCTGTACATGAAGTGTCCATAGTCCATAGTGGTGTGTGTTTTGGAGAACACACGCTTATGAAGTACATTTTCCAATTCAGTACCTAAATCCCATGTCAGCTAACAGTTTAATGTCCACAAAAAAGGGAGAATGTACCAGAACAGTTAGAAAGTTATATTTTTGCCAGCTCTCTCAAAATTCAGAGCTCAAGTGATAGGTGGTAGTCTGATTATGACTGATAATAACCTGGATAACAATCTCCAGTGTTCCCCTTGATAGCGAAATGAAACGCTTCATTGGAAATTCTGTCTTTTTTCTTGACTACAGCCTTTTTGTGTGCGTATCTTTTCCCAGCTGTCAAAGACGTGTTCTCTAACTCCTGGTGTCTTTGCAGATCTGAACTACTGCACCCACCACAGGCCATGCAAAAATGGAGCAACTTGCATGAACACGGGCCAGGGCAGCTACACATGTGCGTGCAAACCCGGCTTCACCGGCGTCGACTGCGAACACGAGATCAGCGAGTGCGACAGCAACCCCTGTAGGAATGGCGGTAGCTGCACGGTAGGGGCATTTTAAATGTAAAGCCTTTGTGTGAAGCAAGCCCCGGTGTACCTTTTCAGAAATGGTTCTGTAACAACATAATGGGAATTCGATAGGACACAGGTTCATTACTGACACTCACAACTATCATACTGAACCCTTTCCGAGAGGTGTCAGGGGAGGAAGTCTGTTACAGGAGGAGATGTATCATCTAGATTAGAACTGGTCAACTGATCCTTGGGTTTCTGTGGCAGCCATTATGAGAACTTGGCAAGATCCAGGGTTGATGAAGGAGCAGATCTGTTAAAAATAAGCTTGTCAAACCACCGTTCATACAGAAATGCTCTAATACTGAGTCCATATTTTAACAGCACATAAAAGAAAATTATACTTTCTGCTATGAGAAGATAGTGTCGAACAATATAGGGGGCAATCAGCTGCAACTTTCTGTAAAACAGAATTCCACACTTTTAGATTCTTCTAGTTTAGTGTTTCAGCCTGTTTTTGGACCCAGTTAATGATGGATTCTCATCAATGATGGATTGGTAAAGGCTGATTGATTATAGATATCAAATGTAATCTGATGCATGTTTAGATGAAAGCCAATGCAATTTTTAGATTAAAGCACAAGACCCCACCTCCCTTCTCCCAAGGCCTTGGACATACAGTACTTAGAAAGAAGAAACAGTTTGTTATGATTTAAGTGGTAGGACTTACCCAAGCCAAAGCAACTTAAACCCTCGTGAAATAAAAAAGGGCACTCACACTGGGGAAAAATGGCCTGATCACAGCTGTGAGGTCAACACATACCACTGTGCTCTGGGAAGACCTCTGGATCTCACTAGACAGCAGTGCTGTTGGCAATGTTTTTGTCCAACTGCCTGAGTGCTCCCTACAACTGCGTCTGCGCTGCGTGTGCAGCTGCACGATCACCCCTGTCCACTGAGTACGGCTGATCCACCCCCTGTCCCTCACTGTCCAGCCTGCAGTTGTTTACCCCCCTGATGTCGCTTTTGCCACATCAGGCCGTGGATGAGAAGGGACTGAGCAGCGCTTGCTGCTGACCAGAACTAAGCGTGCAGGGAGCTATCATTTGTTCCCATTAAATAACAGTGGCCTGACGTTGTGTTTTGCAGGATATGGAGAACGGTTATCACTGCCTGTGCCCCCCTGGCTACTATGGCACTCACTGTGAGCACAGCGCTCTGACGTGTGTAGATTCTCCGTGCTTCAATGGTGGCACGTGCTTGGAAAAGGAGCAAGGGGCCAGCTACACTTGCGTTTGCCCTTTCGGCTTCACAGGGTCAAACTGTGAAAAAAAAGTAGACAGGTGCACAAGCAACCCGTGTGCAAATGGTGAGTCTTTTTATCAAAAAATCTCATGGCCCTGACTCACTTGTGCTTTTCAGTGCAGAAGTGATAGAAATCCAATCTGACCTCTACTCTTCCTCTAGAACATTAGTCCCTCTCCCCCGCTGTATTCCACATCCACCCTAATTTTAGTCTCTTGCTGGGGCGGGACTTTCACTGGCATTTTCTACGTGACAAAACATTGCATGAGGTTTATCATATGATGGGGAAGATGACAAAATTAAATTAACTCTATTACATATTTAGAAGGGGCATAATTTTAAGGTGCAATGCTACAATTAGGTAAAGTAGAATGAACTTTTAGCATGTGCGGTTGTTTTGTAAAATAATGTCTCTCTGAGGTAGTATCACATGCTGACCGGGGAAAGGTTTAGATTCCTGAGTGAAGTGCACTACAAACTAATTTTTATTTTATTTTTTTCCCCTCAGATGGTAGTTGCTTCTACCTTGGGCAGATTCGTGTGTGCCGCTGTCGGGCTGGTTTCTCGGGTCAGAAATGTGAGATAAACATCAATGATTGTGCCAGAAACCCATGTTCCAATGGGGGAACTTGTCACGATCTAATCAACGATTACACCTGCACATGCATGCCAGGCTTCAGTGGCAGGAACTGTGACATCAAAACCAGAGATGAATGTGCTTCTGGGCCATGTGAGAATGGAGGCACATGCTACAGCGGACTTTATAGTGCCAACTTCGTTTGCTACTGTCCTTCTGGCTTCATGGGCAACCGCTGTGAATTGCCAGTTTATTCAGTGCCCGTTACACTTCCTCCTAAACCAGTCCCCTGGATTGCTATATCCATGGGGGTGGGGCTGGTGGCTTTGCTCATACTGTTCTGCATGATAGCAATGGTCATCAGGCAGATGAGGATGCACCCAGAGCAGGAGTTGGAGACAATGAACAACCTGTCTGACTTCCAGAAGGACAATCTCATTCCAGCTTCCCAGCTGAAAAACACCAATAAAAATAAAGACCTTGAAGTGGACTGTGGGCTGGAGAAATCTAACTACAAACCCAAGAACCATAAACTGGACTACAATCTGGTAAAAGACCTGACAAGTAGAGGGACGCCAGAAGATAAATATTACAAAAGTGAAAAATGTTTAGGAGAGAAGTCTCCCCTCCGACTACACAGGTGAGAATGCAGTTTTTATTATAGTCTTTCTTAAAGCCACTCATCTTCATATCAGTCTAGAAGCAGGTGAGCATATCAGGGAAAAAGACACCTCAAGCAGATAATATACAAAACAAACCAGATCAAAGCCAGGAATCTTCATACTGGAGTATGTGTGTCACAGCCAAGTGGTATCCTTAGCCAAGTCACCTAATTTGAGTGTTTGTGCAGGGTGCTGTTAGTACCAATACTGTGAAGGAACCCAGAGTGGCTAGGCCAGTGGTGAAAGTAAGAAGTCTCTTTCCTTCCTCAGTTGATCTCGGAGGAACAACAGTTAGGGCGTACAGTGATTAAAAATAAGTATTTCACTTTGTAAGAAGACAAGATGATCTGCTTACTGAGAAGAATGTTGGAGTGAAAACAAGTACTCTTTTTCAAAAGGAGGGAAGGGCGGGTATTCAGTCTTCTGGTTCATGTACTGAAGGTCTTGTCCGGGATGTGCGAGCGGTTGTTACACCGAGGGCTCTGAGGAACACACTGTTAGGTGGGACATGGCAGGAGCATAGGAAGACTCTCGCTGTTCCTGACTTCCACTTCTCTAGCATAATATCCCGACAGACACAGAACGCGTGAAACTTGATCCCATGCACTCATGCACTTCCCTTCCACACCTTCATGGCTATCTCATTCCACCACTCCATATTCATGGTAGATTTTGAGAGTCAGGCTTGTTAGTATACAGCTAATGTTCTTTATTCTCTGCCCTGCCTTAGTGAAAAGCCAGAATGCAGAATATCAGCGATATGCTCTCCGAGGGATTCAATGTACCAGTCCGTCTTTGTGATAACAGAAGAAAGGAATGAGTGCATCATAGCCACAGAGGTAAGTAAGTACAGAGGTGGACAGACATAAATTCACAAAGTAAAAGGGTGAATTATCCTTCAGTATTGTATCTGAGAAGGTTCCTTTATTTCCAGGGATCATGACTATTCCCAGCATTTTCCTCTCCTCTTCTGTGGCCCACACGGAACATACAGTGGAGAAAATAAAAAAAAATAGCTGCTCGGATTTTATTAAACCAGAGGTTTTGGGCATAGATAAGTCAGTGGAGGATGAAAACACAGAACATCAGCCCATAAAAATTCAGCACATTGTGGGATTGTTTCCTCTTAAATAGGTGGTCAGAAAAAATGGAAATAATAATCATTCTTAGGCCCATTGATGTAAAGCCATGTTTTTTCCTGTGACTACAATGGATAATCTTTGTTCTGTGGAAACAGGCAAAGCTATAGATTTCTAGCTGAAGATGGAAGGTAGTGGAATGTGTTAGTGGATAGGCATAACAGTCATTTAGGAAGTCTGTTTTAAGGTAATTTCAACCTCTTAGCATTTAAACTCCAGCTAAATATTCTCTAACAGAAGCTAATGCTGTTATTGATAAAAACAGCTTGATTTTTACGTTATATTGAAAAGTTGGATTCACAAAAAAAAGGAAAGGCCTAACACTGAACTTGAAAGACTTTAAAAAGCAGGTATTGAAGAACCAAGTAGCTCCTGAAGAGTTACCAGCCTCTTGGAAAAAGTCTCAGTGGAAGTTAAAGGCAATTTGATGTTAACCAATACCTGTCTTCTTCGGTGTAGCCATCATTAGGACTACTTTCACCCTGTAGGAAAGAGAAGCTTGCTGTGCCATTCAGCAGTGATCTGTGAAGTCAGATCTGCAGGATTCAGTCTCCCTTTGCAAGGTGGATATCAGATTTCCCCTTGAAAGCAAGCTGGAACACAAGTCAACCGACAATATTAAAAGTTTAAGACTGAGTGAAAGGATTCAAAGATACAAATGACAGTGAAACACTTCATTCCCACTAAGTGACCTAAATACTGTATCTTTGAAGATCTTGCTGACCAAAGCTAGGCTCCCAAATTTACATCAGGCATCTCCAGAAATGTCTCTGTTTTCAGAATGACAACCCCTACAATCTCTCTCCACATCATTCAGGCTTAATACTTGTAAACACAAGCTATTTAACTATACCATATACTTTTTACAGATCCCTAATGTTAAGCACCCAGGTTTGTAAGCATTCTCCCCCTCAGGCCAGGTGGAGAGGCCACTCATCACACAGATGACTATTTTTTTTTTTTTTTTGCTGGTGATTCACCTCTAGACCCAGCTGAAAACATTGAGCACTGAGAGTTAAATTGCAGTAATGTTTGGCTTAAATTGGTTTGGTTTGACATAGCTGAATTATAGTTTGTTAGTTCTGCACTACCCTGTATGCTGTGATTCCTTCTCATTGCTGGTGTTATTTTATATCCCGACAGGTATAAGACTGAAGATCGGCCCATTTGCACCTCAGATTTGGTGATGCCAGTAGATGGACGTTCCTGCTGCATTGTTTACAATTCAGAACTGGATTGGACTGTTTTTAATTACATGCAACTTGCTGCTCTCAGGCGGAGGATGGAACTGAGTGAACTGGACAGACTGTGAATTTACTGAAAGATGCAATACACCTTTTTGTTCTTACTGCCCTTGTTTGAAGTTTGATACCAGAAATCTTATTTGCTATTGAAAAGGGGAGGCAGAGGGAAGAGAGAGGTTAAAAATGTTGGTGTTCTAAAAGATGCTGAGGCCAGTTCCTCATGGACAGACCCCTGGCTTTCCAGAACTCTGGTTATGGGAAGTGCTGGTAGATAAGGAGGCACATAACTGTCACAGATGTTCCCATGGAAGGTGCGAAGCAAGACACATTGCTATGCAGATAATGGATACAGTATAAATGAGGTCTCAATTTTTTTTCTGGGTTTAGAAGTGCCTATAATGTGTCAAGAGAATCTAACAAGCCCAAACAGAAACTTGACTGCGCTTTTTGCAGCACTGGGCAGAGGTGGTTGATACTTCCTGCTATGCATCCATTTGCATCTCCTCACTCCTGCTGCATGTACTGGAGACTGTGTAAGGGGTGAGAGGAGGAGGAGGGAAGAAGAAAACCGAATTTACATGTCATCTCATTTGGTGATGCTTTGGAGAACTGATTGACTCAAGCCACGATGTGGAACATGATTTTTGTGGAAATTGTGATAAGGAATGTGTACTGCCTCGTCCCCATTGGTAGGGAGGAGGCGTGATACCAGCTCTATATGAAGCCTTACAAATGCGTTTAAAATCAATCAGCTCCTAGAACCTTTATGTGCTGAGCTGTCTCAGCTGTTTTCATGCCCTTTGCACTACCAGTGATTGTGAATAGACATTGCTTCTTTTCTTCTCCTTCCTCATTCTCTTCCCCCTGCCTTATTTTGACACAAATTTGGGGGTTTATGTCGTGTTTCTGAATTAGGTGCCACCTTTTACTGCAAATAGTCTCAAATTTGCAGCTGTTCCTTTCTGAAGAAGCAGCAGCAGTGTGACACAACCCACTTATCCCCCATTTCTCCATCTGGTTGCAAAACTCCAACTCTTGTTCTTCATCCCGGTTCTAAATCCCTGGTAGTGAAGCACCCACTGAGATGTCCTCTGCCAAGACAGGTGGAGATGAGAGTTAGAAGGCTTTAGGCTCATGCTGTTTCTTTCATACCCAGCCTCTGCTACATGGAAAAGATGCTGTGTCTGTCCCTGGAAACCAGAGGCGGGCAGGAGCTCCTTTCTTCTATACATATTTACAGCAATAATACCGGACACCCCAGTGGAAAGTGCCGTGACCCTCCCGAATGAGACCAGGGCATGGGGCAGAATGAGGAGGGAGAAACAAGATCTCTTAGAAGAAACCTGGACTGTGCTATCTCTCTGACAGCGATATTCCTGCCCTTGTAAAGCCTGTGGTTGGACTAGCCCATCTACTTCCTTGAACTGTGCAGACAAGACCCCTTCATATTGTCCACTACTGACCTTCTGCTCTGACCACGTAGGACCGTTTTGAAGATGACCTTCAGAAATCAATAATATGGGTTTTAGTTTGTCTGTTTGTAGTTTATTTTGAAGACTAGTATTTCAGTAATTTAAAAAAAATCAGAAGCACTGAACTTTCTACGTTTTATAACATTATTTTGTATATAATGTATATTTATAATCAAAACAGAAGTGTAAATATGTTTATTACTTCTCATGTAATGTTTTTAATGTGATGACAAAGTTTGAATTTTATTTTTTTTTTCAAGCAATGAAAATACTTTCCTGCTACTACAAAGTTTGTTGTGGTTTGTCCTTTTACAAATGTTATTCTGTGACAGCCAAGGTTAGAAGCCCCTCAGAAGTAACCTCGCCTGCCTGGTCCCCCCAGTCCTACATTTACATTTTGCACACCAACTGATGTCAGCTGCTTTTTATAAAAAAAGTTACAGTGTTAACACATGTCAGCAAAGTTGTACAGCTGAGTGGCATTCATCTGACATTTTGAAATGTTATACATATTTATATTGTGATAGATAATATTTAAATTACATATATACATACATACATATATATATATATATATTTATATATACAAATTCTCTTGCTATGGTGTGGGACTGAACTGTCAGGAAAGTTATTTTTATTAATGCTTCACTCTTCCTCTCCCCTGACAACTCATGACACAAAAGATGCAGATTTAATACCATTTCAAGGTGGCTTAACAAATGCATTGTCTTGGGTTCATTTACAGAACAAAACACTATTACTAGCTTTTTTAATCCTGTTTCTTTAAACACTTTTAATAAGGTCCAAATCTTGTCCACAGGTTACTCTGGCACAGCATCTACATCTACACATGTAAGATTGTATTATTGTTTGTTTGATTGCAAGGGGTAAGGTTTGTCTTTCACTTGTGGGATTAAGGGGAGTTTCAGGCTTTCTCCTCCTGAGTTCCCTGCACTACATCAGCAGCTGTGTCCTCCCGGGGCATCACAAAGTCATTATCCTCTACAGGCCTTTTGGAGGACATTTCCACAAAAAAAGTGTAAAAAGCACACTTGTGTAAACACTCCCAGCAGGTTTAGTAGCCTTTGAAGCACATACATTTACAGGCAATTAAGTCTCTCACTAAATCAGCTAGGTGCAATACAGCCAACATCTGAGTGCACAAAAGCAAAACTATGAGAACAGGAAACTACTGCTGCTCTATTTTAAAATCAGGGGGTTTTGTTGTTGTTGACAAAGTGCCAAAAAATCATCTGAATATTGGATGCCTTTTCTATCTTTCCCCAAAATAAAGTCTAAGCAAAATTTGCTCTTTTTTTTTCCCAAAAAATTAAAAATTAAAAACCCCAGTCATATTTTAAAAGCACCATAAAGATTCTTTTTGTCATTAACATACTGCAAAAAATGATTCATAAGAGTCCTTCTGAGTGTATTTTTAAGGTTACATAAATACTGTTTACTTTGGATGGTTTTGTTTCTCCCTCTTTACACCTTTTCACAGTGAAATTAACTTCCCAATCCCAGCCAAGTTCCCTAGCTACCATAAAAAATAAATTTAAGACAAAACTCAGAAATAAAAAGCCACCTCCCCCTCCCCAAACATTCACCCTGTAGAGCAAATTATGAAAAACAAGCCATTGACAAAAAGCTGAGCAGATGCTCCCTGCTTGCAGTCCTTCCTCGGCAATGTGAAATAAACCCAACAGATGCCTCTCTTAATTGAGCACATGGATTACATACACACATGCACTCTGTCCTGCTTAAAACAAAACACACACAAAAATCAAACAGGAAAATAGACAGAGAACTCTTCCCAATGCCTAGGCAAGCAGGAATGCTAAGACCAAAAAAGACTTGGCTCTTCCTGCTCAAAACATGACAGGAAACTGTACCCATAGACAGAAGGGAGTTGAAATGCATTAAAACCTGTGGACCTGATTATGTAGATCCCATGGGGCAAAGCAGGTACAACACATGCCTTTGTGTATCCACACAGGAGAGAGGAAAAAAAAAAAAGCATCATCCTACAAGGAAATCTGTGAATATTTACTAGAGGCAGCACTGCACGGTGCAGCTACCGGAATAGATCACAGATCCTACACAGGAAAAACAGGAGCGGTGTCTGCTTCCACACAGGGGGAGATGGAAAGCATATGTGAGCCTGTGCACGTGTGCACATCCCCAAGTCCTTGCCAAAGAAACTACAGGCAAGTTAGCTGAACACATAATAAGACCTGGATTTAACCTACATCTTTGGCCAAAGATTCCTCACCGAGGGCCACTGTGCTCTGCTCAGCAGCCTGGCTCCCCCCACGTGAGAACATCTCTGTGCCACAGCATGTGAATTCACTAGGAGGAGCTGAGATACTTCTGGCTGTAAAGATTCCTCAAACTTAGTTTCATAGATTGCTCTTGAGGACCACAGACCATGACAGCACCAGAATATCATGATAGGCAGTGCCTTTTCTCTTAACAAGCACTTTAAAAGCTTACAGACTTCTCAGACCAAACTGTACAGTTTATTGCTTTCAGAATAATTTGGATTAACTGTGGTAAGATTACGGATCTTACTCAAGGACTGCAGCTAAATTTGATATTCAGTTTGAAAAGACTTTGCAAATTCACTTGAAAGCCATGTGACAAAACAACAATTTTAAGAATGGACTCTGCTTCTGAGAAATTCTTTCATATTTCCTTGTATTAGCACCTGTTAAGAACTATTCCACAGCCACGGAGAGCCTTTCAGTCTAAGTGATTTTGGAGCTGGAATGAGTGGATGGGTACTGCCTCGGGCAGTGCCTCGCCTGAGTTGTTTCATGTTCGGCTGCAGCCCTACATCACTTTCCTCTGTGACGACTCGGCTGATGAAGGGAGACAGATGCTGGGATATACCCGTAGCTATAGCACCCACTGGTGCTGAGACAACATGCAGCAGGACACAGCACAGGGCACAGAGTTTGCTTAAGTGTAGGTGAGAGGTGCTTGTAGAAATTAGGGTTGATACAGGACATGCACAAGACTTGACCAGCAACAGCTTTCAGCCTTGAAAGAGCTGCTGAGGAAGAGGAAATTGGTTATTGTGCAATTGCAGCCATCTAGTCCAACAGATGAAACTATCTCTGTAAAAACACATATCAGGTATTTTCATTGCTCCTCAGCCTCTTCTTTCATTAATTTATGCTAAAATGAGAAAGGCACCGTAGGTCACTAACAAACCTTCACTGCAGCAGCTTAAGCAACAGTTAAGTATCTGTGTTTGCCTGTCATTCCCTTATCTCCCATACCTGACCCATAAATACACATTGGTTTTACACAGCAAATATGACACTCCCAGCACATTTTGCTCTCAATCCAAACTCCACTTGCAGAGAATTGACATCACTCAGTGGCCCTCTGCCATGCTTCACTGTTTTCACAACTTCAGTTTTACGTCCTCTCCATCAAGATTTTCTGTCCTCCTTGTGCCTCTCCATCCCTAAGCCCTGCTCTCTCTTACTAAGTTTTGCCAGCTCAGCTCCCAGAGCTGGCAGGTTGGCCAGTAACACTCAAAGCAGTGAGATTTCTCCTTGATCACTTTTGCATCTGCTCTAAACCATCCTATTCTGCTCTCAGACCTGCTCTGAAGGGGCAACGGTATGACCCAGCACATAAAGCTACCCTTTCTCTTTCTCCTGCCTCTGCTGGGCATTACCATTGCCATCCTACCTCTTCTTCCCCTGTACAGTTCTGGGGCATATTTCTTCAGCACATTGGTCTATCATGCTGCAGGAGTAGGATGAAACTCTGGTCCATCAGGTAATTGATTGTGTACACAGCACAGATTTCAGATGCCAAAGCAACTGTTCACTCACAGCATTTGATTCCAAGGACCTTTGTACGTGGAATGCACCTTTGTTTCCTCCCCTTTAAATCTTGATGACAGACCATCACCTTCCCAGAGGTGCTCCATTCTCAGATACATCAGCTGTCCCCTCCAAAGCACTTTTCAGCCCTCGGGAGATGCAAAGGGAAAGAGACAGAACATTGATCTGCTTACAAAGCTCACCCGGCAGTCACTGTCACCCAGAGGTGTTCACGGCCTTCCAGCAGCACTCCACACGTGTCCCTGAGGAACTCGGTGGTGACAGGTTCTGTGCAGCTCCCCACACTGCAGGAGTGCTCCCCTGGAGAGGAAGAGTAGGTCAAGTTTAAACGTGCAGGGCATGGAATGGACTGGAAAATAACTCCTGCTGCCCAAGATGCCATCTCACCGTCCTCCCCTCTGCCTGGGTCACTTCTGGCTGACATGTCATGTGAGAGGGGACACCTACAGCTAAGGCACCTAGAGGGGTCTACAGCTGGAGTAACACAGCCCTGGGTGTTGTGTGACCTGTGAACACACATGATCCCATCATTGCTTCATCTCTTCCACAGACTGTGGAATAGTGATGGACTTGCCTCTCACAGAGACAGCAGAATAGTACAAAACCACCATGGAAGGGCTTAATCCCTCTGCATTTCCTCTGCAAGCATTCTGTCTGCCCTCTTGCCAACCAAGCCAGAGACAGTGCTCAGACTCCATTTATCCCTGCAGCCAACCCACCCTGACTGCCGCTCAGCATGAACATCAGGTCATCCCCAGGGAGAGTCCCAAGGTTCAAAAGCAGCACCTTGCTCACAGTCATGTTTTGCAAACACACATTTAATGGAGGAAAACATGCAGTTTGAGGAGAGAATGTTTGGTGATGACATCTTTTAGCTGTACTTTATAGCTTATTTGTTGAATTGTTGCTGGCTTCACAGTGGATTTGGTGATTATATTTTTATCTAACTGCCTAGAAGGTCAGAGAGGCACCACATTTGTTTTTATAAATGAAATTGAAATAAGTTGTATTTAACATCCAAACAGATCTGCTGAGAGTTAAGTTTATAGCTGGAGAGGCCTTCACCAGTCAGAACAGGATCTGGCCATTCCTGGCACCATGCAAGAGCTCTGATGATCCCTCTACTGGGGCACATGCCTCCTCCATGGCGGTTTGTGAGCAGGGTTGAGATTCCTGGTTCAAAATTCCTGATATGAATCACTGTGCATTTGAAATTACTTCTCTATTAACACTATTTAATATTTGCCTTACAATTTCTGCTTTGGCAGCAAATGCCAAAGCATTGCCAAAGCATTTTGTTCTTGATAATAAACTCATTTGTTCTCTGGAAGATTGTCAACAAAGAAACAAAAGACAACCTGAACAAAATGTATCTGGGGGGTAAAAACCCACATGAGATAAAAGCATGGTAATTAAAAAGTAAATGGCCCTGTTCTAATCCTCTCTTTCAATTCAGCCCACCAGGTCCCAGTGTTAGTTTCTTCATCAATAACTTTCCCATCCTCATGTGTCCCCTTATAGCACAGAGGCTCTTTTCTTCCTCCCAACCCTCTCCCTTCATGAAGATTACACTGATTTTCACACTATTAATGGTATTTATGTTTGTCATAAGTTGCTTAGGAGGAGGTTTTTGAAGTTCTTCAAAACTCTAGATACAATTCATAATGCCTGTCCAGGTTTCTGGGGAGAGAGTTCACTTATATCCCAGGAAGAGGTAGAAATGCTTGTATACTTTTAATTCCAAAAATCTCCTTTTTCATGGAGACAGCAATGTTAAGGAACCCTTGCATCAGATACACATTTTTCAACCATGAGGAGGAAGAATTTCCTTGCCTTTTTGGCAGTTGCTGCACAATCTGTTCTCAGTCATCTCCAGCAGATGCAGATTCATCTCACCTCACTGCAGCCATCCAAGCGTGAAGCGTCTTGTTTAAGCCAACCGTGTGACTTATCCAGCGTTCATGGAGAAAGGTGGATCCTTCCAGGTTTGCTCCTGGAGAGGCACCTGAAATAACCGGGGTGACGGATGACGCCTGGAAGGGTCAGCGTCATTACCTGAAACCTGACAACTACTTTTAAGATGGTTTGAGCTATGCAAGAGGCATCCTCAAGCATGAATTTGAGGAGCAGGCAATGCCTCTCTGAAGGGAGTGGGATGCAGACGCTTAACCCCTACATGCCCGTGAGGAGGTCTCCGTTTCTCTCTCCTGACACAGGAGGTGGAATTGTTAATGCCGATGTGACTGAAGGCTGTTGTGAGGGCTCGTTCATATCCTTCAGTCTCCTCATGGCTGCGGAAGTGCAAATAAGCCTTTACCGGTTTGTCTCATTGTTTAAGTGGCTGCTAATGCTAAGCAGCCGATACCGATGAGCCCCTGGGCACAGCAGGCCGTGGTGCAGGCCCTGCTGGCACCGCCTCCCTCCCGGCGCTCTGCTCCAGCCTCAGCCCGAGGGCCGCGCTGTGCTGCCATCCTCGCTTCCTGCGTGTTACCTCAGCGCCATTTCCCGCTTCCTGCCCGGTTGTGACCGTGCCAGCTGCTTCTCCCGGGCCTGAACGAGCTTCCCAGCACACCCGCTTCGACTCACCCGCAAACACCGGCATGGCCCTGTCCTGGTGGCACAGGGTGCTCCTGGCTGCCGGCTGAAGTACAGCCAGCCCCCTCCCCTCCTGCCACCTGCCTCTCCCTGCCCACCGGTGTACTCAGTCCCGAGGTCAAGAAGAGTCTCACACATTCCATAAACTGGGAGAGACCAAAGTGAGGTGCTGATAATTCCCAGGGTTTTATTGCAAACCAGCAGAAGGCAGCACGGTGCCCTGCAGACCACAGAGAAGGCTGAGGGGCTCACGGGGCCCATCTCTACAGAAACCCTCTGTGCCACCGGGCTTCTGCTTACCCAGAGACCTGGCACCGAGCTGCCAAAGCAAACACTCTGGGAAATCGCTGGAAGGCATCAGAGCACAAGGGATTAATGCGCTCTCCAGCAGCTAGTCCCAGCTAGTGTTGTGTCACCACTTTTTAGATGTGAAGAAAAATAAATACCCTTTGCAGATATACACCAGAGTATAGTACTTTTAAGCTGGTACTTTTATTTCCATATATTTCACCTACAGTAGGCAAAACAAAACAAAACAACCAACCAAACAAAAAAACAACCCAAAAAACCAACAACAAAAAATGACAAGCCTGTTCCTTCACCTTTTGCCTGTCCAGTCTGTTTAAACTGTGAAGTATTTGAGGAAGGACGTGTGCTTTGCTGCAGCTTTCATAATATTCAGGTGTTCCACAGATGCAACACAGGAAAGACCCTGGGCATTCTAAACTGCAGAGTGAAGACATGGAAGTGGCAATAACTGATCTATAACATAAAACCCAAAAGCTGATTTCCACAGCTAAATGAATGTGTACCCTGAATGAACACAATGTGCATGTTTGTACTAGGTGTTTTCTTACTAAAACAGCTGGTAATAAGACTGTACCAGTATGAGTGGTCGCCTTGCAGTACAAAGCTTTCTGACCATTCCATTCGAGTGTTCTCATGAGAATCTGAGCAGGGAACGGTAGCAGGGCACTTTCTGTACATTCTGTTTAGTGTACACTCTCCCACAGCAAGTACCTGTGGGGCACACTGCTGGAGAGGGATGGATCATGCCAGCTGAATCCAAACTGGCAGCATATGAGAGTGGAGACAGTGCAGTTTGGAAGGAGTTCTTCACCATGTACGAGCTGCTGCACTCAGATTTTCTGTCTGGAAAGCTGACTGTGTTCATCTGTACCAGAGAGCGGGGACAGCAGCAGGAAAAGGGAGTGTTTGCACCAGCTCCACAAGGCTTGCAGTCCCTCAGGAGGCGGTACAACATCCCTGAGCGGCCCCGTTCAGCCAGCAGAGGTCTGTAGAGACGGCACAGCCTGAGCCTGCAGCTGCGGGCTGAGAGGGCGCAGGGTAGGTGGCAGACTACGCCTTCCTGTCACAAGGCACCTCAGCTGAGCAGAACTGTGGGGCTCCTGGAACTGAGGGCACACCAGAGCTCTGTCCCTGTGCACTGTGGTTAATGGGGAACAGAACAGTGGGGCTAACAGAGGGTAAATATTGCCAGCAAGATTTGAGGCTGTGAGGATCCCTTACTAATATTGGGAGTACAGATACATCACTGCATGGTCACAGTTTGCAGATGCCTGTCCAAAATGGGTCTTTTAACATAGTTAAAAGGCTTTGCACAGCTCTGGAACCCCAATTGCACGGTCACAAGTGACCATGGAAAGTGCACTGAGGCACTGCAAAATCCTGCCTTCAAGGGTCGGGTTGGAGTCATGGGAGGAGGGCGTGTGGCACCTGAGACAACATCACAGTACAAAGTATCAGAACGTTCTGCAACAGCCAAGGGAAGGCAACTCGGCATTTTCAATGAGACTCAATGTTAACACCCTCTCTAAGCTGTAAGAGACAAACCAAGCTCTACCCTTTGAGAAACCCACAGGGACCAGGGAGGTTTTATACCCCGGCCTGCAGTGACTGATTTCTGTGTGGTGTATGATGCAGCACGTCAGGTAACACACATTAATTCAGTGCCAGCATGCAGAGCCACGAAGGGCATCTCTCTGAAAGTCACTGCTCATGTTTCAGCTTCAGCCTGCAGCTCCAAACAAGGACCATTACTGCAGAGCAGCAGGCCAGGAAGAAAACAAACAGCATGCTTTCCCCTCAGTACCAGATCCCACCCCAGGACCCTCCTCTGGTGGGCTCCCTGGCCACGAGCTGGATTGGTGGGCTGCAGCTGTAGCACAGGAGGAGTTCCTGCTGGTGACAAAAGACAGGCTAACACTGTGTGGGAGACAACAAGTTGCATCTCTCCCCAGCCCACTATCACAAAACTGACTGAAAATAGCTGAACCAGAGCGCTGCAGAGCAGCCACCCTCCAGCTGGTTCTTTGAAGGTACAGAAAAGCTTTCTGCTCTTCTCAGTTACCCCTTTGCTTTAGGGGACACCTGTACACCTGCTTCAGCAGCAGGAGGGTCCTTGGCAGCACTGGAGCCAAGGAAGGGAGGGTGGGACACAGCTCCAGACATCCAAACAGCAGGCTGCACATGCAGCATTGTTCCTTGTCAGAGGCTCATTAGTATACAGATATTGAATCAGTGCCTCTAAGGCAAACTGGCAGAGAGGCCATGGAGTATAGACATGTATATAAATATGTATATGGTATAGCCACGGCTTCTGAAGGGCTGCAGGAGAGGCAGCACTCCTGTCAGTGGGACTGCAGGCTCAGAAAGCCTGACCCCCACAGCAGTCTGGAGGCATGTGGGAAGAGCAGACCGTGTGCTTCTTTACCTGTCGTAAAAGATGTCACCAGAACCCCCCAGGGTCCAGCACAGTCAGTCACTTCTGCAGCACTGATGTTTTGGGTGGGGCTGGTTAGCTTTTGTTTTCCTTTTCTCAGGCTCACACACATGCTGGAATTATACTAGTGAAACTAGAACAGTCTAAGGGGTATTTCTAAGCCTACATCAGAATTAGATAACAATACCCGATGAGGAATGTGAGAGAGAGAGAAAGAGGGTGAACTCTGCAATTGGCAGTTGCAGAGCCTGACCAAAAATGGGTGCCCTATCTCTGGAAGCATTCAGGGCCAGGCTGGATGGGGCTTTGGGCTACCTGGTCCAGTGGAAGGTGTCCCTATCCATAGCAGGATAATTGGAACTAGATGGTCTTTAGGGTCCCTTCCAACCCAAATGTTCTAAGATTATATGAAAAGGCACCAGAATGTCATAACAAATAGCTGCACTGTGTACATTTACTTTGAAAAGGATTTCTGTCTACCTCTAGTTCTCTTTCACTTTTGTTTCATTGCTTCAGACCCTGTTCCCTCCTTCTTGAGTAACTAACTGCAGCTCTCCAGCCTTTTTGAGTCATGTTCCGGAGAGGCAGAGGCATTCAAGGCACTGCTAGGCAGCCACAGAGGATGAATGCCTTGGGAGAAGACACCACCTCAGACCTGCAGAGATCAGCCACTTCCCAGAAGGTGGATGCCATTCTCTGTATCTAAGTGCAGTTGTTCACTTCCATAAACACCACCTTTGTTTTAATGCTGTTAGTTCAGCCATCCCTGTGTGTCCTGAGGCAGCTAATGAGGGTTGCAGTTGCCAAATGAATGAGAACCCCTCTTCATGCAGGCACACATCTGCCTTCAGCGTGCTGAGCAGCCTCACCTGTAATTTTGCAGTGCTGAATGATTAGATCCAAAATGCCTTTGCATTAACCTGTGCAATATTTGATGCACACTTCTTGGTTGTCCTTTTGTCCTCCGCTTTAGTTTTATATAAAAAGCATTGCTAAACTGTTGCAGCATGTAATTTCCTGTAAGCTGGATGGAGTGTGTTCTGGAGTGTGAAGAAAGCTTTGCTAGTACAAAGAACAACCGGTGAAGAGACATGGAGGTTTTTTTTTATTTCTCAGCTGGCTTTCTTACTAATGTAATCGCACTGACTCCAACAGTTACATTTGTGTAAATCAGGATGAGAGGGATTCAGGGTTAGGGATCCATCCCTCTCTTCTCTCCCAGCTCCTACTGTGCAGTCTCTGCATCTGCCCTCTGCAGAATCCCCCGTTTCTCCATCAGGTATCGTTTACCCACTGCAGGTTCCAGCAGGTTTGTACGGTGCTTGGGGATGCTCTGTCGATGGAGGCAGTGCTAATATAAGATCATACACCTCCCTGCAGTGCTGCCCTCCACCTCGCTGTCCCTCAGCACCCGAGATGTGCCCGAGACAATGGCACAGCTCCCGCGGTGACACCGGGTGAATCCCGAGGCGGCGCTGCCGAAGAGGCTGCCCTTGGCTGCAAGCCCGGCCTGCCGGGGCTGCTGCTGTCCGGACAGAGGTGCCACAGCAGGGCGCTCTGGGTCCCCGGGCACGCCCGTCCCGCCGCTCTGAGCCGGACAGGCCTTGTACTGAGGAGACTGAGGAATCAGGAGAAAATAACAAGGGTCGGTCCTTACCTGGTCTTCACTGGCTTCAGATGCTTTCGGCATGAGTTCATTCTTTGCCCCTTCTTCCGTGTCTCAACAAAAGGACTGAGGATCCCCACACTGATAGTTTCACATGAAATCTTTATTAAAAAACCCAGAAATCTTTATAAAAAAAAAAAAAGATACCAGCTCTGCCTCTGAGGACTCTCTCAGGGCACAGACTTCTTGTTTGCCTGATGTGAGACACACACATTTCCCACTCTCAACTGTTCCTTTAGGGAACAGTTAAGGGATGCTTTTTCTAATATTTTCCTGTGGGACCACGCAGACTGCTCAGGGGATAGGAGTGTTGTTAACAGTCACATAAGTCTTTTGAATAAGCCCATAAGGGATTTACCCTTTAGGTCATAATTAAGTGTATTATATCTTTATTACTGCTGTACTGTGGGGATTTCAACAGGTCACTGCCACTGCCAGAGGACTTGTTCTCCAAATTGTTAGGAATGCCATAAAGAGAAGATTTTATTGCATGGCTTCTGCTGGAATTCTCTAAGCTCAAGTAACTGCTCAGTATATGATCAGCTATCTAATTCTAATGTTCAGTTAAAAATTCATCCACCATAAAGGATGTTTATAAAGGGGGATATTATCTTTGTCAGCTATGATTTACCATAGATACAGTGCAATAAATAGGTACTTAGCTTCAAGGCTGGACTGAGAAAAGCAGAAGGGGTGGGGTTTTAGTCCTATTTTGGTTGGTTGGTTTGGGGGTTTTCTGGGTTTTGGGGTCTTTGTTTGTGTTTTTTTTGTATTTTTTGGTTTTAATGAATACCTCATTACTTCCACACTTTGTCTTCATATTCCAGGTCAGCAGACGGTGGTGAAGCTTGAGAACAACCTTGAAGGATGAACCTTTATGCTCTTTGGACCACAGAGGAACTCACTTTTGATCTCTCTAAACCTACTTGCTCACAATTTCTTGCAGAAAAATTCCTACTAGTTCCAGGATGACATTCCTGCCAGACTCTGAATGTCATCATATGGAGATCTGCTCCCACACAGAAGGGTGCAGAAAAGATGATGTGCTAATGAGCTACCTTCTTATCCCTGCTGTCAGTTCAGTGACTCTCCCTCCTCCTCTTCCCTTCCCCTGAGCTGCAAATGTAATTGCTTTCCAGCAACACTGCGAACAGCCCAGTCCATCTGCAACCCTGGAATCCCTCCAGAGGGCAAAGTCTTGGCTTTTTACTTCAAATTATCTTGTCTTTTCTTTGGAGGAGAAGGAAGGAAATACCAACCAGGGCACTGATGCAGCCAGACTGAGCAGCTGAAATGAGGCCAGCATCCCTTTTGCCATCAGAGTGCCCAGGCTGTCCTCCTGCCAGTGCTCAGCAGGCCACTGCAAGCCTGTTGCCTGACTACCATGTCAGCAGCACTGTTATTCTGCTTGGCAATGCAGCTTGTGCCCCTGAGCCCCCTCCCCTTGTGCATTTCTCAACACATTACCTAGCACCCAACAAGCAATATAATACCTAACACAGAATGTTAGCCCAAAACTTAACTCCTCTCCCGTGTTCTGCAAGGAACCTCACTGTTTCTGCATGCACAGGGCTCGGCTGCAGGCAAACAGGGTATTTGACATTGCTCACACTGGCTGCCAATTAAACTTGGGTCAAGCCACTTTCCCCTCCCACTCTTCCTAGGTGTAAAGTGGGGTTGGTACTCACTCATCTGCCAAGAGGGATAGTTAGACTCAATTAACTGGTGCAAAAAGAGTTCTGCGCGTTACTAGAGGACACTGATGCAACATCTGAGCCTGCTCAGGCAAGAGGTATGCTCAGGCTACAGCACTGAATAGAGCGAGATCAGCAGAAACTTTGATGATACTTGTGGTCTACTGAAGCCATAAAATAATTTCAGATGTCATGGTCATCAGCATCTTCCTTTCACATCACCTCTCCATATGCAGATTAGAGCTTGCTAAGAGGCACATGATGTGATTTTTGAGGCTGCCCTGTGCAGGGCCAGGAGTTTAACTTGGATGATCCTTTCAAACCAGGATATTCTGTGATTCTGAGTGGTCCTGCATAGGGCCCTTGGAAATGAGGAGAATGAGAGATCAGCAGAGGAAAAAGAGATTCTTCTTGCATGGGAAGAGGAATTTGCCTGCTCAGTTTTCTTAAGAGGATCCATTGGTACAATATTTGTCAAATAACAGTATCTAAGCGGTTGCTTTAATTTGTTTCATACAGAGGCAACATACCAGGAAAAAGATTTGTCAATAAAAAATTGACAAAAAACAATGATGCTTTCAAACTGTGTTGTTCTCCAACTCACTTGTTTATGAAATCTATGCCAGCCTTTTATAGCTTTTTCAATTTAAAGGGTCATATTGAGAGCTCAGCTCTGTTTCCTGCCCTGCCTTTGTTTTTCAGTTTCCCATTTGTAACTGTTTTTTGACTAGCCTGGTCACAAAGCATGAAATCAATTGTTTTCAAATCCAGTGCACTATGTTCCCAACAAACACACAGAAAAACTGGAGGATTCAGCTTGTAACTATTTTGATCTGATATCTTCTGGGAAAAGCCACATGTAGCCACCAGCTGGCCTTCCCACATGGATTTCTCCCACTTAAAGGCTCTTCAGATGCTCTTTAATGCTAATGCTCAGCCTTATGATGCAATCTCTGCTACATATATCATGGATGTTGTAATATGCCACAATGACCCTTCTACTCAGGTACTGAGTCCTCTCACCACCATGAGCAACACCTAAAACGTGAGGCTATTGCACAATCATATCATGACGCCTTCTTTCCATTACCTCCAGCACAGCACCTTGAAATTCCTCTTTAATTGCTCTCATTATCTTCCTCTACCACATACATCTCTAAAGAACAGCCAAAAATAGCTCAAAGAAAATAGGCCAGCTCTGTCACAGGAAAGTGGCTGAAATTTGTCTGAGGGGTTACCTCTCAGGCTCCAGGCTCCACAGAGGATGCTGTGGAGTCTAGCTTTGACTCTTCTTTGGTGCATAACGCAATGTTATGACAGAACTAGAAGACCTCACACCTGCTGATGTTTGAAAGAAGACACATGGCAATGCTGTGTTTATGTTCAACATACATCAAGTCCCCCTGGCTTGAAGGGAGGAAGATAAGAGACAGTTCTTGGCTTAGGTTTGGTCTCCCATATTTGTGTTGCTTGCCTGCAAAGAAGTGCAGCACATGGGCTTTGTTAGATGAATGGAGCCTGCTTCAGCTACACCATCACAGCTTGGTGCCATTCCATCACCTTGCAGTAAAACCTAAATCCTTTCTGCTGCTGCATTTAACCTGCCCATCCATTTGTCCATCAACAACTGCTCTTTCACAGCCAAGCCCCTGACACACAACAGTCATCTGCTCCCCTTCCCTTTGTCTGCTCACCCATGGAAATCCAAGGGCTAGGGAATCCTAAGGCTCTACTGTGATGCTTTGCAGTAGAGGGAAAATTTTGTAAAGTCAGTTAAATGAGGTAGTTAAGGGAAAAGAGGGATGCTTGGAGGTGCACTCCAAGCTACTGTGCCATCAGAGGTAATCTTAAACTGCTGAAGAGCAGATTGCTTGTCCTGCTAATTTAGGATAAAAAATATACACACAGCTCTGCCAGCAGCTCTGGAGAAGCAATAAGAGAAGCTGGAGTTTTCTCACCATCTGGCTCTAGAACAGAACAGCCATCCACAGCCTTCGTTTGAGGAAACTTTGTGCTAGAGGCTCCCATTTCAGCACAGAAGGTAATGGAGTGGGGGACAGGAGAAGAATAGTTGATGATGATTCAGCTGGAGATGCAGCATGAAACAGTCCATGGGCAATAGTGTGATTCCCACAGCCATCTTCAGCACTGGAGAGAAAAGGCACTGGCAGATTTGGATGGATTCTTTCTACCTCTGACTCTGAAGACCTCTCTTGTGCACAGGCACAGACTCAAAGAAATCACTAATTATGTCACTAATTAATCTTAAGCACATTATTAAGTTCAGCATCAAGTGATTTAAACACAGTCTTATCAATATTCAATCAGGAACCTCTGATCCTTCTTTTCTTGTCTAAGCTTTAAGACATAACAGGGTCTGATCATAACATTATACATGCAGCCTGTGAGAGGGCAGCATTTTGACTGCCCATTCCACAGGTTTAGGCAGTGTGACATGGAATGAAGCTGAAGGCTTCGCATTAGCCTGCAGTGACAGACTTTAGGAATAAGCTTCTGCCAACCAAGATCCTAGAGAGGAGAACACTACTGTCCTTCCACCCTGCATCCACCTGTGCATGAAGCCTCTCTCCTCCAGACAGTGCCCAGGTGCTCCAGCTGAAGCTGCAAGCTATCTGCTGCTAGGCTGGGGCCTTGGCAGATAGCCAAGTGCTGTGGGACTGGAGGCTGACATTAGGGGGTGATTTGAAAAAGAGAATATTATTCTGAAGAATCATTAACCTCTTAAAGCCTATAAAGCAACAGCCTTCCTGTCTTAGCTGGCACAGATTTCCTAAAATGGGAACACAGCTAGAACAGATTAAAATATATTGGAAACCACTCACTGTTCCACAACATGACATGTATGTGTAAAATTAAGAATAGGCTGTACATGTCTCAGCACTGCTGATAGCGATGCCACATTCATCAGAAACTGGAACACAAGCAGCTGTACAGCCACTTTGTTACAATGGTCTGGAGGCTCTGGGGTAAGACCTGATTTATTTTCTTACTGAAAAGATGTACTGAAGGAACTGCTTCTATCCAAAACACACAGACAACAGGACAGAATCTTCCTCAACAGTGCAATCTGTACCAAGGTGGGATTCACTCATCTCTGAGGATCTGAAATAAATGTGTTAGCCAAGAGTCCTGAAATCTTATACTGAGGATACCATCAAGGGAACATTTCGAGGCTTTTCCTTGAAATGAGGGGAGGGAAATACCTCTCAAAAAGAGCTGACATTGTCAGCTGTTGTCCTGGCACCAGTCTAGTGTTCCCACCTCACGAGAATCTGTGTGCTCTTTAGCCTGATGTAACCTCAGGCTACGTGCAACATCAGAGTTAGTAAACAGGTGGTGACGGTGCCTCTGCTTGTGTACAACATTCCATCCAACCATTACGTAACATAGCAGCCACTCCAGCTATGGGTTTGATATCCCACTGGCACACCAGTCATCAGCTTCCAGTGCCCATGTGACCAGAGTGTCTGCAGGTTCCGTCTGTCTCAGGGGAAGATTCCCCATGGTCAGCACTGTATCGATCACTGCCAGATTTCACACTGGCCACTGAACAGGGAGGGTGCCCTGGAAAAATCTGGATCCAGATTCAACCAAACGATATCTCCTTTATTTACTGTGTTGTTAAAATTGGCTTTGGAGGATTGAGTGCTACAAATGTTGCTACACAGATGCAGGTAGAATTTAGATTGGATTAATTTAAGTAGAATACTTCTAAAAAAGCACATAAGCCAAGTCAATCTCACTTCTCCCTCTTTTACACATCCTCTCAAAAAAGTCCCATTTTTTAAAAGAGCTAAATGGACCCAGATGCATGTAGTACTGCACCCTACACTATCCTTTACTCCAGACAAGGCAGATAAACTGCACTTACATTCTGCTTTGGTGGCATTGTATTGTCTCCACATACAGACAGACATAACGAGGCAGGGTATTTGGCATTGGGAAGATACCACAGCACCCCAAACTACTGAAGAGCTGCTGAGAGATGACATTAGAATGGGAAGAATGACAAGGAAATCTCTGGCCTTGACATAAAGACATGAATTTACTGAATTCAGCATGGCTCACCTGAGCTTCTGCTCTCACATCAGTTCCAAAAAACCCAGCATGTAGCAAGTTTTCAGATAAGACAAGTTGAGGAACATGAGAAGAATTAAGACCTGCAATGGAGACGTGTCATGGCAGAGCTGGAAAAGGTCAATGCCAGAACAGGATCAATAGCAGAATCAGACCAGACAGAGAAAAGCAATCTCACAGGGAATATTAATAGGTCAGGGTAAGCCAAAAGAGCAGCAACATCAGGACATGATGAGCGCAGGAAAAAGTTCAGACTGACACTGCAGTTACATGCACAGAGATTATGCAAGCAGACAGTAACAGTAAATACCTTGTTCTGTCAACACTGGATGCTGTTTTTGGCCATAGCTGCTGAAACCCTGGCAAAGTATGACAGCTCTGGACGGAGCAGAACTCTATCTGCTGGTGCCCACAGGTCACTGATAGCTGAGGAACTCCTAAGAGGAGCTCAGATGACTTCAGTCGTGATCTTAACCAGCCAAGAGCTTGGTCACTCTCGGCCTGTATCATTTTGCTGTCAATCCCACAGCTTCTGTGCGGTCCAGTGCCTGTTCTTCAAGTCACCATGTTGCCCTCACAGAAGAGGATGGAATGTCTCATGAGTCACTTTCCTGTTGCCTCCCAATTAGGAGCACGGCCCAAGGAACTGCACTGTCAACACTTCCCACACACTGCTTACACGGCGAGAAGGTGCAGCAGAAACATCTCTGCACCTAGGAAAGCTCTTGAGTTACCTTTCCTTGCCACGCATTCCACCAAAAAGCTGGCAGAAACCTTCTCACACATGCACTGGGAGCAGGGAAATTATAATTAGTTCATGGAGAGCTGCTCAGGGCTGCAGGAGCCCTGCTTGCTCAGGCATTCAACACAGGACGGCAACAGAGCTACCATTGCACACAGTGTGCACCCATGACTTATGCCCAGAGAACAAAAGCAAAGGCACGGCTTCTGGGTAGGGACTTCTGGTTTCTGCCCAGAGGAGTCAGTGCCTGCAGGCACAGGCATGTCTAGGTGACACAAAGCTGGGGCAGAAACAGCAGTGGTCACTGTAAGCCTGGCTGTCAGAGCCGTGCAGGCCAGGGCTCTGCACCAACAGTGCCGTGTGTCACCAGCAGCGCAGGTGAATCAGCCCAGCAGCTCCCAGTCTTATACGTGCCTGGAGTCAGCTTCCCCCAAACACACCCCCTTACACACAGTGCAGCCACAGGGAATTCACCTCAATTTATGCTAATGCTCTGACTCACCTTGTTGATCAGCTTCTCTCTTCGCAGCCACTACAGCAGCAGTCTTGGCCGGGCAGTCAAATGCCTGAAGCCTGGACACTGGTCCTCCTCCTACCTACCTTCTGTTACCACCACAGCCTGTGACTTCACAGGAATATGTTCTCAGAAGCCTTCTGTTTCCATCGTAGTGCAGGACAGCACAACCCATCTGCTACATGCCCCCAGTGTTCCATAGGGGGCAGAAAGGAAACCTTCCCTCCCCAAAAGGAGCACAGTAAGACACACATATCACTGGAGGCTTTGTAAAGCCAAATTAGTTTACAAAGAGGCTGTGACCAGAGCCATTGCCTGTCTGGTAACAAGACCACAAAAATAATGACTTTTCTTCAAGACACTATTCATCTTATTTTACTAGAAAAATTCTGTTCCCACAGGGCTACAGCTGCACTTTCTGACCTCTCATTCCAGAGGGCCTGGAAGCATCCTATCTGCTAAAAACTCAACTGAAAGAGGTTTAATGTTGAAATAGTTTTGTCTTCATAATCTGCAATGGTTTTAAAGTATTTGAGGGTCAGGATATCCCCATGATGGAAATGATAACACAGAGCTTTCAAATGCTTCTACAGCAAACTGCCACAAAGGTTACAGAGCATGGAACGCACCAGGACAACCCAGGACTGGCCACAACCAACAGGCACGACAGCTGTGTCCAGGCAGATGCTTTTCCTGTTTTGATCTTGCATGTAGCTGAGTGTTGGAGGACAATGCCCATCATTGGCCATACAGGAAAATCCAACAGCTACTGAGCATTACTGAGCATTACTTTTGAGCATTCTCAGCTGTCCAACCACCCACATTTTTGCTGTTCCCACAGACACTTGACTTCAGAGAGCAGCATGACTGGTTGCAGGCAGGAGCCTATCCAGCTTTGCAGAGATGCTCCAGAACTGACTGCTGGCCCACAGGATGGGGAGGATGGTGTGGGCCAACTGCTGGGCAGCACATGCCACTTATGCATTTGTGCTCCAGGCGGAATGAGAAGTGTTCCTGTGGAACCTGCGTGTCTCCACACAAGTCCTCAAGCCTGTTATCCTGGCACTCATTTTTGTCTTCTGGGGCAGAGACAGCACGAGCTGATACACAGATGCTCTCTCTGAATTAAAGAGCTGGCAGATCCTGCTTATCATATTTGCCAGGGCACCACAAGGAAGACAGGCAACACTTAGCAGGTGTGTGAGTCATTTCTTGGCTTATTAAGTCCTTTTTTTTCATAGCATTTTGTTCTAAATAAATAGCATTGGGCTTTAAGGAAGGTGGTGATCATTGGCATGTTCTGTTCCTCATCTTTGGGAAGAGGACCTGTAATTAGGAAGGACAGGTCTTTGGATCTGCTGGGCTAATCACAGGAAGCTTCACAAAAGGAAACTGCAGACCTAGGTTACCAAATAAAAGTGCAAAGAAAGCAGGGTTTTATTTTGAGACAGCTGAGAACTAAGTGCCCAAAACCTAAGTGGACATGACTTAGGAAATCACAAAAGGAATGGAGCTACTGTTGAGATAGAATCTGTCCTGTTAATTCTGCCACAAAACCAAACATGCTGGATCACATCTACAGCTATTTTTCAAACCACAAACAGTTTTCAATGTATGTGGCAGAAATACTAAAATAGAAAAACAAATATTTTCAGCAGGACTGCAAATTTCCTTCAGACAGAGATGTAGTCTTTATATCAGAACACAAAATTCTGCCCAGCATGGCCACATTTAAAGCAAAATCTTTCAGTACTCATCACTAACAGTAATCTGCTTGCTATGATCCACAATCTCAGGACTATTTGGGGTTTTTGGTCCCAGCAATGAGACTTTTAGTCATTCTAGAAATAAACAAATCTCATTTATTGATACAACAGCATAAAGCATCTGTCTTCCTCTGCATTAAGCATCACATTAGGTAGGTCATTTGCTTGCAAATCAAATGCACAGGAGAGTGAAATACAAAATAAGTGAGTCATACTTACACATTAAAAACTGTAAAGGAGAAGGGATGCAGTGAAGGAGGAAGTTCTTATTGAGATAGCTGCTTATCACTCTTTCTCCACACTGATCCACAAGTCCCACACATTGAGTGGCTGGGTTATTGCTTTGATTGTACAGTCAACTCTCACATCTTCCTGCCCTGGAGCAGTCAAGAGTCTAAACAAATCCTACTCTCCCTTTTGCCTCGATAAGGCCTTGTATGAGTGGGTAGCAGGTGGGTTTTCTTCCTCTCTCAGATGAAGACTGTTAGTGACTCTTCCAGGTGCAAGTCCATCCCTCTGGCCATTGCAAAGAGGGCAGGGCTGCTGGGAGCCGGCTCTCTCCTTACAGTGGGGTATGTCAGCATTACCAGGTGCCGGCAGAGGGAGGACTGAGTTCCTCTTTGTGCTGTTTAGTCTTGTTGCTGACTTTGCTCTTAATCTCTTTATAGGCCTCTCTCTCATCTCTTTAGTGGTGTGTTTTATGGGCTTTGTTGCCAAGAAGAAATCTCTTGTGCCTTTATTACACTTGGCAGCCTGCTGCTTCCTCTATTCGAAAAGCATGCTGGCTACTCGTGGTCCTCTCTTAAAGCTTGGTGGCTGACTTTACAGCTCACTTCTCTGCTGCTAAGCAGAACATGAATTTCAACTTCCTTCTACCCTTCAGAACTCCAGATGGTACTGTAACGTTGCTGTATCTGGAGTTTCTCAGTAGTCAAGGGATGAGACGGTGGTTCAGGGTTTGCATATGTTCTGCAGCCCTTGCTTTGCCATTAGTATATCTGTCAGATATTTCAGAACTCTGTTTGTGCTCGTTTAGGGCTTTGTGGTCATACTCCAGCTAGCTGTGTTGTAGAAAATTAATGCATAGCATGTAAGCCACAGAGAAGCAATGCTTGTTATGAAGACACTGTGACAATCTGGGTGAGAACAGCTGCAAGCGCGTCAGGACAAAACCTTACCACTGCAAACTGAGGAAGCCTCTCCAAGACTACAAATCTGTGCAAATTCTGGTGCTTGGCTACACTCCAGCTACTTCCTGTGATACTCCTGAAATGAAAACTTTCTGCTCATCAAACAAGAGCACTGGATGGGAAGGCAGTAGGTCACAGAGGTAATGACATCACATAATCTCTGTTGCAGTTAAATCTACATAAAGAACTTATTTTTCTGTTACTGGCTCTTCATATGGAAGAGTGGGGGGGTGCAGATTTAAAAACTTGCTGCTCTGCAGGTTAGGGTATTCTTAATCTTCAAGCTAAACAACTCATGTCCAGTTAATGCTCATATCCCTTTGTGTGAATTCAGTTTCAATAACAGGGCTTTAGTTTGCTCAACTGTGATTTGTTTTTCACGTCTGAAATACAGGAACCACTTGCTATTTTCCAGTTGTAGTACCTGCCCCTCTTATATATTTACATTCTCAAAAGCTAATAAACTTTTGATTTGTGTCTCTTTTTTTCACCTCCCTTGACACAAGCAGCAGGAGTTCTAAGAACAGTGCTTTTCCATCAGATGTGGTGATTTTTGTAAAGGACTCACAAATCACCATCCTGCCTTTTAATGGCTTGCATCTAAGGTATCTTTGGTGTTGACAGTCATATCCCTGCCTGTAATTTCAGTTCTATCTTGATCCTTGTTTTATTTGACTAGAAAGCTTCTTACTGGTTTTTAAACTCTTTGCAAATATGCAAATTGGCCCAAACTTCTACAGCTCTTACTTCATTACATAGCTAAGTGCCAAAAGAGAAGTTTCTCTGTTGCATTATTCCTTTTCCATCCTGTATGAGTTTCCTATTATTTGTTAAACTGTTCTTGAAATGAGCTGGTTACTTCCCTAAATAGTTATCCTTCCCTACTTAGGATGCAAATCAGAGATTTGCTTTCTACCTTTGAATTAGAATTTCTTTTGTTCTTCCACACTTCTGTCTTTGGACTCTTCAGTCTACCTGTTTGTATCAACCAGTTCCTTCAGGTTTTTCCTCAGACCTGTTTAAAATTTCAGTTATAAACCCATTTTTCTTCTCTTTATACTGGAACTGAAATGAAATCACTTCCTGAAGAGAAACAAAATGAAATTACCTCAGCCCAGATCAGATGCTGACTTTTACAGCCAGGCCTGGGGTTCCCAACCCTGCCCTTGTGAGCCCATGCCTCCTCCATCTGTGTCTCGCCTTAAAGCTGCCAGTGTGGACATCCACATCCTCCTCAAAATGCCCCTCTAGTGTTTGGGCAGCAGAATGAAGCCATGGGAAGCAAAGAGCAGGGAGTTCTACTGTACAGAAAGATGAGCCAATCTAGTTCATGACTCACAGCCTGGCACCCAGATGGACTCCTAGGTTTGGGATGCTGTGGGCTCAAGCAAAAGGAGTTCCTACAAGTCTGTACTCAGATTTTAAGTTCAGTGTCCAATTTGTTCATCCCTCAAGCTAAGCTATAATCTTGTAGTAAGCTACTTCCTAAGCTAGTAGGAAGTAGTTTTCCTACCCTGAAGGGAGGGAAAACAGTATTCCCTAAGCTTCTGCTACAACTCAACACAGTTTCCTCAGTCTCTGCTCACTGTATCTACCTTTAACCAGTAAAAAACCAAATCTGAAATTGTAGTTCTAATTCTTTAAAGATAATTTTTTTAGGTGCGAGGACTGGGAGGGACTTTGTCAGCAACATGGAGTATAAGACAGGGACAGGATGACCAGAGCAATCAAGTCCAGCTCCTGCCAGAGTAGTCAAAACTGCCCACCAGCTTGAAGTGGGAACAGTGTGGGGGAAATCAGCAAAACCCATTGTGCAGCAGATCACTCTGGTGTACAACACAAAAGCCAAAATTGTAGTGCTGGGTTTTCTCAAAGGACCCCTCAGCCAACCACCAGGCCACTGGCAGGGTATTGATGGCATGTTAAAACACTCATGAGATAGATGGATTTGTTTTTTCCTCTCATAAAACTAATTCAAACACAAATCAAGTTTGTAATGTTACCAAGTTTGTCGTTCTTATCTGTGGGTTGGGCACACTGCAAAATCTCCCAACACAGCTGACAACAGCCAGAGCTGCAGCGGTCCTGGGGTAAACAGACTAAATGAGGAGTAGGTCAGCATCAGCTTAAGTTCTGTCCTGCAGAAGAATTGCCCAAACTACCACCTTGTCCTAGACTTGTTTTTCAGTCTGATGTCCTTATGGGACCTTTTCCCCTGGATTTTACAGTTGCTCTCTTTAACTTAATGGTATGTCCTTTGCCATTTTTAGTTCTCTTTGCTCAGGACTGTATTTAACCCCGAGTTAATGCATTTAACAATGCAAGTGTGTTTCCTTTGGATGCAGCAAACAAATTCAAATACACCTGTTTCCTACTTTCTGTATGTCTTTCCTGATCCCCAAGTTTTAATACAGAAGCTTTGGCCATGTGGCTTCTGCACTTCCATGTTTGAAACAAGGCTGACTGCATGTTTCTGTGGTAAGTGTTCACATCTGGAGGGGATTTGTAAATGCCATAAGAATTGGATTCCTCAAACAGAAGTGAGTAAGGCCCCTGGTGATGCACGTGGATGTGGCTTTGTGAATATCAGGTGAATAGCACTGATTTACACTGCTTTATAAAGTCTGTGGCATTGTTTGAACTTCATCTCCGATTCCAGTATCTTTAATCTTTACTGAAGCCTTCAGGAAAAGAGGACAATTAGTTTTTAGATTCTCCTGTCTGCTCGTTGTAGAGAGGAAAGCAGTGCCATGCTGTTGGAAGATGTGGGGAATTGGGAAATGATCTGGCAAGTCTATCCCCAGCTGATATTTTTTGAACAGAACACCTTTTGGTAAGACCCAGTATGTGCTCTCAGTTTATGGAAGTAAATTAGAGCCTGACACACGAGCCACTGCCATGTGTCATACCAGCCCTGTTGTTGGTTCCTCTGGCTCTCAGGTGATTCACCACTACCCTGAAAAACAGGCAGCCCTGGCACTGCTGGTCACCCCACACTAACATGGGGATGCCTGCTCTGGGGAAGCACAGCACACATTGCTAGAGAAACTAGCTCCTCCTTTTCCTGCAACATCGAAAAACTTGCTTCAGGAGTAACAAATAAAGCTATGATTGCCTTTTTCTCTTTCCCAAAGGTTCCAGGACAAAGCAAACATTCTTACTGCTGTTAAAGGTTTTTCAAATGATTATTATTATATTAACAGAGTATGACCATTGTATTCCATTTCTTTTTCCTTTAAGCACTTCTAAACAGTTGAAATTCTATGGGTTTTTCTCCATCTGCTTTTGTTGTGCTACAAAATCAACATCATATTCCCTAAAAGTTAATGCCACTGCTGCTCCACATCCTCCCTCCCACCTGTTTGAATATTCCCATGGTTCAGTTTGGCAGGCTGCTCCCCTGGCCTTTTGAACACAAGCTCCAACCATACCAAGAGACACTAAGCCCTCTCCTTTATATCCACCAGCTTCGCTTACAGAGCTGCACCTACACTGCCTCAAGACACCTTTTCTGTTCAGGCATTTGCCCCTAGTGATCCTCATGCCCTTAGTTTATTTAACCAAAGTACAGTGAAGGTACAAGCAAGATAAGAAATGAATGAAAGAAAGCTTGAAATAACAACAAGAAATTCTTAACATCCTGCTGCATATGCTACAACTTCAGTTACAGTCTTCCCTCAGGCTGTACTCCTAATGATGGAGCAATATCCCAATTTACACAAGAAAATCAGGGACTTCAAAAGGAGTTCCTAACCTCATACCTCACTGATCTGGTTGTACAGCACTGCAGGGAGCAGAGACCTGTAGTGTTTAACTGGTGTGGGATCTGAAGTTGGTCCCCTGAGGCTTTTTCTGCACACATTGGCTCTCCATTGCAAAGCTGGCTTAGCCATGCAGCAGAGCCTTTTGGCAAAGGCAGACACACAATTGAGACAGATCTGCAAAGGAAAGGAGCAATTTTTCCCCCTCACCAGTAAGCATGCAGTCACTTCCCTGTGGTGTAATTTTGAATTTCTTGGTCCAGTTTTCCTCAGCTTAGTACCAGCAGATAAGATATCTAGAGCTTCGTTTGTCACACGTAATTCAGTGCATATCTCAGATCGCAGAATCACAGAAGATGCTGAGTTCAAAGGGATCCATCAGGATCAGCGAGTGCAACTCCTGGCCCTGACCCCAAGAATTACACCATGTGCCTGAGAGCATTATTCAAACACTTCTTGAACCCAGACAGGTTTGGTGCTGTGACCACTTCCTTGGGAAGCCTGTTTAAGTTCTCAGCCACTTTTGGATGAAAAAGTTTTTCCTGATATCCAACCTAAATCTCCCCTGACTCAGCTTCATGATGTTTCCTCAAGTCCTGTCCCTGGTCATGAAAGTGAAGAAATCGGCACTTGCCCCTTTGCTTCCCCTCATGAGGATGTTGAAGACCACAGTGAGGTCTCCTCTCAGTTTCCCCTTCTCCAAACTGAACAAATCAAGAAAATGGATAAAATTCACATCCTGGAGAAAGCTGAAGAAAGAGGTCAGATTTTTTTTTTACTGTTGTGACTAAGACCAGAACCTAGCAAGGCCTTCTTCATCTTATGTTTAAAACTGATTGTAAACTCTTTCTGTGCTCTTAATAATGAGGATGCACCTACAGACAAGTGTTTCAATGCTTTTGTTAACTACATATTCAGAGTTAGCTCAAATTTCCTTGATTTTAGCAGGAAATAAAAAATAAAGAACTAAATATGAAAAATATACACTTGCTCTACATATACAATGGGACACAGAAGACTGGTTTAATTCCCAGAGGACACTGGTTTAATTTGATTGAAAGGCCACATAATTTTAGCATTGACAAACTCCTCCTAAGGCAGGAGTCTTGAATGTTAGGGGACAGGAACCACAAGACTGAAAAAATATAAGACTAGAGATTCATTTCTTATTTTGCCAAGTGGAGCTTTGATACAGAGAGCTGATAAAAACAGTTTCTGGAGCATTTTGTGGTCTGACTATGGACTCTGAATAGAGTAGCTGTACAAACAGGCAACAGATTCACCTTCTGCCTATGGAAAGGGACCATCAGAAAAGGATTACGAGGCTGCAAGCCTGTGCCAGCTTGGGTGTGTGATGTGAAGGACTGGGAGCATGCCATGCCAGCCCCATACCTTTGAGCCTGAGTAAGACAGAGAAGGTGACTGGGAAAAGCGCAAGTGGAGAGGAAGATGAAGGAGCTTTGGGCTCCGTTACCAGGCTGACCTTGTGCAGGGTCACGCACGGTGACAGGTCAGTCAGTCGTGCAGGGCGGGAGGAAAGGACGTGCTGTGTAAGGCATGGAGCAGCAGGGCAGATGTGAGACTCCTGGCACCCGCGGTGAAGGCACCACAGTGCAGGGAGCACCCACCACAGGCTGTGGGTGTTGTGCTGCAACGCCCTGCCAAGTGGAATGGAAAGGTGGGTGCCACTTGGATGGGGACCAACAGGAAACTAAATAAAGGACTAAACAGGCTGCTTAGATTGATTAAGTGCAAAGGACAAGAACAATAATGAGAAACACTTTGGTGCTTTTTCTTCTTGTTCTTTCTCCTCTCTCACCAAAATGAGTAACTTTATAATGTAAAAGCTCACCTCTTTAGTTGTCACAGCCTGCCTAAAGCTGGTTGACAGCTGGATGTCTATCCCATACACAGACAGCACTTGCACCCCTCCACGTAACAAATGTTATGTATTACAAGTTGACACTCCAGCTTGGATACAGTACTAGGGAAAATGCACTCAAGCAGCTGGATTCAGCACCATGTGCTTGCATTAATGCGGATGTCATTATTCTGTTTTGCCTATGTGCCTTATGCCTTGGTCCTGTTGACGTCAGGAGCTGTCGCTTCACCCTGTTAAATATTAACTGCTTGGTTTTCCAACGCAGCACCTCCGGTTCTGGGACAAAGCCAAAGCCGGGAGCGCGGGGCAGGTTCCCGAGGGCGGGCTGCCCGCTCATTGCACCCCAGCTCCTCCCTTTGGGCACGGAGCTCTTCTCCGGCGCCCTCCGGGTTCTGGCGGCGGCCGCTGTCCCGGCACCCGCAGGCGGGGCTCTGGCACCCCGCGCCGCCGGACAGGCGACCCCGGCCGGGCAGCCCCGCCTGACGCAACCCGGGCCGCGCTTTGCCCCACGCGGGCCCGCGAAACCTCCCGCCCTCGTTGCATCACCCGGGCGGGGCGGGGCGGGCGGCCCGGCCGCCTTTAAAGCGCCGCGGCGGCCGAGCCGCCCCAGCAGCGCCCGAGCCGCAGCCCGGACATGAAGCGCGACCCGCAGTGCCCCGAGGAGCGCCCGGAGCCGCCACGCCCGCCCCTCTCCTCCTCCCCTTCCTCGGGGCAGGCGGAGGGCGCGGAGCTGGCGGCGCCCGTGTGGATCTTCGGGTACGGCTCGCTGGTGTGGAGGCCGGGCTTCGAGTTCACGTCGCGCAAGGTGGGCTTCATCCGCGGCTACAGCCGCCGCTTCTGGCAGGGGGACACCTTCCACCGCGGCAGCGAGAAGATGGTAAGGGGGCGGCGGGGCGGGGGGCGCGGGGCGCCGGGGCTCGGCTCGGCTCGGCTCTAACAGCGCTGCCTCTGCTCTGCCCACAGCCCGGCCGGGTGGTGACGCTGCTGGAGGACTGCGGGGTGAGTACCGGGGCCGCGGGGAGCCGGCCTGGGCGGGGGATGCCCGCGGTACCGCCTGGAAAGGTGTGGCGGCAGCCGAGTGCTCTGAGCCCCGCCGGGGTGGTGGGGCTTGTGCGTTACCCTGCTCTGCCCTCTCAGCAGCTGTGCGGGGAGCCCCGGGACAAGGGAGCCTTGGTTTGAAACACGGGCGGGCGGCTGGATGGGCCCTGCAGCCACAGCATCCCGTAACCACCTCGCTCTTCCGCTCTAGGCGTGCACATGGGGTGTAGCCTATGAAGTCCGGGGGGAACAAATTGCTGCATCGCTCGACTATCTCAACATGCGAGAAGCCGTCCTGGGAGGATATGACACCAAGCTGGTGAAGTTCCACCCTCAGGAGAAGGATGCAGAGGAACCCATCCTGGCTCTTGTCTACATTGCAACACCCCAGAACCCTTCTTACCTTGGCCCAGCATCTGAAGAAGACATTGCAGCTCAAATAATTGTCTCAAGTGGTTGTGCTGGCCACAACATTGAGTACTTGCTGAGACTGGCAGACTTTATGCGTTACTTCTGTCCTCAAGCAGAGGATAAACATCTCTTCTCCATCGAAGAGGCTCTTATTTCCATCCTTCCGTGTCTATACTACACAGAGGAGTCTCTAGAAGAAACTGCAAGTGTTCCTCAGAAGTCTAAGGGTTGAAATAGGAAAATTTTTTTTGCAGGGTTCAATAGAAGGGACATGAGGGAGAAGAAAGCAGTGGGGACAATCATGACTCTCATAAAATATGGACTGAGTGAATAAAGGGAGAATTAGCAAGCTGGGAGGGAGGAAGTGGAGAGGAAAACACTTGCTATAGGACTTGCAGTTAGTACCTGTTACACTCCTTATCTGTAGCATCACGATACCCATCACTGCTTTCCATATGGAGAGCTGGGATCTTCACAGGAACTCTGCTCTGTAAGAGTTGCTTCTGGGAGCCAAACCTGAAGCACTCATTTGCTTTAGAGAAAAAGGCTCATCTATTCTGTGTACTTTTTCTCTTTTTTTTTTTTTTTCTTTTTTTTTTATTTAAGACTAGTTGAGCAGGACTTGACTAGGTTTAAGCAGTACATATGTAATTCTACCTCAGATTAGCAAAAAGCTGCTTGTGTAGTGGTGGAGACTTTGGCAGATTCTGCCAAATAAAACCTTTTTGCCCCCTGCCTTGTCCCACCTCCAGTACAATAACCTGACACTAAATTTTAGAACGTTTGTGCAATATGAAGTGAACAGGCCTCTTTATGCTCTTGTGGATCCTACTTCCTTATGTTGTGAAGGATCATGGTAATGCACTTATTTTCTAAAATGTCATACTGTATTTATTATGTGTTATATTTCATCTTAGGAGGGGTATCTAAACTACTCACATGCCACAGTGGTATGCTGCCCACGTTCAACCTTGCATTTGTGCCTTCTAGTTTTAAATCTGTTTTCTGAGGAGCTAAGCCTGCTTTAATGACAAGCTTTTTTCCAAGCTTCACTGTCCTTGTGCTGCTCCAGATACAACTGACTCTGTAAGGAATGGTCCTGCCTGTGTGGGAAGCCTGTGCTGCCTGCAGGAAAGCTGCAAGGATGCAGGAGAGTTTTAACTAGTCCTGTACTGGATAAATGTCTGGTGCTTCAGGATGACAGGGTTTCTGTAGAAGTATTTGAGGGTTCTAGTTCCATACAGGGGTTTCTGTCTGGCACACTTTCATTTGACTGCAGAGGACCATGACTGAGCATCCTTGTAAGCCTGTGAGCTGCTGAAAAGCCTGCCTTGATCCAGCTAAGCAGAGGCACTGCTGCGAGATCAGACTTTTCAGCTTCACATATTAACAGCATGAAAACCCACAGTATTTTGTGACAAAACTGCTGCTACTGCAACTGCAGCAAAATAGCTCTTGAGAGCTGACCCCTGGGACTATTGGCTCCTTCCAAATACCATGTGTTTTTTTAATTATAAAAAAGGCTAGAGACTGTTTGTATTACTGTGGCTTGTATGCATATGAAGTGGTACGGTGCTGTGCCCAGTAATAAAACAAACTGACAAAGTCAGTCTCATGTACTTTGGTGTTGGTCTTTTTCATTATGGACTTAAGAGTTCAAACTAAGAAGTCCTGGGTGGTTTTTTGGTTTTTTTTTTTGTTTTGGTGTTTGTTTGGGTTTTTTTTGTTGTTTTGATTTTTGTTTTTGCTATGTTTTTAAATTTTGTTTTTGTTTGGTTTTGTGGTTTAATGGTGATGTTTGTTTGTTTTGCGGGTTTTTTTAATGGTGTGGGTTTTTTAAAAACAAAGCTGGAACTGCTGACGTTGCTGAAGTTCCTGTGGCTTTTTTTTGTGGTTTTGTTTTGGCTTTTTTAATCATCTTGCTGCTGAGCAGCATGCCTCTGCCAGATCTAGTGGAAGAACCTGATTGACTCTTTCCCTTTGAGAAAAGGGGATTCAGTGACTTTCTCTTCCCAGCTCTTGTTATAGTGGAGTGCTGGTACTGACAACAGCCATAGGCCAGCCTTCCAAACTCTGCAGGGCAGGCACAGAAATGTAATTCTTCCCTGGCACGTCAGAGGATTTTCATTCTGAGTATGATTTGACATTGCTGTTTCCAAGAAGTAATTGTGGACAGGCAAGAAGCTGCAGCTGCAGCCAGATCTGCTGGCTGCAGTAGGGGAGTCAGATGTTTTTCTTCTGCCTTGTGCCCCACGTGGTGTGTACAGGGGTAATGTGCACATTCCCACTCCTCTGGTTATCAGCACCAGCAGATCACTGTACCTAGCTCTATAACCTGCCTCAAGACTTGAGAGATGGGGTCAAAACTAATTGAAACAACTGAATATACCACTAATTAAAGGCAGTTTAGTTTCAGGAATGACAGACTAGAGAAAAGTACACTTTCACTGTCCTGTGGAGGCTCTCACTTCAGCTAAGCAGCTGCACCATGGGGGCTGGGGTATCCTCCAGCTGGAAAATCAAAGGGTTAAAGAGTGAACTTACCTGCAGAGATACACTCCCTCACTGCTACAAGGCTGGGCTTAGATTCTGGAGTAACCCCAGATAAAACAAAACCATCTTCACAGCCCCAAAGATGCCACTGACAGGAATTAATATCAGATGTGCACTGAGCAACCCACATTGCCATTGCACAGGGAGAGCCCCTTGCCTTGTCCTGCCTAGCCTGGGTTGAGCCCATGATCTCCCACATCTGGTAAAAGACAAGCAGTGAATGCTTGTGAACAATGCAGCTGCACTAGGAATATTCCTTTGGTGGCTGTTTCTTCTTCCCCGAAAAACTTCCATGTTTTAAGCACAGGTGCACTACTCCACTGAATGACCATTTCCTTCCCAAGGAATTCTTTGTAGTGGACTTCCAAAAAAAGGACCCCATTTTCTCATCAGAAGTGGTGAATATGGCAGTTTGCTGCTCTCACCCTGTCACTGCATCTTCAGGTCAGTAAGACACTGAGGGTACGCAGGTAACTTTTTTCTCCCAAAGCTTTTACTGTATCCTGAGTCTGGGAAACTGGTCATGTTTTGGTCAGTTGGTGAATTGAAAAGGTTAACATCCCAGATTTGAACTTTGGCCATGCGAGTGAGGGGAAATGGCAGCCTGCAACATTTGCTGTATGCCCAGACTTTGTACTGCTGCACAAAAGCGGGGGTTGCTCGCCTCTGATGAACCAAGTGGAGGAATATAATTGCTGCCTGGAGGCAGGCAGTCTCACAGCCATGGCACTTGGCAGTGCTGGGTTGCTGGTGACACACCAAGACAGTGTCCTACCCCAGATCTTTTTCACTATTGGTTTCCTCTCCCCATGCCATGACTTGCAAGCGAAGCAGCTGGCTGTGGGTGCAGCTCCAGCTTCTGGCAGCTCTGTCACTGACAACTGGCCTGGGAAAAAACACTCACCATTGTCACAGGGTGGGACAACCAGTGTTGCCAGGCGCTTCTGGAGATGCTTCCCTATCCAGTGGCTCCCTCCTGCATGTGCAGTTTTCTCTGACTTCCCTATGACAAGCTTGTGCCTATCAGGTCACCTCCCATTAGAAACCAATTGCAATGGAAACATTTACAAGCGCTATCAGTTGCATATCTCCCAAGTCTAAAACCAGCACAGTTCATATGATTTCAGTTCCTTCTTCAGCCTTTTCCATTTTCCTGCCCAGCAGTTCTCACACAGTCTTGGAACATGGGCCTGAGTCACCATTTCCTTGAGTACATTAAGACAGGACCTATCCAGCTGCTTTGCAGTGGCACAAGCCAACTAAACAAAATAGATGACAACAGTTAATCCAGTTAATAACTTTGCCTTTGTAAGTTAAAGCACTCCTGAGGGCAAACAGTCCTTAAAAGGCAGGGGAAAGGATAAGCAAACTCAACAATGTTAAAAGGATTCAGAGAAGACCAACCCAAGAGGAAAAATCTCTGGTTTTTAGATGCTAGAGTATCATCACAGTTTCAAGGTGGAGTGTCCAGAACTGAGGCCACACAAGTAAATCTACCAAAGTGATTCCAGCTTTAGTAAAAATTAGTTTAAATATCACATCTCCAAGGTGTGAACTTACCTGTGCTTCATGTACTTCTCCAGGTCAGAAAATGAATGAGACCAAACTTGTATTTGTGGCTGATGACAATAAATGCATGCAACTTGGCAAGGGAAGGAGGTGGCAGGAGAGGGGAGAAAGAGAGGGAACAGACCAGATTTCCTCAAATGAATGTGAAAGCAACCAATGGCTTGGTCAAGTCTACCTGAGGAAAATGTACGTTTGAGCATCCCAAGAGTGGAGCCAGCACAAACTTTGAAGGCTACTGTAGAGCCAGCCCAGGATCTCAGCCCCAGGAGGAGATGAAGGGGGAAGGTGCAGCTCTGCATGGATACCCACAGGCTTTAGAGGCTCCCTGGGGCTCTGCCATATGTGGCAGGGAGAGCCGTGCAGGTGGCCTGCGAGTCACAGGGAATGGCACATGCTGGATTAGCATCTGTTACAGGAACAGCTGGTTGTATGTAGCACAGGTTATTCCATACGTGTCAGCTTGCTGCTCAAGAGGCAGGCTGAAATATGGATTCAATTACCTACAGATGTTTCACAGGCGGAGGAATAGCAAAAGGTAAAAGCCCAAAGAATGTTTTTCACTGCTCCAGGTCAGCCCCTGAAGCCAGAGCTCCTGTGTATGGAACCTGCAGAGGCTGTGCTGGCCAGCACTGCCCTGGAGCAGAGGCGCTTTGGGAGCACTGGACACAGGGTGGATGTGTCCAGAAACCACATCTGGCTGGCTCACAGCCTGCTCTTCTGCTCCTGCCACCAGGGAAGCTTGGAGGGAAAAAAGGCAAGGGAAGGAAGGAGGGTCCGCTGGGTGCACACTGCACCAGGACAAGGGAGATAGACCTGGCAGAGTATCCAGACATTGTCACCTGTGTGCTTTGACTCCTCTCCACGTAACACATTCCAGACAGCTCAGCACCAGAACGGGGCACAGCTGACACGTCCCAAAACCTGGCAGTCAGTCTAGGGCTGAAACTTTAAATCAGGTTTTAATCACATTTAGTGCAGTAATTTCAGCCCAAAGGCAGAAGGGAAAAAAAATGAGCAGAATTTGGATGGGAGATGTTCCCCAGGTCAGACTTCTTTCTCACTTTGATGCTGCTAGTTTTCAGGACAGGGCACAGACTTCAATAGCACCAAATCCAAATGTTTTTTAGAGCTTAAGGACTGATGCAGCATAAAAAAGTGCAGTCCCAGTGCACGATTGAGCAGTGATGTGCCACAAGCACTCAGCCCAGCTCAGTATAGGATCAGTCCCTGTGCATGGGAGGAACAGGAAGGGATTAACAAAATTGATTTACAGTCAGGCTGTGGAAAAACCACACTTGCAGCAAAACTAGCTGCTGCTCAAAGGACATAGGAATTTCCTACTAACTAGTTGCCTTGTCTTAGGTGAAATCCTCCCTTTATATGCTGTATTAAAATTATGAGAGAAGCCCCTTGTGGCTTTGAAGGAGCCTTGAGCCCTGGAGGGGAGGGAGCGCGGAAGGAAGTGGGCATTCTGGGCAGCACTGGGGAAGCTCTACATGCTTTGTTTACAAACCCTGTACACTTTTTGTTTGGCTTTTGGATGTGTTTTATCCTTTCTCAACTCCCTTTTCATCTCATCGTAGTGCCAGCCACTCTGATGAGTGTTTATGCTTGTGAATTCCTGAAGCACAGCCAGTACCTTGAACTCTAGAGAATGAGACTGAAATAATGTAAAAGGTCAGGGAAGTTCAAAGACAGAGGTGCTGTTTTCCTAGCTGAGGACACCACACTGTTCCCAGACCACGCTGGGCTGCTCTGGGAACACAAGAACAAAGACTTCTCTCTTATGTCCTCCTGTTTACGCTGCTTTTTGCCTCCCTCACCTCACTGTTTTAAAAGGACTCATTTCCATGAAGCTTCAATTAAAACCACCAGGGATCAATTTGGCCTAAGCCTGACAGCTGAAGAGATACTTGATAGCTACCAGCACTTAAAACTCCTGTCACCAAAGGAAAGGGGAAGTTTTTATCCCACTACCCAAATCCTGCTGTGGCTCACATAGCAGGAGCAAGCCCCAGAGTGCTCCTTTGTCCAGAAGCAGGTATCAGCTATTGAGGCACCTGGAAATCTGTACGAGTTTCACTCACAGAAAGGCAAGTCAGAGGGTGACTTTTGGAGAGTTTGGAGAGGAGAGGTTTCATGTACCTGTGCTGGTTAGCAAGGCTGACCTTCAGAAACATGATGAACCCACACCTGAGCTGGCTGGGCACCTGCTGGGTACGTGCAGCTCACCTGCAGAGAGCCCTGGCACACCAGGCACCTGCCCACACTCTGCACTTCCAGCATCTCTGCAGATGGGGGCTTCCCTGCCACCTGCACACAGCACCGCACCGTGCGCTCACTGGCACGGCACCAGTGCCCTCATCCACGGGCGAAGGGCGGCTGGGGAATGGTCCAGCATGGCCTGAGCACTGGGTTTCACTACGTTCTGGCCTCAGCTCTCTGCTTTGCATTAAAGTGAGGCTGTGGACTGAGAGACACCACCAGCACAGCCAGTATGGAAGTCATGTCACAGACGCACATCCAGCCCACTTACCGCAACTACAACCTCGTCTACAGACAAACCGCCTGGGGGTCAGCCACAGCCAGCTTGCTGGTATTAAACTCTACACAAAGCATATGTGACATTTGAAAACACTTCGAAAAGAAACTTTTAAAAGCAGCTTCTCATCCCCTCCTTGTCTAGACGGTGTACCAGTCTTTCCAAACTCTGAGTCCGCACCGAGGAAGCGTGTGATGCCATGGGAGGGAGGCAGGGAGGGAGCAGGCGCTGCCCTGGCCCCCGGGGCTGGCCAGGAAAGGCAGGGGCTGCCCACCTCTGCCCAGCCTGCCTGACGAGGGGCAGTGCTGGCACGTGTGCTTCCACGTGTCACAGCACCAGGCGACAGCCAGCGCCGCAAGTGACCTCCCGGGACTGCGGCTGGCACGCTGTTGGAGGTGCTGAAGTGCACAGGAGTGGGAGATCCTGTTACAGTCAGCTGGGGTCAGCAGCTCTCTCCTCAGGGTGCTTCTACTGGCATCACAGGCTGAAATCTCTCTTATTCTTGTTTTCTTCAAGTAAAATTGAGCCACAAGTATGTTTCAAACAGCTAGCAGGTTCTTTGATTGTACATAAAATCATTTTAGATATACACACATTCATTCTTTGCTCTGCTTTATAGGAGTGTGTTTTACTTCAAGTTGTTTCTCGTCACAAACACACAATCCCATTTTTAGAGAGAGAAAAGTGCAGGAGTGCCCAGCTCACCACAGCTATGATAGATGCTGCTTTTCATCTTTCCTTTGACAGCAACTGTTTAGAGACTCAATTACCTCTGGACATGTTAGGCAGGAGCCAGAACAAAGTGTCTCTTGCTGGTGCACAGCACAGTTGATTCTGGCAGCATTTCTGTCTCTAAACTACATATATATTGAATCTATTCCTGGGAATACATCCTATAATTTGAGGGCAGATGAGTTCAGGACCAAGGAAAAATAGTAACTGTGGGACTAGGCTCACTCAGAATAAATATCCACTATTTTTTCCCCAGAGAATTGCTGCCTCATTTCATTTGATGGGAGGATGTTAAAAATGAGCAGCAGTTTGATTTCTTTCTCTCTTGTATGGTCCTGCATTTGTTTATGTCTTTATGCACACAAATGCAGGGGCACTCTTCCCCACTTTGACTTTTCTCTGGCAAATCCCAGTAGAAACATCTGCACATCACTGTGGCACCTTGGCAAGCTTAAATTCCTCTTCATGAGATCTTGGTGAAGAAGTGTAATTTCTATTGTACAGATGGGGAGCTGAGACATCAAGAATATGATTTCAAAAGAGTACTGTGACTTTCAAAGCACATTATGAAATATTAAGGGATGATGTTTTTCAGAGTACTCAGAACTGTACACTGGGTGTTCAGTGATACCACACTGGAAAAGAGACAGTGTGTGCTCCTGTAATCAGCACTATATCCTGATGCAAACATGCAAGAATCATCTCGTATTTTCATGAATACTCTTACATTTGTGGTTTTTTCTGTGAGGAACTGGGTGGTTGCAAGTTTAGTGATTTGCTCTCAGTATTCTTAGATTTTCACATACCAAAGCAACTAAAATTTAACCTTGGAAGAGAAACATTTTTATATAGCTTGGGGTGTTTTTGCTTTAAAGGCATCACTCAAATTTCTTGCAGTATTTCAAGCTCTTTTACCTGCTGATAGTTGCAAACTTCTCACTTGTGTTAATTCCTGTAATATCTCAAGCATGAAATCTGGTCTAAATTAAAAAATTTAAACAACATTACTTTTCCCATATGCTATCAATTATATCACTGTAAGGCAGATCTGGGCTTCTCTTATCTGTCTGTGAATATTCTACCAAACCAGTTCTCACTCTTGGTATTTAGTTACTTGATTCCAGACAGTCACATATCTGTCAATGATAGAAAGAACAGCAAACCGCAGTGAAACCAAATTAAATTAATTATACAATATATACCCCTCATTGCACATGCTAACAGCAAGTTATCAAAGCCAGGGAAGCTGCAAAGATCATGATTGGTTGTTTCTAAATCATATAAAGAACTTCAAAACATTGAAAAAATTCTCAGAACTTTCAATCCTAAGTCAACACTGTTTTAGAAACCTCCTTGTGCAGTACAGATTCAGCATCACAATGTCAGTAAGTGTCCAATTAGTCAACTGGAATTGATCTGAGTGTCAAATTACTAAAATACTAAGAAAAAAAATTGTGCTAACCAGATAAAATAAATATCTCAGTAAAATTATGACTGCAAGTTATTTACAGTAATTTCTTCCAAACTCTGAATATGCAGAGAATGATGAAAGACTGCAGTCATCTGGACAAACAGACATTATGAAGCTGAATTACTGTGTCAGGGGCCCTTGAAATCCAGAGACTGGAATGTCCCATTATGCACCTTTAGGGCTATTTTGAGATCCACTTCAACAAAAACAGTGTCCCTGCCCATGGCAGGGGGTTTGGAACTGGGTGATATTCAAGGTCCCTTCCAATCAAAACCATTCTATAGTTCTACAAAATACCATAGTACTATGATTGTAAATAAGATTAAATCAAAGAAAAATATAGATTAAATAACAAGAAGAGGCAGGTCTGCAGGAATGCAGATACTGTTCAAAAAAGTGTTCACGTCAACTCTATGGAAAAACCAGAGGCAGCAAGAAAAACAAGATTGAGAAGGGCCCTCCCATTAGAACTCACCAGCTGCATGGAGTAACCCCCCAAAACAGGTTTTTGGCTGTTAGTTTTCAAAATTCTCTGAAGGTTCATATGGCCTGAACCTCTCTTCTGTTTCCCCTGCTTGCAAAGGAGAACCTGGGAGCTTTGACAATGAGGTGTCACTCAAGGGTGTGTCGGGCCACGTGCCATTGCATTTACTGTGCAGCAGCACGCTCCGCTGATCAGCACGTAGCTAATTGCAGTCACACGCCAAAAGCTTAATGTAGTTTAAAAAAACCCAAAGCAACATTCAGCCAACAGCGTGTGAAATTTGCTGACTCTCCCATTCTTAAAACAATCCCATCAGCCTTCCGCAGGCCGAGTGAAATACAGACCAGCACTCTGCACCGCCGCTTCCGACTGGCCGCGGGGAGGGCAAGGGCTGCCAAAGGCGACTGCTTGGGAAGCACTTCTGTGAGGAACTCAGATGGGTTTAGACCAATCCTGATACAAGTTGTGACCTGTCTGTGGAGGAAAGCTACTTGAATTACAGAAGGCTGTGAATTAGAGAATAGCTGTTCCCAGCAAACACAAATGTTCTTCCTCAGCAAAGAGCTTACCTGGGAGGGGAGTTCTTCGGGAACATTCTTGAAGAACAAGCATCATAAAACCACTTGTCTATGCAGCAGCTGCTAAACTCTAAAATGTACTCCCTAAACTGAATTAAAATTAGAATTTATGTGTTTGAATGCTACTGTAACATCAAGGGAAACTGTAACACAAGACTTGAAAAGAAACCTGAAGGACAGTCACATCTGCTTACAGAAAAAAGTTGCCGAGCTGCCAAGGGATACTGTAGTGCTTGGATGTTTAGAAGCTCTCATGGTGGCCTGTTAAATACAGCAGACCTTACAGAACCAGCAATACTGACAAAGAAGGAAGAGACAGTCCACGGGAAACTCAAGAAGACAAAGTGGTGTTCCAATGTTTTCATCCCTCATTCTATCAGGGATGCTCATCAGCTGAGGAAGGAAGGAGTCATTGTTTCATACCCGAGTACTGAAACACTTCCTCATGCTTAGGATGCAAAAGAATTCCCTCATATGCCCCTAGAAGAACATTCTATAAATAGAGTACAGTACAAAATGCCTGGAAGGCCCATTAGCTTTGGAGTAGCTTCACTTTTCTGAAGGGGTAGGCAGGAGCGAAGAGGAGGCTGAAGCTGGAGGAAACCCAACTCATCTTATCGTGCATTCCTCCATTTCAAGAGGCATTTGCTGGATGCTTTTCAGAGGAGCACACGCTAATGTGAGTGCTACAAGAACATCTTGTTTACTCTACAATCTGCTGGTTGAATATGAGAGCTGGGCCATCTGTATTGTCCTAATAGATGGTCCTGAGAAAAGGCTGAATCATCCCTTCCCCTCTCATTCACTGCTATGCAATTGGTGCAGGCTGCAAATAAAAAATAAATCCTTCACAATTCTAAGAGCATAAGATATTACCTTTATTTTAGTAGGTATGTCTCAGGTATAGTTCACATGCAAGCAGCATCTCTTTGGGTAGAGAGCTACAAATGGTTTTCCAGCCACTCCAACAGAAATTTCCAGAGGACAGGAGGGTGCACACCACCATCCCTCCTTGAGCAGGAAGGGGAGCACAAGATATGCCTGTAAGGCTCCCTGAGAGTTATCATGTGTGTTTCAGACTGGAGAGTCAACAAAAAAAGAAAGATGGAGGCAGAAGTGAGAAGCTGAGGAGCCTGTAAGTCTATCTGGGAGCAGAAGCAGGCCAGCTTGCTCCACTGAGACCAGGACAGGACACGCAGTGCAGTGGTCACAGGGCAGCACTTCCCAAATTACCCTGCTCCACATCCTGCCCCAGAGTGATTTCATCAATTGTGCTCTTCCTCCTTTCAGCTGCACCTTGGCTGTTCCTGAGCTACAATCAAAGTGCAGATCCCTATTGCCGCTGCATGGAGCTTTTCCCACTGAGCTTTCCGTGCCTCCCCCTCTGGGAAATGCTGCTGACAGAAATACTTTGGGGATATGGAAATAAAGCAAGATACAGCTCTAGGCAGACAGGCAGCTTTCTACAAAGGGGACACAGGACAGCGAAGAGCAGGGACACTGTGGCGGGGGGAAAGCATGCGACAGAGAGGGGAGAAGGCACAGAAATAACACTACATTTGGACAGTGCAGCAGTAATATCCTGAAGTGAAGAATTAAAACAGTTCCCAGTTCAAATCATCCTGCAGTAACCTGTTCATCTCTTTGCAGAATAAGGAAAGGAAATTTAGTGGCTAAATGAAAAGGACAGCAGACTTGAGCCATAACAGAAAAGAGAAAATGCAGGCTAGGGGACAAAGGGTGTTCTGGGGACCCTTTTGAACTAGACAACCCTTGCAGGCTAAACTACAAAAATGTATGCAAGGCTGGGACACTGCAGCACTTTTAATACAGCTCCTAATTTCTCAGGGCCTAAGAAAATGATCACCTTTAAGTGTCTTCAATAGTAGCATTTATCAGTGAACTGTATTTAACAGTCTTGTAGTAATCAGTGAGTAAAATGCTATAATCAACTATCATGATGAATACACAGCACTCCCAACACCCCCCAAAGCATAGTAACAGCTATTTCATCATTCCACTTCAATACACAAACTCAGTTCACTCAACCAGTGTGTCCACCTTTAGCAAATACCTGGATCTCTTGGAGTAAAGTGACTTTCTCTGCCATTAATCCATATGAGTACATAACACACAGTTGGAGTGAAAAGATGCTCAGAAGAAATCATAAAGAACAAAGCTTCAGTGTGCACACCCATTTGCTCACTTCAACTGAAGTGTTCCCCAGGTATTGATTACACAACTACCTCCACCTTCTAAAAAATATTTCCCAGTCTCTGTCTTTACAGCACTACCTGCTTCCCCAAACCAAGAAATCAGACTACGACAGCCATCACATGATTTTCCCCAATTCCTTGATTACTATCACAGAATCTTTTCTCCTATGGTGCATAATACCAAGAATGTTGACATTTAATCTCGTATAGAAACTGAACTGAATATGATCTAGCAGTTCAATTACTTTACAACTATGTTAAATCTTCCCGACTTCTCGGCCTGACACAAACTGTGCAAGCAGATGGGCTACCACGGCTTTTGCCACACCTTGTGATGTCATTTGGTGTTTCTCTTACAGATTAAATTACTTTACATATTTTTATTTCTATTTATTATATTTTTAATATATTTAATAATTTATTTTATAAATATATTCTAAATATATTTATAATCTTAAATACTTATTTTAATTTTTATATTTATCTATGTTTTAAATAGAAATAATTTAATCTTCCAAAAGTAAAGCATGTGACAGTACATATTACATTTTTGCAAGCTTTTCAAATTATAATTTTTTTTTCCTCTTCACTTTGGATTATAAATTAATGCAACTGTCTAGCAGTTTGGAGGTCAAGACTGTGCATAAAAAAGTCCTATAACTCCCACTGGAAAGAAAAAAAAAAGAAAAAAAGAAATAACTATAAGAAAATGATGTATCAACAATCAACTGTATTGAATTCAACCACTGAAGTTCAGGTACTGCGTAATTATGTATATTATAGTTGCTTCTGTTTTCTTGTGACCTGCTGCACACTTACTCCAAAATAGATTCTGAGGTAATCAGTGGATACAAACATGGGATAAGGGTACAGTTGTAACTGAAGGCGTTACAAACATGATACTTGGCAGAGCACAGACACTCTAGAGCTCCACATTGAGCAGCGTTTGTCTCCAGAAGCACTTCCAGATGCACACCCCTCCATGCTCTCTTCCCTAATCTTCTCATTCATACAGCTACATGCATAAAAACCACAAAGACACTGATTTACATAAAATTATCTCACTCCATTTTATTTAAGATTTTCTCCTCCAGTTAGTAAAAGAAAGATGTGTCTCTCTTTATACATATGTACAGGTTCAGTTACAAAAATAGACAGCACATTCAAAGAGAAAAAAAGGCTTGGCATTTGTCTGATTCCCTCTAAATATCATATATACATGTGAATAGAAGGGGAAGGGGGAAGTCTTCATGAGTTAATTAAACATTACCTCCCCCTCAATTATCCCCTGCAAATCTGTTCAAAAATCAATCTAACTAAACTCAGTTCTGCTATTTTCAGGTGTGCAAATTAGAGGCAGAACCAACAGGAAGCACTCGCTCTACACTGTAGGACGCCAGGCAAAGGATTTGGGGTCAGAAAAAAATTATAATAATAATAATAAAAAAAAATCATCTTCCACTGTCACAGCCCAGACCTGCAACTCAACTTGCTTCTCTCAAGGGATGAAAGTGCCCTGGCAGGATAGCCTCTTAATTCCACGTGTGAGACAGAACAACTGTCCCACACCTAAATCTCAGTGCAATGCAGACAACGCTTACAGCAAAGCAAGGGGCTACGGGCAGGGTTTGTGCATCAAGAATGGGGAAGGAGCAACCAGGGAACAAGAACATGGATGGGTGCTGGCAGCACTGCCTTCTATCAGCCTCACAGGACACAGCTACCGCCCGCACACTGCGGTCAACTCAACCACGCCGGTATGTGTGATGAGCACAAGGATGAAGGGAAAACACACCGCAAGAACAGTCAATGGGATGGCTGGGATACGAGACAACTTTTTTCCCAGGATTTGGCTGGAAGAGGGAATGGCACAGTTCTCTCTCTCAGGATTGTTTTTCATTGCTCCTCTCACAGCACTGCAAGCTGCAGATCCATGCTCTGCTACAGCACAGTGAGAGAAGCAGCACAAACTCCTCCTCAGCACTTCGGTTTTCCTCCTTCTCAAGATTTGTACAAATAGGGCATTATTTTGTTTCTAAGCTTTTAAGAGTTCTGTGCACCTCAAAAATGAGAATCATTCTGAACATGGTGAGTTGTGCTGATGAGAACTCTGAAATGCAAACCAATCACTGGCCTGTGGTTTCTTCCACTGTGTGAAGCAGAGGCTGTGCTGCTGCTCTCACGAGGCCTGACAAGCACTCCCTGTATTCTGCAGCTCTAACATCTTCCTGACAAATGGTGAAAAGAGTCTGCACCCTGGAAACCACCTGAGACATCTTCCTCCAAATTTCAAGTCTTTAAAGAACCCAGAGACCCACACCAGAAGAACCTAAGAATTTTTTTGATCACACATCATCTTCAGCATAGCCCCCCATTACTGCTGCATGTTCACTGACCAGCTACCAGGACAGAAACGTCTTGTGACTCTATAGGATTCTCCTGGGGTTCAGATACTGATTTCATAGGACAAAATTAATGCTGGGCTCTGCCTCAGGCTACAAGAGAGGAAGTATATTGGTTTGACTTCAAGCACACACAGCTGCAGGATATTGCATGGAGTAGTTGGATGCTTTCTTACCCCAGACTCCCTTCCCTCCTTCTTGCAATGTCTGCAAAGATAGTTTTTTGGAATACACATAATCAAAGTGCTCACATCAACCACCCACTCCCATTGTGCTTTGATTTTCTTTCCACACATGTGCTGGACAGCAACAAGGCATTTGTTAGCATGCCTTCGACTGGCAGGGTGGTCTGCTCTGAAAGCCAACACAGTTCAGACAAGCTTTGGGGGTTCAAAATTACTACCGACCACCTGAGGTGTGGGCACCTTTGCTTTGCTTCCGAATTGAAGTTTCTGATATGAGACTGCTGGTCAGGTTTAAACTTTTGGGGGTCCCACAAACACTGTTTCCTTTGCTCAAAGGGGAGCTCAAGGGAGAAGAGGCGCTTGAAGGTCCAAAATCTGCAAGTCCGGAAGGCCGAATGATTGCTGTTTGTAGAGGGCTACTTGCAGACATGCCTAGCAACAGAAAAGAGAATCAAATTCTACATGAACATATTATTCCACTTGTGGTTCTTCAACAGCAGACAATGTATTAACAATCAGTCCTAAGACCACTCTGTATTCATGACTTATGACAGTTTAATGAAGAGGGATGTCCTTAAGATACAAAACATCTTACAGTTATACCCTGGGCTATCTTCAGCTGGTGTAAAGCTGCAGCTCAATCACCATCAGTTTAGCAAGTTTTGGAATGCAATATTGTAACTTCAACATGATGCAATGCAGCAAAAGCACAGCCATAGTCATGGCATGAACAACACTATCTGATCTGTCTAAACACCACATTAAAAAAACCCCAAAACCAACATAAAAAAGAGAAAAATATTTGGTATGAGACAATTCAAAGGGCAGATGAAACTCAAGGTCATCTGAGGTAAAACTGGCCATCCTCTCACACCCTTACCACGTCACACTTTGTATTGCCTGGACAAGCAATACCAACCACACAGCACTCTGAACCTCTCTCCTGACGGGCTGTAAGCAGCCGTCACGCAAGCTCACGCTGGCCGCGCCCCGGGCAGCCCGGTGCCCCCGTACCTTTGGAGACGTTGTACCCGTAGGCTGCGTACGCTGCCGCTGAGGCCGCCGCCGCGCCCGCCTTGGCGCCTGCCATGGCCGCTGCGCTCCCCGCTATCGACTTCCGGCTCCTGCCCTTCCCCGTGCCGCCCTTGGCGCCGCCTTTGGGGCGACCCCGGCTTCGGCTGGACTGGCCTCTTGCAGCGAGAGATGCATCTTGCATGGAGACGCCTGAACAAGGATGGAAGGTTAAACAGTGACTCGCATGCCTCACAAGGGAGTGCAGCACCAAAGCTGCCCACCAGTTACTGTAATCCTGTTCCTATGTGACATTTACAGTAACACAAGCAGCGGCCTCATGAAAAGAAATTATGTATACAAAACTCCACTCTTCAGCAACAGTATCTTATAACTGCAACTACTTGTATTATGAATCCAGCTACAAAGAGGTGAAGGATTGGAGTTCTACTTCAGGATGATGCATTTTCTGATTTGAAGATGGAGATGTAGTTATCTTCCATCTGCTGTCTCTGAAGAAACTCGTCAAGAACTATGATTCAACTTATTTCACTGTGGAAAACTACAATAATTAAAACCACTTGACATTATTTAAAATTACACTGCATTTGAAAAAATTTGCTCCAACCAGCCACTGGAGATAGAGAACTCATTATTAGCCCAACAGCAAATTCAAGGAAAAGCTTAGAGATTAATGGTTCTGTGGTTGTCTGTAATTTGGTAAAAAACTAAAGGGAAGGAGAGCCCTCCATAACATAGGAACAAAGGACACAACGTTTTGAAGTAACTAACAGAAAAGAGCTAAGTGTGGTGAATGACAGACTATAAACAGATTTCCTACCAAATCAGAAGTAACTTTGGCAATTATTTTTCCCCCAAATCTTGCCAACCCTTCATATATCCTGGGTAAAACGCAGAAAACCTATCACTTAGCCATGCAAAGTCAAGGTTAAATAAATGTTTGTAATAAATCAAGGCATGAGTACTGACCATTCACGGTGTCTGAAACTGAGCCAGTAATGGAAGCAGGAGAGTTTGTTGCCCTTGACTGAGGTGCTGAAGAAGCTGGATCATCCACAATCACAAGCATATCATTACTGCTCTCATCGGGAGGGATAGAGCCCATATGTAATTCACTGCTGATGGATATCTAAATGTGACAGAGTACAAAGCCATTAACATCTAAGGTTAGGAAAGGGTACAAAAATAGTAAGATCTTCAAAACCTGTACAATCACAAGTAACTGGTACTTGCTCTTTCCCATTTTCTCTACAATAGCAGCATAATCATGATACATCATCTGCCTGATCACACCACACTTCATTTACACACTGAGCAGCAGTAGATCTCCACCCACTATTTAATTCCAACTCATGAAAATACATGTTAAATCACGAAGTAAAAGACTAATGGGCTCAGCAGAGATTTAAGTAAATTGCTGTTCAGCTGTGCATTTTCAACTGCAAAAGAGAAAATAGGATTCTTAACCCACTATTACTGCTAATAAAGATCTTGATCAATAAAGTAACAGTACAATACAGAAATCTTAATCGACATGGCACAGAACAAAATACATTTGTTGCTAAAACCAATTTGCAGTTCTTTACAGATGAAGGAAAATAAGATGTGTGTCACTGAGAACTTTTTTTTAAATTCCAGAGGAGAAAAACCACAATAATTCAGAACCTGATGCAAGTGAGGAAGCAGAGACAGAGACACAGATGAGGATAGTGAGGGGTACTTACCAAGAATGTCAAGGAGCTATTTAAGGGATACTGTTTGGCTCAGGAGCAGTGTTTTTGCTGAGGAGGATATGGTATGGGAGAGGGCACATGGTTATAAATGTGAGCATAAGGCAGGAAAAAGGGACAGGAAAGTAGCAGAAAGTAAGTAGGACTCCAGTTAAGAGTGGAAAAATTTCATGGACTGGAAGGGAGGAAAGTCAGGGCATAAATTCACTGTAAGAAAAGGGAGGTAGAGAGTGAAGGAAGAGGGGAATAATGGTATGTCAAATAACATGAGGAGCTGTAAGGCAGCTTAGTAGCAGCTGTTGCATTTTCAATAAACTATTTTCATTTGCATGGTTCACCTTTAGGGCACATCACTTCCCCACACACTCAATGCTCTACAAGAGCTGAAGTAACAGACAGGAAGAATCTCACAAGATCTAGGGCCACAGCTGAAACAGTATGTGGGTTAAAGCAGCGATGAGTCTTACCTCACTGAAAGGACTGGGCATGGCAGAGTCTACACTAACGAAAGAGTCATCCCCATCAGCAGACAGGTTGGAGTTATCAGCTGAGGGAACAAATGGCATCACAAGGTTCATGTGCTCTTTCTTTCTCTTTCCATCCAATTCATCTTCCTTCTTCTTCTGGAATGAATGAAATAACACCAGGAATGAAAAGGCAATAAAACAGAAGAATGGGAACATGCAACCCAAAATCTCAAAATCTAGTGCTGTATTTTAACTCAAGGAATGCCACATGAAGAATTTTCCAAAACAAATTTCTGAAGGATATGGTAACAGATCCCTTAAATGTTCCTTCTTTACATTTCAGAAGGGTTTTGTTTGTTTTTCTTCATAAAATAACTGGAATGATGGAGTATTACTCTTACAAAATTACTTTTATTTCTAGTACCTTTTGGAGTGAGCTTGAAATTCTTTACCATTACACAAAATTCCTATTAATTAATGCAAGGCCTCCCTGTCTTAAAAACTCAGAATTTTCATAAACTGGTTTTAGGGATACTCTTTCAACGAAGTGATCTTCCAGTTCCACAGAAGGCTCATCGCCATATGGGTTTAATCTTTGTTTGGTGCTTCCTTTACATTCCCCTTTTGTCCTTGCAGAACAAAATCTTGATAAAGTCACCAATTAAATGATCAGTTGATTGTCAGGTTTGCTTGGACAGGCAGTACATCCCTATTTTTGAAGTTGCTAATGACTAAAATACAGGTAACTGTGTTGCTTATTTTGTAATATCCCTCTTCTGTGTAAGGAATTGCCACAGATTGACTTTCAACAGCAAAGGCAAGAAGGTTTAGTCATTAAGACTGCCTTGGCATAAAATGTTTCCACATTCCCTCACAGTGATCCTGAAGCTCTTCTAGCTCTGTTACTGACACAGGCAACCTCTCTGTATCAAAGTACCTTCTCAGCATATTTTTCCCTTTTACGTTTACGTTCCTTCACACGATTTGTTTCTTCCTGCTGTCGCTTCTCTTCTTGACGCTGACGCACTGTTGGAAAAGAAATACAAAGCTGTCACCACTGAAATGATATTTCCTATGCTTTTTTGAATCTTACTAGAAGCTCTAATTTTAACAGAGCTGGGAAGAAAAGTCAGTTGTACTGAAACTAAAACACATTGAAAACATTACTCTATTAAAACTATTGGTTTCCAAGTCACTAAAGAGTCTAATGGAAATTCTTTCAAGCAACATGAAAGACTATGCCTCTAACTTCAAAAATATGATGAAATACAGCACTTTCCCTAATACTTTTCTTGTCATGACCTACATAATTCTTGTCAAAGCTCTGTCATTCAGGAACAATGTAATGATCCTGAATGAGTGCCAATAAAAACTTAATCACATTGCCATGTCTCATTCTGCACAACCTCATTCAGCTCAGCAGTGATATCAAACTAGCTTGTACTAACAAGAGCTGGCACTACAAAAAAAGACAGGAAACAGAAGTTGTTATCAGCAATACATGTGTTTGTAGAGATAAAAACACAGATTTCATAAGGTAATTGCTTATGGGGGAATTGCTGAAACAACAATTTCGCATACATTTCTTTTCTAGTTCCTCATCATCCAGCAGAAGGCTGACCACTTCTTTTGGCTTCAAGGTGTCAGGTTTGAAATTGCCACCTGAAATCACCATTCGTTGAATCTAGAAGGAAAAAATCAAGTGAAGAAAAGGAAAAATTAGTCAAAGTAGCCATGAAACATTTCTCATTGCCCATCACTGAAAACCAGCTGCAAAAATCATGCAAGTACATCTCTCTAAGTCAGACTAGATCCAATTCCCCTATCATACCAAAGTTAGTAGCAAAATTTCAGGGTATAAATCCTGAGATATAAAGCAGAAAATTACCATCCTTAATGGAAAGTTACATTTTTTTTTAAGCATTATGTAATACACTACAAATGATAATAGTATTAATTAATATACTGCTGAACAAAACAAAACAACAACACAGCAACAGCCCTCTCAAGTATAATTCACCCATTCAAATTTTCAAGTAATTGCACAGAGGATTATGAAGATCACATTCTTAAAGGATGCAACATTTGTAGTTTCCTTGACTGAAAATTTCATCTCCATCCTGAGTCAGTGTTGCATTTTAAGCAATTCACTCAGCCTCTATTACTACAAATATATTAAAAAACCCAAAAACTAAGAAGAATTGTAACTTAACAGAAGAGAACAAGCTTTAACGTAAGGCAATGTTTCAATGATTTGGATCACCACCAAAAGACTGCACCTCATTTTCAGGCTGATATCAGGTAACTCTAGTGCAGTATCTCAGAAAAAATGGCTTCAACAAGGGAAATGTGAATATATTCAGTTGCTGCAACATCATGAGCAGCATCTGAGTAAGACAAAAGCTAGAAGAAACTCCAAGTCCACAAAACATCTGAATGTTGTATACAGCATACCTATTGCTACCAAAAACATGAATCTCCTTAGTTATTTTCTTGCCAATAAAGTATCACGAGGTTTAAAGTTCCTAGTACATTTACTGCTTGATGCTGCAGGACACTGAGGTTTTCTGGCAACCCTCACACCTCAAATAATTTCCACTTGATTACCTTCCAAATGTCTTTTTAAAAAAATCAGCTGTTGTGTAACATGAGAGGAATCAGTAACTCTGACACAGCAAAGACAGAAACCCTAAAGAAGCCTGAGTAGTTTCACTGCAACATAAGAACTAGTTTTCATGAAGTCATACTGTAAATAATTAGCTTTGTTCCAGTTCATATAATGTCACTGGACTGCTGCTGTTAGAGACACATATTTGAACAAAGACACTTCCTTTTGCTTTCTGTGCTGTCTCCCTGCAGACATTTTCCTGTCTCTTTACTGACATTGATACCCTTCCTGTAACCCCTTGTCCCAGGTGAGTTCCTCATTCCCACCTCGCTCTTCTCCTTTGCCCGCTGCAGGATGCGCTCCTCAATGGTGCCTTTGCAAATCAAGCGGTACACGGTGACTTGTTTGGTCTGACCCAGCCTGTGGGCCCGGTCCATGGCCTGCTGGTCTACTGTTGGGTTCCAGTCACTGTCATAGAAAATTACCTGCAGGGCAACACCAGAAGGGTTAAATAGGAACATACATTTAGAGCACCTCGTGATTAAACAAACAGAAATCTGTAACAATAAAAATTCAGTCGTGTTTCACAGAATTACAGCCCCTCTGTAGGCTGTGTTAAACTAGCCTTGCCCGGTCCTTCCATTGTATTTCAAGTGAATTCAAACTAACTGACACTATGAATGTTTCAACATCCACAGAAGGTCTTTAATATCTTCTTAAACAGACCTGATTGGGAGGCACAAAATTCCTAAGTTTGTTATCACATTAATTCACTATCAGGCAATTAATTATAGACTAATCACATCATGGACACACTTTAGTGTTACTTGCCATCATATCAGAATTTCATGCAAAAAACTAATACTACAATTTTTATTCAAAACCTAGATAAAGTCTAACATTTCTAGTACTTTAACTATAAAAACCCGAAATGCCACATAAAATTAATATTGCACTATCACTCTAATAGTACTTTATGCACAATAAGCATCAAAACCAAGAGCATTTTAAAAAATTTTAGACAGCAAAATAAAGTATTACACAGAAAAACACAGACGTAAAAGTGCTCGTGCAAGGAGCCTGCCTGAGCTTCCATCTGTTTATTTCTTCTTTTAAACTCTGGAAATCTACAGATACTTGTTTTCTTCTGATTTCTTGTGACTGACAGCAAGACATGATAGGATTTTTTTGATTCAGAGATTTTTGGTTTTGTGTGACTACAGACTTGAGGTCAAATCTGCAAGCACACCAGGTGCAGGTTAGAAGTACAAGAATAGCTGTTAATGAAAAGATGAATGGCTCATCATTATTCCTTCCCTAGTGATTAGTGGCAGCTGCTCCAGAGAGCAAATCCTTGTAATTCACCTAAATCAGTCTGTCTTTACACCTCAGGGGAAGAAATTTATCCTTCCTGAGTAGCTGATCCTCAACTACAAATGGTTTCCTACTTTTGAAGGCATTGTTTCATTCCTCTGGGCACAGAAAAAGGGATAACTGATAACTACTCCACGGGTTCCTTTGCAACTGAACCTTAGGAGCAAAGGGTCATTCACAGAGTGAATGCTGTTTCATCTGAGTGTCATTTGCACCTGTAAACCCCTTCAGTAATCCAGCTCCTTTCTGGACTCTGGTACTGAAGTATGCGTGGAGTGGGAAGGAATTTTGAATGGTAACCAAAACCTGTGTACCAAAATGTCCAATATTCTACAACTCTATCATCAAGATAGTATCACATTGCGAGTAACAAAGTGAACGGGCTACGCAATTTCAAATTGTGAATGGCAGTACTAAAAACATTGATCAGTATGGGCAAGAGAGTGCCAACCTTCACACAGAATGACCGACTTTCCCACGTAAATTGTTACCAAATTTCACCTACCGTATCTGCAGCTGTAAGGTTAATGCCCAAGCCTCCAGCTCTTGTACTTAACAAGAACACAAAAATATCATTCCTGTAGAAGAAAGAGATTAAACCCCCTTATTTTGTGCATGAACAAGGAATAACCACAGAAGCAATTTTTTGACCCATCTGAAGCAATCAGGGCTATTTCTATTACTTGAACAGTCAAAATGCTTTGTGCAGTTCATTCGTGGTCAAAGGAAAAAACCATGAGAGAATGAAAGAAGGTAATCTACAAATGAGGACTATAATATTGAACATGTAACCATGTAAGCATTCAATTTGCAATAGCAGTTTATTAATCTGTATCAAAGCAAACAAGGGCTTCTTTATCTTGCCCACACCGGAAATAAGGTTTCATATAGACAAAGAACAATCTGTTTCACAGAACTGACCCAATGTTAAAGACATCTTACTTTAACGATGTTCAACTGATAAAAAATAAAAATAAAAGTCAAAACTCTGTAGATGCAAGTTTTGTTCTACATTTGGTGCTTTGAACAGAACAAACAAGGAGACAAGTCTATATGTAGCATGACCAAGTACTAATGAAAACTCAAGTGATAACAGCAAAATCAAAGTTTCTGCTGAGGTTGTGAACTGCAGTAGTGTCTCTGTAGGGTCAGCAGTATTTAGAAGTGTTCAACACCTTATGGATCTGTGAAGGCTGACACAAACCAAGCAGACAGTACACTAGTAAGGACTCCAAAGACACCGACACATTGTCCCTCTCGGCTTAAGAGAATATACAGGTTGCAATGCCACATCCTTTTGGTACCACACTGTCTGAACAACTTGGCAAATGTAAAATCAGTAAAGTACCAAAAACTCTTGCTGAATGAATGGGAAAGAACTAAAACCAAGCTGTCAATCTTCAGACTTCATCTGCAGGTAACAAAGCCAAAGGAGTCAACAGGTGCACTGAAGGTAATCCTTGGCCAGGTAACCCCTTCTCTTGTGACAATAGTGGGATGTGTGTACAGACACCTGAACATCCAGCTGTGAAATGCTTCTGCATGTGCCATGTGGGAAAGTGGACAGAGCCACAGACTACGTGAACAAATTATCATCCCACAGCCATATATTTTCAGCACCTTGCAAGGATATCCTGCAGAACAGTTTAGTCTCAGTCATGCTTTTTTTCCTGGAAATATTTCTCATACGTAAATCATATATAGGAGGAACTCAACTAATGTTTTAATAGGAATTCTTGTTTAGACTGGCTGACCTACATTTCAAAGGGATTTCCTGCTGAAATTTTTATTTTTCTTCAGTTGTTTTATTTGTTATTAAAAACAAATTCTGTTCATTAATAAAACCATTTTTTTAACTTCTTTTGGTTAAAGGACCTTACAACGGGAGGAAGCATCAGGATTCCAGGAGGACATCATAACCTGCAAGGAACTTATTTCTGACACCTGGAAAAAGGCAGAAGGAAAGGTACTCCATGGTCCTTCTCACTTACTTCTGTGCATGTTCAAGATCACTGGAAGATTCATCATTCCACACAGTCCTTCAGGACTGTCAGCCTCGTGAACCAGTGACCTGAAAGGCCTTGACTCCTATCTTCAGCTACAATACTTTGGGACCACTAACATAAGGAATTTTCTCAAATTTAGAATGTTGCTTTCCCCCTGCAATAAACAACTATCTATGAGCCTAACTCCACTGAAATAGGAGAGTGACCTTCTTACAAGCTCACATAAACATACAGGAAGGATAACCTTACTGTGAACTACCGTACCAAAATGACATCATATCAACCCATGCCTCATTATTAAAAGGAAACTTAATAACCATAAACTCAATTATTATAAGTAATGCACCCTGATTTGCTTATTAAAATTGTGAGGATCCATTTTGGTTTACTAAATAAGAAGAGTTACCCTACCTTTCTAGCTAATAAAATCCCCATTTTATTTTTTGTTATGTAGTTTAAAGTTTCTTAGTAAAATATGGTTATGTGGTTTGTTTTGCAGAAAACTATGTCACTTTCAATACTCTAGCATATGTAAGATTTTCAGTCTCATCTTTTTAGTGCCAATTGTCAAAACATTTAAGAACCACTGGACATCTGCTGCTTTTCTATTGAGCTCCTTTTTAAGCAACAGCCTATTTCCATTGGCAAGAAAGTACAATAAGTAGCTACACTAGAACTGCTTCCAGTACTCTTTCGCAGATTCATATCAACACCACTGACTACTGGTCAGCAAACCACCAAGAAACTGTTTCAGATAAATGAGGTCAATTTGATACAAGGAATGAAAAGTGCAGATTTCATTTATTTCCATTACATCTTACACCAATTTTCTAGGTACCTGTATTTTAGCACAAATACACCTTGCAAAATACATTACCTGTTCTGAAAATCTGCTACCATATCCCTTCGTTCAGAAATCTTTGAAGAGCCATCCAATCTCATGTAGGTATGCTTCCTATAAACCATGTATTCCTGCAAAGAACATGCACCAAAATAATACAGTTGTTCTTAAAACTGTTCAATCTTGATACTTTCAGAATCCCCCCTACACACAACAAAAGCAGGATTGCTAATTACAACAAGGTTCCATAAACATCATCAACAAATGTTCTGTAAGCAATACTTAGTAATAATACAATCCAGAAATTAAAGCTACTCAATCATGTCAGCTTCTGCATTTTATGTAAGAGATAAATGACAATGTCAGTTCAGAGTTGGGGATACATCTGTTGCACTGCAGATGTGGTATATGTCTTCTCCTATAAATAAAGAGGTAAACAAAAATCTCTAAAATTCGAAGTTTATTTCCACAGAGTCTAAATTTTTACTAAATCCCAAGTTTTTACTGTCCAAGCAAACCTTTCCAAACAAAATAACTGTACTTGCTCCTTGTTGATTTTATACCATTTGACTGGTGGTTTTAAAAACCTGGTGCTGTATAACGTCTGTCCAGGCTTTATCTCAGCAGTGAAGAGCCTGTGAATCTCTAGCATATGAGAACACTGAACATTACACCGGTGTGTCAGCCCACAGCTCCTGCCAAGCAGCGGAACTGAAACCACTGCCTGAGACACAAATCAAATGGCATCAGCTAGAAATGTTGTAAGGAAAGGCTTTTTCCACTGAGACACATTTTTCATGCTCTAAGGTTCTCAGCATTTTTGATACCTGTGCAATTATCAATAAAATCTGAATTACATACAAAGCTCAAATAACCACAGAGTTTCTCTGGAAAGATATCCTCTGGGATGCTTAAACAATGGGATCTTGGCTTGGCTGACAAGATGCAACACCTACTGGCTGCGTGAATTAGGTTTAACCATGCTGGTGCATGAGTCTTTTTGAGTTGCTGTGAGTGCAAATGAAGACAGAAAGGAACAGATAGTGCTTTAGCAGCAAGAAGTGTTGTATTCATCTTGCTCCAAGACACAGTGCTAAGCAGACACAGAACTGATGTGCTGTGAAAAGACATGGCAGTGCTTGCACTCTAATGAACTTTCTGATAGTTATCACATCCTGTTCTCCTTTTCACCTATCCTTCAGGGCTCCTGATCCCTTTGTGTTCTGCAGAAATGGTGAAAGAGCTGCCATATTATAAGGAAACTAAGAAAAAGACTGAATGTCCTAGAGTGACTTTATGATGCTTGTATCCCCAACTGTCTGTTCTGTTTATGCTGGATATTAAGTTCTGCACCTTTAAGACTGGTTCTGAGAGCAAACAGGAAGAAAAATGATGCTTCCTGATGCAGAAGAAGCAAGCTTCAACATGAGGCAGACGAAAGAGAAAATCAGGTAAATGAAACAGTGTGGAAATGGCCAAATCCACACTTGGACTACCCCTATGAAACAGAGCTCATGGCTAGTAGGATTTCTGGAGTACAACAGCAGTTCAAAGTAGAGAACAGCTCCTTCGCCACACAGATGAACAAATCCTAATTAACTATTAATTTATTCAATTTCTATGATGGGTTTCTGTCACCAACTAAAACCAGAGAGATAGAGTTGTCAGTTAGGTACTATACCACCTTTTCTCCAGATTAGATCAATTCTTTTACTATTATCTCAAGAACCTTTTCCTTTCACTTTTTTGTTACTGCCTTTATCTGCCTTTATGATGATTCAACCTTTTGACCTTAATTTAGTCTTCCCTCATCTGTTAACCATCTTTTCATTATCTGTCTTCTAAACAAACTTCAGTACAAAGAGAGAACAACTTCTTTCATTCCATCAGGTGCATTTATCCTTATTCAAGACTTCAGACATTTTCACAAAGGCACAAAGTGCAAAAGAACAAGTTACTGTACTCCTGCAGTACTGGCATTTATTCCCCCAGGTCTGCAAAATAGCTCTGTACATTAGCCCTTAGCTAACCATCTAACATGTTCTGGTCTGCCTCCATCCACCTTCCTCTGATCAAGGTGGATATTCACAGTAGAGTAACAGTGTCCATATGAAACACTCTTTTGCCACAAATTGGTTTTGTGCAGGACTTGCCCAAATATTAACAGTACACTCTCTCAATTCAGAAAAAAAAAGTTTAAAAAAATTCCACATTGCAATTCATACTACACTGCTCAGCAGTTCAGTGTTCTGACCACTCATAGAAATGGCATTTTTAGCTAAAGAGAGAAACCTGATGGAAAAGAAGATATTTAGAAGTAAATATACCTGGCCTCTACTGCAACTGTGGAAGGCACTTGATGCCTGCTCGTTTTTCTAGTTCCCCACAAGGAATGATAGAGTGGAGTGGGGGAAGCCTCACAGGGAGGCTTCAGGTCTCATAGAGAGATCTTTGTATTAGACCAGCTTGAAAAATCTACCTGCCAGTCTTGTTTAGTGTAAGGGGTCACCAAGCCAGCAGAAGGATCAGTCTAAGACAAACAATGAAACTCTTGGAACAGAGCACCTACACAGGAAACAAACAACACACAGTGACCTGAGTACGGTAAGAATGCAGCAGAATGCAGCTGCTAAAGCCAGTGCTCTTCTGGGCTTCCACACTGATACTTTCTCACGAAAATGTTTTCTCTTCATATTATTTCACAGACTAAATTGAGTACTCCTATGTTTTCACACAACTCATTAACTTTTGGTAGAGTGTAAGCAAGATGTTTTACTTCATGCAGAACATAATTCAGCTCCTCATCTCATGAATACAATCTGATCCCCACTGAAACCATAAACAATTACTCTTACAGAAGAAAGAAATCACATGGAGAAAAACAAACAAAATCTTAAAAAGTGTAAGAGACACATCTGCATGAAAAAAAATACTGAAATTATAATTTCTCCTATTCTGTTGAAAGAAAATAATTTTCCTCTTTGTATTTATATCTGCCATTTTATAATGGCTGAACTACGCAGCAGCTCTTCAGCTGAAGCTACATAAAACAAACATGGTTTTACAACTTTGTAAACAATGTGCTTTGTGCTCTCTGCCCTGCACAGATTAAGTTAGCACAATATATTCCAAATACTGCTAAAAAGGACATCCTGTGATTTTTCATATTCAAGCAGGCAGATATATGTTGACAGATAAAAAAAAAAGTATCTACAGATATATAGCTTTTGTAAGCATTTTCTTATTAATTGAGTTCTTGATTTTTAGCTTGCTTAACTTCAGCTTCTGTTATTTGAGTGGGGAGAAAGAAAAACAGATGACTTAGTAGGTGGCTTATTTGGATAATAAAACACAAGTGAAGTTGACCATTCAAGAGATGGAATAGCAAAATGGTGTGCTCACAAGCCTTTCAAATGGAACGCTAAGAGAAAAGACAGAAGCACTAAACAGCTTTATGAGCTTCATGGTGTAATGCAGGGTATCAACAAACCTACACCATGTCCAATGTTTGCCAAAAAAAGAGGCATATAAAGCAATGCTAGGCAAAGTGCCAACACACAGAATTGCAGCCGTGCAAGTTCTGTTTTTCCTCACAGCAGCAAAAACAAAATTCAGCTTGTGATTTGTTATTGAACTATTAACTGCTGACATTAAAATACTCTCCTGTTCATACAGAACTCATGACTTAGGCAGCTATTGATTCAGAATTCTCACTTTTTCTCTTCAGTTTATTGTGGAGAAGACAGTATCCTACCCTTTGATATCATGGCTACTCATCAAAAAAGATTTATTTTTCCTCTTCAGAGGCAGAATGTTTGTTTTTGAATTATAAGTTATGACTTCATTCCTTACTTCTTTCCTATCCCATATGTCAGAGAACCTCTTAATGTTTACAAAACTTCTGCAGAGGAATCAGGTATTAGAGGGAAATGGTAAGAGTCTATGAAATTACAAGCAACATACTGTAAAATCTACCACTGTTCTCATCCTTCCTTCAAATAAAAGGGCATGTTGGCACCAAATGAAAAAAGAAGGAAGAAGTTCAAACCAGAAAAAGAGGATAATTAAGCCACACAACCCCTTGCCACAGAGCAGTGCAAGTGCCAACACCTAACAAGTGTCTTGGGTTATGTAACCAAAAATATGTGTATTCTATTTCATCTGTTGAAACCAGCTGGGGAGATGGTTGTTGGTTTTTTTTCCCTTTATCTCTTGTAACTCCAGGGGGGAGGAGGGCAGATGCCTTCTGATAATAGGCCAGGTGTTAAAACCAGGTGGGGCAGTGTTTCTTATCTCTTCCACCACTGTCCACCCTCTGGGGAGGATATCTTCTGTTAATGGGCCATTAAGGCTCACCACTGACATGACACATTACACCATCCCACTGTAAGATGCTCTACCCCCTTGGGGAAGCCAGCTGTTCCTACCAAGATAAAAACTGAGCTGTAGGAACACCAAGCATCCACTTTCCCACTGTATTCTCAGAGGAAGACTGGACTCACCTCACCGCCACTACAGGACCATCTCTACTCCAACAGAACCACATCTGTCACTCCAGGAGGACTTGACTGGACTGCCTCCAACACCCTGACAACAGGGTGCCAGGCCATATTCCTGACTCCATCAGGGTTTTCTAGGACTCTTGTTGGTTTGCTTGCTTATTTTTTTTTGTATTACTGCATTTGCATTTTTAATATTCCTAGTAAGGAACTGCTACTCCTATTCTTTTTTTTTTTTTTTTGCCTGAAAGCTCCTAATTGCAAAACTATTAATTTGGAGGGAGGGGGCTTTACATTCTCCATTCCAAGGGAAACTCCAGTTTTCCCTGACAGATACCTGTCTTTCCAAACCAAGACACAAGGTGTCAGGATGCAAATGAACAACTTCATGGAAGAAGAATCCACATTGGACTACTGTTTATATAGGAAGCATACTTTGTTCAGAAATCCCTTGAACTGCAAACTGCTGGAAATTAAGGGAGTAAGGGTGAAGTACCACTACTCTTGTGCATTTTCCCCATACCATCTCCTGTTATACACTGCTATCAGTAGAACACTAGGTTGGACCTTTGGTCTAACTTTCTATGGCAGTTCATATAATTCATATTAATGCACTAGCTGGGTATCCTCTGATATAGTAATTTTATGTCAGGTTTCCTGGATCCAAATCATTGTACTTTCTCCAAAACAGTGTTGCTGAATCTCCACCTTCATAATTTGTCAGCTATAGCTCTCCTACCTCCAGTAAGTCAATCATCCGTGTCATCTGCGAGTAAATGAGAACTCTGTGTCCTTGAGATTTCAGCCGTGTCAACAGAAGATCAAGAGCATGAAGTTTTCCACTGTCAGTGATCAGACTCTCTTTATCTAAAAAGAAATGGAAGAAAAGCAGGTAACTAATAAAGCAAACCTGGATACATGCAACAAATTATCTTTTAAGTTTTCCTAGCACTTCACTGCATTACAATAGCTGAAGTAAGGAAGTGTGATGGAATAAACTGTAACATCCCTTCTGGCTGATACTTAAAATCACAATGGTAACAATATCTTTTGTTTGCTGTGATGGGATCATATGTATATGCTCTACCTGGCAAAATCTCATTATAGACTGATCTCAAGTACATGCTCAATCCTTTTTTTGGACAGCCATATCCCTCATCTAAGGTTTTATTCTGAGCAGATCAACAAGCGCTGTATGCCCTGACACTCGAAGAATTATTTTCCAGTTCACACATGAAAATGCTGTCCTTTGCACATTGGCTGCTACCTGCTGCTGAGCTTTAGACTTATCCTCTGCAGATCAAACCCGTCACTGTCCCAGAAAACAACAGTTGTCTAAGTCACTGTAAGCAACAATCTCCTCACAGCACTGCCTTGTTCTTCTCTGCCCTCTCCTTTTTTTTTTTTTTTTTCCTTTGTTTTGTTTAAGAAATGTTTCCAGATGGCAATCTTTTCAGTCACTTCAGATTTTATACTTCATGTCCTCTTTATTTCAGCACTGCTCATGAAGTATTTTTCAGGAAGGAGATCTTCCTGTTTGTACATTCTGTACATAAACTTCAGTAAACAATACTGTTGAAAGAGGATGAAGAGAAATTTTCTTCCAAAAAATTATCTGTTGGAAAGGCCATTGATGATGCTCTATTCCTCTGGATGTCTTAGGTTTACAGCCAAAACGGAAAGCTGACAACTGCAGATGGTGCAGGCTAGTACATAACCCAAACATTTTCAACATGTCTAGCAGGTAATGTTCTCTAATGTCTAGCAGGTAATACTTTTGCACACTTCCTGCTTCATAGAACGAATTAACGCTTGGGCTGAAGAAAATTCAGCTTTCTGTAAGGTAGTTAAATGTCTTGCCCAATATCCCAATTAAAAAAAAAAAAAAGTTATATAGAAAATTAATTCTTTCATCTGAGCACCATGCATTTTAATGCAGGTTCATACTAGTAGAAGAGAGGATCACAGATCATATAACAGCACTCCTAAAAAGATCTTAGAAGCACAGCAGGCAACACAGTCCATGAGTACCAAAGTGATGTGGTACGTGTGCAGTGATGTGGCAGGGCAGTAAGCAATTCCTGCAAGTACAGCTACAGGCTTGCTGAGAAAAGCAGGAATGCAGTTGCTCTCTTTCAAAAACATCTTTAGCTTAAATATAAATAATGGATCTGATGTTGGAATCTACATCAGAACATCAAAAAATGCAACCAACCATCTCCTTTCTGAAATTCAAAAAATTGGGAATTTCCATATGGGTTAAAATAATTAGCTGTTCCACTTTCTCCATAAATCAATGCTGTGAATGCTCTCTCCTATGGTAACTTTAGAGCCATGCACCTGCAATTCACTAGCTGAGAACCCCAAACAAGAAAGGTCTGCTCATTCTTGCATGTCTGCCTATCTAGATAGTGACTGTTTTCCCCCTTTTTGCTCTTCCTTTTGGCAGTGAGGATCTTGCTCTGCCTGGGGCAAGTACCACATCATCGCTTGAACTGTTAGCAACTACCTTAGGGAATCCATAAACTGGAGAGCTGAGCCAAGGAAATACTGTATGGAAAACTCAAGCCAACACATCAGGCTGGCTCTTAAATGTAATATAATGTATAATGATGCACTCATCCCTAGGACAGCATTCAGTCTCAATTACATATAAATCATTAATAGCATCATGCATTCTTCTAAGGAAAAGCAAATTTTCAACTTAGGCAATTAAGCAAAATAAAAATGACTTATAGTTAGTTGATTTTAAGATACACCTATGGAAGCCAAAACCTCTGTACAACAGCAGTGTTTACTCTTTATACAAAATATTATTATCTCCTTTAATTATAAATACAGCCATGACATTCTGCTTTCATTCCAGTTGGTCAGCTTGCTTTTTCAGAACAAGTTCTATTGAGTGAAGCTACATGGAAAGTCTAGATAGACATGACAAACCAACGTGATTATTAACCAAAAATTATCTAAATGGAAGAAAACTCAGAACCAACAGGGTCTGTTCAAAAGTCAGTGGTGACAGGATCAGATTAACATATTAGCAAGTTTACAAAAGCAAAATCCTACTTTTTTTAAATAAAGGCATGAATAGGTAGAATTAAGCTTTGCTAACTGGAAATGATGCATGTCCTTTGCTGCTGGCTCCTGAAGTCTCCATTGTGTAAGTTACTATTTTTAAATTGCAATGAAATGCAAATTACAAGTAAAGAATTTATTTGCAGATGATCTGAAAAGTTAGCAACTTGTTAACAGTTCATAAGTCATCCAATATCTTAGCAGCAGAGCAGACTGCACTGGTGACAAAGTTTTTGAGGGTTTTTTTAGTAGAGCAAAACAGTACTAACAAAAAAGAGATTTATTATCTATGGAAAAGAAAATAATTTGTCCTTAACCTGGCACGTTTAAGCATGATATCCTAATGCCATTGTGTTTTCCAGAATCGAGTATTTTTCCATGCTGAAAGCCTGCCATCTAGTGCTTCAAACAACAAATTTTGGAAAATGGTAACAGCAAATGTACTTTACTCATGCCATCTTCAGAAAACACCAAATTATTCAAAAGAGAAAAAAATTCCGTGTCTTCCACCTCTAGATTATCTCACTTTTATTTCTAATTTTCTCTTACCTAGGAGAAGAAAAATACAAACTATTACTTTTCTAAAGGAGATTTACAAAATTTGCAGTTCTATGTGTTTTTACTTTCAATGATCAGCAGCAACTTCAAATGAAAAATTCTTTGGTATTTTTTGTTGTGGGTTTATTTTGTTTTGTTTTGTTTAAAAGGAACTTTTAAAACTTGAAGTCAGGAGAGAGAGGTCCTGTATCGCATTGTCAAAGAGCTCTCTCTACGACACAATTTTTGGGTTCTCCAGCACGGCATAAAATAAACAAGAAAAATTAACCAGACCAAATGGCTTTCAGTCTGAAAAAAAACCAAACCAAACTGCCTCCAGCCATGCTAGGATATGGACATAAATTATCTACAAGGGGATACAGTGGGCCTGGGAAGAATAGTTACAAATGATTATGACTCAGAATAACCTTTGTCAGGAGCTCTGGCTGATGACTGTAGCTGGGCTCAGTGCTCTCTGGAGAATGAGAAAAAGTGCCTCTGGACATGCAAAAAGCAGAGGAAAGAGAGATAAAGCCTGGGTTCCAGTTGACACCCCTGGTTCCCCTCCTGACTGCACAATGGGGTCAGTGAGGAGCTAGCTGGCTCTCACAGTAAACAGCCAGTGAGGCCGGTGCTTTTTATCGATACTAAAAGGACTCAGACACTTCCTGCCATTTAATCCAGGACCATTTTTCTTTCAAAGAACAGGAAAAACCTCAAGAGATTCCCACAGTGATCACAGCTGAGCCTGCTGCCAGGGTACTGGGAACACCGAGTCTGGGAGAGGAAAGATCAGGGTTTAGGAGAGAGAGAGGTGTCCCCCTTTTCTTCTTGCCACCTATTTTACCACAGACCTTCACAGCAACTGCTTGACATTTGCTAAACTTTAGCCTTGCAAACTGCTCCTTCAGCAGCACATCACTCACTTTCTGTAAGGTACCGTGCCTGTTTCTGCACCTATGAACATGGCTGTCCTGTTGTGGTGTGTGCCCTCTCCTCTTAGAGTATGTTTAGGTTTGAATGCTACTTTCCTCTTTATTAAAACACAGCTGTACAAAACGACTTTTTTACCCCACTTCTAGGTAAAATTTTTTACCCCACCTTCCCCAAAAAATTCTGTTGTGCTTTGACAGCAATTTGCCTAACCTTGCATCTATTCTTTCACTTCTGAAAGCTTCTTGTACCCTACCTTTATTCCTCTAAATTTTTTTTCTGATAACAAAGTCCCCATCTTAAAATGGAAGTCTTTCAAGAGAATGCAGCCTTGTCTCTTTTCTGCATTTCGCTATCCATGTCCTCCATCTTAATTTATCTCTTCAATACTTTCCACTTTTCTACTAGAGATTCACCTTATTTTTCCAAATAACTGGCAAACAATGAAGAGAATTCCAGAAGAGATTATAAAATCATCAGCTATGACTGAGTATTAATCCAGTGCAAGCTCATGAAAAATGGCTTTTCTGTTACTTAGGTACAAATGTGCATGTTCTTCAAATGACTCCAAACACTGAAGAAGGTACCTTCTTAAACTGGACTGTAGCAAGCAAAAGGCCATCTTCCTTTTACTGTACTAACTTCCCCTGCCAAACATCCTTGACCCATAAAGGTCTGGGAATAACTTTGCATCTGGCAGTGTAAGCAGTTTTTCCTCTTGGCTATCTATCAGATCTCTAGTACTTTCTGCAAAATCCTGCTTGCTGCTCAGGACCATCTTCTGACAGCTAGAGTATGTCTGGCCCATGAAAGTCACCACGGCACTGGCAACCAAACCCTATGAGATCTTGGATTACTTTAGTCTTTCTAAGAAAAAACAAAGTACATTTATTTTACTGCTACACTGGTACCTTTTTCCCACTTTACAAGGAAATATGAATAAGTCTTCTTTATCTTAATCAAAATTCAGTAAATCCTTCATGCCTTATTTTCCAAGCCAAGTTCCTCTGAACTTGGTCCTCAAACCCATCTGTCTCATGCTACAAGCAATTTTAACCTTTTCACTAGGTAGACCAATAAAAGATTATTTAGGACAATATGAACCTCATCCAACACCTCAGGAGACAAGATTTGTCTCTAACTTATTGTGCAGTCCTCCTATCTCCAGGCTCAAAACAGTATCTGGTTGTGAGAGCAGCCTCTCGTAAGCAAGTCTGTCTCTTTACAGTCACTTGGAGGATTGACATGCAAAGAAGGGTTTGTAAGCATTAGAAAAACCTGTATTAGATTTTTTTTTGGTATCCACTTCAACCAGAGGATGCAAAATCACAGTGTATTTCACGATACCGGGGTTAACTTTCACTCAGGAGGAAAAAACAAACACACAACCATCCCCAATCCCTGAAAAAGCCCACAACCAAGCATAAATTACCACCAAATAACAGATGCCCTTATTTATCTCATCTCCATTCCACTACAACCTCCAAACTCACCTGGTATCCTGATAAAAGACCAGCCGTTCTGAGGCCTGATCCCTAAAAGCCCTCCTGGATGCTCTGGGAAGAACTGGGAGCTCTGCTTCAGCCAGTCAGCTGCCAGCTCAGGGGATCCATGCACTACACACTGCTTTGCTTCCAGACTTCCTCCTTCCCGGAGTGCCCTGCGCTCGTACTCTGCACTTCGGTCATTGCAGTAGAACTCCAGTGGCACCGCTGTTACCTACAAGTAAAACAATAATAATCAATATTCTTGTTCACATTTCTCCCTGTCCCCAAATCCCCAGCTCAAGTACCCTACCACGGGATCAAATTTTAAAAGTCAAGTCATTATGAAATGTAGAAACAGAAAACAACGTTTGGTTGGGCTTAAACCAAGTAAAGATGAAACATTTCTCCAGACCACAAAAAACACCATATGAATGATCAGGCACAGAAACCTGCCTTTTGATAAACTATGCCTTGTGCCAACTGCTACACAACTGATAGCAAAGCTAGAAGAGTAATATCCTTGCTCTACCTCTTCTTTTGCCAAGATTTATTTACTTATTTTCAGTTCCACTCTTCACAATCAAGTATTTATCTCCTTAGCAGAAATGACACATTGTCCTTAACAGAAATTCATGTGATAATTCAAAATTAGGGAGATCCATAAATTGGAAACGGGGGGAAAAAAGGAATAGCATATTTCTTTGGTTTCACAGCTGCTTTGAACAAAGTGGGCCACAGAAATAGTGCTCTTTTTCTTGTGGCATTCTATAACTCCTATGCCCTACTACCTGTTTCAGTATGTACAACCCAGCTGGACAGAGCAGTGTTGCAAACACGGGAAGTGTGATTTCATGCCATGTGAGCTGCTCTGGAACAGCTCCATCAGTTTAACTCCCCCTTTTTTGCCCCATCCACCCAAATCTGTACAGAGTGGAAGGTGACAAGAGCCAAACAGCTGAATGCCAATGGCTGCAAGGTGCTCAAAAAAAACCCTCTGCTCCAGCAGATAAGGATGGATTTTGTAAAATCTGCAGCTTTCCCTTATCTCTCCCTTACCACGGTAAAGGACATCAACCAAAAGTGAAACTGAGCCATGATACGCAGCAGGACAGACTGCCCTGCTGGATTTAACTTCAGATACTTCACCAGGAGTTAAACACCATGATCCAAAGTAAACACAATGACAACACTTCAACGCAAATATAAATGCAAAATAATTCACTGTCTAGTGCAAGAATTAAAAAAAAAACCAAAAAACCAAAACAAACCAAAAACAACCAACCAAACAAATAAAAAAAAAATTAAACAAACAAACACACACAAAAAAAAAAAAAAAAAAAAAGAAAGAAAGAAACAAAAAACACAAAAACCAAAAAACCCCAAACACCACGACAAAAAAAACCTACAAAAAAACCCCAAGCAGATTACCAACTACTTTCTACCTTTTTGAATGCAAGTATATTTTGGGAAATCGTTCTAGGGTGTTTACAAAAAATATTTATAACCAAGTTTACAAAAGCTAGTAAAAGCTTTTACATACTATCTACAGACTTAACGTGTTATAAACTCACACAGAAATGGAAATAAATTTTACTATGAAGACAACCTTACAGTATGGGCTAGTAACAGAGAAATTTGAAATGCCATGACAATTTCTTCACCAATATAAGAAGCAAATGTATCATTAATTTAGAAGCCATTGCTGCTTTTATTTCAGAAGTACAATGAAAAAATCCCCCATGTACAGTCACGTGAGTTAAAAACATTGTCATGAATCCTAACAGTGTGCAAAATGACATTCCCTCCAGGACTATGGAAAGCAATGTAACAAATGAACAGAGAAAATCAAGCTTGTGAGAGTTTTCACATTTTAAATAGGTAAGCGGGGCTGCACAGGAAGAATCAGTACAGGAGCCTATAGGTTTTCATGGTGAACAGTAAGCAGCAGACTTCCTGCAGAATTGAGATGGGATGGGAATTAGGGTGATAATGAGACAGTTGAAACACTAAACACAATAAAAGAACTATCTTTCCATTGTGGATGGAAAGCTTCTGTATTTGAAGGGGGTTTAAATTTTTGTTCCATCTTACTATGCTGTGATGAAACTGCTACATATTGAGAATAATACATACAATGTACCATGCAGATGAAAATACTTTAACAGCTTATCTAAATGATAAGCAATGGATAGTTTAGTTATCACCAGTTTAAAACACTGCACTTTAGAACTGTAAGGTAAAGAGAGCAACCCATACCTGAAGACTGCCTGGTACCTTAGATGTTGGCTCTACCTCTGTGAACATTTGACAGCTAACTCAAAGTAACAGGTATTAAGCAAGGTTTCCTAGCTGGAACTGTGGCCCATACCAGTTTTATAGGAGCTGTTCTCATAGGAACAAATAAATCTCATAGAGACTTCTCTTTACAAGGGCCAAACAATTGTTTAAACAGATTAATGAGCACAGTTGTAGTACGTAATTAAAAAAAAAAACCCAAACCAAACCAACAAAAAAGCACACACAACCTTTGCAATAATGGTAAAGCCATTGCTTTCCAAGATACCAAGAGCTATTTTAAAACCTGTCTATGGGTCTTACACAGCTGCACAAAACACTGCAAAGTGAAAGGGGCTGTGTTAAGACTTTGAACACATTTCCACTGCCTAAAAGGTACTCTTCGAGTTGCTGTTGTCCTGTACTGCCACCTGCAGTCAAAGCATAAACATATACTTCTTATGACCCTTTGCGAGAAAGGGCAAAACCTCTTTCAAAATACAAAGAATTCAAAATGCAAGCAAGTTCTGCCACCTGAACACTGCTATAAAGCACAAATGACGGTACAGACTTAGACTGTTTAAGAGACACTATTCATCATCACATTTCAGTTCATGTTTCTATACCCAACAGACTGGAACAAATATTCTTCAAGCACAGGCAACTTGCCATACTGATTTCCAGGACCTAGATTTTCCACCCCTAGGACAGGCAGCCACTACACACAAAACAGAGCAGATCAGCTTCTGACACATATGCATATCTTACCTACTGAAAAGAATACACAGATTTGTGCACTAGGATTTTTACAAGACAAAAAAAGTCAGAAGATTCTACAAGCCATGTTACAGTAACATCTCAACCTAAGGAAAAGCTAGTAGGAAACAATCTTGAGACAAACTCTGTGTGCCTCAGTGCTATTTCTACATTAACAAGAACTAATCTTCCTACATATCCTGGGCAAAACTGACTGACCTCAGAGGACCTAAGAATATCTTTACCATCAGTTCCTTTTTTTAGAATGCAGGCACATATTTTTAGGGTAGACTCCTATATCTTTTACATGCCCTTACAAGAGAAAACAACACTTTTCTGAAACAGACAAGAAAATTCTTTCACTGAAGTTTGTTCACTCTCCTCTTCATTTTGTCATGGCACATTTTCTTCAAATTGTTTTTCCCTACAGGTTTGTTTTTGTGGTTTTACTCATAACAAAAGGTAGAGCAGTCCTTAGTACTAAACCCTCTGTCACACATTATTGTCAAACTGATTGATTCTAAGGGTCATGGTTCAGAAGTACATCAAAAATACAGTGATTGGGATGTATAAATGCATTTCCACCCTAAATTAAAAAACTTAGTTTAGCCATGGCAATTGTAAAATGCATCCTGCATTTATCTCCATGCAAAGTTAACCTTTCAGACATTGTGAGATGACCAAAATTGTTTCATACCATATTCCAGTGTGTAAGAAATCTACTGAAATTAAACCAAACAGTATTACTCAAAAATTAATTAATTAGCTTCTTAATGACAGTGCAAGATCCATCCATCCCCCAAGTTATGTTTTTTATGATTGAGACATGTCTGTACTCATGCAAACTGACTGCACTGATAGAAGACTGACCCCCTCCCCCAGCTGCTACACAAACATAGGCTCCTATTTTTATCATTTGCTCCATTAACTTCCCAAAATTCAGCACAGGTCAAACAACAACAGAAGGCTATAGTTTCTGGGAACATATGTGCTCTTTCTGCTCTTTCAGGTCTTCTACACTCCTGCCAAAATTTTCTAACAAGCATAAAATTAAGTCTTTGTACTCCTAGAAACAAAAAGCCACGTGTGCACTTAGTAATTTTTATATATCAGCCAAACCAAAACAGATAACTTTTATTCACTAGAATAAACGTCAGATACGATTTCTTCTTGCATTTCCCTTCATTTGTAGCCTTCTAAGGCCCTCTCCACCTTTTCTGCTGGAGAGGAGCAATTCAGCATATTCTTCATCCATGATGCAAATTTCAGTACAAAGAGGGACAAATCAAAGGAATGTGAAGGCGAAGTGATTTTCACAATTTACTCTCCAGTGAGGCAGTACATTGCAACAGGGAGGTGACGTGACTGAGCAGTTCCCAGCTCCTAGAGCTGCTGACACTGATGAATTCAGCTTGAGCAGCGGCAGGTAGGTAATGAGCTTGTATTTGTGAGGCCTTGCTTGCCATTCACCCTTCTCCAGATGCAAAAGTATAATTGCACATCATTTGATGAGGCCTACAGCAATAATGTCAACAGTGACTAAAGAATATGTATCTGGATGGTGTGATAATAAAATTGTAAGTTGTCCACTATGTCAAGACCCAACAACATGGAATGCAATAGCCATAGAGCTAAGAAGGTCTCTTGTGCCAGCCCAGGACACTTCAACTAAATTAATTTCAAAATTCATTTAATAAATGATGGACAACCTGATGCAGTAGCATTTAACATCCAAAAGACCTAGAAAATGCCAACTTGAGTAATCCTTATATACTGCAATTTGATGTTTTCTCTCTGAAGCATAACAGAGAAAACAAACATCCTTTTCAAAAAAGCATTGCTTCCCACTCTTCTTTTGTCATTAGAGTTGACCAAACAATCACCTCATTCTGTTCATATTATATCTAAATGTCCCCCTTGGATTATCAATTAGTAAGTTACTTTAATATCTCTTCTATAATTGCTTTAGGTATTAGGAGAGAAAGTGAAATCTCAGAACAATTCCTATTGGGTGCATCTTACAACTTTACTTTTCCCCTCAGCACACATTATAGTCACTTCCCCTACGAAAACCCCACTATTGAATACCGTAGAAAAAGGGCATCCTCGTAACAGTTCTACCCAACCAAAAGAGAGTCATATCTCATTGTGTTCCTAAGATACAATTCTACCAAGGCTTAAAGCACGATCAAAAATACATAATATCCAACACAACTTGGACTTACCCGTGGACTGGCTATGCACAGGAAGGACGGCAGCTCAGTCACCTGGCAGCATCGAACACATGAGGTAGCTGATCTCCTTCTGTATATGACATGGTCTGAATAGCCAGTAACTGCTTTACAGTGGCTGCTGAACACAAGGTTCTGAAAACAAAATCAAAACTCACAAGTTACTATGTCTGTGAAGAAATACTCTCAAATCTTGTATCCACCCATGACAAAGACAGATAAAGCACATTCTGTAAGTATTTGTCTTTGAACAGGGAAAACTCTACACATTTTCTGCAGCAAATATGTGAAGAATCTTTGTGTAATTATCAGAACATTCCAATCTGGAAACGTTTGCAATCCAAATAGATCATATCAATACTTGTCTTGATACTCAGCTGGAACCAGAAACAAGTTTTTCCACCTTTGAACCTTTTGACCTTAGCTTTTCTAATGAAGGAAGTCCAGGAATATTCTAGTAGGTCTGACCCCCAAGGTGTTTTCTAGGTACTCATTTATCTATTCTGAATTAAAATGAAATTTTGCAGAGAGAAAAAGTTTAAGAACTGAAATAAGGCTGGATTGGTACCTTTAGATTTGCATTTTTCCAACCTTTTCCTTCTTTTCTGTACAAAAGGGTTCTAAATTTTATCCTGAAGATTTAAAAAGTGCTAGCAGGGTTACACACATGAACAAACCCATGTTTAAAACCTGGAATTTGCCAAAATGTCCTTCTGATACAGAAAAATACACTGACTCAGAAGTGGGGACAGTACAGTTTAAAAGAAGGAAAGCTCTTTGAAGATGCTCAGCTCTACACAGAGAAAACCATAAGAATTAAATTTTCTTTGCTTGCATCAGTTATAGTTCCTTTTTTATTGTAAATATCTGCATCAATGAAATAAATGAAATAAACTGGTTACAGACTAAGCCATTTCTGCCACTTGACTTTTATTCTGACTCTTCTACATTCATAGAGATCTTTAGTTCTGTATTAGATTTGTTTCCTATAGTATGCAGAGCATTATTCTGCACTCAATAGGAAACTAGTAACAATTTTAGAAGCATTAAGAGGTGTACCTCTCACTGCCATAGGACCACAGGATGTAGCAATTCCAGCCCTTAAGTTCACTTAAGTAAAAGGTAAACAGGATCTCAAGTTTTGGTATTTTTCTGCCCCTGGTTCCTAATGCACCAAAAGTAATGGCATGCTACCTTCACTTTACAGAGCCTCCCAATTTTATGAAATCTCAGTGTTTGAAGTTGTAAACATTCAGATACATGACAGAACCAGACACCCTGTATAGTATGTCATACACTGGATATATGCATTTCCTCCTCTATATATAGAAGGTGAGAGCCAAAAGCTGACAACAGTCTTTCACTGTCACTCAGCAGAGCTAAAAAGCACAAGTCAAAGCTTGGCCCACACTGGATAATGTGATCCCAAAAACAGGCTCTTACTCAGCTGACAATTCTAATCAGTAATGCTGGCTTAAGCAACAACTGCTTCACGTGTTCACTCCAGTCTCCACAGAACCCCTTCTTGTTGGCCCAGCTGTCTGTATTCATTAAGATGCTGATCAAGATGAAAATAAACCCTTGCCCCTCCACTTCCAGTGAGTTTTGTGACATGCTTCACCACCAGGTACAACAGGCCATGTGCTGAAACAGGAGTGTGGGAATCACAGGACTGGGAATACATGCCTGTGGACAATGGATATGAATGCTGGTTTACTCATCTGAGAACCAGAAACAGTGGCAACAGAACACCAACACTGCTGCTGAAAATGGCAAGTCCCTTCCCATGAGATATTTGTGTCACTTTCTGTGCTAGTTTTGTGTCCTCTCCAGAAGCCTATCTAGCTACACATCTGATCAAACAAGAAGTTCAACAGTCATGAAAATACAAGGTTTTCTACAGTTGGCTCATCCAAGGATGTGTTGGGGTATGCCTGCATCAGCAGATGCACGGTTCTGCAGCTGAGAGTAAAGAAAGGAGGAGGAAGAGTGAACAACAGCTTTAGCTCAAAGCCCCTCTCTTCCCCAACCCACACTGAGAGTACAGCTGATTTTATGAAGAAGAATCATCATTGCAGGCAGCCACAAGAGCTTTCCAATAAGTCTTATCACAGCAAGCACTGACATACTGAGTGTGGCCCTGGTCAATAGAGAGATTTAGTAATTATTTCCTGGAAAGTCAGAATACAAGAAATGGATAGAGATGAAGTTAACAAACTGTAATTCCAAACCTATGCAAGTTTGTTACTTAATTCTCTTTTGAAAAACAATATCAAAGACCCATTCAAGATGACTTTAGGGCAACTGAAATACCTAAGAGGAAACATAAATAAAGCTTCAAGAAGGTATCCAAATTAAGAGAAAAATATTTGTACCCAAGCAATAATCTGGCTTTGAGTGCTAAATTCCTGTGTACAAACTATGCGCAGGTCACATAAGAAACATCCCTCTGAATTCTGACATATGCAGCTGTTAAGTATTCATGAATGGAGCAGTCACCAGATATAACAGGGACAGTGGAAACCCATCAACCCATCAGCTCCCCATCAACCACACACATGGAAAAGACTGGGTAAAGTTACAGAAATGAACACAGCCACAGCTCTGAAATGGCTCACATACTTCAGTACAACAAAGCCAAAAACCAAAGAGGAAGATTGCTAAAACCCACGAATGTACACATCTACTACAATTATGCAATCCAAAATAAGTCTAGAATTAGACTCTCCTATACTGCAATTTCAACTCCACATAAATATGGGCAATTGCTACCAGCATCTTAAGGTCATTACCACTCCTAAATTTTTTAGTAGAAATAAAGTTAGGAAAGGAAAGGAGAGAAGGGTTCATGTAAACAGAGCAGATTTTACACTAATTTAATGCATACAAATTAATACATATCCTGTGGTGGCACTGAACAGAGGCAATGAAGAGAACTCACATTCTGCAAGCAATTTTTGTATTTACATGATGAAATAAACGATTTTTAGACAAATGTTACTTCAATTTCAAATATATTAGAAATACATAGGTTTCTTTTTCTACTGACGTACTTTCATACTTTGTCTCTTCCATCAGAAATGCTGATCTGAGCAGTTAAGAAAAGCCTTTCCAGATTTTTACCATTTCCTTTTTCCTCTTTTCTCACCCTCCTCATTCCCTACATGTTAGCACCTTGTGAAGCCCAAGAGGAAGCCTTGGGGAATGTTATATTGAAAGCTTCTCCTGTTTGGCCTAAGGAAAAAGTTAGTTAATTTTCACTCACAGTAATGTGCAGTGCTAAAAGACAGGCATGTAAAGGGCAGTTTGTTTTTCAACTCTCCTTTAGGTTTTGCACTCCCTAACCACCCTTTTTTTTTTTTTGAAGGTGTTCTAAACGTAAGCTTTGCAAACAAAATTCGGTAAATAGAGCTTATTTTAAAGTGACTTCAGGTGATAATCTGTCTAACAGGCAGGTTAGAAAACAGCTTTAAAGTATCTGTCATAACTGCAGGGTTAGTCTTCCTTTAGATTTACTGGGGTTATCACAAATGCACTGTATCACACACTGATGAACTCTGCTCCTCAGCTGGCTGTTTTCTATGTTGAATGTAGTATTAGTTGAAACAGTCATTAATTACACCCAGCCAACAGCCCTGGGAACCCCTAGGACACAAAGACATCCTCAAAGAATAGAAATTATTTGGAGAAACCAAATTAATGTTTAAATCTTGGTAGACTGTGGTGTAAGTGGGTCTGTAGCCTATCCAAACGCTTTACATTTAATTGTTAATATTAAACCTACACATGCATATTCCACATCTTATATTTAAAGTAAATAATCTTAATCCATCTTCTATCCTTCAGAAAATGTAATGTTTTTAATTTTGATATTCATACACATCAAACCAAGGGGCTATGTAAGCACTTAGATCATCTTTCTATATACGTAAAAATGAATGCTACCTTCTCTAAATGCACACAATTTCTGATACCATCTTCTTTACTGCTACACTTACAACACCACACAAATTCTCCTTAACCACACCAACAAGAGGACAGAGCTACACTACAGTCTCAGAGATAAGCACTACAGGCACTAGAGAAACAGCTGACTGTAATCTCAAAAAAACTAACTGAAAGCAAATTCATATAGCATAGACATTTTATCAAGCTAGACACAGAAACAGAGACTACTGAAACACCAGCAGTGCCAGAGTTAACAGGCACACATTCACTTGGCTGGCTCTTTGTTTGATAACTAGGAGGACTCATTTTGTTGGCTTTGCTATTAACACTGCAAAACATGACACCAAGTCCAAGGTTGGTTTCCTACTGCTTATGCGTCTTCAATTTCAACTTCCTCTACACAATATTCAATTGAATTCTGGCTATCTCCTTTCCCCTTCCAGACTCATGAGCAGAAGCAATATTCCCTTGAGAAATTTGGCACGATGTCACTGTTTCAGAAAAGATTTTTTTTACTGCATATCTGCTAACTGCCCTAGATGCTTTCCTGACTCCACGCTAGCACTTTTGTGAACTTATTTCCCAGTGAACTGAATCAATGGAGCCTTAATCTAACTCAGGAAATCAACCGCATTTTAGTCACAAAAAGGCAAAATCTTCACACATATGCTAGGCCAAAGATTAACACAAATGATCTTGCGTTACACAGTAATTTGAGTACATCTGGATCTACCAGACAGCAGCAGAAGCAAACTTCAGAGTAGAAATACATCACTGAAAATGCTTGTCCAGCAACTATAAAACACTGTCAGGCTGGTCTCTGTTTTCTCCAGCTGCTGCAACAATGTATTTATTGAATTTGACAAGAAAAGAGTGGTTTCAGCCAGAAAATGAGCATTTTGCACATAAAAAATATTATGAAGCTTTTAAGCTTACATATAGGGTCTATCCCTGACAAATCATGAGTCTAGTTCTGTTGCTCCTGTATCTACTTCTCGTGCTCCAGTAATATTTTGAAGTCTCCCAAGTCAACTGACTTATTCATTATAGCAAGTTTTGAAATGCAATGCCACATGGGAAGGAGATAAGGTTTAAACTATTTTTCTGTTCAGCAGTCTAAAGTCTATTAACCGTATCTAAAAAAGCAGACATTATCATCCCATCATCATTTCCAAGTTTGTTTTCCCTGTTTCTTAAGGACAGAATGGTTTTCACCATTTCTCATTCATGAGGATTTGCTACTGTCTCCAGATTACAGAAACTTTGCTTACCTGCAGCAAAGTGCAGCTGTGCAAGTTAGGGAAAGAGAGTGGGAAATTTACATCAAGTAAGAAATCCCTGTTCCTCAGAAAACATGATCCCTGCTCTTTGTCCTCTTCAGTCTCCATCCAGGAGCGCATGTGATGGAGCCTGTACGATGCTTTCAGAGACAGGAAAAGAGCTAACCATCTGAAACAAAACACAGGAGGTGCATTTATTCACTGCTTTGGGAAAGAAAGGCTTGAATATATTTACAGCGTAACTCTATTTGACAGAAATGTGGGGGTTTTTTCCGAATATCGGGTGTACAGTGTCCTGCCTTAAAGAAAGTAATTTCTGCTAGACATCTTCAAATTATTCTTACTTCAATTTTTTCTAGGGTAGCTTAACTGAATGTAAGTGATTAAATCGGGATATACTTTGAAGCACTCAAACTAAAGTGGTCAGTTAGCCACTACTATTTAAAATTGCCCCAACTTCTCTGTAAATTATTCTCCATAGAAATTATTCATAACAACCTGTGTAACGAATGCAGAATTTATCATAAATACCACTGACACACATCAAGAGAAATATGAATTATGTTACTGAAGTGCAGTCAAGAAACAGTAATTCAAAATAACCAGAACAAAAAACAGTATTACTTACAAAGTCCTAAAGCAGAACATTTCTATTTCTTAATAAAGACTTACTGCTAGTCTCAAATTTCTTACAGCCACTATTAACTTGACTCAGAGTCCTTTACAGAGAACACTACAACTTAAAGGACCACCTCTCCTTACAAGACAATACAGTTGATGCTAAAAATCCACAGTTCTAAGCCTACACCTCAGAATTCCATTCCACATTAAGACAATATGGCTCAGGGCTGAAGAACAACTACCACAGCACAAGCTTATTCCACGTGTGTTTAAAACATATGCTCAAGTGCAACCAGTAAGAACTGCACTGAACTGGCCTTCCAAAGACTGGATTTTGCACTTGATAATGCCAGCAACCTGCAGCGTGACCCTAAGCGAACTCTCCTTCTGCCCTTTGACCATCATGTGTAATTACAATGTCAATTCTTTGTAACACAGAGTTTCTTGTGATAGGGGCATAAAAATTGCATTGCATAATGGTGCTCTATACCTGGAGGAACACTCTAGAAGTTGTTCTTGTATTAGATAATGATAGAGAGATGATAATATTAGGAGGCATAGAAAATGCAGGTTTAGAGAGGAATGACTGACATCATCTGTATTTCTCCTGTAATTACTAAGAGAAAAAAAAAACTTGTCCTCACCTGGCTAAATGTCCCTGATTCATAAGGTTTGCCATTTCTGCTGGAGAGACATCAATAAACCGGAGGAAAGAAAAACAGCTTTCTTCATTGATGCCTAGGTCACAGAAATACTGAAGTTAGGCCAACACATTTCACAGACACTCGTAGCTGAAAACTAAATTTATTTCATCAATTCAGGATACACATTCTATGACACATGCCAAATCTAGGTGAGTAAACAGGAGATCCTAATTTAACCTAGATTTTTTAGAAATACTGAAAATTCAAGTTGAATGTCTGTTGCCTGACTCCACATTGCAGTTCATTTTCCAGTGTGAGCAAGAGAAGGGCACTTGCCAAAAAAGACAAATACTTTCTAGGCCCAAGGGCAGCCAGTAAGAACGTTTGTTTCACTGATTAAGAATCAATAGGCAGTGTGCATATCTGCAAATTTGAACAAATATCTTCCAGACAGCCAACCAGAAAGAACATGCATACCGCATGTCTCACATGCTCCCTCTCACCCAGGAAGGCAAATGGGTTAGAAGGAGAAGCAGGTATTGGTAGGGAAAAGCCTTGCAGACCCACCCATGTGCATTGCACAGCCCCAACACCAACTGAAGAGGTCCACACTAACAGATTTCTGCACAGTAATGCAGCCAGTATCTCTCTTGCTTTATACTTCTCGAGATTTTCCCATCTCAGTAGCTAAGTGATCTAACAAGCTCTTGTAGGAAAAATATTCAATCACCTACAATAACCTGTATCTGTCAAGACTAGCAGGTTTTCTGGGGTTTTTGCTCATTGATGAATTCTGGGTCACCTGCATCTCATCTAGTTTCTAGTTGAAAGTAAGTTGGCAGTTTAAGATATGACACAGAATGAACTGAAATGAATCCAAGATTTCTTAGAATTGAATCTGTGAAAGACTCATATTAGACTAAAAAGGCAGCACTAATTTCTTGAAGCAAGTTAAAACAAGACAGACTGAATTAAGATACTGCACTAGGATTAACCAGTAAGTAAATGACAAGTTATTCACAGATTCCTCCAGCTGCTTTCCATCCTTTCCTCTCTGAGCAAATGAAATGTATGTACAAACACTAAAAAAATCCTAGTAAGTTCTGATCATATTATCTCAGAGAATTAATTAATCTGGTATCTCAGTCCTTCCTTTAAGAAGTCATATTAAAGTCCAAGGGGCTTCCCAAGCCTGTAAACCTACCCTTCCTGTGGAAGAGAGACTGCTGGATGTGGTCTGGTGCAAATGGCGAAAGTAAAACCCGTAACCACCTGAAAATGAAAGGAACAAAACCAAACAACATCACTAAGAAGGTGTTAAGACATAACACCTTCAATCACACAATCGGCAGAAGATACAGTGTAGCCATTCACTTCTTCATTGTAAGTATTTTAGCTCTCTGAATATCTGGAACTGCACAGCAGTGAAGGGAAAGCATCACCAGTCTACAAGCATTGCTTGCTAATTTGACACTGAGACACACACTGTTGTGGAACTGCATTATTTGTTCTAGAAAAGCTGGTCTTGCTCTTCACATGTCTCTCTTGTCTCTTCCCTCAGCACTTCTCATAACCGAATGCAGACAAAATTAATCAAGAATTGCTATGGTTGGAGAAAACAGCAAACTGCACATGGGCAGATTCTCCTCATCCAAGGTGAGCTTTAAAAGCTGTCAAGGCACTAGCAGATGCTCATGTTATACCATGTTGCTGATAGATACTGACTGCTTCCTTGAATGTGAAAACTCACTGAAGGGAAATCAGGTGGGGTTTTTGTTGTTTTCAGAATCTTTTAAAGCTTAATTCTACTATACATCATCAGCAACAACTCTAAATCCTTTTCCTGGCTTTCTTACTCAATCAAATGGATATTCTGTGATTAGGATTCCCCCATGAAAGAGCACCTATATCAGATACTTAACAGCTGAATAACTAAAAGGAAATGGACTGCTCAGCCAACATCATTTAAGTACAACAGGAAAGGGAGCTAATTAGCAAATACAAAAATAAAGTAAGTAATAATACTAAATACGCTAAAGTGGATAGGAAGTGGAATAGGCTTGCCTGTCCCGTGAGTGGTTAAAGACCCTGATCTGTCCGTGACGGTAAAGGAACTTGGAAATCTGGTATGGCTTTAGGGAGATGTGAAACGGAGACCAAGTTTCTTGTCGCTCAAACAGCTCTGGGTGATTGCACACCTGTAAGACACAGAGTATGTGAAAAGCTGGGAGGAATTAACTCAGTCTGATGCAGCATCTACATCCCAAATCAACCACGACCAATGATCACTAAAACTTTACTATTGCTTAGTATTGCATGGCTATTTTAGTGTATCTGCTCAAATTTGAATATGGCATCACACCTTTTGATATTCACATAACAGCTCTTCTTTCCAAATAAACGGCTTCCTTCAACCAAACTTTTGTAACCAAACCAACCTTTGTAACCAAACCAGGCAGCAGATGCATGCATCACATGGCTAAAGCTCTTCTTCAACCAACATCATGCTACACTGCATCCGAAACACAACTTAACTGCATGCAAACTTTCATGTCCATCCCAGATTTTTTTTAATATGGTGTTTTCTAGAAGCCATATTTTAGTTCTGTGCTAATGAATGATCATACGTTTCAAAAATTATTATTTAAAATAGCCTTACCTTCCTAAACTGCATGACTAGATTCATGAGACTACTAGTGGTGGTCTGTGCTTGCTGAGTAGTGCCCATTGATGACTGCAGGAGGTCATCAATGGAGATTTTGTTTTTCAGAGCTTGGTACAAGAGCTTCTGTCGACTTGTCTGCTGGCAGTACATGAGAATTTCAATCTGCAAAATGATAATGAAGATTTACCCATTTCTACTTCTAAAACTAAGCATGATGACATCAGTGTACGTAAAGCTGAAACACACCTTGAGGAAAACAACTTTCTCAAAAAATACATTTATAGGCAATTGCATTCAGATCTGCATTTCAGAATCTAACCTGGAAAGGACTTAACTGATAGGTGTGTTTAGGAAGAAGTAATGATGTAGGAGACAGACCTTTAAGAGTACGTGAGCACAACTAAGTAAACAGATTCTTAAGAAGCTGACATCACACCTGCAGCTGATCAGTTTAAAATCTGACTCCAATTCCACCACCCTACAGTTCCCCACTCAGAGCCACAATAAGGAACATCAGGAGCCCACAACAGTGATGATGCATCACGCAACAACAGTGTCTGTGAGAAGTCCACTGAAATTAATAAGCACATCAGAACAAACCAGATGTCTCTAAGCCAATGGCGCCAAAAGCTGGGGACTGTTGACCACAAAATCTGCTAGTATTGCTAACATCCATGTAAAATTAAGAGACTGGCAAGAGAGAAGACCATGATATTGCCACTTTGTATTTCTCTGCACAGGCAAGCAAAAAAAAAAAAAAAAAAAAAAAAAAAAAAAAAAAAAAAAATCCTGAACCCATGCCAAATTCTTCACAAAGGCAACTGGAAGTGTTTATGACCCAGTCACTGCTGTATCAATCTCCTTGATGCTATTAGGGATACTTCTGTCAACTTAACCAAGACTAAAGATATTTCATTTTTAGCTGGTAACAAAATGCGTTCTCAAGAAAACAAGTTTGTTAATTAGAGGTTTTTCAGTTACATTTACATCTAATGACATTGCTGGTGAAGTGAAGGTCCAATAGAAGTCTACAGTCAAATTTCAGGTATGCAGACTGACAAACAAAAGAGCTTGCAAAAACCAGATCAGAGAACAGAGCTGTGACAATACAGCTGTAATACTTATTCTAGAGAAATACTTCTTCTCACCTTATCTGACAGTTCATTTTCCACATCCTTCTTGATTCTTCTCAACATGAAAGGCTTCAGGATCATGTGCAAGCGGGATAGCTGGTCTGAATAACGGGAAAGAAAGAACTATTACTTCATCAAGGAAGAAAATTATATGGTGTTTTATGACAAATTAAGTCCCTTACAGCTCAGCCATTTCCCCCCATGTGAATTCTTACAGCATAGAGTTGATATTTCTCTGTTGATTTTTGTTTTTTTAAAATGAGTGCTGTGCCACACTGCTTTTCTATTCATTACACATAATATATTACAGTCAAATAGAAACTTTAACATAAACTATCGACAACAATCCAATAATGTTCCAATCCCATTATTCATCCTCTGCTTTAGATGCCACATCTTATGGAAAGTTTAGCCACTATTAGTTCAAAAAGGCAATAGATTCTTAATATAAAAATTATAGTAGTTACACACTGCACTCACTCTCATCAATAGCAGATTTGTTCTCTGCATGGCTCTCTATGTCCTTAGAAAACCACTCATTGAACTCTTCATGGGAATCAAACAGTGTTGGCATGATAAAATGCAGCAGGGCCCACAGCTAAAAGGAGAAAACACTGGATTAGCAAAAGTTATCCTACTGTGAACAAAGAAATTTGGGATCCCAAAATTGTGCAGCTCTTTATAAGCAAAATCACTTTACTAGTTCATGAGACATGGCAAAATTAAACAAAACCCCAGCTGCATTTTCTTCCTGCATCCCCTCAAAATGCCACAGATATCAACTTAACAAAATCCCATTAGAAAGCAGTGAAAACCAGCATTATTACTTCAGTCAACAAAAGGAAAAGTCACTAGAATTAGACTTCATCCTGTAATCCAAGTATTACTTCAAATATCTTTACTTTTACTTGGATGTGTGGCAAGTTTCCATATTTTTCCCTCCCAGGGCTCATCCACATTTGTTTGCCAGTGGTTTGCTACAAGCATGATCTCACAATCACACAAACGCGACAGGTTTCTCAACTGTTCACACATATTTAGCATATATTCTTGTTATAAAGAAAAATCCACTCTTGTGAGCTCCAAATACCTCAGCCATCGTGTTCTGGATTGGGGTCCCAGTCAACAACAATCTGTTTCGACACTGGAACTGTAGCAGGATCTTCCAACGAACACTGGCAAATAAAAGCAAGAAAAATCATCTCTACAGAAAACTGCAGAATGATATGAAACATAAGGTATTTTAAAGCCAATTGCTTCCAGTGAGTTTGCCAAATGATCTTTGGAAGTCACTGGACAAAACTATTACAGCTGTTCCTCAGTCTTTCAAAAGACAATTACAGGAAAAAATAGCCTTTTTCCAATTAAAAAGAAAAAAACGTGAAATTTATTTTATTTTTCTAAGTATTTTTTTTACTCACTCTTAAAACAAATGCTTACTAATAAAATCTCATTATCAGAATAATTAACTTTCCAAACGAAACAGGTACTTTGAATCAGAATGTCAAGTATTTTTCAGACTTTACAAGAGGAAGTGTATAGGCTACTGTGGCAGGAGGCTGAGCTATATATTAAAATGCTCTTAGAGGGGTGGTTTCCCAAGAATGCACTAGAGACAAACTTTGGTCAGAATAAGCCTGCATATAAAGCAGTCCTCAACTTACTGTGTACAGTGGCAAATTGGACAAAGGTTATGGGAAAGCAATTACAGAAATAAAGACAGACAAATCCATTACTCAAAAAAAAAAAAAATCCCAAAAAAAAACAAACCAAAAAAATTTCTGGCACAGAGTTTCACGACACATATTGTGCTTTACTGCAGCCAACAGTACTCATGAGGTTCTGACCTTCATTCTTGTCTGGAAGTGCCAGTGAATAAGGAATCAAAATAATGCATTTAATGGAGCCAATATAAGCAATATAAGCTAAAGACTACAGACCATTCACCAGGCAGAATTTGGTGAACAGTCAGAAACGAAAGTGAACAGCATTTCACACTGTTTTGTTTAACTGTCCTGTGCTCCATACAAGTTTCTGCCCCAGAGCTACCTTTTAATTACATTTTACATATTTGGAAAATCTAAATGTAAAAAACCGTAATGCATCAATCCAGTGTCAGAGAGTTATACAGGCATTTAACTAGGTTAGATACTTAAGGTGTGTTATGTGGGTCAATTTTAACTTCTATCAATTTATATTCTCTTGATGTTCGCTTGATATTCCTCCAAGAGGCTGATCCACAGACAAGATTCTGTTTCCAGTTCATTTATTACCTGGAGCTACTCTTGAGTGCTTGTGCTTCATCCAGCACCATATACTGCCACTTCACTCGCTGGAAATACTTCACATCCTGCACTACCAGCTGGTAACTGGTAATTACCACATGGAAAGGAGCATCCTGAGTATACAACGTCTTCTGTAACCACAAACGGAGAAACAAATGTCCACATAATGTACATACATTGTCACGAATTCACTGTCATTTCAGACTTCTGTTCTACAATCTTCTCATTACTATTGCATTTTGCCCAGCTGACTTTAAAATTAATTATATCACAGTTACCCAACTAGTGGACCTGGACTTCAGCTCTTGAACAATTTCAGACACTTCTTAACCTGCAAGACAAGACCTGGGTACTGAACCCTACAAAATGCTATTGTTAAATAAGGACCATTCTTGACAGAATGGCAGGGATTCAGGATTGGGGCATCCTGAGTTAGGTCACTCAAACAGAATAAAGAGTCCTTGACACTGAAAATTCCTGCTTTCTTCACAGTGCTTTAGTTCCTCATCTGACCTTCATACTGCATTGAATTGCCCTGTATGGTATTGCTCTTCAGCATAAGAGAAGCCTTCCACCTCATTATCTTAATAAAAATGTTACTACAGGAATGAAGAAACTCTGCATCCACACATTAGTTTAGTTTGGTGATGTGTAGCAACAGTTTCTAGTTTACTCTGCACAAAGAAAGTCAAAGCACACATTCATGCTGGTATTACCTGACTCCAGAACTTTCTGATCACTTTTCTATCATGGGGATTTCCCCAGTAAGGTAGCACCTGAAACAGTAAAAGAAAAAAATAGACATTATTTTCAAATAATGATATCAGCTCTGGAATTTTATAGTCTGTAGTCTACAAAATGACATACCTCTTTCTCCAAAACAACAAAAAGGAAAATTATCTTTTTTACCATCAAGAAAAATCAGAAAGCATTTAAAAATACTTTGAAAAAGAGCATTCCAGGAAAAGGTATCAAGCAACTTGGCCTGATCAAACTATGTTAGGAATCTAAAAAAGTCCATTAGCAAATCTTCTAGTCGTGTTTCTCTAAAAATTAAAAATGATACTCTGCTTATGGCAGAAAGAGGTCTGCACTCAACTGCTATAGTTAAATCTAAAGGACTAGAGGGCTTGTTGCCTGTTTAACAACCCCCACAGTCCTATTGCTTTTGTATTTCAGAACTGAGCCCAGAAACCTGACATGAAGTTAAAATGTCTGGCCTGGATATATTTAATACAAGATTTTTAAAAGCAAGCACTACTGCCATAGAAATCTGTTGAACTGTATCTACAGTTCAAAATTGCACGGGTTGAATTACTCAGACCTTTGCAGAGCACTGACTTCTGTCACTGGTTAATAACATTCTACTGCCATCTCCTGCCTGGTGGAAGAACCTACAATCAGCAAAGACTGGGAGGTGTGGGAGAGAGGAAAAATGCTGCTTTCTGAGGTGGTGAAAAGTCTTACAACTTCAACTGACAGACTTCAAAAGCCTTTAACTGAATACTCCTCCTACCGTTCTGAAATAAGGACACTTGTAAAACAACCAGGCTGATCAAAAAGTCATTGGTCTTTTAGTTTACATATTCTGCCATGGACATAAATTCACTGTGATTTACTGCAAGCAGAACTGACTGCACACTTCTGTATGATTAGAGGCAGAAACAAAACCGGTCGAAAAAGATGATTGAAGTTGTAAACATATGAAGTTTTTAAGTTTAGAAAACTTCTTTTTAAAATATATTTTCTTCCATGGATGAGGTAAACATCAGCATGCAATAAGATCAGCATGCCAAAGAATAGCTATACAATGACATAAACAGTTTGGGGTTTAAGTCAAAAAAGAGAAAACTATCTTTTCAAAAGCATCCTGACTGCATTTTTCAAACACTTGCTGTATTTAACTCCTAAGAAGGAGAGATGATACACAGTTGCTTGCTTATTCTATACAATGGACTGATCAAAGGAAGTGAGACAAAGCAGATACAATGGCCAGCAGCTCTCAATTTTTCTAATCAAGAGTCCCTATTATTTTGGGCTATGAAAAGACATGACTAGATTATTTTTAGGTTGTCTTGGCTTTTTTTTTTCTTTTGAGTACCTTTTCAATAACACAAGTGTTTGTATTTCTTCATTAGTTGCTTTAAAGGCTCGGTAATGCAAGTTTATTCCAAAATACAAGTCATTTGAATCATGCAGTATTGAACAATGCTCTAGCACAGCCTCTCCTCATACAGATACCTCAAACTACACATCATCACAACCAACGTACAGTCTCATCAGGGATCTCCAAAGCAAGCTATTTGGTAAAAGCTAAGTCCTTTAATTTTGCCCTGCTCCAGATCAAAAAATCAAGTAGCACTCATAGTAATACATTCAATTTTTTCCCTGCACTTCTTAAAAGTAGCCAAGACATTCAGACAATTAGCCTGATGTTACTGGCATATTGGTTACTCATAACTAGGTGCCTTCTACTGTCTTCTGTAAAAAGGAAAATCTGATGTTTTGAACAACCCAATCAAGACTTCTTTATATCAAAGGTTACTATGTTAACAACTCAAATACTTAAATTATTATCTGTTCCTCCTTGCAGATGTAACTGCAAGCTTCTGACACTGTTGTCTATCCTGAATTCTGAAATCACAGCACTGTTTTAGCAGTACACATTTCTTTTCAAATTTTCCTTTACAACATTTCATTTTTCACTGGGGGACAGGTAAGCAGCTTGTTTTTCAGTAACTGATAGCTCCGTGCTTTCTAATTTACTATTTACTATTTCTATTTACTAGGTTTTCACATTCACAACATACCTGAAAAACTCCATTTGTTTTCCTCCAATCTTATCTATTTGTGCTTCACTTCTCTACTTTTTCTTATTAATTGTATGTCCATGGTTCTTCTATTTTTCTGTAATAACTGCATTTTGCATGCCTCTTATCTATCTAGTACTTATTCACGTGCAATCTTTGTCTGACTCAAATTCATATGAATGACTGAAAACACAGCTCTAACCCTAAGACATTTATATAAAACTTGGTATATAATTCTTGTTCTGCTGCCAGGCCCATTAAAATTATATGTCCACTTGCTGACCTGCTGCAGCTCCTTACTGAGAAGGTATCTTTAAGTCGATGCAAAACGAAAGTCAGGTGATTAAAGTAAGAATATTTTTAAGCCCTAGATAACTAAACACTCCAAAATAAAACAGGGTTATAGAAAAAATACCAGGCTCATTACAGAGTTTCATATTCCAAGCTCAGTAAGCACCCAGATGTTATACAGAACTCAGGAGAACAAAATGGTTTGCTCTTGAGAAAACAGAAAGAACTTCCTTGGACATGCTCATTACCTTAAATTTAGGTACAAATCTGGCAAACTCCTGGTGCCAGTTGTTCAGAGTAGAGGCAGGTGAAATTATTAAAAAAGGTCCCCAGATGTTCTCTCTCTGGAAAATACACATGAAAAATTAAATTAGGAAAAAAAATTGAAGGGAAGTGATACAGAGATGGTTTGAAATGACTTTACATTTACTAAACGACAGCAGCTGCATGAGAGGGAACTATGCAACACAGCAAAACTCTCCCAGCACAGTAGGGTGAAACAAAACCAAACAGAACAGACCTAATGTTTAACCAAGACTTATTGCATAACAGCAAAGTTTTTCCCAGAACAAACTCCTTTGTTTCTGAGAGTTGCCACCTTCATCTTACAAAGAGCCCCTGTCATTTTGATAAGGAAAAGAACTTCAGGTGGCATTGAAAACTTTGCTCTGCCACATCACAAATTACAGGACTCTCTGGTGAATAACTGAGTTGATCCATTAATACATTAGCATTTACAAGCTGACCCTCATAAGGGAGAGGGAGAAGAATAGAGCTCTATTCAACCTTCAAAAAACTTCAAGGTGCAGTGTAACAGGAAAACAAGTTTATCTTGTTATTCCTTCCATAGAGATGAGCTCAAGAACCTTCAGCTCTGCACACCTTTACAGTATTTTGGCCAACAGTACCAGTAACATAAAGAAATGCACACTGTCACTTGGTCACTAGTGCAGCTAATTTTGCTTCTAGTATCACTTTCTGGATATCTCCTATTTAGGGGAAGTGACTGGATTGTAATCAAGACCTTTATTTTTTAAAATAAATGTATCTATTTCCTGTTGTTTATTCTGTTTTGTCTGCCCTGGCACAGAATAATCACTCTGCTTCCTTAAAAACCCCACTAGAATATGGAAATTCATGCTAATTGCAATGAAGCTCAGAATTTGAGCACTTTGATCTGTAAAACTCAGTGAACCATCAAGTGTACAATTTGTTCTCTACTGAGGCTTTTACATGCAGTGCAAGTGAGAAAATACTACTCTTTGAATAAATGGAAACTCTATATAAATAAAAATTGACATACATAACTACTTTGAGCCAAGTGATGGCTCCACATGAAAACAATGTATAAAATACCTTTTAAGACATTTAAGCTTTATAATCCAAAATGCATTTCCAACGTGTGAAAAGCATGCATCTTCTATCAATCATACTACCCAGGAACATGCTCTAATCCACCTACCTCAGCCAGATGTGCAAGAAGAGCAATACTTTGTACTGTTTTACCCAGACCCATTTCATCTGCCAGGATTCCATTGATGCCCTGCAAAAGATCCATAAATGAACACCTTCAGGTTACTCCTTTTTTAACCTACAAAGAACTGCCAGAACAGTTGCTACTGAACTGAGTGGGAAGAGCCCCACTGTAACAACTCTGACACTCTGAAACTTTATCATCTCTTACATCTGCTCCTGAGAAGTAATTGATCTCAACTGTATTTCATTGATGCCTCAGTCTTATTTTTCCTCTAAGCCTCTCTGCACTTCATGATCCCACTGTGACCTGGGCACACTCACAAGGACAAGTCTGCCTGCAGTTTATCAGCTGATCCAAGCCTGAAACAGTATGCAACTCCAAGCAGGAAAGGTCTCCTCCATGTATGATCTAAGTGATGAACAGCTTATAAACCATGCAAAGAATACTGAACTCAATGCCCCATTCAAAGCTGTTACATCCTAAATAACCAAGAACACTAGTACGTGGCCTACTTAATACATTCTTTCTTCTAAACACATTAAAGATCAAATATAGTCTATTTTTAAAAACAGTAGATTCTTTTGGCCAACTTTAATGACTTAAATAATCCCAGAAGTTATAAAAACTTGCAAGATGTACTAATATACCTGCTCATATAGGTTGGCCAGCCAATTCATGCCTTTCAGTTGATAACCTTTCAGTTTTCCATTGAAAATGGTAGGCTGTGGAATATCTTCTCCTGCTCGGATGGATGGGTTTGCCAAACTGTAGCTCTCTCCAAACCCAGTACCGGATTTGTTAGCAGCCCGTAGAGCAGCTGCCCGGCTCTCCTTTGCATCTTCATCAAATGATCTGGTCTGAACAGGAAAAGGAAGGTATGCATAAGATGGTGAATATATTAGCTTATCATGAAACTGTAGTGTAAAAGGCTTTACAATTCACATTAAGACACGATACTCGCCAGAAACTAAGAGAAAATGAGCCTGTCCCTATAGCCCAAATCTTTAGACTCTGGTTTTCTACTTGTTTAGCACAAAATGTGTCAATGGAAATAAATTCAAATCCAGCTCTGGATTAACCTATTTGACTTGGCTGCTATGAAAGATCCTGGTACTGTGGTCTCTGCCAATTACTTTACTTGCTCTTCTACTTCATGGATCCAAAAAATACATACCCGGGCCTGATGAATCTGGTAAGCATCCTCAGCATTCTTCAGAGCTTGTGCCTTGTAATAGTTGCTATCTGAAAATACCATACCCATGTTAGAGCTCTGCACAGTAACCACCAAACATACAGATAAATTCCAGTAATTGCAGTAGTCCTTCTTGCAGAGAAGGATGCAGTGCTTGGAATTGTTACACTTGTATGATAACACACAGTACATTTCAGAAGAGTGCAATGAAAAGACTGTAGATGACCCACTTACCATAATCTTCTTGGGTGATGTTGACCACTACTCCTCCACCAATATCAATCTGCCTTTGGGTAGAGCTGTCTTCCAGTTTACGCAGGATTTCCTCCTGTATCCCATCATGTCCAATATCTCGTTTACGACTCATAAAATGGGCGTACAGTTCAGTTTGTGTGATCAGGAAGTTGAGTTTGCGCTGCTGTCTCTTAGCCTAAGAGAAGAGCATTTACCAAAAACAGAAGAAGGGGAAAAAGAGACAGGAAAAGAATTCAGTGTTAAAAATATAATTAAACAAAAAAAAAAATCATCTAATAATGTATCAACAACAAATCTATCTAGATTATGTTATGCACATCACTTTGCTAAGTGCTACATTATTAGCTGCACATAAGAACACTGACTAACTCCATAAATATCTATATTAAAATATAGATACTGTTGTAAATGAAAAGGTTTTTTTTAATTCAGTAATCAGGACAAAAACCACCATAATCTAATAAAAGGAAGTTTAAAAGCCTTGTTTATACTGAAAAATTAAAATATCAACAAAAAATAGCACGACTTTAGTGGTCTGTAGTAAATGAACTCAGCAATTAAGAGATGCTCTCATGGCAACCTCACTCCCACATTCTGTCACTTACTAGAAGAGGGGATTATGGTAGTACACAAGAAACATATCAATAGGTAATATGGCTGAGATATTATCATTACTCAGCATTCAGCAAGGCCTTGCAGAAGCTCTGTTCACCCTTAGGCTCTGGCAAAAAATGCAACAGTTAAAATCTGCCTATTAACCTAAGTGAGCAGAAAACTTCATAAAATCCTTATGAATTTGCAAGAAAGAGAGGAACACAAAAATGCAAGCGTGATTTAAACATAAAACTAAATATAAGGCATTCTAGAGATTCAACCGTTCCTCATATAAGATATACACACCTTAAGTAACAACCACAGATTCACTAGAGAGCTTTTACAAGGAAACTTTCCCAAATTCAATCCCTTTTACTCTGTCATGGAGCTCAGGAAGTTGCTAGATGGCCAAAAGAAAAGCACAGAAAAAAACCTGTGCCCCTTACATAAATTACAGTATCAGCTTACAGCAGGAGAAAAAAAGGACAGGAAAAAATTCAATGTCAATGAAAGTATTTTCCCTTCTGGACCCAAAAAGATGTACAAAGCATCACAAACCATTGGTCCTTACCAACATTGAGCTGTGTGTGTCTGTGAGACATGTACTCCTTCTCTAATTTCTTCCTCAATTTCACTCAATTATAAAGAATTTATGCAGTTTGAAGGGTTTTTTTTAATCACCTCTTGCAAAAATTAGAATAATTATGTAAACATAAATAAGATAGCAGAAGAAATGTGTGGAATAGTGCTGAAACAGAACAAATAACTGAATTTCATGGCTTGGATTTAGACACTCAAATTATCCAGTCACTTCTGTGTCTCCTCAGCATATTTAGTATCAGCAATCTGTGATTTTGCTGTACCTCTCTCATCTCCTCATCCAGCTTGCGCTGCTCCAGGGCCTCCTTCTCAGCTCGTTTCCGATGCTCTTTTTCCACCTTTTCATACTTTTTCCAATAGAGAAGCATCTCCTTGGTGAGACGACGTGCCCGTGGCAGAGTTTCCTTACAGTTTTTCTGTGCCTGGATAGCAGCTCTGCGTACCTCTCTCATGCACTGGTGGGCAAGCTAGAGGGAAACAAGATTTGGGAACAGGGGTAAAATGGGCAGATTGTAAAGAAAGCCAGCAATGAACAGTATCAGATTTCACTACAACCAAGTCTGTTACTTCAAAAGAGAAAAAACTTTGATACTTCACTCAGCAGCAATGCTTCTGAAATGGCATGAGAATGCAATCTTCCAAAATAATTCTGAGATGGTGGACAAGAAAAAATCTGAAGACAGTTTCAGCATGGCATAATACTTAAAAGACTGATCTGATGGATAGGTCCTTCAAAGAGACTCAGAAGAAAAAAAATTTAAGGCTTGCCTACAGCTCTGACTCACGTATTTCTCAACATTTTTCTGGGGATTTTTCTTACTTTTCAGTAAGAATATACTTCAAAATACTGCAAAAGCAGTATTGGTGGAACACAATCCTGCTCACACTAATACACAGAAAAGTGAGGGAGCATTCTACAGTTTTGCTACTATTTCATGAAGCATAAGAAAATGTAATTTTTTGTTCTAGTAGAAATAATTTGATGTCATTGTAATAAAGATCAAAATTGCTGGGGTTTTTGGTTTGTGACAGTTTTTTCTTCCACTAAAATTTGCATGTCAACAATACTAACATACAGATTTCAAATGATAAAACAAAATAAAGGCGAAAAAAAGTGGAACTTTAAAAAAGGTAAATCCTATTGGCCAAGTTTCTTAAACACACAAGCAAGTCCCATTTTCTGCACCCCTTGCATAGAAAATGCTCCCTTTCTCAATAATGTATATACAGAACAGGAAATTTCCTACCTTGTCTCTAACAATTCTCAGTCAAATACCTGACTACCTTTTCATCATTAGCCATATAAATGAAGCAGACAATTGAGCATAACCCTTGAAAGTCCTCAGAAAGCTGTTACCCAGTGTTTGTAAGTAAAGTTCTCCAGGTAGAAACAACACTGACTCTCAGAGAAGACTCTGAAGAGAAGCTGGACTGCTTTTGCAATCACTTAAGCTGAAAACTGCTCTATTTTTTATCTCAGGTCCTCTACATATTTATCTAAATTAAAGCCCTTCATATTCCAAGAGTCCCTTTGATTTCAACCAGAACACTTAAAACCAGCAAGCTTTAAGTACTGGATAGATGGGCAACTCACAAGTCGAAGTGCATCAAAGCCACCAGATCAATACGTTTAAAATGTACAAACTAAATCGTTCAAAAGCCAGAAAGATCTCACAAAAGGAACTCATGTTGCTTGTTTCATCTGGTGCTTATGAAACAAAACAAAGCAACACAACTAAAAAATGAAAAACCTTACATAATAAATCACCATCACTTGTATACAGTGCTTTGTCCTATACTGCCCTGCTAGTATAGTCAGTATTCTAAGAAACAGAAGAAACAGAGATTACAGTTTGCTTATTACATCCAGTAGGAGGAACAGTATGAAACTAAATACCACTTACCTTTTTGCTGTTGGTTAGAAAGAGGTTACGGGCTGAAGCTTTCTGTTTGTATGCCTGTAAAAGAACACGACCTTTAAATTAGTAAAAGGGTAATGGCTTCATAGTATTTTAAAAAATCACTGTCTAGTCTGCAGCAGGTACATGTGCCAACTTAAGTCATGCATACTACTGTATCACTGAGAATAAGTACTGTAAGTATTCCTCATTTTGACTAAAACAGCTTTTCATCCTTAAACCACTGAAGGCATACATAAATATATTCCAAATCCTGAAGGAAGCATGCAAAACACCTACTTTTTCACAACTGTTTCTTAAATACTACTGTTGCAAAGCAGGGTTCTCCTATTCCATTTTTTATCACTAAAGCAAACAGTATTTTCCACTGTTTCCCAAAGATGTTAAGAATTTATGTAGATCCTATGTTCTTCACATGACCAAAATTAATATTTTGAAAACATATGGTCTCTCTCACTGCACATACCCTTTCTTTGGCTTTTAAGTTCATAAAGGATGATACAGTCATGACTTATTGTAACTTCCTAGAATTCAAAGTCTGTTAACTGGGAACTTCAAAAAGCAGGTTTCTAACGTCCACTCTGACCATCTCTGAAAACTATCAACAGAAAACCCAGTCTTCTGTTTCAACTGTGCTGGAAGCTTGTCCTGTAAATGATATAAACACTTTTCCCTAGTCTGTTTCTGAGGTAAGGCTTGAAAAATACAGGTGCTGTGACTGAAACATCCCTTTTCTGAACTTTATTTTAAATCTGGATACTGGTTGACTCTATACTGCCATCCTGTAAATCAGTGTGAGTACCTGCTAGAGCTTACTGCAGTTTTCATTGCCAAGGGTTGAACAGCCAGGGCAAAGCACTGCATGATCCATTTAGGTACCACTGGTGATATTGCAGCTACACGTTGCTTATGGATTACAGAATTCCAGTTAGGTCAATAATGACCACCAGAAAAATCAGGCCTTACTTTACTCTGTTTTTCTAAGTGTCAAGTCCTCACTAAGTTAATTTTCTATTTCATTTTCTTCTATCATCACTGATCTATTGCCATTAGCCAAGCTCACCTTTGGCAACTCCTTCTTAACAATGCTAAGCCACACTTTCCGCCGACGTGCATTGAGTTGCTCAATAGACAAATGCTTTTTCTTGGACCCAGGTGGTGGTGTGTCGTGGGAAAACTTGGCAAAAACTTTGGTCTGGTGATGGTGACGTCGTGGTGACTCCTCTGAAGAGAGTTCTTCATCCCGTCTCCTCTTTTTCTTTACTTTTTTCAACTTGCCTGCATGGCAACAAGAATCATAAAAACACATTCCTATTTTTGGGGCACATTTAGTCAGGTATCTTTCCTAAGTAAATTCTCCTAGTCAATTTATATGTAGAACGAACAAAAATGCCAAACTTATCCATGTTTGCCAATTTTGGAACAATTAATTTATACTATTAAGTATTTCCTCATTACTTTATAATGGAAAGACTTGTTTAACAGAGAGGCAAAATGCAATTACTTCCACCCAGGGAAACATGCCTCATAAAATGTCTAGGACTTGGTGCAATGTTGCTTGCTTTGCGGCAAAATACTACTTAAAGATAAGTAAAGGTAAGACATTTAAAGGTGACAACATTATCATTTGGTACAATAAGTCTCAAAGCAAACTTCTTAGCAAAGAGAAGATTGCATTGAAAGAGATTGGCATGTTGTCATATCATACCAGCTTTCAGAGGAAACTGATACTGGTATCAGATATTAAAAATGTTCACGGTGTGTATGCAAAATTATAGATGCTGCAAGGTTAGTGGAAAAAAGAAACATCACAGTTAAAGCAACTTGCAAAAAGAAAGGAAGACAGCCTGAAATAACCCCTTTACAACACAGCTCAAACTTAAGTACTTGCACTAAGAGTTCACCTTACACCAACAGTTCATAGCCTTTCCTGCTTCCTAACAGATTTACAACTACTGCCAGCCCAAAGAAGAAAGGAAATATTAGTATTGCTGTACTTTCTAGCAAATGTGCATCTTAGAAACTCCAGCTGTTATATCAGAGATATAACTCTATTCTAACTGACATCAAACATCAACTCTGAGTTCCCCCTATTTTCCAGAAAACACTCTCACTCCCTGTAACTTCCTGATTACTAAAACTATTTATTCAGGAAATCCTGCAGCAGGTACTGGATAAGTTCTTACACTTTTCAAGGACTTACCATGTTTTCAAAATACTCTTGAGTAAATGGACCATGATATGAAACAATGTTTATGGATACCAAACTACTGAATAAGGTCCACAAAGAACATCTTAAGCCATGAACCCCCCAGTCACACACTTCTTTTCCACCCTAGCTTTCTAGAAGCCAGATGATAAGGCACAATATTTTCTGAAGACGTTTTTCTTTGTCAGAACTTGGTACTTCCCTGAAAGACCCACAGGTTTTGAATATTTATGTTTAGTCAAAGGAAACAATGTAGGAAAGAAGTTAAACAACAACAGCCATCTAAAGGCATGAGGTTAGTGACTTTACCTTTTATTTTCTTCTCTTCTTTAAACTTCTTTTTCTTGGGCCCTAGCAGGTGGCGCTGCTGCTCGTAGTAGGGGTCGTAGGTAGAGAGCAGCCCCGCGCTGTAGTACTGGTACTGCTGCAACTGAAGGGTGACAGTGAGCAGCTAACACAGACAGCCCCGAAACAAGCTCAGATCAGAACATAAAGAAGAGATCAGGAAGCATGCACTTCTCCAAACTTTGCACTTGTTATCAAATATCAGAGAGTGTGTGAAAGGAAACCACTGCTCCCAGGGGTGGCCTCCAGGTTCTGCACTGGGAACTGAGCCCAACTGGTTAAGTAAGAGGGAAGAGCAGGCAGTGAAGGTTGCACTTCCAAAACATACTGCTCTGTCTTTTCCATACAGGTGCTGCCCAGCAAGAGAACACATTACATGAAGAGGTCTAATTATGGACCTAATATTTGTTTTGCTTGCATTCCCAAATCACATACATGTTTTACTTTATCATTCCAAAGGATGTAAAAGGACAGGTTTAAAGAAAAGGCATTTAAAAGACTTCCACAAAGACAAATAACTTGAACACTCAGATTGTCAAATAAAAATATAGCTGCCTCAGCATTTTTTCCCCTGAATGATGAAAAATGCCAGTATATTCCCAGCATTATTCAAACAAAGGACTGAAGATGAAATAATTAAGTAATCCACACAGGTTACACATAAACAGACAAATTAAAGGCAGTACCACTCAGAAATTAACTGTTTAAAACCTAAGCATACTTTTAAGTTAGTAGAAGATTTTCGAAAAGTGAGACCATGAGCATGAACAAACTTTTCTGATATATGTTCCCCTCCCCCCATAACTGTGTACTGCTGATCTGACAATACACTCAACTGCTTACTTTGACTGGGTATTATTTCTTACTAGTCTAGAAATAAGTATTTGTGTAAAATCAAACAAAATGATGACCTGTGTAAAAATGTGGTGTATGAATATTTGTGTAGCTATGCAATATTTCAAGAAGCTAACATAATATTGGTTCAGAGCTTCACAAGAAAACAAAGGAAAGAAATAGAGAGAAGCAAAGATCTGCGTGGGAAAATATTTCTTCACTCTTTTGGAGGAATTTGAAAAGAATATGAAACAGGAAGACAAATTTTAACTTCAGACACATTCTCTGATAACAGAATAGGATAACCTCCTTCATCTAAGACTTTCTGCTGCAATTCAAATCAGCAGTGAACATTTCTGCGAAAGCCCTTATAATTTGAAAAAAAATTACTATTAGAATCAAAGCAGAATTTGGCTTAATATTAAGAAAAATGCAAAAATGCAGCAGACTATCTTTTTCTAAGGAGAAGAAAGAGAATATTGAAAGAAAATCCCAAACAAACAAAAAAAAGGGTAAAAAGAAAGAAAAAGAGTCAAGTAAAACCTCAAATCATGACAAAAAATGACAAGGTCGTAAACTAGGCACTCCCTTTCAAGACTTTCAAACATCACCTTACTATTCATCACTTCAGTGATGATACAAATATACTTGAATAGCAGCTACTACCAGTATTAGAATTCAACTCGCAGCATCTCCATTCTCAATATACATTGCACATGTCATCCAAATCTTGCATTCTAACACCCAGTATTTGCTCTAGTGACTTTGACAAACACGTGCCAGTACTACTTACACACATCACTGACAGATTCACAGCATCTTTAATTTTATGCATGTAATAGATTAAATAACTCTTGTCTAGAGTGATGTTAGACAGTTACTGTCTATCAAATTGTGTATTTTCCGGTCCACAAAATTATGAGTTTTGATGAATGCGTAAGAGCAATTAAAATAATGCAGTTAAAGGAAACAATAAAAATCAAGAAAATGTAAAAATTCTGACTTTTTACCTCTTTGTCTTTGCTATATTTACTTTGATGCAATTTTTTATACTTGTGTAATCGCAGCATATCATGAAGTTCCTCCCTTGAAAGAGAAAATTCTTCTTCCTCGTCTCCATCCTCATCACTTGGTGATTCTGTGTCACTGGAATCATCACTCAGAAGGATACTCTAACAAGAATAAATGGTAGCTAATTTAACAACCCCAAGTCCCAATGTTGAACTGTTTGTTTATGCAAAGCATACTCGAGCCTTTACCTAATAAAATGGTGTGGGTCTGGCCCAACAATGATACTTAGTACTTACAAAGTGCCCATCTAAAATAACTCATAGAAAATAGCTTCCTGAGGAGCAGACCTGTGTAGCAGTGAATTCAACACACATTTTCTGATTTGAAGGGAAGTAGTTTGCTGTTAGTTTGCAACAGTTAAATCATTTTAGTCCACTTTGTCTGTTTGTGGTCTCAGAAAAGCCAGGATAAAAGCAGGAGTATTTTTTGTTGTGTGGTTTGCAGGTGCTTTCCTATCCCATTTGGAGTTTGTCCCACTATTCTACCACTCCTACCAGCATCAGTTTCTGCAAGTTTGGCTCTTGTTCAACGTCTTGGCAACATGTTTTTGCTAACCTGAGATGGCTGCAATACAGTGAAAATGCAAAGATGGCATAAAGCCACTATTCCACTCTCTTCTGCCATCCTCACTGAGACCTTGTACTGAGTTCAACTTAAAAACAAATTTTCAGTCGAGTCACAAATCTCCATTTAATACATTTTATAATAGATCCGTTTCATTTGGACCGTGTACTAAAATTAATTCAGATTCTGAATGTAAACTAACTGCCAAGTCCACCACTAAACTGCATTCCCATGTACCATATCCACATGCCTGTTGGACATCTCCAGGGATAGTGATTCCAACACTTCCCTGGGGAGCCTGTTCTAATGCCTGACCATCCTTCCCAGTGAAGAAAATTCTACTAATATACAATCTAAATCTCCCCTGGCAAAATTTGAGGACATTTCTTCTGCCCTATTGTTCATTACTTGGGAGAAAAGACTCATCCTCACCTCACTACAGTCTCTCTTCAGAGAGCTGTAGAGAGCAATAAAGTTCCTCCCAAACCTCCTTTTCTCCAGGCTTAATACCTTCAGCTCCCTCAGCTGCTCCCCCTAAGACCTGTGCTGCAGAGCCTTCCCCAGCTCCACTGCCCTTCTCTGGACACACTCCAGCATATCAGCATATCTTTCTCACAGTGAGAGACTCAAACTGGACACAGGGTTCAAGGCGTGGCCTCACCAGGACACCAAGTACAGGGAGACAATCATTGCCCTGGTCCTGCTGGCCACACCATTGCTGATACAGGCCAGGATGCCATTGGCCTTCTTGGCCACTTGGCCACTGCTAGATCATGTTCAGCTGCTGTTGACCAGCACCCCCACGTCCTTTTCTGCTGGGCAGCTTTACAGCCTCCCTTCCTCCAGCCTGCAGCACTGCACAGGGCAGTTGTGACCCAAGGGCAGGACATTCACTTTTCTGAACCTCATGCAATTGGCTTTGGCCCATGATCCAGCCTGTCCAGATCCCTCTGCAGCACCTTCCTGCCCCCCAGCAGATCAACACTCCCATCTAACTTGTATGCAAGTGACTGAGGGTGCATTTGATCCCTTCATTCAGATCATTCATAAAGACAATAAACAGGACCAGGCCCGATCCTGAGCCCTGGGGATCACCACTGGAGCTGGCCACCAGCTGGATGTAACTCCAGGCACCACCACTGGCTGGGCCCAGCCACCCAGACAGTTTTTCACTTGGTAAATCATGCACCCCTCCATACGTGAGCAGGCATCTCGTCAAGGAAAATGCTGTGGGAGATGATATCAAAGGCTTTACTGATGTCTAGACAGACATCCACGGCCCTTCCTTCATCCATTACTCAGGTCACCTTGTCACAGAATATGATCAGGTTGGTCAAGCAGAACCCGACTTTCATAAACCCATGCTGGCTGGGCCTGATCCCCTGGTTATCCTGCATGTGTGTGATGCTAATCAAGATGATCTGCTCCATAACCCTTCACAGAGCACCAAGGACAGGCTGACAGTTCTGCAGTTCCCTAGGTCCTCTTACCAGGTTTTCTTGTAAATGATTGTCATGTTTGCAAACTCCCAGTGACTTGGGACCTCCCTGGTTAGCCAGGACTGCTGGTAAATGACTGGGAATGGCTAGGTGGGTAACTCTACTCACAGATTCCACAATAGCTGCATTTCTTTCACATATTCTTACCTTCAGCCACTTTCTGCTTTTCTTCAGTTTGGAAAAATTATACAAGCTCCCTTTTTCAGACTTTGGTTCTGTTTAGAGAAAAAATAAAAAAATAAAGTTCTTAAGAAATAATGTTTTTCCAGACTAACCCAAAGAAAGCAGAGATTCAATCTAGTACATGCCTACCTGGCTGGAGTACTCCATTCAGGGAATGTGTGTTCAGCATCCCAGAATTCCCTGATCCAGAAGGCTCTCCAAGCAATGAGTCTGGAGGCTCTTCCTTAACTTGCATCAGGGGATCCCCAGACTGAGGCAGCAAAGGATTGTCATCCAATCCATCTTCACTTTCATCACTGCAAGAAGATCCATAATACAGTGGCAATGACAGGAAAACACTCAAAAGAGAAAATGCCCATCCAACTTTCTTACATATGAGCACTTGTCTAAAGGTTTGAGAACTGAGACAGCTTCAGATGTAATTTTACACATTAGAAATATTTGTGTTGACAATCCCCCATTAACCTCTCACCAATAGTTAATCATCAGACCAGCCTGGCTATGCTATCAACCTGCATCTCCAGTCGTGAACTAGGTATCTAATTTTAGAAGCATGAACTACACAAGTCAAACCAAAGCACAATATTGTCATATTCATTGGGACATGTAAGAAATGTAGATATACCTTTTCTAATCCTTTTGTGGGTCTTATTACATGCTTGTAAATCTATCTGTTACCTGCTGCCCATTCAGTTACCAGTTCTGTGACTCCACAATTCCAAAACACTGATGAGATTAAATATGTAATTGTTTTGGGACAGAAACACACATTGATGATGCCTCTTTGTTACAACTTACACAAATTCTGCATCTGACAATAGTCTTTGCATTTTCTTTATGACTAAAGGCTGTAGTGTCCCTGAAAATCTACTTAGGGCTTTGTCATCCTACTTTTTGCAGACAAAGAAAGCCTTGGCCACTCAGCTACAAAAAAGAGCTTTAAAACATTGTACTAATTCATACATGAGCTGGTAAGACACTGTATTATCACTATGAACTGAGAGCAGCACAGCCCCCAATCTTTCATACAATCATAGAATACCCCGAGTTAGAAGGGAGGCACAAAAAATCTTTAAGTCCAACTGCTAACCCTGCACAGGAGACTCCCCAAGATTCACATCATGGGCCTGAGAGTTTTTTCGAAATGTTTCTTGAATTCTGTCAGGCTGGTGCTGTGACCACTTACCTGAGGAACCTGTTCCAGTGCCTAATCACCCTCTGGACAGAGAAACTTTCCCTAATATCCCACCTGAATCTCCCCTGACAAAAGTTTGTCCCATTCCCTCAGGTCCTGTTAGTGGTCACCAGAGAGAAGAAATCAGAAAGGTTTTATTTCAGAACTCAAAGCTCATGCTAGATTTATTATTAAATTTAATAGTATTTTTTAGATTTCTTCTTCTCTAGGCTGAGCAGTCAAAGTGATCTCTCCTCCTTTAAAGCAGAAGAGTTTCTAATGAACAAGTCACTGATAAATTCTGAATATGGTGTTGGCTGGGAACAATATAATAAAAATGCCTGTACTTCCTTGGCACTCCCAAGGGAAAGTAGAAAAGCTTTTGGTACCTGGATATACTCCTGTTAAAGATGGCAGACGTCTGTCGTAAGAACTGATCCAGTTGCAGAGCCTTTTCCAGGTATTGCAGATAGAGGGGTTTTGCCAGCTCTGAGCAGCTGCCATCCTCCCTGGCACCCAGCTCTGAGGCCATAGAACAAACTTCTCCTCATGCACAGGTGCCTCTGAACACACAGCTGTAAAAGGAAACAGTGGCTATCACACCACAACTCCTCTGAAAGGAGCAGACCTGGGGAGCAGACAGATCTACCAAGGCAATTCTGGGCAAAAGCTTAGGTTGCAGTGAATAGATACAGTAAACCAAAATTGCCATTCAACTTTCCACCACAGCCAAAAACTAGATTCTTAGTTCTCTGGTTTATGATTTTGTGGTTGTTGTTTGATAGGAACAAGCGCTGTTTTAACCTAGTATGATAATCCAAGCGGTGACATAGAAATTCAAAGTATTATAAAGACAGTCCTTAAGAATGTAAAGTAAGCTTTCATCATTATTCAAGATAACATGTATAACCCTGAACAGAGGGCATATATATATATAATAATTAACTCCAAAAAGGAAGAACTACTAAAAATATTGTTCCTCTGATGTTTTTACCCATTCACTTCACAACTGTAGCCTACTGAAGCCTTGTAATATTTCTCCCTTACCTTAAACCAATGCTACTCTTTCAGCACTGAAAATATAGCTGTTACCTGTTGGCAAATACTTGGCCAAACCCCCTTCCATTCTAAAGTGCAATTGTTATTTTATTAAAGAAAAATAATCAATATAAAGCAATTTGCAACATACTTTTTAATATTTACAAATTTAGAATGTATTCCAGCATTATGTTTTTCAACTAGCAAAAACTGTCCATTTGATTTTTTTTTATTTGTTCTCTGGATTTAAGATTCTTAATAAAGCCAAATGCAGTCCCCTGCAATATTTGCATACTATATACTCTAGAAACAAGGTATCAAAACATTTTATTGCTCTGTCAACTGCAGTTTTCTCTTCCTTCAGCTACAAAGGACTTCATAACAACTGTTACAGTAATAGCTCTGTCAACTTAAATTTTACTTTTCTTTGACTACAAAAGATGCCATCACTGTTACACTAGCAAGAAAGGTATATGATTTCCAGAGTCGTTACTGTATAAAGCATGTGCTGAAAGTGCTGCAAAGATATTAAATATCAACAAACAAACAAACAAACATCTTAAGCTTTTGCTTCTGGTGGAGGACAAAAATCATGGGACGGTTTAGGTTGGAAAGGCCCTTAGAGAATATCTAGTTCCAACCCCTGCCATAGGCAGGGATACCTCTCACTAGTACCTCTCACTAGAACAGGTTGCTCAAATTCAAACCAGTAAGACTTAGTTCTTCTAAAGGATTCTTCTGTTTCTATCACTTCTTAAAAATACTACAAAACCTGAAGCAAACTTTGCATTAATTTATTGAAAGACATTTTATATTTGTTCAATTGTTAAATCAGTGACTAAATTATTTTATGCTTATGTAAGTGACCATACAGATTGAGTATCCAATCTTCAAGTTGTTCTCTCTTTGTATATACAGATCCAAAACCCAGCATCAAACCTTCTTTAAGTCTTTCATCCTCCAAAATTACAGAACAGATTCAGAACTTCAAAGTTACAATAAACTATCATAAGTGATTCTCTTAAGACTAATGAGATCTTAAGACTAATGGCTGTGTTTGAACAAAAGCAAATTGTATTATTTCTTAATAAATATTGGGTCTTGAGTTAACAACCTTACCCACAGAGAATAACCAATAACACACCAGAATTTAAGGTAACAGCTCTGTGATAAAAAATATTTTTATACTGAAGCTTTCTACATATTAGGTCTTTGCATACCTGACAGCAATTAAATGACTGACCTCTGTCACCAAATACTCATTTCCAGCAGAACTTAGCAACACCTGAAAGCTTTCCCAATGATAAGGGTAGTAAGATCTACATTTTCCAAGCAACTTTCATCTACGTATGTCGTAATGCTTAACAGGCATTTGAAACCAAACCAACCAACCAGCACAATTAAAATCAAGAACTGTCTTCCAAGAGAGAAGGCTATGAACCACCAAATCATCTAGGCTGGGAAAGACCTCTAGAATCATCAAGTCCAGCTGCTAATCCAGCACTGCCAAATCCACCACTAAACCGTGTCCCCAAGTACCAGATCCACACCTTTTAAATACCTCCAGGGACAGTGACTCAACCTCTTGCCTGGGCAGCCTGTTCCAATGCTTGACAACCCTTTCTGTGAGGAAATTAAGTAAAAGGGTTAAAAAATGAAAGGAAACATGAAACTTGTGCCTCTAATGGAAGAGATCATTCATCAGGTGGTAGAAAAGAACACCTTGAAGGTGAAAGGGTTTTTCCTTTCCTTATGAGCACCAATAAAAATTACATTTATTACAAGAGCAAAAATCCCTCCCTAATATCATAGCAAAAAAAGTATGGTGATTCTTTTTCTCGTTCCATTTCAAAATGTATCCATCAACAAGGGCCTGTATTATATTAACACAGTTAACTCGGAACACGGCATCTTTCACCTGTCTGCTCTTTGCAGAAAACCACATTCCCAAAACTCAACCCTGCATTTCCACATTTAATAAAAGTCCTCCTTGACCTGACATAGTACAACTACTCTGCATTTCACCCATACAAAAAGACACGCTTTTGCTTGTCTTCCAATTTTAATTGCTCCACAAGGCTCCTGCACATACAACATTAATTGCTCCTCAAAACAGTCACTAGTCTGTATCATGCCTACCAAATAAACAAATAAGCACGGGAGAGCTTAACAATACCCTTAAAACATATTTACAATGCCCAAAATAAATATAGTAAGTGTTACACAAGCATACTGAATAGTGAGTAACTCAGACATTTAATTCAGCCTTTCATTTATTTATATGCTGACAGTCACAGAGTGCTTCTCTGCTGATCAAAGTAATAATACACAGGCTAAATGATAGATAATTTACTCTCCATTCTTTCATTTCCACTCTAAGTTTTAACAAAGATTTCCAATGGCAAAAACTGATTGAACACGGAAGTGAGAGAAGCCAGGAATAAACAAATGAGAGGCACACAGCCTGATCTACTACTGTATGTAACTGTAAATGACATCACCAACATACTGCTTCAGTGGATTTACATGGTGATGACATTCATTACACCTTTCTTTGACATTTTTGAAACAAATCTATCCTTTTCACTACCCTGTTTAAGGACAAAACAAAGATTTTCTAAAAGATTTCATTACTGATGGTAACATTTAGGTAAATACTCATATGTTACAGGGGTAAAATGAGAAGGAGCTGCAGAGTAATCCTTGTGCCATCCTGACTTTCTTACTAGTATATACCAATTTGATGTTAAGTTTCAGTATCAAATTCAATAGCTCTTTGCTTTCTACCTTCCTCTCCCCTAGAGTTCTAACAGTTTAGAAAACCAGCACTTGGAAATAAATAGCTTCTGCACTGCCAGGCTGGCATTTTGAATCTTCCAGCATTCTTAACCAGAAGTTCAAATTTAAACTATTTAATTGTATCATATGGACCACTAAATTATTAAAAGTACAGGTAAAATATCAGCAGGATTGTAACAACTTCATGCAAGTTACTTTCATAATAATGGTATTTTTTTTAACATCTAGGTTCAGTTCTGACAGAGCCTTCCTTATCCTGTTTTAAATCACATTGCTTAGTTCAATATTAATGTAGGTGTGGGGTTTCTTCCCTCACTCTTGTTTTTTCAAGTCTGCCCATTTATAGCATCCAGTCAGTAAGTAACACCCTGCACTGGAGTAAGAATCCTCCAAGGACATCTTCTGAGAGCAGTTACGTTTTATAACAAGGTTTCTAAATTTTACACCCCTGACCTGCACCAACCAAACAGCATAACTGCATCTCCTGAAGTAGCTTAGCTTTAAAAGTAGATTCTCCCAATTTAAACCAATATCCACTGCATATTTCTGAATGGAAGTTGAGCAAGCTTTTCTTACTGGTATCAAACAGGAATCCCATAAGTGCTAAGTGTAAATCTGGCTCTTGCACCTAGCTGCAAGTGGATGGGGTTTGCTCTGCAGAGCTGTTTGAAGCAGTACATTCTCATCCACAAGTTTCTTGTGCTTTTTCCCTTCAGCTGCTGCCACCTCTATTCCTCAGATAAAGCCCAGAGGATCAGTTTTTCTGCTCTTTATGACTAACATCAACCATCATAGTAAATAATGATAACTCCACTCCTAGCTGAGGGCATGTACACAAACACAAGCTGCCATGCAAGTAGAAGGTACTGGATTGCAGTTAATGCACAGCACCTCCTCTTAACAAGGCAAATCAGGGAGGTAAAAGTAATCCAGTCTCGCCAGCCACACACGAAGTGCATGGATATGAAGTGTGACCAGCTGGCAGCTGAGCACAAATACTTGTGTAAGTATTTCAGCCCACAGAAGTAGCTTCTTTCCTCTACTCCATCCCATCACTGTAAGCACACTGACAAAACATCCATGTAGACAAAAACCTGAAATCACAGAAAGTGTGTATTCCTCATTTATTTATAGCATTGAAGGTTTTATGCACAGCAGGATTAAAAACTGGGCAAAAAGACAATCTTCTATGCCACCTTAGTTGCCTTGCAATTTCAGCCGTTTTCTGGGTTTTTTGTGCTTTGCAATTTGACACCAACTTATTAAGACTGATTTTCTAAACTTATGCAAACCCCTAAAATACTTTCCTTTTTTGAAGAAATTTAGAATTGTGACATACAGGTCTCATTGGAGCAGCAAAATAGTTAATACTGTGAGATTTTCCAGTAGTAATATCTCCAGAATAAATCCTGACACAAACATACATAAATATATATATCCAAACAGAAGATTCACTCAGTCAAGGTCTGTGTAGAAAACATAGACTAGCACAGTAATAGCAACTAGGCATATTTTTGTCAGTCTTTTTTATATGCATATAATCTCCAAGAGAGAAAATTGTGGGGGTATAAAAGACATGAAGAACTATTTTGCTTGAAGGAGAATTACAAGCTCGCTCTCCTTTCCCCACTCACATTTTAGCTTGCTTTGGTAAATGTATAGTAACACTAATAACGATTTCCCAGAGCTATAGACCACATTTTAAAGCAAAACATAGCACCCATATGGGGTTTTTTAATGGCAGTGTCTTAAATATAACTGGGATATGTAAAACACTATAGCTTTTCAAAAAGCAAATACGACATTTCATATCTGGTCTCTTTCTTCAGGTAGCAGCTAACAGAACAAGAAGATACTGTCTTAAGCTCCCTTATTTTAAGATAATATAGGTTGGATATTAGGAAAAATTTTTTTACAGAAAGAGTAATAAAGTATTGGAATGGTCTACCTGGGTAGGTGGTGGATTCACCATCTCTGGATGTGTTTAAGGAAAGACTAGATGTGGCACTTGGTGCCATGGTTTAGTTGAGCTTAGGGTTGGGTTGGACTTGATCCTGGAGGTCTCCTCCAACCTGGTGATTCTGTGATTCTGTGATATGAACCTAAAGCCCTCCACTAACCTCAAGCTGAACACATAAAATTCATGTATATAGAACTAAACTCTGAGTTCACAACATTTGAGTTTGAAATTAAAAAAAGCCATTTTAATTGCTTTTCTGATTAACAAAATCTAGGTAAACTAGATGCTTTACTTTGCTGTTCTGCTTTTGTGATAAGGTTTCATATTGTTTTCCAAGGAATGAGACAGCATTTCAGTGATCTGTGTTCCATCTTTTAATCACTTTTAAATACAGAGAAGAGCCAGTGGGGCACTGGCCCTGGATTTCCCAGTTCCCAAAAAAACCCAGTTACAGATAGGGCCTGATTTATTATTTAAAAGAAGAACTGTACAGCAGTGTATCAGAAGCATATACATAGTAAACAGCAGAATACCTTCAAACATACTGAACACAAAAGTTGGCATGTCAGAGCTCTGCTTCCAAGTTTAAACCAGCAGAAAAACAAACCTAACTATTTAATTGCTCAATTAGAGTAATTCTTGTCCCAAAAGAGCAATTAATAGTATTCATGCAGGCCTCTGACAATGCATTTATACTCTCTGCTCTACACACCAGCACTAACAATCGCCCTCACACTTTGCCATTCTGTGCACACAAACTAACAACCACGTGGATATTTTCAGGTTTTTTGGGCTCCACCTCAGCCCACGAAAGGGGAACTATGTCCAAAAAAAGCTCTAAGAGGACTTACCATCTAAACCAATCTCTAGCATGTAGTCTAGCCTGTCAAAGAGCATGCTTATTACAGAATTTACACCTTATTACATTATATCCAAAGAGAACAAAACTTGCTCATTTGAACCATCAAGAATTGAGAGGCAGTATTTTCAGCAATTTCAACAATATGCATGTGAAAAGTAAACAAGAGAAGAATTTCAAGCAATATCCTTTAGCCATGGAAAAAGGTTCAAGCTACAGTTCTGCTCCTTGTACTTCTCCCTCACTATCTCACCAACCTCTCAGTGCCACTCTTATACATACACACTAAAGGAGTGACAACACAAATGATTCCTGTAAGCTAAAAACTGTGTTGGGGACATACATACAGGCGTATCAGATGTGCTGTACGAATCCATGCAGTAGATTCGTCTGTAAGAGAGGAAACTAAAATCCGAATTATACACATTTCACTATAAACAACTAACTTGACTTGCCTCATTTTCTTAATGAAAAGGCGAAAATAAACGAAAGGAATTTATTATTATCTGCAACACCGCAGAGGGGGAAATCTTCCACAGAACACCGGCAACAGCGTATAACGCTAAATCATGAAGACAAATCGTATTGAGCCACACAGAGAAACTGCACTAGGCTACCTGTTTGCAGTCAAACAGGAGCAGACTTTACAGCGCAGCTTCAGCGAAGTGCGCATTCACCAGCGCGAACACGGCACTGAGCCGCGCTCATGGGCACCAGGGAGACACTTTCCATCAACAACGCCACGAGTCTGGCAGGCGGCCGCTTCCTGCAGGTGCCGGTGGCTATTCCGGCAGCGCGGGGGCAGCGCCGGCCCCCGCCCCGCGGGGCTCTGCGGGCAGCACCGCGCCACGCGGCCTCACGCACACGGGCGGCCCGGCCCGGCCCGGCCCGGCCCGGCCGGGCCCGGCGCGGCCCCGCCGCGGCTCCCGGGGCGGAGGCCGCGCTCGGACGGCACCGGGGAGGGGGAGGCGGGCGCGTCCCCGCGGGCGCGCCCCCACAAGCGGCGGCGGGCGCGCGCTCCCGCCGGTGACGCGGCGCTCCGGGCCCGGCCGCGCCACCGCCCTCGCCGCGCGCCCCCCCGCACCCCCCCGCCCGCACCGGCGCACGCGCCACCGCCCGCACGTGCGCCCGCAGGTGCGCGGCGGCGCCCCCGCCCCCCCCGCACAGCTCCCCCCGCGCCTGGCGGGGCCCGGCCGCTGCCCTGGACGGGGGCTGGGGGGGATCGGCGGCTCCGTGGGCGCCGGTACCGCGGGGTGCATCCGGCGGGCAGGGCGGGGAAGGGGCCTGTCTCTTTAAGAAGAGGCCCGGCTGCTGCGGCCGCCGGTCGGCGCGGGGGGTGAAGCCGCGGCCTGCCCGGCCGGCGCCCCCACGGCCGCCTCCAGTAGCCCCGGCCCGGCGTGCCCTTGCGCAGTGGTCGCGGTGGCTCACCTGGGTAGCGGGCCCGGCGGCGACGCGGCGGCGGCGGCGGGGGGCTGGGGGTGTCTCCCGGGCTCGTTCCCCCACTTGCTCCACCCGGCCTCTCGCCCCGCTTTGCCGGGGCTGGCGTTGCCTGTCTCCTGCCGCGGGGCGCTCTCGACTCCTGCCTCGCCAAGATGGCGCCCGCGCTGGTGCTGAGGAGGAGGCGGCGGCTGCGGGCGCTGGGACGGCGGCGGCGGCCACTTTCGCTCACTGAGAGGAGAGGAGCAGGGACACGGGGAGCCATGGCGGGGGGGAGGAGAGGCGCCATGCCCAGGCCTGATCAATCGAACTCCGCACGCCTCCCCGCCGCCCCGGCCCCGCGCTTGGGCCCCGCCGCCCCGCCTGCGCTGCGGCGGCCGCCGCACGAACCCCACGCCCGCACTGCGGGGCTCAGCCCCGCAGGGACCCCGCGGGGGGCCCTCGCTTATCGATGCGCTCCTGCCGCCGATTGGTAGGGTCTGGCGGTGACGGAAATTGCCGAAGGGACTCGGCCAAGCAGCCGAGTGAGCCAGCGAGTCTCGCGCGAGGCGGGGCGGGGTCTCGCGATGCTGGCCTGGGGAGGCGGGTGCGTCCCGGAAGTGACGCGCGCTCGCCCTTGAGGCGCCGCGGGGGCGCGGGGTGGGCTCGGGTCCCCGGGGCGCGCTCGCTGTCGCTCCCGGGCCCGGGCCAGGCGGGCAGCCGGTGCCCTGCGTGTGTGGGTGCCGCGGAGGCCGCCCACGGCAGGCAGGCAGCTTGTGCCAGTCTGCAGCCCACTCAGCTGACGAGAGCCGTGAGGGGCTGGCGGCGCTGGAACCGGGGCACCGTCAGGGTTAACACGTGGGGGCATTTGCCGAGGCTACGTGCCTTCTACCGCTTTCGCTTTGTCATGCGCTAGGAGTTGCACAGAGGGGCACTGGACGAAATAGGCCTGAAGGTTACTTGCAAAGATGCTTTGCACTGTAAACACGGTGTGGCCATTAGCTGTTCAGCACCGCTGCCTCCCCAAACCCATTAACTTGCACACTTAGAGCAAATCCTTAAATGGATGATTAATACAGATCACCTAGTGCATAGCGATGAAAATCTGTATTCCCGACTAAGCCGTGTCACTCCAGCGCTCAGCAGGTACCAGTGTCCTGGTTTTGGCTGGGACGGAGTTAATTCCTCAGTAGCTGGGACAGTGCTGAGTTTTGCATTCTGAATAAAAAACTGATGTTTTGAGTTTTGCTAAGTCAGGTTTATTCTAAGTCAAAGACTTTTTTTTTTTTTTTTTTTTTTTTTTTTTTTTTTTTTTTTTTTTTGTCTCATTCTCTGCCATTGAGGAGGAAAAAAAAGTCTTGGGAGGGTGCACAGCCAGGATGGCTGACCTGAACCGAGCAGAGGGATATTCCATACCATAGGACATCATGCCAGTTTAACTGAGAGCAGCTACTTGGAAATGCAGCCGATCTGGATTCTGAAAGGGAATCTGGCCTTGGTCAGTGTGTGGTGAGCAATTGCATTGTGCTTCACTTGTTTCTCTTTCCCTTTTTATCATTCTTATTATCTACTCTTACTGTATTTTACTTTGTTTTCAATTATTAAACTGTTCTTACCTTAAACTACAAGTTTGACTTTTGATTCTCTGCCCCATTCCACTAGGGCAGGGTGGGAGGGAGCAGCTTCATGGTGCTTAGTTACCAGCTGAGCTTAAACCACCACACATAGTTGCTTGGATGTAAAAATAACACCACTGCTACTGCTCCAGTAAAACTTCACTAGAGCTGTCCTTAACTAGTGATGCTAATTGTACCCCTGAGTACAGCCAGGAATTGCATTGTTTAGGAAGTGTGCATGATCTGGTTACATGTTAGTACCATGCTCAGACAAACAGAGCTGGCACTGAGCAGCATCACTAGGGCTGATGGACCATTAAAAAAAAATCCCCTTTTTTCTTCTTTAAGAAAACAGTCATTTTCAATCTTGTGCATCAGTGAGTGATGACTCCATTCAAATGTATTTCTTTTCTTTATGCCAGTCTCAAACAAGAACCAAAAGGAAAATGGTACTTACATTTACCCTAGAAAGTTTTGCTGCTTGCATCATTATAGTGGCACTGATGCAATTACACTGTGAAGACTTTCTGTGGAAATCCTCATTCTGTGATAATGCTGTTCCAGACAGAGATTTAGTCCTTGGAAGAGGCTGAGAAAGCAGCTGGGTCTCTTACCAAGAAGGGTGGCCTCAGCAATTACTTTGTATCCTGCAGAGATATTCTATACCACTCTTCTATATGCCAGCCTTTATGGCTTCATCTCTCAGCTCCTCTTCTCTCCCTCCTTCCCTTATTGATGTATCACCATTTTCTGTCTCATAATAGGACTGGATGGACCCAGATGATTTTGGCTGTGGGAATATAACCTAGGTGCTCTTGATCTCTCTAACAGAAGAGCCTGCATGTTCCCCACTGATCTGTGATAAGCCAGGACTGCTTGGAAAAATCTTCTTTCAGTTACGTGAGTTGGCAGTTTTTCTGTCACTCTGTGAAGTGAGCAAGTCTGACTTACAGTTTCAAATAAAGACCTATTTAAATATTGCTGATCTAGTACTTTGTGGGAGAGGTAAAAAATCCCAACACATCAGAAAACCAACATTTTTCCACCAGAAATATTTTTTAAATGTGCAGGTTCATCATAAAACTGTCCCAACAATTTACATCCAAAGAAAACCAACTCAAACAGGTGGTGGTATGTACTCACATGCAGGTGTCATATCCCTTCCAAGCTGGTGTCATTATTATCCCCACCTTTGCAGCCTGATGCCCAGATTGTTCTTGGACTGCAATCTGGTTGGCACAGTGCCCTTTGACCCTTTCCATTCTTCCCTAGTCTACATTCATCCGTGTTCACCAATAGGTCAGAAAACTTGTTCCGAGACTGAGGCACGGCCTACACTGATTTCATCCTGTGGTAGAGCAGTAGTTTTGCCTTAGTACCTTGTTTTGCTTGAGGAGGGACTGCTCTACACCTAAACTGCTTTCTACACACAGCACAGGGGTGTTACAGCCTTACCTACATTAGCTGGATGTGCAGCACTGGCAAACAATGGTGGCGATGGTCTGCAACTTCCATCAGGAAGCTGCTCTAATGAGAATTTTACATACCTGCACCAGGTAACAAAAGAACCAATACAGTTTAAGAAAGTGGTCTGTTAACAATGCAAAAAAAAATAAAAGTCACTCTTTTAAAATCAAAAATAGCTCTTGGAGTAAATGGAAATCGAAAATAGACCTAGAGAAGGACAGTCAGACACAGCAGGAATTTCCTCCAAAAGACAGACCATCATTATTTCCATTCAACAATGGAATGCTGAATTACCCATCATTGCAAAGTCAGGAGCTTCTGTTTGACACCTCTGCAAGGTGAATAGCCCCTTTTTCACTTGGCTCTCTCCAAACACCCAATCTAAGCTCATCAAATCACCTGTGTCAGAAATTAAATTCATACAGTTCGCCTGACGTCAGTTTAAGGTCCTCCCACAGATTTTACCACATGAATTTGATTTTCAAGCTTTGCTTTTATAAAGTACATCCTTGATTGTTGAAGGATGGGGTTTGAGACCCTGCCTTTTTTTTTTTTTTTTTTGTGGGAAAGCTCATCATCTCTGTAGTTTTTATCCTTCCGTGGATTGTTTCTCTCTATTAAATTCCATGGCTGGTTTGATCAAAAGACCATCCTCTTTCATTCAGTAGTCTTCTATTGCTTTCTCCCTTCTCAGTTTCTGCATGTCTGCCAGCTGACAGCTTCTCTGGCAGCTCCATGTAAGTGGGCTAATAAGGAAAAAGAAACAGAAAAGAAATCAAATAAATACATATGCAAAACCATGTTCTAGTTTTGTTAGAACCGGGGACAAACTCCCTCTGTAATTAGCCAAAGGAAGACCACAATCCTGCTATCACACACAGCACAGCCCCTTACCTACTGCAGCTTTACCGTGAGTGCACTGGGATATCAATTGTGCTGCACATGGGTGTGGTACACGGCTCTGTGGCACCAGAGCTCTGCATGTGGACTGGCACCTCTTAAAACAAGAGCACTCTGTGCCTCTAGGAAAATATTTGCCTCTGTACTCCGATGGGTTCCCAGGCTCTGCTTCTTTGAAGTTAAGTTCTAAACATGAGCATGCATCTGCATTTCCAAGTACCTAACAAATATCAATATCCACAAGGAGGGTTAAAAATGTAGCACATGTAGCTCCTTTACTAGCTCTTCTCTAGTGACAGCACTGCAGAGAAACAGAAACACATTTTCCTCGGTGTCTGCATCCACAAGAAGAACAATTACTGCTGACAGACAGTTACACTGAAAATGCAGGAACTGCCAGGACTTTCAGGGTGGGAAGTTTGTGTTCACTCCTCCCCCTCAGCAGTGAGGAAGTTTATCAGTTTCTGAAAGACACGGAAGAGGGAAGCTGAGAGTTTCGATAATGAAGCACTGAGGATCAGAGGTCACTGCTTTGCATCTGCTTTGTGGGGAAAAAGTCAGGGAGCGTCCTGTTGCTTAGGAGGGAGCATGCACCATTCAGAAGACTCAACTACCACTTGCAATAACACAGGAAACCACAGAAAGTATAACATACCTTTCCAAAAACATCAGGATCAATGAGATGCCTTTCTTTTTACTTCCTTCCATTTTATTATTTTTTTCTCAATTTTCTTCTTCATCCTCTTCTGGCGGTACTACATCAACAAGAATGTTGCATTATCTCTTTTGGCTGCTGTGAACCACTGGCAATACTTCACTGTTGCTAGTAAATCAGACACGGGTACATGCAATCATGCATAAGTCTGAAATCAAGCACTCCTGAATATGTTGAAGACCACAAGGATGATCTGACCCTAGTAGGAGCTGCACATTTAGTCAGAAAGTGATTCCAGTATTTTGCCACTCCACGTTTGGAGTTTACGTATGTATTGCAAGCTGTGATAAACGCCAATCACTCGCTTTTTGAAATTTATGAAAAATTTAATAAAGAATAAAAATTGGTTACAAAAATTAATACAATAATAAAAGTTTAAAAAGGTTTTCAGAGATAGGACAAATAATGAGACAAATAAGAGCAAAGAAGGTAGCCCGGGTCTACCGTCCCCCCTCCCTCTCAGACAAAGGCTGTGAAGGAGAAGGGCCTCCTTCGGGAGGAATGTCCCCCTTTTGAAGACCAAAATTTCAAAATTATGCAATCTTTATCTTAAGACAGACCCGTTTGCCCAGAGTCCCCCTTCTAATCCTGGGCGTCCAGGAGTTGGGCTTGACCAGGTGGTTCGTGTGGATTCAGTCTGGGTTGACCAGGTGGCTTCGGTGGATGCAGGGAGATATGCCTCTTGTCTTCTGAAAGTCCTAAGGGGGGGTTCTCTTCTTCTTGTTGTAACTGTTATCTCTGTTGAGAAACGCCTCTGGGCCTCTCCCTTTTTTTTTTTTTTTCTCTCTTTTCTTTTCTGAGCTAAAGAAAATATCTTACACACAATTCTTTTATTACTAAAACTTAATGCTAAAAACTACATTTACTATATTATTCAAATGTCAATACAGCATAACTTTTCTACCTAGCATTATTGTATATAGTAAATATCTGCATAGAGCCACACACACAACAAGCCTTTTTCACAAAGCAGATTTCAAATGAAGTAGAAGAAACCTTCATATCGTGTGATCTACTCACAAGATACAGAAACAACAGAAAATTATGAACAGTGAAATGACAGTGAAAATGGCTACTTTTACTACCCATACTAGATTTCTAAAGCAGCTGCTTTAGAAGGCAACTGCTTTAGAATGCAGGAAGTATGACGACCAGATGAGATATCAAATTGATCTTCAAAATACCATTTGAAATACCTAGGATCAAATTAATTCCTTGGCTAATCCTATGGAATAGGTGGATTTACAAAAGGATTGTCTTCAGCAAGCTGAGAAACACTTTAAAAATTCTACAAGTAGCCCAATACAAAGCAGAATTTGTACTCTCTTCCCTTTAATGAACTGTTCTTTTCTCTTGTGTCATGCCTACTTTCGCATGCATTTCACATTGCAAATTCACATGTCAAGCTCAGGGTTTTTTCTGTGAACTAGGAACAACCTTATTTTTTTTGGCAGCTTTCCTCCAAGAGAAAAGATTTTCAAATATGACCTCCTCTCTTATATCTGTAAAGCAACTATGACCTCTTGTGGTTATCTAATCTGCTTCCAAATCCTCAATAATGGGATTTACGGGTCTAAGCCGTTAAGTAATTCCCAAAGGATTCAAGTCTGTGCTTCAGTGCTTTGTTAAACTAGGGCAAAAAATTTACTTTTTTTTCATGAAGATAGGGCTGCATTCTCTTTTCCTAATGAACATATCAAGACATTTACAACTGCAAAAATGAGGCACTAAAAGGATTTAATCATGTTAGTTCGATCTCTTTCTGATGAATGAGGATGTTTGACCCTGCACTTTTCACCCAAATTTAATACCAACAATATCTTACACTGTTAGTGCAAGCCCTCACAAGATTATTTCATTGAGCAGACAGAAAAAGACCACACCAATACCACTGCTTGTTTGGTTTGCATGGACCTGTTCTTTCCAGTAGTGCAATAAGTCAAGCTCTTTCACCAAAAATGTAATTTCCTCCACTTTCTGCTTTAAAAATCAACAAGCAATTACAGAAGTGTCCACCATCTGGCCAGTCCAATGTACTTGAGCATACACTGCTACTGGTTCTATGTAACCAAAGATGAAAAATGTTACTTTATTAGATTTTTCACTTTTGTTTCAAGATAACAATTGTGAGAATAAATGAGGATGACCAGATAACTCAGTCATGCTTTTACAGAAATAATAATCTTTGGTCAACAAACATTACTCAGAAACAGACAGTGTAGCAAACCAGCTCAGTAGTAAAGTTGATAGATGAGGAGAAAAATAGAACGAGATGTGGGGACCAAACACTCTTATCAAAACAAAGCAACTCTGCCAGCTCCAGGTACCAGCACCTGCCTGTCGCTCTTCATATCCTCACACACCTACACAGCCCCTGTTGAGCCCCTGTTGAGCTCTCAGTCTCTGAGGAGCATGAACAGAAGGTGCAGGTGACTCTGCTCATGCTTTAAGAGCTGCAACTCCCCATTCACTGGGGAAATGTGGGGTGGGTTCTGCTACTGAACTAACAGGAAATGGAGCTAGGTAAATCAAGACACCAGCACTTCTGCTGCTGCACACAGGAAACACAGTATGTATCATAAAACAGGGTGTACAGCTGCAGAAAAGGAAGCTTCTGTAACTGGCTCCTCCAGAGTTTATCCATTAGAGCCTTAGATCCAATCACTAACCAGAGAAATAATCACAGACATACTTACCTTTGTGCTCACAAGGTGATCTCCAGACTCAGTCCAATAAACATTTAAAAGCTGTTAGGTCAGACATCAAGTTATCCATTAGAGATGAGGGCAGCAGCAGAAGGTACATAGCGTTCAGAACAAATGCTTTAGGCAGAGAAGCCAGGAAGGGTCTCAAGAACCATATATCAGGATTCTCCTGTGTGACTGCAGTGCAGATGAAACCAGTTGTTGTTGTGGTTTAATCCCAGCCACAAATTAAATACCATGCAGCTGTATGGTCACTCCCCTCAACCCCCATCATGGTAGGAAGGAGAACTGGAAAGAAAAGGTAAACCTTGTAGATTGAGATAAGAATAATTTAATAATAATAAAAAAAGCTAATAATATAGTAATGATAAGAGGAGGAAGAGAGAGAAATAAATTCCAGGAGAAAAAGTGATGCACAATGTGCTGTCATTGGGCAGCAATCAGCTCCCTTCCAGGTAACTCCTCAGGTTTAAATACTGAGCATGGCGTTCTATGATATGGAATATCCCTTTGGCCAGTTTGGATCACCTATCCTGGCCATACTCTCACCTTTTTGTGCAGCTCCTCATGGCAGAGCATGGAAAATTGAAAAGCCCTCAGCTTAGGGAAAGCACTACTGATTAATAACCAAATCATCAGTGTATTGTCAACACCATTCTCATACTGAATCCAAAAACCATAGCACTGTACCAGTTACCAAGAAGAAAATGTGCTCTGTCCCAAGACAGTTATTTAAGTCGAAAAAAAAAATTAGGAAAGCTTTTCATCACAGACTTCTGCAGTTTCAACACATTTCCTGATGTTGATCTTTATTTTCAGTGCAACTGAATCATTTCAGTGTCTAAGGCCATCTGTGTCCAAGCCTGTGTTGGTTAGAGAAGCAGAAGTTTGGAAGGAGGGATTGCTTCCTAAAAACAAAACCAAAAAAACCCCACCAACTGACAAAAACATGAACCAAAAACCAACACACACCTATTTCAGCATTTAATGCTAGATTCTCTCACATCTGTCTCTGAAACTAGGATGTATTCCTAAGAGCTGAGATTAAAGACCTAAGGGCAAAAGAAGCGTCTCCCATGAAGCGAGCTGGGGAACAGCCAAGGATAGTAACAGCATCAGCAATCACAATGGAACCCAGAAGAACATGAAATCAAGCCCCAGTTAAACAGCATGACCATGATACCCCGGGCAAAACTGCACCACAGAGTGGTTTACACCGGTATACGTACTGCATGCACAATACATGGGCACTTCCCACTCTTAGTCTTCAGGGTGATAGGATGATTTGGTCTGGTACTAAGGAAGGGATATTGTCATTTGGCTTATGTTTGCCATACAGAATTCTCAAAACAGAAATTTTGGGAGACACTATTGGAATTCTAAAATTTACATAAAAATAAAGCTGTGTTCAAATTACAGGTTTCACTTAGTAGCTTTTATAGCAATATCAAATAACATTTAATCCAGGCTTTTGAAAAAGATTTTAAGTCTATGAACAGGCAGCACAAACCCACTTGTATTTACAGGTTAAAAGACTAGAATGAAAGGAGAAAAAATGCTCTTCTAGGAAAGAGATTGTTCCTATTTGGTAAAAAATCTTGCCTATATAGTGAGGTCTCATTAAGTATCTAACATCCTTATTTAATAGCTTCTTTGGAAGTTTTCTCACCCCACCCCAACCCATCCTCAGCACAAAAAAGCAAGGTCATGTGATTAAAAATCCCAGCAAAATTATAGAATCATAGAATCATTTAGCTTGAAAAAACCCTCAAATATCATCATGTCCAACTGTTAAGCCATCACTGCCAAGTCCACCACTAAAACTGGGTGAAAAACTGGCTGAAGGACAGAGCTCACAGTTCTAGTGAATGGAGCTACATCTATCTTGCTAGCAACTGGCACCAGTTGAGGGATACCACTGGTATTCCTTGCAGTTCAGTTCCAGAGTGTGAAAAACGTGAAATGATTAATTCATGTTCTTATGGTAAATTGGAAAATTATGAAACTGTATAAATTTATATCAGGTAAAAGTTTATGTTTTAGGAGACCTTGCAGCAGGTGGTGAAATTAACAACCCTGAAAGGCAGGCACCTCCATTCAAAAAGGAACAAAAGACTTTTCAGGGAGAGCCTGCAGCCTTCTCAAGCACCGGGAGGAGACCTATCGAGATAAGGAGGGGACCTCCCGAGATAAGCTGACACCAGCAACTCACACCTTGGGTGCCACCTTCACAGACCATCAAGCAACATCATCTTTATCTCGATCATTCATCAACCAGAAGGACCTATAGAAATTGGACATTAACATTTGAACTAAGGAAAGAACTCTTTTCTGCTTGGTTGGGGAAACTCCTGAATTTGTATAGCTGGTCGGGAAACAATGGGAAATACGGGGAAATATTGCCAGGGGCAGAATAAAGTGTATAAAAACCAAGCCCTGAACCGGGCTAATTTGTGAACCATTTGGGGAGATAGCAGGCTGCCAGACCCTGTATCTCACGGTTCATCCTTGGCATTTCCCGGGAAAACTCTGTCAAGTTTCTCCACTGTTGGTGGGTTGTCGAAATTCTGTGATTTGATCTTTATTAATAAACCAAATTATTATTTTAATTGGAATATCGTATTGGCATTTATAACACAGAGCCTGTTCTGTTCAGTATATTTATCAACAATCTGGATGCAGGAGCTGAATGCACCATTAGCAAGTTTGCTGATGGTACCAAACTGGGAGGTGTTGCTGACTCTTGAGGGACAAGAGGCCTTGGAGAGGGATCTACATAGACTGGAGCATTGGGCTACAACTAATGGGATGAAATTTTCCAACTTGAAATGCCAGATTCTGCATCTAGGATGGAATAACTTTGGACACAAGTATATATTGGGAGAGTGGCTGGAAAGCAGCCCTGCAGACAGGGATCTGATTGCCAGCAGGCTCAGTGGGAGTCAGCAGTGTGCCCTGGAATCTTGGAATGCATCAAACACAGCAGCTGGTCAATGGAGAAGAAGGTGCTGAGCTCTTCTCCCTGGTATCCAGTGACAGGACACATGGGAATAGTTCAAAGCTGCACCAGGGAAGGTTTAGTCTGGATATTAGGAAGCATTTCTTGACTGAGAGGGTGGTCAAACACTGGAACAAACTTCCTAAAGAGGTGGTGGATGCCTCAAGCCTAATAGTACTTAAGAGGCATTTGGACAATGTCCTGGTAAGGCTTTAACTTGGTTGGCCATGAATTGGTCAGTTGGATTACATGCTTGTTGTAGGTCGCTTCCATAGGAAATAGTCTATTTTATCAAGCTTATCTTCCCCAAATCTTAGAAGTTCTTAATACATCAAGTTTTCCCTTGCTTTTTCCCATCTGAAACATTAACAAACCCAAGGAAAATAGAGATTGATAATTTGGCTGCTGAACTGCACATTTCATTCTAATAGTGCTGTCAATAAAAGTTCCCCTTTCCCCCATTTGACTCAAGATTAATTTTAAGCAATTTTTTCTGTTGAAACTGGGTTTCAGAATTAGTCAAAAATATTAAGATATCCAGAACATTTTCCCACCCAAGTTATATATAGCCTGTGTTGTACAATCTTTGTTCTTCAAAACCTGAATTTCAAATGAGCTATTAGGAAATACCAGCATAAGCACTGATGCCAACTAATGCTTGCACCTGTCACTCAAAGCAGTGTTACAAAATGTCCTTAGCTACATCAATTTAATCACTGCTGACTGCCTTGCTCTTTAAAAAGAACCTCACAGAAACTTCTAAGATGGGCAAAGGATAGCTCACAACTGAGCTGTAAGAAGGTCTCCATTCAATCACACACTGAAGTCACCTGCTGTCTGCACTTCATGATGGCATCCCACTGGAAGGTCTCTTCGCTTGTAATGTGCAGACATGGTGCAGAAGGAAGCCTCGAGTTGTCATTGAAAACTGCAGAACAGTTGCAGAGCATCAGCAGCCTGTGATGGAAGGGATCAATATGCCATGACCAATGTCCATTAATCCAAGGCAAAGCATGTGGAGATTTGACAGTGGGGTTGCATATTAGAAGTAAAGTATGCTACGTGCAAATTAATCACCATTCTGACTGCATGCAGTTGCAGAGCTAGCAATCTGACTCCTTAAAGCTATTATGTAAAAGGGTGGATTAGGTTTTAAGAATTACTTATGTAAGTTTTATGTTCTATTTGTCTATGGCTCCTTCTAGCCCAGTACTCTAAGTATCAGAAGAGAGCAAGCATACAGTGATACTTTCCCAGGATACTCACAGTTTTACCTTTTATTCAAAACCTAAAATAATGATGTAAGATAAGGAAAACATCATGAAAGAATAGGTAAGTTGTCATAAACCTTTTGCCTATAAACTGATTTTGCTGGTATGACTAATCTTTGACAACACATAGAGCCAAAAGGAAAGCAAGAAACAGCCTCCAGCAGCCAACTGCAGGGCACGGTGTTTGCTTGTTTCTGTTCCTGGTTTCATCCTTTTTACCTGTTTGCATTGATCTGTGGAATCAGATAGCAGCAGTGAGTTCTTCACTTGTACATTTTATGGTTAAACCTTAACTCACAGACTCATGGACTTCTGTCTTATGGAAAGTCTCTTTCAAGCTGTCAAATTTTCTGTATTTTTTTCAGCACTCACCTTTGTGAAGAAATGCAGTATTTATTTAGGTAGTACACAGATATGCAACCCACATTTTATAAGAGGCAGGAGTTTCAGGGTGTGAGGATGCCCAGAAAGCAAGGTTAGGGATGTAAGCAACAACCAGTTGCCTGCTCATTATGCAGCTTTTTAGGCTGCTAGAGCCCAACAGGTACACAACACCTGCCCTCAAGGAAGTCAAATGTAAAATGGCAGTATCAAACTTCCACAAACTTTATTAAAAGTTACTTCAACAGGTGATGTTTTCAGTATTATAAGAACATCACTGGGGAAGACAGTGAACATCAGAACACCACTACACTCTAAATGGTGTGTTAATTATATTAGTTTATTTATTGTAAGGAATAAACTGTTGTAGCCACTGGCCAAAAACAGGGATAATATTTTTCAAATTATGAAGACAGCATTTCATGTAAACGAGAGTTCTTAATTCCTTTGCTGCATTTTTTATGTAGAGTCTTACTTTTGCACCCAGCCTGTTCCCATTTTAACAACACTGAGAAGCTGTCTCCAGGAAGTGCTTCAAAAAAGCATCTGTGAGAAGTTGCTCCCAGTTATTTTTCCAGCAGTACAGAGCAGAAGGCAAGACAGCTTAATTCCACAACATCAGGTACATTACAGGGTACCTGAAATCAAACTACGTCAGTCGCTTACTTCCATTAGAAGTAGGATTCAGGCCAAGGAATCAGAGTAATTGAATCTCCAAGCCTAGAGAACTATCAGTGCAAGGAAAGCAGGCACAGCAGCTCATACCAAGACAACAGAACAATGAGTGCAATTCTGTGTACCTTGGATCCTAGTGTGGGTAGTTCTGGTTAATTATTTCCACTGTTTCTGTTACATGTTCTAGTCAGTACCCTTGAGAGTGCTGGTGGGAATTTTCTTGACTGTAAGAAAAAGCTCTGCCTTTTTATTACAGTCAGGACTTAAGACAGATTGATATTTGATCTGTAATGAAATAATAATGAAATAATTTTTAAGGGCAAAAAGCCAAACTAACATTAAAAAGTGACTGAGAGAAACCTGTGCCATAAAAAGCTTACTACATAGTCCAGGTTAGGGCTTTGAGGAGTTAGTACAGGCAGGCATATCTATGACATGAAAAGTTACTATATATGCAAGCACACGTCATACATAACTATGTATAACATATTTATGCCCATTATGAAGGATCATAGCCATTGTGTTATTTTCCTCTCTTCAAAAGGCTCTTAATTCTCCATTAATCACATATTAACCACCACACCACCAGGGCCAGCACCAGCAAAATCAGATTTTTGTGATAACTTGGCCTGTTCCCTCATTTTCACCTCTGCTTTTATCAGCAGGTTCTTCCCAGTGCTGGATGCTGTATTTGAATCTGTTTCTACACTTGTGCAAGAGGCAGAAAGAAAAAAAAAAAACATAATGCACAAGCTGACCTGGCTCCTGCTTAAGTCACAGTAGCCTCAGGTTGTTCCAAGTTTGATCCAGAACGGCTAATACATCTTTTTTTAAAAAAGCACATTAAACCTGCTGCTGTTATTGGGTAGCAACTACCTTTTAAAATGAGCCTACACAAGATTCTATCAGCCTTGCCTGCAGTTTCTTTCTACTTAGAACAAAGCCACAACATTTACACGGTTCAACAACTGTCACATTCTAGTAATGTTGACCTTCTCTGAGAGAATGCCCTGAAGTTTCCCTTGGTTAAATTTTTGTTCCCAGCCAGAATACCTTTGAAGGTTACCTGTGTCCAAGACACTGAAGGACACTGTACTGCTGGAGAGACAGTCTGAGACACAGCACCAGCCAAGCATGAAGCATGAACTGTCTGATTTAAATGTCTACAGTCTAGATCATGACCCCAGCTCTGTTATTTGACAAAAAACCTGGCTGTTTAAAAGTGAACTGCAGCACTACTTTTTGTCATTATGATGCACAATGAAACAAAAAGTTTTCGGCTTAAAATATTGCATGCATTAAAAACAGAGGGTACTTTAATTTCCAGGCTTGGCTAGTGAAGGGAAAAGATTGTTGCAAAGACAAAACTAACAGACAGATCACATCAACCCTTGCTTATTTTTTTTTTAATCCTGTACTTTGGTATTTGAATTGTTTAATATAAAAGTGAATGGACAGTGAAATAGCTGAGACACTTAGCATCTCAGCTGTGGAGAATATACAAACAGCAGACTATTGTAAAATGACCAAAGTATATATTTTGTATAAAAGGAGATGTGGATGTCCTATCCCTGGAATTGTTCAAAGCTGGGGCTCAGAGCAACCTGGTCTAATGCAAGGTGTCTCTTGAACTAGATGATCTTTAAGGTCCCTTCCAGTGCGAACCATTTGGTGATTCTATTTTCTCTCCCACTACCCAGGTAAATGCAACTAACTTTTCTTTGGCCTATCCAGGCCTTGCACTCTTGTCACCATTCTCTGAGAAGAGAACGAGCTGATTCTGGTCCTGTAGGTATACATGTGTACATGTGTCAGAGCCAGACCACACAGCCAGATCAGCGCCTGACAGCCAGCACAAATCCAAAGGGCAACAGTCTGAGCTTTGAGTTACCTGTCACGCCACGGACATTTCAGGAACAAGTATAAGATTAACACAGCCACCAAGAGAAATGCTCACTGGCTGAAGGACTTTGATTTCTCCAGAAGATCAGTTGTGCTGCTCAGCCACTTTTACAGTTGGTAAGAGCTACAGGATAAACATTTTGGAAAGCAGGCCAGTTTCCTTCCGATGTCTGCAGATAACAAGCTCTGTACCTACCTTTCTGTTACCATTGTTCTCTCAGAATACATCCTGTTCTGATACAGACACACCAAGAGATAATAATCTCTGGGAAAAATATTGTCTGACAAAGACTAAGTACACTGCTTGGCTAATATCCACATTACCTCAGAGGGAATATTTTCAGCTATCTGAGGCCCTGAGATGGCTCTCTAAGGAAATACAGGGAGCAAGAACTCCATGGGCCACAATCTGCTTGGTTCTGTCTGCTTGTTTGTTCACTTCAACAGCCTAAAGTGTGCCTGAGCAAGCAAGACAACCAGACCTAACACAGAAGTCAAAACATTATTAAGATGTCCATGCTGGTAAAATGTGAAAGGGAAATATTTTATGCAATACCCTCTGCCTCTGTTCAGACAATGAACTGCTGCATATGAAGTAACTCCTTAATTCAGCGTACATGGTTCTTACCCAACAATAAGCTTTTTTTCCACAAAAAAGCCCTTATCTCAGATAAAATTTCACATTTATTCTGAAAATATAAGGTGAAAGCAGAACCTGAACAGATATTCACTGCAAAGATCAGCAACAGCCTTAAGGTACACTGGAGTTCAAGGTACACAGAATGAAGTACCTGACCAGAGCCCAAGAACCACTTAAATTAAATATCTGTAAGCCTTTACCCTGAATCAATAATATTTGATTCATTAGTTAGGTACTGTATTTGGAGGGCAATTATACAAGCTTACCAATGGGAGAAAAACCAGTTGCATCACTGAAAATTTACTGTAGTCAAATAGAAGTTACTAAAATCATAAAAAATGGTAACATCACAGGACCACAAGGAAGAATAAACTATTCAAATGTGGTCTGGTGAGAAGACTCAAAGCAAAGCCATCTAGGAGCATGGGACTGCAGGAGTTTGAAATATATTTTTACTAGCTTTCCGAAGGCACATTTATAAATGTTTTGAGAGCATCTAATTTCTCTGTGCAATTGTTCTGGAACTGTTCCGCCACAGGTGAAATGCTCATAGGAAATTCTCTCTGAAACCACAAGCTGACAAGGAAACAAATCAAGGAAATTCTTCTATCTAGGAACACTACTGGGAAACAAGAAACAAAAAACAAAACCAAAACCAACCAACCAGCCAAAAATCAACCAAACCACCAAACAAACAAACAAACAAAGAAGGAAAAAAAGGAGAAAAATGTGAGAAGAATTGTAAACAATACCTTATATCCACCACCTTGTTCTTGTCTTCAGAGCTGAGGAAAACAAACTTGGTTGTTTTGAAAATCAGAATTATACTCAAGGTAAGTTGTGGTTCCCTCAGCAAGTACATCCCATTCCTTCTCCTCCTGTGAAAGGAAGGAAGCATTTCAATATACTCAAAAAGCATTGCTGTTCCCTTCCATGAATCTGGTTAATTCAATGACAGAAGCAATTTATATTCTAGTGCTGAAAAGCAATGTTTGGACACTTGTTAAAGACTAGTTAAGTGTAATGACTTAAGCATCCCATCAGAAACAAAGTCAGTATTGAACTACAAGTAATTAATTTACAGGCTATTACATATAGAACAAAACATGTACATTAAAAAAGGCAGAATAGAGTAAGTTAATCACTTGGTAAGTCCAGCAGATGCCTTCTAGCTAGTTGCCCCTCAGCACTTTGCTCCTATCCCCGAAGTAAAGCAGATGCCAATAGAAATGCACAGGACCTTCATACACTAGAAATGTTTTTCTTAAATAATCCCATATTTATGCCTTTAGAGAAGGAGGCTCAGATAAACAGATCATTTAATAGAGATACTTTTGCCTGTGTGAATAAAAGTAAGACCAAGTTAACATGAACTTTAAGCATTTTAACTTCCCAGCACAGTCCATAAGGGAAAGTCTTGCACATGTACAACAACATATACAATGAACTGACCTTCAGGATGTAAAGAGGGGGCACTCTTATCTCAACTGATTATCTTTGGAGTAGTTACTTTCATTAGCAGTCTCACTGGACATTAACCACTGTTATTTAAGCAGTAAGCTTTAATGTAATGCAATCCCAAGACCTTCCCAAAATGAGTTGTTGTTATTATTATTATTATTATTATTATTATTATTATTATTATTATTATTATTATTATTATTTCACTTACAGGTAATTGGGGAACAAAAGCTGTGCGATTTATACACCGTTCTAATTCCTACTGATTTTAGGAGAAAAAATGAAACTGAATAATTCAGACATGACCCAATAAAGGATTTAAAATGCTGAACTATAGGTGGGCCTCAAAATGCAGTAAACAAAGCCTCACCATTGAACTATTCCATGACCAAAAATTATCCTCAATCCTGGAGTGCTTCTGCCAGATTTCAAGTTCTTCATTAACATGAAGAAGGGGAAAAAATATAGACATACATCAGGTTCCACTCTTTGGGGTAAAAGCTTATCATTACCACTGAGCTGCGGGAGAGCAACTTTTCAGAGAAAGGCCTGGGGATTGTGGTGGATAAAAAGCTGCCCAGCAGTGAGCCAGCAGTGCCCTTGTGGTCGATGTGAAAAATGTAGTATGTTAATTCATGTTCTTATAGTTAATGAAATTTATTGAAAACTGTAAAACTGTATATATGTGTGTGTTGTATGAAAATTTAAGTTTCAGGACACCCTGTAACATTTTGTTAAACCAACATATGAAAAGGCAGGCACCACCCCAGAAGCTCACATTCAGAAATAGACAAAAGGTTTACGGAAAACCGGCAGTCTCCTCGAGCATCGGGAGGAGACCCATGAGCATCGGGAGGAGACCCATCAAGATAAGGCGGCAGGACCATCAACAGCACCAGACAACACCCTCCACCACAGCACCAGACAACACCCTCACCGAGCATCAAGCATCATCATCCATATCTCGACCATTCATCAGCCATAAAGATCTATAGAAACTAGACATTAACATATTAACTGAGAGAAAGAACTCTTTTCAGCCTAGCCGGAGACACCCTTAGATTAGAATAGCTAGCTGGGACACAAAGGGGAAAATGAGGAAATATTGCCAAGGGCAGAATAAAGTGTATAAAAACCAAGCCCCGAACCGGGCAAATTTGTGAACCTAGGGGGAGACAGCAGACGGCCAGGTTCTGTGTCTCAAGGTTCACCCTTGGCATTTTCCCAGGTAAAAACTGTCAAGTATCTCCGCTGTTGGTGGGTTCACCGAAATTCTGTAATTTGATCTTTTGATTAATAAACCAAAATTATTTAATTGGAATATTGTATTGGCATTTATAACAGCCGAGAAGGCCACTGGTGTCCTGGGGTGCACTAGGAAGAGCATTGCCAGCAGATCGAGGGGTTGATTCTGCTCCTCTACTCAGCCCTGGTGAGACTGTGTCAGAAGTGGCGTGTTCAGTTCTCGGTTCCTCAGAACAAGAGAGATGTGGAGCTCCTGGAGCAATCAGTGGCGTGCAGCGAGGATTAATGGGCAAGTGGAGCATCTCGCTGACCAGGAAAGGCTGAGGAAGCTGGGCGTGTTCAGTGTCGAGAAGAGAAGATTGTGTGTGGACTTCTTCAATGTCTGTCAGTGTCTGAAGGGAAGATGTCAGAGGAGGGAGCCAGGCTCTCCTCAGTGGTGCTGAGGAATCTAACAAGAGGCAATGGGCAGAAATGGATACAAGGGAAGTTCCAACTGAACATGAGGCAAAACTTCTTTATTGTGTGGGTGACCATGCACTGGAACACATTGCCCAGAGAGGTTGTGGAGTCTCCCTTATAGGAGATATTCATGAATCACCTGGATGGGATCCTGTGCCCTGTGCTGTAGGATGACCCTGCTTGAGCAGCGAGGTTGGACCAGTTGACCCACTGCAGTCCCTTCCAACCTGACCCATTCTGTGATTCTGCGATTCGCAAAACAAAGCAAGACCGTAGGAGCGGGCCCTGCTATGAACCTGGGAGGGGAACAACAACGCAGCTACTGCAGCTTGCCGGGCGGACAGGCGCTTCCCTCACGCGTGCGCGCGGGGCCGCGGGCGGCCGAGGGGCGGCCGAGGGGCGGGACCGAGGCGGGACCGGGCCCGGGCCCGGGCTCGGGGGCGGGACGGGGCGGGACGGGGCGGGACGGGGCGGGACGGGGCGGGACGGGGCGGGACGGGGCGGGACGGGGCGGGACGGGGCGGGACGGGGCGGGGGAGGCGGGCGGGGCCGCGGCAGTCGGAGCGCGCTCGCCTTCCGCCTCAGAGCAGCGGCGCGGCCGCGGTGGGGCCTGTGCCGGGGCGGCTGTGGCACCGCCGTCGCTGCTGTTCGGCTGCGTAACTCTTCCCCCGGCCCCTCCCTTCCCTTCCCCCGCGGCCCGGCGGCAGCGATGGGTTCCCGGGCGTCAACTCTGCTGCGGGACGAGGAGATCGAGGAGATCAAGAAGGAAACGGGCTGTGAGTGCAGGGGCCTGAGTGCGGCGGGGCGGGGCGGGAAGCGCCGCGGGGTCGGCGGCCGGAGCGGGGCCGCTCGCAGTGCCTCGGGCCGGGGGGCCCTGCCCGGCGCGGCCGCGGCGTTCGTGCCGCCGGCGTGTTGACGGTACTTCAGCTGCCCTGCCCGGTGCCAGCCGCCCGCAGCCCCCGCGGCCGGACGCGTCTGGCAGGCCCGCGGAAAGCTGGGAAGCGCCTCTCGGTCCCCCCCACCGCTGCCGGTAGCGACAGCGAGATCCCAGTGGGATAGAAGGGAAGCAGTGCTCTTGGTATTGTATTCGGTCAGAGGTGACTCCTTGGGTTTTGAACAGTTGTCTGTGTCGATGTCTGGTGCTGGAGTTTCTCTCAGTTTTTAACCAAGAGAAACTGTCCTTGGATAGTAATTTTTTTCCCCAAGTGTTGTTTGTTTCATGGGCTAGTGCTAAAGTTGCCGTAAGGGCATTCAGAATGAATGCTGAGTGGCATTTAAACCATAGAGGAAGTAATGTAACCTGTGAGAGGTAACTAACTCTAACTAAAAAGAAGTGAAAAGTCCTGTACTAGTCAGCAGCTGGGAGAGCACTATGTAAGCTGGACTCTAATACTTAGATACTTTACCCTACAGTATTTGATCGAGTTGTGCTCCATAAACATAAAATGCCTTAGAGAAGGTGAAACTCCAGTGTTGTTGATTTGCCTGAGAGTTCTAGCAAATACTAAATGATAATAAATGGAGGATGCCCTCCTAACTAGCTGGGGAGCAGAGTTCATAACATCATAGGTATCACTTTGCTGTTTGTTTCCCCAGGAAACTTCTCAGGTCAACATGCTGTGCCCAGCTGACAGTTTTTTGGTTTTTTTTCTGAATATGCTTTCTGATCTGTTCTGGCTACTTGAAAATGCTTTCTTCAGTTTTCTTTCCAGTATATATGGTAATCTTATATTCTTAAGTGTTAGCTTATTTGTGTCAGGAAAATGAGTGGCTACAGAAGAGGAATGGAAGAACTAAGATGGCACTGGTGCTAGTGTAGTGGCAGGCTGAGTGAGTTAACATAGTTTCCATGATCCTTTTGCCATCCGTCATGTAAACCTTCTACAGGAAAGCTGTGATAAACAAGTAGGAATGTCAAAGTCTGCTTATCCAGCAGTAACTTTCTGTGGCTTTTTTCTTTTTAATCACAAAGTTCATGGAGTAAAGGTAACCTCCTCTCATTTTTAAAGATGCTTCAAAAACCAAACCCTAAGTCTGGAATATTTTTCCAGAAGGTTTTACATTTTTCCTTGTGCTGCTATGTGATTTATTCTCTGTGGTGTTTTATTCCTAAAAGTTTACTTATGTGATAATTAAATAAATAATATTAAGGTGGCTGTGTAGACATCCTAAAGCAATAAATCCACTTGACTCTGGTTAGCCTTTCAGTGTTTTTCTTGTATCATCAAAGGGTGATCAAAGCTGTGACTGGTGGCCTTCAGCTTGGTGACCTGAGGTCTGTTCATTTTCCCATGTTTTATCTAGTCAATTTTATAAGTAATACCACTTTGTTAATCAACCATTGCTAACCTCTGACTCATGCTTGCTTGGAAGTCATCACAGTGTGTCTCATTGACTTTATCAATTATTTTCGTCTTCTCCCCAGTCTGTAACTGCAGTTTAGGAATGTGATTTTTCTCTGCTTTTTATACTTCTCTACGTAGATGGAAAATTCCACCAAGCTGTTAGTACTGTTATACACTTCATATAGGTGAAAATATTTGTACAAGGTGGGGAGAAAACCCAAACACTGGTTATCTGGATCAAAGTTCACAGGCAGAATGTTAAAGTAGTGTGACTGAATAGACTGCTGTGGTCTGTTGGAAACGTGATGCTGATGGTCCTTTAGCTACTGAAGAGTTTGAGAAAGGGACTTTGTAGACATGAGAAAATCTGTCAGCATTACAATTCCATCTTGAACTGGTGATCTGATAAGTGCTCCCAAGGATTCGTTTTCAGCCTCTCTACTATGAAATGTGTTTTCTACAGTTCATCTGGTGTAGTTGTGAAGCACTGAGTAGAATACTTAACCAATTTGATTGAGTTCAACTGTGGAATTATAGAACTTCTGCTCAATTTCATGTAGCACAAAGGAAGTGCCTAATGATCCTGACATGAGTGAGAAACTATGTTAATATTCTTTAGCAGAACAGATGAAGAACATGTCTTTTAGGGCACTTGAAGCTATACAATGACACAATCTCTTGAATGAGCTATCCTTGCATTATTTTTTTTTTTTTTGTGGTAGTGAAAAGCACTTTGTAGTATAAGTTCAGGGACATCTGCAAAGGTCATGCATCAGGTTCTCAGCAGCAGATGCAAAGCCTGAAGTTGACAGTCCTAAATCTCACATGATGTTGCCTGGAAATTGTTTGCTTTGCATAGAAACATTTTGAAATTTGAGCATGAAAACACCTTGAAGTCATTGTAATTGGTTTGCTATTTCAGTAACAACTGTAAAAAAAACCCATGAGAGGCACAAGATTTGCTTGTCTGCATTCTGTTGCAAGCTCTTGGAAAGCCATTGGAATGTAACAGTAGTCAAACTATTTGGTTCACACCCTTTGTTTCCATGCTTTGGAGCCCTCTACCTAAGGATTAATAATAAACTAATGCTCATACCTAAATATAGGAGAAAAATTGTTTGCATGGTAGCAGATAATAATAGACTTTTCTGATGGATATTTATATATTTTTCTAAGTATAGAAAGATATTTATATGAGGTTATGCTGCTGTTGCAGACAAGAGTGTCTAATTGCTAAAAACTTTGCAGTGATTTAACACAAGTAAAATAGAGGGAGCAACTCCTAATTTAGAGGTCTTGACCGTTAATTTTTAGAAGAATCTTTTTGGGGTAGCAGTATAAATAAAATGGTGTTTCGGCTAGTTTTAAGCCTTAACCTTGGATTGTCAAGAAACAGTCATAAATTGTAAATCTTAATTCTCCTATGGTATTCAGGAGAATCTTTATATTTGCTTGCAAATGCACTGAAAAATGTCCAGTGACACAGCTTTTGTGAGGGATGAGAGCCAAAAGGAAATTACGACAGATCACAGTGGTGAACCTGAATCATCCTCCTTTTTCACAGAGCTATGATAATGCTTTTTGTCTAGTGTGACGTTAATGAAAATATCACTTCTCCTGTCAACAGCTACGTACTATTTCTCACATACGAGCTGTTACAGAGATGTTCCAAAAATGGAGATGCTGACATCAGTTTGGAAATGGTAGCTGAGTAGAATTCTCATCACCTTCTTTGTTTACAGGGAGGAGATCTAACTAATAGGAGATCTAACTCCAGCCTTCTTTTTTTCACCATCAGGTGTTGTTGTGTTATCTAAAACATTAAATCAGAAACGCAGAAATCTGAAGTCTTTAGAGTACTGGTACTTGTTTTGTTGTCTCTGTGTGCGTTGATTAACTTGAAAGTGAGCAAGCTACCCAGTTTTACTGTAGAGAAGTTTCCTTAGGTGAACTGAGCAAATTGCCCAATCCTATGCCAAGAATGAAAGTTGCTGAGGAGACAAGAAGGCTGGGAGGGAGTGGGGGAGTGAAAACCCAGTTGTTGGCAGGTCATGCTAAAGGAGAGAACTGTTGAACCTAAACAAATAGCCTTGAGAAAGAAAGAACAAACCTGAAAAAAGAAATTTTCCTCACTTGTCACAGATCAAACAGCTGCTGTGCAACCTCTTCCCAAATAAGTTTGAGCAAGTAAGAGAAGCATTGTGCATGTCCTGGTGAAGACTTTTTAAATTACTAAATCTGAAAATTACATTAAGTCCTAGTTTAACATTGTAGATAACAACACCTTTACTGAGTAAATATTAACATTCAATTCAGTCTTATTTTATGTATTTATTAACTTCTTCAGAAGAGACTGAAAAGCCAAGATCTCCTGTGGGGCCTTGTTGTGCTTTAACCTCAGCTGACAACTAAGTACCACACGGATGCTTGCTTACTCCCTGTCACGGTGTGGGGAGAAGCTGGGAGAGAGGGGAGGTAAAACCCATGTTTGAGATTAGAACAGTTTAATAATTGAAATAAACTAAATTATAATAACAATAAAAATGTTATTGATAACAGTGATAATTGTTTTCACTGTTAATCACAACTGATAATGGTTTCATTACTAATTGTAATGGAAAGGGGATAGACAGAGAAATAAAACCCCAGAAGGACAAGTGAGCAGTACAGCTGCTCACCCTCTGCTGACCAGTGCCCAGCCTGTCCCCAGACAGCAATTGGCCCCTCCTGGCCAATTCCCTCAGCATACATAGACACGATGTTCTGTGGTACAGACGATCCCTTTGGCCAGTTCAGCTGTTCTGGCTGTGCTCCCTCTCAGCTTTTTGTGCCCCTCCTCACAGGCAGAGCCTGGGAAGCTGAGAAGCCCTTGGCTTAGGGTAAGCACTACTTAGCAACAGCCAAAACAGCAGTGTGTTGTCATCGCTATTCTCCTATGAAATCCTGAAACCACATCACTGTACCAGTTACTAAGAAGAAAATGAACTCTGTCCCAGCTGAAACCAGGACAAGCGTTCTTCAGTGTTAAAGGAATTGCTATTCTATATGGGTTTATCCCTCTCACATCACAGACCAAAGATCTAGTTGTCTAATATCTTGGGTTGTCTACTACCTTGGTAATATTGACACAGTTATGCTGAACTTAATATTGCCTTTGTAATTTGTGTTTCAAACTGCAGATTTAAAGTCTGCAGTAGTTTCTGCTTGCTTTGTATCCCAACTCCTTCTCAAATTTCTTTAGAAATAGGCTTTGTAATTTTTAATTCCATGTCCTAGAAGCCTGGAAATTAATTTTGTGAGCACTTGGCTCCCAGGTTGGGTGCAGAGGGTTACAGTGAATGGGGTAACATCAGGCCGGTCACCAGTCACTAATAGGATTCTGCAGGGCTCCCTTTCAGGGCTGGTTCTCTTAAAATCTTTGTAAACAACTCAGAAGCAGGACTCCAAGGCATTCTAAGTAAGTTTGCCAATGGCACTAAATTGGGAGGAGCCGTTGACTCCCTCGAAGGCAGAGAGATCTTAACAGAGGGCTGGGCACCAAAGTAATGCTGGTTTAATGCAGGATGTAAAAAATACTATTAAATTTAATAATAAATCTATCTTTGGCTCCAAGTTGTGGAACAAAGGCCTCCTCACCTCTGCTTTCTGGTGGCCAGTGTTAGGACTGAGGGAAAAGCATGAAGCTGTGACAGGGGAGGTTTAGGTGGGATATTAGGACAAGGTTCTTCACCCAGCGAGTGAATGGGCACTGGAACAGACACCCCAGGGAAGGGGTCACGGCACCAGCCTGACACAGTTCACAGAATGTTTGGACAATGCTCAGGCACATGGTGTGATTCTTGGGGATTCTTGAGTGCTGTGCAGGGCCAGGAGCTAGGCTCCAATGATTCTTCTGGGTCCCTTCCAAGTCAAGTTATTCTCTTATTTTATGAACCCCGAAATGTTCAGATTTCAGCAATCCTGTAAAGGAAGAAAAGTAAAGTAAAAATTAAAGCCTCTCTGACCACTTTCCAGATGTGGAGAAACTGAGTTCACTTTCCATCTTTAGCTGGAAAAGAGGCAATGGGAGTACAGATAAGCAAAAGAGAAGGAAAGATACTATAGCAGAGGTCTTTAGTGTCATAAGTGATATAGGAGTCATCAGTGTAAGCTGTGTCCAGACTATTTCTAGCCATTAAGGTATTAAAGGAAATAAAGTGGAACAAATATTTTTTCTTTTTAATTGATATTTATTGACCCAGACAACCAAAAACTGTTAAAGATCAAAACCAAAAATGGGTAGAAGACAGAGTTAGATAGATTTTTTGAAGAATGAGCTAATGTGTAGATTCCTGAATATTAAGCTGTGATTTATAGTTCACAAAGTCCCTAAATGCTCATTGTTATGTGCTTTCAATGTAACTGGTTCTGTGTGAACTCTTTTTGAACAAAGCTTCTGGCAACAGCGCAGCTCAGTGTAATGAGGTCTGCTCCTATGAGGAATCATTGACCTGCTGATTTGGCATCTTCTTTCTTTTTTTCTTCAGTCTCCCACAGTCAAATCACCCGCCTGTACAGTCGCTTCACCAGCCTGGACAAAGGAGAAAATGGCACTCTTAGGTGGGTAACCCAGCTGTACTTGCATTGGCATATCTGTATTGGTGGCTTGCTGTTGCAGGATGTCTGCATGTTTTTCTCATTGGTAAATCACTGAGGCTGTTGTAAGAAGTTTTTCATACCTACTGTCTACATGAAAGCTTTAACTGTTGAACTGAAGTGCTCTAAGTACCAATTATCTTTACTGTAGTGTTGAAGGTTTGTAGTAGTTAATAAAAGAAAGAGATTTGGTATTCAAAGTCTTATAAAAATGTTCCAAATGGTGAAACAACACATTTACATTGTTATTTCTTACCTTTCTTTATATGTTGCTTCTACTATTTATTACAAGAATGGTTCTGCTGTGTCATCTTTATCCTGGATTCCATAAGAAGAAAGACCTGTATTTACTTGTTTCTGATATCCAGTGTCTTTAAACACTCCTTGGATCTGCACTCCATGTGCTATACTTAACTTTGCACTTCTTGTTGAACACTCGTGTCTATTAGTATGCACAAAAATAGAAAAGAACTGGAACCAAGTCACTGTGACTAAACAAACATTCTATTCTTTAAAATGGTAGTGCAGGACATCCTAAGATCTTTAGTGTTTGTTTCATATCTACAATTCAAAAGCTACAGAAGTAATCTGGTTTCTTACAGCTTAGTCAATTAAGTAAAGATGAGTGTTTAACTTGATATGCAAAATATTTTTCATTTTGATGGACCAGATCTGCTGGAAAGAGTTTCTCAACAAAAAAGTAAACTCTGGTGAGATGACGGCCTGTTAAAATATATCTCTGCCTGCTGTCATTCTGTAGCCTTGCCTACTCTCATGGATTTTGTTTCACCATATAGCCACAGTGCACAGCAAAGCTGGAGAAGAATGCAAGAGAGACTAGGAAGGGGAAAGGGACATTGTTGTAGCACATAGAGTGATCTGGCTCTCACGGAGTTAATTTCTTTCATAGCAGCTCTATCCCAGTCAAATTCAGTGATTCAGCCATCACCTTAGGTTTTGTTATGTAATCTTATAAAATGTGACTGTAGGATGCACTATAAACCCAGAAAAGCTGTAGGCCTACCTGTAAACCAATGTGACTGTAACACTGGAATCACCTCTTAAAAGATCCAAGTGGCAAGTTGTAAGATATATGGTCTTTGGCAGTACTTTGGGCTTACTGCAGTTTCCTTTCCTGAGGGAAATGCGCAGTTCCTTCTGGTGCCACAAATTGCTGACTCGCACCATTTAAGTAAATGGATGTGGAATTGTATGGTAAACAGGACTACAGAGTGATTATTTTGGGTTAAAAATACTTCCCCTCCCCTTTTGCCTTGTGTAGGTTTTGAAGCTGATAGACTCCAGTGATTTGGACTGTGGCTGTACTGTAAATTTCTAGACCTGCATAGCTGAAGGGATGACTAAATGGATTGTGTGTGTCAAAAACTGGCTCAGGATGGGATATGCAGGGACTTCCAAAAGCCCACTCTGACTTTAAAACCAATGCATTATGTAAATTGTAGCATTGACGATTCTGATTTAGATATCAACTGATGAGATTGTGGATAAGATTAATGTTTAAAATTATTTGAAAGAGATCATTAACAGCATTTTCAAACTTTATATGTGAGTTTAATAATAATTGATGAGTAAAGGTGGTGGCTACTGGATTAGCCTAGCACAATTTGAACCTAGGATGTGTTTTTTCTCAACTCTTCCATGTTCTCCTCCAACACTAAATTCACTTACTGAATCCATAAGGTTTGTATAAACGTCAAAGTGATTGTACTCCATTTATGTAAGAGGAGTAATTGATTAAATATGCTATGAATGTCTGTTGCACAATGCTCAGTTTCACAGTATTATGCATCAGGAGGAGGTAGACTTCCATTGTTGATAATCATGTGGTACTTAGGAAAGGAAGTGGAGGTTGTTTGGAAAATCCCAGCAACTGTTCGTATTAGGATCCCTTAGCTTGCAGTCTGGGCCCCTAAGCACACCCCACTCTCAAACATGTCTGACTTAACAGTGGCATTCAAATTTTTAAACTTGTTCTGGTACCCACGAAATACAGACACTATTAATTTTAAGTAATAGAAAACTACTTCCTGAAAAGTGAAGATTGAGGAGAGATCAAGAACTACAGCTTGGAAGGTCATAGATGTTGGTTTCTGAGATACAAGTTAGACAAGTAAGAAGAAGTTATCACTTGCTTATTACCACCAAACAATTTAGAGGGTATTCCCTCTAAACTCACAGGGTTGTTTCCTGTGAGCAAGATTTATTGTTTCCGTAAGGATGACTTACATCTTTGACTTACATGACATCAAACATGACAAAATCACTCATGTGACCATGATTGGGAAATGTTAAGCTGTTCTTTATGGCATGAAATAAATCTTTAAATGTGTACCACCCTTCTGAAGAAGGGCAAAGTAAAGAGCACTTTGTACAGAAGATCTGGTAGATGATAATTAATCCTGGTAGTTCTGGAACTATAATCAAAAGCAGAAATCTTTCATAGCCAGATGTTTCTATCCAATGTACCTATGTGCCATTTCAAGGCACTTCATTTTTAAAGAGTTACATAAATGAAATATCAGATGGTTATTGATAAAGACAAAACTTGGTCTTCAAAAAGTTTTCGGCTTTTGCTTCCTTTTTTTCCTCTCACATATTTATTCTCTGAGTGACTACAGCCGTTTTTACCTGTAAAGGTAAAAATGTCAGGTTTACCTTCACCTTCCTTTGAAAGTGTAGAAAAATTTTATATATTTACCTTAGCTTCACTTTTTCTAAACAAAATGAGTAAGTTCCCTCAGACTTCCACCATCTGAATAAAACCGTGTTGGAAAAGACAGGACAAAACTGGTTTTGAAAATTCTTTTGTCACCTTTGATTTCAATATTGTGACATGCTGAGTTGCCAGAACAAAAGATTGATACCCTTGTTGTCCATAGCTACATCTAAATTGTGAAATCTGGAGTATACTTGTTCTGTCTACATCTTAGCTATAGCTCAGGATGAAAACAGTGTGTGTGTTTCCTTACATGCTGATTTCCAGTGTGAGGAAATAGTATAGCATGAACAGGATAAGCATGTCATTGCTCAGTGAGTCTCCTGTTGGGCTGGTACTGTAGTGTATACCACACAAGAATACCTTTGTTCCAAAGTTTATCTGCTAGTAAGTAGCTGCAGACAGACATGTAGAGAGCTGTAGAAGGAGGTTCTTATCTAAACTGCTGTCTTTGCATGTAACTTTTGTATGGGACCTCCCACTTAAAAGCAGTTTCTTGGGCACTGGAGAAAAGACAGGATAAGCACATAAAAAGTAGTTTTTACTGTACAGGATAAGCACATAAGTAGTTTTTACTGTACAGTAATTGGTATAGCTTGGCAAGCATGGAAGAAGGAAGGAAGGGGAAATGTTCGGAAGCTGGTAGCTACAGAGAATCGACACACTGAGGTGTTCATGCATGTCTCATATTTATGAAAGCTGTTCACACGTGTTGCTGGAGAACTTCAAAAAGCCTCTGATCCTGAGAAAAGGGTAACATGAGCCAGCCAGCCCATCTGTCAGTCTTTGTCAGCTGATTGAACCATCTGGGTCTGGAAATATGTCAGGCTTATTCTTATTAGCTCACAGGGATACTGCAAGATTGCAAAATGTAAAAGCTAGCTCTCTGAATCTGGAATTCTTTACTTTTTCTCAAGAAAATGCAAAGCATTTTTAGCTTTATCTAAAATAGAAAAGACAGGAAGGATATGGGTTTGGATTGGAAAAGACAGGGTACAAGAATAGTCTATACTTGCATCTTCAACCACACTTTATGCATGCTGCCTTTTTTCTTTCCTCCCTTATTGCTCATCTAATTATCACCTTTATGCGTACTTCTTGGCCTTATGTTTATGAACCAATTAAGGCTGTCATAGTTAACCAACTTTTAACATTTGTGTAGAGCATATGCAAGGATGGACTTAGATGAGATGGATGACACAATCCTGAAAGGGGGAGGGGATATTGGTATTCTTTCCCCATAACTTCTCCAGGCTTCCAGAACCTCATTGTCAGCTGTGGTGTTCTTAGATTTTTTGAAGTTTTTGAACTGTCTCAAGTTGTGAATTCAAGAGAAAGCCAATTGGAGAGGAGGAAGGTGGGGAGTTTTTTATGGGGATACATTAGTCCACCAAAAGGTTAGAAGAACGACAAAGCTGATGTTAGCAAGGGAAGGGAGCAATGGAACCTCTTCAGTAGTAACCTCTTAAATCTTTTTGACCAACTTGCATGATACACCTTACTGCTTTTAATTATTTCCCTTCTTCAAGTAATTTCTTGTTACCTGTATCCTCTGGGCATCTTTCCTTTCCTCTACCACTTCTGATGCACATGTATGTGGGTTTTTTCCTTTCCATTATTTTACTTTTCCTCAGCTCTAGATACTCCTCCTCATCCCTGGTGAGGGAACAGTATTTTGCTGCCATCTAGAAGTAGCAGAAGAATAAAAAACCAGAAATGGAAGGAAAAAAAGGGTCTTTTAGGCTTCTTGCAGCCTTTGGGATAAGGCAGAACCACCTTTACAGTGGGTATCTGTGCCTTGGAGGGAATACTCATGCATAGGAATATTTGTCTTGCTTAGAATCTAGGAATTCTTTGCTGCAAATTACATCTAATTGTGAATACACTGGCATATGTATTAAATGCTTGGCCAGCATAATGTTCACATGCAGGTAAAGGTTGCTTTGTCTGTTTCATTTAAGCAAAGATTTCATAAGAGCCAGGTTCATAGAAAGATACCTTAGAAGAGCCTTATTGCACGTGAGCACATAAAAAGTAGAGGGTATTAAATTTCGTGTAAGCCCAGCTTCAGCCAGGTGAAGTTGGTCCATAATGACTGCAGGAAAGCTTAGCTTTATAAAGTAGAGAATAACTTACCTCACATTCATTTGCTTTTATGGCTGCTGCAGCTATTTCAGTTACAACACTCAATCAGTAATGTGCTCTTAATAAGCAGAAGTGCTCTACTGCAATCCTTATAATGACAGGACAAATAGATTTGAAACCAGTTAGTTATTTGTGGTTAATTGTTAATCCCCTGTTAGAAAACAATCACTGGAGGCTGAAATGCCAAGTGTCTACTGAGGCTGAATACTAAAAAGTTGTGATATGCAGGTAAAAAATTCTGAAGCGTTAGGATTTTGCTCTACATGGAAGAGAGGGCAGCTGCTGCTTTTAGGTTATAAAGTTGGCATTGGCACCAAAGTTCTGCTGTTAAAATATTGTTATTAGGACATAGGCTTTCCACATCACTGCATCTCCTGCTTAAATCACTAATGCATACTTTGCCCTTCAGCAATAGCTTGAAATGCAGCGGTCCTGAAGGGTCTGGTAACAAGTTAATCATGCTAAACAGATGTTAACTTTACCTATTAAAATAACACAAACCTGGTCGGAGCAGAAGTTTGCTGGGATAACTTAAAAATATGGTCAGGTTGCTCTGTCAGAAGGTCAGACAGTTTAACCATGTTGTAACAGATGCACTGTAATTAGGAGTCTGTGCTGTGGTGGTGACTAGGTGCAAAAAGTGCTTTACAATATATTTAAAACTGGAACATCTTTCTTTTCTGCCTTTCCCAATCTAGACTAGTGATAAAGTCAGCCAATTTCTTTTTTATCCTGTCTTTAATGGCACAGCCTTATAAAGGCTTTTCTAGATAAATAATCTCAAAATTTGTTTCTGTTTACTTTCATAAGCCAGTTTTTTGGTTTAGCAATGTCATAGGTCAGACCTTGTTGCCAGTTTAGTTAGTGAGCATAGTTTTGAAAAGTAGGAAACATTCAGTAACTAAGTTTGAGACTTTGACCCCAGCTTCAAAACCAGCAGGACTGCATTTGACTCAAAGGGAACTGCCAGTATTTCTGGAGATGGGTCAGGAAATACCAAGTTATGTATCCAGACAGAATAGGGTGGGGAATTTTTACAGCTTAACCCCCTTGCTGTTTGCAATTTAAAATTTAGATGATTATGAAGTACTTCTTGTACTGTTAAGTTGCTGTGTTCTGTTGTATGAAAAACAAACCAACCAAACCTACTCACTAAGGCATATCTGGTGTGTCTGCCGTGGTCACACCGAGATTACCCACTTTCCTGTCACTGACAGTCTGTTAGGTTGAAAGAAAAGAGAAAATACTAGTGCAAGCCTAATAGGAGAATGAAGCCTGTGTTCATGTCATACTGTTCTAAAATCTGTACACAGTACAACTCATAATGTTTTTCAGATCAGAAGAATAACAATATAAGCATAGCTGTGTTTATACTGTGCTGTGTACATATGATCATGACCAGAAAAGAGAATGGCTGGCAAGAGCAGTGAGTTTTGCCTGTACTGGTGAAATTATATCTGGTGTACTGGTGCCTGTAAAAGTGTAAATTTGCCAGTTTAAGATAGGAGTACTGCTTGGGTGAAGCTAAAATAATCTGAAATTTGGCATTTATTACAAGCTATGGGTTTGTTGCATAAACAAACAAACAAATCTATTAGAACATGCTAATGACTTATAGTATGCATGGAGAAGTATGGTATTCTTCCAGAATCTGAAATAAGGCAGTCTGGAAAAGTCATGACAATTCATATGATTAAGTACCAAAATAATTATTAAAAAACCCTAATCAATGTTTTCATCTTGGAGCCATAATTTCTTTCAAAATAACTTCAGAAGCTCTCCTTTTCTTACACTGCAAACTAGTTGGCATCATTACAGTAAGGTTCCTAGCACAAATGATGTTAATGTCTGAGAAGTGTTGTTAACAAGACAAATGAGCACTGCTAGTTTGTAATGCAGTATAAGTTTGGCATTGTGTTTTGCTTTATTTTGTGCCATTAGTCATAAAGAAAACATGATTTAAAAAGTTGCATTTTCAAAATCACCAAACATCTTGCTGCAGAAATAGAATTCCATGGATGTTTTACTGTGAACTCTTTTCAAGCATCTTCTTCTCTGACTTCAACTTTATGCTGACTTGTGTTCTTGCTTTACTTAGCCGTGAAGACTTCCAGCGGATTCCAGAGCTTGCCATCAATCCACTTGGAGACAGAATTATCAACGCCTTCTTTCCAGAAGGGTGAGTTTCAACAAACTGAATTTGTGAGCAGGCACAACATTTGTAGTTTGTCAGAAGTTTTCATAGGACTGAAATGCTGATAATTGAAGCACAGAATTTTAATTTACTAGTAACTAACCACTTCAAACTTGCCCTGCAGTGTGTGGGTACATAGTTTCCTCAGCATATTTTAATTCTCTAATGAGAAATACTTTATGATTTTACAAGGTTTTTTAGTGCTTTATTTATTGACAAACTCAGGTTTCTGTCACAGTTTTCCACTCTTCTTCCTAAACTACTGAGTACTTTTGAAGAAATCACAGGCCTCGTATGGACTTTGGTTCTTAAAGCAAACTCATATCAACACGATTCTGTGTAAAGGAACATTACAATTAACTAATTTGGTCTTACTGAATCTGATATACTAAGTGTACCACTGTTATTAGATGGGCTTTTTTGGTTGGTTGATTTTAGGTTTTTATTATATTTAAGTCATAGATTATGACACTTCTAACACAAATCCAAAGAGATGATCAAATTTTCAGTATTGTCTCTCTTCATTATACCTCTCTGGTTTGTTCTATGGAATCTGCTTCTGCTCTTGCAGTTGTCATTACTGATTGATGGAGATCAAATTGTCTGATCAAGCCATAATATCAGCTAAAACCAGGCAGGGCTTACTGAGTAGAAAGCAGGCATCCTGGGCACAAAAACTAGAGAAGAGAACTGTGTCAGAGAGCAGTGAGCAATGACAGCCCCACAGGCAGGAGCCAAGGTGACAGCAAAGCTGGAAGGGCTGATGTGCTTGCTGAAGAAGGTTCCTCACCTGAACACAAAAAGCAGAGCACGTCAGTGGCTGTTGTCAGGTCAACCAACAGTCCAGTGCTTGACAGTGCTGAAACTAGCATCAAGTCAGTCCAGGGAATCAGGGTCCAGATCAGCAAGAAAGATCGCTACATTTGGGCACAGCAGCAGCGTAGCTCAGGTATGGGTCAAGGGTGAGGGCATCAGCTTAAGCAGACTTTGCAGGTCAGGAAAGAGGAGCCCTCCATAAGACTTCTCACAGCTTCTTTTTTTTACACATCATACTTACAACAGCACAATCCCAGCTTGCAACAGCATAGGCAGCCAAACCCTGGGGAGGTGGGAACGGAGGAGTTCACATGGTCTTGATACTTCAGATATTAACAGTTTTCTTTACTGAAATGAAGAGCCTGTATAAAGTATGACAAAAACTGACCTGCTGAAATGCTTACACAGAGAGGACCAGGTGAATTTCCGTGGGTTCATGAGGACACTAGCCCACTTCCGACCCATAGAAGATAATGAAAAGAGCAAAGACCAGAATGGACCAGAACCACTGAACAGCAGAAGTAACAAGCTCCACTGTAAGAAAAGTGAACCTTCATATAGAATCAATTATTTTTCTGTCTTCTTTTTGGTTGGGTTGGGGTTGTTTTTCCTCCATAGGAATGAAGGAAAGGGGCTTGGGATCTTCTGCACAGTTATTTCCTGCAGAATGATCTCTTCTAATGCCTGTTTTTGGTTTTTTGTTGTTTTTTTTTTATTTACTTGGAAGTTTATCTGTTCAGAATGTCAACAATTGAGCCATTGTTATATTAGAATTTGGTGGAATTGGTTGACTCTTGAGTATGCAAAATGTCTCATAACAGAAGTGTTTCAAAATGGTTTGTATTCAAAATTATTTCAGTTTCAGAAGCCACATCCCATACATGAATGAGCTTTTCTGCTTATTTCTCCAGTTCTTCCATATAATATAGTGTTTTTCCCCACCTTCAGCTAAGTACTTTCTTAAATATTTGGCTGTCTGCCTACAGTATATGAGCAGAATGCTCTTTCTTGCTAATCAAAGTTAGCAGCAGTCCTCAGAGTCCTTAAAATTTCTGTCATATCTCATCCAGAATTATAGTCGAAGAGAATGAATGGTAGTGTAAAAATGGTTGGCTCTGAAATGAAAGGATTGTATGTATCTTAGTGATGATTATTCTTCCATGACTTGGGGTTTTGAGGAAATATCCTGCAATGTTTGTGAACATAAAATTTTTTCACTATTGGCAATAACGCTGTTCCTGTATGTGGTAATAAGACTTTATGGAACTGAGCATGAGTTTTATGGTGAATTAAATTTCTAAGCTAAGTCTCTTAAAATAATTTACAAGTATTTAGTTTTGTTGTTTTTCTTTTAGATAAATCTATTGTTGTGAAGAAAGATAATGGCACTTGAATTCAGCTTGCTTTCTTTCTTCCCTGTAGTTGCTTTTCGATTATACGATCTAGATAAAGATGACAAGATTTCCAGGGATGAGCTTCTCCAGGTAAATAGCACAGGGCTGCTTTGAATCACTCAATCATGATGTTCTCTGTGACTTCATACCCACTTAGAAGAGGGGAGTTTTCTCAGAAGAACTACTGGAGTAATGTGGTGTCTTTGCTTACCTCTGTCTTAAAGCTTTATATGGTACAGGGCTTTATTCTTATTTGGTAGGCTGGGCAGATCCTGTTGGAAGTGACACCTAAATATTCAACAAATACACTAAGCCCCTTAAGAACTACCTTCCACAACTTTCAAAGGTGCTTCTAAAAGGATTTCAAAAGTACAGTCACTGAGGTGGATTAGGTTGTTTGCCTGATCCTCTGTGCATCCTCTCTAAAGAATAAAACTTCTTGAAAATGCAGCAAAGGTAGTCAAAGTTCATCAGTGCTGCATATGTATGAAACCAGGCTTGTGCTAGGAGTAATTACATGCTGCTAATCCTGGGAAGTACACATGGCAATTTGTGGTTCCTGATGTAAGAAAAAGGTTTGCATTTCACTGGAACTGCCCTCTTCTATCTGCTCAGAAAATGCTTTACTGAATGTGGAGGGTAACAGCAGTTGTCGCTGGACCATGTACTTTCAAGATTCCTGTAGGCAAATTTCTCAAACAGCAGATATTCAATCAGATGCTGGTATATTTTCTAGGGGGAAAAGTAGAAGCATTGGACAAAATTACTCATTCCTAGTTCCAAAAGTTTTCTCTTGCTTCTGCCTTTTCCTGCTGCCTAGTGAAAAAGCAGGATCCTTTGTCAATGGTGGCTGCAAAAGATAGCTGTATTTCCTGAAAGACTTAATGTACAAAGGACAGCAGAAGTCTGGCTAGAAATTAATTCAGTGAAAATCTTGTGTGGTGTTATTTTGACAGTACACACAAAAAGAAAGCACTAAGAATACTTGTGTTCCTGTGTCAGTGATGGTTATTTTGTATGCTACAGGTATTACGGATGATGGTTGGTGTAAATATTTCTGATGAACAGCTGGGCAGCATTGCTGACAGGACAATCCAGGAAGCTGATCAAGATGGAGATAGTGCCATCTCCTTTGCAGAATTTGTGAAGGTTTGTAAACTGTTTTTAATGACTAAGGGAAACTGCTCAGTAATGAGCAAGTCATTCAGACAAATGCAAATGGCAGCAGAGAGGAAGGCATTGAAATAGTTGTGCCTGCATTTTGGCAAAGCCTTCTGCTAGCTTTCTCATCTCTTTATTAGTCCTATGTTTTGGGGTTTTTTTAATACTGTCAGGGTGCTAATAATTACTCCACATATTTCTTTATACTCTTACATAAAGCTACAGTCCTGAATATACTGAAGAATTTTCACTTTTTGTTGTGCACCTGCTTCTTTCTACACAAGTAGCCTGACTAGCACAGTTAGGACGGATGAATTCTTCTGCTGTAACAGCACTGATCAGCTTTCACTTGTAGATTTCATCTGTTAGCAACACAATACTGGTATTCAGGTTTCTAGCTCTGGTACTTGTGAATTACATGTTTTGGAAGTCTAAAATAGGTAATAGTAGGGAGCCATTAGTTACTGGAGACAGTTGTCCTGTAGCAGAACAATTTCAGCTAGCTAATGGGATGCTATCGACAAGATGCTATTGACTAAACTTACCTTGGAGATGACAAAAAGATGGAAGAAAAGTTGCAATATGGGAAATTGTGGTTTGGGTTAAGGAAAACTTTTTACTAAGAGGATGGTCATAACTTCTGAAAGATGTAGAAATTCCTTCCTTGAAGATATTTAAAGCTAAACCAGGACAAGGCCCTGAGCAACCTGATTTAGCAGGTCCTGCTTTAAGTAGGAATTTAGGGATTGAACTAAAAGACTTCCAGAGGTCTCTTCAAACATAAATTACTCTCATTTTGGAGCACTGAAGTCTACTGCCTGAAACAGCCTGGAGCAGATGCCTCTGTGTTAATAGCAATTTAGTGAATGAATACGCCACCTCAGTTTTACAAAGATCTACATTAGTGGTGCTCTGGTCTGGAGTTTTGCTCTTCAGTGATTGCTCACGTCCCTTTCTCTACTCCACTGTCCCTTGTGTTTCCTGGCGGGGCATTACCACACAGTCTAGTTTTGGAAATCCAGGCCTTTCTGTGCTGTTGGCAGACTGAAACCACATTAGTTACATTTTGATCAACAGCCTTCTTGTGGCTTTGATGGCTAAAATTTTTTCCCTTGGACAGACCTTAGCCCACAGTGAGAAACAGCAGTCTCTATCTAGATGGACTGGCATGCTGAATTGAAGACATCCCATATTCCTGCCCATTTCCTCAATTCTAGAATAAGAAACCTTCTAGGAGATATGTACAATAACTTAAGTAGCTGTTTGTCAATTTTATTGCAGGTTTTGGAGAAGGTGGATGTAGAGCAGAAAATGAGCATTCGATTCCTTCACTGATGGATGGAGAGCCTATTCCTTTCTACTACAACTATGTAATGAATAGAACTTCATTTTCTCCTTAGCACCATACCCCAGAGCATTGCTACTGGTGCATATACAGTACATCTCCAACCCCTCCCTGATTTGTTCTACCAATGTGAACATTCCCTGTGCAACTGGAACAAAGGGAAGTGGCTGCCATGCAACTTGGAAAAGGAGCTTTTTTCAATGTTGTCCATCCTGGGGTTTTTGCCCTTTCTCTTGTCTCCTTCTGCACTACTGTTTCAGTAAAAATGTCTCTCCTTTTACACTACTGTTTAATCTACAAACTGATTCTTCTGAGCTCTGAATCTGAGAATGGAAAAACGGGAACATGCCACAGAAGTGCCCTCTGAAACATTTCGGAGACAAGCATCTACTCCAATACTAGGTGCATTGATAATACTCACTTTTGCCACATTACAGCTGCCTTTTTTAAAAAAATATTGTTGCCCCTTTCCTATTTGGCTCTTACATGCAGATTTGTTTCTCCATTGCTTCTAAATCTGCCTTTTACTTGAGAACTTCTCAATTTCTGTGGCTTGATTGTACAACTGGAACAAGTGCATGATGATAGCTAAGAGTACTTTAAAGTTCTGTGAGTAGATTTTGTTCTTTGTGGAATGAATTCACAGGGACAATAGTAGAATCTATGGTGGGGAAAGGCTGTGGTGTTCTCAAAAGGAATAGGAAATCTGCACTATGTCACTTGAATTGTTCTAGTAGCAGAGGCAGAAACTTGTTTCTTTCCTTTGCATAGCCTGCAGGCTTGACAGCCAGTAGACCATGAAGTGTCTTCTCCAGATTGTTTTCATCTAGGATCATCCAAAACCACCTCATCCAGGGTGATTTTGCTTCTGAAACTGTCAAGTTGTTTACCAATGTACAAAATGCAAGAAAACCAGTCATGCCAAAATCTGGATTTGTAGTTCTGTAACTGCCACATGGTCATAGTGTCATGAAACGTGAAATCATGAAACTGATTTCATAGGGTTTTTCCCCCAATTAGCGTGCCCTACATAATGAATAATTATTTATTTTCCAGTATAAAAGTCCTGGTCTGTTATATTTGTGTTGAGGATGGTAGCTGTATTTAAGAAAGCTCTGGCATAAGAATACAATTTGGGAAAGATCATATTATCCCAGATACTTTAGAATTTATTTCTGTACAAATCTCTTTGCAATTGTAAGATGATTAATACTATTAATGTAATGCTGATCATTTCAAGACATCAGAATCCTTGAAGGTTCATTAGTAACAATTTTCTGTGTCTAGATTGACAAATGATCTCATGTAGTTCTGCTGGAGCATTTTACAATCTGGAAGATCCTTCCAATAAAACCAAAAAAACCCTGGGAGCTTCTTTATTGAAGAATCGGTGTTATAACTGCTTCTCTGTCATGTGTTAATGTTTCTATAAATACTTACCAGTCTCAAAACCACTGTCAAAAGTGCATTTCCTTTTTTCTCAGTTCCTTTAATCATCACTTTTGTTGAAGGATAACATGCAAGTCTCTGAAGGATTTTTGATTTGTTTTAAATAAAGGAATTAAAAAATAAAATGTTGCACTTTATAGTTTTGCAGAGTGCAGTGCAGTTCCAGAAAGAAATGTAAATTAAAAACCTCTACTCTGTATGAGAAAGAAATACTATACTTTTATAACCGCCTCATATAAAATAGGAACGTAACAGTGCTAATGAAAAGTAAAAGTGCTTGTAGGCTTTGTGATTTGCTTAGAAGTAGGTGTTGCTGTCCTCTGACACTACAGTTGTAACCTACAGTTGTGCCTTATTGTCCCAGTGAGACTGGATATTGTATTCATCAATCTATAAATGAACCTTCCACTGTATAAACAAAGCCCAAAACCAAACCATCCCCTAGCTCTTCCTGCATGGCAACTAACTATCCTTTAATTACTGGAAAAGCAAAATACCAGTAAGAATGATGCCAGCAGGCCTTACAGATCAGTTTCTTATAACTGAGTTTGTTTTCAGGGTATTGATAATCTTTTATTCTGCTGGCAGAAACCAGTGCAAAACATGAGCTCCAGAAGAGGACACGCAGGGCTTGTTTGTGACATTTGTTCCTACAAGCTCCCACCTCAGATGTCAGATATTTTTGCTAATGTGCTTGAAGGTGAACACAAATGGTTTAACAGATGTACTGCACAAAAAAATGCCAAAACACAATCAATGAAAGAACAACCAACCTTCCTACAATAAAAGATTCTCAACTATCAGAATCTAACTTTGCCATTAGAATAAATCACATGTAATTAACTATCTTACTCAGTATTCTGAAAACTATTTATATAACATCTAGTTTAAAAGGTGGTAAACTCTAATTTTAGAGACCTGAGATGTTAAATTTGTTAAATTTAAAATTGTTCAAAACTAAGCTGTCCAAACAGATTTCCACAGAAGTAATACTTTTAGCATACCTTATAGAAGTATTTTGTCTTGAGAACAGGTCATCTTGAAAGTGTTGGCAGCTCAGAGGCAGAGCTACTTATTATTTCATCTTTGTGAAAGGGATAGGATTTTAAGTACTGGTGAACCATTCTTCAGTCTACTGAGGGATAGTCTATTTTCAGCCTAAATCTGCAGCCGTGACTATGTTGAGACTGGCGCGAGGCTTGACTGCAGAAATACGTGACTGCAACCGGTTACCAGAATATTGTGAAGACTAGAAAGCAGAAATAGGTTTGATACCTAATCAGTATGGAAACCTCTAGGCCCCTTAGCTTGGTAACAACTCTGGGAAAAGAGAAGCATCCAAATACAGGATTTGACGCATGAAGAGCAGGAGTAAAAATTATGTTAGTTTTTGTAACTTTACAATGGGACATAAACCCCTGCTTTTGGTTCTTTGAAACTGCAGCTTTAGTTGTAAATAGAACTGGGTATAATACCGGAGTTAACAAAAGTGTTTCATCCCAGTCTGCTCTAAAACGTGGCACGGCAGAAAAGCGTTGTATTAAATGCTTTAACACACGTGTTAAGATTTCGAGTGAAATCGTGTAGTAATCTGGGATGAATCACGGTAATACGGGGGTGTTTCTCGAGAGCTTTCTGAATGGGTACGTACTCCTCTTCACACTCTTCAATGCAGCCACCCGTCAGCTTGTTGCCGCTGCTAAAAAAAAAAAAAATATTTTTAAGGATGACACAAACCCGGCGGAATGACTGAAGGCGGAACGACTGAAGGCCGCGTTTCGTGGCAGCCGCGGTGTCGGTGAGCTCAGCAGGTGCTGCAGGGCCGCCGGCCCGGGATACCCCGTCCCCGCGCCCCTTCCCTCCCCGGCCGGGTGGTGCGGGGCGGCTGCGCCAGCCCGGCCGCCCTTGCGGAGCGGCCCCTTTAAATCCCGGTGGAGGTCACCGGAGGACTCGCCCCGGGCCGGTCCCGCTCGCGCTGCCCGAGCCAATCCCGTCCCCGTGCCCTCCCTGGGGCCAATCAGAGAGGGCTGCCTTGGAGGCGGGAGGCCAGCCTTGTGATGGACGGCACCGCTGGCCAATCACTGCTCAAATCGGGGGGGCGATGCACAGGCACGGTACCCAATAGGCTCGCGGCCGAGTGGGCGAGCCCGGGTGCAGAGAGCCCCCGCCGGGAGGCCGGGGGAAGGAGGGGAAGATGGCGGAGTGAGGGGCGGAGGAGGCGGAGGGCCCGGGCCGGCCGCGGCCCCGCGGCCTCGGCCGCGCTCAGGTGAGTGCGGCGGGAGCAGCGGCCGCGTCCAGCCCGGAGCCTGCTGCCGGATCCCTGGCTAGGCTGGGGCCGAGCGCCCGCGCACCCGCCTCCCCGTCCCGCCCCGTGATGGGGCTGGGCCCGGGCTCGGGCTCGGGCTCGGGCTCGGGCTCGGGCTCGGGCTCGTTCCCGCGGCGCCGGGCCGGAGCAGCGGGAGCGGCTGGCTGCTCTCGCCGCGCCGGCCCCGAGCCAGGAGCGGGCCGGTGTCCGTGTGGGGACGGACCGGAGCCGGGTCGGGCCGACCCGCCCGCCGCCCTGAAAAGTCCGAACAACTTCGGCGCTGGGGACGAGGGCGTCGTGCAGCTCCGGCGCCGGGCTGCAGCAGATGGCCAAGCGGGAGAGCCTGCTCCGTGCGCGGCGCTGTCCCGCAGGCGGCTGGGGACAGCTGCGGCCGCCAGAGCCGTGGGGAAGGGAAACCAAATCTATCATCTCAAATGAGGCTTCGCATGTCTGACTACAAGCATAGCGCTGAGTACAGCTACGCTGCTGTTATCGTTCTTATTCATGCGATCTGTGGGCTGGATGCGTTCTGCGAATCTGAATGGTTCTATCCTTTTATGATGTCTGTAGTGCAGACACGGGAATGCGCAGAGGGGATGGCTTCCTAGTTGTTCGACAAAACCAGAAGGTACAAAAATCTACCTTGCAAAAGAAGTTCTATGGAAAGGGGGGAGATTATAGTGGAATTTGGTTTAGCTTTACAAATTCATGTGGTCGTTGATAGTAAGGTAAAAAGAATTTAACGCACCATGAGACACGTGAAACTGCTGCTAAACCCACTGTCTCTTCTTTCTAAGTTACTGCCATGCAGGCCGGGTGTGCCCTGAATTCTTAAAAATTGTCCATGGCATTTTGTTCTAGAGATTGGTACTTAGTTTAAATTTGAAGAAGGAAAAAAAAAAATGGGGGGATCAACAGTTCTTAGTGAAAGCAAAAGAATTAGTGCCACTAGATGAGATTCTTTGTGTTCTGTATTCGATAGCAGTTCTTAAAATCTCGAGTTCATCATAGAATTGTGACTGCATTTTCAGTCTGTATGTCAGGTAAAAGAAAAAAGGTGAAGTGGTGAAATGAGAAGCACAGCATTAGATTTTGTGGAGACATGGCATATTAGCACCCATGACCTAATAATGAAGTATCTATTTGTAACTGGTGAAATAACTCAAAAGAAATATAAGCATGTCTTTTATAGTTAGTTCTGAAAGCAGTAGCTGCTTAGGAGAAAAAAATCCTAAGGAACATTTTACTGATTTTTGTGTGCAACATTACTCATGTAGTAACGGTAGCAGCAGCTTAGGAGCAACATGACATTAAGATACCGTATGCTGCTACTGATGAATATTCCTACTTATCCATGTCTGTGCAAAAACTTTTAAAATATGCCAGGGAATTTTCTTTGGCATTCTATCTGTAAAGATCATTCTGTGTTATATTATCATTAGAAGAATAATAAGCAATCAGCTTGCTTTTGTGTGAAGTTGTACATTACTTTTCAGAAATTCATATGGATTAATATTTATTCTTAATTATTTTTAGTGCTCAAGAGCTATGAGAAGTAATGTCTTAAAAATAACATCAGAATTTCCTGTTGCTCTGGTATATGTCAAATCAATATGCATTGCTTTACAGTCTTGCCCATAGTGCTCTGAGTCTGCCGTGTGAAAATTTGCATCAACAGGCAATGCGTCTCATGGTGGTCACCTCTTAGTCTGGGGTGTCAAAAGTCATGGACTAAAAAGTCCTGACCAAGGAGTAGGACTTGAACACCTCCCACATTCATTCTTAAAAACTGAAAAAGGAGCAGTGTTTGAAACCAGTCCTGAAATGCCAGAGGTTATGTGAGTGCAAGATGCAAAACCTGCAGTCTTCAAGGGATTAAAAAAAAGAAGAGGATTTTTCTAAACTAGAATGTTGAAGAAGGGTTGTGTCTTTGGCTGAATAGTATTCCTAGAGGACATTCCTACAGTGTTGTATCATGGAATTGAAAGCTCATCTTTAAGCAGTTTTGCCTGTCTTCTCTGCTGTGGTAGGAAGTACTGTTACAATATTGTACCAACAATGAAGTAGATGTGCATTGGAAACCTGGTGAAAGAAGAAAGGGATTTTACTTAAAAATATAGAGTGAAACAAAAAATTAAGGTGGAGTGTGTGTGGTGCCTGAGATTTCTCTACAGCAGCCAGACAGCACAGCAGCATGCTAGGGATCCAACAGTCAGGCACTGTGCCTTGACAGGGGACCTGAGCTGACAGGTCCTGAGTGTCCCCTGGCCTCTTGCTAGGCTGTCAACCATTCTAGGCTCCAGATGTGCCTTTGTTTGCGCTTTTGGAGGGGACCTTGGCCTGTGTCTCTAGATTGTCCTGGCTCTGTGGTTGTCTGTGTTGCCATCTGAAGTGGCAGGGCGTGTGACCTGCTAACGTGGGTGCTGCTAACATAAGCCCCTTAGAGCCGGGTTCCTGCTCAGTGTTACATTTGGTGCCTCCACACTCAGGCACTCCGGTTCTTTCTCAGGTCACACCAGTCTTAGACTCTCTTCTGTAAGTTCTCACCTTTGCATTGTAGCTTGTATTTGGATGCAGTTACAAAGTTGCCCAGAAAGCAAAAAAGGCATGAAAGCAGCTAAGTGTTTTGCAGGACTGTAAGCTACTTTCCATTGTATTTGTGTTTATAATTTAAGCATTTGTCATTGTCCACTTTCCAGGTTACATTTGGCAGTCTTTAAGCCACAGGAAAAACCTTAGTGGACCTGTGATGTGTAGGACTAATTTTGTTTTCCATATCTCTGTAGGTCTCTGCTGTACTTAACTTCCATTTTTTTTTGTGTTTTGGTCTTTTTATATAAACCTGTTTCTAGATCTTTCCTTCCTCACTTCTTCATATTTCTCAGGCTCTAGACAAGAGGAAAGGAATCATCTTCTGAGTTCTTTTAGTTCTGCTCATCTCCTGGAGCATTTGCATCTCTCTAAGAGGCAGAGATAGTATTTTGGAAAACCAGATCTGATGGATCTCAGTTTTTGAGTGGTACCTTAAAACAGAGCGGGGGGGTAGAGGGAAAGTTGGTTGTTTAGCTGTATACTAATATATCAGTATAGTCTCCAATTCCAGTGTGCTGATTGTGTCAGAACACCAACTTTTGTGGGGTTTTTTTCCCCTACTGATGGATTGGTAATACAGTATGTTAATATATATGAGAAAACCAATATAGCAGATTTGCTGGTAAATTTATTTGTGACATATTTCTTCATCTCAAATTTGCTTTGGAATTCCTGAAGTTAGCAAACTTCTTGTATACAGGCACCTATCTGAATGTGAGATTTAAAGTTCATGGAAACTAATCTTTAGTTATGCTAGAGCAAAAAAAAAAAAAAGAAAAAAAAGAATGGGCAATAGGTCGAGACTTAATGAAAACAATACTTTCTGAATTTTTAACAAAGGAGTCATATAGGCAGTGTTGAGCTTTCACAGTTATTTCTTGCTCCACAGCAGTTTATTATATTTTCAGTATGGTATGAAACAAGAACAATAGCATTTTTTTCTTTGTAATGTCCACTAGCTTTTATCTGAAGTGTTGATAGTGTCACCATCAGTCAGTGCCTGTTAATTTTCAATAACCTTGATGTATATCCAGTTCCATTTGCAAGTCCTGTTGGACTACCATGAACTCTGAGCTCATGTAATTGATGAAAGTCACCTAGAGAGTGTATCAAGCAGAGTAGTTAAAAACTGGGGCATTCAAAGTCAGTGAACTTGTTGAAATTAAAAGAAGTAGGTTAAAGCTAACTGAATTTTAGTGTTGGATGAACTGTTCCTTTGAATAGTTGCTTGAGTTGCATGAAGTGTCACCAGCTGCTTTCTCTTTTAATAAGACTTACTTTAGTTTAGTTAATTCATAGTCTTAGTGAAAGAAGACTCAGATTTTCAAAGATTGGTCTCTATTATGTGGTTTCTTTTCTGACAAGGCAATTTGGGATCATTACCAATTATTACCAATCCTGGTAAGTGTTCCTTTTCAAGTTAACTCTTGTGAAGCATTTGCTGTTGGCTCCCCAGTGTCTCAAACTCATATAGTGCTTGGCTGATTCGTCAGGGAAAATTTGAGTCAGAAGGGTCAGAACTGACAACGAGGGAACTCAGTAACTGGAACAGGGATTGTCTGGTCACTGGGGATTTTCTGAAGGTCCATGTGTGTGCTGCTTGAAGAAGTGCTGCACTGTGCGGGAGTGTGGAAGCTAATAATATTTTGCTGAGGAATTTTGAATGATTTAGGTTTTGTGTAATGAGATGGTTCTGTTATAGCAATCCATTATTCTTCCAGCTAGGTTGTCAGCTCAGCATCCTCTCTACAGTAGTTTGTTATTAATGTGAAAGAGTTTTGTGCTGTACTGGAGACTGAATATGTGTCCATCTCAATTCCCATGAAAATGAAATGTGTGCTCTTATTTAAAGTTTGTGTCTCCTGGCTATTCCACGCTTGGGTCCAATTCTCTTGATTTAAGCTAAAGGAGGGGGTATATCTGATAATTAGCATTAGCATGTTTTATATAGGAAGTCTAAAAATGCTACCTGGTTCATGGAAGGTACAGCTAATCTGTTGTGTCTTGTGCAGGTGGTCATGCATGATCTGAGTTGCTTCCTAAATGCAAATTTAAGTTTGTTTATTCATCTCATTCTTTCTAAGCTCACTGAAGAGGATGTGGAATGATCAAAACCAATGGTGAGTACAATTATAAGGTTATTTAGGTACTAGATAACTAATACTAACTTGTATTTAGATAACTAAATACAAGATACTAAACTTATTAGGTTTGCCAGCTGATTTAGTTCCCTTCTCCCTGACCAAAGAAATCTGTCATTGAGATTTTAATTTTTTGTAGTGTGCTTTCAGAGAACTGGCATGTTGCCACAGTGCCAGCTTTCAGCTTGGGCTTCACCTTAAAGAAACATTGATTTGACTATTAAATACTCTAACAAGAATAAATGCTTTGAAAGTTATAAAATCCTGTCCTGTGATGTCATTTGGTCTGTTAAGACAAATTGTGTCATTGTATTAACTTGGAATAGTTGTCTTAAAAGTGTTACTTGTTAAATGATAGGATTGGAAGAATGATAGAATAATCAAATGTACATTATTGAATAGAAAAAAAGGTACGTTCAGAATTTCTAAGATTACAGTAAACTTCTGTAGTTTTGATTTCTTTTTCCCCAGCGAATGAAATAAAGGTATTCTGGTAGTTTAGGTGTGCAACAAAGGGCCAAATGCTGTTCTCAGCTTTGTCACAAACCTTTGGTGTGTTTTATTGCAGCTCTCCAGGTCTGTTTTTCCACATCTTCATAAGAATAAGACTTTTCCAGCAGTCTAAATTGATGGTCAACCCAGTGATCAGCTGCAATATTTGAGTGACTCAAGAGAGGTATCAATAGTGACATGTGCTATATTTCCATTTTCATGGTCTACTCACTGCTTCCAACATAGGAGCTGGAAATTGTCACTGGAAGACTGTTTCTGTGCTTGAACAACAGAATGGTTAAGGTAATTAAAATAAGAAATACAGACAGGAAAAAGAGAGAAAGAATTAGCTATACTCATGTCCTTGTACATGAGAGAGATTTTTTTTCTTTCTCTATTTTGCAACTCTTATTTTAGCACAAGATAATGGTAATAAACATTTCTGACAATAGCTATGCAGGAGTGCACCCATGTTAGCTTCCAACTTAATGCAAAAATATCATGTCTTAACAGCTGCTGTGAATAGTAATACCAGGTGAGTATCACCAATGGAAGGCCAGGAGACCTGTGAAAAGATGAGTTACTGAAATTTGTCTATGCTATGGATAAGTGGGGAGAAATGAGTAAAAGCAAGAACTAATGTCTGTGATCTTAACACTGTGGTAAGCGCTGTTTTCCTCTCAGCAGTGACAGTGTCACAGTTAGCTGGTGCTGGCTTGTGGCGGCTCTCTGAGCTGTGCCTGCTGGAGCGCAGTGCGTGCGCTCTGCTCTGTGCCCTCTGCTGCTGATTCGGGTTGCGTGCTCTGTATTGGAGACACAGCTGGAGCCCACAGCTAGTTCACAGCCGTGTATTTTTAGCTGCATCTCTTCTGAGGAAGTGTATAGTTCAGCATTTCTGAAGGGTTTCCTTAGCTAGCTTATGGACATCTGGAGTTAGATATAAAATCTTACAGACCAAGGGATTGTTACAGTTTGTGAAACCAGATAATTTTATCCATTAGAGTCAGGCTTTTAAAGTAGTGAACTGGTGGGCATTTTAATGTTGAATGTATTTTATTCTGATTCCTAAACTACCTTCCCTGTTTTTTAATTTGGAATTCCAGATCCTCTCCTGACATTTAAGAAGGTGGTCCTCTTACTTGCTCAAAGGCTATAAAATGTGGATATTTCTCTTCTAGCAAGCAAAATCCGTCCTTCATTTCCATGGAGCTGAACGAACAAAGATCTGTCCAATTCTGTTTGAATCATCTCACCAAACATTTGATTCACCAGATGACTTCTCCCACAGAAGTAGCCCACTGTTTTATCAAAACTCAAAAGCAGAGTAACAGAAATCAGCATTTGTTTTCCTGAAAAAATGTCTTCTGTGCCAGCTCTTCATTCAGCTTTCTGCATTCTGTTTTAAAATGAAAAATACTTTGTAATCAGATGCAAGTGGAAGCTGGTGTTTTTCACTGATATTTCCTTCTTAATTTTAGGAAGGTTAAGTACTTTGCTGTGTCAGATTGGAACTCCTGGCAGATAAAGTGTCTACATGCATTGCTGTGTCAGACTGACCTGACATATATGAAAAGTTGCAGCAGGAAAACCAGAATATTTTCTGCTCTGACATGAAGAAGAAACTTACCAAACAACTAGGGGCATCTCATACAGGTATTTTCTAGTCCAGGTCCCAGCTTGACTTTGTAGATAGGTGTCAACTCACATAAAGCAGCTAATGCACAAGAACAAATACAGAATCACCTTGTCTATACTGTGTATTCCAGTGTGTGATCAAAATGTATATTTGCGTGTGTGAACTTCTGTAAGTGCAGGATATGAAGAGCTTTCACCTGAAGAAGAAATTACTCTGCATAATTTCATTTTTAGCAAAGAAAAAGGAAGCTTTGAAGGCCACTGGGGTAACAGGATAATGACTAGGCTTGCATTAAATCATTCCCTTCCTCAGGCATTTTATGAATCCTTAGCATCAAAAGGAACAAGACCATTCTACAGTAAAAGAGATGGGCGGAACATCTTTCTTTGTTACAGAAATTAACTTTGATGGGATGGAAGAGACCAGAGCTGTAAAGCTGCAGTTTATCCACCTGGCTTCCTCAACACAGTTTCAGCTTTTCCTATTGCTGATGGAATATTGCTTTTTGATTCTTTCATGACTGAGAACTGAGAGGACCTGTATGTTTCCATCATCTAGGTAGAAATAGGCCCAAGAGAATGGAATGTTAGCCACATAAGAGGGGTGAGTTGAGAGCAGAAATACTTGGTACAGTCCTTTTTCTGGCTCTTCTTATTCCTTCCCAAACTAAGGCACAATCTGGTTGTTCTTATGTTTACACAAGGTTCTTTGTCTACATCATTCATGATTATATAGGATGTTTTCTGTCATTCTGAGATGGGAGCGTATATTGTTTATGTGCACCCTGCTATGGGATTATCTATAACAAGTAAGATTTTTGGCAAAAAATCACCAGAACTGGGATATGTATTATATTCCACCTCAAATTGATAACTCTTCTTAGTGCACCTTATTCCAAGCTTGTGATTTAGAAAATGTAACTTGCTAGCTTAAAATGCGGGAGATACTAAAATGGTTGGGGAAGTGTTCTAGATTTCTTGGTTTTTTCTGTTTTTCCTTTTAGAAAACTGCTGGAGAGAGCCAGGCAGTCTGAAAATGGCTGAAAAAGCAAACAATTGAAATCCTTCTTAAATCTTTGTGATTGATTGCCAGGGCAGCATTCTGGTATCAAAAATATGGTGACATTTTATGGGACCAAGTTCCATAGCAGAGTGAGGACAAGCGTTGATGTTGATTCTAATCCTCAAAATAATGTCTGTGTTTAGACTTGTTTGTAACAATTGGATTTAATGACAGCTTTACCCATTTTTTGTTCCCATGTAGCAAAGAGCAGACACATAAGCTTAAAAGTGGTGGGCAGGACACTGCATATCAAAGTAACACCAACTTTAATGAGTGGAGAGGTGCTCTAAAACTGTGTAACATTGTGGTGAGCTGTGTGATAAAAGTTAACATTGAGCTTGATGAGGCAACCGCCAGCTTGGCCTGAGTTAGGATTCCTTTGCTGAATGTCTGGTCTGAACTTTCTGGCATTGGAGGCAACTAGAAAAGCACACTTCCTTTTAGGGCCTCCTCACATTGAAGTCAATAGGATTTAGTAGAGATGTCTGTAGAAGCAGGATCCATCTCTAAGTGATGGAAAATACTGTCAATATCAAATTATTACAGTGGTTGAGAAGTATGTGGTATAAGAAATGTCTGATTTAGATCTGAGAATTTTCTTCCTTCTGCCCATACTTACCCCTCTGATGTTAGAGATAGCAGTTGTTTCTTGCACAGCTTGATGACAAAATACTTAGGGGACAGGAAGGTATTTTTGTTTTCTGTGGACATGTACAAAAATTCCAGTTTGTCTGACTAGAGAGCTGATAATCTAAGCTCCTTAACCTCAATATTTTGTAACCCAGCATTGTAAAAAAAAATTGGAATTACTGATTTTTTTTCTTGACTCCTATTCAGACAGTGTAGAAGTATTAGTTTTCAAGTTTAATTTTAGAACATCAGAATTCTACTATGTTAAGGATCTGTGGCTTTCACAGAAATAATCCTCCAAGAGTGCATGGCCAGAAGACTCCCATTGTTGTACCTTCCTGGCCAGCACCTTTAAAGGACTGCTGTGTTTGGAAATGCTGCTTCATCTGACACACTTTTTCTTGATCCGCTTTTTCTTTATGTTGGTTGGAAATCTTCCCACGTGAAAGATTACAAAAACAAGGGGCATGTGCAATAGCTCATATATATATATACATATATATATTTTAATACTTGTGGACAAAATGATGTTACAAGTTGTTTGAAAACAACAAAATCACCAATGTCTTCCATTTTGAGATGTGTATAGTTCCATAAGCATTAGTGCTTTGTAGCAAACTGTAGTGCCATGTTAGGATCAGTGCATGAGCCTAGTAGTATTTTTACAATTTCCGAGTGACAAATTTATTAGTAAACAGTGATGATAATGTAATTAACACTAGAAAGGATACAATAGAAATGTCACAAACATGGTCTAAACATGCAGTATCCTCCCTTTGACAATGGCAATGCTATCCTTAGAAGTGGAACTCATTCACTTAATGGGCTTCATAGAATCATAGTTGACTTTTTGATATTTGTCTGTCTGTCCAACTGCAGTAGTAAGCTAGAGTATGCAAGCATCCATAATTCTCATCTCTATCAGTGTGATTCTTTTCTTTTTAGTCTTTGTTGGTGTTATCTTCCGTTTTCAATTTTATTGAACCATTTATTACCCATCCTGTGATATCCTCAGAGAAGTATGAATATGCTAAGGAGTTTGTGTGCATTCAGTACACATCTCTAACCTTCAGATAATTTACAAAGTCTGTTAAGTAATCTTTTCTTTTTTTTCAGATCTGACTATATGATTATTATAGCTAGCAAAACATTATCCTCATTGTGTGATAAGTTAATAGTTGCAAAATGTGATGTGCTAATTATGCGTAGAAGACTTTTATCCATTATTGCAGGAATGGGGAACCTTTTTTGGCTGAAGTCCTATTGAATCTTAAAATAACTTTGGTGGATCCTGCATTTACATACATCTTATTAAGAGAGAATTCAATAAGGTCAAAGGCTGTTGGAAAATGTTGCAGGCTGTCTCTGCAGAAGGCTGTCTCTAGCCAATGGATCAGAGATTCCCCACCCCTGTATTATTGCAAATTCAATATCTTGAATTTTGGGTAACTTCCAGTTTTGCTTTCCAGCTCTAAGCTCAGTTTTAATGATTTCTGTCTCTCTGCTTTTTTCAGAAGAAAAGTTTAGACGGGGGAAGTGAAATTGATTTAGCACTCAATGAGCAGCTTGGACTGGTCAAATAGGAGACTGGTATGATTCTTGAGATGTGCATTGCTCTGTGGATGGCATCCTCTGATTTCCTAGGAATTAGTCTTTTATTTGGTGCCAGTGCTGCACTTCACTCATTTCTCTCTTTCAGCTTAGAGAGGATACTGCATCTTTTTTTCCTGAGACCTGCCTGTAAATGGCCATTAGGGGGAGGGAGGGAGAGGGAACGGGTACCTCGGTTTTGTAATTTTGATACGATATATCTTACAAGTAATTAATCAAGAAGCATGTACTTCCGTGCAATGACAGTAATCCAGGCAGAGTTAATGTATGTAACAGGGAAAAAAAACCCCAACAAAACCAACCAAACAACCCTCTGCATCTAATGAATTTCTGAGAAAATTGGATAGGTGGGCCATTTACAGCAGAGCTCTGGGGGACCTGTGCTAAGAGTCAGGTTCACTTCTGAATGGACGTAGCTGTACCATTGAATAAAGTAGTTTAGTGCTTGGGAGAATCAATTGAAAAATACCTCTGAAACTGGAATGCAAAATAGCACAGTACGTAGGGGGAAGAATCCCTGATGCAAACAAAGCCATAAGATGATTTAATAAGAAAATAGAACTTTAGTAGCAATAACTGTTTTGCATGTGATAGTAAATAACTTGCATTAGCAAGACTGTACAGTAGAGTAAGTGGGTAATAACCAAATAAGTTTGTGGCGCTCTGTGCTGCAGGGAGTTGTGTGAAGAGTCTTCCTGAGAAGAAGGGTGAATTCTTCTTATGTTCCTCTCATTGGAGGGAATTTGGCACTTGAATACTAAGTTAATGAACTTGATATATATTTTAAAAAAAGAAAAACTAGCTTTGCCACATGTCTGAAGCACTGTCAGTGAGTGCTGGGGGAAGGGCAGACAGTTCTCTTTGAAACGATAGCTGAAGTTTCCCTGTATTTTTTTTCTTCTTTTGTAGCCTAGCACTTGCTCTATTTCTCTGGGAAGCTAAACTTTTCCAAATACTGTACTCTGAAGAGAACCTTATTCTAAAGTTAGAAGCTTTTGTGGTGGGAGTTACTTTCTATTTTCTTTGTTTATAAAGATCAATCTGAGAAAGTGTTTAAATAAAAAAAAATTAAAACATTAGAAAGCACTTGACACTCAAAACGTTTGTACATGCCAAGCACAACTGTAGAATTCTAAAGATGTTACAGCAGAAAATAATTTCAGCTTTGCTAAATACTGTTTCAGACCATAATTGGTTTCAGTAGATGCCTGAAGTTTTGCAGAGGAAGGTACTGTAAAGCCTGTGGTAACACAAAGGGTTATTGATCTGCACCTATAGATCTGCATCCAGCAAATTACTTGCTATCAAAAGGTTGCATAAAAGAGCCACAGGAGTTCTAAATTGTTCCTAGTTGACAGTTTTCAGTGTAGATACCTTGTCTATAGACACAGTATGGTGCAACAGATAGTAATGTATTCTGAACAGAATTACTTGATCAGAGGTGTAGATCAATCTGGCTGCATTTCTTCTTCTGCATGTCTGGAAAGCTGAAGTAATTTAGACTGTGACTTCCAGCTTAATGGAAGCTTCTTGTGCTTTTAAAGTATGGGGTGAAGCACTTTGGCTTGTCATAAATTGATAATGGAACTGTGAGGGCTGTGAGCATTTTTACAGTATAAAGTAACAGGGTAAGCATGAGAATGTCTAAATTAAGTATTGGCTAATATGTATTATGCTTATGAAAAGCTAATTGATCCGAAAGATTGTAATCAGCTTAAATTCCAACTATTGAATTTTTGATAAAATTGAAAGCTGGCCATGGGGGACCTTCATTTGATTGCTCTCTGATTACATTAGAGAAATTATGAATTTACCATGGTCTGTGGTCAGCAAGTACATTTACATAATAATGAAATTATAATGAAAACAAAGTCACATTCATGCTTCAGAAGTATGAACTTTGTGGCTGCATGGAATTCTTCAAGGGTATATCCACACAGGAGAGGGGGGAGGATATAAAGACTGACCTATCCAGGCAAGCTATCTACATATACTTCCCAGTTCAGGCTTTTAATAATGATCTGAATTCTGTGGGCTGCTAGGCTAGGAATTGCTATTCACAGCAACAAAAGAAATCCCTTTGCCTTTCAGCTCTTGTACTATGGCATGACTTTGCTTCAACCTCCTTGATTTAACAGCCTCTAAACCCAAGTGGAAGTGTTAGGTACTGCCATACTTAGGTGTGGTATATCAAAGGTTTGAGGACCAGTATGGACATGCCTCCTTTAGCAGTACTAAACCCAGATGATACAAATGTATTCTGTTTGTATATCCAGTGGTGCTGCTGCAGAATGTCTAGCCAGTACTTGTGTTGGGAATTGTACCTTCTGAAACTGAGGGTATTTGTCAAATTTAGGAGAAAAAAGAAAGTCTTGCAAAGACTTCGTGATAGTAAGTGAGAAGAAATTGTACTGAGGTTGAGGATATTAACACTTTACATGAGGATTATACTGTCAAGAGCTGGCAGTCTGGTTTTTTGGGGGGCAGGAAAGGAAAACATAATTGAAGATAAAATAATTTTTGATGTATAATGAATCTTAGAAATTACTGCTTCTTGCATCCTTAGGAAACTGGCTGGTCTTCCTCCAGAGCTAATAGTCTTGCTCGCTGGTCAGGTACAGAGCTGCAGAATGACAGTTCAGGTTAGATTCCACTGGATTTCTTTCACGGAACGACCCAGCATTTTGCCCCTGTAGCACTTTGACTGGCACACAAAAGCCAGCAGTTGAACCAGGATGTCTTGTTCAACAGTGCAGAACACTAACCATGGATTCTGATGTCTGTTCCTTTTCAGTCTCTACACTTCCTCCTGCGTTTTAGAGAAAGTGTCAGTGTTCATGATGTCAGCAGAGCGTGTTTCTGTCTCTGAGCCTTTGTACCAGGTTATAATACAGACAGATTCCCAAAACTTTACCCCATCTAATGTTAAAGATAGAAGGTAACTTTCTGTTCAGTGTGTCCTATGTAAATCCTGTCTGCTTCTCTCCACTTCCCCTCCAAATGAGCGTGTTTGCAGGTCAAATAAAAGGCAGGTAGTTTGCAATGCCTTAGGCATGAAGAACTGCGTGGAGAAACTGAAGGAAAGTGGCACAGGCCCACAAACCAAATCTTAGAGCTAGTATTCTAATTATGCATGATTCAAAATGTCTAGTGTAATGTAGTTATTACCAGTAAATTGAGATATGCATTTATACATAATGAAGCAATAGGAATTAATATACCAATAGCTTGAAATTTCCTGCTTTGATTCACAAATTTTGGGTTTTTTTTTTTAGAGAATGTGCTGCCTCTGTAGAGAAGGGGGCAGAATGTATAGATAGGGACAGAAGCATGGCACCAAAACTGTAAATCAGGAACCAGGATCAGCAGAACTCGCCTTTATAACCTCTTGTCTGGTTCATATCACTGTCCTGAGCATGTAAAAAGCAGGGCATGAACTAAGCATGTTTAGAGGCGAGATGAGGTTTCTCACCTGCTGCAGCTGTAGCAAGGAAAAGGGTGCAGAGTTTCTTACATGGTGCAGGGGGAGCGACTGGTGGGAAAGAAAAAAACCAAACCCACAAAAAAATCACCCCAAAACCCCAGCCAACAAACAAGTCATGGAAACCACGGACTCAAATTGAGTGTAGTATTTGCCAGACAGTAGGTAATAAGCTTGAATGTGAGAGAAGTTATTTGGAGAAGACTGAAATTAATAAGCACAGTACATATTTTTTCAGGTGTTGAATAGCTTTTTAATAGACAGTATTTTCAGGTAACTAGCCACATAGGCAGCTGTACTGAAGCATACTGGTACCAGCCAGCAATAATGGCATCCACAGGAAATGAACCTGAAAATACTGATAGTCTTGTATATTTTTTAAGTTCTTTAAAGAGATTTTTAAAAACAGAAAATGAGATTTGATCACTGAAGGTCTTTATCTTCTGCAACAGAGGTTGCAATTGTCTTTTTTCTTTATTTCACTTATTAAATAAAAGGGAATTTGGGTGCCATCTTTCTGTAAACTCTTTAGTGTATTCTCTGTACTTCAAGTCTCTTAGTGGATAATGCAGTCGATTTCTGCTGGCAGTTTGAAAATAAGAGAATGTGGCATAGCCTACATCGCTAATACTTTTCCAAGTTTAAACTTGCAATTAAACGAGTTGAATACTGGCTTGTATTGCAGAATTCCATACTTGTAGCTTAGCTTAATTTTGTAAGTGGGCTTAACTTGTGCAGAACACTTCTCCATGTACAGAGGCTCAGTCCTCTCCCTTAAGTAGAAAGAAGTGTCTTGGAGGAAGAAAAGTTGTGTCAAGTTAACTCTTTTTCGTACTTCATAGCCAAGCATTCATAAAGCACTGTGGTTTGGGTTTAGAATGGGAATTGTGGTTCTACCCATGAATGCTCTTTTTAGGTACGTAAGGATTGCCAAATGAAGATAGGGATATTGTGAGAGAAGGTAACTATTCCATGGTATCACAAGTTAGACTGAATCAAAGTCTTTGAGCCAACTTCTTCAAGAAACAAGAAAATATCCAAGACAAATTTAGCCCAGTGATTAACCATGGTCATTTTTGATTCTTTAGAACACTATGCATGGTTTTAAAGTCTGTTAAATATATATTTTTTTTGTAATAAGTAAGCCATTGTATCCTTTGTATTTCCCTTTAGTATAACCTGGGGAATAAGCTACTTCAGGATGTCAGTGAAGTTATTTTCCTTTTGAAAAATATAACAGCAAAGGAGAAGTATTAGGTATAAATTCCTAAAAATTACCTTAGTACTTAATAGGCTAAAGAGTACTTACACTGAACTTCTGATAGCATTCTTGCATGGATTGGTGGAGGAAATTATTGGTGTGACTACGAACTGTGTACTCCCATTGCACATGTTTTACATGGTAACAGTGAAAGAATGTCTCCCTGCAAATTCTGATTTTTTCCAAAAGGCAGCTTGCTTTTATATCTATGCATCTTTGAGGATTTCAAGATAAGATTTTATTCTTTTGACACTGTAAAGAGGAACTGTTTAAAAATGAACCTGGAAACTCTGCACCTGTATACAAATTTTTTAGCAATAAAGCAGCACAGGCTGAGAATGCACTAAAATTGGATGTGTCATTTGTTCAGAAGACAAATTAGCCAAATTACTGTACATTCCACTCCACTTCTGAGGTGTACTTGCTGTAGCTTTGTCAAAACTTAACAACTCAATCTGAGTTTATATATGCTGGATATCTGCTTTGGGGCCAGCTGTCCCAGCAGACTTCAGGCACAAGAGCTTCTGATTTAGACAACAGCTAAACTAAAATTGTTATTCCACTCATTCTAAGGTGTGTAACTTATCAGTTAAGAGCTTCAAGGGTTGTTTTAGAGGGTAGCAAACCCCTCTGTTTCTTGTACTGATTGCCTAAAAGTAACAAGGCCCCCTCAGAAAATGGTTTTATGTATATATTGTTTATTGTTTTGGTGACTGCACTTCTGAAGAATTTCTTCTGTGGTTGGCAGGGGTCCTCCCAGTTTTAAAGATTACAGAAGTGCAGCTTAAAAATTTACCAGCTAATCTTCAGCATATACTCATTATTTATTTAAGTTCATGCTAAGTAATGTGATTTGAGGAACCATTACTTTAATGCCTCATAAGAAATGAGGACCCAAGCAAGACAATGTTTTTCTTTCTGCAAAATTAATCAAAGGAAAAGAAGTAGGCCTAAGACTCACATAATATTGGTAATGATTTGCACACTATGAATTTCTGAATTCCAGCTTTTATTTAAGAAGTTCCTTCTTCACAACTTAAATATAATACAAAAATGTAACTGACAGCTTTCTTTTAGGGATCAACACTAATCCACAATGTAAAACAATTTAGCATTGTTCATAGTACAGACGTAAAATAGCAAGAAACAGTCTCAGTGCAGAAACTGGAATGAAAGGCCAAAGCAAACAGTCCCATTATCAGTCCCATTTCTTAGACTCTTTCAGTAAGAGAAGCACTAAGGAAGTACTACAAAGGTGGTATTAGAATTTGTGAGAGTCCCTCCTCTCCTTGCAGAATGACTGTTGGTACTCTGTGGTTTTGCCCACCACAGTGAACTGAGACCATAGAGAACTCCCAAACAGAAAGCAGCAGAGTGAGCATTAGCAGTAGCCTAAGTACCAACTGCCCACCTCAAACCTCTGAGGTGCCTTACAGTGACTTTTGTCCCCTCTGCTCCAAGCCCATTAGGAGCTATTTTACAAATAAGACAAAATACAGAACTGGCAGCAGCAGCACTGAGGCCTGCAACCTGCTGGTCATATATATGGAAGGAGGCAATTTGCATCACTGGAATTAGGCTGATAAAGAATCCTGTCTAGACTACTACAGATAACTACTCAACTTTCCATAAAGTTCATTGTCCCTTTAGGGAAAAACATTAGCCCTTTAGGCAGCAAAAGGGGGAGGAAAAGAGCCCTAAATCTTCCAACAAATAAGAATTAGGGGTATTCTGTCCCAGTAACAAAGGGTAAGTAGTGCTTTCTTATCTGTAAACTTATTTTCTAAATGTTTGGAAATAAGCAGAACCCATTTTCAACAGAGAGAAATGCCAGTGAGCCATGAGTAGGTATTTTTAATGAAACATCTTAACTGGCCAATTGAAGGCAACAGGCAAATCATAACTTCAGGAAAGCAGTGCTTCCACAACTGCAGAAGGCTGTTCCTTGGTTTCATCGTCGATGTTCCAGAAAGAAATGCTCAAATCTGTTCAAGATAGTTACTCACAGCCTTAGCTGCAGAATTTGACTCAGTCCCGTTCCTGGGGCTGCACTTCAGCAGACTTGGCAGGCATGTGGGTTGTACTTTACCTAAAATCCAAAACCTTCTCTTCTGCCTCCGTGGTGCCATCCAGACTCATGCGCTAAGAACATTACAGCATCTGTGACGTGCTCATCTGCTGCTTTTGCACGCAACACACACAAGCAAATCCCAAAACTACTCAGGGCTCCATTTAGCAGTGGCTCACAGATCAGATATAGCTAATGAGCCACCTGACCAAAAAGGAGCTGCCATTAAAACCAAGGCTGCCACTAACACTGTGTCTGTATTAAATGGCAGGACAAGAGCTTTAGGTCTCGAAGAATGTTCAGTTTGTAATGGTGGCTCTTGAGTATCCTCACCTTGTTAAGTATTTTTTGCACAGCTTCAGAAACCTGACTTCAGCATTTCAAAGGCTGTTTTCCTCCCTGAAGTCATTAGAAGAACCAAAGCCACAGTTGTACAGCCTCAGAGAGTGATGTGCTGCATGGATGAGCTATTGAGTCCTCTAAGCATAACTTCAATATGTCAGGTTTTCAGGTGTTCCCCTGAAGAGATGCACACTGATCAAGTGACAGATCAACACTCAAACCTGGTGTGGTGCGTTATTTGTTCGTAATGACCAAACTCAGCAGAGATGCAGAAACAACTCCAGCAGTTCTTGAAAATGGGTATTAGTTGGCATTAACTCTTGCATATCCTGATAATCAGTCATCTGGATCTGTTGTAGGGTTTTGCCATTCTGTTACATAATTACTTTGTTCCAGTTTCTCCAGCTTCCTTAGCACTAATTCTATGCGACCATTGAAGTCCACAAGCTTTTCTTTCACCTAGAAAAAAGGAGAAATTAAGAGTGTCAAAAGTAGCAAAAAAGTCCTAACACTTGATCTTTGAATGACCTGTGCCCCACTTTAGGTGGCTAAAGAGCAGCTCACTGTCAAGATGGGAAAGGAGAAATGATTCTATGAAAATACAGAGGACTTGATCTCTATACTGCCTGTTTAGCACTGACAAAACCAGCACCCAGATCAGAGGGCTGCACTGCAAACTGGAGATGGACAAGTGTGTGCTACTATCAGCCCTTCCAGGGACACAATGGAAATAACTCTTTAAGGAGGTGGAGTTGCTGCAGTTTTACTATGATGAATCTGATCTTTCCTACTTAAGTTTTCACACAGCCAGAGACTTGTTTTGACAATATGGGGACAAACTGTTTGATCATTAGCTTAGGAGTACATGTGGAGTATATCATGGATCAAAAAACAGAGGCCAGATGCTTGAGCTTCTAGTCAACAAGCAAACTCTCTACAGTCACGTAATTTGTTTTTCCAATGAAGTGCTATCATATTTTTACTTCAATCATGTATTTTTACTTAATCATGTCTTTACTTCAGAAGATTTACCTGGATAAGATTTTTGCATCTGAGCCTCACATAACCTGTAAAAACACTCTGATCTTACAGAAACTGGAAGAGGACTTGGAAGAGGACAAAACTTAAGAAATGTCAAAGGCCCATTACAAGAGACACTAAAATCTAAACTCAAACCCTCAAAAAGTAAGGAACAAATAATCACATAAATACTGGATATACTGGCTGTCTCCCACACACAATAACTTTATCTGAGCTAAGGCACAGGCAATTAACATAACTAGTCAGGTTACAGGTAAGAATGTCCAATTTGAAGACCAAAACAGGAGGGAGGTCCTAGAGTTGTCTCTGAAACTATAAATACTGCCAGGCTGTTTTGAGCTTACACACACATAAAAATATAACTCTTTAAAAATCCCTTTCAAATAAAAAAACTTCTATTTTTAAATTCTTCAACAATGACAACACAAGTCATAAGTCTTAGGCCAAGTCTGTATAAATTATTTTTGGCCTATTTTTCTTAGCAAGGTATAGATATTAAAGGGGAACAAACTTTTGCCAAACTTCAGCTAGAACTGAGTATGTTCTGCCTTGTAGGAGTCTTAGAAAATGTTCCACGTCTCATGCATTGAGTCAGTTATTGTCATACAAGGCAGCATTTTCTCAATCTTAGGCACTTAAAACCCCACAATTGTACCAATGTTTTTGAATTAATGTCCAAAATTATCAGCATTTAAAAAGTATTTTCCATTAATGTGGAAATCTTACTTTATGCATGCGTTCTTTTAAGGTCACAGCTGGAAAATTCACCTTAGAAGCTTCTATAATAATTTGGTTTTTTAAGAGGTAACTGGAAAACAAAAGGGGAAAGGGAAAAAAAGCACAAGAAAAATGGTTAAAAACCCCATAGTTGTATTATTTAGACAGATGATTTAAGATGATTTTAAAGCAAATACAAGGTTGTTGCCAAAAGTAATAATTATGGAAATATTCAAAACATAACAATGGTTTTACTTTGGAATCAAGATCCTCTCATCACCAGCTGTACGTAATTTACAGCTTTGATACTCAAGTTCTCAACCTATCATGGAATCACTTTGATACCTTACTATTAGCTAAATGAATCTGGAACTGAGGAGATTCTGCACACAACTAAATTTGAAGCCTTACATTACATGAGGAGACTCAAGAGGGGGAAATCAAAGGGAGTCACATCAACACGACTTAGACATCAAGGATATTAAAATCCTACACCATTGTGCTCAGACAAAAGTCAAACCACTTTTCTTAGATGTAGGCTGGCTGTACAGTAATTTACAACTCCCTGTGAAGTCACTGGCCACAAGAATACAGCGTACTGACCAGATGATGCTGTCCTTGAAGAAACAGAACAAGCCTCGGAGATACGCCAGGTCACTGCCAGAAGAGTAAAGAATGAAGCCCACGGCCAAGCCGCATGACTGACAGGACAATAAATAATAAGCACTAAAAGGAAAAAGGGAAAATGTTAAACAGAAGCTTTTGAAACCACAGATGCTGTATTTTGTCAGAGGCCTCAAACCTTCAGTTCTATTGGGGCACAATCCAAGGCATAATAATGCCTCCTCCTCAAAAAATCCAGTATGTACAAAAATAACATGACCATTAAAAATTGGCTATGTTGTGAAAGAAGTAATCTCTGTAGTAAGTGAAGTTGCTGTTAAGGAAGAAAATTAATATCTTATTATCATAGAGTGGTTTAGACTATTCTAGACTATTCTAGACTATTCTACTCAAACATGATATAAATGATAATGCACGTGCCAGGAAAATGTTAATAAAACAGATTATTGCCCCATGCAGAGTGAGGGGCATGGAAAAAGTCAAAAAAAGAGCAAGTCTTATACTAAAAAAGTTCCCAGTCCTGACAGTTTGTAAAGCCTTTAAACATAATTTATAAACAGGTTAATGGTTCTGTAAGCCCCTAGATGACATTTTACATTCTTCCCATGAGACTGAGTTACCAAACCTTGCTAACTGTAGGTCCATTAATAGGGCAGCACCCGTTTTCTATTTTCAGTATTAAGAAAAACCAACTAACCAAAAGCCACCCCTGCCCAAAAAACCAAACCAATCAAACCCCCACCAAACCAAACAAAACCCAGAGATGTTTTAAGTATGAGACCTTTTAGGGGAGAGAAGAAAGGGACCTACAAGTTAAGCTGTCTTCTAGTGCATTGCTCGGATGTTTCTCTCCACCCACGCAGGTTAGAGTAGCGAAACTTTTTACTTCAAGGGAGAACTACATCTGTACAAAAGGTTTCTCCATCCGAAGTGTGGAACAGGTACAGAAGTCACCTGGGAGTTTGCCAAGCCCCTCAGAACCTCCCGCGCACAAGGCAGAGGAGCTCCCGGCCTTGCCCGCACGATTTACCGCCCGCTGCCAGGAGCTGCGGGAGCTACGCACCATTCAAGGAGGGCTCCCTCGAGGCCGATCAGCAGCGAGTCCTCCCAGGTCACGTCGCTGGTGACTTCTAAGGAGAAAGAGAGAGAGACGCGCTGCAGCCGAGAGGCCCCGGACAAGCCCAGCCCAGCCGCCGCCCGCCCCGAGTCCCGCACGGGGCAGCGGCGCGTCCTCAGCACCCGCTGGCCCGACGAGGCACTGACTGAAGCAGATGAGGACGCCGAGCCCCGGCGGCTCCTGCCCGCACAGCTGCAGCGAGTCCCCCAGCACCGTCCAGCAACCACGGCAGTGGAACACGGCGCACTCCTCCGGCGACATAGAAAACGATGACGACGACGACGACGGGGGGGGCGGCGGCGGCGGCAGCGGCGGCGGCGACGGCGGCGGCGACATCCAGGCAGCAGCGGCGGGGGCGGACGCCCGCTCCACCACGATGGCCCCGGTGGGCCGCGGGTCCTGGAACAGCTGTCGCAGCATCCGCCGCACCGCCATCGCCGCCCGCCGAGCGCTCGGGCGCGGGGCACGCCCTCCGAGCCTCGCGATTGGAGCGCGGTTCGCAGGTCTGCGTTGTCATTGGTCAATGGGCGCGTCAATCCTCGCCGCCCGGCTATTGGGTAGCGGGCCGCCCCGCGCGCGCCTTTCTCTACCGGGAACGCCTCGTCCCGCTTGAAAATAATCACGCGCGGCGGGCCGAGCCGCCATTGGTGGCTCCCGCGCCCTGCCTCCGGGGGTCACGCCCCCTGCTCTGGCCAGCCAATGGGCTGGCGCGGCGGGCCAGTTCGAACGGCGGGGGCGGGGCGAGCGGTGGCGGTTGGTGGCTCGGAGCCGCTGTCATGGCGCTCGCTTCCTTGCAGCACCTGGAGGGGCTGAAATACGCCGAGCTCCAGCACATCGCCAAGGCCGCGGGGCTCAGGGCCAACCTTCGGGTGAGGCGGGGGCGGCTGCGAGGGAGCGTTGCCCACGAAGCTGCGGGTTCTGGGATACCCCCGTACCCGGCCGTGAGCCGAGGGAACGCGTCCCCAGCCTCCCGGAGCTCCCTCTCCCGGGTGTGGAGCGGCGCTGACAGCGGCACCGCCCGCGCGGTGCGGCGCTGGCTTCGCCCTGGGGCGCCCCGGGGCTCTGCTGCCGTCCGGGATGCGGGCGATCACTCGGGGAGGGGGAGAGCCGGGCTCCGGTGTCCCCTGGGCTTCGAGAAGGGGAGGCCGTCCCTCCTCTCCCGGCCCTGATGGCCCGGCTGCTCCCCTACGCCGGTGTCCCCGCGCTGTTTGCGCCCAGTGGGGGACGTTGTGGTTGTCTGTTTGGCTCGGTTTTTTTTTGTTTTGGTTTGGTTTATTTACGACTCGGAGTGGGAGGAACAGTGACACCATAGTGCCTTAAGGAATAGGGACGCGTTTGGCGGTGGCGGTTGGGGCGAGAAGTTGAAGGAGGCCGCAGGGGCGTGCCTGGAGCTGCAGGTGCATGAGGGCGCGGGCTGGGCTGCCAGCAGGGGCTGCCAGCAGGGGCAGCAGTCATAGAGCCTGGAAGGAAAGATCCACGGCTGGGGGGCAAGGCAGCTCCCTGTCCTCACATGACTAAGGGTTGCTTTGGGGTATTTTAAGGCTTGTTTTGGGGTACTGTTTTTATGCTGACCTTTCCACTTAGGTGTTTAGGAGCCGTTCATAACCTGAATTATCCATGGCGTGTTTTCATTGTTATTTTATTACTATTACTGCTGAATGTATGTGAGGGACGAAAAGAGTGCTTTGCGTGAAGCATGGGCAAGACAGAAGCAACTGAAGAAATTTGATAAAATTTTAATTTAAGTTCAGCTGCGCTGGGGGGCCTTAAAACAGCCTCACTCCTTGAACAATTAACCTGCTGGAAAATAGATCCGGAGAAACTTCTGCTAACCTAGTTAGCAGCTTTGCCTTTGTGCCTCTGTGGAGAATGTGCTGCATGTTTATCTGTGGCCTTAGGCGCTTTCTCTAATTGTTCGAACAATGTCCTAGGAATTGGGGACTGGATTGGGGAAATGCTCTCCTTGTTTGCTGCATCAGTCTATTGGATGTGGGTTGGGGGTATGCAGTTCTTCAGTGGCTTAGTGGACTGTTTGGCTCATGTGTTGTTTGTATTTCTCTTCAGGCAGACAAATTGTTGGAGTCATTGAAGCAACACTTTGAAGGGACAAAAGAAGAAAGTGAAAATACGGTAACAGATAATAAATGAGCCGTTGCTTTTGAGAAATGTAAACCTTAATTTGTAACCCATAGGGTGGGGCATGTGCTGAAGGGTATTTTTGATCACGATGGGAACTGTAATGGAAATACCTTTTTCTTCTTAGTGCCCTTAGTTGAAAGTACTTATGTACTGACCGAAATAGATATGCTAATGTTAGTTGTGAAGTGGCCTCTATGACTGAAAGCTGATTTCTTTTCAGCTGCCAAGATTAACAATGTTTTTCAGCATCAGTGCAAAACTATTCTCTGTAAACAATAACATTTAATTTCCACTGAACAGATCTTAATTCTTGCTTGTTTGGCTCCAGACACTATTCCGTACCAAGTATAAAAATATTTTATTCATTTTGCATGTCTAAATGAAGGGGACTAGATACTAATTGGAAAGTGTTTTGTGTCTACTACAATTTACTTCCACTATAGTGAAAGCAATACCGTTGTGCTACTTCCTTTGTTTGCCTCTTATTGTTGTTTTCTTAACTTTTTTGGAAGTTTTCTGAATTATTTTGTTGAATGTGACAATGTTTTTGAAATTTTTAATTAAAGTAATTTTTTCTCTTCTTTTTCTAAAGCACATCTTCCTTTAACTGCATCCCTTAAAAAAATCTTTAAAGGTTTGAGAAACTGGTGTAAATCTTGTGAGCTTTTTAAAAATTTTCACTAGCAGGAAAGGAGCCCTGTTTTTATTGGTGAAGAGTATTCCACAAATGTACAAATGCAGGAAAGTCATGGCATCATGCAAGTTAGGTTTCAAATATAAAACGTTAGGCTTTTATAATCTTATTAGAATGAAATATGATAAACCAATCACAGGAATTGTATTTAAAGTCTCCAGACAATGAGCTTTGATGCTTAGGAGATAGTGCTAGATAGTTTCTTGATTACAATGCTGCTACACGGCATGCTACTATTTATCCTCAGTGTAAAATACTTTTTTCAATAATAAAACTGAAACTGTCTCTGGAGTATTTAATTTATATTTGTGTCAGATATCTTCCAGTTATAGTATTTTTCTGCTACAGGGTCCTGTAAAGAGTGCATCTGTTTCCATTAAATCGGATGAACTGAGCAATCAGGAGGAAACTATGTCGGATTCAGTGTGTTTTATTACAAAAAAACGTGGCAAAGATAAGAAAATGACCAGAAAAAAGAGGAACTCCCATGAGGAAACTAATACTGGTGAAGAAAACCCATTGCTTTCTGATGAGAATCAGGTGATTTGCATTGCATGCTTTTGTGTGCTGACTGTCCTCCCTTCCTCTGAGCATAATTTGAGCACACTTGTGTTTTTTTCAATCGCCATTTATAGTTGATATAGATTTATCTATGTGTGTTTGTGTGTGTATAGACACGTATAAAAATTCATATGCAAACATTCTGGTACTGGTCTTTTGTAGCATTGAGTTTTGTCTATGTGCTGTGCCATAATAAACAGACATTACTTGCTAGTCATTGCTTCAAGGAAATAAATTCCTCTAAGAAATATACAATTCCAAACACTTTACCTGAATATAACACTGCTTTCACTAGTTCATTGTAGAATTCTGAATCTTAGCCTAGTTTCAGAATTTATCTAAAATAATGCTGTTCTCGCTTTTTTGATAGAGAAAAAATTATCAGAAATTGCACAATAGCCTAAACCTCATAGTTTTTTTAGTGTGATGGTTGTGTGACTGAGGGAGAGAAAGCTTCAAGGTCAGATGGAGGTAGATTTTTTTTTCTTGAGGTACAAGGGGTAGGTAAACGAAGAACTGTCTGAAAGACTTTTCCTGAGGTAGAGGAGGGAAATGAGAAAATGAGGAAGTGTTAGTCTTTTAGTGTTAGAGAATTGTGCAATATACAAAAATACAACAGTAAAAAGTAACATCCCCTGTGAATCTATTCTTACTTGCCCATAATTAACTTTTATCAATAAAGGCAATTTTATACTAAAATGTGAGAGCTGTGCAGGTCAAATCTTTCTAATATATCTGAGTTTGTGAAGTGAGAGTGTATTTCACAGGTTGTATCAGTTTGGCCTTCAGGAAATCTCTTGCTCCATCTCCCAGTCAAAGCAGACAGTTTGGGTTAGAGCCCAGTGCTTTAGGCTTTATCCAGTGTGGTACTGAAAACCCTTGAGGATGAGGGCTGGGCACCTCTCTGGGCAGTCTGTTCCACTGCCCCGCTGTTCTCAGAGCAGCTGGAACAAACGGGTTAAACAAAGCCTGATTCAGTTGCAGATGCATTCTGAAATGAAGGAAAATGAAGTGCCTCAAGGTGAGCCCAAAAAGAGACAGAAGGTATCACAAAACAAAAACCAAGTAACTGAAGAGAGAACCATTGGGAATCCAGGGATGGGCACTGGACAGCAGAAACAAGCAGAGAAGACTTCTACTAAAGGCAGGGAAGAACAACGTAAGTAAAAAATTGGATAAAAGTAACTTTACTTTATGCTACTTAGAATAACCAAAAGATAATTTTATTGTGTCTTCAAAGATTTTTGTGGCATGTCTGTTATCAGTATCTTGTTTTGGGGATACCAGAAGAAAATTGGTCTGGTTTGAGTTTGTGTTACCTGTTTACTGTATTGTAACACAAATCCACAAATTCTGCAGAGTAGGAATTTTGCTGGTTTTGACTTCAGAACTCTTTTTTTTTTTTTAGTGAAGGAGTTCTCAGAAATCTGAGTGTATTTGAGTTTCACAATTCCAAAAGGTTCGGTGTCTTTGGGAATACCCTTGAGGTGTTATTTGGCCTCTAAGAGGTGGCTAGAAAGGGAGGACTTGTCTCCCCATGCTTCATTTATCTGTTTCTGGTGAACAGCTTTATCTTTTCCTTTCCAGGAGTAAAACTAGCAGAAAAGAACACAGAATCCTTTATGATTTGTTTGAACTACCTAAGATATCTGAATGTATTCCACTGTATCCCTTTTTCATCTGGTGGTATTTTTAGTCCTTCAAACACCACGCCACTGAAAATATGAATTAATTTATCCCCCCACTGCTTTGTATATGCAGCTGATAAGAAGAAATGAGTTTGTCTACCCAATCTGATAATTTCTTGATATTGGGAGTCTGTCAAATAAGATACACACCTGCATTTGCTCTGTTAGGCTCAGTGTGTGTAGTCTGTAAGTTTATTATGGATATTCTTGTTCCATAGAATTTACAAGGACAATCTTATGGGAGACCACCAACAATTTTGAACTAACTCAAAAATGTGGGTTTTTCTGTGAAAGTTGTTTCTAAAAACAAAAGCAATAGGGTATGTGGGGGATGCTTGGGTTGAGGCAGCACTCATCCTGACCATTGGTACAGTGCTCATCTCTTCCTATAGCTGTAGCAACAAGGGTCTGCATTTAATATTGACAAATTGATTTTTCAACAATTACTTTTAACTGCATGCCAGTATTTGTTTCCAATAGGGATTTCTTTCAGTATATTGAGGTCATCTAAGTTTAGTTTTGAGGGGATGTATTGCCATGAGTTTTTCCCGGTTTTGCTGAGTTCATATTAAAGGAGAAGTTCGTACCTTCTCACGCTCTTTTAATGTAAACATCAGCAATGTTCTATAAACATAGCCATTGTTTTTACATTCTCTGCTGGGACAAACAAGACTGTGTGACAGTCCTCTTCACCAATGTGATGTGGAGGTGAGAATTCCTTCCTCCAATCCACAGGCCTCATAGAAAAAGTATAAAAGTAGGTTTTTGTAAATAAACCGGGGCTTCTGCCCTGCTGCTGTTGTTGCACCCAGATCTGTGTCCCCAGTCTGTTTTTCTAGTTAGGCCTCCACAGTGATAGGGATGTGAATGAGCAGAAATGCAAATGTTTGCTGTTGATATGCAAATGTTGAACTGATATAAATACTTTACCTCACTTTTTGCTTAAGAAAATTAATCATTAAAATGTGAACATGAGCTTATTACTATACCTGAGAGCAGAGATGATAAAAATATCTTGGACTCTGTATATAAATAAGGCAGTGGCAAAAAGATTGGTCAAAAAGTATTTCTTCTTTAGTATCAATATTTAAAAAAAACACAGATCAAGGCCTGTCAATTTAAAGTTTTTGTTTACCATAAGCACAGTTCTCTTGTAAACTTTCCCTGAAAAATATTTTGCTATCATAAGATACTAACCTAATAGGACTTTAGTATTCATGCTGGGCTTGTGGTTTTTCAAAATATATTATTACTGACAAACCAATTAAAACTCTTTTGAGAGACTTAGAACATACCTATTCCAGCTGGTTCCATTTCTCAAAACCTAAGCCCACTTTGGCCATAAAGTGTGTTTTAAACCAAACATTGGAACAATATTTTAAACCATTGTGATTACTTTAAATCATCTGCCAGGAGCTGTAATGATTTTGTCTAATCTGATTGTGCCGGGTACTGCCCATCCCACAGGAGGGAAGATCCCTTCCCGTGTAGGCCGTGCATCCAGGGCTGCAAGAACAGGAGTGACAGCGACCACACCAAGTAAGATAACCTGCCCTCTTCAGAAAGACATGTGCTGTAAAGGGAGACTTGACTTCGTTTTTTACAACTCATATTTCTACTCCTGCTCAAATAAAAGAATATCCTCTCTTTAAAAAGCAAGCAAACATTTCCCAAATGTTACATTTCAAGGTACATAGTCCAGCTTGTAAATTCATAGTAGTAAATGCCTGACATGTATGTTACAAAACTGGTTTATTGAACATTTTGGTGACTTTTTGATGCAGTACTTGCATTCATGATTTTCAAAGAACAGGAACACATACATGCTATTACTCCTGCTTGTTTAGTTTTCACTTCATGAATACTGTGGTTGTGCTGTACCACCATACATTAGCTCATGTTCATCACTTCTTAAAATGCACTAAATTATCTCAAATGGAGTGGTATTTATTGTTTTCTTTAACTGCAGAATTTGGGGTTGGGTTAGATGATCTTTAAAGGCCCCTTCCAACCCCAACCATGCTCCTGTGATCCTCCAGATTATCAGGCAATGGGCCATGTAGCTGCTGGAATAGATTCTTCTGGTCCTGTTTGGTAGCTGTGTCTGCAGCCTTTAACTAGAGGGGTGCATTGACTTCTTTGAGGCTGTACCAACAGGTGTCACAAAGTCCCCCTACTAAGTACTAAACCTCCTTAGAACCAGATCAGATCTGTGAATCTTCTTATTTTTTGGAATTTCTTAGACTTTAAAAAGTTGCACGAGGCTCAATTCAAGAAAATGGAATCTATTGCTGACTACATTGAGAGGAAAAAAAAACTGAATGAAAATTGCAGCGCAGTCAAGGTAAGAGATAACACAGGAAGATACCCATTGTTGGCATATTCATTTATTTCCAGGGCCTTTCTGTACAAGCCTTACCAGGTCTCTTTAGATCAGTAAGTGGCTGGTCGTGTGAACATGAAGTGGAATGTTATAACCAATGAAATTTAACTGTAGTCTTACATAATTAGTTATATATAGTTATTTCTATATAACTTATAGAACTGTACAACTTTTTATGTGTTAACAGTGTACAGCTGTAGAAACCAACAACTAACTTAACGTTTTTGAGTAAAAATAATTGTCACATTTTACTTTTGTGAAAGATCTCCTGGAACTTTTGTTCACAACTCTTTGAATTGCTGCAAAATTTAACCAAGAGGATAGGTTATTTTTCGAAGAGCAGGAATTAATGTTAAGTTTCTCTTTGGTGTCTATCATCCCATGGCTGCATATGATTCTCCTTAAAAATACCTGCAATATGTGTTGTTCTCTGTTCTTGTATTTCACCCTCACACGGATGAAAGCTGCTAACAGGCCTCTCACAAAGTGCAGTAGAGCCTAAAAGTGACACTAATATATCAATGAATGTATGAATGAATATGTCAATGGCCATAGAATCACTCAGGTCAGTTAGTCTAGCACTGCCAGGTCCAAATCAAACAGTAACAATGAATGAAACTCCTGAGCATTACATTTATTTTTGATGATCTGTATTGTATCAATGTATACTTCAGACAAATTATTGTTGGCAGGTGCTGACCAGAAAATCAAATCCCTTAAGAGCATCAGAAAAAGACACTCCATGTTCTAAGGTACATGTTGTCAGGTCAATTTAATAATAATAAAAATACTTACATTTAAAATATGCTTTTAAAGGGGGGAAAAAAAAGGGGAGAAAACTGAAGAGGCCATATGCTTCTGATTCACTGTGTATTTTTGCTTCTCTTGACTGCTTTGTAGACAGATTTTCAGCAGAGTCTGGTAACTCAGAATTTGGTTTTCCCTAGAAACGAGGCAGTGGCAAAAGATTTTTATTCAGCCCAAATCCAAAAAGAGGCAGATTCTCCAACACCTGCACTCCCAGTAACCTGCGGCGCTCACCACGCAATTCTCTGAATGCTGCTAATCGGAGTATTTTATCCCAGAAATCTTCATTTCATCCTTCTGTTCTTTCAACATCCAAAATGAATGTCAGGTAAAAATTACAAACCAAAACTACCAGCAAGCCATTTGATAAAATACACATGAAATAATCAACACTGACTATGATTTTACTACATTATTTCTCTTCCAAACATGAACTATGCAAGACTAATTCTGATTACTAACTTTCAGTCTGGCTTTGTGGGTGGCTTAAGCCTCACTGTGCTGTTACTGTCTTCATTCTTCATTTTTATGTTTGTTAGAAGAATCTCAAATCCTGGTTTTCATTTTGCTTAAGCCAAATGATACAAAAACAAGCAAATTATTTTTCTTCGGTTACTCCGTTAGGTTTCCTATTTTGCCGGGCAACATAATAGTTTCTGTTTATCTGAATTAATTTATATGTGATTTTTTTAAACAGAACTCTCTTCAGTATTCCAGGTGAACCTTGCAATAGTTTTTAGGTATTTTCTTCCTGTTGTCCTCTGCTTCCCCTCCCCTTCAGTGTCACAGCAGAGGTCCTCTTGTAATATAAGCAGACTGTTTCTAGCAATGGCAACCAAGCTGACACCAGACCTCATGAGGAATGGCTAAATGAATGAACTCATACTCAGTGCTATTATACCTCATCTCACTTCCTTTTAGAGCACCATGTGTATGCCATCATTTGTCCACAGTAATCTAGTTCTATATTAGTCTTAATACTTCATGAACTTCTGTTATCAGTATGTTTTATTCATTTCTTAATTTTCCTAAAATCTTGAGCAAGAAATATTTTAAAAGAAGGAATTGAAAGGACAGTCCTTACGTTATCCTATTGGTAAATGTCCTTTTGCTTGGATTTCTAGTGAAAGCCTTTATTTCTACTATATCTTTGTTGATTTCTAACTATTATACTAATGTTGACTTTATCAGTTTCCTAAACTCTCCACAGTGACTGAAGTTCTGATTAGACATTCTCCCTTTGCTAGCAGTACATGGTTGTTCTCAGGCCGTGTAACTTTCTCTCATGGCCTTCACTTTTCAGCTTTTGCATGCCGAGATCATGGCTGCTGGGGCTTTTTTTTGTCCCTGACTGAAGTGCGTGTGGGATTTTTGTTTTTAAGTCAGATAATGCAGCTTCTCATGTTGGTGTCTGATAATATATAATTGTGTGACTTTGGAATGCAGGTCTTCTGCTGTTCCTCTTGTAGGTCTTTGAGGTCTAGCACTCTGTTAGTTGTCTTTAAGTTTTTCTTAATTTGAATTTTAAAACTAATGAAGTATGCAGTGCTTTACTACAGAATCCAGATGTAATGTATATCATTTGTGTTGGTGAATAAATCTCCAGCTTATTACATCCAAATATATTTGCTTTTCAAAATAACAAGAAAGTCACTTCTTTGTAATTTCTAATGTTACTTACTACTATTGACACTGGCTTGAAACTTGAAGAGTTATACCAGCAAGGTATTTTAGTACAGTTTTTGTATGAGTTCTGAACATCTTTCATACAGTAAATCCTTCTACCTGTAATAAAAGTAGAATGCAGAACCTTCTCTATTCTGGCACATTGCTTACATTCCTTGTCGGTGACTAAATTTATCTTTGTATTTCTAAAACTTTCCAGGTTCTCAGAGGCCACAAAAGATAATGAGCACAAACGCTCTCTTGCCAAGACTCCATCTAGAATGTCTCCATACATGGAGGAGATCTGCACACCTGAGGCTCAAAAGAGCTGCAAACCCCTAAGTCAGAAGAACAGTAAGGGAAATGCAAGAAATAATGATCTGACTACATCAAAGGGTAAAGTGGATGGTGAATATTTGGCTCTTTCGGATAAAGACTTTTGTCTTACTGAATTGCTATACATGTTTTTAACAATCAACTGTCATATAGACCCAGGTTTTTAATTCTCTGATTTATGACTGTTTCTTCAGAAACTGCAGTAGTTTCTTTATTTCCTTTGTTTTCCTGTGGTTTGACTAAAACGTTTAGGTTCTGTGACTTAAACATATAGTACCCAGCTACCTATAGAAAAGAGGATAGAAGATCTTCTAGACCTCTAGGGACTACATAGCAAAAGATTCATACAGCAGATACAGGGACACTCTGTCTGCACAGAGAGGAATTTCTGACACTTTCTCAGAGGTCTCATTCTCCTTGTGGGGTTAGCATGCATCAGACTTCTAGCTGTGCTTTAGGACAATCTGCTATCAGCCTCAGCACCAACTCAGGACCTAAAATTAAGAAAAATCAGAAGTCTTCTGATTACTAACAATCTCTGCAGGACCACAGCGCTGCTATCCAGCCATTGACACCCTTAGCATCACAGGGGTATTTGCAGAGGTCAAGAACCCAGAGCTTCCTGGTTTGCTGTATAATAATACTGATGTTTTTAAGGGGCAAGCAAAGTTCCATGCTGATCTGAAGCTGGCCTGTTCCAAAAGAATTCTTTATTTAATGTGAAAAACCACTTAGTTCCAAATAGGCAGAGAAGAAACACAATTTGCCTTCAAGGACTAGACAGACACATGGAATTGTATGTGCTCTTCCATAGTATAATCACAGCTAAAGGGCCAAGTACTCTACAACTCTTGCCCTCCCTATTTCAGATGAGCTGTGTTTGTGCAATTCTGTCTGTAGAGGTGGCAGCAGGGGCATTTCATTTAATGGCTCTTTGGTAATTGTAGTGTGGTCTTCACAGGCACTTTCCAACTGTGTGCATTGATGCTCTTGCTACTCTAATTATGGTATCTTGATGCCTTTTGTAGTTCTTACCCCCTTCAAGTTTGGCGCTCAATCTGCAGAACCCACAAGTGCAAAGAAGACATTTGATCTCAAAGCAAGTCTCTCTCGGCCACTTCGCTACCAGCCCCACAAAGGTACCGTGCCCCTGGGCACTGTGTGTTGGTCACACCCCTCACCCTCAGCTGCTCCTGCAGGGGTGCATTGATACTAAGCAGTGAGGGCAAAGTTTACAGTCTCTTTTCCTGCCCTTTTCCTTTCTCTCTGGGTTCCCACGCAGTCTGATGTTAAATTTCTTTATAATCTATGCTTTAAGAGCCTCCCTACTGAAAATTAAGATTTTATGACCAAAAGCCCATAAGTAGAAGAATAAATATCCTTGTATTCCACTGAATAGGTGTATGTACAGGAAATATGCAATATTCCTTACACAATAAGTTTTTTTAATCTCGTGAGAGAAACTGACCTTTGCATGGTGAGTGTTACTTCTAAGTACAGTCACCTGTTACTACTTACAGAAGAATTACTTGTTGGGAATGGGCTGGTAGAAGTGATAGCACAGCTTAAAGAGGCATTTCATCTTCAAGCAAACCAGCAAGAAACAGGCCAGCTAGGATAAATTCACAATAAGAAGTTAAGCACACAATTACTAAACTATTAAACTAGCCTCTCCTTTTGCCCCTGATTTGTAGGACGACTAAAACCATGGGGAGAATTTAAAGAAAATGCTGTTCTCAGTAAGTCTGGTGGCAGCAATATCTGCTCACATAAGAAATATTACAAACAGCCACATCTCCAGACAAGGTTAGTACACCACTCGTCGTTTTATGAATAGTGTTACTTAATATAATATGATTCATTCTTCTTAGGACTTAAATGTGGTTTGGGAAAGAATACTTTTGTATTAAAGCCATTTTTCCTTCCAATAACTGTTCAGTTTCAGGAAGCCAACAAAGAAGGCCCTTCTGAATTTGTTAGGCTTTTTTTCTATGAATGGTAACAGTTCCAGAGTCTGGAGATTTACCTTCATCTTGGAAGAACCTGTCAATATTGACAAGCTGTTACCTTGAGTGTTAGACCTTTACGTCTGAGAGAAGTATTTGCCTGAAGGTTTGGGTTCAGTCCATAATGGTACTGATCTCTCTCCTATGGCAAAGGCAGCACACTGATTAGACCAGGGGTCAGCTTCAGATTCCTTCGGTTTCTTGTGTCTCTACCTCTAATAAAACTTGACAGGGTCTGTTTTTCCCCTCCAGGGAAGAAAGGCGTGAGATACTTGAGCAAGACAGAAAAAAGAAAAAGGATCACACTCTTGGAAGACGTAGAGGCCTCTCTGCGTGTTAGGACAAATAAGTGTCCAAGACATCACTGTAAATATGTTCCTCTCATGTAAAGGCTTGTGCTGTCTGTGTATGGTTCAGGTTGCTATTAGCTAGTGGAATCCAGAGAGCAACTAATGAGACCTTGTAATGGGCCCTGTTTTTGTAATCAGTTTCTCCAGTGAGATGAGATTTCTAAACTTTCAGAGGCTTAGAACTCTTGTTGCTTCATAATATTTTCATTTAACTAACTTACTTGACTAAAAGATGTTAAGAAAATATAAGTGGAAAAAAGATGCTCAAGAAGCCTCCTTGCAACTTAGGATAGACTTGTGCATCAGAATGCACTTGTTGCATGCTAGAATGCAGCTTTGGATAGCAAGCTTCAAAGTTGGAAGTACCTGCTTGCCCTGTTCTCCAGTTCAAGCCTTAAATTCTCTAAGTTACAGCAATTATTCAGCATTTCTAGTTGCATCCTTATGAAGTAGAGTTTCAAGGAGAAGAAAAAATATGCAAGCTCTCTGGAAAACTAATGCATACCATAATTGTAAACTGAACTTTCTAAAGAAACTCTCTTGCTTTTCATCTCTAAGATGTTTAAAAGAGGTTATAATAGTGTTGAGGCACATTCAATACCTTTGTTTTAAAAGCTGTTATTTTTACATTAAAAAATACATAGAAAAGTTGTCTGGATTTGTTAAGGGTAGAAGTAGAAAGGTAATTTAGCAGTTGTAATCTAGATGTAAAAGCAATTTTTTTAATAAATTTAATGGGGAAGTATTTTGTATATGTCCTGTTTATCACTGGCCTTATCATTTAATACAGTGCACAGAACTGCTTCCTCAGTAGCTCTTTTTGTTCACACTTGTATTTACTGCTGTGTTTTGCTGTGCCAAGTTTTCCTCACCAACTCACCTGCCTCCCACTCCATATAAGATGTTTGCTCTGATATCTTTAGAAACAATAACCCTCACCCTTCTTTTACAATTAAGCTGTTGAATTCTGTGCAAAAGGAAAATGATAGTACAAGATCCTGTTTCAGCTTGCTTCACTGTGGTCTCTTCCATATAAAATACAGGTACATTTACTGTTTCTAAAGTATACTTAAACAAGGTCACTGTGGAGGAGGTCAGTGCTTTAATTACTTCAATTTATTGAACTGGATTTCTCTGAAAAAGGGATGTATGAAGGTTCTGTGCCACCAGCTGAGGCTGTGAATTTTTACAACAGAGCCTTGGCTAACTGCACACAGCAAAAGGGGGATCTGCTCTGCCCTGTGAAGGTGCTAAGGAAGCCAAGCTGTGCCTCCTCGGGAAGCAGAGCGAGCTGGGGCTTTCCTCCCACCCCTTCTTTGGAGTGTTACTTCTTTCCAACAGCCTTGGCTCTGTAACACTGTAGGATTATCCTCAACAGCTCTAAAGGAAATGTCAAGCCTGCTGCATTGCTCTTGTTTCCATTCTGGCAGTGTCAACTTTTTCTTTTTTTAGCTATCTAGAGAAGCCAAAGCTAAAGGTTGAAATACTTCTGCCTTTTCCACTTCTGGTGCTGCTCTTTGTGCATTTCAGTAGCTGAGTCACACTAAAGGACCACTCCTCAGAGTAATAATTTGTATCCCTTTTTCAGTTTAAAACAAGCAGATGCAAGTCTTTTACACCTGTCAACAAACTACATAATGTCGAAAATGGAAGTGTTGGACAAGAAAAGAACAACAAACATATTAAATACTTTTATTTCAGTAAAAGTCAGGACAGAAGCCCAAACTTACCCAAGGAAGAGTTACTACTTTGTAAGAACATCACAGCTGCTCTCAGGCTACACTGCAGTCCATCTATGTACAGTCTCTCAGGATTCTGTATTTGGGAGTTTATAGATGCCAGTGGTGTCACACTTCATGCATTTATCTCTTTAATGTTTGCATAGGCTCTTCAAGTTGTTAAAAACCACACATGAAGTATTTTATAAAAATAAACCAAATATCTGAAGAATTTTCCAAAGGACACTAATCCAACTTATACTGGAGTATTCTTGTCATATATTTCATAGGCAAACTCCTCTCTGTGAGCTCTGTCATTTAGCAGACCAATAAAATCGATCTCCAGCTGGAATGGACCATCTACTTTATCTCCAATGGTGAATCCAAGGGTTCTCACCTAATTAAAAGAAAGGTATTTATAACATTACAATCAAACTCACTTATATCTCCCACTTCTATATTTTACACACCATTCAGCCGTCTTCTTTAAACTGGTATTTGTTCAAAATGCAGCAGCATTTTTAAGGCTTGAACTCTTCACTACCCCATTTTCAATAGAGACCCCAGTGGAAATGACTCCACATTTGCCTTTCTACCACTGTGTTAATAAACCCTTGATTTAAAATGGCCTGAGTCTAAAGCAACAGGTACTTTTGTCCTTCATGGTTTGTGTACAGCCAGTTCCATCACAATTGGGTTTCTAAACACATTTTCATAACATCACAATTCTTTCATGAATAGGAAAAACAAAGATGTAATTAAGCATGGAAGGGATCACTCTAGATAAAGTGATATACCATCTACTCTGTGAAAACACCAAACCAGACAGTTTAAAACTTAATTTTAAGCTGGCAAGAAACTTAATTACTGAGTTTAATAGCAAGATAAGGTTCTTAGCCAGTGTTTTCCAATTAGAATGTTGTTCTTAAAGCTAAGAACAAATCTGTGTGGTTCAGGCGTGCTTTCTATTAGCCTGTGGCTTGCCCTGATGCTCCCTCAGCTGTCCCATGTGACAAAACACCTCCACGGTTAAGAGCTCAGTCAAGTCACCAGTGCAGGCCACCCCGAGCTGCCCCAAAGCCCTGCTGAGGGCAGGTCTGAGCAGTGCCCATGATCGTAAGGACTGCTGTAAGTTAAGGAAAACAATGCCTAGGATGTGTCAGGTGAATAAATGTGGACTGAGTCTAAATATATATTGCAAATATATGCTAAATAAACAACAGAACAAAGCTAGATGAATGCACTGACACTCCTCTGCATCATTCTAATGCTTTCAATGCTATTCCTTCCCCAGCAGCAAGCTCTACAAGCAGCCCTTTGGCTTTTGGAGCCCAGAGAGTTTTAAAAGCTCCTTTTTTCCAAATTGCATTGGTACAGATAATCTACGGCAGTCACCTAAACTCTCTGCTCTGCAGAATCTATTCCTTTGCAAGCTTTACATACATGGGCTGTTTCCTGCCTTTTTTATTCCTATTTAACAACTACCTTCTGCCTTTTCAGGTTCCTAGAAAAACATACATTAGTACCATGAGGGCCATTCATTTAAGAGTTGGACCTGATGGTCCCTGTGGGTCCCTTCCAACTCCAAATATTCTGTGTGTGACCAAGACATTTTATTAAGATTTCTTTAACTACCTTCACACTGCTTCCCTGATTTTTGGGTTTCTTTAAAGTATTTTGTAAAATTACACTGCAAGTACATAATTTTTACTGTCAAAATGCTACACATAAAATAACCATCAACAAAACTTCAGTGGAAGATGCTCAGATCAAGTACTGATTCATCCCTTTAACTCCTAGTAAATATTTTTAAATACCCCATATACAACATCATGTTTTCATTTACCATACAGGAGAATAAGTACCTTATAACATGAAGAGGTCCTGCTATTTCAAATTCACAAACATTAGAGAATTTGTAAGTTATGTACATCAGGCCAATATAATCTTGAAGGAAATCCTGAATTTCTTACAGAGCAGTTGTATGTTCCTTATACTGCCTTTTCAAATGAAATTTCAAACAAAGCCCACAGAAAACTTGCCTTGTCTAACCAGACAGGATGCTGGTTATCCTGGACTCTTCCTCTACTGGAGAAAAAGAATTTGGAGAATGGAATCTGACATAAAACAAAACAAAGCAAAACCAGACTTAATGTCATCAGTATATAAAACAGAAACTTAGGAAAAATAAAATAACGTGTTAGTAAAGTAATGCTGCCATATCTGTTACCAGCATTAGCTGGGTACATAGAATGGCACACAGGAATGGGCCACATTAACCCTTTCGACCGGCCGCTCACAGCAGGTCCCGGCCCGCCCTGTCCTGTGGGGGCGCAGCCGTCACACAGGAGCGCTGCCCTGTCACGACACGGCGCAAGGCTGCAGCACAGGGGGCGGCTGTTCACACCGACATTGTCTCCTTCCACTAACACGGAAACAAACCAGGAATTGCTGCAAAGTCCAGCACGGGGGCACACGGACAGCTCGTCTGCACCTGCCTGTGGATTTCACAGAGCAAACCTCGTACTCAGGCATCAGCACCTCTAGCAAAGCATTCAGGATAATGTAAAAATGTCTTTGAAAGTAGCAGGAGCAAGAAAGCAGGGCTGGCTGGTAAGGGGGAGAGGAAAACATCCAAGCCAGCAATGACACTCCAACTTCCATCCTACCAGCTCCTCATCTGTGAAACAGCAGGCACTTCCCACGTGATTGGACAATGTTATCACGGAGCACTTGACACCAATGCGTAAGGATGTGCAAACCTCCCTATCGTTGTCATCAGACAATTACAAAAGGTCCCAAAGTTGCACCAGAAAAGAGCTGCAACTCACACTTCTAAAACATTATTCTGTGTCACAGAGTCAAGAGTCACAAATGACAAACCCCCAACTCTTGAGTCTGACTGACTCCAGAGAGGCTGCGAGCTAAGCAAATCCTGTTGCATGGAACAAATCCTGCATCAGTCTACACCCATTGTATTACAGGTAAAATGGTTATCACAGAATATTCCGGGCAACACCCGTTAAGTTTCAATTGCTGTATCTGTGCTATTACTCCAGCAAGAGCCAACACTTGGTGGATCAATTCTTTAACACAATTGACACAGTGTGCCCTCCCTCAGTCCAGTTTTGGGAACTCCCAAGCCAAAAGCACATGTCTATTGCATAACGAAAACATGGAGTGGACAGCAACAGAAACCAACTGTGAATGTTGAAAGGATTCCCCTTCCCGTATTTTGGCCAGGACCTCAAGACAGTCTCATTAGTTTGAAAGATTCATTAGCTCACCTGTATCTCCTCCCAGTAGGGGCCTCCTCGGGTGAACATGAAGTAGCTGTAGAGGTCATCCTTCTGATGAGAGAAGTAAGGGTCTGTATAAATGTTGACCATCCAAGGTCTGCCATCACCACGGACACGTAAATACAGACTGTTGAAGTTCGACCAGTCATAATACTTCTTCCTGTTAAAAGATCCCTACAAATTATTGATAAATAGAATTATTCCTCCTTAATAGAGGGACACTTTCTTTATGAGAAACAGAACATGGTTGCTTTGATCACTGCCCTTGTTATGTCAGATAGTATTTACTGTAACACAGTGCACACAGCTACTCTGTCCACCCTGGCTTCTGAGCTCACTGAATTTCCTTCAGCACTATTATTAGAGACCACAAATTGCAATATTGCCACTCTGAGGACTCACACTTTCATTATTAGCCACAATCATGTAACTGTCACAAATCCAGACCTCCTTCCTAGGACTGAATTCCTTACCAGGCAAGTACACAAATGCTGCAGTGATAGACCAGCACTTATGTACTTCTCTAAGTTTAATATTCTGTGGTCAGTTCTAGATAATTCAGAAGTGATGACAGGAAATTGAAGAAGTGAAATAATTTACCCCCTTTGATAACTTCTCAACTGAAGACTAATGAACACTGGGAGCATTTAACGTTTTCCACCTCTTTTTTCATTAACTGTGTAAAATAATAAGACTGCAAGCATCTCTAATTCTTTATTGCATTTTTTCCAAGGACCTGTAAAATCCTGATGTTGTCATTTGCATAACAGCATATCCAAGAGTCTTCAGAGTGCTATACTGAGGTCACCTGGGCAATGAGGGGAGGGGCAGGAGCATTATTGGCCAGAATTGCCAAGCAGCCAAAATGAGCACCAAAAATTCAGACGTTTCCCCTTTATTTTACAGCACTATTATGGTTACTGATCAGCTATTGTTCTACCAACAGAATAAGCAGATCATGAATATATAAATAGAAGCCTGTAGCTTCTAAAATTTTATGGTTTTAACAGTTTTGAGCCTTTCTATTTAAATAAACATGGACTGATACACGGCACCAGTTCAGAATTAGGAGGTGAAAGTTTGAGTCATATCTGCACAAGTCAGTAGCAGTTGTGAGAATTTAACTCAGACAAGGCTCCACTTGTCCCACTCATCTGAGCCAATGTTACCAATTTTACCAACCAATCAGCGTTCATTTGTCTCTCATTTACCCACTGATTTTGCTTACTCATATTCTCTGCTCCCCAACATTCTGGCCCAGAAATTATTTTACCTGAGTACTTGTGCCAAGAAACAAACAACAGAACACATAAAATATTTAAGTATTTTATCCAGTACGTGAAAATGTTTCTTTGCTTTTAAAGGTGCTTAGAAATAAGGGATGAAACCAGCAGTATTCATAATAAGCACATGCATTTCTGGTTCTATTTTGCTCAATTCTGAGCTATCAAAGATTTGTGTCTTGCTTTTTCTGATGTACAGTAGGAAGCAGACCTCCAAAAAGCACATTTCAAAGCATTGTTTCTGTCCCCATGAGAAAATTAGTTCATTTACCCTAACCAAGTCTGATGAATAGACCAAGTTAAAGCCCAGAAAATTCTTACTTACAACATATTCAATTAACTTCAAATTTAGAAAGATGTCCATTTTAATCATATCAATTTTGGATATAAAGATTCATTCCAGATCCTTCATTTGTAAGGATGCTGCAAACAGGCCTGTCTGTTGTACATAAGCAAATGATCAAATATGTATTATTCCTTTTCTAAGAAAGGAAAACAAAATCCAAGAAAAAATTTAAGTTTCTTCCAGGTCAAAGCGTGCACAGCAGCAATTCCATCTCTGAGAGAAAATGCAGTACTCCTGAAAGTGATCAGCACTTGCTGTCACTGGGATTCCACAAACACCCTCAGATTGCTCAGAAGCAAGCACAGAGCTGTACTCACCACTGCTGGTCTGGATCTCATACTGCAATATCCACTGTATTTTGTCTCCCCATCCCGAGGTACTTCTGTATTGAGGGTTCCATACAGCAGAGCAGCCTGGTTATTCCTACCCAATTTGATGTAAACTTTACTCTTCCCTCCAATCTCCATATCAGAGGAAATAACCCATTTATCTAAATCTTCTTGGCTCCTAAACTGCCACAACACCCTTGTTTGTTCCAACAAGTGCTGACTTAATTGATGGCCTCCATGTCCTTTTAAGTAATCTTGGGTTTCCTTCTTCAGCAAGCTTAGCTGAGTCTTTAGGCGATCAACGCTCTTCTTAAAGCTCAAATCAGCATTCTGCCAAGAGGGTTTTTTATCAGGCTCTGTCCCTGGCCTCCTGTAGCTGCTGTACAATTTTGAATTGCTGAGGAGAGGTCCGAGTAAGGAGAGCAAACCTTTGTGCCTGCAGCATCCACCGCGGGAGGAAGCACCATCCCGCAGCACCACAGCCAGAGCCATACTGGTAACTTGAAGAGTTCACGTCTAGTAAGGAATTATTGGATTGAAAGTTAATTTAACAACAAAACTAGAATTCAGAGCTCTCTCACTGTAGTTTCTGTAGTTGATCTTCTCCTTTAATGAAAAAGAGAAAAAGTTACAATAAATTACATATGAGATGCTTGTGAAACTAACTTTTATAAGCGGTATTAGCAAGAAATCATTCAAATCATTCATTTCCAAGTCATTGGAAAACAGAATTAAAAAAACCATCAGGAGTGACACTTCCTCGAGTTTACTTACTGACTTCCACCCCACACTTTCCCCTCTTCCCACAGTGTGAAATCCCCATGCAAGTAAGAAAACCTAAGTAAACTACTTCAAATAAAAATGAAAATCAAAAAGAAAATCCGTTTCTCCTCTTCCTTTCCACTGTAAATAACTTTAGGTGTTATGAATAACACCAGCAAATACAACCCATGCAGGTTTCTAGAAGATGACACCTATGTAACTAAAAAGCTTTATTCCCTGTATGAAAATCACAAATTCTCAACAGGTATATGCTAATGCCACACAGACAAAAATGACAATCTCATCTGACACAGACTGACAAGGCTTTTCAAATATGAAGTCCTGCAGCAGCCATACCACATTCTTCTTCCAAGTCATCCTCAATATGCCTGTTTTAGCATTACAGAGACATTTGCAAAGACGAAAAAGTTTAACATGAAAGACTGCAATTCAATAGGGTTTTTTAAAATAAGGCTTCAGGAAAACTCTGCTCAAGGCTCTGTACAGAGGCTATTTTCACTTACTTGTAAAGTTAGGTAGGTGGTTTTTTTTGGGTTTTTTTTTTCGTGTCACAGACTACAAAACCAGAAATGATGTCACATTCTTCAACTTCTCTGAGTTTTAAGAATGGATCCAGGCACCCTACTCAAATTCTCTATATGTCACCCACCTTCCTTTACTCACTGTAAAATTCACTACTGTTATTCTCACACTCTAAGTTATGTCTAAAGCTACACTGAAAAAATTCACACTTTGTTCTATCGTGCCCTTCACAAGACCGGAGGTAAGTTCGCGATCAAGAAACCCTGTCTCCTCATTGCTTCACTCGAGTACAAGAAGAGAACGGAGAATTTGAATACATTCTACCTTAGCCCGGTCGTTGTCCCTTTGCTTTAGCAGCCCGCCGGTGCGGAGCCAGCCCGACTCCCGGCCCGGCAGCTGCGACACCTCGGCCTCCGCCGCGGCCCCGCCTGCGCCGCCCCGCGCCGCGGCCTGGGCAGAGGCGAGGCCAGGACGGGGGAGCGGCGGCCGAACCCCGTCCCCGCAGAGCGGCCGCCTCGCTGCTCCCGCTCTGTGACCCACAGACCCCGGCGCCCACACCTTCCCGGCGCCCACACCTTCCCGGCGCCCACACCTTCCCGGCGCCCACACCTTCCCGGCGCCCACACCTTCCCGGCGCCGGGTCTCTGCGCCCGAGCCGGCCAAGCAACGAGCACCGCGCCGCTCGAGTTCCGGCGCCGGCTCCCCCCGACGTCCCGCCCGCGGCGGGGGCCGAGCGCGGGCCTTGCTCTGCGCGGATCTCCGGACGCCGGAGCGGCGGCCCCGGGGACAGCGCGCGGCTCCGTGAGGGGACAGCGGCGGCGGCCCCGCCCTCGCCCCGCCCCACGCGCCGCGCATGCGCGGTGCCCTTTGTGTCGGGCGGGCGGGCGGGCGGCGCGGGTCAGGCCGGGCCGGGCCGTGCGAGCGCCGCCGCCGCCGCCGGGGCGGGGAGGGGGCTCCGCCGGCTCCGCCATGGTGAAGAAGCGGAAAGGCCGTGTCCTTATCGACTCCGACACCGAGGACAGCGGCAGCGAGGAGAACCTGGACCAGGTGCGCGGGCAGGCCCGGCCCGAACGCGGGGCCTGGGAACGCCGGCCCGCGCGAGGCTCGGCGCCGCCATCCCTCCCTCGCTCCCGCCCGGTGGTCCCGCGCCGCTCTCGCCCTCCTCAGCCCGATGGGGCCCCGCGGCCGCCGTGGGGAGAGCCCGCGCCCCTCCGGCGGGTCCGCGCCCGCCCCTGGCAGGAGGCCCGCGTTGGCGGGGTCCCTTTGCAGCGGCCCGGTGCTGGGCGCCGGCGGGACGAGGGGCGGTGGATGCTCCGGGGCGATGCTCCGGGGCGATCTGGCCTTGAGGAGGGGTTAGCGAGGCCCGCTGCCAGCGGTCTTCTCACCTCGGGTAGCGGGGAAAGAGGCCCAAAGGGCTGGGCAACTTTTCCATGCTACTTTGGCACGCCGGGAGAGCAGCGTGTCAGGTCCTTGCCTCCCGTCGGGGCAGGCGGGCTCCCGGAGTGTTAACACGTGTTTTATGCGACCCCCTCAATCCTGGTCACTGCGCTGGGGGAGCTCAGTTGATGGGAAGCCAACCTGTAGATGTAAGAAGGGGTGATATTTATTTATTTGTCAACAGAGCATGTCCCGGGGTTTTAAGCGCGGTGTCTGGTGTGAGTTCAACCATGTCAAGGTTGCAAAGGGGGTGCAACCCCTCTTCGGAGCGGGCTGCTTTCAAAGAGTCACCTTTCGGTGTAGCACGTATTGATGGTGTGATTCCAATGGTAAATAAAGACATTATAGGTGAAGTGTGTTACTGCTTGTATTGGCAGTGCTTGCTCTGGAGAGAAGTTTATGTTGATCTCTGGATTGAATATGTTGAAACTGACATGTCTGATGTAATTTATGTGTTGGACCTTCAGAGTTTTTAATATAGAAGCAGTTGCTGTGTTGCAATAAAAAGCCTTCTCAAACACTCAAAAATACTTCTGCAAATTGGGGCTTCAGAAAAATCAGATCAGATACTCTGTTAAAACAAATACACTGGAGCTGCTGAGGTTGATCATGCATACCTCCAGAGTCCTTAGGGCTGCCCACATCTCCCTGCTAATGTATCAGTTTGATAGTTTTAGAACTTGAAAGTAGGAGTTGGACTAGCTCTAGCAGCAGTCAGAAAATCGGAGTGATGGTGGTAGGAATCACCACGTGGTTCTGCATCTGCTCCATCCCTCACTGGCAGCAGGCATCTGCAGCTGTACCTGAGCAGGAGGTGCTTCCCCCTGCCCTGAGCTGTTTGTAGCAACTGTGACAGCAGGGAGATGTATGTGCAAAGATGAAGATCAGGTAGCAGGGAAGCAATGTTTTTGAGATGAGAGAACACTGTCTTAAATGTTAAATGCCAAGTCCACCCCTGTAGATTAAGTGTTTGTCAGCTTCCCATGGCAATCTAGGCTTGCTAATCAAAGGGCTAGCAGTTTTTTAATTACAGTATCTTGGAAAACAGAGAACAAGTGAAGGAAGATAGATAGATAGATAGATAGATAGATAGATAGATAGATAGATAGATAGATAGATAGATAGACTGGAAAATTTCTTGACTTAAAAGCATGCTCCTCTTCAGGATGTTCCCAAAGTGAAGCTTCTTCAGGAGCTTCCAGAGGAGATCTGTTGATTGTACAAATGTGTTATGTTGATGTTGCAGGGCTTCTTTAGAGAACAGTTGATAAAATGCCATTACTAATGAAAGGTTTCTTTGTTGGTAGGTAGGCAGACCATCAGTTTCTGCAGTGTTTGTGTTCTCATTTGAGGTATTAAATTGTAATCAGTGTGTTGAGATAATCTCCCAGTTGTGAAATTAATGGAAACCAATCTTGTATCAACTTCCCAAGACTGCAGAAGTTGGAGTGGCTGTACTTCTACACACAGCTAAGATTCATCAGCCCTAGAGCAATGTTTCTGAGAACAGATTCTGTGTTTTGGACTGCAGAGACAGTAACACAGCTTCAAAAACGTTTGGTTTGTACTACTGCTTGTGTCACTGAACAAGCGATGGACAGCAGATGATGGGAGTGTCTGAGAGCCGTGTAGTTCTTCATGTGGATGCGTGTTGCCTGTGAAGGTGCTACCTTTGGAGCAGAACAGCTCTCCTAAGTTTCACAGACTTTGAGCTTCATACCTGCTCTGTGTCTATCCAAAGCTTTAAGTGCTTTCTAGGGTGTGCACCAACAGTGAAAAGGAATTGAACAGGCTGACTAAATATTACCAACCATGATGTAAAAGTGATGCCTAAAGCATTTCCCCTTTAAAGTGTGTGATTGCAAATATCTCTGTTGTTTAGAGGAAGCTGCTATCTACTGGTATTTGACTTTTGCTTCATGGTGTAGTTAGGGTGGTTTTGAATTATTACCCAATCTAAAAAAGACAAATCTGGACATGACTGTGAAAGTGATTTGTCTTATGTTGTCTTTTGTAATTTGTCTTATACCAAGAAAGTAATGCTACTAATAGTTACTTTTTATTGCTTGTTATTGTTAAAATCCTTTTGTAGCATCCAATATTAAAACGGTGTGTGCAAATATATATTTATGAAACATAAGTAGACTTATTCCTTAGTAGGTGGCAATAATCATGCTAGTGAGATCTGCTGAGATATTGCCAAGAACCTGCATGTGCTTTGACCTGGATTATTAAAACTAATTATGACACTCTGAAATAAATGTGTGTGTTTTTACTCCAGGAGCTCCTGTCATTGGCCAAACGGAAACGCAGTGACTCTGAAGAAAAGGAACCACCTGTGAGCAAACCTACGGCATCTTCAGACTCTGAGACATCAGACAGTGACGATGAGGTGAGTTTATCGTTATCACTGAGATTGCTAGGGGTTATTTGTCTGATTGTACCTCAGCAGGGAAATTGTATTTGTCATACAGTATATTTAGCCTGCTGACTTCATAAAGTGGGACTGGCTGTCAATGATGAAGACTGAGGGAGACCCATTAGGGCCAGAGACTGTATTTTTTATTTTTATTTTTTTAATTAATATGTTTTGAATTCCAATCATATACAAAATAGTCTGACTATAGAAAAGATGACTGTCAGTTTAATCCCATGTTCATGTGGTCTGATGAACTGCCTGCTTAAAACTAGAGTTTTTCCTGTGTTGTGCTTGCAGTTGAGGTATCAGTGGCGCTACTAAAGCTGGAATCTGAATTTGGGGAGAGAAGTTTTCATCCTTAGAGTGGAGCTTCTTTCCTAAGAAAAGGGTCAAGGCAGGTGGTACTATTTTACAGGTAGTAAAACTGTTTTATTTAGCTACTTTGATTCTCCAGGAATTGTGCTGTGAATTAGCTGTCTGGCCATTTGGACATGCAGCAGAGTGTGTTTTGATTGATATTATTGAAGAAAGAGGGAAGAAAGAGTTTAGCATTATTTTGTCCTAAGGTTTGTCAATTTCTTGTATAGCAATGCTTATCTGCTGGTTCTGTTTTAGTATTTGTTCTTGGTACTACATTCCAGAGATGGTTAAAAGTCTGTGCATCTAGAAAAGAAAATTCAAAAAGACTTATTAAAACAGGCACTGACAAATGTTATACAGGTATTCAAAGAAAAACAATTTCTTGAAAGCTTAAAAGTATCTTTTGCAAGCTTTCTGCAAATTATATTGAGGTCACTTGTTCTACCTATTCTTAAAAGTTTGATGAGAGATGGGAGATGTTTGGTGTGGGTTTTTGTATTTTTTTTCTTCTGAAATAACAGGAAAGATTATCCAATGTGGCAACTTGCAGACTAACAGGATAGGCCAGTGATAAACTATAAAGCGTTTGTTAGTGTAGCAGAGTTGTTCCAGTAAGTGTGAAGAATATGCAGTTTAATTTTCTCCGAGGCATTTCTGAAATAAATATGCTTGGAACTCTGTTCCAAATCAATAATTTTCTTTTTAAAAACAAATGCTTCTTGTATCTCTAATATACATTTAAGGCATAGACACAGACAGAATTGTGAACAGGCTAGATGTATTAGGTTCCTTATTGGGTAACTGCTCGGTCTGTCACCGTGTGTGTTCAGATCTGCTGGCTCACAGTTTATTTATTCTAAGTTGTGTGGAGACCAGCTTGTCTGGAAAAAGTAGGCTTGGGTATGGAGAGCACGTGGATGAGAAAGCCTTCCATTCTGTGTTTGTCTCTGAAAGCTGTCATAATTTTAACATGTGTAATAAGTAAGGCCTACCTTTCCATTTTGTGCAGAGTGTGACAATAACTCTTCACAAATTCGCACAGACCTTGATCTCAGATCAGTAGTGTCACTGTTGCACCCTGTGGGCTTGATACTCTTTCCAATCTGTGTATCATTTCAAATTGATACTATGTTCTTTCTGACCTCCATGCAGCAAGAGGAAAAAGATTTAGAGAAGAGGTAATTAGGACACTTGCTTCTATTCCTGTGCCTGAAATATGCATTCTGAACTGCTGCTTGTCACAGCAGGATGAGTAGCTGGCTTACAACAGTTCTGCTTCTGCCAGTCATTCCGTTCTGTGCGTCCTGGGCTTGACTGCACTAGTCCTACTGAATAACTCAGGTTTTAATACATGTTCTTGTGGTTGGTTTGAAGTTTGTTCAACCTTAGGGGTTGGGATAGGGGTCTAAGAGTTGAAGTTGTATTATTGGACTTGCAAGGTGAAGACCTTGAGGCAAAAGCATGGAAATTGTTGCCCTGAGCAAATGTGCCTAATCATACCCATGTGCTTCCACAGAGGTTTTTCAGAGTGCATGTCCATTGTGATTCCTGGAAATCACTAAATGTTCCAAGATTGGCACTATGTTGCACATACAGGAAAGAAGCCTAAATCTGTGTTTGAGAGCGAAATGCTGCTTTCTTTTAGAGGGAGGAGAGTTTGTGGGGCGTAGGGGAGAAAAAAACATTTTGGAATTACTGAATAACAGCAGGTACAAATCATGCTGCATCTATACAATAGTGCCCCAGGGATGTCGCTACGTCTTCAATGTTATATTTATGTGTATCAGAGAGAATGCACTTCTTACCCAGATACTGAGTTCTGTAACACTCAAAGGACCTCTGTGGTCTGAATCAAATTTCCTAGCCACTGGACTGAAAGTGAGTTGCAGGCAATGAAATAGGAGGGATGCTCTGAACTGTCTCTTGGTGCGGCTGTGGAACATTCTTGACTGAATTACTATAAACTTTTGTTCAGAGAGCTGATAAATAGCAATGATAAATAGCAACGTGGGCTTTGCAATAGGAAGAGCTACCTTTGCAAAGAGCTGTACTAATCTGGACACAGATGGCTCCTTTATCTGACCATGTCTCCTCAAGAGCTCACCATGTCAAACTGGTAGCTTTCTGCATGGAACCAGTTTGGTGCTAGCCAGGTTACTGCTGGGGCTACCATACTGGAGGTTTGTGTGTCCACAAGGTGTTCTTGTTACTGATTGAGGGCTTAGGTGGATGATAGTCCTCAGTTGCAGTAGGTTAATTCTGGGCTCTTGCTTTTCCTTTTTTTTTCTGGCTTCTTTGCTTAGAGTAAGGTAATTCATTCTATTGTGTGGGAAGAGTGGATGGCTTCTGCAACAACTTCACTGACATTAGTGTTGATTAGACAGAAAGTCACAATGCTACGGGAGCTCCTGAAAAGTACACTCATTCTAATGTCAGGAAGGGTTCAGTTCTGCCTTTTAACATCTACAGGGTAAGGACAGAATATCCTTCCAGGAGTAGAAAACATATATAATGCATGCTTAGTACTATTCTGGAGTTAAGTGAGGATTATCTATTTATACCTTTTTTTACAAATGTGCTAATTTGTTAGGAACTGTATAGCTGAAGATCTTGTCAAGTGCTATGGGACAGAGGAGGAGGTGAGCAGTGAGGAGATTGGTTTCAAGTAACAGCCTAGAGGGTTTTATGCCTCTTTGTATCCCCTTACTGCGCTTCAAGTTAGAGCACTCCAGCAAAGCACAGATAAGCAGAATACTGCATGTGTTTTTCTGTTTTGGGGGTGTCCTTTTGTGGGTTTGTAGAAATCGCAGTACTGAATGTTGTCTTTTCCTGTGTGCTTTTATTTTATAATACTACTTAATTAAACCTTCAAGAATGAGTGGGTACTCCAGTCCTGTGAGGCCTTTGCCTTACATTTTTTTCAAGATTAGGAAATGTGAAACAGGCTGTGCTTTAATCTTCTTATACACAGCTTATAGACTGTGTTCTTTGTAACTTTGACTTTTCCTGCAGCAGAGAGTTTTCTTCAGCTCTTAATGGGTGCAATAGTAAAGCTTTTCCCAAGGAGGAGAGGTGGTGTTACTTCCTCTGCTCCAAATAAAGTTCAAGTGCAAATCTGAATAGCACAAGTTAATTGTGTGAAGGCTGGCGTGTCCAAAGGAGTAATGTGAATAAGCTGTGGACAGAACTGGTATAAAATTTAGTCTGTAACTAACTTCTTTAAATTGCAAACTAGCATGGGTTTAACTTCTTGGGATTTGATTTCTGTGAGCTTCTATGAGCAGTGCATGAATGAAAAGGGCAGATCAGGTGTCTGATGATATTCTGGCCTATGAAGACTTCTCTCAGCTAGTTCCCTGCAAAGCCTCTTCTGTGGCTTCCAAAGGTGTTTTCTTTATTTGCTTATTTCCTTTCCATTTTGGTATTGACACCTGAAGTTTCCTCTTTGTGTCTAAAATAGCTCTTTAAGTTTTCTGATTGCTGGTCTGTTGTCATCGCGAAGGTGTGTGAGGTGTTCAAATGACGGGTGTAGATCCTGAAAGGCAGGATAAATAACAGGGGCTTTTTATTTACTATTTAGTTGTAGAAGTAGTGGTAGAGAGCTTTTTCCTTCTTGAAGCTCTTGGAGTGCTGCCTGTAGCGTTTTCCAAGCTTTGAGAAAGCCTGAAGACAGTGATTACTGCCTTATTTTCATATCTGTGCTTCCTGCTTTTGAGTTCAGACAGGCTGAAACTGTAGTTTCATGACTTGCCTGGTGGACTCCCTTATTTTTTTCCTGTATGAATGCATGAAGGTTTGTGAGCTGAGCTGATGTTGTCTACCTTGGTGCACTTAAATGCAATGACAACAGGACAGCTGAAGTTTATCTGCCCTTGGAAAGGAACACATTGGTAAGGGACCTTTTTTGCTTTGATGTTGTGGCTTGTAGTTTGCATTTTGCTTAAAAAGCCATTGGATATGGCAGGAGGGAAGGATATGGCAAGGATAGGCTGACAACCTTACTTGTGCATCTCTGGCTCGATGGGGGTTAAAAAAAGGCTGGGCAAACACTTATTTGCAAATTAAAATCTCAGTGTGTAATGCATTTAGGTACTGTGTGAATAGAAGGAAACAGCAACTATCAGCAGTAAAACAATTCTGCACTCTTAGCTCACTTCAGGTATGGGTTTGTTTGTTTGTTTTTCTTTTCCTTTTTTTTTTTTTCTCCACAATCTAATTTTATCTCCCTAGTGGAAATATATTCAAAGTTTGCTGAGTTATAAAATATTTTCTTAAATCACTTTATGTAGTTGCTTTTTTAGAAGCCGACTTATAAATCTAGGTAATTTCTGATGTGGTGGAATGGCTTTTTTTCCCCCTAAGTCCATTCTGGTTACTGTGGCTTAATTTGGATTTCTTAGAATCAAAGAATCATTTAGGTTGACAAGGATCTTTAGGATCATCATGTCCAACTGTTTCTTGGAGGAAATTTGCAAGCTATTAGCACTGTGAACCTTGGCAGCAAGAGGAAAATTCAAAAGGCTCTTCTGACTGCTTCTTGTGGGAGAGCCATAGAGCTCTGTTGTTTGGTAGTACTAAACAATAAGCAGAAAGCCCTGTTGCAGTACACTTCTGCACGGGTTTATTGACTTCCTGCGTGTGGAACCACGGAGGGTTCCAGATGGTGGCACAGGAGGCAGCGGTGAATGGAGGGGCTGTTCTGAGGAGGCCTTACCCTCATGGGAACCCTGTGAGAAGCATTGAGTGGTGCTGCCTGACTGCAGCGGGGTGGAAGAGACCTGCAGGAACTGCAGTGGAGCTTAGACTGTGGAAAGTGATTGTTGTTTGAAGTTAAGGGAAACAGAGCAAATAAATGTTTCTGACTATAACTGTGTGCATTTTTACTTGATGTTGTATGTGAACATTTTTGATTTCTGTTGGTATGCTGGAGTGTGAGGAAGGAACTCAAGACTTTGACTTTAAAGTATTGCCTTCCCTTTCCCTCCTAGACCAGCTAATCTGTTGCGTCTTCCTCTGTTGAAAGAAGAAATTCATGTTGGTCGCTCTCTCTGAGCAGTGCAGATAGGTCATTGTGTGTCCAAAAGACAACTGCAATAGTGTCCACATGCAGAACAATTTATGAGCCTGTGAGTCTTGCAGTGTGTCTTGGTTTTGATTAATTAGTGGTCCAAGATTTGCCCGAACTCTTGTCTTGTCCTGTAGTTGTTCTGGGAATGACCAGACATTCTTGAGAGTTTGAAGTAAGTGAGTAAGCCCAGAAGCACCTGAGTTGGATAAGAATTTGGCTTTGTGACAGCACTGAAATTAGGAGATGGACATAGAGGTCACTTGCACAAAAAAAAGTGAGATAAAGTGTTATCTCCAGGGTGAAATAGAAACCAAAGCACACTTTCCTAGGTTAGAGAGCAGATTTTTAAATTACATTGTTGTGTGTTGGTTTGTTTAGGTGGTTTCTTGGTTTTGGTTGTGTGGTTTTGTTTGTGGGGTGGTTTTTGTTTTGAGGTTTTTTGTCTTTATTGTTTGTTTGTGGGTTTGGATTTTTTGTTGTTTGGGTGGGGTTTTTTTTGTTTGGTGGGGTTTTCTTTGCTTACTTTTTTTTGTTGTTTCTTTTTTTCTTGTTCCAAGTGTTTGTCACATCAGTTTCTTTTCAGTCCTATCTTCCTGGTCACAGGTTTTCTCCACAATTCTACTAGTGAGTTAAAAGCTGAAAACAGTGATATGTAACCCATGTAGGTACAGCTATTACACATTTTATTCACTGAAGTCCTGCTGTTCTTTATCTGATCTTAGCTTCTTTCATCTCAGCATGACCTCTCAAGGTCTTGATGTAACTGTGTTGTGTACTGTGGCTTTCGGTGTGCTGCCTCCTTGCTGTGCAGCATGCTGACATGAGGTATAATTCAGCATTAGAACACTGAAAAGAAGTGGCAGAGCTCTGAGAGGGAGGCACCTCTGCATCACTGCTAAACACCGAGTTTCACTTTTCTTGCTGTTGTCTCTTCTCTGGTATGCTGGCAGTAGGTGACCATTTGAGCAAATAGCAAAAATGCACTTTTCTGTTCACCTGGGAGGCGATTCCTTAGTGCCGAGATTTGAGTAGATTTAGACAGAGTGCAAGCTTGTTCTTAACTGATTTATATGAGCATAGTAACCAGAAATAGTATTAAACAGCAATATTGTAACACTGAACAAGTAAAACTTTAATGCTGAGGCCAGTAAAAACGTCAGTACAAGCTCAGGCTGGTATAAAGTCAGAAGCTTTCTGTGCAGTTTCTCACCTGTCCTACGGACCATGTCAGACTTGGGGTACCTGTATAGGGTGTCAATTGCAAGGCTCACCACTGTACTTTTACCTCAGGAAAAAAAACCAAAAGCTTGTGCATTGACAGAGACTTCTGAATACTCTGATGGTGCCTAGAGAACATGATGAAGCACTTGGTAATGTGGAAAGTACAAGGCTGAGTGTGAGAGTAATCAAAACCTGGGAAATTCCAAAGGTCCTAGTTCAGGTATTGTTAGATTAGGTAGTAGCTTATAATTACTTGCTTGAGTTTCATCTAGAGTAACTGAACACCAGGGCTCTCTGAGGATGGTGTCTTGTCAGGCAGAACAATTAATCAAATTTGATGGAATGATTACTGCCTGCAGAGATAGACTTGATTCAGGATAGGGTGACTGGGTAAGAAGCCTGAAGTTTGTGTGCATCTTTTGCTAAAAAGTGGGGTTTTTTACTTAGGATAGTTTTGAGTGCAAGATTTCAGTTATGCACAATTGTATTTGCTCACTTGCATTATGACTGCTTCTTAAGACTGTATGCTCGACCAGGTGATGATGTCCATGAAAGATGAGAATAATATACAGATATTTGGAGGATTTATATCTCTATAAAGCCTGCTATATTCCTGAGGATTTCATGCCCCATGCCATGATCTCATCTGGAGAATTTCTAGGAGAGGCAGTGAAGTGCAAAATATTGTAAAGCTTTTAAGTAACTGTATGAGCAATCCTTATTGCTTGTATTCCCTTCTGGCTTTACCCAGGTAGTTGGAACAAAGTAAAAATTCTATTAAGAAATCACACTGTAAGGTAAATACTGTTCCCATTCTTCTAGGACTTTGTGATTTAAAATGGCTATGTGTATGTCTTTTGGTGTAAGTTCTGTACTTAACAACTGTGGTCTAAATTAACTGAAAATATGATATTAACTGAAAATTAAAATAAGGACTTCTTACTGTAACTTTTTTCTTTTTTTTTTTTACCTAACTTCTGTGATTCTGATTTAATTCCACTTTGTGTACATAGGGGCTAGTGCCACCACCTGCATCTATGAGTGCACTGTTGCCTTGTTGCACAGAAATACAGACACTGTGTACTTTTGGTAAAACCAGGATTTTGAAAAGGCTGTCATATATAATTGATGTCCTTCATGAAATGTAAAATCTGCTCCTGATTAAACTAGGTCTGGAAAAACATCAGTTGCTTCTGTTTAATAGTAACTGAAGCTGTTCTTTACAAACGCATTGAACACGCTGTTTGAAATTATTTTCTTAGGAAAATATTTTAATACCTCCTCCCTTGGCAGATATTGCCAACTTTGAAGTCTTCATTATCTTTTAAAAGAAGTGATCTACCAACTGTTACAACTGGTTTCTTTATTTTTCAAAGAAAAACTTCAACCAACCACACAACACTATTCCCAAAAACCTTGTAAAAGGCTCTCATTTATCTGATAAGTTTCTTATTGGCTTCCCTTTTTTTTTCCCCTTTTCTTTACACTTGTATGATTTTTTGCTGTCAGGTATTGGGCTATTTCTCAGCTGGTTTTACTCCACTATTCTGGAGAAGGGAGAAGAGAGGAATGTTTGTGTCTCACGATCCCTTTCTTGGTTCTTTCCTTGCAGTGGACTGTTGGAGGTTCTAAAAACAAAAAAAAGGGAAAAGCAGGTAAGGCAGAGAAGAAAGGAGCCATGAAGAAACAGATGAACAAAGCTGCCTCTTCCGGCAGCTCAGATAAGGACAGCTCGGCTGAGAGCTCGGCGCCTGAAGAGGGTAAGATAACGCACGTGCATTTATTTAGTGTGATTCCAAGTGAACTCATCTGTTGTGCACCCTGAAGAGTAGTGTTGCATGGTGATGTTGAAGACCATCTTCAAAGACTTTTCACTGTGTGACTTACAGTCAGGGTAACTTTTTAAATTTACTGTGGCTTGAAGTGCATGTAACTCAGTGTAGCATTGCTGTGAGCACTCCATTACAACTGCAAACTAAATGCTATTTCAACTGAAGAATGAATGACGTTTCATTCCCTGACATTCTCCTGGAAAATTCCTTGCTTCCTTCTAGCATGTTCTATCTACCCACGTGGGTAGCATTTTTATTCCCTTTGGTGTGTTTTCCCATCCCAAACTTCTTGTGATAAAGGGAAAGATATATAGTGTTTGTGATGCAAATAGGAGCTTATCTTGTGTGCATTTGCTCTGAACTGGAATTCTTGCACATTTATACTGACACAGAAGAAGAAAAATAATTCTATAACTTTATTAGAATTTTTTACATGAATATTTAATACATTTCAATGCTGGGTAAACTTCCTATCTTCTGTTTTTGTCATGCCCATGAAGGTTTGCAGGTGCTTACTTGTGATTTCCATTGATACTAAAAAGGGAATTTAAGAAAGCATATGAAGGAGCTGACAGTTTTAAGTATATCAAGCACAGCAGATACAGACAAAGGCATGGAGTGACTATGTATATATCAGTGCTTGCAAATCAAGGGTTTTCACATTGTGAGCTTGCAAAGCTGGAAGTTTCCAAGTTACTAATACCAGGATGGAAGTGAAAGAAGGAATCCTAATGGCCTGCTTTTGTAATTCATTGTAATTTAGTCAATTAGTTGAGATAATCAAAGCACTTGGACTTGGATCAAGTTTAAAGGTGATGTTACCCAATGCTACTGGGGAGTCAGCTGTTCCCTAAACCCCTGTGTAGCCGGGAGGGCTTGTTACAGGAACAGGGCTAGAGTCAGGGCCTTGCCAGCCCTGAGGGTATTGGTTTCAACTTTATCTCCTGGTTTCAACTTTATCTCCTGTGTAATTCATAGTGGTTGCAGTCTTTACATGAGGAGTTTTGGTCCTTCAGGTTGCTCTAATGAGGTGGTTAATGTGCAATTCTGTGGTGGTTGATCACAGTGCTTGAGGTGTGTACACACAAATTCATGGCTGTATAAGCAACTTGTCAGGGGCATAAGCATATAGGCATAGAAGTCTAACTTTAGGACTGTAACATTACTAAAGGGCCTTTTAAATTTGTTTGTTCTACTAAGAATTTTTACTTATAACCCAATTTGTGTTCAAATGTAGTACCACTCATTTTATAATTTTTTTAGCATACATATATTGTGGTAGTTTCAACCTTGCCTTAATTTTCATTATATGTATGTTTTTAGTATGGTGGAAGATGAGTGTAAAATTAATTACTGCTATCCCATGCTAATATGCTATAATAAAGTCGTTAGTCTTTGCCCTAGCTGAATCGCACTGCCTTATATTTTTGATTTAGGAGAAGTCTCTGACTCAGAAAGCAACAGCTCCTCATCTAGCTCAGATTCAGATTCTTCATCTGAAGATGAGGAATTCCATGATGGCTATGGAGAAGACCTGATGGGAGATGAAGAAGACCGAGCTCGACTGGAACAAATGACGGAAAAGGAGAGAGAGCAGGAACTGTTTAACCGGATAGAGAAGAGAGAAGTGCTGAAGAGAAGGTGAATTTTATATTTGTTGATATTTGGTAGCAAATTCTTAAAGCCTGCATAGAGAGTATGCTGACTGTGCTCTCTTGTTCAAGGTCTAAGCATTCAGCACTGCTGAGTGAGTTAAGCCTGACTGTATATTTTTTGTATGTAAACTGTCCCTGGAGGAGTTAAGAAGCACACAGCAGGAGTTCTGCATATTCTTGTAGAAGACAGTATCTAAGAGTTTCTCAGCTGTTGAATATGCATAATTCTGTCAGCTACCCTTGTACTTATGTTACTGCTCCGTAGGTTAGATGCCAGACAGTCAGAAGGCCTGCTTTCTCTTGATCTTTTTTGTATTAACTGTCATGTACTGATGCTTTGGAAAAAAAAGCAAACAAAGCATAAGGTGTATATAAGTTTCTGGAATTTTTCAGAAAACAGTGGTGAAGCACAGATCAGAGTTAGGGTTGCCTGTATATGGATGTGAAACTGGCTTGGGCCCTAATAGAAGGTGCTGAAATAATGAGGAGTGGTGTTGGATATGTCATTTTCATGGAGTCTTTTGTGGATTTCTACCTTATGTACTGTGGTTTTGTTGTTTGTCTGTAGCTGTTACACTGTCCAGTCAGGCAGCTTCTTTGTAGTAAAGGTATTTTACTTCCCACGTGTCTTAATCAAAACGATTTGGCATGTATGGGACAAGGTTTCTTGAGTTTCTTTCTACTTTAGTGCCTTCTCTTTTCTCACTTGCTGAAAAATTCCCTAGAGGACTGACATCTGTTGAGTTAATCATGTCAATACAAGCAACTGCCAAACTGTTTTTGTCCAAGCCATAACTAGAGCACTGCCTGCCTGCCTTGATTTTAACACTACATTCAGAATCTTATGTGTTCTGTTGCTCTCCTCAAAGGGGTGAGAATGATTGTAAGTTTGGATTTAGATCACATAGAAGGACATCATATCTTTAAAATTTACTCTCTTTTCCATGGTAATTGAATGTCTCTGGTTTAGAATGAATGCTGGATTGTTCAGCTTGGATACAAACAAGCTGAACAATCAAAGCTGGAGTTACTGATTTAATCTTAAATGAATTTGTGCTGTTCCATGTCTTGGCAGGTAGAACTAAAGGGTGGTGGGGTGGTCATTTGACTTTGTGATAAGCTGAATCTTTCAAAAGCTCTTTCTATGCATATTATGCTGTGACTTCATTGGGATTACAGCTGACATTGCAAGTGATATGATGTGTTATGCTTCATGTTAAAGTCATAAAGGTCAATGAGCTCATCTGACACTTCAGTTTGTTGTCTACAAAATCCAGGTGTAAAGGACTGAAGAAGAATGGACTGCGTAATGTGTATGTGGATAACACATTTTGAATTTCAGTTACTGGAAGTTATTTTTTGCTTGTGTATGTCTATATGCACACTTCACTAAAGCAATGACCAGTCCATGGTGCAGTGGAATCTCAGTCACGGGACTGTTCATTGAAATTACTACTCTCCTGAATACAGTGGCTGAAAATAAGACATCAGGGTGATATATGTCATGAAGGTAGACATGGAAGTGCATAAATTCTTCCGCAGAAACTGAGTCTGATGAGAATTTAGCTGCTGAAGGAGGACTCCCAGAAACATTGCAGTCATTCTAGTAGAAAGGTGAAGTTTAGGCACGAAAAAGTTAGCATGATAGTGACTTTAAAGAAAAAAATCCTTAGCTGTTTAGGTTCAAATGATGTGAAACAGCCATATGGTTTTAGAGTTGGAGGCAGCATGCAGTGATCGCTGCACTGGCAAAGAGGAAGATGGAGTAAGGGCATATTTCTTTGGACTAGTAATCTCTACATGGTCTCATCATCATAACCCTTTAGGTTAGCTCTCTGTAGGACTGCATTTGGTGTACTCAGCGTTTCTTTGCTTTATTGTCATGGGGAAGGGAGGGGATGGGAATAGGGGACAGGATAACATAAAAGGGACAAGCAGTTGAAGTGTTCCTTGCAGCCTAATAGCAATTGTGATAGCATCTGAGCAATCCCTTGCTCTCTCAGGAAGAGCATTCTTTCATACATTCTTTTTCTTCCAATAACTGCTACTAGATTTGAAATCAAGAAAAAACTAAAAACGGCAAAAAAGAAAGAAAAGAAAGAGAAAAAGAAAAAGCAAGAGGAAGAGCAGGAGAAGAAAAAACTCACACAGATCCAGGAATCCCAGGTAGGAAATGAAACTTGGTAATAAACCCTTTTCCCTTGGCGAAAGGAGATAGGATCTCTACCTCTCTACCCCAAATGTTTTCCCTTAATGTCAAACAGTGTAGTAAGCATATCAGAATTTAGTTAATTTATATGTTCAAGCTATCTTCAGTTTTTCCAGTTCATTTAAGGAAGTTAACATCTTTGGCCAATTGAGGTGTGCACTGGTACTCCTTTAATGAAAAACACAAAGTTGCAGTCTTGTCTAGAGTTGCTGTGATAGCCCTCCCACATGAGAAAAGGAAAGCAATCTTTTACAGTTCATTTAGCCAAACTTCTGCTGTTCAGTCTGAAACATTCCATACATGATCTTCTTGAAAAGTTTGAGAGAGCAGACCAAAAACTGCTCAGCTGTTATTCATTATTTTGCATGCACATACGTACAGTGGAAAAAATGCTTAGTTTCTTCTGGCAGGGATGTCAAGGAAAAGCTTAAATACCAGGAGGAGCAGAAGTAGTTCTATAGTTTTTCCACCTCCAGTAAAAAGAGGACAACACGAGTTTTTGAGGCCAGGCCTCTCTAACTGAACTGTGGTTCAAATAGTGGAGATCCTGCTGTTAATCTAGAGTCAGGGCAGGTAGGCTGCCAGAGTGGGATGGGATTCATCTTGCCTAACTTCAGCCATCTCAGAACCAGCTGATTGTTTACACTTTTTGTTGCCTATTGTTTTGTGCAATGGAAGAAGGCATCTTCAGCTGACAATTCATTCCATGTTGTTTTCTAGTGAAACAGATGTTTAACACATAAAATCAAATTAGGTGAGATGAGTTCTCCCTTAGGCACATGTTGAGCAGAATGAACCTCATTTCCCTACTCCCTCAACTCCATATATGTACGTGTGTGTACATTTTAATAGTTCATTTATAATACATAGTGTGTAGTTGCTAATACATATATGCATGTGTCAAAGGATCTTATTTAGAGTTCTTTTACAGTGCCTTGCAGAAATTACTTCAACTTAGCTCAAATGACTGTCTTTTATGCTTATTATGGAGGCTGCTTTCTCTATAGAGATAGACCTGTTAGAAATGGAAAACTCGAGAAGACTTAAAACATTTAAGATTTGGATCCATCTTGCAGATTTTACAAGCAACTTTATATCTGCTTTAAGTATTTTTTAACATAACTTTTTTCTTTGCTACTAAATGAGAACTAGTGCTTTGATTTGGCCTTGCAGAAGCAGCAAATGAGAAGAATATTCATCTAGTTTTTCCTCATTACATGTTATTTGCTGAATTACCTCTGTTTTATTTCTCTAGTCCTTTTTTAACTTCAGGGAGGAATTTTGAGACTAAGACTTGGTGGCAGAAATGTTGAACTATAAATATGTTCATTATTTTTGATATGAAGCAGAATAAAGAAATATGCTCTAGATTGATTTCCCTCTGTAGCCTCTGTAAAAAATGAACTGAAAAAAACTGATTTCAAAAAGGAATATGTTAGTAATTTCTATTTGAAAATTTTTCAAGGAATGCAAATAATCTTTGTTTTCATGCTTTTCAACTTATGGATTTATGGTGTTGAGGGATTTTCTGTACATGTTTTTAGGTCATGTCACATAACAAAGAGCGGAGATCAAAGCGGGATGAAAAGCTAGACAAGAAATCTCAGGCAATGGAGGAGCTAAAAGCAGAAAGAGAGAAAAGGAAGAACAGAACAGGTATGAAAGCATGTTGCTATTGCTACAGTTTTTGAGGCATTATTGCAACTCTCTGAAAGTGATACTTCCTGTTTCAAATTATTACAACATTCCTCCTCCTTGGAGTGAGTGAATTCCAGGTCTGTGTTTTCCTTGGTCTTTGCCCAGCATGACCACCTAGGATGGTATTTGGCAGCCACTGCTGCGGTACTCCTCACCCCTACCCCTCCCTGGAGTGGTCTAAAAACAGAACTTTCATTGCAGTCCACTGTGGCTCTTAGTAAGGTTTAGTTAATGGGTCTGAATTGGTCACTTAGATTCAGGTTATTAATCTCCGAATCATTTAAACTCCTGCTTGCTGTACTTGTGACACCCTGTCTATGTTTGCTTGTTTCTTCACTGGCACATCATCTTGTCCATGTTGCCACTGACTTTTGACACAGCCATTTTTTTTACTCTACTGGATTTTATTGTGATCCTCTCCAAACATGAGTTTTTTCTTTTTCCTTGTAAAATAACAATGAGTTGTCTGATCATATTAGTTTTTTTCTTGTATATCCTTTTGTTACACCCATCTTGAATTACTATGTGCAGTCAAGCTGGGAGACTGAAAATAAGTACAACTGAGGTTTAGGATGTTTTTAAATACTTCGTGTATATGCAAAGAGAGAAGTCAATGAAATGCACAGCTTACTAGAGGATTTGAAGATGTGCCACCTGTATCTAGTGTAAAATTAATACCTATCTGCCTCTTGGACTTTTTTTAAAGCAATTAAGATTCAGCTCTTATAGGGAAGCGTTCATAAAATATTTATAGCTTGCTTTTCCTTGTTCTCTGTCCTTCTCCTCAGCTGAATTGCTTGCAAAAAAACAGCCATTAAAAACTAGTGAAGTATACTCTGATGATGAAGAGGAGGAGGAAGATGATAAGTCTAGTGAGAAAAGTGATCGCTCATCTAGATCCTCATCCTCTGATGAAGAGGAAGAGTAAGTAGTAAAAACTCTGGACTCTGATTACTTGTAAGTATGTTCAAAAATAGAGACCCACTTTAGGTAGACACATGCTGTTTTAGAGGATTGTTTGGGGCGGTTCAGTGTCTCTAAAGTGTTTTTGCCTTCGGGCACAACTGCATTGCTCAGATTTGAGTCCTTGGCACTATATCATGGTTCATATGACTTGTTTACCTTGGGTGGGTTTGCAACTTCAGTTCCCTGCTGTCAGGTTTGGCCCAAATTACACTGTTGTTTACCATTTGTTAGTCCTGCAGTTCAGCAACTGCAGAACTCTGGCACGTATCTGGGCAGATATGTGTGCTGGCTTTGAGTGTTAGTCTATAAGCTGTCTTGGTGTGTGTCTTCCTGCTTTCTCGTAGCAGGGGCAGTGTTTAGTAAGTCTAGAACTTTACATTAAGCCTTTCTCATGAAAACTAAATTCACACATCTACAGTCAACTAGTGCATGATGAATCATTCCTTTTAGTGGTAATTTAAATAGTGCTTACACTACACCTTATTCAGGACCTCCTTTTCCAGTTTTGATTATATCTCTACTTTTTCCTTTATTCCCTCTCACCTTTCCCAAATCAGGAAAGAAGAAATTCCTCCCAAGTCCCAGCCAGTGTCCTTGCCTGAGGAGCTGAACCGAGTCCGGTTGTCGCGGCACAAGCTGGAACGCTGGTGTCACATGCCCTTCTTTGCCAAGACAGTCACTGGCTGCTTTGTCCGTATTGGCATTGGCAATCACAACAGCAAACCTGTTTATCGGGTGAGTTCAGCTCTGAGGGATTTGGTTCTTTCTTTTTGTGCTGTAATAAAATACTTGCAGCTTATCAGTTCTCAGGTACCGGTGACTGATACAAAAAGATTGTTTATAACCAGAAAATGTCATTGCTGCCCAAGAGGTGGACGAGACTGGTTTCTCCCAGCTTTGGTTCATGTTGTCTTACCATTTGTATTGCTAACTAGAGTTCTGTGTAGACCAAGTAAGGATAAGTAAGATTCACTCCTTATTTCTAGGACTCTTCCCAAGTTATTGTGGGGTCTTGTCTCTTTTTTTACAAAGTTTCTAGTGCCTTCAGAAGAGACTGTGATTGAGAACACAGTTTTGTTTTTCTGTTTCATTGCTGTAATCATAGGATACAGTAACAGTCTCTAAAATTACATTACAAAGGCCCCCAGCAGGGCTGTGTTTAGTATGTGAGCAGTAATAGTGTATTGCATTTGGAACATATGTTAACCCAAACCAACATTATTTGAGAAGGAAATAGGAAAGGTAGGGAGTGTACAGTATTTGGTCAGGAAGGCAGAGCTGAGAAGATACAAAAACAGCATCAAGCATTCAGATGGTATAATTTATTAACTCAAAAATTATGTATGAAGAAACTCATTCAGTACCTGATAACATATACTGGAGAGTCTTGCTTTCCTTGATCTGGTTAGAATTGTTAGCTAGATTATGTTTTAATATTTCTAGTGAAAAGGCTTGAATATGCCAGATACATTCCAGGAACCAGATACATTCCAGGGACATGAAAAACACCTCCTTTGTATCCTTCTTCTCATAACTTTTACTCTGTGATACAGGTTGCTGAAATAACTGGTGTGGTAGAGACTGCAAAGGTTTACCAGCTTGGTGGGACACGGACAAACAAAGGACTACAGTTGCGGTAAGATGCTAAAGGAATCCTCTTTAGTTCATAGATCAGTGTCCTTTTCATAGCAAATGATGTTCTGTGTGGGTTTGGAGGTGAGAACTGAGAAATAGACCGAGCCTTGTCATGCTGCTTAATGCTAGAGTGTTTGGGTTGGGTTTGTTTGGGATTTTTTTACTCCTGGTGCTTAATGGAAATTATAAAATACCCCAAAAATTTCATGCAGGGAGTTATGATTGTGTTGATATGTGGTTGTCTGTTTTTATGCTTCTTTAGTCAGTTTACACATATAGATCCAATGTCACCACTTTACACCACCACAAGGGGATGTTTTACATTTTATTGTTGCAGGCACGGCAGTGATTCACGTGTGTTTCGCTTGGAATTTGTCTCAAATCAGGAATTTACTGAAAGTGAATTTATGAAGTGGAAGGAAGCAGTAAGTTTGCCAGACTTTAGTTTCTTCTTAGCAGCCTTTTGCCAAGAATACTTTAGGTGGAAAGTAACTCTGTCTCGTGTTTAGATGTTCTCTGCAGGGATGCAGCTACCCACACTAGATGAGATAAACAAGAAGGAAGTGTCCATCAAAGAAGCCCTCAACTACAAGTTTAATGATCAGGACATTGAAGAGGTAAATGGTGCATCGTAGTGGAGCTGTGTCAGTGCTTAAAAGTGACAGGAACTCATGCAGTAGAACAGTAGATGTTACAAAGCAAAATGATCATGGTATTTGTTTTCCAAGAAGAAAACAAAAGGCTCAAAAGGATGTTTTATAACTGGATAGAGTAGCTTGGTGACCGTGCTGTTGTTTGGTGTTCACTCCTGCTTTTCTTTATCATTTGTGCCCTGTTATCTCCTCTTGAACTCTTGAGTATGGCAACTTAGTTCTCATGTTCTGAAAAACTGACAGCATCATGGTAGTTGCATTTATCACAGTTTTTGCAGTTTTGTACTTGCTTGATACTGACCAAAGGTGATTAGCATCAGGTTTCTGTAGGTAGTGAGGAGAATGGACCTGTAACTCATTACCAAAGATACAAACTAAAAAACAGAATCATCAGAGCATACATCTATTGCTTCTAATGTCCAAGTATTGAAATAATTTCATATTGCATATTCATGTCATTTCCTCTTCATCTTACAGATTGTGAAAGAGAAGGAAAGGTTCAGAAAAGCACCTCCAAATTATGCCATGAAGAAAACTCAGCTATTAAAGGAGAAGGTGAGAGATGAGATGATGCCTGCAAGCTTAATGCAGTCTTTGCTTTTGAAGAACTGGAGCTCATCTGGATTTTGGCAGTAGTCAGCAGTAAGCTCAACTTCAACTGTGCAGCTGGAAGGTGGTTCTCAAGGTTCATTGCTGGGGTCAGAATACTCAGAACCCAGTCAGCTATTGCCCTCGTTGTTTTAGGGGCAATTGCCAACAATTTAAGCTGTCTCTTTTTGTGTCTGTTAAACAAGGTCTTAAACTGGTATACCTCAGTAACTTTTCCTTTTTTCTTAGTTTTTTTCTTTTTGTGTTTTTTTTTTGGGGGGGAGGTGTTGGTTTTGTTGTTGGGTTTTTGTTTTGTTTTGTTTTTATTTTTGTTTGTTTTTGTTTTTAGAGTACCAACCACTACAGTACCTCATAATAATGTTTGAATGTTGATTTCCTCTTCTTATTTTAAGATAGGAAACACAGAAGTTGTGTTACATTATTTTTTATTCAGAGGTAACTGAATTGTCACTTTATATCTGGTAATTTAGATTGAAAAAGAAAGAAGTGCTCGAAAGATTTACTTCCCATGAACTGTTTTACCTGTAGTCTTCCTGGAACAAATAGACCTAACAGTGCATAAAAGCCAAAGCCAAGAAATGAAGAAAAGCAGTCTTAAGTATCTCTGAAGATAGGACTGCATGAATAGAACCAAAATTTGTTTATCTTTCTCGAGACATTAAAGCTTCGTATACATTAAAACCCAATAGTTTATATTAATATACATTCCTTGGTTCCTTGGTATACTGTATTTTTGTGGTCACTATTTTACTAGACACGAACATGTAAATTACTAGGTTCCAGTCACACGGGGTGCAGTTGCTTTTTGTTGTCACCAGGTGGCACAATAAGCTGTTGTCGTGCCTTGGGGATTCCGCTCCCTGAAGTAAATGGTAACTGGCCGTTGCAGAAATAATTCTTTTCCTGATGTGCTAAAAGGGAATGTTAAATTTTAATAAATTTTAAATAAAAGTTGTAACTTAACCAATTGACCTGTCCTCCTCATGCTGGGACTGGTGTTCCTACATCCTCCCTAGTGTAAGAGTTTTCAGATTTCTTCAGAATAAGAAACCCAGTTTTGCCTGGAGCTGTAAGGCAAGTGGAGCTCTTTATTGTACTCTTATGATGCAAGGAAGAACATTCCCTACTGGAGTAGGGTTAGCTGACTGATTCCTGAATATATCCGTTGTCTCTGAGTAACTCTGGCTAGAGAGTAGTGCCTAATGAGTTACTGTTTGGTTGAAGGCTATGGCTGAGGACTTGGGGGACCAAGATAAGGCCAAGCAGATTCAAGATCAGCTTAATGAACTTGAAGAGAGAGCAGAGGCCCTGGATCGTCAACGAACAAAAAATATTTCTGCAATCAGGTAAGAAGATGATGTTGGGAATTTTCTTTCTTAAATAGTATCAAATGATATTTAAAAAAGAAAAACTAGTGCAGTAACAAATGAACTGCAGGTTTTTTTCTTTTTTTCCTGTACAGTGTGTTAGTGTGTATTGTAATTGCTCTGTTAGTGCTTGTCTATCTTCACTTTTTTGTACCTGTCATGCAGTTAAAACTGTCAAAAATGTAAACTCTCTTCTATATACCCCAGGGGGCAGTTGTATTGCAATAAGACTAATTTGTGGTCATGATGAAGCTGCAAGAATGCTTTCAGGTGTTTTGTCGTATAGGGACTGATAAATGACAGTCACTTTCTTTTTCTTTCCCCCACCCTCCTCTTTTTCCATTTTGCAGTTACATCAACCAGAGAAATAGAGAGTGGAATATCGTTGAGTCTGAGAAGGCTCTTGTGGTAAATAGTGCTGAATTAATACTTTTCTTCAAGTAGAGATGAAATCATGCAACGAGCAATAATTGCATGGCAAAGTTATGCTTAAACATTAACTGTCCTGAGAGTTGTGTGCCTGTTTTCTGTATGCGATAAGGACAGTTTTGTCTTGTGAAGTGCAGGACGATGGGTGCGTTAAAAGCTTTCTAATCTGTAATGTTTGTTGCTGGTTTTATTCTGATCTCGGTGTTGTATATAGCAGATGAGTAACTGCATGGATGGGGGGCTGTGGGAGGAATTAAAAGAGTGTAAGTAGCAAACTCAGCAAAACCATGTGCTATTTCTTCTCCAGGCTGAAAGTCACAGCATGAAAAACCAACAAATGGACCCCTTTACTAGGCGGCAGTGCAAGCCCACAATAGTGTCTAATGTGAGTGCAATACTTATCTTCAGTTGAGGCAATTTGCTGAAAAACAGAAACCAATGTAATGCAGAGTGTAGAAACAAAAATACCCGACCATGCCATGTGCTATTAATGCCCTGAATGCCAGTCTAAGATACAGCTGAGTGAGATCCAGATCCCTCTTCTTTTTTAATGCAAAGTGTGAAGGACATACATGATGTGGGTATGTACTGCAAAAGCAACCATGACTGAGACTTCTGTCATGAGTTCATCTATGTTGAATTATTCAGATTTAGTTAGCTCTGGGGAGATAATTTGCTTTAGGTGTGAGTTTCACTTTTAATTAGCTGAAAGTTTCTTAGAGGATTAGTTAAAGGTGAGAGGAGAATAAACATTTTGGACCTGTGATGCATTAAATAGTTCAACACAGACTTCCCATGTGATACTGTGGCAAAACCTTCTACTGCAGTCCCTCCATATATAACTGATGAATAATAAGGTGATCACCTCCTCCTTCTAAGTAATCTAGCCTTGTTGAGATCTGTTCTGGGATAGTATGTGGTTCTGGTGTAGGTATCTAAAAAAACCTGCTCAGGTTTGCTCTCATCAGTCTCCACAAACCAGCAAGGAAATAGAAAAGAAATGCTATTCCAAGGCTTGAATGAAATATTTCTGAAATACTTCTTTATTAGAAAAGAATCATAACAGAATACCTTTATTGTGCTAGAGAACTGTTAGGTAAAGAAAATAATCTTCTAAAGATTTCTTCTCTCTAACAGAGTATTTCAACCAGAACTGTAAGCTGAAAGCAAATACATATTACAGTAGCGTTAAGAGTAGTCACAGAAACAAACCATATAATCAGGAAATGTATTTCTGATTTTTTCACATAAAAGCTTTCTGAAGATGTTTTTTAGTTTTTTACTGTCAGATAATGTCAGGATGGTTTCAGTAGCCTTTTGAAATTCTGGAAATTGGGTGCATGATATACAGAATCTTATGGTTTTAGATTCATGGGTATGAACACTGTTTAAACAAAATGTAGTTCTAGCTTTTGCAAATTTAAATGCAGTATTTTTTTATTTTTATTCTTCCCTAATATTTCACCTTTGCAGTCCAGAGATCCTGCTGTCCAAGCTGCCATCCTTGCCCAGCTAAATGCAAAATATGGATCTGGTGTGTTACCAGATGCTCCAAAGGACATGACTAAGGTAAGTTTCCATTTTGGTCTCTCTTATGTTCCTCATGCTGTCACCCTTTTCCTCTGTGAAACTTGTGAAGGTGAGCATGCTTCAGTTCTAGGAAAGGGTATCCTGTAGAGCTTTATCATAAAAAACCAATAGCTTCCTGGTTCTTGGGAAAGGAAATTTAAGTTGCTCTAGCAATATGAAAGCTACAGTAAGTGGGTTTATGACAGAAGAGGGGGAAAAAGATTATTATCTTTCTTTGTACAGCCAGATAATATTTGGAGACTTACCTGTAGTTTTCATTTCAGGGTCAAGGAAAAGATAAAGATGTGAACTCTAAATCAGCTAGTGACCTCTCAGAAGATCTTTTCAAAGTACATGACTTTGATGTAAAGATTGATCTTCAGGTTCCCAGTTCAGGTAGGTGTTCCATTTGAGTTTGGGGATGTGATTGTCCAGCCCATTTTGGTAGAACTTACTTCTTCCAGAAATTTTTTTTCAAAGTTATTGGTGGCCTTTTGAAAGTAGGAGTAAGGACTCTGTTAACCATCTTGGAAAGTATCTTGAACTGAGGAGTAGGGGATGTGTGATAGTGACATCCACTGAGAAAAGAAGAGCGACCATATTGTTTTAGAATAAAAGCCTGTATATCCCCATATCCCGAATTTGAAGCCTAGGGAGAGAAGGAGATAGTGAGGGGTTTTTGATAGGCTCTTCCAGTCTATATTATCTGTGACTTGGATAATCTTTGGGGAGAAGATGGGTGTTGTATTTAATAAGTCTTGGCAGCTACCTTGATACTTGCTGCGTTAATCTAATAACTTTTGACAACAGATAAGATGTGTGTCTGTGCTGTTCTGTCCTCTGTACACATACTGTGGGGATAATGTATTCTTACTTGATTTTGAACCTGCTGCATTACCAAGTTGCTGTTCCCTAACTTAGGCATTGCAGATGGTACTGAAGTTAAATTTTAGGGGAATGAAAACACTGACCAGTGAGTGAAGATAATAGACACAAACTTGCTGGCTCTTCCTCTTTGTTATCTTGACTTTGGCAGCAGGAGATGTGTTTCAAGAACAGCTGAATATCACAGGATCCTTTTGATTGAAAAAGACCCTTAAGATTATCGAGTCCAACCATTAACTCATCACTTACAAGTCCACCACTAAACCAGGTCGCCACGTGTCTCAGCTACACATCTTTTAAACACCTCCAAGGATGGTGACTCAACCACTTCCCTGAGCAGCCTGTTCCAACCCTCTTGGTGGAGAGGCTTGACAACCAGCTTGACAACCCTCTTGGTGGAGAAATTTCTCCTAATATCATCTAAACCTCCCTAGTGCAACATGAGGCTATTTTCTTATGTCCTATAACATAGTTTTCCAGTGGGAGGGAAGCATGGGAGGAGTATACCACTGCAATTTGACACAGAAGGTTTAGTATTTCTTGCATTACTTGAAGAATTAGATCTGCAGTTTCTTGGAGGACAATAATTTGGGAAGTACTGTAAGAATGCACAAAGACAAACCTTGTCAAGAAGCAAGAGCAGAAGTTCTTTTTCCAACTAGGTCAAGATGGAAACTCTGGATGTAAGACTACAGAATGAGGCAGGAGTTCAAGAACAAGAGATCTCCTGAAACAGCTAGTGAGAGTTATGAACTTGAGAGTTAGCAAGCAGATAAGGGTTAGGCACCGAAGGACACTGAAGAGAGAAGGATGAGAAACAGAGTTTTCCTTAGATAGAACACCATATTGGCATCTTACTGTCTACTGTCTGCTTGCTTAACAGAAGAATCTAGAGACTGATAAAAATGTGTGTTGTAGATATAGATAGAGCATTTGACTTTTTCTGCTTCTGTCTCTGGATTAACAGCCAGTTTAACACACAGTCAAAATTGCATGTGCAGCATCTATGAAGATAAGCTCCCTTATACTGTCTGTATTATTAACTGAAGTTCTAACTGAAGTTCTAACCTGATGTATACTAGAGAAGCCAAACGTGATTTTGTGGTGAAGTTGTCAGCAAAAACAACAAGTGAAAACTTATTGTTTGCCTGTAGTTTGGTCCTTACTCTTTTCTTGTCCCCAACAGAATCTAAGGCACTGGCCATCACCTCCAAGGCTCCTCCAGCAAAGGATGGTGCCCCTCGGCGATCATTGAACTTGGAGGACTACAAAAAGAGACGGGGGCTTATTTGAGCATGCCCACTCTGCTGCTTCTGATCCTGCATGCTCCATGATGATGTCCCACTTTTTCTTCCTCCCTTTTCAGTTCTCCCTTCTGGGTTGGAGCAGCAATGGAGCTGGGAAGAGACTCTTTAAAACTGCCAGTCATCTGTAACATAAACCATTCAACTATTTACTGTATAGACCTCCCTTCTTGCCCTTTCCTCTGCTCCCCTCACAAATGTGGATCTGTGCTATTTGGGGTTTTCCCATTTCTTTTAGTTTGAGTTTTGTTTTTATTTTGTTGATGCAGCTCGTTGGTCCACTCTGTGTTCAGTATTAGCCTGAGGTCTGGATTTCCATAGGAATCTCTTGGCAGTTGCAGAATCAGCACTTGGTGATCTCCCCTTACATACCACCACAGGCACAGTGAATAAACATTGGCGCAAGACCTTTGTGGCTGGAAGGTCATCTGCACTTTCTCCCTCTTCTTCTTCCTCCTTCATCCTAGCTTTGGAGAAGGGAATCTTCAAAAACTGGCCTAGGTTCAAAGTGTAAATTTTTTTGGGAGGGTTGTGTGACTTTTTTTCAGGTGTTTTTTATCATTTTTAAGCTGCAGTACTATTTGTATCTGTCTGTCACAGTTCTTTACGGCTGTTTTGAATTTCTACCAGCTGTACTTGAGCATCTGAAATTGCAAGAAAGAAACTCATTAAATGTGATTCTTCTTACTAAAATGGCTTGGCTGATATAGCTATTTAACTTCATGTTCCCTTTTTAAATTACACCTAACTGATGAGGTACACAGCTCTTAATGTGGGACTTGCATCTATAGCATATCCAGACTCTACAGATGTAACTGGGTGAAGTAGCTTTTTATGGGGTGATCCTGGGGAGCTCATTTGGTTGGGCTTTAATTTCTTCTCCAAGCTTTCAATGTTACACATTTGTTAAGTTATCATGTCTTCCCTGGACTCCAGCTCACTTTGTTTCTTGCTTTCTGAACCATTTAAATGAGGCTTCTATCAATAAACAAAATTTTTAAAAAAAATCTCATTCTATGGAAGGGGAAGGACATAATAGAAAGGTCAGAGGGTAACATGAGAGGTAGGTGATGGACATTTTTCGTATATAAACTGGTACAAGTGGAGTGCAACACAAGCACAAGAATTGTATGGCTTTATGGAATATTTGACTGGACACAAATTAACAGCTAAATTATCACTCAGGTGTAAAAAAGAGAAAAAAAAATCAAGTGTAAATATAAGTGACATTTAATAAAGAACTTTTCCAAACAAGATACAACTGCATATATGAAACTAAGAACTAAATTAAAAGAACTAGAAGTCTAAAAGGTTAGAGGCCCTCGTTCAGGTAAGCATGCAAGCACATGTGTGTTCCTACTCAGGCCAGTACGTATATAATAACTTAAACACTGAATTGGATGGGAATGTTTCTGAGGGACTCTAAAGAGGGAAAATGCAATGCTCTTCTTGTGTCAGAGCATTACTGTTTTTCTGAAATCATACACTGGTTATCTTTTAACCTGTGTTTGATATTTTCTTGTTGGATTCTTAATGAAACTTTAATCTAGTTCTTATTTAACTTTCTCGTCCTTTTTTTAAAGGTAGCTTTAAAGAAACATCATGTAATTGTGTGCAGATTGATTCTACGAACTGTGTATAAAAAGAAAGTCAACGTATGAAGCCTACCATGTAAACAAATAAATAGAAATATTTCAATACTTATTTACTGGATAGTCCATAGTTCTAGGACATGTGGATTATTCTGTAAATATGTAATCATAGACTACTTTATCTGATGGCCTATTTTAGCAGCTTCTCTGGAGTTACAGTAGGCTGTCACATATACATACTTATAACTTTTTAAGATTGGATTTTTGGGATCTACCATCATAACTTCATAGGAAACATTGTGATTCATTGTGTAGATATGCATTTGATATGATTTGGTTTTTTCAACAGCTAAAGTGGATTGTGATTAAAAAAACCCTTAAACTTACTTTGCAATAGACAATTTTAAAAATAATCACTCTAATGGTTTGCAGAAATAATTGCCAAATCAAACAGTTCAGGAACTGATTTTTTCCACAGAAAAGCCTCAGAGCTCTGAGATGCAGTGACAAGTGGTCTCTAAAGGTAAACTTACATACAGTATTTTTAATATGCTTGGCCTTGTACTAGTTTTAGTTAACTTGTACATTTGGTACCATAAGACTATCTGTAATCCAACCAAAATGTGAATGAGACCCATACAGTGTTGCAAATAACTTTTAGCAGAGAAAACTGAAACACAGGAGGTGCAGTGAGTTTAGGATGCCAGTCTGAATGATGGACTCTGTCCTAGTTATCTGCAATGATGAAGCTGCTGGTTACCCTCTCAGAGTCTCTGGGTTTTGCTAAAATACTGTTTTTCAGAGAAGGCAACTGTCAGTAAATTATGCAAACCTCTTCTATTGAGAATAATACATGAAGAAAGTATTCTTGAATAGTTACATAATTGTATGAAAGCTGTAATCTTTTTTCCTTTAAGTGCATGTAAAGGTGAGTGACTACACCTCCCACTTGTTAGAGAGGGAGAGATTTGTTTACTTTGTTTCATTGGTGTCCTAGCATAGTTCATCACAATTGTACAGACTTATATAAATAAACTTGGTTTGTTGGTTTAATAAGGTTGATTGTTTATCCCTTGATCTGAGGTGCTAAAGGGTTTCCTGTTTGGATTTTGTGTTTTCAGAAACTGACACATTTATTAGTCTGGATTATTATATTTATTATATTTAATACTAATATTGTGAAATAATGAAAAGTGAGCCCTCTCTCTTTGCAAGAGCAGCTGTTGACTCCTGGATCACTCTTTAACATCTGGAGTTGGTCCTTATCACTAGACTCAAATGGAGCCTCTTGGAAGGTCAGTTTGCTTGCACCTCTGCTGGACCTCACTTAAAACACAGACTTTGCTTGTCTTGTAGAAATCTAGACTACCTTTGTAATCAAAAATACTGAAGTGTATAGCTGAACTAAAGAAGCTACTGAGTAAGGTGAAGCAAGACTTCTCAGGGATGCTCAGTCTGAGGATGAGACACAACAGGCTTAATTTGAAACAGGGTAAGTTCTGCCAAGATGTAATATTAAAAAGTTACTGTTAGGATAGTTAAACAGTGCAGTAGGTTGTCTGAGAGATTTTTCTGTCTAGGAGGTTTTCAAGAGAATGCTAGATAAAGGCACGAGTAACATGATCCAATCTTTTAGTTTACCCAGCTTTGAGAAGGAGTGTGGATTGGTGATCACCCTGAGCTCCTTTCTGACCTGACTTAACACAGGATTCTATATGCAATTTCATACTTTCTCCAGTTTTGTCTGTCTTCCCTGCAAGTACTGCCTCCTCCCCATCCCCTTTTCAACATGCAGAGTAATGCAGCACCCAGAATTTGTCTCACAGACATGGTGACATAGGATGAGCAGTGAAGGATTTCCCAACACACACATCCTTTCTGAGACTCCCTGCTTGTGGAACACCTGTAGGGTTCTTGCTATGGCTGTCTGTGAAACTAAATTGGCCCTAGAGATTAACCACTGAGCAGGCTGAAAGACTTGGCCTGGAAGAGTCAAGAGCCAAGAGCTGTAACTGATACTTGCTTAGCAAAGTGTTCCTTTGCTGTACTTGTGAGTTGTAAATTAGATACTTAAGCTACTGATACATATGCAATCTTGCTTTCAGCACAGTAGCTTTTAGAGGAAGATGCTTAAGTAGCCAAAAATAGGTGATTTTTTTTTTTAATCTGGAACTCACTGGTTTTGCCTTACCATCCTCATCAATTGCTTCAGATGTTAGATCACCTCTCACGCTCAATAGCTGAAAGAATCTCAAATGAGCAATTTCTTAAGTCTATTGTGTGTGGAATTATCTGGGTAAAAGAACCCAAACAAACAAAACCTAACAGCCAGCTTAGGTTTCTGCTTGGTTAGTTGGACTGGGTCTAGTAAACATGGAGAGTTGTAGTGGTAATATCTTAAAGCTCTTTGGAAAGCCAGCCATTCAATACTGCCATGGGGGTTCTTTATGCCTTGACATCTATCGGGATGTTAAAGGCTCCTGTGGCCCAGCTGTGTCAGGCCATAACAGGTAGGTGTTACCCATGTAACTCCAGCCTTTGGAGGCTTGACTGTTTTTATTTAGCATACTTCTTTCTGCTGAGAAGAAGCAGTATCCAGCTAGGAGTATGAGCAGTTAAAGAAGGTAAATTAAAGTAGGAACTTCTCAGAAATAGCTAATATATTGCAATTACCTATCAGTAACAGAAGGCAGGGTGAGTATTGGTAGTACTTAGGATGATTTATCTGGTATTTTGTATTAGACTGTATGTAGTCTGTGTCTAATTTTTGGGTTCTTCAGTTCAAGGAAGATTTCAGCCACCTGAAACAAACTTAGTGAAAGGCCACCAAGAATGGTCATGGATTAGGGCTTGTTCAGCTTCTTCCAGAAAGGTTGTGAGGAGCACTGTAATAGTCTATTATGGTTGTTAGTAACAGGCCATAAGCTTAGTACTGAGTCTGCAAGGCCTTGGGACTGAGGAGGAATACCATACTTCCTCTTCTGGACTTTATTTGGCCTGCCTGAATCTTTGTTTTACTTAGCTTTTCTATAACAATTTCTATAACTGGCCAGGTGTCTGTGATTAATTTCTTTTACTTCTGTTTACCTTTAGGTGGTGCAACCATAGTTTTATGTATGCAGGAGTATTAAGCAGGTATTTCACGTGCAATGAGATATTTATGACCAAAATAATGATGTGGAGAGAAGTGCAGGCCTGTTATATGATAGCAAACCTTTAGAACTGGAAACAAAGGATGTAGAATAGAGGAGTGCAGATTAATGACGGGGCACACATGTGGAACTTGAAACCCCATAGTCCTGTATTGGTGAGTGGTCACTCAGCAGCTCTCAAATATGGGGGCCAGGGCAGGGCTGGATTTCTTTGTTTGGCTGGGGTTTTTTTTTTTTTGCGGTTTGTTTTTTGGTAGGTTTTTCTGATTTTATGGTTGGTTGGTAGGTTTTTTGTTTGGCTTGGTTTGGCTGTTTAGGGCAAAACAAGAACTGGATAAAATTGTGTGTAGGAAGTAACAGAACAAAGAAATCACATCTAACATATCTGAAGGGCTCATATATCATATATTTGGATCCAAAGGCCAGTAAGGAAAAATAAAGATTGTAAAGAATGTTAGCAAACATAAAAAGAACCCCAAGTAGATCCTAGAGGGAGGAAGAAGAAAGCAGCAGTGTATTCCTGCCAACAAAGGACTTAAGACACAGATAGCTTCAAATTATCCTTTCCAGCAGTCTGGAGATGTTGATTTTGAGATGCAGAGTAATAGTAGAAGGGTGAAAATAACAACTAAAAAGGAGAGAAATGGAGAAATGTGTTCTTTTTTTCCTATAGTAATTACATCTAGACTAATAGACTAAGATTTCCATATGCTAACAATAAATACTTGTATATATGTTATGCTTCCTCCTTGCCCATAAACAAGGTCTTCAGTGTAACAGAAGATGCAACCTCAGGGGGAGCTAATGGCAGCTTCCAATGAATGGGGAGAGGTTGTCAGGAAAGTGGTCTGCTTTTTACAGTTCTGGGTCCTGGGAGGATTAGAGACAATGGTATAATTTGAAACTAGAGGTTTTGCTTAAAGGTGGTGGAACCCCTTTATGGGGACAGTGAACAGGTTGCCCAAAGAGCTTATCTTTGGAGGTTTTCAACTGGATAAAGCTGGAGTAATGTGGCCTTGGATCTGATCCTGCTGGGTGTAGGAGGCTAATCTTTGGAACCTCCTGAGGTCACTTTCAGCCTGGGTTTACTTTGCTGTAGCTTGTGTGTTCCATAATGAAGATGTTGTAATAAAACTCATAGGAGTTACCCAGCTTGGCAAACAGGATTTGGTTATTTGCCAATGATTGATTTCTTTAAGGCCTGGCTTCTCTAAATATGCACTGCATATAAGTTTTTTAAGTTTTGTTTTTTAATTGAATGCAAAATGTAAAGTGTAGTTCTGTTACTGTAGCCCACTGCTGGTGTGGGCAGCAATTCTCTTTGGGAAAACACTGGAATTTAACAACTGTCTTCCTAAATTCTGCATGCTGCATTCCAGTAGTCTGTGGATTGTTAAGAATATTTTCTGTAGAGCAAATAATTTACCTGAGTGTAATTAAGTTGCATAGAACATATTTTGGGTGGAATGTACTCTGTGTCATTAACTTTGCACTCTGTCTTCGATACTGGAATATGAGAGTAATTATTTGAAATGAAAAGGATTGTTTTCTTAAGTGCTGGCACTCAATGTCAAAGCGTGAGCTGGATACTTTAAGAGAGTCAATGCCCTTAAGCAGTATGAAGCAAGGGCGTGTATTGAGAGTGATAGTCATGGAGGGATGTTCTTTGTGGGTTTTTTCTCTTTTCTTCATATCAAGCTTTACAAAAAGATTTGATTTGATTTAATTTCTTTGTATGTTTGATTGTGACAACACCTGATGTCTAATTCCTGAAAGCCAGCTGCAGACTCTGCTCCATTGAAACTCTTTAGATGCCATTTTGAGCTTCTGTCTTTCAACACATTTGTAATCCCCTGCCAACAGAAGAAACACTGAGCCATAAGGAAGGTGGGAAAAGAGTGGTCATAGCCTGAAAACTCTAGGAACCTCTGGTCCATGAGGAGGAATACTGTGCAAACTGAAAGACACAGTATGATGCTTTCTAATGGCTAGCCTTTCACTTCTGCCAGATGTGGCACCAGGTTTGAGTGAACCACATTGTTTTCACCTGTGTTACAGAAAACCGTCATGCAGGAAGTAATTATCTTAAATTATTTTTAAAAAGCGTTAAAGTTTTGAAATAGGTCGATTGGGTGATTTGTGGTTACTCATACAAATACATGCAAGCAATGTCCTTGACTTAATTGAATGTCCCTAAATTATTGTGGATTCTGCACAAGTGTGTTTGGTTTGGTAAATGTATATAATTTTGCAATATGAGAGCTATGGTTTTTAAGTACTATTCTGGAGAAATTAGAGTAGGTCAGTACAGAAACCCATGACCACAAAAAAAAAAAAAAAAAAAGAAAGGGAAGAAATTCATTGCTGAAAAAACATGCTGGAAGTCTCAGGTTCATGTCCTAAATCTCTCATTAACCTTCTAGTAGCAACTTTATATTTCCTCAGTCTTCTTGAGGCAGGTTTTTTTGTTATTAAACCTCTGTCAGCTTGTTCTGCAGAAAATACAAGGGTGGATAGGGTAATAAATCACATGGCAGATGAGCAACTTTGTGAACTTGTTAAAGACCATGTTAGACAAGATTCATAAATACAGCTTAATGCTAAGTGAGCGCTGGAATGGAAGCAAGGAATACAGGCATGAGTATATATGTATGATGACCAGAAGACATCAAGTCTTAGGGGGATGGAGTTTATGGTTCAGTGAGTTGAAGGAAAGGGCAGTAGAGAAGAACATCAGAGGCTGCGAATGATCTGCCATTGTAAATGGCATAAACAAGATCACAATGCCTTGTTTCACTGCCTGCTTCAGGAAAGAAATTCAAAATATCTTCACTTTAGGGCAGGGAGGGGGACAGCTGTAAAATGTGTCCCTGAATCAAACAGATAAAATTTTATGTGAAACTCAAGATGATTTGGACTTTGGTCTAATTTGAAAGACTTCTTGATAATTTGTTGGCTCTCCTCCAAGACTACAGACAAACGCGCAATTGTCAGATACCCCACATGGCATGCAAGAATATTTGCCTAGAGTACAACAGTGTAAGTGGTGTCCACTTCATCCCTTTGTAATTCTTCCTGGTGGTCTATCTGCCAACATGTAACTTGCTTCCATTATTTTTCCAAGTGAAATTGCTGTGTAAAAGCCCAACTCCTGCAAGTAGCCACGTGGCAATCAGTTTTTAGGCCATTTGCTGGAAGCGGTAGCGGAGGAGTTCAAGCTGATATCAGAAGCAATTAGAACACAGGTGGCAGCTGTTGTGGGGCTGTTTTCAGATGGGGCAGTTCTAGCGAAGCCGTTGCTGCCCAACTGTCTGTTTGTACTGATTAACATATGGCAATCAGAGCAAAATCATTGCTCACATCCCACATGTGCTTTAGAAGGTTACTTTGACAAATTATAGCTTCTCCCTAGAATGGTGCTAATGCAATATTTTTTCCGGCTGCAGTTAGCACAAGCACACGCTCAACAGTCAGTTTAATGTAGTCTTCCTTGACTGGGGGACAAATCTGATATGTGACTAGAAAAAGCAGATCATATACACTCTTATGATATATATGTATATATATCATCATATGATATATATACATATATATCATAAGAGTGTATAGTTAAAAGCAAAAAACCAAACCTTTGCTTCATTTTGCCCTTTGCTCTTGAAGACCTTCCAGTTGTCAAAAGTTGAGAGTAGGTATTTTTCCTGTAATCAAGCTCTCCCCTGGAAATATTATAATGGACTATAGAGGCAAACTAGTTTCCCAAAGTAAATTTAAACATTTGAATAAATGCTGTCTTCATCTGAGAAAGATGAATTTTAAACACAGAGCAATTGCATTCAATTTTGAATCAGGGGTAGTTAATGATTAAATTGATATTTGATTTTTATTTCCATTGCAAAATTCCATAATACTTTATCAAATGATCAAAGGTAGGAAGTTAAAGATAGCAAAGTATGATGGCCAAACTTGAGGTTAAATATAAGCTGAGTAGCATTTTAGCATTTTGTAAAATCCTCTTCTAGCTCTAGTCCTGGTAAAGGCTTTGCTGTGAAGAGTTCTGCAATTTAGCTTAACAACCAAAGTCGGGAAGTGGGAATGAACTATTGTAACAGCATGGGGTATATGATCTTTAACAAAAACCTTCACTTTAGGCTAACATCCCTTTACTGCTTAACAATGAAGAGTTTTTAATTTTAGAGCATTAATATACAGAGTGTACTCTTGGGTTTCCCATCACTGTGTTGCCTGTTTCAGCTAGCACAATCTGTTCACAGCAGCTAGTGCTCTTCCAGAGGCAGATAAGAGTACAGAAGGGGGACAATATGTTTATAAACTGTACCTTGAAACACTTTTGGGTTGAATGCCCAGAAACCTGAAGACATATAGTCACAAATATTATATTATAGTCTATTTAGCCAGTGTTACAATGAAAGGGAAGACTGTGGGAGGCGGTGGGGACTGGATAGAGTCCTCATGAGGAATATTTTCACTAAGAGGTGACCCAAATTGCAAAGTCACAGGGCAGGACTGTCCCTGTGGTGATTATTTTGTATTATTTACTAAAAGTGAAGGCAGAGCTTGTTGTGGACTGCCATGCACTAAAGTTTTGACTTCTGGGCAGAGACAGCCTGGGTAGTTCCTCAGGTCCTGCTGTCTTCAAAAAGTGATTCATAAAGATGTCCACTGTAATCTATCATAAAGTGACTCATCACTCATGACAAGTTTGTTGATGCCTGGTTAATAGTAATAATCATTAGTTATTACTATAAAATTAGAAAGCATTTATATTCTGAAGGATTATTGCCCCTCTGCTTTTCCTGCTCATGAACTTCCATCTAGAATAAATTCTTCATTTTATCACACCTTGTATATTTATATGGTATATTAGATCCATTTGCTCCAGTCCCTTGTCAAAGGGAATAATGATGCTAACTTACCTTTGGAGTTAGAAACTAAGTTGCATTCATTCCTATAAGTTTTTAGGATAACCCATTTGCTGGGCTGTCTTAACATAAATATGTCTGAGCTAACACTGTTCTTCAAAGTCCCTGGGTATTTTTGGCCTGGCTTCTTGGGGATGGAAGCAGATGGCCACAGCAGAACAACAGATGTTTTTTCAGATGTTAAAGTAGGGCTGAACTGAAGTGGGAGTTTGACAAAAATACAACAAATGTGATCTGAACCCCAGCCTTGAGAGGAGGGCCTGGCAGAGTGGGCTGTCACAGAGTGAGTGGTCCAGGCTGCATGAAAGTATTTCTAACTCTAATGGCCATTCTCAAACACCAAAGATGTGATGCTGGAGCTGCAGTGCCTGGGAAGCAAAGAGAATGAAAGGCAGTGCCTCAAAGGCTGGCCCATTCTAACCTGAGAACTGTGCTTTTGAAGCAGGGCCTGGCTCCATTTGTGGTCTCTTGGCTTGTCTTCCCAGTCCCCTGAGCTCAGGGGAGCAGGGTGGTAAGGTTGCTCCTGAGCATGGAGAACAAGTGCCACAGCTCAGCAGCATCACCTAAGCACCCTTCTCCAAATGCCTGCGCTGATTTTTGCCACAAGCTTGTGATATAACTGCTGTACCTCATTAGGTTCTGGAAAAAAAGGTGTCTGTAGTTTACTATTGCCTTTGGTTTCTTTATAAAACAATCTACATGTTTATGCATATTTCTATTCTTAACTTATTACCAAGACTGAAAATTAATCAACATGTAGAAAACCCAACATGGTTTTGTAGAAAGGCATTCAGTATTAAAAAGAACTGCTTTGTCAAGTGCAGGGAGACAATTCAGCCATGGCAGTGAGCTATGGTAACAATCCACTTGAGCAAGCACATTCAGAAATTATACTTTTTGCAAGTGACAAGATTTGACCGATTTCCTTTTAATGGGTCAGGAGCCAGACTATTGTTACAATTCTAGGTGTTTTTTTAGCTTTAGCATTGAACAAACACAGCAATAGGTGAAACCCTGAGGGGTTTCTCTTGGTGTGGGAGGATTAAGACTGCAGTCTTTGGATGTGAATAAAATTGTGTGATTTTCTTGCCTGGTTGTGGAAGGAGCTAGTGGCTCACTGGCTGAACAGGCTGAGATGGTGCTCCAGCCTACACCTGTCAAAATGTTTACATGCTCTTTTTAGTCTCATCTATCCCAGACTTTATCTTCAGACATGAACAAAGCTAAGAGAAAATGCAACTTGCTCAAACAGTGGTACTTGCATTATAAAGAAAAAAGAGAAGGAGCATTTCCTTGTCATGATAGAATACTTAAGGTGGAATTTCTTGTTCCTGACAATAGCAGGCCATGAGGCTACAGAGCTAATTTGCATCAGATGTGAACACTGCATTCAGTTTCCAAGAATTAAACAAACACTCCTGAAGCTGGTAATCAGGCTGGAGAGACAAGGGTTTTGCAGAATCTTTGCTAGTCTCTTTGTGGTCTTGAAATTGATTTAGGATTCATTTAAAGCAGCAGCAACAGAATCACAGGATATGCTGAGTTGGAAGGGACCCAAGAGAATCACTGAGTGTGACTCCTGGCCTTGCACTGGACTATCCCTTGCAAGGATCTCTCTGAAAAAGTAAAGACATCCTACATGGGACAAATGTACAACTATAATAAGCTTTACTTTCTTACTTATCTGACCAGGCTGTAGAAGATTGATTTCTCTCTTTTCTGTCAGGGGACTGAAAGCTTCACAGTAAAATTGTGTGGCAAGAGAGAAATATAGTAGGTTTTCTGACAGGTTCCCAACAGGACTGTCTTATAAATGCTGCAAACCTGTCCAGTGGAAAAACAAAGATGTGCTAGGTGGGGAAGAGCTCCCACAAGAAGGCAGTTAGACTCTCAGAAGTTTTTCCAGGGAGTACTCCATTGCTTTACAGGGAGAAGCAGCATTCCTCTTCTAGGCTGGGAAAGGCTTCCATCAGAGCTGCCAATGATCAAATATCCCTTTGAGCCATTATCCTGTCTCAGACAACAGCCAGTGTGGGATGATTAGGACACAAACATAAGAAATAGGCCACAAAGAAACTGTTTTTTGAAAACTGCTTAACATCCACAGTTCAGGGGCATCCTGAGCCAGAGGTGGTTTCAAAACTGTTACACTTGCTTGGTAACCATCAGCAGAACTAGCCTCTTTCTGTTGTTCACAGTCTCTGTTGGAAGCAAGAGAAGACTAAAGTGGCAGAAAGACATTTTTTACAGCCAATAAAAGCTAAGAAACATGGAGAGGAGTCTCTGAGATTCACTAGTCAAGAGATCTCTGGAGGAGGAACAAGAGTCAAGGAGAAATTATGATGGTCTTTGATGGATCCAAAATTTGCAGAGGAGTTGCATACTGTGGGAGTGATTGTAGACTTTAAAGGAGGTGCCTTGTTGCTAAAGATCTTGAGATTTTTTTCTTATTTCAAGCAGTGAATAGGTGAAGAGCAGCTAAAAGAAATTGTGGTGCTGAAGGAAACAGTATTGTGATGAGCAGGTGTCAGTGGCATTTTCCAATGCCTCTGCTTTTTATTTGGATCAAGACAACAAACTGCAACATGAGCAGTGTTAGGAGCAGAATTCCTGCCCAACTATCATGCTTTTTATCTGGCTGGCTTGCTAGCATGCGCTCCTTGCTGAGGTGTAAGCAAAACCAATACAGGAATTTTGCTGGTGTGGGACAAGCATCATTCCTCTGGCAGGTGTGTTCACAATCTCCTCTGCTGTGACAATTCAGCTGTCTGAGCTGTGCTGCCCTGAGAAAAGACTGGGAGAAATTGCTTTAGTGTTTGTCACATGCTGTCCACATGACTTTGCCATCTTCATTTTATGATGAGATCACTCTGCTTGGGCCTTGGCCTAAGGTCTTCTTTGGTTGACAATATGTAATCCACTCTCTCTTTCTCTTTATATCCCATTTCCGGGATATACTTTTCTAATGACATCAGACATTGGCTATATGCCTTAATTTAAAGACTGTCTGCTATTTATCCCCATGCTCCTAATTCTCTTTCATTATTAATGAGGTACTGACTCCTGTCTCTGATCTCTATGGCTGACTTAAATGTCTTTCAGACAAGTTCCTCCGTGCTTCCTTACCATGCTGCCTCTCCAGTTTTGAGGTACTTTATACATATACTCTCAAGAGTATCAATTCATTCTTCTCTTTCCTCTACAGAGCCCCAGTTCCCCACCCTGGCACCTACAGCCACACTACTTTGCTCTTGTGTTCTCTTCCCAGCCTGTCAGGCTCAGCCTTCTCCCCCAGCTCTTTCTTGGTCTGTGTACCACGGCCATCAACAGAAGAGAGCAGCAGAGATTTTTTTTCCCCCATTGTGTTTTTAAGCTCATATTTAGTGGCAGGTGCCAGTGCAGCACCAGCTCTGTAGTCTTATTTTGGGCTGTAAGTAATTGACAGAATTTTCCAACAGGTGGTTGAAAGGGAAATCATGTTCCAGGCTGAGGCCAGGCTACAGACTCACTGCCATTTGGTTTTTCATCCTGCCAGTTGCTGCTGAGCTGCCACGTCTGTTTGTTAATACCTGGTGCAGCTTTCCTTTCCATTACTTTAGTTTTCTGTTTTAAGGTAAGGTCAGAAGAAGAGATTTTGCTAGGTGAATTTTGTGAATTTGTTAGGTGAACATTGCTCAAATGCAGAAGAGAAGGTAACACAGAGCAAATAAACCACAGATGTGTTTTAATAAGGAGCAGAAATGGGAGGAAAAGCAGAAAATTTAATCCTCTGTGACAAACCATGGTGAGTAAGCAGAGAAGAAATTTTTTCAAACTTATCAATATTTTCCGATCCTTTAGAACCTTTGGAGCCACCATCACAACTATATGTAAAGGGCTGGAAGCTGAACGAAAGCAGTTTTGCCATCTCAAGACTTCGACTGTTATCTAGAAGCTCAGGTTCCCCTTCTGTGATCACCGTAACATTCACTACGACGTTAGAGGGCCTTGGGACAAGATGCCAAACAGAACTTAGCCACATGGAGTTTAAGGGGTACATCTCAAAGGAAAGAATATGGGATTACTGTTACCCATAACTGAGAACTTACAGCAGCTAAGTTCTGTGCGAATGCAGCAGGGTAAGAAAATCACAGAATTACTTAGTTTGGAAAAGACGTCTAAGACAGAGTCCAACACTTAACCCAGCACTGATATGCTCACCACTAAACCATGTCCCTAAATGCCACATCCACATGTTTTTGAATGCTTTCAGGGATGGTGATTTCACCACTTCCCTAGGTATGCTGGTCCAGTGCTGACTACCCTTTCAGTGAAAAAATTTCTGCTACTAGCCTGATCTCCCTTGGCACAACTTGAGGTCATTTCCTCAATCTATCACTCTTCTATCACTTTTACCTCTTCTCAGGAAGTTGTAAAGAGTGAAAAGGTCACTCCTGATCCTCCTTTTCTCCAGGCTAAACACTCCCAGCTTCTTCAGCCACTCCTCATAGGACCTACTCTCTAGACCCTTCCCCAGCTCCATGGCCCTTCTTATGGATGTACTCCCGCACCTCAGTGTCCTTCTTGTAGTGAGGGACCCGAAACTGGATAGAGCACTCAAGGTGTGGCCTCACCAGTGCCAAGGACAGGAGGTCAATCACTGCCCTGACCCTGCTGGCCACACTATTGCTGATACAGGCCAGGATACCATTGGCCTTCTTGGCCACTTGGACACTGCTGGATCACGTTCAGCTGCTGTCAGCCAGCACCCCCAGGTCCTTTTCTGCTGGGCAGCTTTACAGCCACTCTTCCTCCAGCCTGTAGTGCTGCCTGGGGTTGTTGTGATCCAAATGCAGGACCCAACACTTCACCTTGTTGAACCTCATGTAATTGGCTTTGGCCCATGATCCAGCCTGTCCAGATCCCTCTGTAGTGCCTTCCTGCCCCCCAGCAGATCAACACTTCCACACAACTTGGTACTGCCTGCGAAGTGACTGAGAGGGCACATGAGCCCCTCATTCAGGTCATTGATAAAGATATTAAACAGGACTGGCCTCTCCAAATGTTCATAAGTGCTATTTTTTAGTTTTACTATTCTTTTAATGTGTTTGAAAAGGAAACTAAACTATAAGTCTTAATTCTACTTAAGCGTACCAGATGAAAAGTTTCTATCCATACATTGGGTTTTCAGAATATTTATTTTCTAATCTACCATAAAGATAGTAATTGTATTACATTTCACATATTTTCTCCTTCCTTTCTTCAAACCTGAGATTTTTGTAAGGATGTCTGAAATTTTAATTTTTTGATGAAAAATGGGATAAATAAATATTTTCCTTTTTTTTTTTTTTTGTTCTCAGCTTTTAAATAATCTTGTCCTCTCCCCTTATCACACATTTTTCCACTTCAAAACTATATTCAGCACACATTTTCTTTTCCTCTTAGGAGTAAATAAGTACCAAGATGAACTGATTAGAATTTTCTCTTTCCCGCCCCCCCACCCCAAATCTCAGGATGTTTTTAAAGGGAATACAAAAAAGTACAATCTCTAGATCTTATAATGAAGAACTGATAGTGTAAATCAGGTGACCTCATTTTTTTAAAAACCACTCCAATAGGTAATGAACACACAAGATCTCTTGTCTGCTAATGACAATCCAGTTTGAAGCAAACAAATATTTCCAGTCTTGCTAACATTTTACCAGTACCACAAAACCCACAGAGGAACTCTTGTAAAAAGTGTAAGATCAGTATCACAGAAAGGGCACAATGACTTGATTCCTTCACTCTGTTCAACACTTAAGAATTTTTACTGAGATATTTATCACCTGTCTAAACAAAGCAAATGTCTTGTATGAACGTATTTTATGTGACTCCAATGTATGAGTTGTTTGCTCTGACTAAAAGTATTCATTCCAATACTTTCTTGCATTAATCATAGGACTTGAACGAAAATTGCTGTCTCAAAATATTGCTTCTTTGGTGTTTGTGCTCATGTCCAGCATCCTGAGTAGGCATCTTTGTGTGGGCAGAGGACATTGTCCAATGCAGTAACTGTTGCGTTCTGTGGCCTTGGAAGAAAGTTCTGTCCCTTCAAACTCCAGGTGCTATTTTTCATTATGAAAGAGTTAAGTCATCATGAAGTTGTTATGGTGAGAGCTCAGGGATTACTCCTATAATGAAGAATGGGTTCATTGCTGATTGGATCTCCAGACTTTCATAGAGTGATGGTTTGAAAGGACTCATACCAACAGAATTTGTAATTTACCTATTTTTGACCGTTTTATTAAGCCAAAGCCAAGACTCCTTTTCCATTAGCAATACCACACTTGTCTTCAGTCTTTGTATGATCACAAAATCATAGAATGGTCAAGGCTAGAAGAAATGTTCAACCCCCCGTGCTTGAGCAATATCACTTGTTGCCCAAGACCACATTCAGGTGGCATTTTAATATATTATTTCTTGATATGGAGATTCTACAACCTCTCTTTGAAAACCTCTTCCAGTGCTCAGTAAAACATTTCATTATGCTTTTTCTCCTGATTCCCTACACAGGACTATGGAGTACACCCTAGGCTTTCAGCTGGCTCATCATCCGTCCCCAGGCACAGCTCCATGCACACAAGCTGTTCTGTCACAAAGGGCAACTTCTTCTCCTTGTCTTCTAATCCTGCCCTTCCTAAGAACTTGCATCCTTCTGTTGGAGCACTCCAGCCATGACAGCCATTCTACCATGTCTCTGTGATCCCAAAAGGATCATGGCCTGCGATGGCAGGCAGTTCTAGCTCCTCATGGTTATTCCCAATGCTGCGTGCATGTGTGCAGGCACTCCCAAGGGACACACTGGTGTCCTGCCGATTTTCCCATCACAGTGTCCTGTAGGTACTCCTTGCTCCCATGCAATTGCTTGTAAGCAATTAAGGTGACTTTGCTTAACCCTATGTTGCTGATTTTGTGTTCTTCTTCATACCCATTGTCCTGGGTCTTTTGCTTGTAATGGTGTCTGCCATGTCCTCACAGGATTACTGTTAACTCTCTTCTTTCTCCGTCATAATGCACGGAACTTTGTTACATCTAGATTAGTTCTGCAGAATTGCTTGTGCCTCCTGGAAAAACATTAACAAAACCAAGTCAGGCTTATTTTAAAAATGTATGATAGGGACAGAAAATTCTAATCTGACCTCAAATATTTAGGATCACTGGAGTTTCTGTTTCTTTTCATGCTCTACAGAAAAAACTTCACAATGTGTGCACTGGAGCTGAGTAAAGGTAGCTAGGAGGGATTGTCCTTTATCTTTGACAAAAACAAATGTTATAGAAGTCTCTTCCAAAAACCTGAACACACAATAAGCTTTCAGAGAAGAGAAATGGCTCACCATGTTCACATGTTTATTCATATTTCTCAATAAACTCAAAGGTCATACAGTTCTCAAGTGACCAAACAATGGGTATACCACAATCGCTGTTTCATCATATATTCTCCTCTCTCTCCAACCCTGAACATGCTTTCAGCTTTACTTCATGGCCTAAATGAAGACATTAAGTGCATTAGTGTTAGGACTGAATAGTTCTGACACACAAAATGTGACTTTCATAGAAACTGAGGAATGAAGAAAACTGTGACTGTCCACAGAAACCCATCCCACCCACAAAAAGTCAATTGTCCAGGCTCATGATAATAGAATTAAACCAGTGCATTTCATGCAGAATGAAGGAAAACTACACTACAAGAAAGATTAAAATTTCATTCAAGAGAAGCTGAAATCTCAGCATTATAATGCTACAACAACCTGATTTGTTAATTTTTTGATCTGCAATACCTTAGCCTTTGTTTACTCCGGACAAACATGGTGCGGGTGAACGGTGGTCATCTTGCAACCCTGCAAAGGAAAGTGCTTTGTCTATTCAGGGAGCACATACTGTGCTCACACAGTTACTTCATCGCCCTGCCACCATTGCGCTACTGCCAGGCCCTCCTGCCTGCCCTGCCAAGAGGAAACCTTGGGAAAAGAGGCACAGAGACACAGGAGTGCCCAGCTAGGGAAGCTGATGGTGTTTTATTAAGGTCTCCTCTGGGTTTTAAGTCACCAACTGGCTTCATTCTAGCTACTGTGAAAGAGTGTTCCTTGGAACCAGGTGCATCATCTTCACTAGCAGCTAAACACAGGGAGTTATGCCAGGAGCAGGGTAGGAAAAACAGTGTGTCAAGAAACTGTATGAGAGCTTGTGTATATTATATGAGGAAACCAAACTCCCCAAGTGCCTGAAACCCTGCAGAAGTGTGGCAGGCAAATTGGAGGTGCACATGCACAAGTAATATTTAACCTTGAGCACCGTGAGGAAGGGAAGCAAAGCAGCTGTTAAAAAAAGTTGCTGATTCAGAGGCTAGATAGCTGTCGAAAATAGAAGGTAAGTTAAGAAAAGTCATTTGTGTGCCAAAGAACACAGGATTTCCAGAAAAAAATAAGTAAAGTCCTTACAATAAAAATAAGTAAAAAAGATGTTGGAGGAAGGCTATCTGGTTCAAGGCCATCTTGCATCAAGATGTCAATATCCACAACTGAGGAAAATATAGTTAGAAGTGCCCAATTTATACTTAGCAAACAACAATCAAATGGACCAGGAAGCAAAATAAAACCAATAAGGCTCCAAGTGCTGGAAAGCAAAAAGCCTTTTCTAGTCTGGATGATATTAAATAAACACCTGAAATAGCAACAATGCAAACAAGCATAGAGGAATGAAGGTTAAAAATCCAAGGAGTCTGCAAAAGGCAGCACACACTGAAGGGAGCAGCATGCAGGACTGCACAAGGAAGCAACAGAGGCTGAAGTGTCTCCCAGCATTTCTAAAGTGACAGTACAACTGTCATAAGCAAAATTATTTCACAAAGCCCAAACACAAGGACTGAAAATTCCTACCAAGAAACTTAGTAAATGGATTTTGTGCAACACAAAATAATTATTTTGAAAACATTAAAGGAAGAGCTGTGTCAAGAGACTGGAACATCTACTTATAGGCTGAAATTTTAATACATATTTATCAGGCAGTGAGGTATTAGTGTACATTAAGAAAAAAATGAGAAAACAGTATTCTTGTTAAACATGACTCAGAATATATTGCACAGAAATAATTTCCCAGGCATAAATAATTTAGGTGTAAAGATAAAATCTTGGAAATAAATAGCTTACAATTGTTTTAGGAAAGAAAATATTTATTCCGTGCTTGCAAACGTTCCAGGGCTTGTTAGGAGATTGTGTACATGGGGTAGACATATATTCACAGACAGGATGGTCAATGTAGAAATGTTTTAAAATGTGTAAGAAGGAAATTGCTGTAATACAAGATGTAGCTGTACTGCCAAAAATCTACAACACACCTACAAATGTTTCTTTAGTGGTCCAGCAGAAATGTAGAGGAATTTGATAAATAGAACAGCAAAGAAATGTTTATCATATTGCTTAATTCTGTAGTAATTATGGAAAATGAAGGTGTAAAAGTTTGCTTAGATATAACTCCGGGGACTAAAACAACCAAAAAATGGCTAAATTTGTATACTGTTAGCCACAAAGGAATGTAGATTTAGAAATATATCAAAGAATGGGAAGTGTGAAAAAACACCAGAAATACCCAAGAAAAGTTTGCAAAGATACTTTTTGAAGCAGAAACTTGAGATCTGGAATTGAAAAATGGTCTTAATTTGCTTACACATGCTTGAAATTCACTTCCAGCTTGCATTACTTTCTCAATTCACAGAAACAGTTCAATTACTAAATAGCTAATGTAATTTTTTGAAAGGCTGTAAGTAATATCTGATATGTATGTGATGCCATGCTAGATGTGATAATTGCTTATAAATAGTGCCCAATGTGATTACAATAAGTTCAAATGTTTTGCAAAAGGATAAATCTGTATCCATTTTCCACTGAGTGTGGAGTATCCATAGGCAAATAGTCCCATGAAAGGAAAATGTACAGACATTTTAAAACTAGAGAGTTAAGCCCAAACTCTTAATTGACATAGCTGAAAGTATTTGAAATCAGGTAGTTTTCAATGAAAATTTGGGAACCGAACTTCCTGGCAATATAATGGGCAATATTCAAAATGTGAATATTGTGATCTGTTACTCTCACAGGCAAAAAAGAAAACTGAAAATGTTCTAGAAAAAAGCCAACTGAGACAATGGGAAACAAGTTGCAAAGACTAAAGGCCTTCTAAACTTTCAGCAGGTAGGTGCAAAATTATTATTGAACAATATTAGGTGTATAAAAGCAACAGTGAACATTTTAATTATTTCATAAAAAGGGGAAGGGGGGAAAAAATAGAAGTAGGAGGTTTTAAGTTAAAATACAGAATGGGCTGTTAAATTTTGACATCTTTTAGGAGAAGAAATGAGCCTATCACTGTAGAGAGAAAATGCTAAGAGCTGTTTTGGAAATCATGAAATGACATTTGAAAATGCCTTGTGTAATCTTTTTTCTTATGGAACAGAGGGTTGTAAAGATAATTGCTCCTTTCTGAAAGTGGCACGATCAACCCAGATCAGCTGTTGATGTATGGAAGTGCTAGATGTACTATATTTCTGTCAATACTTCATTCTGTCCTAAGCTCCATGTTTACACCCTACAGTCTTTTAACTCTGTTAAAAATATACCCCTCTTGTAAGTCTTTGATTCAGAGCAGTTTTGGTGTGATAGATTAAAAAGTGTTTTATATAGAAAATAAATCAGGAAAACTAGAGTTTGAACTTGGACTATATTAGTCTAACTGGTAGATTAATTGTGGCAGCTTGGTGCATGTGTTATTTCTGGCTTAGTTACTCACGCTCGCCCATTTTTCAGCAGAACAGTGGGAGTGAGGCACTGAACAAACAAGACGAGGAACAAAAAATAAAGATTTTAAACTTGAATTGCAAACTGAACATTTCAGAGGGCTGAGGGTCTGTTAGAAGCTGAATGTAAAGAAAATACGCAGTTATGGCACAGCAGTTTGATTATTTCCATTCACTATTTATCTTACTTTCTCCAGCAAATGAGATTAAAGCTCCAACACCAGATATGGAATTTTGTGGGAAGGTTGCTTTTCAAAAATGATTAACTACAGGCACACAAGAGAACAAGGACTCATGGGCATTCCACGGGAAACCAAAGCCCTGTAAGCCTCATCCATGCAATTGTGGCTCCAGCACTGCAGGGACAGGGGAACTGGCATGGAGTCCATTGTGCAGACTGGTGCAGCCCCCAGTGTTCACCAGGGCTTACAGGGGACAAGTGGTTTGTCTCCAACACCAGCGTGGGGACCTAGTGAGAATAGGTGAGAATAGCCCAAGGGTTCTTTTCAGCTGTAGATTTGGGGAAGCCATGGTTCCCACAGGTGAACAAAATCCTCCTGATGCCAATCAGCTCAATCAAAGGAGTGAGTTTAAGGAAATCTATTGAAAAGTGTTTTTCATAAAGTGCAGCAAACAAATGAAAATAATGCATAAAAAGGAACGCAAAAAAGAAATATAGGAGTACAAAAAGCATGAATAGAAGAACCTTAGCACAGGTATTTTGTCAGGCTGTCAGGAGCCCAGGCCCACAGCTTGCTGTAAGCACCAATGTCACCTTTAGGGCCCCTGGAGCAGCAGTGTCAGCTCTGGGGGTACCACCAGGCCCGGACCCGCCTCACCGGAGCCTCCCCACGGCCACAGGCCCAGGGGCTGGCTGTAAGCCCAGGGCCCTCAGCCTCTGCCTGCCCCGGCGGGTGCTGGCCTCCAGCTCGGCCGTGCCTGCGGAACACCTCGGCTCTGGGCCTCTGCCTGTGTTTGGGCCGATGCCCTGGCATGGCCTGTCCCCATGGCTGTGATAGAGATGAGCCTAGCCCTGTGGGTTGCCCTGGCCCAGGAGCACGAGTCTGGTCCTGTCAGTCAGATCCAGCTGTTGTCTCTAGCAGCAGGACAGGCCTGGGGATCCCCTTGGGCCCAGCCCTGCAGGAGCAGCTGCCATCCTTCTCTCCATCTTGGATGCAGGAGCTTCTCCATGCACTCAGCCTCCATTCCAGGAATGCTGCCCTGAGGAAGGGTTGTGGCTTTAGTCTCTAGCCACTAGTGCAAAGCTGTGACCAACGTGCAAGCAGGCGAGCAGTGCATTTAATGTGACTCTGTTTCAGTGCCAGCCGGGTCACACCTTTGCCTCGCAGTTGTGTTTTGTGGCACTTGAACCCCCCCAGCTCCCTCATGCTCTCAGTCCTGCCTGTGGAAGGTCAAATCACAGAATCACAGAATATTCCAAGTTGGAAGGGACCCACAAGGATCATTGAGTCCAACTCCTGGCCTTGAGCAGGGTCATCCCCAAGATCACACCATATGCTCAAGTGTATTGTCTAAACAATACTCTTGAACTCTGTCAGGCTGATGCTATAACCACTTCTCTGGGGTGCCTATTCCAGTGCCTAACCACTCTCTGGGTGAAAAACCTTTTTCCAATATCTAATTTAAACTTCCTGACCAACATCAGGCCATTCCCTTGGAATTCCCTTGACCTGTCACTGATCACCAGAGAGAAGAGATCAGTGTCTGCCCCTCTTCTTCCCCTTGTGAGGAAGTTGCAGGCTGCAATGAGGTCTCCCCTCAGGCTCCTCTTCTCCAGGCTGAAGGAACAAAGTGACCTCAGCCACTCCTCATACAGTTTCCCCTCAAGGCCGTTCATCATTCTCATGGCCCTCCTTTGGACACTCTCTAATAGCTTAATAACTGTCTTATATTGTGGCAGCCAAAGCTGCACACAGGACAGCAGGTGAGGCTGCACCAGTGCAGAGCAGAGCTCAAGCCTGTGCTGGTAGTGGGGCTGTCTCTTAACTCCCTCCCTTCCCTTAGCTCTCTTTTGGCCCAGCCTGGGTAAAAAGCCTTGACTGGTAAAATTAGTACATATACTATATTTTAAAGATGTAGATTTGGTTTTCCTACTTTTTTAACTGATGGGTTACCGGTGGTTCCCAAGACAATACAGATGGATTGCTTACCTGAAATTCTTCTATTCCTTCTGTTAACAAGAAATTTCTCTTTTCTTTCTCAAAAACTAGTCAATATGCCCTAGATTAATCAGGGAAGCTTAAATCTAACACTTTAGTGTCTGCAAAAATCTCAATTATTAGTCAAGTCTTATACCAGAAGATCTAGCTCAGGTTATTTCTAGAAAACCACAGTAAAATGACTGTCTGATAATAGTGTTTAGTAAAATGAAGGCCTATTTGGAGTGTAACAACTTCTTTTCTGATTCACTCTCCTGAAAATACAGTGCTGAACTCTGCACGATCAGAAAAACACATAATAGTCACCATCCATTAGTCAGTTCTTACCCATCTTTGTCCACCAGTTCAAATGTTTTATTTACAGAACAAAACCTTTTTAAATGATGTTATCTGTTTTCTTTATTACACATAATATGGAATTTTATGGAACAGCTAGACCAGAAGAAACCAAAAACCTGCAGTTTCTGAACATGTATTCTGAACATGTATATTCAGAAGAGCAAGATGCCTGAAATTCCAGGCAGATACCAGAGTTAAGAGTCATGTAGGAGGAAGAAAAACTGGCAGGAGATCTAGATATGAAGATTGCCTAGTTCTGCGAGTAAAGACAGAACTTGCATTCCTGAGTACATGAAGACTTTCAAGTAAATTTCCACAGCTAATACTTTCCCAATAGGGCTTTAGTGTTTTACTACTTTAGGATTTTCCCTGGAGTGAGGAGGGCCTATGTTTAGTGCAGTTTTTCCTCTCATTGTTTCTGTATTTTTCATCTGCCTTCCCAAATCAATATTCAGCCAAATCCCTGCAAAGAGAGTCTGAAATCTTAATCAGACTTCCTGTAGTTTTTTTTCTGGTTGGAAACTTTTTAAGTGTCTTCAAGAGGTAATCTTAAAGAGAGGACAGGAACTAAAATCAGGAATGCTTAGCCTGATTTACCTTTATAGTTATTTTTACAACAATGTAAGCAAAAATAGGATACAGGAAGAAAGAACCAGCAGTTCTTGAAGGCAAGTCTCTAATGCTTTCTTGCAAGTTGTGGGCAAAAGCCCAGGCTATTCTGTTTTATTATGAGATACTAAATTATTGGTGTTGGAAGATAACCTTTAAACAAAATCATAAAAAACCCTTCATTTCTCCATCCCCAATTATGTGTTGCTTATGTATTAGACTACACAGTACTTGCACACCTTTTCCAGTCTTCTGCGAAAGCTGGAGTCTTTTGTGTGGCAGAGAAAAAAATACTACTTTTGTGAAACTTTCTCTCATAGGAAGAGCAAGTCTCTGCACTTCTTTGAAGGGATTCTTGCAGTCCTTAATCCCTAAAATATTCTGGCTTCTAGGGAATTTTTGAGATGATAGCCCAAAATATATTAGTCTGCCTTTTCCTTAAGATTGGCCTTCCCAGAGCCCTTCCATTTCTCCTCAAAAATTGTACATTTTCAGTGTTGTTTAAGCACTGCTTAATGTTTATAAAATCGTATCACTCTTGGCAGGATGTAGTTAAGACTAACAACTTCATCCAAATTTCTTTCCAAGTTATCAAAAATCTGAGTAAATGTAAAAATTTGTAAATGTATAGTGGAATCTGAGAATAGGTTGCACAATGGCTATATTGTATGTCATTTTACTGAGATAGCATCAGAAATCTGGTGGTAAATTTACTCTTACTACAAAACAGAAGAAAGAAATCAAGACACACTCTATGAAAGCCAGTCAGCACAGCTGGTTCTAAGTGCTGCCATTGCACAATGTAAATACAACTTTATTCGACCCATCAGTTTGTTCTCAGCTGTACAGCAAGAGGTTATGGGAAGGGTCCTATGAGAGTCAGACATGCAGATACTCTCCTGCCTCTGAAATAGACATAATGACCATGCTGATGCTAAGAAAATTACAGGGACCTTCTGAGGAGGGATCTCTAGAAAAAACCTGTCTGTCCTCTCATATGGGGAGATGTGGTCAGGAGCCAAGGCCTATACAACTGTTATCAGAGATGGTATGGGGTGCACCACTTTCCTTGTGTATTAGGGTTATCAGAAAGACTTCGTTTGATCAGATTCTGACCAGTCTGTTCTTGCCCATGGAATGGCGGATGGACCTGTTGACTTTTAAAGATCACTTCCAACCCAAACTATTTTATGATTCATTAGGCACAATTCCTTCCTGAACTGGCCTGAATTTAGTGGGTGTGCAGTGATCCCTTATCAGTGGGACAACCTATTCTGAGTGCTGAGGGAAAACTTCCTGCTCTAAGTGACAGCCATATCTTTGAATTCACTCCCAACCCCACTGTCCTATTTTCACAGCTAACACTTCTACTAGCAGGGAAATGTCAGCAGTAGCTCTTCGTGAGGCCTTAGCTCTTAATTTGGAGCAATTGTTTGGGTGAAAACTTTACTGTGGAACAGAGAAAAAGAGAGCTATTTTTTAGTGTTGCTTAACTTAATACACCTTGTTGTTCATGTCAGACTTCAGTTAAATGATCCATGTTGCTCTAGGATTTTGTCAAAGCAATCATAAATACACAGGTAATGGAAGCTGTCATTCATTCTGTATTGCAAATGATAAACAAAGATATTATTGACCTTAGATGTCTTCAAACACCCTTATGTTGTATTAAAAGGACTAGAGAATAGAAATGTGTGTGTTCAGAACAGTGTCCAAAGGCCTATGTCTCCTTACCATAGCTACATCTTTGGGAAACATTCTCGGTGAACGAACACCGTCACTGTGCAAGCTGTAATAGTACTCTTCTACAGGACCTTCTACCTTCTTATACCTCAGTTTTCCAAGTCTTGGCAAGTCTGTGGGTGATGTGGTTTGGTACTGGTGATTGTCCCACTTTGAGTGGGGGGTTGGACCAGGTGACTTTCAGGGGACCCTTCTGACATTTTTTTAATTAAGTGGTCTTTGACTTATTACCTATCAGCACAATGGCACCATTTGAGCAGAGAATGTGGTATTCCAAATAAAGCATACAGACTATCAGGAAACTTTGGTCTCTGTTTAGGGGAAAAAGGTGTGGATGGAATTGAGGCAAGGAGGAGACTAGTTTTTAAAAGAATGAACCAATTTGTGGGTAGATAAAGAATTGTGGTCTGAAGGCTAGGTTCCAAGGACTGCTCACCTACACTATATCAGTACTCAATAAGTAAAATGAAGGAACAAAAGATTGCACTAACTTCTGACAGCCCCATTCTTGATTAGTACATTTCTGTTACAGCTAGAGGAGCACTGTCAGAAGCTTTCTAGAATTATTATCTGACTGGTGCCAGCACTATTTTAATTATTGCAGTTGAGTCACAGATGACTGAATTTTAAGAATTGAACTGCATCCATACCTTTCTAAAACAACCCTTCCTTTGATCTGGTGGCTAGGAAATTTCAGAGTGGTCTGATCTCTTAGAACAAGAGAAACCATATTATTTCATTATATAACCTCACTGCAACGGGCTCAGACGTAAGCCTTCTGTGGAGTCTGAAGGCAATGACAGAGTATCTGTCCTTTTTATTCTTGGCATTCATAACCTGCACAACCCAATTTTTCTGCCTAGTTGACAAATGCATTTTCTTCACCTGTTGCATAATACATACCTAAAGGTATATCCACATCTGTAGAGATATGTGACAAGATAATCATCTTACCATGCAAACAGGTGATCTTTGACAAAATCATGACCCTGACTTAACTGAGAAATTCTCATAAAGCTGGCAAAACCGAAACCTTTCTTTTTCTGGGACACTAATGTGTATGCTTTGGGCTTTTGGAAGCACTCTTCTAGCAGTGTTTCCATCAAGGAAGAAAGTAATTGTTCTTGTCTGTCCGTGGCCACTGATGTGCTCATTGTGTGGTACTCACCGTCAAGCATGAAAAGGCAGCACATGTGTGTGGGGTTGTGTACAGACTTTCCACAACAGAACAGGATTTTGATTCCTGCTTTGGGTTACCAGGGCAGAACAAATCTTTGTGAGAGAAGATAATGATGGTGCTCCAGAGGCAGCTCTGCAGCTGCTGTACTGTGTGGCTGCATGGGCTAGGGCTGAGAACAGTGTGAAAACCCCTCTTTCTCCCTCATGGAAGTGAAAACCAGAGCTGACCCTCTCATGCAGAGGGCTGGCTCTCATTAACTCTGATCCTTCATGAGGTGAAGTATTGAGAGCCAATAAAACCACATCATGAGAGTAACAGAGAGGTAGGGAAGGGAGACATGCAGATCAGCCACAAAAGCCCCAGCTGACAGAGAAACTGCAACCTACTTAGTTTCTTGCTGGAGGTTAACATTATCACTAAACATTTATTTCTAATATCCAACTGAAGTTTCTCACTGTAATACACACACATTATTTCTCATTCCATCCAAAGATAAGAGATTATTTCCTTTTCTTTGCAAAGGTATCTTTTACTTGAAGACTGTTATGTTTCATATCAGTCTTCTCTTCTTTAAGCCTAACAACTTCAGCTTTTACATTTCTTCTTCAAGATTAAAGGAAGGAAGTAATTAACAGGAAAATAAAATGGGACATGAATTTTTCCAAAGGTAGATAATGCTGTACTGATCTGATACCTTTGAAAAAGAAATTATCTAGTTAAGAGGGATGCTTTTCATTTAATTTTTTTCACCTCCAGAAGAACCAGTAATACAGTTTGGAAATCTTGCAGCTGAGAGAGCACTTCTGATGAACACAGCAAAGACATACAGGGTCTTCAGAACAAAGACAAGCAATTGATGTGTGCTGTGATCGAAATGAAGGATTGAAAGGAGATGTAGACAGTGGATGTAATGTCAACGTTCTGAATATAGTGATTGCAGCAAGGTAAGGCTGCAGTTATTAAAGTCTGAGAAGAGCACTGTGAATAACTGGTGTGTGAAGGGCAACAGTCTAAAGATGAGTTTTATTTTTCTGAGCCATATTAACTGAGGGACCATGGAGGTTTCTATTCATATTCTGCTTTCCTTTTTATGCACCTTATTGAATATTGCTTTTTTATGTCTAGCAAGTGTATGTTACTTTCCTTCCTTTCTCCCATCAGGAGAGAATATATTTCTCTTCCAAATTCAGATCACAGCATCTACAGTTTTGTTTTGGGGTTGTGTGTGTGTGTTTTGCTACTTTGACTGGTTCAGGTTCTTTTCAAGACTTTTGAAGGAGTTTGATCATAAAATAATGAGAGCAAACCTTATTTTGCATTGGTTATTTAAATAATCAAATTTGAATAGTTTTGAATTATGGAAAACTGAGCCATCCAATGATTCAGAGAGCTTATGCAGAGAATGCAGCCCAGTCGCTGTTCCTGCCATCTGCTTCCAGAGGTCTTGCTGGTCTTTTATTAGGAAACCCTGTCACTTCAACTGTTTGCCTTGACACTCAAACATATCAGTTACATATATGGGTATTATTGTAATTTTATTTTTACATGTAATATCTTATCCCTAGATCAGGTTCTGAAGATCACCCTGTTTGACTGTGACTAAGATTTTTCCCTGCCATATCTTTGTTTGAGACACACCTGCACTTAGAAATTTATCTCCAGGAGATTTAAATATGTATTGCCCATTTTCATCAGTTTACTTGGGACAAATAATACAGTGGTTTGCATGTAACTGATATTATTATGTTTCTGAACAACCATGTAAGTATGTTAATGTTTATCCATGTATGGAGGTAAAGGATATGCAGCTATTCCTACTTTAATCTTGTACAACTTCTTAGTGTTTTAAGAATTTCTTTCTTATAATCTTTCCCAAATTTTGTTGTTCAGATTGAAAATGTTTGATTTTCACTTGTTACTTTTTTTGCAATTAAAACTAAGTTTATTTGATATTTTCAAAACAAGATCAAGTGTACTACATTGCAGGTCACTGTTTTAGAAGATAAAGGATAAAAGAGTGTAATGACTAATGCCTGCTACAAGCCATCATATGAAAAGAGAGCATGAATCCAGCCCTCTAGGCTCCAGGGTGTTATATTCTGGGAAAATACTGCATTTCTAATACCTAATGAAATTGCAACTTTTCTCTGTGATACTGATCTTTGCTCTTTCCTGGCACCAGCTCCAGTACTTCTGTTTGTACTTTATGGATGATATTGAAGATTGGGGAGGGTCATAAGAATAACTGAAATAACTGAAATGTGTTTATGTAAATTTAAAAGTTACCGGCTGTTCTTGGTTTTCTTTTATTCCTGTCTGTGTTCTACTTTGCAGAGCAATACTTGATGGTAGAAGTTGGTTCAATCTGGCTGGAGAAATGTTTAACTAGATTTCGGGGCTGGTGACTGAGTTTTCACAAATTGAAGCTGGGAAAAAGGTGACAGTTTTTATTAGGAAAGATTCATGTGATGGTGAGTTAGGATAGAAGAACAGAGGATTGATTCCTTGTCATTAAAAACATTTTAGTCAGGGTTGGGTGCTTTATGGAGAAGTGTGTTTTAGCCCAAACATATGTATCTAGTTTCAAGTGGTAACTACATTAGATATGAGTTCTGCAAGAGACTAGCCTAGAAAACCAGAGTCCCTTGCCCCATTAGATCTTGGAATGTTTTCCCCAAACTAAAGCTTTCAGTAATTCTGCTAAGAAGCTCTCATGAATTTGTGATGTGAACCAGGTAGGTACAAATATTGTTCTGGACACAGATCTTCCTGATACTACATCTGTATTGGGGTGCTTTATATCTCTCTAAAAAGTCTCTTAAGTCAGTGACAAGTTGGATTTTCCAAATTTGTCAAGTCCTTTTGGATGGCTGGGGCTCCAGGCATCCCCTTGACAAGGAATATTTCATAGTATTGTCAGTGAGCTGTGAGAGAGTTAAGGACAGATATTTAAAAAATATTTCAAAATGCATTCTATTCAAGGATTTAACTCCTTTTTCTATCTTCTTCAATCCTGTTATCAATGTCACTCTCAGGGTGAGTCCAATGCATACACTTTCATGTCGCTGAATACTTTACATATGCACTTTTGTCCATCCTTAGGTCACCAAACAGCTCTTGGCACCCAGACAGGCTAGAAGTGAAATGGTTGCATACCACTCCAGAATAGGTAGAAATCAATGTATTTGACATCAGTGACTGAAATGTCTCAGACAGACTTCTGTGAGCTTTGAGTCAGACATTTTTTAAAGTAGAAATTGAAAGGTTGCATAGTGCAGGGATAGGACATGGATGAAGGAAATTGTTTAAAATCAGGAAGTTTTGAAAATAAAGGTAAAGGTCACTCAGCCTAAATATTTTCTTCCCTTTCTCAGAAGTCGAATATTGGTAAGAAAAAAATTCAAACTTGCTTGCTGAAGAAAGACCACAATGTGCTGTGCTGTATGTGCAGTATTCAAGGATACACCTTCTTTTTTATCTGAGCTAAGGCATTAAGTAAACCGAAAGCAGTAAACTCAGCCAGAGTTGCACAAAGCTGTATCCAGCAGGAAGCTCCGGAGACAGAAACTGTTGTAGAGGTACTGATTTTCTTTTATCTATTTCTTTTAGAAGAGTAGGAGGATTCTTTTTTCTTTTTTTTAATCTTCTAGGTGTTTTGTTAGAAACAAAAGTTTGAATTTACTAACAAATTGAATTTTGTTGTGTTCTGTTTGTGTTTTAAAAGATAATGAGTTCTGATTTTAGATTTAGTGATGTCAAAGGCAATTGGCTTTTCAACTGATCTCTTCACAGACATAGATACAGAAATAATTCAGCAGTTAACAGTTTCATGTGGTTTGTTATTTTTTTGTTACATTGCCTTAATTGTAGGGGGAAAAAAGGGTGCAGAATTTAAGCAAGATACCGAGGATTAATTCTTATTATCTAGGAAATATTATGTATAACTATCCATGTAAAGGAGATACACAAATCACATAAAAAGCTAAATTTTTTTAGATAATAGATTTGAAGTAGTAATTTAAAGAAGAAATGTTGATATTGTTTGTAGACTGATTTGAACTTCATGGTTTATTATAAAATACATTTTCTGTATTTTTGTTCTGCCTGCTTTGATTGAAAACCAGAACACAATCTTATTTAACTTTTTCAGTTTCTTCATTGTTATCTAAAACTCTTGGCCTCAAAACCTTAGAAAAGCCTCTTTTAATGCAAGAGATTTTTTGCCCTTTCCAATTTCTAAATTTTTTTTATCTATCCCTGTGATGTATGAACTTATTTTTTACTAGTGCAAGGACTCTTATTCATGAAAATCTACAGAAAATACAAAAGTGCTCAAGAGTTTCTTTTACTATCATTTTATTTTTGAGAATTTCCTAGAATACTCTTTCCTTTTGGACTCTTACATGCCAAAATCTGAAGCTGCTTGGGAAATCTTTCCACAATAAAAATCCTAAACTTCTGAGCACTTTTACCTGTAGGACGAGTTCTACTACATTGTTTTGGGAGCAGTTAATTGCTTTTTCTTTCAGCTCTTGTAGCATTTGCATGGAAGTTGCCAATTGGCAACACTAATTAATTAATAGCTTCTTTTTCTTCTATTTCACACTTTGCTTAAATATTTTTTAAAATTTTGGCCTTTTGAAAGATACAAATGGTTCCAATTTGAAGCGAAGAAAACTGAAATTAAGGATTTCCTTGTGGGTTTTTTCCGCTTTGGGCTTCACATATACTAGGAGTGCTTCACTAGTTAGACACTAGTGAACAGTATTGGCAGATTCTCTGAGTAAGTAGGTAAATGTGTAACAGACATGCTTTGTACATTTAGTCATGCCTGCATGGACCAAGCAAGAGGTAGCTCTGAAAGTGCTACTGAATTGTGACTGCACAAAGGGCTTCTGCCATCTTCCTCATTCCTGTAGATATTCCTCATTCTGCCCTGAAATGGTGAATGAGCCGTGGCTTACAGCTGGACATAGGCCTGGTTAGCCACATTTGTAGAACCCGTACTATGGTTACACAACATGATAATAGTTTAATAGTTTAAGAAACAAGTCCTGTTTCTTAAACTATTTAAAGGGTCATTAAAAGCCATGTTTTATCTGTAATACTATATTCAAGCTGAAGTAGGATCTGAGGGGGAAGGAAAGGCAGTGGAGAGTCAATAATTTAAAAAGTGATGATCTTTCCAGACAGTTTCATCGCAAGGCTTCATGCAGAACTGCTTTTCCAAGGCTGCATTAGTTATCTGAAATCCAGACTAGTTATCTGAAATCAGTCTGGGGTTTTATAATTTAGCATGAAAACTTTGATAAATGTAGGTTTTGTAGAGAGGTAAGATGGGGCATCAAAATTATCCAACAGGATGAAACACAGACTTAAAGAGAAGGCGACTGGAAAAGATCTCAAGACTTCATCTTGTGCATTCTGAAGCTCATCAGTACCTCAGAATGAGAGAATCAACAGTACCTCAGAAATGACAAAGGATCTAATTGCCTTTATTGTTAATAAGATTTTCTTAATATTTAACATAACCTTCAGTGTCCTAGTTTGAACCCATTACTTTATCCACTACAGATTAAAAAAAAAAATATATAATCCCTCTTTACCTCCCTAGAGGCAACTTATGTAGATTATAATTTTCATGTGTTTAGTTGTCCTTCTGTTCTTTAAACTGCATAACCCACATTGTTTCAATCTATCTCTCTTGTGGCTTTTATTTTTTTCCCAAGACAACTGACCATTTTCTCTGCTTTTCTCTGGACTCTTTCCAGTTGGTCTGCCTTCTCTTGGAACAGCTCTGCTTGAACAGGACACAGTGCTACTGGTTGCTGTGCTAGACAGAAATATAATAGGAGGTATTCCTTAATGTGTCAACCAAATATACAATCAGGCAGTTTCTCTTCCTAATATGCAATTTGCATTCTTGATATGATGAAATGCTACTTATTTGTTAATAACTTGTGAGTGACTGGTACCCCTCTTATCCCTCTTCTTAAGAGGGACTGGTATCTAGATGCCTTATCCCCAACATACTATGGGACATGCTGCTTCTCTATTTGTAAGACTTTTTGCCATGTTACAGAAATAAACAGCCAACATACCAAAAAATACAAAACACTGTAGCTCAATTATCTCCAGCCTTTTATAGATAATCTATATTTTCATTTTTCTAGTATTTTTCCAGACTTGATCTCATCTTCATTTCTTGACCTTATAATGATAAGCATTGTGTTCACCACTTCACACATTTCTCACACAACTTCTGAGAGTTTTCAGACCAAGCTAACAGATCTGACCTTGCTTCTCTCCATTGCCAAAGTATCTTAACATGCACTTCCTCAGGCTCAGGTGCCAGTATGTATAGCGCTCATTTCACCTCTTTAGCAGCCTGTGAAGGAGCCATCTGTATCTGTGCAGAAGTGTAGGTATCAGTCCAGGGACACTTATGGCATTGACAACAACAAGAGAGCTCTCCTGGAGACATGCTGTAGTGGTATCCTTGAGGATGATGTGAACTGCAGTATATTCAAATTATTTCTGGTCTTGTTCTTTTCCTATTTTAGATAGATTCTTTCTTACTGAGTTTACTTATTGGTCATGTAATTACAGGTTGCTCTTTTATGAAGAATGATGGAAAATGTACATCAGCCTTCTGCAAGTGAACTATCACTGTGGTTTTCTTTTCCTTACAGATTTGTTTCTTGCTATCTCTTAATGTCCATTGCTTTTTGCAGTTCAATTTGTGCTTTATCCCTTACGACTTTGTTTCAGCATCTAGTGCTATTCTTTCATACTTGTCCTTAGGAGTTTGACCTGGTTTCCACTTTCTGTATATTTGCTTCTTGCGTTTCAGGTCACTGAGGACTGTGCTGCTTAGCCAAGTAGCCAAGTTGATCTCTGACTATACTTCCTATCCTCCCACTGTGTAGACTTGTTCGTGTTTGTACCCTGAACATAATTTCTTTAAGGAAGTGCCAACTCTACTGAATTCCTTCTGCTTTAGCCATGTTTCCCATGAAAACTTACATTACAGTTCCCAGAGTTTATTGGGGTCTTCTTGTATAGAGTTTATCGGGTTTGAATTGACCTTGCCTCTTGTTCTCCATCTAAAAATAATGCATATTATCACAACACAATTACTCTCAACCAAATTCCTCTGCCCTCATATTGCCGACCATCCCCTTTCTTGGTTGCTTAGCAGGCAGCCTTGGCAGGCTGCTCTTGAAGCACTTGGCAGGCTCCAGCAGCTGCTGTAGACCCGGCACGGGGAGTGGTTAAATGCTGCTCCTACCTAGACACAGACACAGTGGTTTGTAATGTGCAACTGGAGATGCTCACCTAAACATTCTCAGGGAAACACTGGCAACTTTTAGCTGGGCATTTAATCAAAACAGACACAAACACTACGTGTACGGAGTGTTTCAAATGTTTTCCTATGAAAGCACCTGTGTGGATACAGAAGCACTTTGCCCTGCCTTAAAGATCAGGTAAGGAAAACACAAAATCTTTCCCCTATTTCCTTTACATCCCTAGGCATAAAATTAAAATGACATGTCTCTCTGGACTGATCTTTCTTTGTCTGAATCTCTGTTGTTTGTTTGGCATCACTCTGAGGCATGGGAAATCTCCACTGAGGCTGTCTGATTGGTGAGTAAAATCGGATTGTTAGTGGCTTTTTGTGTCACCATGTTTTTGTAAGTGTAGGCAAATCTCTGCAAAGAGAGATTTCTTTTTCAGAGTTGGTTGGGCTTTTTGGTTTATATATTTAGAAATTGGCATCAAATATTTTAAGGCATAAACTGAGACATTGTTTAGCTTTTAAAATCACACTGTGATGAAATGAGTCTACAGAGGATTTTTTGGTAGCCTATTATTCATTGCTGTGGCTTTCCTCATTGAAGAAATTGATGTTACAGGGCTTTTGGTGCCTGAAATGAAATGACAATGGCTTTCATTCACTTTATGACTTTATTAAGGGTGGTATGCATCTTGACTCTTCTAATTTCAATACAGTTTGCATCTACATAGGATTTTGTCAAATTTCAAGCATTTCAGAAGAAGTTTTTCAGGCTAGATATCTGCCTTAGGATATTTTTTAAAACCCTTTGAGCAAAAATAGTTTATTGATTTTTATAGAGGGAATCTGTGCTCTTTTTTCTTCTCTTAAATGATTCCAGCGACCTTTCCTCTAAGAAGTTCAGGTACATTGCAGATTTTGAAATAAGCATTTGAAAAATGAGGTTAAGAGGTTCCTCTTGTACATTCTCAGTGGAAGCTCTTCATTTTAAAGAACAAGGCAAGCATGTGCAAGACTTCTAGGAAGAAATTGTTGGGGATTGCTGGCAAAATAGATTCAAGGAAAAAAATCAGCAGGAAAATGTGCCTTGATGATTAGTGTGAAAATTATGTGGGAGGGAAAGAAAAGGAAAATCTGTCAGTTTGGTTTGAGAGATATTAAAATAACTATAGAAGCTGAAGTGTAGAGCCTGGAACTAGCTGAGAACAGAACAGAGAGTGAGGAGCAGTGAATCTGTGTGGGAATCTTGGAAGCAGAAGGAGAGACAGTTCTGATGAGCTGGTCTTGGAAGTGTGGTTGTTGGAGGGGGGGCTGTGAGGCTGACTGAGGAGACAAAGGGAGGAGTCTGGCAGGGGGAGGCAGCAAAGAGCTGGCTTGTGCATGAGGAAGGCTGAACAGGAGAATCAGGGTGAGATCTAGTGCGTATTTGGGAATCTGGAAAACAGGATTTGCTGGGCGAGCTGCCTGGGGACACTATGAGGAAGGCTTTTAGAGGTGAGAATTTACTGGAGATTGGGTTAAAGTTTTGCCTGAGGAGTAGAAGCAGGGACTGGGAAAGACGGGGTCACACCTGGGATAGGAGCTAAGGGAAAAGATCTGGTGTAAATGCAAATATGTGTTGAGCAGGAGTGTTGGAGTGCTGCTGGACAGTGGAGTACTATCGAGGTCCCAGGCTCCTGGGGTCAATCCTTGGCTAGCTCCAGACCCTGGTGCATTACCCCAAGAGTGGACTGAAGGTAAAAGACAGGCACCCCATGGTCCCACAGCTTTATTGCAGAACTCACTCCAGAGGGAAAGCGAGGAACCCACCTGCCAGGGGAGGTTGTAAGCCCGGGCAAAAGGGCAGGGAGGGAGAGAGGAACTACAACCAGTTGGAAATGATCCAGGAAGGGGAGGGGGTGTGGGGAGGAATTGAATAGGGGATACCAAAACCCAGAAGGGGGTACAGAATATATCATGTGCAAAATATAACAAAACTACTTTTGTGTGCAAATACAACAAATCACCAAGTGCGATATAATGCCAAAAATGAACTAACTATTTAGTGCACTGCAACACCTCACCCTTTTTATATTAAAATAAAGTTAAAAGAAAGATGTTGGGCCTATTCTGATACAGAATAGGAATTTGTCCACCACTTGTGGTTTGCAGGCAAGTCAGGCTGCTTTCGGTCTGCAAACTCTGCCTGGTTGACTTCTGAGGTAGTCGGGATTAAACTGCTGAGGGCTTTTAAAATTAAACAACGTAGAACTCTGAAAGCTAAACAGTTAAAAGCGAAACAACAAAAAACAACAGAATTGTTTTAACTATTGAAGTCCACCACCCCGAGAGTTCCCAGCCTTTGAACATTTCGCTGAACCAGCCCTCGGATGCTTGCTTTACTTGTCCAACTAAGCTGTTTAGTTCTTTAAGGGTGGTGTGGACGTTGGGTGCTTTTGATGTTAAATTCAGGCACCAGAGTCCTTCAAATTCCTAGCACTCGTGTCCATGCAGTAGCAGGAGGAAGTCTATGGCTGCATGATTTTGGAGCATGACCTGCCTGGTAATCTCCTCGTCTTCTAGGAGGGAGCTGATGGCAATGGATGTCAAGTTTGCCTGTTTGACTACCCAGCACTCTAGGTGGCCCAATTCACCTAGAGCTTTGGCTGCTGTGACCCATGGAAGGAAGAGGGATGCAGCAATTCTTTTTGACTTGGCCCAGTGAAAAATTTCTGAAGCACAGTTTGGGTCCAAATTTTCAACGCTCTCTTATGAATTTTGTTGGCCAACTTGTTTTTTTGAGTGCATTCACCAATTAAGGTATGGTTGGGTGCCAACAGGGACAATCGCCCGATGGTACATGGCCCTCCTAAAAGCTGGGATGGGATTCCTGCCCATACCCGATCTCCACAAATTAGGAACAGACCCTTAGGGAGGCTTTTGGGATGTGAATGGTATGGGCTGTCTGCTGTAACATGGCTCAGAATATTACACCACCTTTTGGCAGTGAACTCGACTTGATATTGTAGTATGTTGTGAAAGGCTTTAGTGCTAGACAATGGAGTGAAGATAAAGTGGATGCAGTATGGTGCTGGAGGGGAACTTAACAGCTCTAATTCTTGGGGTTCTTGAGCTGCTCTGGGCAACTTTGGTAGCCACTCTTCTATGGGATTCTTAATCATTACAGCCCACCGACAGCAGATTTCATTTAGTTGTGTGTTGTGTGATTTGGGACTTGGGTTAGGTATATGTGTGTCAAAACTGGCTGAATACTCTCCTGCTTGCAGGGGAATCCCTACCAGGCAGGTAGACATAGGGTCTCCTGCTGCTGCAGTCGACAGGCATATATTTTCTTGTTGGAGTGTCTGTGCCAGGGTCACCCAGATGTTTTGGCGTGCTTGAGGGATGATCCACATAGCTGTCAGACTGCTGAGCACGGACAGGATGACAATTTGGACAGGGCTCATTGCAAGGTTGAGTGGGAGATAGGTATTTCCTAAAAGGAAAAACAAACATGTTTAAAGTATATGAAAAGGTCTGAGATCTGCCGGAATTAACCCAATTGTAAGAAGGTTCTGTCTTCTTTTTCTGGCGGTGTTTTGTCTTTGAAGCAACAGCTGCTTGCTTCTCATTGTCTTCTGCTGATGCTGGATTTCTGGGGACGAAAGGTTTTGCCCACTTTTGGGGTATCCAACGTGGGTCTGGAGGGTGGATACACAGGCATAGCCATGCCCTCAGGTCATGAGCTCATAGGGACCCTTGATTTCCCAGGTTTCTGGGTCCCGAATTAAACTGGTGGATGCTGTGACAACTTAAACCGATTACCGCTGTTAAAGTGACGTACCACCAGAGAACTCCTATTTTTAAATGAACAATTTAGAAAGTCGATTGTGAATGTGGCTTTGCAGAGTTTTCATTGTGGTGACATCCACACTGTGGAACTGTTTTGCCTAGCCAGGACCTGTTTGAGCGTCTGGTGGGTATGATGAACAGATTGACCTATGGGGGAGTGGGGGATGCCTGTTGTATGCTCCACTCCCCACTGCTGGACAAACTCTAGGAATTCCTTTCCTTTGTACGCTCAGCCATTGTCAGTCTTGATTTTCCTAGGGATCCCCAATACTGAAAAAGCCTGCACAAGATGCCATTTGGCTTGTGTGGCTGCTTCTCCTGTGTAAGCAGAGGCATAAAGTGCTTTTGAATAGGAGTCAACACTTACATGTACGTATTTTAGGGGACCAAAATCGGGAATGTGTGTGATGTCTGTCTACCACTCTTCACAGCTCTCAATGCCTCGGGGGTTAACCCTCATACCTAGTGATGTCATGGCTTGGAGCTGGCAGTCAGGGCAGGTGGCTACAATGGCTCGAGCCTGACCCTGTGTTAGCTGGAACTGACACATTAGGCCTGGTGCATTTGGATGGTATTGCTGGTGACTTAGCTTTGCCTGTTGGAAAACATCTGGAAGGTGTGCCATTTCTGCTGGGGCTGCAAGGGAATCTGCCTTGCGATTATCCTCTGCAATCTCACCTGGCAAATCAGTATGCAATCTTACGTGCATCACATAAAATGGGTGCTCTCGATGCGAAACTAAATAAATTAGTTTTGAGAGCAGCCTGAAGAGACGCTTTTTGTTTGAAAAGAGATGCTAATTGTTCTCCTTGAGCACCTTAAGCTTTTCCATACTGAGTAGCCACTGATTTCCCCAGACTGGGGTGTCATCCAGCCACATTAACTTCTGGGTAGGGCGCTCCACAGTGGCCGCTTCTAAAAATCCTGGGGGCTTTCAGGGATAACTAATTTGACCCTCGCACTGGGACATGGTGTCTCTCCCCCACAAGGCAGTCTTGTAGTCGGTGACAAACGGATGACACCGGCCAATTTTCCATCCAGTCCCTCCACTTGCACAATGCTTTTTGAGATTTTCGCCAATTTAAGCCCTCCTATACCTTGAAGTCTGCTAGCCACAGGTTGCCAGTCCCAATGTGAAGGCCACATCTTTTCTGGTATAATCCTAACATCCAATCTTGTGTCTAGAAGGCCTTCCATGTGGAGATGGTCCGTCCCACGGCTTAGGTTGCATCCCATAATGGGTTTATCCTCACCAATCACTTCTGGCCAGTAGATGTCAGATGCTTTATTATCTACTGCAACCCCCACTGGAGTGGGAATGGCCTGGGTGATGATTCACTCCTTGCCCAGGTAGAAGGGTGGCTGAGGGCAACCCACCAAGAAAATGAGTTTGGGCATGATTCCCTCAGTGGTCATGGGAACAATCTCAATCTCCATGGGTTTGTGTGCTGTGTGCCCAATAACAAAATACCCACTGTCTAGTCCTGTGTGATCTACCATCAAGTCTCATGACTTCTCTGGCAAGTCCACTTCAATGACTGTCCAGTGGTTAGACCTGAAAACAAAAGCCTCTGTAGTTAAAAGCTTGAAACTCCCATGAGGCTGCCAAGGTCTGTTGGATAAACATTCCTCCTTTTTATCTTTTTGCTGCCCTGCACCCAGCTCCCTTTCCTCCCTCTTTTTTTGTTAAGAGAGAGTCTTTTCTTACAGTGGAACCTGCTGCATTTGTGTCTTGGCATGACACGGGCTCGCGCTCAAGTCTTGGTTTTTTTGATTGTTGGTTGTCCCATCTTTCTGATTCTTCTGCTGCTGCTGGTTTTGAGGACAGTTTCTGGCAAAGTGTCCAGGCTTTTTACACTGGAAGCAGGTGATCTGTTGAAGCTGTTGTGGTGAAGCTGTCTGTTTTCTCTCCACTTCTGGTGTTAGAGCTGCTACAATTTTTGGGTTGGTTGATCCAGGCTTTCTCTCTGGTGTGCTGAACAGCTCGGCTTTCTTGGTACATGCTTCTATCATTTGTGCCAGTGTAGGTGGAGGGTTGAGAGGCAGTCCTAGGATCACTCTGTGGCAGGCTTCGTTGCCATTCCTCTCAGCCAGCTCCTTCATTAATTCTGCTTGTGCCTCTGGGTCTTGTACTTGTCTTTCTATCTGTATTCAAAGGTGGTCCAGAACCTGTAAGGAATTTTCTGAGCCATACTGTTTAATATCAATATAGCTACCTTGTGTCTCAATTGTTGGTAATTAGTTAAAAACCTTTTCTGCAACATTACAGATTTTATCTAGAATGATACTGGATAACACTCGAGTTTGCTCTTCAGGGTAGCCCACTGTCCCTCACCACACAGATGTTCATAGGTGATATCACTCCCTTCCATATCTTGTGCACCCTGGGTACTTTGTTTAAGTTCTTCTAGAAGTTTTCTCAAATATCTTTTTCAAGTACTTTCCCAAAGATCAAATTCTGAGGGTGTAAGGAGGTACCGGAAAATGTCTTTGAGATATGTTGGCACTAATTCAACAGATGTTAGGGTAGCTTTCATCATACCTTTAGAGATTTCACTGTCTTGGCCAAATTCTTTTTTATTATTGTAAGAGAAGTGCTGGTAATTTCTGTTTGCATTATTTTTCCCAAGTTATGTAACAGGCACGGCTAAATGTATTGTTTGTCTGTCTTGGTTTCAATTTATAGGGCTTTCCCACCCAGTCCCCTTTCCTTGGGAACTGGCATGGGGCCCACCTTTCCCCCCGCCCCCTGCCCCCACCCCATTCCCCCTGAGGGAATTGCCGGGAGGATCACCTTCTCCCGGGGCCCCACCCCTGTGCGAACCACTGGGACTACCACCCCCACCCGGCCCCTGCCCCACCCCATGGGAACCACCAGCACCAGCTCCCCTGGGCACCAGCTCCCCCAAGCCCTGCCCCCCGGGCCCAGCCCCCCTTTCACCCTCCCCGGGTGTGGGAACCAGGAACAGGAAGGGGGTGGACTTGTCCAGAGAGGTGGAGCAACCTGGGGCCTACGATTGCAACATCTGGGGGCGGGGTTGCAGGATGATGTCATGCAGGGAGGGAAAATGGGGAAGGGAGGGGTGGTGTCTGAGGAGAGGAAGGGGTTGTGGGACTGGAAGGGGTTGGGGAAAGGGACAGGTGGGAGAAAGAGGATGTGGGAAGAAGAAGGGTAAGATGGAGGGTCAGCCATATGGCTGCCGCCATTTTGGATCCCAGCCACGTGACTGCCGCCATCTTGGATCCTTGCCATGTGACCAGCGCCATTTTGGGGGTGGGGATTTCACTTTCAGAGCCAGCAAAACATGAAGCTTTAGGTACAGCAGCCGAGAAAGAGGCATACAGGGAGAGTTCTCTGTCAGCCTGTGCACAGCTGCCAGAGCCAGGGTGCTGGAAGGGAAGCAGAGGACTGGGGGACAGTGGCTCTCATGCCAGGCTGCCTGTGTTCTCGGGCTGCCCTGCGCGTCTCTCAGCTCAGGGGCAGAGGGAATGGATGAAGGGGTAGGGAAAATGGTGAGAGGGGTGATGTGCAGTGGCTGTTCTTTCATCTCTTTCTTAATTAAGTCTTTACAAATTAAGAGGAACACTGGGGTAAACTTGGGTGCTGTTTTGTCTCCCTGTTCTACTCTAGAAGTTAACAGGCCTCCAATTTTATCCCAGGAAGACAGAATTTACATTCTGCTGGGTAAACTGAGGCAGATGTAAAGACAACCATCGAGTAAACTGCTTTAATTTCCCCTTAGAGATTTTAATGTTCCCACTGTTTAAGGTATCTCGGGTTTGGGAATAAATGCCTCTTTCCCATGTAGAGAGCTTAGAATCCATTTTTGATGTTAAAATCTAATCTGCACAGTTTCAATCTACCTCTGTTTGCAGCAAATACAAATTAAAACCAAAAGCACTACAACCAGACTTAGGAAAGGGTTCACAGTTTCTCCTCCCCTCAACTCTGAGGTAAGAGAAAGAAACTCATGTGTGAGGAAGCTCGCGGCTTTTACAGACACTGCTACAGCATGTGGCTGTTGGAGCTGGAGAAAATGCAATAACCATGGGGCCATGCTGCCTGCACCGGTAAAAAACCACCTGCCCACATTTGCCCGTGGCCCCTCCAGCACGCCTGGGACCTGCCTCTAGCCCCCACGCCTAGCCCCCCATCTACACAGGGCCACCCCTCCCTATAGCCAGAGTTCTGCCCTCCATTTCTGCCCTCCATCGCCCCCACGCACTTGGGGATCACTTTGGGGTCCCCAGCGAGGAGCACTTGCCCTCTCTCTCAGGACCTCAGCTGGTCAGAACTGCTGCAAAGAAGTCCTTCGTCCTTGGGACCAATTTGTCCTGGGTTTTGGATGAATTTGCCGGCCCTGTCCCTGGCTGTTGTGTTGTGCAAAAGGCGACAGTTGCAACCAGGGCAGTCGACTTTCCAAAAGCTTATAAAATCCACGAGTGGAAATCCAGCTACGGCGTGGGGTCTGAGACCGAACGGGAGGCCCCGTGTTGGGCACCAATGTATGGAGGTCCCAGGCTCCCGAGGTCAATTCTTGGCTAGCTCCAGACCCTGGTGCGTTACCCCAGTAATGGACCGAAGGTAAAAGACAGAGGCGCCCCCCCCTCCTTGTGAACACGGTCCCACAGCTTCCTTGTAGAACTCACTCCAGAGGGAAAGCGAGGAACCCACCTGCCAGGGGAGGTTGTAAGCCTGGGAAAAAGGGGGCAGAGAGGGAGAGAGGAACTACAACCTGTTGGAAACGATCCAGGAAGGGGAGGAGGCATGGGGAGGAATTGAATAGGGAATACCAAAACCCAGAAGGGGGTACAGAATATATCATGTGCAAAATATAACAAAACTACTTTTGTGTGCAAATACAACAAATCACCAAGTGCAATATAATACCAAAAATGAACTAACTATTTAGTGCACTGCAACAGAGGGTAAAGAGGTGGGGGTACCAGGAGAGGATGGAAGACTCTGGGCAGGCCATGCTAATGGTGGGAGCAGGGGAAGCAGGGACTAGCTGTGCTATGGGCCATTTTCCTTCAGTGCCAGGAACAGCATCCCACATGGCCAAGTCTCACTGTTTCATTGCTCCCAGCAGGAAAGACTGATGAGTTTGGGACTTGTCACTCTTCATGCTAGGTTTGTTCAGAACATGGCAATCTGCTGCCACTACTGATTATTCCATTAGAGTGACTATCACAAGACAGGTCAAGGGAGCTGATTCACCACTGACAATGATTTTTGTGCATGTTGTTATGATACATCATGAATACATTTTTCAGTAGCTTTTCAATACCCGTTTTTTAAAGAAACTGGAGACTTGACATAACTTGATATGTTTGGTTCACAGGAAGAACATGTTCTTGAGACACTGAAGGGCTGTCCAGTAGGATCCCCACTATCAATGGCAGATGAAGGAAGGTGTGCAGTGAACCAGGCAAGAGTTTTTAGGGGGAGAGTTTGTGTTCTTTGTCTGCTATCATAATCCCATGTGGTGTGGGGCACCCACCTTTTCAGAGATTCATTGACTGTCCATTCTCCATTTTTCTGGATACTTGAGCAGACTCTGGAGACCAGGTCTACTGATTTTCCAAGCATTTTTATCTGCAACTGAATCCACAACACTATTTTGAACTTAGACTGTACTGTAACGTCAAATGCTCTGAAATGTCAAATCTTTTCATTTCAAGGCTGTTCTGCCAAAAGCCAGCAGACACTTCACTTTATGCTGTCTATGATTTAACTTATCACTTTAATCCTACTGTCTCCAAACTTCTTAATTTTTGATACTGCATGTGTCATAGCATGCTATAAAAACATGTTTCATAGCAAAAGATTTTGAACATAACATTTCTGCAGAACAGCTTGCCCTGCAATACAGAGAGAGCAGAAAGAAAAGAAAGAATAGGCCTAGACTTGTGTAGGAAGAGAAGAAGGTATACACAGATTGTCAGTAAGAGTCAGGATATTTAAGGAAAAGAGGTTTTTTCTGTAAAAGAGCAGACACCAAATCACTGGTGTTAGGACTTGTACATGATTCCTGTAAAGGAGTCTTTGAAGGAGTATAAAAAAGAAAGAGAAAGGAGGGAATGAGAGTAGAGGTATGGTTTCAGACCATAAATTAGTTTTGGATCCTGAAAAAAAGTTCAAAATCTAGACTAGAATGACAGGAAAAGCTGGAGGAATAGGAGCAAAAAGAAAAACCATTTAAGCAGAAATGCTTTGTATTCACTGGAGTGTAAAGAGGGAAAGAGAGGTCATAGCTGTCATCAATTATGGTTAAGGGGTACTAGGGGTAGGGACACAACGGTATAACAAGGTGAACAGCAAACAGTAGTTTGGCTGGGGAAGGTGTGCTAAGTAACCAGGACTTTTACAAACAGCTTTGACTGTGATATTTGGTGTGCAATGGCAGGAATAAATGAATCAAGCTTGCACAGGGAGTTGAAAAGCAGGAGAGGTCAAAGAGGATCTAGGTTTGAGACAAGGTAGGTAGACCTGAATGGCAAGGAAAACATTGCTATTACTGACATTAACTGAGGAGAGAAACTTGGGAGGGGACAGTAAGATATATGCAAAGGCAGAGTGTTAGCTATACACATGACAAAGCAGAGGGATTTTGTGAGGCCCATCCCCTATGAAACAAGCTTGGGAAGAGACCATTCATCGCCATCCTGGCCAGGGTTCATTCTTCTAAACTTTTCTTCCATACTTCCTTTTCTCTACTTTCTCCTCCTTTCCAAGTTTTTTAGTCTTGTCTAGATTCCCTAAAGGAAAGTGGTGAAATTTGTTCTCCTCTGGTTTTGCAGTGATTTAAATGGGAGTTGACAAGAGCATGGAATTTTGAATTAAGTGTTAGATAGAAAGGCCCCACTGCCCGGTACCGGATGTCAGGCACCAAAAGCAGTAACAGGGCACTGCCCAGTCCCCTGGGGCTGCCCCCCACTGCCCACAGCCCAGCACCCCATGTCAGCCTCCTGAGGCCACCAGTCCCTGCCCCAGGGATGCTGCAGCAGGACTGCTCTCCAGCTTCCCAGGCTCCAGCCAAGCTGTGCCCACCACCAAGCTGGGTCTACTCACTGAACCTATCTCTTCTTAGAAAAACAAAAGTCCGTGGCCTTTCTGGCTGCACTTCCAGGAAGGACAAGAGATACAAGTTTGATCACATAGTAGGGGCAAGTGTAACTGCAGTGCATATAGTCTCATTCCTTTTTAAACGTCTGTGGTAGTTTATTAGATAGTTAGCATGCTGCTTTCTATACTAATTTCTTTGAATTTGTTCTTCTTCATCTTCACTGAACTATACTTCATGTCTTTTTCAGTCCAGTTCTTAACCTTCCTTTTCCACAACATTGTTAGAGCAGGCTACAGAAGCTTTCTATTGCCCTTGGCCTCCTGCTCTGCCACTTTTCTTTGGGTTTGTGCTTCCTGCCTCTTTTCTGTCAGACTCACTGCTACCTTTCCCCGTGTACTTTTTTTTCTGTTCACTTTGGGTCCTTTTCATCCCCAAATTGGCTCTTCCTTTCCCTTGTTCTTTTGTGGACTGGTTGGTAACCAGTTTCAGCACACTGGCATCATAGCTGGTGTTGGCATCCGTGAAAGGGAAGACTTTTAGGAGTGATTTTAAATGAAAAATGTAATGGCTCTGTAAGTGCTGCATAAACTTCATCCAAAAGCAGGGGCAGCAGAGGAGAAAGCAGGAACTGTTTGTTTGTTAGAAAGGGCTGATGGTAACAGGGACTGATGGATCAGAAAGTAAAGCTGAGCTCTTAATACTCCATGAGAAATGATAGATAATGAAAAATTTTGGAAGGTAAGTCAAGGAGATGACATAGAATTAAGAGAAGAAGGAAAAGCTAAAAGGCAGGCATAAGAGGTAGTGTAATAAGAATAATAAGCAGATTAATGATGGCAGCAAAGAAGGTATCACTACAGTTGCTGAGACCAGAAAAAAGTCTGATGCAGTAATGGAGGGCTGAAGTGACAACAGAACAAGAGTTTTAGATTGTGCCCATAATGGAAATTGTTGCTTTGCACCCACCTCAGTGCTGTGAAGTGTGTTGTTCTGTAGGACACCCTTGTCAGCCTTTTCCTCAATAGCTCCCAGCCTAGCCCATGTGTTGTCTCCCCACTGAGCTTCCACCCATTCTCACGTAACACAATTCAACCCTTGCTGCAAATGAGAGGATGTCAAATGCTGTCTCTTGTTGGCAGAATGACCCAGATGAGACACCTAGCCCTTGCCTGTCTGTAACTTGTGTGAGTTTCCTAACCCATTATTGATTTTCCACTTCAGGTACTGGCCAGCCTGGCTGCTAAGGCTCCACTTTCTGGGGTCTTTCTCCCTCCTGTCCACCCATCACAAACTGTACAGAAGCAAGGGTGCTGGAGACTTGGTTGAACAAGGGTCTTGCTCTTGCAATTCACTCTGATAGAACAGCACATGCATAACTGCATCTAGAGCTTGGTTTTCCTGTCCAGGCTGTTCTTGGGGGCTTTCTATTCATCATCCCCTCCTCACCTTCTATGTACCCATGCACATATCAGTGTGAATGTATTTGCAGTTGTCTTTTTGAAGGGATTAACAGGGCTTAAATACAGAATGAGGTTCAGCAACTGAGAATGTTATCTCTTTTCGGAGATTTTTCCCTACCTTCCACTGAGCTGTCATACTGGTATTTTCTTTTACTTCTGGCTTCAAATGTATCAAGAACACAAATAGGTATTGTTGTAATTTCATTCTTTTAGTCTGGAAAGTTCCACTTATCAAGTGGGTGCAGAGGATCACCCCACACGCTCAGCTCTGACCAAGGTCTGTCTGAGAAAAACTAGGTTGAGACACACCTTTGTAAGTTTATTATCAGAAGACTTTAAATCATTATCAGCCTACTTAGTGAGTTTACTTGGAGCAAATAATATGCCAGTGTAACTGATATTAATGTGTTTTGGAACTATTTGTGTGTGTATATATATGTACACACGTGTGTGTACACGTGTTTCTGTATTTGGGTAGTAGGTGCCACACAAAAAAACTTAATATTATTCAGTATTTTCTGCTATAGTACTTCTTATTGTTTATGAAAGTATAAAAATATTTTGAAAGCTTTTGTTTTGTTTTGTTTTATTCCTTTAAATACTGAAGATTTTTTAATTGCAGTGGTTCAGAAGTTCCAGGAAAGGATTAGGGAATGCTATATTATGAATCATTGTTTCAGCAGTTCAAGGACAGAACAGTGTACAAATGAGACCTGTGCAAGGCAATGCAACTTATTCCTTCTGTGGCAGGAGGAAGAACTTCAGTCTGAGTGTGATGTGTAAGGTCATGTACTCATGTGACTATGATTAAAACATGTTTGACTGAGTATTTCCTAATTGAAAGAGTACTAAAGATTTTCTATCAGACCTTGTTTTGATTGGGGGAAAGGAACTCATTATAAACCCAAAGCTGGTGGTTGGATAAGTATGAGTGGTTGTGGTGAAGCTACAGGTGGCTCAATTAAAGCCCAGACAGCTATCAGACATAGGAGAAGGTTGCAGAAGGTGTAGTATCACAAAATGTAAAGCAAGCATGAGACAAATGCAGCAAGAGAATGCAATATAACAGAAAAAAATTCAAATGAATCCAGCATATGACAATTTTGTGACACCTCTGTAAAAGTACAAAACAGAGAAAAAGAGCTCTTCTGGGTCAAACAGTCCCACCTGCTATGCAGGGGATGTGCAAGTAGGTTGCCAGCAACCTTCATACCCAGCCTACCATGTGGAAAAGGGAGATGTTGAAAGTAATTAAAAGCAGACAAATGTCAGAAATGCCTTGAAGTAAACAGAAGCATGGGAAGAACATTTTATGGTCAGCAGACTTCATAACAAAGATATGAACAATATGATAAAATGTTTTTGGTTTTGTTATTTCCAGTTTGTTTATCAGGAAGAAAAGAATCTTTAAAATGGAATTGTAGAGTACCATGGCAGAATTATCAGCAGTGCAAAGAAGGCTTAAATTCAGTAAATATTTTTAATTTTATAAGGGCTTCAGGCCTCTTTGCCATTTTGCATGCACATGAGATGATTTACATTGCTTTCTCCAGTAATCTATTCCCCATTTGTTACCATTTGTGACTTGAACAATTATTCTAGCTGTTGTCACAGAGAAACTTTGGATTATGTTATAGGAAACAGATGTCACCAGACTGACAAAGTCTTTTTGCTTAGCTCTGGTTGATTAAGGCAATAGCATTGATTTTGTGGGTTTAGAACTGTATAAAGAATTTGACTTGACATGACAGCATGTTTTGGCAAAGAAACTAGACATCAAATCAGCTGGACACACATTGAAGATATTAAACACTAATTAACTGACAGGCCTCAAAAAATCTCATCACCTGATAGTGATTCTTCTGAAATACTTGTGCAAGAAAGCATTCTACCAGCATAATTCTTGCTGCCTGGTTTACTCTTTAGTAACAACCATAAAAGAGTCAAAAAACAATTTCTGATGTAACCTGCAGAATACAGTAAGACATGCAGAAATTGAAAATATCAAGCCATAGCTATGTGTAGTTGATTGATAATGATGTGATCTAAAGAACAAGGGAAAACCAACTTTGCAATGTAAGGCTGTTACCTGGAAGATTTTGTGCTTCATTAAAAATGAAAAAAAAAATTAAAAATTCACCTCCTCTCCTTCTCCTCCCCCTCCCCACTATATACAACAATAGCAAAGCAGATTAATGCCTTGTATTTAATTTTTAGGATCTTTTCTGCGAATATGTAAGATACAAAGAGACATTTAGGTTGCTGTCTCCCTGTTTCCTGTTTTGTTACTTTTCACTGGAAGAGGTTTCTGCCTTTTTTTTTTTTGAGTCTTACTATCTGTCTTTCCATCCCTCCTGGGAGAGCCCTTAGTGCTGCCCTTTGGCTACAGCAGAAATAGTCTAGTATGGACTTGTTGTGTTAATAGACTCACCACTCCTTTATTGAAGAATGCCTTACCTAAAATCACACTCAATTCAAGTTAAAATGAGGGAAAATGCAAAGAGAAGTATTAATTCATTACATCTTAAATAGCAAACACAATTACAAGTACATGGAAAAGCCATAAAAAAGATAAGAAGTTCTGCTGATTAACTGACACTGACACCTACCGACAAAGGTCCTTTTCATTTTGGATTTTTTTTCTCTTTGACAAAATGGCTCTCAGAATTTTCTTTTCTCCTCTTCCTCAGGTTTCCCTTAGGCGATTTTCATCACTGGAAACGTTGCATTACACAGAACTCTGTACTGGGGTCTCACATCTGAAAACATCTTCCAAAAAGGCTTTGGACTTCACCTTAAGGTAGCTTCACGTCATGTTGACCTCACTTGTTGAGGGCAGTGTTAACTCTTACTGCCAGTCTCCTCTGTGAAGTTTTCTAAGGAGTCCAGAAAGATTTCACCTGTCATCTTGGAGCATGTTCTATCCCTCCTTATGGTCTGATTGTTCTCCTGAATTTAATTAAAGATTCTTTTGGTTCCACAAATATGCATAAGTCTTAGGAGGAGTTCTTTCCTGTGTTTAACTAGCTCCCTAAACAGCTTTGTTCCCCCAAGGAAGCAAGCCCTATTTCCCTGTTGTGACTCATTGACGTGTTTCCACATGAAATATGTCTTACAGCAGACCTTATATTCCCTAGTGGTAGAGTAATTAGTAAATATGCATGATACAAGTATCTAAATAGGGTAAAATTCATCTAGTTAATTTTCTGATTCTTCAGACAGGTATGATAACATTACTTCTCTGAAGTGACAGCATTTAAAATGAATGAAGCCCATTATCTTTCTCGTAAGCATACTTTAACAAGGATTCCTTGTACAGAATTATTTAGAGTTATACTGATTTTATTTGCTACACAGTGTGAAGTTGTGTCTTCAAACTGCTTCTGAAAAAGAATAAAAAGAGAACACTCAATCCTGGCCCTCATGAGATCAGTTCACAACCTGACTGATTTTAGCTGGCCTTGAAAACAGCTTCTGATGCATTAGGATTCAAGGATCACATAATGAAATGAGAATTGATGTACAGTGAAGAAAAGATTAAAGGCAGATATTCCTGTAACCTTTCTTGTAGCCTTTACAACTATCTCATACAACCAAGAAAATGAAAAAGTATAGGCTAAGTGCCATTGTGTCTAAGAATACTGCATTAATTTGAATGAATATTGTAACATTTTATTGTAAATACAAGTAAATCTTTAATACAGAGATAGTCAACAGTGTCCCTCTCCATTCCCCAGGTCAAACCTTCGCTAAGAGAGATTGTTTGTTAGTAATGCTGTAAACTCTATGAGTCTGCAGATATTCTGGTAAAAGTGTGTGATATCAAAATCACCTATCAGCTCTGAGAGGAGGAACCCGTGTGCTCAAGTATGGTTTCAGCAATGTAACTGCTGCTGCTTCTACTGCTATCTCAGAACACACCAGAAACCAGTTTCCCTTACAGCAGTTGGGGTTTATGTACATCCACACAATGGGTAGCAAACAAACAACTCCCAAAGTGGTCCTATTGTATCTTATAAAAAAAAACTAAGTAAGAAAAATTGAAAAAAAATACATCCTCAAGTAATCCAGGCAATAATGTGTTTATTGCCAGCAGGTTCAGGGTGAAGACCTGAGAAGTGGGAAAGGAAGACAGTGCTGATTGACTCTTTTGATTGTGCAGACTTTATAGAACAGAAAGAGAATGTCATGTTTGCCAGTAGTTATCCTTTTGCACTTAATTTTGCAACTTCCAATAAAAGGGTGCTGATGAAGAGCTCCCTGCTGAGGGAAACAGAGTAAGATTGCACAGAGGATTTATAGGTCTCTCTCCATGAAGTGCAAGGAGACAATGAGTGAGCACAAGAGAAAAAATATGTTGTGTTGGACTGCCTTCTTTCCTTTTATCTAGGAACATGGAACAACTCCTTTTCTGTTGTTTCCTCTACCACTTCTATATATTTCCTGTCTTACTGAACCATTCTGGGGCTCTTCTGCTGCAGCAGTAATAGCAGCAAGCATATATACCATGCAGTGTCTTTGGAGTGGGAGAATGGGAGAATTCAAGTTAGTGGTGTGGTTTCTCTGCAGGAATAGGGAAGAGTTTTTCCTGCAGTGATTTAGTTATCCAAAGTGGAAAGCTTCAGGGCAAGAGATGGAAAGAAATTCATCCTGAATGTGTCATGGTCTTTGTGGATACACCTGTTACAGGTTATAGAGATCTTCGTGCTCCCAGATTCTAAAGATTATATAAAAAATAACAACTTGGTAATCCTAAATGAAGTTATTGTTCCCAAGCAGCTTTAAAAGACAAGGGATGAGTATTTGCTCATAAGCAGTTCATTGTTCTGAGAAAATAAGGAATTTTGGAATACTTCTAAATGGACATATTATTTATCTATTTGGTTTAACAATATAATTGTGGTGAGTATTTTCCATAAAAGAATTTTTACTTATTAACAAAGCCAATTTTTATAGGCTTGAAAAGTCTTCCTGTTGTCCTAATTTTGTAGATGTACATGTTATCGTTGTCATTTGAGTCATACAAAATCTGACCTGAATTATCTTTCCTTGTTGACAGACAGATTTCCACTTTAGAGACCACGTCATTTTCCTTCCTGTGAGAATAACATGAACCAGAAGGTGTTAGCTTTCCTTCTCCCAAATTTTTTATTTGGGATGTTTCTTTTTGGGTTTTTCTGTAAGAGACAAAAAAACCTAACAGGTGAGTAAAGAAATTACCAAAAAGATTTAATGTTTTATAGAAAGAGAGACACTTCCCCAAACGTGTTAGAAAGTAACTATGGAAGCCCAAGATATAAACAATACTGTGAAAATATTCAAGGCCTTGTCACTGTGGTAGTTAGCTCAGCAATATATGAGAGGAGAGCACTACAAAAACATGATGTTGGAACATCAAAATTGCTTAGACTAATACTGCTAGCGTATTGAAAGTTTTTATTTTAATTCATGTTTCACTAGGGAGGGTAGTTTATTGCATGTTTGCCATAGTCTAGTCTGGTTACAGTAAAAAAAAATTGATTTTAGCATCTTCATTAGGTTTTGTATGCAGGGTGATAGATCGAGTACTATGATTGTCACAGATAAATAGATTTATACAAGCCTGTTTCAGTGAAATTTCTTTAAATTTAAATTTCTTCCTTGGTTATAGGTGTTTCTCCTGAACCAACTGAAAATTGGCTGGCAATTCAAAGTGGTCGGAAAAACACTCTGGCTTCTGTCTGCCTGAAGAATAACCTTAATAAACCAAGAAGAGAACTGAATTCTGGTGTTGCAAACCAGCTCTTTGTGGAGCACAAGCATAAATTTATCTACTGTGAGGTGCCCAAGGTAGGCTGCTCCAACTGGAAGAGAACTATTTTTCTTCTTCAATCAGACTTGAATTCAGAAGCTTCTGAAATTGAGCACGACATCATCCACCACACCTCACTGATCAAAAGGCTGGCGTCTTACCCTCCTGCCTTACAACAGGAATTTCTAAGCAAGTACACCAAAGTGATGTTCACCAGACATCCCTTGGAACGGCTGGTTTCAGCTTACAGAGACAAACTCCTGCACTCTGAACCATTCTACAGTACCACTGTTGCTAATCAGATTAAGGCAATGTTCAGGAAAAATAAAACTTCTCCTGGAAAAGTGAGTTTCCAGGAGTTTGTCAATTTCATTATAGCAAATCAACCACATGCTCTTGACATTCACTGGAAACCAATGTTTCTGCTCTGTGACCCTTGCAACATTCACTATGATATTATGGGTAAGTATGAAACTCTTGGGTTGGACTCTGGGCAGGTTCTGAAGATCATTGGTGCACCAGAGCAGCTGCAATACCCCAGCTTGAAGAGATATGGGTCAGAAAGTCGAACTAATGGTTATATCACCTTGGAGTACCTCAGACAATTGACCTCAGAACAAATTGAGAAGATAAAAAAATTGTATGAAATGGATTTTTTTTTGTTCAACTATACTATGAAATATGAGGATTATTTTTCCCTGAATAACTAAAATAGGTTAAACAAAGAACAGTTTCCTTTGTACAAAACGGGTGGAACTTGTCCTCGCAGGTGCTTGATAGGTGTGTTGGTGACTGCTGCTGAGATTATCCTGGACTTTGTAAATATGGTTAATCATCCTAAGCACTCTTATAAAAAATCCCTGCCATGACCTCTGGTACCATTAGTACTGACTATTACCTATTAAAATTATTGTCTTCCTATTGATCTTTAACAGCTTACATTTGTTTCATGGAAACAGTTCAGAAATGGTTGTAAATAAATAAACTTACCAATTTTGGTCTACTGGTAAGATAAATGGGAAGGATAAAGAGTGTTGTTTTTCACAATTAATATATTAGAATTCTGTTTTATGTAATTTTTTATTTAGAAAAACACATAAGCAATAAATAATCTGCTTGAGAGTTAAACCATTCTGTCTGCAAGAGCCTTGATCATGAATACTGTAGGAAAGGAGCAAATAACTTCAGATGCTTCAAGTTGCACTACATAGAACCTTATGCCAGAGTATCTTCCTCTCTAGCAGCGCTACCATCACAGCCCATCAACCTCATCCCTCAAGCAGCACAGCTGCCAGCAATTCAGACAAAGTTTACATTATAGCTCTTAAAAATCTTCTGATGAGAACATCTGGTATTCATGGTGACTTTACAAACTCTTTCCACCACTTTTATAAGCATTAGGGTCTGATTTTAGCAGAAGGTCTGAAAAATGTATTGGTTCTTTTTAAAAGAAGTAGTTAGAGGTACCTTCTAAACTATACAACTGGGGTGGTGCATGATCTAAAATCTCTGTGGAAAAGTGACTCTTACTTATTCTCCAAAAGCACTTAACACACAGTCAGTGGACAGGCCAGTCAGGACAGTGGGGACAATGTCTGGGCTTTCCCATTTGCTCTGTTGGAATCCACAATCCCCTGGACTTACCTGAGCATGGCACTTGGGAGGAGCTGGGAAACCTTAGATAATACATTTGTCCTACCTGTTGCTTTCTCACCTTACAGAAGAATGAGTGCAAATAAATTGTGGAGTTATGGTGAGGGAAACAATGAAATATGGGAGAAGCAACTCAAACCATTACCCCCTTGTTATGTTCCTAGGTGGCTTTGGGTTTAGATCACTCAGGGGTCTATAACTGCTATTATATTAAGCATGAATTTTGTCCCCTTCTAAATATATATATATATATAGTCTAGTCACATTCAAATATTAATTTGTGATCATATTAATTGTAACAAGTTCTAGCAACTAATTGTGACTATTGGCACCACCTCTAGGGGGTGTCAGTCTCTCAGCAGCTAACTTGAAAATCTCTCAAGTGCACTTAGTTCCTCTCAGCTAAATCTGCAAATGTATAAAGGCTGGCAAGCTAGTCTTGGACCCAGAATTTGTTCTCAGCTTCTCATCAGACAGAAAAGGACAGATACAAAATAAGTTAATCACAGAGTAGCCACCAATTTGTACAGCCATTTCTGCCAGAAGCATGGCCAAGGGAGAGGGAAAAGAAGACTGTGAAAAATCTTGAGGGTTTGGAGGAGCCCTCCCAGTGCAGGAAGTGGGTTGCAGGAATTATCTGCTCCCGTGGGAAGGTGCAGTGATATATGACATCAGCTGGAGAGAGTGATCAGGCCACAGTGACAGGAGAAGGCCCAGAAAGAAGTGCTCTCTGTCCCCATTGACAGCAGATTGTACACAAGCCAGGACTAGCATTCCGTACATCTGGCAGGTCTTGCCTGGCTGACTATTTCATAAATGGCATTCAGCTTTGGCACAAGGAGAGATACAAAGTGAGAAGACTAAGCAGAAGAATTTGGAAAAAAAAGGTTATGATTTTATGCAGAATGATTCATATTTCTGGATCTTGCCCTCTCCACCAGCATATTTAATGTCCCCATAACCCTACTAGCCCTTGATAGTGGATTGTTCCTGCTGGCTGGAAATTCATGTTGGTTTTTCTTTAGTTGTTAGTTTTCTTTAGTCAGAGGAAGCTGGAAATTACTCCCATCAATGTTAAGGCTATGCAGAAGGATGCAGTGTCTCTCTTTTTCCTGAATCAGAGCTACGTGCTTCTCCTACATTCTTTGACAGATCGTGCAGAGGTAGAGGCGAATAAAATTTGCTTCACAACTCACTTCTACATGAGCAGACCCCTCCGGAGCTATATGTGAAGCTGTAAGTATATCTAAAATTACAAGAGTACTCTGGCACCCTCATCCATCCCAGGAAAGCTCTGAAGAAATGGTACTGACAGAGTTTGGTAGGTGTCTTTGCTATCAGCATGCAGTGTTAACGCCCCCCCCCGTCTCTTGCTGTTAGATGTGACTGGCTTCCTATTCTTATTTCCTCTTTCACAGAGGTTCACATATTGCTCCTACAGTGGTGGCAGAAAACTGATGGCTAATTCATTCATCACAAGCACTAGCCAGTAGCAGAAGGGTATCTATTAAAGCAGAAAAGCTCTGTAACCATTCACAGCAGACTTTGAGTTTTGCTGTTTTCCTATAGGGAACTGTAAGTAGCACGTCACCTCAGATCACTGGCTGCTGTGACACTGTTTAGCTGATGTGGGTCTGGACAAAAAAAAAAGCTGCAGAAGATGTGTGGGCATGTGTGTCCATATAACACCAGGTTTGGACACAACATCATAAAAGAATGGTGTAAATTGTGGATTACCAACAGTAATAAAATGAAATTAATGGGTTGGAAAAGCGAATAACCTGTTGGAAATCAACAACAACAAAAAAATCATTCTTGATATTGTAATATAATAAAGGCTCTGGACATTGTCTTAAACAGCCCACAAGAATTGCAAGTTACCTGTAAACTTTATGATGAAAATTAAGACACAATTGTCTCTTCATGGCCTGGAAGAGAGGTCTCCTGTTCTGTCTTCCCTACAAGTGCAATGTCCAGAACAAGGCTCTAAGCTGAGCTGGGCTCTCTCCTGACTTTTGCTGAGAGAATAACCCTCAGTGCAGCTTCTTTCCTTTGAATGCCAACCCTTGGTGATGTGCTCCTGGGAGGAAAATGGATTCTTGTGGTAGGCAGCAAGGGTGGAAGCAGTGGAAGTGGTGAGGCTCAGGTCCCGGGGAGGATTTGAATGGGGAGGGAGTGCCATAATTCATCTTCTGATTTATTGTTATATTCCTGTGATATGAACATTGAAATGTTCACTTGTGATTACCTTAATAAACTGTAGCACGTTAACACATTAATCTATTTGTTCATCCTTCTCAATAACATCTGTTTAAAAAACAAACCCACCTCAAAATTGTTCTATCAAATCAAAACAAAGGCAACACACTATTAGACAACAATCAATACAAAGCTGCTTGCCTCTGCTTTTCTACCTTAATATAAGACTACCTCACAGAAATTTTAAAGAATTGAAAGAATTAGCAAATACTAATGTGTGTTCTGGTTTGGAGAAAAAATGCAAATAAGTGGAAAAAAAAGGAAGAGAAAGAAAAAATCTTGCAAAATCAAGCTTGCATCTTTCCCACAAATCTATCTATCAGCAGTGGGAAAATAAGAGACTTTTCCCACTCTCATGGAAATCCTCACCCACACTTTCAGAATAGATATCCACAAACCTGACATCATACTTTCTTCATGGAATTATAAGAGATCTAACAGATGATCAGTGTATGTCAGCAATGGAGGCCATGTCACCAGCTGTTCCTTGAAGATGATGTTTTCTCCACTTTAAAAACAATTTCTGCCTGCAAGCAGTACTAATTTTTACGCAGTTTTGAATGTGAATCTTAGCAGATAAACTGTGATTACTGGTTTCTTGCTCAGAGAACTTCAAAGAGCAGGACAGCTGTGAACAGAATAAAAGGTGTGAGCAATGAAACTTCAAGTGTTTGCTGTTCCACAGAAGTGTCTCTAATGGGAAGAGGAGGGAACACCACCCATGCAAGTCATTACACATCAGACAAACTGCAGTGCTTGCTGCTCACAGCCACAAGGTGATTCTATTTCTGTGTTTAGAGTGTTAATAAGTCAAAAGCTTTTAGCTTGATGATAATAAGGGTTTTGGGCTTGTCTGTCATAGAAGTAGAAAAAGAAAAGAAAAACAGGAAGAGAAAAAGGCATCAACACTCAATGATCATGCCTTTGGCCTGACATGATTACTCTCTGTCACAGCAGTTCTTACCTCCCTTCCTTCCAGAATTATAATTTAGGACATGCTTTAGTATAAATGAAGTTATTAAAATAAATCAATGCAAATGTAAACCAAATAAAATCAAAACAGGCAGAGAATTTACCCATACTGTATCAGGACTACCCATGTACACCTCACCTTTGCTCACCACTACATGAACACTTCCTTTACATCTTCAGGACCCTGACTAGGACTTCTTTTGGAGATGTACCAAAACTTAGCAAGATATAAAAGGGTTTTCTCAAAAAGTCCCATTCCGCCCTGTAAAGCCATTGTTAAAAAGATTATGCAGCATTTGTGGAGTCCCACTAAAGGTGCAACAATCCAGCCACAAGTGGGGCTCAGAGCAGAACTGAGCATGAGTACCCAAATCCAGGTAGGCATACTCCAGTTTATATTTCTATAATGTAGCAGAACTAGGGGGAAAGCTTTTTATATACAAATCTGTGACTGATATCCTGACTCTTAGCTTAGTGGATTGCGTTGTCCTCCATTTTTTCCCAGATCCCTTCTTCAGTATTCACCTGAACTGTATGTATGGACTCCTACTGAGTTCCCACAGCTGGGGAACCTCCAAACAGGTGCTGCAGATGCTGACTTAGTCAGGGACAGGTTGTTGCCAGGTGAATGTTGCTGGATGTATTGCAAGTATTTTCAAAAATGTTTTTTGTGTGGGAAAGTTCTTCAGGCACCTGCTCCACCAGTGAATATTACCTACTACAAGCTGAGATGTAAATAGAGAGTGAAGGATGTTTGGAAGGCATTCCTCCCGCTTAAAAATAAACTCATCTTCTATTCAGATAGGTTTACTGCTTTGGGAAGAAAGCTCTTTTTGGGATTTACATCAGGTCTCAGAGGCCTCTGTTAATCATATACCAAAAGAACCAGGAAACCCTCTTTCATGAGGGGCCATCATTCTCTGCAGGGTTAAATTTTGTTTACCCTCAGGAATCTATTAAGATTGGTCCTCAGGGATGCCTGCATGATAGAAGAGCATCTCAAGATTTTTAGCTTGTAATAACCATGGAAAAGTAGAGTGATGAATTTAAGAGACAATTCACCTGACACCTGAACATTAAACAACTGATTTTAGGTCCATCTTATTCCAGAAAGACAGCACAGGTAAGAAACAAACACAGGGAAAAAGCAATCAAATGAATATAAACAGATTATTATCCTGAAGATAACTTCTGGCTAGGAACATTAACTCGGGACCCTGCCCACAATGCCAGCTGCTGCCTGCAACTGGCCAATAAAGCTCTTTGTCAAACAGCTTAGCAAGCCAATTTTTCAGGCTTTGCACGCTGGTAGTGTTTAATTTCTGTTCAGATGTGCTGCTTTCCTTTGAATTCTCTACAGTTCCAGGTAGTTTCCAACTCTCCTGGAGCACTCAAAGCTGGATGCAAACCTGTGATTTTACAAATGCCACATAGGTTGAAAGTATGAACCCACGTATGTCACATATTAGTAAGTTCCCATTTGTACTGTCAGTGTTAATTCAATGCCAACCCTTGTAGGAACAAGTCACTTACTGTGATTGAAAAGCTGAACCATGATACTCCATGAAAAACATCCCAGGACTTGAGACGTGTATTGTAATCCAAGCTCTTAACCTGGACTGTTCAAACTCTCCAGCCTCATGAGACCAGACTTTTTGACGACTGGGTTTGTTTCTATTTCGTTTCCCTGTTGGCAGCTAGGATCCTTGGAATTAGGCATTGAAAAGCCTGAAGTCTTTGGAGCAAGTAACCAATTATCATCCGTGTCCTCATGGGGCCATCTGGTGGCGAAAGGGGCTCGCCAAGGGAGGCTGGCCCGGAGAGAGGTCTTTGATGGGTGCTATGTTTCAATTTTTGGGTATTTTTGTGGGGGGAAGTCTTGAATCTCAGGACTCTCATACCTGTTCTTTCTCTCCCTCTTCTTCTCGCTCCTTCTCCCTCTGATTATCTTCCTCTTTCCCTGGAACAAGAATTCAGCTTCAACTTAGCCACTAGTGGCTTTCTTGTCCCAGTAGGTTTTTTTACAGGTTTACCACAAGCTTTCCTATCTAACTTGCTCGGTGGTGAGGACTGACCAGCTGCTGACACTGGAAGTTACCCTGTGCTGTTCTAGCAAGAACTTCTTGTTTCTGTACTGCACTTATCTTCTTCCATGGTGAAAGCCTACTTTTGTAAAGATTTTTTTTCTGGCCCGCAACAAGGCAGGAAAATATGGCATTATGGATTTGATTTATAATTGAGCTCTAACTGAACTTCATGAACTTCAAAAATTATTTATGAAGACAGCATTCACTTAATTATATTTGGAAAAGCCTTTTCTTTTGTGTGCTGTGATTCATCTCTGTCATTGTTTCAGGAAGTTGTTTATCCATTCAGTCTCTCTGAATATCTTTTTATGAATTTTATCTTCATTTGACAACCTGAAAAACAGGTATGGTGTATGGTTATATATAAATATGTAACCATGTAACTTGTCATTGGGTATTTTCTTTGTAAAGTGCAACTCAATACCTCCATTAAATAATTTCAGACAAAGTTCTGCTGAACATGATGAAAGCTGAAATAACATTGTTTTCCAGGAATCTATATGCATGTGTATCAAAGTGAAAATGTTTTCATGACAATTATAGAAAACTGCCTATGAGAGAAATGCAATTCCTAGAAAGAAAATGAAATCCAGCAAACAAACTGCAGTGTCCCTTTATCATCTCAGCCCAGTCTTTCCATTTCTGAAGGTGCTTATGCTCTCAGAGGCAATTTTTCAAGCTCTTTGGCAAGAACTTTAATAACATTATAAGAGAAACAGGATTAATTATTACTCCAACTGATATACAGAAAAAACCCCTACAAAAATATTAGCTTCCAGTTAGTAAATATCATAACTAACTATTAGCCACACTTATCAGTTAGGTAAATCACCTTTGTAAACCAAAACCAAAAAAAATGTTTCTTTGGGTTAATAACAACCCCATTAGGGAAGCAGAGGCCTTCTCCTTGCTTTTCAAAGAGGATGTGTGGGGTTTTTTACTTCCTGTCTAGTCATCAGGCAGCCTTGCAAAAATGTACTTACCTGAGGCGATGACACATTGGATGCATGGATAAAATGCCTCTGACATTTTTTCTTCATACTGCTGTATTTTTCCCTTGATGTTAAATGCTATGTTAATATCTTTTTATGCCAGTAAAAGCATGGAATATTTTTCCCCTGGTACTTTTGTCAGGGCTACTTCATTTATCACTGTTGACAAATTGTGCTACTAGTCCCATGGAAAAGACAAAACATTGGAAAACACGTGGAGTTCAGGAGGTTGGATGAATTCTTGGTCTGAGGAATTAGAAGAATTTGCTGCAAGATTGGCTACCCCTGATTCATAGTTATGTAGTTCCTTACAAGGAAGAGTGGTTGGTTTATCTGTCTTGTTTCCAGTGTCTTTTTTCTAGCAATCTGCTCTCTTGGAAAGAGAAACAGATGGAAACCCAATCTAATGATCTACAATCCCAGTTTAGTTACTGAAGAGAACTCTGTGTGCTCTTAGCAATGGTGGAAGCAGCAGAGACAAAGACACCTCCTGGCCAACTCCCCCCAGTTTATACACTGGGTATGCTGGTCTATGGTGTGGAGCATCCCTTTGGCCAGTTCAGCTCAGCTGTCCTGGCTGTGTTTCACCCCTGCCCAGCTGCTCCTGCCCCTAATCACTGGGAGAGCCTGGGAAACTGGGAAGCCCTTGGCTTAGGGTTAGCACTACTCAGCAACAAATCCAAAACTCAGCACTGTACCATTTACTAGGAAAAAACCCAAACTCTATCCCAGCCCAAACCAGGAGACTGTTTAAGAACCTTATCAGGCATTTTGTAAAGCCATTACTAGTGGCAGTAGTGTTGGGGGTTTCAAAATGATGACAAAGTATGGGCTCCCTGTTTCGAAGACAGAACTACAAACGTGAGTGCAAATGTTAGGGTCTGGGTTGGTTTGAAGCTCTGCTGTGGTGCCGGTGGTCCTGCAGTGCCCGCAGTACCGGAGCAGCTCCCGCAGCCCGCACGGCGGCCGGGGCTCGGCGGGCGCGGTGCCGGCCGGCGCCCTGAGCTGTCCGCGGTGCTGAACGCGCCCGGCACGGCGCCTGCGATACCGCCCGGCCTGCGCATCTGCCGCTCTTATTTCTTCTGCTTTTGGTGAATCTCGTAGGCCACTCTGTTCCCTGACACGTTTATGATCAGCTGGAGGAAGATTTTATGGAATGCACTCCTTTGCAACACTCTCTGCCTGAAAATTTTCTGATACTGTAGTGAAAAACTACTTGAAGACAGTGACAACATGGACGTACTTATTATATTGGTGCAAAATCGGTTCTTATGACATCAAGTGAGAAGGTATTTCTCACAGACAAATAAACATAAAGTAGGCAATATTTGATTTTATGAAAAAAAAATGTCAAAAACGCCAGAGAAAAAGTTTCCTGGGTATTTTTTTCAAATTATTTTACTTTTTATTCTCTCTTGTATTACTATTTTTATTCTATATTTGAGTTGATTCCAGAGATAAACAGTCAAGTCTTGTGAATAAAAATCTTGGTCAAGTTCTGTGTCATTCTCTGGTCTAGTCCACAAAGCTGGGCAAATATGTGTGCCAACAGATGCTGGGAATACGGAGGAAAAAGTGATCTTTGTAAGAGACATATTGGCATTAATTTGGAGTTAGATAATGCCAAAGAGCACCTTTATATCATAAAAAACCCCTCTACAAACCATTTAGAGTCATTTTGCTCAAGCACAAACCAGACCCTTATATTAAAACAAAGCTGCTTGCTTGTTGCTTAGTAGTTACTCCCACTTAGGTTTTTTTCTTAAATATAAACTCACATGGCATCATTATTCTCCCTAGCGTGTGTCTATGGCTCCTCAGGATGTGTTTGATTCTTAATGCAGCACTGTCAAAAGAACCTGCAAAGCAAACTGTGGACAAAGAAATATTAGTGTACAAAGCTCCCTTGCCTCCAGCATGCAGGTAGTCAATTGTTCAGTAAGAAGTTCTAAGAGTTTTCCAGATACTTCCCTTTTGCAAAGGGAAATAAAAGCCTGTGACTGTTGAGATATAAATTTTTGGCCACGTTTGTGTAGTAAAATTATTAAAAATCCTATTTCTATTCAGCTACCATGCCGGATTGTTGTAATAAATGATAGAAGTGATGGTTTCTGTGGAAAATATCTTTGATATTCATTAAAATCTAGTTATTTCAGACTTTCAGGTTTTGTTGGTTTTGTTTTTGGCTTTTTTTTCCTCCATGATCTACTGAGGTTTTAATAATTGCACTGGGTTTGCATATATGGGGGCTGCAGGAGTGGCTCCTTTGAGAAGCTGCCAGAAGCTTTCCCTGTGTCTGACAGAGCCAATGCCACCCAGCTCCAAGACAGATCTGCTGCTGGCTGAGGCTGGGCCAGGCAGTGATGCTAGAAGTGCTTCTGGGATAACACATTTGAGAAGGAAAAAAAATGTTATTATGCAAAAGTACTTGCAGATGCAGAAGAGAGAAGTGAGAATATGTGAGAGAAACAACTGTACAGACACCAAGGCCAGTGCAGAAGGAGGGGCAGGAGGTGCTCCAGGAACCAAAGCTGAGATTCCTCTGCAGCCCGTGGTGCAGCCCATGGTGGGGCAGCTGTGTCCCTGCAGCCCATGGAGGTCAATGGGGGTGCAGAGATCCTCCTGCAGCCCTGGAGGACCCCAGGATGGAGCAGGTGGATGCCCAAAGGAGGCTGTGACCTGCTGGGAAGCCCAGGCTGAAGCAGGCTCCTGGCAGGACCTGTGGACCCATGGAGAGAGGAGCCCATGCTGGAGCAGGTTTGCTGGTTGAACCTGTGACCCTGTGGCACATCCAGGTTGGACACTGTTCCTGAAGGACTGCAGCTCCTGGAAAGGGACCCACACTGGAGCAGTTGTGAAGAACTGTGGTCTGTGGGAAGGACTCATGCTGAAGTTTGTGGAGGACTGTCTCCTGTGGGGGAGACCTCACACTGGAGCAGGGGAAGGAGTCTTTCCCCTGAGGAGGAAACAGTGTCAGAAACCACGTGATGAACTGACCATAACCCCCATTCCTGTCTCCCTGTGTCTCTGGTGGGAAGAATGTAGATAATTGAGAATATAATAAAGCCCAGGAAGAGGGAAGGAGTGGGGAAAGGTGATTTTTAAGTTTTGTGTTACTTCTCATTGTCTTAGTCCAGTATTAATTAATAATAAATTCAATTAATTTCTCCAAGTTGAGTCTTTTTTGCTGATGATGGTAATCAGTGAATGATCTCTCCCTGGCCTTATCTCAGCCCATGACTTTTCATTATATTTTCTCTTCTCTGTATAGTTGAGGAGGGGAGTGATAGAGTGGCTTTGGTGGGCACCTGGTATCAGCCAGGACCAGACCACTGCAATAGTTTATTTCTTTAAATGTCTTAGAAGTAGAGTAGTCTTTTGCTGAAGATGCCTTTTAATGATAGGGAAGAACCATCATTTGTTCTTTAAGCACACCCACAGATTGCAGATTGTCTGTATTCACAATGAGACATATCCCCCTCTTCTTTACACTATTATAAGCCAGGAGTAAGTCCACGAAATTTGATGTAAGCGTCACCATAAATACAGGCAAACACGTCCCAGGGTTCTGAGGGGTTACAAATGGCTACTCAAAAATAACAACTAAGTGTTCTTGAAGTATAAAGCTAAGAAGTGGCTTAGCTGGAGTAATTATCTTTAAATCAAGCCTTCATTTTGAAGTTCTCATAATCAGCTCACAGGCAACTAAGATGAACAAGTTTGTTAGGGAATGTTACCTGTAGTCAGCTCAAATGCATGACATTTTTGTGTAGATTTTGTGCTGAAATGGTAGCTGTGGAAGATAAATCCTTTATTTAAGGCAAGAACAGGGAGAACATAATCAGAAACCATGAGAGTATCTCACATGCTGTTCTATGGAGCTACTGGAGCTTTGAGTAAGGGAGTGCACTATTCACATGCCAAACCAAAAACCTGCAGCCAGTGATGCTGCTACCTGGTTGCTCCTTTCAGACATGCTTCCTGTCATGGAACACCATACCTGGGGCCCTTTCTCCTCCCCTATCTTATTTTATTCCCTGGATATGTTGGCCCCCAGGCCAGCAGGAAGAATGTGAAGGATAAAAGTAGTGAGAGGGCAATGAGAAGAAAAGGCATTTCTTTTCCTATTTCATGATGAAGAACAGCAACTGCCTGCAGGATGAGATGGTGCAGACATAGGAGAAAAACGTTTTTTCTCCCAGGTTTTTCCCTCTCTTTGGTAATCCTCACCTCCTGTGTAGCTCTTTCTTTCCAGAGTACTTCCCTACCCTTCCTTACAGAGTAACCCCATGCTCTCTATACACCAGCAGACATTTTGTTAGCAGGGGTGCTGTGCACACTCCTTCCTCCCCCCTGGCCTTATCCTTTGTGTTCTTTCTCACTGTCATAGCTGTCACTTCATGATCTCAAACATTGCACCCATTTTTCCAAGGGGGCAGGGGCATCTGTCTGTGCCTGAGGTGTGTTGTCTCCCTCTCTCCAGTTTAAGTATGTGAGGCTGCTGAATAGTCAGAGGTACTTTGTGGAGGCGTGACTTGGAAATGTAATTTTCATTCCAGCCACGAGAGGACCTTCATAGTTTATTGTCTCTTTTCTATGGTTCGTCTGATCCATACACTTAGATCAGTTACAGTTTTGCTTCTTCTTCGGTAAAAAGACATTCCCCTTTTTTTCTTTTTAACATGCCTTTCATTTATTGTGTCCAGAGTTTATATCAAAAACATATAAATGTCTTGCATAGAGAGATCTGGCAAATAGCCTACAAAAATTAATCCCCAAAATAAAGAACTCCCACTTATTGCAGCAATTCTTTTCAAGTCACATGCCCCGTGTTTGGAGTCTCATTCTCCTCTTGCACGCAGTAGCTGTGTACTTGCATAATCCGATCTGGTTGTGTTTGTATGACCAAAAGAGGATGTGACTGTAACATGCACTAACTTGCTCACTTTGTCTAATGAGCAGCGAAGACAGAACAACTAAAACGTGGCCAGAGTGCCCAGCCCCTTTGGAGCTGGTGATGAGCCACTGAGGCTGCCTGCTGTCCCTGCTGCTGCTCCTCTGCCAGCTCCACGGGGCTGGCCACGCCATCACCTGCTCTGCTGCCACCTCCTCTGCGCAGAGGAGCATCATCCCCCGGCACAGCTGCTCCTGACACCCCTCCTGAGAGGCAGGCAGCCCACCCACCCTTGGCTTTCCCCCTTGGCTTCCCAGGAAGAGATGTGCTCTTCATCTCAGCCACGGAGGGGAAACTCTGCCTCAGGCATGAATGGCTGTTGGCGAGCTGGGATCTTCCCTCAGGCACGGCCAGCATTTGGGCCATGTGTCTTTCTTCCAGTCCTGAAAAAAGGGCCTTTCTGTATAAAAACACACCCAACTCCTTTTCTCCCCATCTATATCCTAAAAGAGATATGGTGACTGCTAATAAATGTTTGTGGTTGTTGCATCAAAGAGAGACTTGCAAATCACAGCTCTCAAGTGCTTCTCAGGCATTCTGAGGTCATGCTCAGCATGGATTTGAAGAAGGTGGAGTTTCTCAGCTGTCATGCTCTACGGTCTCTGAGAAATCCCATGTGGGCAGTGAAGAATTATGTATGTACTACACAGGCCAAGTTAAACCCAAGGCACCCCTCTAGATCACATTTAAACTGTTGTCTTCACAAAATCTTTCTAATCTATTTAGAAATGTCCATTGCGTCTTTGCCTCTGTATCGTCAAGGCTTAGACACCCTATGGGAATGCAAACTGAAAGGAAGTAGAAATAAGCAATATGTTAATGATAACAATGTTTAGAAAGGGATTTCATGGGAATGAAATAGACTTTTATTTTTGCCAATATAAACAAAGGCAGAAAGCTGTTTTTGTAGCAGGCGTGTGTGAAATGTGAAACCCTGGCAGTGCGCAGCAGTACCGATACGAGCCAGAATGACTGCGATAAGCAAAACGCTTCACCCCAGAAGTGGGAACATTATCTGGCCATTACAGTAGCACAGAGCAAATTTGAACCTCCCTCCTCCTGCCCCTGACTAACTATATGTCTGTAGTCAACTCATGTTCTGTCTATCAGCTCACCCATCTGTACAACAGGGACATATTTATCTGTATCTTATCAGAGCCAACTCTTGGCAAGCCCCACCAGTGGACGCGGGCAGCCCTGTCCTGTCAGGAATGCAGGATTTCACAAGAGAAAAGTACAAGCCTCGAGCACTTTGTCAGGACACAGAGTACAATTCCATTTGTTAAAACAGCTCTACACTGACAAGGAAATGTGATGATACTGACTGAAGAATCTCTTTATTCTCCAGGTAGCTTTGAAAGATTTTGAGTTATGCAAACTTCAGAAACTAGAAGCTCTCTAGAGCAGATATGCTACAAATGAAGTCAAACCTATCTAATCATATCCAAGAAATCATCACTAATCAATATTATAAAAGGACAGTTTTTATACATGTATTTATTAAAATGATAATGTATTGCATGTTTTGGTTTCCATCTTCAGAAGTTGAAAGTAAAATCTTTTAAATTATATTTTATAACTGAACTGAGTTGGTAGTCCCAGAACCGTTGCCAAGGCTAAGGTTTCCTAAATAAAGTTTCCTAATCATAGACCACACACAATCTTGTAATTGCAGAATCAGCAGAGAGAGCAACGGCTAAAAGAGACTGGAAACTGAAATGTCCTTGCACATGCAGCAGGGCTCTCCTGAAGGGTTCCTGTTTGCCCTGTGAAAGCTCACACGTAGCCCCTTCTGTGAATAAATATATTTTTCCAGCTTACTTTTCTACAGACAGAAGTTGCCACAGTGACATAAAAGAGTTACATGGGTCCAACCTGTGTGTGCGTACAATCTTGAATACCAATTTAAAACTGCCCTCTGCATTTTCTGCTCTATCTATAAATTTGTTACTGTGAGTATTCTTATAAAACCATCTATTATAAAATCACGCTTTTGATTAAATTGCTATGACTTTAGGTATATATTAGGTATAATAAATTTTTGAGTTTTGAGACTGCGTTTTTGATATATGAAATTTGAAACTAATTGCAAAATTAATAATAAAAGCAGTGACTATCTCCTTTCAGAAAGCAAGTAAATCCATTAGAGTCTACCATGAAGGAACACCCTCCTGCTGGTGCTTTGGTGTTCTCACTGCCTGTTGGAGAAAAGTTGCACTGCCAACCATTTTACTGTGCACTTTTCTGGTTGTGTTTTCACATAATTTGGTGGCAGCTGTCAGCCCTGCCTCCCCCATCACATACGCCTTAGGAGAACTCCCACAACGGCTTCTACACAAAACTAAGTCCACCACAAGGCTTGGCCATTTAAGCTGAAAATCCAGACTGCCCAAATTCCTGTCTAGGCACCACCTAGGTCCAGAAAAGTGTCCAATGACGACTGATTATTTATGAAGTTTCCCAGCTGCCTTTTTGTCTGCTCCTGAGCATTCACAAGCTGTGGGCCCTCAGAGAAGCACAGCAGCCGTCTCAGGAGAATGCATGTTGTGTGGTGCCTTTCAGAACCAGCTTTTTCAAAGGTAACCTGCAAGATCAGGCTATACAATAATCAACTGCAGCCAAATAATCTAACCGAACCACAAGACAGGTTAACAAATAATTTATAGCATCACCGGAGGGAGGAGTCTCAGCCGTGGCCCGGGCTGGGACTGCGTTGGGTGTGGAGCTCCACAGCCCCTTCTGCAAGGAGCTCCCAGCCCAGGCACCAGGCAAGAGAGAGCAGATGGTGAGAGACAGATGGGAGAGTACAAGGGAACAATGAGATAAATGAGCAAAAACTCAGCTGAAGACTTTAGCGCTTGGTTCCAAAATTATTAATTTTAGTAATAATTTCAGCTGATGTAACCCTACGGCAGAAAGCCTTTCCCGTTCCAAAGGTCTTAATAACTACAATTACAACACATGCCGCAGCCCAGCACGGGTTACATTTTAGGTAAAGAGTGGGAGTTCAGCAGGCAAGAAGCACCAAGGCAGGGGGTGTCAAACGCTGAAATTCGTTCGTAAAGGGGGCTGGGGTATCGCAGCAACGGGCTGCTGAAGGCAGCCTGACGAGCGCTGCTCAGCAGGTACCGCGCTGACTGACACACGGTTCGGGCCTCCCGGGGCCGGCGCTGCCCCAGCCCCGTCCCGCGCCGCTCGCAGCCCGCCGGGGGTGCCACAGCGAGGTGGGGGGAGCGCAGCGCGGCCCGGGGAGCGCCCTCGGCTGCTGGCACCGCCGCCCGGGCCCCATGGGCTGGTGCCAGCCCGGTCACACCCCCGGCCCCGCGGGGTGCGCTGAGCCACCCCAGCACGCCGCGGTCCCGCCACGGCGGCCGCGGCGGCCTGGAGGTGCCCCCGGTGTCAGCGCGCACCGAGGGGTGGTCACACACGGAACCCAGAGCGCCACGCGCAGCGCTGAGGGGCCGAAATCCCCAGGGCGGGTCAAAGGCCGCGTCCCCCGCCGGGGGTGGGCTGTGGGGCCGCGCCGCCCTCCGGCCCGCGGCGGCCGGGGCGCGCCGCGCTGCGCAGCCGCCGTGCCCGGGGAGCCGCGGCCCGGCGAGGGGCGGCGGGCGGCAGCGGCGGCGCAGAGGCGAGGCGGGCACGGATGAGCACCGGGACACCCCCAGGCCGCTCCCCGGGGGCCGCCGCAGGGAAAGCGAAACCAAAAGGTGGGAGTGGCGGTGGTGGCGGCGGCGGGAAGGGGTGGGCAGGGGCTCCCTTGGCGCGGCTCCACTCGACTCGACGCGCTTCGATTCGCTCCTCCCCTCAGCGCCGAGGCGGAGCGGGGCGGTGGCGGCGGGCGGGCGATCGGGCGGGCTCAGCGCTCCCCCATGGCCCTGGCGCCGGGTCAGCGGGCAGGGTAGCAGCCTCCGGCTGTCGCCGCGGGTGACTCAGAGCTGCCCGGGCAGGGCGGGCTGGAGATGCGCCTCTCCGCCGGGCTCCGGGCAGCCGCGGGAGACTGACTGAGCCACAAAGAAGTTTCCCCGGCGGCGGCGCGGCGCTCCCCATGCGCGCCTCCGGCCGCCGGTCCTGGAGCGCTGCTCGGCAGGCGCCCGGCACCGACCCCGCCATGGAGCCCCGCGCGGAGCTGCACAGCAGCCCGGAGCTCAGCCGGGCCAAGCGGCTGACCGTGGGGGAGCTCTGCTCCCTCTTCGAGGCTCGCTGCGCCGCCGTCGCCGCCGCCGCCGCCCGTCAGCTGCCCGACCGGCCGAAGAGGGGCTGCCGACCCCCGAACGGGGTTCTGCCGCCCGTCATCCCCCGGCTCACCGTCACCGCCGAGGAGAGCGAGGAGGCGCAGGGCAGCCCCCAGGCGCGGCCGCCGCGGCCGGAGGGCGGCGGGCTGAGGACGGGCAGCTCGCTGCACCTGCAGTCCCGCAGGCTGTCCAACTCCTCGGTCTCCTCCACGGGCTCCTCGTCCCTCTTGGAGGACTCGGAGGACGACGTGCTGAGCGACACGGAGTGTAGGAGCCAGGGCATCGTGCACTTGGAGCACGGCGAGGACACCAGCCAGGTAGGGGCGCGGGGTGAGCGGTTCGCCCGGGAGGCGCTGCCCCCTCCCCGGGCCAGCCTGGCCAGGCAGCTGGGCGCCTCCCGGGCTCCTCAAGGGCTACCAGGTGCTGCCGCGTGGCGTGAGGTTTCCGTGACCCAGCTCCACGCAAACTCCGGGAAACTCCTGTCCTGGGCCGGCAGCAGTGCGCTGCGGGGCACAGGCTGCTGCGCCTGTTGGAAAAGCGCTTCTGCACGTGGGCTCCTCAAAAACCCGGCCAGGTGTGCGCTGTTTCTTTCTGCTGTGCAACTGTACTTTATGTCCCACGAATATGGGGAGATGTTTTTTGATCATAAGTGGGTTGTTTTATTTTCTTTTTTCCAGTCTCCTGTGTCAGATGCTCAAAATAAAAAAATTCCAGGCATTTCCCAGCAGGTATTTTTTGTCTCTTTCATCCTGGAGTCTGTGGTTGTCAATTTTTGAGCCGCTTCTTGCTGTGAGCATGACAGGAGATGGGGAGGAGCTTGGATTGGATAGAATGCATGCTTTTGTCCGTTCTGGCAGCAACACATTTTTCTCAGAAAATCCCCTCTGTAATTTGGCAGCTTTCATCCATGAAGTGTGCTTTTAAAGGCATGTAGTTAGTTGCTTTTTCATGATCTTTGATGTATATTTGCCTGACTCCATATAGCGTGCTTCTCAGGCTTTTGTACGTGAAAAATGTAGCTTTAGTGAATTCCCCCTCCCACCTTCATTGACACCACTGCTTAAATTGTTGTTCTACTGCCAACTCATTGGTGCTGAATTGTTTTCAAGCAGAACATATGCTTTGATAAAAAAGGTATAAAGAAGAAGTAATGCAACTTGTAGGTGATACCTCCAGCTGGACTTTTCTCATGGTAATTGTGGGTTTACGACTTCAGAGGACACATAATACAGGAACTAAAATGCTGTGCACAATATTGGTTTTGTTTGCATCAACTTGTGGCCTGATTTTGGAAGAGAAAAAAACAGAAGGGTTTTGTACTTTGTCATTTTGAATATCAAGAAACCCATAATAATAATAATACTTAGTTTGTACTTTTGATTCTGAAATAGAATCTGATTTGCAGGGGAAAAAATTACTGTTGTTTTGCTTTCTTTTCTAAAATACGTGCTCTGTGATTTTGTGAAGCAGCAGGAGAACAGAAATTGAAGATAATAAAGGGACATAGGCTCTTTTGACTCAATATCTGTGCTATGGCAGTATGTGTGGTTAATGGGGAGCAAGAATTAAGTGATGACGCTTCAGCAGTAAGAGAACTCTGAGATGGCATCATGGCAGCTGGTTAAACTGTGAATATAGGCTGAAGCAAAACTGATTCTTCAGATGAGAAGCTGTGCTGCCTCAAAGGTTATGCTTCTGCATTTCTGAAGTCATTGGTACTGAATGCAGTATTGAGACCTAAATGATTGAGAGTGTATCCTTCCCTGTAGTTTGACATGCATGTATCATGTGAATGGCACTACTTTCTTCTAGGAAGTCTTTATAGTCACTTTTTAATTACAAGAAAATAAAATATTAAAATAAGAAGATCTCCAACATTGATTTATAGACAAACTAAAAATATCCATATTATAAATGTTTCAAACTCTGAGAGACCGTCCTGTTCATTTAGGTATGTGGGAAAATGAGAACTTTGATAGGATTATAATAATTCAGTTTTTGAAAAAGTTTTTGCAGTTTTCCAAAGTTTATTGCAGCTGCACTGCACTAGGACTGTTTAATGCCTCCTTGGTTAAGTATTCCCTCAACTCAGCTACAATACTTAATGTTTTAAAAGGCTGAGTTGTTTCCATACCTGCAATGTAGGGCCAGATGGGGCAAACTGCACCAGGAGTTTGCATTCTGGCTGATTTTATCTCATTGTCCCTTCTGTGGCGGGTTGTCAAACCAGAGCAGGAACTGATACCTAGGACTCTAAACCAGCAGAACTTCATGGCACCACCTAATAAATTAGCAGGCTCACCTGCCCAGTGACTGCTTACATGGTTCATCCCTCCCTTCCTTGCTGCATTACCAGGAGCTCGAATCCCAGGAATCTGCTGTTTCTCCTGTGGTCAGATGCACTGCCCTTCATCTCAGGTGGCCACACTGTTCGCTCACCAGTACCTGGAGGCATTCAGGACAGTTCTCGTGATTGATGTCTCTTGGTACTGGACAGTGCTGTCCAGTCTTGTTTCTTCAGCAAAGTGGTGACTTCATACCGTGCCGAAGGTGGAGTCTGTGCTTTGAACCTCTGGGGGTTCAACTTTACAGGATGTGTCCTTTCAACCCATGAATCTTGAGGCAGGATGAATCTTTGTTTTAGAATGGAAGGCTTTGGGTTCAAGGCACTCACATACAAGTGGAAATAACTACAAATTTTAGGATAACATAGGGAATGGTTTTTTATTTTGAAGATTTTATTTAGAGGCATTTTGAAACATTTTGCTTGTATTTATTGTTTTCAGTGTATTTTAATAGATGAAGATTTGTTCTAAGAGTGGAACACAAAGGATAAAGACTTTTCTGAAGGAAACTGAAATCAGAGGTGGGCCAAAGTTACTGTTTCCTAATTCATGGGAAATTTTGACACTATAAAATTTCTCCTGTATTGGGAAATTCCCTGAGACTTTTCTCTGGAAATGTTAAAAGTTAATTTGGAGTCTGACACCTTATGATTAAGCTCAGACCAGTGCTCAGAGAACTGCTGGGTTGTCAAACCTACCAGGTTCCCCAGTGCCTACCAGGGACCTTGGAAACTTGCCCAGGTCTTCAACTGTGGGAATAGAAGTTCTGATAATGTTCCTGTTATCAGAGCTTCAAGGCTTCCATCTGGAGACCCAGGAGCTTGAGACCTAAGCTGAAGAAGGCCCTCCCAGGCCTCCCTACTGTTGACCTGGAGATCAAGACCCAGCTGAGTCTGAAATACTGTGTGCTCCCAAGCTACCTGTGCAGGACTGTGTGTGAGATGGGAGGCTCAGGAGCCTCTGTGTCCAGGGCTCACTGTCCTGGAGTTCTCAGGCCCTAAATCTCAGGATGATAGGCCTGGGAGTGCTGTCTCTGGCTGTATTCCTTGGAGGACAGTTCTCCTTGGTAGTTCACTTGGAAAACAACTTTCCAAGAGGATGAGTGATTCAGTTAAGTCAGAGCATTTGGGGTTGGATGGATTGACACATCATGACGATGTTCAATTTTTGTTTCTTGTTGAGAACAGTACGTGGGCATGTCCCTGGAGTGTTAGGGCCCCTGTGGGGGCAGTGAGCACCGTGGGGCCGATGGCTGACGATGGCAGTGCAGTCCCAGCCCGGCTCCGCTGAGACAAAGTGCCGCTGGCATCTGGGCAGGCCCACCTTGGAGAGAAGCTCAGTGGGTGGTGTTCCAGTTTCTCTGCGTAAGTTATTCATGCCATTTTGCAGTCATTAGCAGAGGCTTTGAAATTGGACTGTTGTGGCTCTCCTGAAGGAAGACCCTTCTAACAATGCAGGAATGGAAGTATGAGAGAAGCCTATTCTGCTGCTCTCCTGTTTGTTCAACTTGGGGTTCAGTGAAAACCAATTGTGCAAAGCTGTGCTAATGGAAACCGCATAATGCCATATTTGGAGCTTTGTAACTCTTGGCAGTTAACTGAAAAGAAAAAATATTGGTTATTTTTTAAATAGCCAATTGATAGGATAGATTTTACCCTGTGGCAAAAGCTGACATTCCTGCATTTAAATGGGAAGCGTACTTTTGTATCCTCGTGTCGTGCCATGGGAGGTGTATATACACAGCTGAATCTTGCCGTGAAAACACCAGTCGTGCCTTTATAGTAATGGAGAGGATACAAGAGTTCTGTATTTTTGTCTTCATTTTGTGAATGAGCAGTTTTAAGAAGTATGAAGTCTGGTTAGCACCTTCTTTGTTGGGACAGCGACTCTAAAGAGTGGTTTTCACAGAGAATAAACATCATGATAATGTGAAGCAGCCTCTTGTCCTCTTTATAGGAGAATGTTATTTACTAGATAGAAACATGCCAAATAAATCTACTCATTTTCATAGCTGTGACCTGTCATTCCAAATTCCTGGAACCGTAACCATGAGAACAGCTGACAGTTTGCTAGAGAAAAAGCAGTTCAGTTCTTGCCTGCAATGATACCAGTCCAGAAACTTTGGGGAATATTCATTAGTGAAGTGCATTTGGTTTGGCTTCACTGCTATTATTGATGTTATTTTTCATAACATCAAGTACCTTAAAATGGATAAGTGTATAAAAAGGCACACACACTTAATAGCTAACTCACTAAATAAATTAATAAATACAGAATGAAAGTTTCAACTACTTTGGCTCAGGGGTGGGTTACATAAGCTAATGCAGTAGAATAAAATTGTTATTTTTAAATGAAGAATAGGAATGACGGTATGACATAAGTAAGACTGTTAATGGGATTTTAGCCTACTCTCCAAAGGAAAGAAAGCTTGTGTAATCACTCTATCAATTCAATTTAAACTGCTTTAGTAGGTTTCAGCCAAATTTGGCATTGGCATAGACATCTCAAAGTTTCTTCAAGAGCTCTTTAAAGTTTCACAAAGGTCAGACTGAGTGAAAGAGAGGAAACCAAAATAAGTGCATACTTTGTCTTCTCTGGGGGAGAAGGTGCCAGAGGACATAAACAGTTGTCTTCTGTTTTGCCTGTTGACTGGCAAATGGGCATGTGCATACTGGCTAATCCATAGGTGCTTCCATGCTGGATCCAGCTGCAGCAGGTAGTGTCTCCTCCCCTGGGGGTAATTAGGAGAAAGTATGGGAGGGATCGTACAGTGCTGTGGGCTGGTGAGGTTAGGGAATGTGGAAGGCACTAGTTGAGGCACAGGGGTGAAAGGGAGGAAGTTATGAGGAGGTGTGGAAATGTTAGGGAGGTTAGAGGGCTTTTGGAACAAGTTTATAGAGGACAGTGACAAGCTGTAGGTACTCTGGTAAGGGTGCAGGACAGTAGATATCAGTCAAGTAGAAATTAAGCTTCTCTAGTGTCCTGCTCATGAAACAGCTGTTTGTAATGGAATACATTTCATGTTGCTAAAAACATGCAGATTTATAATGACAGTCCCAAATACTGAAATCTTCCTATTGCACACTGAACAAATTTAAGGTGAGCAGCAGTAATGTTCCATATTTGCACAGTACTTGGAACAAAACTCTAAACTGAGAGCCATTTCTCAGTTTGAAGATGAATTCTTCACCACATTGCAGTGGTGGAGTATATCAAAATATCAGCAGTATCAGGTCTAATGGTGACTTTTCATTAGTAATGTGGATTCTTATCTATAAGGAAATGACTTAGCTCTTCCCAAATCAGTTGAGAGAGAGGCAATTAAATGTCTTATCAGATAAGAGTTTCTAATCCTGGATATATCTGAAATGGTGACTAAGAGATGATAAGATTCTTCTCTTCTGAATCAATTTCACTCTAATAATTTTCATTTTTCACATGTTAAAGGGCATGTTGTTTGGGCATACAGTCTAAAGTTGAAAGAATTCTGTGATAACTTTTTCCTTATGGACCTGCTGTGTGGGGTGTGTTGTAGAAGTTTCTCTGCATGTCCACTTTTATAGTTCAAATATTCTTGTAATGCTTGTTACAACTGGAAAGGTGGAAAAAAAGTAACAGCAACTCCTCGTCACTGGGTGATGCATATTTAAAGAGGTCATATCTGAGTATATTTTTCTCAAGCTATCATTGACTCAGCAGATTTATTTGTGAAAACTCATGTCAGTCTTAAAAGGACTAAAGGTAGTGGCTGGAGCAATAGTTTGGAAATTTTGCATGTCTATATTTTTGGGTTCTGACACTATTAACGTGTTAGACTGGTTTGATTAGAGTGATTATTTTTTAACTGTTTAATTTGATTACCATGTGTAGTTAGTGTGGTAGTTAACATATTCAAAAAATACCTCAACTCACATCTAAGGTTTATTACTAATGGAATGTGTTAAACTGGATCAGTTTTACTAAATGCTCGCAATGCGGTGCAATTTAAGGTTGGAAGCTGAGAATGCACATTGTATTTATGTGGTAAATAGGTGTTTTGTTTAGCAGTGGCTGAGGAAAACTAAGGCTCATCATACGGCATTTTGTAGTGATTATCTATAAAGCGTGGTGGCAGAAAAAGTAATGTTAATACATCTTGGAAGGAAAAGGTGATCTTACGTACAGCAGCAGTCTTCCTTCACAGTCAAGATAGTTCATGTGGCGAAAGGGGGCTGAGGCAGAGAAAATTGGCTTGTCAGTCCATGTTCATTTGGATCTTGCATGGTGTAGATTTAAATTGAATTTTTAAGTGCTCTTCTCTACCAATAGCGCTTCATCTCAAAAGCTCAAAAACTGGGTAAGATGGCATTGTCTGTCCAAAGGACAGTGTTCCCTGGGGGAAAATATCATAAAAAAAGGAGGGGAGTGGGAGCAGGTGTTAGTCTCCATCAACTCCTTCTGAACAAAAGCATAGGGGAGGGGGAGAGTCTACCTGTTCATCCAGTGTCAGGCTAGCAAATACTTTGATGTATTGTTTCCAATGCTGAACTGATTCATTCCTGTCAGTAATGGAGAATGCTTCCTGGGGTAACACAACCAGCAGCATTTGAGTGGATTTTTGTACTGATGAATGCTGAGCTTCTCACAAGGGATGAATCTTTTACAGTCCAAAACATGGAGGTGTGAGGCTGATGCTATAGAAACCTGCCCTGAACCCATCAGACCTGGCTATTGTTGCTCATTAGCAAACCTTCTATTCCTTGGCAAGCTTGGGAAGAAGTTAGCCAAAGACAAATCGACAGCTCATTTGATGCAGTGATCATAGACTTGACATGATCCAGATTTAGAGCATGGGACAGACTCTCCAAGGCAGTTGGTGACTATAGCAAGCATGACACAGACACTGCTTTGTGGGAGCTTGGCATTAACCCAGAATCCTGGAGCACTCCATATTTACAGGCTGAAATATCCAAGTAAGGTGACACAGTGATGCAAACACTTTAAAGTGTTTACCTCAGCCCACTAATACCACATTTCTTTCACTCACATTCAGCTTCAGTTGGCCATTCTTATTAAGCCTTCTGGCCTCATGTACATGAGCCACATTCTAACAGAGGTGGGGTTACAAGTGATAAAGAATGTGTATAGAAATGTGTTATGTCTGGGTGTCATTGGTACTGAAATGTATCTGATTCATCCAGAGGATTAACAGTGTCAAACTGTATGAGTTAGTTAGTGGGAATGGCACAGTTCACTTGGGATGTATCAGCAGAAACTGCTTCATACAACTTCATACATACTTCATCATACAACTTTCATGTGATAAGAGTAATGTCTCTTGATAAATTACATTGAACATTGCATAAAGAGAGGTGGTCTTTATTTCAGTGATGGTAGAAAATCATCATTCATTATCAATATGACTGATTTTGTCTCCTGGTCTCTGCCACTTCCCAACATAAAGTGATCCAATCTTAGTTGCAGCTGCATTTGCTACTCTGATCTGCTGCAGAGAACACAGCTTTCTTTGTGTCTCAGCTCTTCTCAAGCAGCTCCATATAGTTAAGAACACTGCAGTAGCTCTTTCTAGTGATGTTCACTCAAGACAGCATTACTTTTCTGTGCTCTGCTTCATGTGGTGGAATGCTGAATCAAAAGCAGGCTTCTGCTTTTCACCTTAGAGGTGCTGGTGCTAGTCAAAGTGTGTGTGTTGTGGGCACACAAGAGATGAATGGAGCTCGCCTGTGAGGGATGTGTTCAGCCATCCCACTCCAGGTGCAGGAGGTGAGCTTGAGGAGGCTGAGCTGTGCACAGGCAGCTGTGAATTGGGTTTTCCCATACAAGAAGGCATTTCTCACCAGCACCAGCCAGCACTGGCTCACTCTGCAGCACATACTTTGGAAATGGAGGGAGCACTGCTACCATGTGTCAACATCTTCCACTACTGGAACCTCTTCAGATGCTCTGAAATCACTACCTCTGCTGAAATTCTTCAAAGATCCTCTGAGCATGTGGCACAGGTAGTGGTACTGTACTGTGCTTTCAAAGGACCCATCTTATGGGTACACACATTGCAAAAGGTGGCTGCAAGGTTCTAATGCAGGCTACTCAAGAGCAAAACTTTGGAGATGAGGGGGTAAGAGGGTTGTGATAGGTTCAGGTTATGTACAACCAGACTGAAGGGGAATGACTGACAGGGGTTGGGAAGGCTACTGGAAATGTAAGAGTAAGGACTACTGAGAAGAGCAAAACTTACCAGGGAAGCAGGATATTGCTTTAAAATTCAAATACATTCTCAGAAAAAAGCAGGAGAACGTGTGACAACTATATTAAGAAATCATCGGTCAAACGTTGAAAGTATATGTAATGAAAGAACTCATGTGCCTGCAGTGTGGGTATGTTAATGTTCTACTGTCTTTCATTACAAGCAGTCATAGCACTTGATGCACAGAATTCATGACTTTCAACTGTTCTATATTTTCAGTCAACTCAAAGGATAAGTTACAGTTCCACAGCGACGGATGACATGTATTGCAGAACCTCTGTTTATTCACAGACAGCTCTGCAGCAGATCACAGGAAGGGAAAGGCTGACTTCCCAATTTAACGCTGCTGAATGCTGATGTGGAGACCTGCTGCCTTTCACGGTTTCACAGTCCCTCTTTGCCTGGGAAGAGACTAGGAAAGTTATTTATGGAGACTCTCACCATGGCCAATAACTGTATTTTTTTCATTCTCCTTTTGACTAACTTGAGAGTGAGCCTTATTAGCAGAAACACTGAACGTTTGTACATGCAGCTAGAGTTAATGGGAGCTGTTCTACAGCACTGTTCTACAGTATTGTATAACACTGGGTGTTAGGAAAAGCAGAAGTTGACACCTCAGTTTAAGCTTTCAAAATTAGTGGGTACATTTCATACTGATGTATCTTTCCTTCAGTATTTTTCCCTATAAGATGTGAATAAAACACTTCACTTAACAGGTTGTGAAAACAAATTCATTAAAATTTGGAAAACAGTCTACTGCTGCAGTAACAGTTGTCTTTAAGTTCGTACTGAAAACTTCAGTTCTGAAAACTTCTAATTTCTGAGTACTCACTTATGCATTTAAGGCTTTAATAAAAGTTCCAGCACAGATGTAATTCTGGATCTGAATGTGTTCAGGAGTGGAAGGTGCTGACCTCTGGCAGCGATGTTTCATCTTTCCTCCATTCCCGAAGTGTGTGCTGTGGAGCGAGGCGGCGCTGCCTGGCCCAGGTGACGTGCCTGTGCTAGAGAGGGCAATCACAGGGGGCTGCACTTGGAGAGGCTCCTCAGGCACTGTGACAGGGGCCCTCTGGTGTGGGGAAAGCCTAGTTCACAGCTGCCTGGTGCACAGCTCAGCCTCCTCAAGCTCACCTCGTGTATGGCTGTCCCTCACAGCTGAGCTACATTGATCCCTTGTGTGTGCTGTGCCCAGCAGTCTCCACAGAAGGTAATTAAATACTAATGAGAGTCTACTGCAGATTAATTTGAGGTTCTTACAATTTGCCAAGCTTTGTCAGGTTGACTTCTGCTCCTCCCATTCCTTACTCCTACTTTGAAAACACTCCTCTTCCTAGATTTCAGGTTCCTTCCTCAAAATTCAAAGTTAAAAAGCTTTTCAGAGGATTTACTAGAAATTTTGTAGTGGAGTCGGTATGAATCTTTTTCTAGCCTTGGAAACAGCTCAAGTTTTTGTTAGAGTTGTTCAATCTGAAGCAAACCAAACAGTTTTAGCTCATTTTTGAGGTGGGTAACTTAGAGCAAATCATCAGAGAATTAAACACATATGGAGAATTCTTATGCATTGGTGCTTTGGTGGTTGTCCAGGAAATCTGGGTTGAGACCCTGATCATCTGAGAGAGGCAGAGCTAGAGAAGTCTGTGTGGCCTTTGTGCTATTCTCCATTGTTGTATGCTTACGTGATGCAGCAGACTGGATAAAAATCTGTGTGAACAGTGTTTTTGCATGCTGATCAGCTGTTATCTTGTGCAGGGTTTGAGTGGGTTGTTGGCTAAGTGCACTTGACCTGAATATTCTAATCATGATAAGCTCTGCTTGATGTGGGCTCCTTCCTTTGCCACCCATGTATGGTGTGTAGGAATGGCATTGCTGACCCCACAAAGGGTTAGCTTTGTTCAGAGGAAAATGTAATCTGAAAAAACTGAGAAACCTTCCTACACTTCAGCTCTCTCTTTTCGTAGTGCAGAATGCTGAGTATCAGAATTTTGAGCTGATAATTTGATACAGTTTGTACTGTCTTGCTCTGTGGCATTTAAATAAGGAACTTTTTTGCCTTCTTTGTACCAACCCAGAAGGAATAAGCAATTAAATCCTGAGGTACACATTTCAGGACAGATCCTGCCATTCTGCTGAAAAACCTATGAAAGTGTTTTAAAGCTGAGACTCCTTGACTTCGAGATGCTTTTACCTATCACTTGCTCATGATGCCACCAGGGCTACAAAAGGCAGTCAGTAGAAAAAATAAGCAAGCCATATTTTATGTTAGGAAGAAGTAAGCCTCTAGAGTTCTATCTGGCCTAATGGTCTGCCTGGATTTGGACACTAATCAGGCCCCTATAACAGTTTCATGAGCTCTTTTCCCAAAATCTATAGCAAGATGAAGGAAAATTGCATGTTGTCAGCAAAGACACCAAGGAGTAAGTCCTGAGGTCTCTAACAGTCCAGTCATTGTTAATCACTATGCCAACAGTCTCCAAGTCTTTTTTCAGCAGTAGAACTGGCTGATGTCCTGATTATAATTCCCATTCCAATATTAAAACTGGAGTGACAGATAACTAATGCTCTGTCTTCTGTCCCTGTTTTATCCATTGGGATTTTCTGCATCATCTCTAGAAATATGTTCTCTTCCATTGCTATAGTTCTGTGTCTTGATCCTAGTCTGCCTTTTCAGTCCTCTGATTTTACAGGCAACAATCTTATCTGGGACTACAGGAAAAATGTAGCCAAGTCACCAATATTCGTTTTACATTGCATTATTTTAAAAAAAGAAAAGATGGGCAACAAAATCAGTCTTGGCTTGTGAAGTAACTTCTCTGCATGGCCTGTTCCCCTGTGTCCAGTGTAGGTCATCACCCATCTACAAATGACATTTCAAATGTCTGTCTTCTCCTTGTTGAGCCCTGGTAAATTGATATTGGTCGCTCTTGGGTTTTGTTACCTATGTCCAATGTGGCACAGAAGCTGCTGCTTGCTCCATATTTCAGGAGGCTGGTGTAGGTGGTTGTGCAAGATACAGGACTGTGGCTTGCAGTTCTGTTGCTAGGAGCCAACAGTATGAAGTTCTTTGAAGTTTCATGGGGGTTTTTTAATCACTTTTACCATGAGATAAAAATTTTGGTAGATAAATTGTATTTATACACTACACTCCGTTTATTTTACTTTATTTTCAGTTGGGTTTGCATCTTAATAATTGGCAATTGATATTTATGCTTATGTAAAGTTGGGTTCTCCAGTATCCTGATGGTGAACACACATTTACCTTCCGGGCAGGGGAAACATGCTCTGTAAAACACATTTGCTATTGTTCAAACACCCACAGCTCTTCAGGAAGACAGATGCCTTGTTTCAGTTTCAGTCTTCAGTTGAGTCACTTGTGCTTATGTAATGTTTGAATTTGATTCTCTTTCTTAAGGCCACATTATGGAAATTAAAATCTTAAATAATCCCTTATCTCTGGGGCTAGCTGCTGCTGATACAGAAGAATTCAACTCACCTCTCTTACGTTGTTCTATTAACAGAAAGTATCTCTTGATCCTGTAATTCTGCTCAAGGGAGAAGTCATCTTTTCTCTGTACTCCTTACATAGTTCTTCGGACTGACGTGGGGAAGGAAGACTTTCTTTAATCTTAGGTTTGCTTCAAAAACAAACAACTACCTTGTAAGCCTCTCTCTCCAATGGGATAAGGTGAAGAGTCCTTATTTCCTAGAATGACACATTTCTTAATCACTGCCACATTCCATTAATAGGAGTGTGGAGTTTTGTTTGGTTGGGGTTGTTTTTTTGTTTGTTTCAAAATCCTTTCAACGGAGGTGGTTTGGAATAATCTCAGAGTTACACTGTGTTGAAACTCGGAGTTATTCAAGTGCTTGAAGGATGTGGCTTTCCCCTAGGTAAACACCACGCCCAGCTCAGTGGCAGTGCCTATCGCATGTTGACACTTGAATTCCATTGCAAGGGGTGAGCCCTGTTTGAACAGGGCAGTGCACCACAGGTGAGGCAGTAACTCCTTATGCTTCTTTAGAGGATAATGGATAGAGGCAGTTCAGGGGAGACAAGAAAGGAGAGGTGGAGCACTGGACTTTGTCTTGGAATAGATAGAAGAGCAGTTGGCAAACTGCTACCAGTCTATGTCCGGTCTGTTTTTTACATTGCATATTTTTAGACTCTAATAATCCTTTTCATTTAACACCGTATTACTGCTTATTTGAGTGCCTCTAATTTAGTTTACAAGCACTAATTACCTAAATTATTCAACAGTGTTCTGAAGTGGAGTTGTTATAACCTGCAGTTGTGGGAACTGGAGCAGAAAAAGGGCACATATTTGGACCTAGATTCCATACTGAAGCAGTGAAATTTCCTGAGATCTTTTTCAAGTGAGTGTCTGACAGTTTAGGATGTTAGAAGCTGAATTAACTTGTTAGGAAAGAAAAATCATCTAAAAACATTTTTAAAATCAATACTTGTCAGTAACCTCTCTGTATGTATGCAGATACATACATGCAGCAACCTTAATTCTGTCCTTGTGCTTACTATCCTTTCCTATAGAAAAAATTAATTACATACAATAATTAATAATACTTAATAATTAATAATACTTCCACTGTTACATTTCTTTCAGGCAGAATCTCAAAGTTGTGTAAGATTCAGCTTCTGGAGCTGTTACATGAGAATGTGTTAAAAACAGGGTCAGATTTTAACATGTGTCCACTAACCCAAACTGCTGGGGATAGTAAGAGAGGCGTCTTTGACCAATTAGTAGAAAACAGTTTTGCAATTCCTGTTGGACAGTAGTGGTTTTTGGCAAATAGGAAAGTGTAAGAAAGGATAACATTAGAATTTTCTTTATTTCTCTTTGTCTGTTCAGTCTGGAGAGTCTGCTGTGGCCTCTGAGTCACTGGGTGTTAAAGTGGTGGTGAGCCTAGCCCTGAACTGCTGGGCGGGCAGGATAGAGCCGTGTCTGCAGGTAACAGACTGCACCACCATTGCAAATAAGATGAAGCACACGCTCAGCTTCCTTCCCAAGTTCACTCAGGGGAGATTAGCTTCTTGAAGTTATTTCCTGGCTTCTTGCCAAAACACAGTCTCTTGATGTTACGCAGAAACCACACCTGATATAAACGGATTGGCACTTGTAGTGCGTTTGGATTTGAGGTCGTGCATAGTTCACAAATGACACATTTGCGCCTTAACAAGTTGTGATTATGTTTTAGGCTAAATCTATTTAATGGTCTGTGAACAGAGAAATGTGGATCTGTTTGGGTTTCAAGTATTCCCAAATATTCATCCTGTTTGGAACTGCTGATTGTGTCCTGCCTGATTGGATGTTGGGCTTATTTTATCATGTAAAGAGTGTTGTCTTTCTAGATATCTGAGATGTCTAGATGCCCTTCTCATGACTGGAGATGTCAGTCAGTGACCCATGAGATGTGGAAGACGGGCAGAGAATTGTCAAATTGCTAGACTATTTCTGAAGATTTAAACTGCAGTTGTTTTGGAGGTTAAGAAAGATTTCTTTCCTTCTGGCACACCATCTGCTGAAGTGATGTTTGATTTACCACATATCTGTTCTGGGTGATGGACAACCTGAATAAATCTTGAATGTTTGGGCTCTGAGTCAACTTTCCTATAGTGAGGAACTTTCCATTTACTTCTTGGATAATAACGTTTCGGTTTCCAGCAAGACTGATGTTCTGGCAGAACCCTGATAGGGACAGAATGTCGTTGGTTCAGCTTTTCTGTGCTCAGTAGGGACAAGTGGCAGAGCTCCATCCTGTTAGAGAACGGATGTCTTTCCAAGCAGACCACAAGCTGTGAAAGTAGGGATAATGGCCATGTTTAATGGCTGCTATGGAAAGCAGACAGTTTAGCATCTCTTAGAACAGAAAACATTTATTATTGTTGAAGTAAAATCTGTCTTTCAGTCAATGTATCTGCTTTTAGAACATATCTGTGAGATAAATGAAGGAAACCCTTGTGACAATTCACCTTTGAAGCCATCTAATTACTTTATTATTTTGTCTTTTGGCCCAGGAATAATGTAGAGGTTGTAGATATTTCAATTGGTAATAACCAGAAACAAAATGCCGAAGTAGGTTCCTACAAGATAGTCAGCAGACTGTGGTTCTTGATGCTGTTTGCAGGAAGGCAAGCAAGACTTTTGCTTCTTTGTAGTTCATTTTCCTCTGATTTCGAGGGGAACTGCTCCTGGAGTATACAAGTATAATCCAGCTATGGAGTGGGACATGGGATTTTGTGCTCCTAGTAATTGAGTCTCATACCGACCATCCATCTCTTATCTTGACCTCTTTCTTTAGTCCAGACATAATGAACACCCAGCAAGTTTACCAAGTATCCTAAAGAAAAAAGCAAAACCAAATAAATTATGTGTGCATCTCACTGCATGGTGAAGCACCACAGGGGAGAAAACACAGGAACCTGAGTCTTCTGACTTGCAGTGTTGTTTCTGCTTATTGCATTAAGTGTTTCTCATGACACTGAAGATTTAGCCCAGCCCATCGTGAGTGCAGCACAAACAGGAAATGGAAACCCTGCAGTCAGAGGATACACCTGCCAAACGCTGGTTGAGCAGCTGTGGCCCTCACCCATGGCTGAGTGCAAAGCCAGAAGCATCAAGGGCTAAGAACAGGCTGAGCACTGTTTCTCCTCTGAGGTTTGGAAGCTGGAGGGTGAAAGAGAGGGAGGGAGAGATGAAGGTGTATTCACAGTTTGCCTGGCAGTCTGATGAGAGGTGCTGATCAGGAGGCTGCTGGTGTAGCATTGCAAACTGCTGCTCTTTAGGAGTGCATGTTCTCTCTTGCTGTTGATTATCAGCCTTACAGCTCCAGCTGGCACTCATACATCACAGGAAGATCAACTCTGTGACAAAGCAGGGAGTGTTAAGTTCCCTTGGGGTCTTAGATACAGGGATGATCAGGGCTGCCAAGGCATCCAGCATGTGGAGATGGCTCAGGGATATCCTTGACCAGGGAGGTAGTTACACTGTATTCCTTGAGCAACAGCCGACAGCATTTGAAATGACACAGCTGCCCTGGCAGAAGGCCATTTGCTGTGATTCGGCCAAATTATCAGTTGGCATTGATTGGCATAGACCTCAGTGAGAAGAATGATGCTGTTGCATGTCAGGGTACAGACTTTTTAAAGCCGATGCTCGCAGCTCCAGACTCTGGACCAGGCTGTCCAGATGATGGTTATCACAGCACAACATTCTGGCCCCAAATACCTTTTTGTCTAGTTGTAAACACTGACTCCTGTGTGGATTAGTGCTCGGTGCTTCAGGAACCTGTTTCCTGCCCAGGACCAAGAGAGGGTGAAATGTAGTAATAATGGGGTTGAGTTGCTGTAGGAGCCTTACCCTACCCTGGGAGCTAAGTGTTGCTTAACTCAGAAGCTTGGTGATAAAGGTTTGTGTGAGGGTTCACTCACATATGTTTGGGGAGCATTCCCCTTCTTAACTTGCTCTTTCACCTCCCACCCATTGAGATCTTTGTCTTGATTTGTGATTCATGTCTGATTCAGCCAAGTGGGTAGTATACTTGGCAGCAAGAATCTCCTGAGCTTGAGGATTCCAGGAACCTTTAATAAGGGGCAAGAGCACAGAAACTGGCTGCTGAAAATATAAAGTGCCTTCTATGACAAATTCAGGGATTTGTAGTTATTATTTGGGGCATTTTTGTTTTAGCTATGGGAAAATATTGCACCATGCCTCCCTACACCTTTCTGGATACTTAAGTTATATTTCTTATAACAAATAGGGTATAACAAATGTCATGTGTGTCTCACCTGCTCAATGTCTTGTTGGTGTTCCAAGTTTCTTCAAACACCAGATGATCCCAAGCCTAGGACTTGTTATAGTATGGATAATTATAAAAAAAAGTAATGGAATTTTGATAATCTGCAATCAAAGGCTTTTACTGTCTGCTTTAGGTATTTTAAAAGCATGCATGAATGTGTATGTATATATCTGTATATATTACTGGAAGAAACACCGAGGATAATTACGATTTGCTTACATTTGGCATAAAAATGTTAGCTGCTTCAGGATCTGGATCTGACCAAGATGACTGCCTGCCTGTTTCAGATCTGCAAAGACAACTACACTAAGCCTCAGACTGAAAGAACTCAAAACCAGAATCCCTTGATAGGCAAATTTTGTGACTGTAACCGGAAAGATACTGTGTTGCTCAGCAACTCTCACTATCTTTTTAATTTCTTTTTTCTTATATAACATCACTCAAATCCTCAGTTCTTTCCATGAGGTGAAACCATATGGTGAACTGTCCCAGAGCTGTACTCCTTGAAAAAATGAAATCTAATAATCATTGAAGTGGGTTATTTCCATGGTGCTGGGAAGCTGCACCCATGGAAGAGTCTTTGGTTTGGGTGAAATTGGGCTGATAACAGCTTGTCTTGGTAGAGTATTGTGATTTTGACAAAGCAGTAGATGCTTTGCTTAAGTGTTGTGTGATGATTTTTTCAGTAGGTTGTAATTATAGTACTGTTGTTATTGACTACATTCACACAGACAGAGAGGCATACCTAATTACACAGTAATTAAATTAGGCCAGTAATTTTCTTGGTTGTGATTTGCTCAAAATTTTTTCTTATGGCAGCTTTTTATAGTAGTGGCAGGTATTGACTGCGTTGAAACAAATGAAAACAAACTTTTGTTTGGGCTAGATTTAGTACATTAAAATAATATGATTAGTAGCTTTAGACCTACATTTAAATTCTTTACCTGTGTAGGTCCAATATGTCAGGTCAAAGCCAATTCAAATAAAGTGGCAAACACTAATGAAAGCAGCATATCTTAATTTCATTTTCTAAATTATTTAAATAATTGAATAAAATGGCATAAATAATTAGGAAAACAAATTAGCTTTCAAACTGATTTCAGTTTTAATAAACTATGGCAAATAAAGCAGGATTAAGGATTTTGTAAATAAAATTAACTCAGAGGTTTTAAAAAACATTTTAAGTGTATATATTATAAAAAGTTGAACTGGAGACCAAGAGGGCCAAATGGTTTCCTGGAATGCATTAGGAAGAGCATTGCCAGCAGGTCTGGGGAAGTGATTAGACACTTCTGCTTAGACCTTGTGGGGCTGCATCTGTGCTCCTCAGTACAAGAGAGACGTGGAGCTCCTGGAGCAGGTCCAGAGACGGGCTTTGAAGAGGATTGGGAGACTGGAGCAACTCTCATGAGGAAAGGCTGAGGGAGCTGGGCCTGTTCAGCCTCAAGAAGAGACAACTGTGAGGGGACCTCATCAATGTCTATCAGTGTCTGAAGGGAGGGTGCCGGGGGATGGAGCCAGGCTCTGCTCAGTGGTACCAAGCAATAGGACAAGAGGCAACGGGCAGAAATGGATACATGGGAAGTTCCACCTGAATATCTGGTAGAACTTCTGCAGCTTACCAAGCACTGGAACAGGTTTCCCAGAGAGGTTGTGGAGTCTCTCACTGGAGATAGTCTGGAACCATCTGGATGCAATCTTGTGCCACATACTCTAGAATGACGCTGCTTGAGCAGAGAGGTTGGACCAAATGACCTACTGTGGTCCCTTCCAACCTGACCCATTCTGTGAAGCAGTAATAAAACTGTAAAAGATACAAGTTTAAAAGAAAGTGAAAGTGACCACCTGCTCACGCTGATACTTAAGACACCTGTGTGAGTAATATTGTGGACCTCATGAGGATCTATTGTGGCACTCAGAGTAATATGGGTGCTAGTGTGTGACTAGGCAAGAAGAGAAGAGGGGCAAAAAAGCCAACCCAGCAGAAAGGTGAGCCCTGGAGAATGACTAATACTGTGCCTGGAGAAGTCATATCTGATACCCAGTTTAGTAATTCTTAGTGTTATTTTTGGGCCTGCTCATAGAAGGCAGCTCCTGCTATTGACTGGTCTGATGAGTTCCCAGACACTTCTTACTTTTCCAGACACTATTGCTGTGGTTACTGTGCCCCAAAAAGGACCAGCTCTCACCACCTTCTCATGTGCCCACTGCTCACAGTGTTGACCAAGACCCCCGGGCAAGGGGTTGCTCAGTGCTCCTGCAATTTGGGCACATGGCTCTTACAGGATTGTTTTGAAATGCACATAGTAACTTTTTGGTAATCACAGTTTTCTGTACTCCTTACAAGTCCCTGTGGAGGAACTTTGCTCCTTCTAGGAGTTGGTGAGACACTGAGTAGGCAGTGGCAACCAGCATTACAGATTAGATTTCAGCCCCCATGTCCCACAGTGGCAGAATTTAGTCTAAATGATGTAAAGGCTTTAAGAGAACAGTAGGTAATGATGACTGACAATTAAGTACTCTTTCTTAAAGCCTTTTAGGAAAAAAAAGCTTACTAAAAAAATTTCTCATTATCCTTTTGTTTCTTGCTGTCATAATAGCTTTCTTGTGTAGGCTTTGTGCTAGAGCACCAAAAAAAAAAAAAAAAAAAAAAAGCCAACAGGATCTTGGATAAAGGAATGACTGAAATTTACCAGATAAAGGGATTCGAGGGTCATTGTTTACAATAGCCTAGCAGAATTTCCATGATGATTTACCAGCTCAGGCAAGAAACTATGCTTCCAGTCTGCTGCTGATGGAATCATGGGTGTTTTTAAAGACCCTGTTGATTTATATTGAATTTTAGTGTTCTTTGTTCTTTAACTCATAGTTTCAAGTAATATGCTAGAATTACGAAAGCTGAATTACTTCATTTTTCTGATGGAAAGGTTTTTCTTATTCCCCTTACTCCTAACGCTTCCTAATTTAGATGTGACTGATGTTTTTAATTACTGTAATTGCTGAAAAGTCCTTAGTGAAACAAATTCTTCTGTACGTTACTTTGTTTGTCAATTCTCGCCTGAGGGTAGTTATGTGTATTTCAGACATTCACAGAACTGAGATATTGTTGTTTTCTTTTTACCCTTAAATAAGTGAGAGATTTTATTTATTTTTCCACAGAACAGCAGAGGAAGGTCCAGGTCCCTATCTGCTGTTGCCTTTAGGAATGAAAGTGGCTCTCCTTTTCCTAAGGGATTCAGCATATACTGAGAGAGATGCTAGTTGTTCTCTAAAACGACTGTACTGCCTGTAAAACAACAGCAACTAAAAAAACCCTATCCAATTCAGAGAGTTTGCACCAATCTCGTCAGTGAGCTTGCCTATTAGGATGTTACAACTCTTGTCCTGAAATGATGGCAGAGTTTCAGGAAAGCCTGGTAGTTCTTGATCTGTTCTTGTGGACAGTGGCTTCTGAGCCCAAACTCCTTGAAATGAATGAAATACCTCCCAGAGAGTTCAGTGGATTTTCATCAGGCAAGTCTTGGGTGTGTTTGTGCAGGCCCATTATGGCTGTGCCTCTGCAAACTAGTTGTGTGCTTATCATGGGAAAAGGCCTGAAGAAAGCTGTGCTCACACAAAGCAATGGTGCTCAGTTACTGCTGCTCTTTTCTCTTTCTTAATGGGGAATGGTGACAGCAGCCACCTTTATCCAGGGTTGGATATGTTGGGAATACCTCACCTGGCCAGCATCCTGTGTGCATATGCACAGAGCGGGTCTCCACATCTGCTGCATGGATGTGTGCTTCTCTTCAGAGCTGTGCTTCAAATTTAGGAAAGTGAGTCAAGAGAGCAATCCAGGTAGCAGCTCAGATACTAAACCACAGTTCCTTTGCAGGCACTGTGGCTGCATTGCCTGAATTGCTTCTCCCATTCGCTTCTCTGAAATTTTGCCTATTTGCTGCCAGGGACACACTTGCCATGGCACAGTCTGTCACACGGCCTGCCCTGCTGGCAGAAAACTTGCTTTTCCCTCTTTAGTGCCCCGCACCTTTTATTGCTCAGGAGGGGGTTTATATCATGTGTCAGTTAAAGTTCACGTTGAGTAACTTACATGCTGAGTCTAAGAATGGTAATATTTTTCATGTTTGCTTCTTGATTCTTTTGGAATGCCTTTCTTCTGACTGTTGGAAAACTCTTGAGCATATTGAGGCATACAAAACAGCATCAGTGATGTCAAGAGGATCTGATTCAGACAATCTTCTATGCAGATACAATACAGAGATACCAGAGTTTCCCCTGGGAATCTGGAAGAAGTGAGGTCTTGAAGAAACCCAGGCAGAGCAAAAAATCAGGGCTCTAGAAGAGACAGGGACAGAGGGAGACAAGGCTGCAAATACAGATGGGCAGTGGTAGAAGCCCTCTTTGCCACTGCAGCATAAAGCAGTGATTTGAAAAACACATAATGCCATTGCTAACAAAGAAGAAGAGATCTTGCTTTAGAAATAGAAGTGAGAATGATTCCTCCTACAGCAAGCACACAAAGTTTTCATCTTCCCACTCACACCACTGCTCTACCAGCGTGCAGCCCTGCTTGCATCCTGGCAATTTGTACCCTGGGTTGAGTGAGCTGGGAGACAAGAAACTGAGGTAGAGGAAAGTGAAACTGCTTCAACCCCTGCTGATGGCAACACTCCCCACAAGATGGGTCTGAAGGCAGTCCTCTCCTTCCTAGCTTGAGCCTTCTGCTTCCCCTATTTTGAGGGGGAGGAGAGGTTTGTGAAGAGATTATTTAAAATTAGATAAGGTAAATAAAAATTGTCAGTGTCTATTTATTGGATGAGTAACTTAAACATACTTATCCAAGGCAGCCATAACCTAAGCAGCCAAAGTCCACTTGAGCTAGGGCTGAATTTGGCCCATTGTCTCTCCTTCACGCCCACAGTACAAATAAAAGCTTCAGCTTCTTAGCGTTAGGTGGGAGGGAGGAGGCAGGAGAGCCACTGGAGTGTGATGTTGCATTGACAGTTGATGTGCATTCGCTGAGAATCTGTGCTTGTTGTTACCGATGCATAGAGCAGTATGACAAGTCATTGGGAGACAGGGCGCAGTTTGTTAGGAGTGGAACAGTATGAATGTGTGGGGGGTCTTTATGGCAGAGTTATGGAGCAATGTTGACTTTTGATTAAGGGATGGGGGAAAAGCAGTTTCGCCCTGGAAACTGATCTGGAATCTTAAAAAACTAAATCTTTGGCAGAAGCTACATTCAAAGAGGTCATTTTATTTCATAACGATGTTTTTTTTCCACTGTTGTTTAACTAACTTGGGGCTCTGTCCTTCTGAAGTAGAAACAGCAGAGTAGACTGAAGAGCTTCTGCTATCAGTGAAATCTGACAAATAAACTATACAAAAATAATTTCTTTGCTACTTGAAAAACAGTATTTACGTTGCACTTTCCTCCAGAAGGAGGCTATGGACATGTTTAAGTGGTGTACAAGAGTGTCTCTCATCCTCACAGAACAGCAGCTGGGTCTGCAGTAGACACAAGTCACTGCTCAGCACTGCAAGGCTGCAGTTTGGAATAGCTTAAGACAGATCATAAGAAATATGAAATCCAAATAATACAGCACATGAACCTGCAGAAGTTAGTTATGAAACTGGAGATTAGCTAGAGCTAATAACATCTGTGGAGTTTTGGTAAGTGCAGCTGAGTCTTCATAATTCTCAATCATCCAGCATTTTCTCTGGATGCTTCCTCTCACTGGCATATGTATGTTTTTCAAAAGTATCATTGCTGCATGGGGCACATATCTGACAGAGTGACTTAATTTCAGCTTGAACTCCATTAAAAATCAAAGTTAAATGGGTAGAAGCAATCTCATTTCAGAGTAAGTATGCTCTTAAGGCAATTATATTATGTCAGTTTAATTTGAAGCATAACTTAAAATTTCTTGTGAAGGCAAAACCTTAGAAAAATGACTTGTGTCTTTGGGTTCTTATATGCTCTTGATATATTCTAAGATAACTGCAGGGTTTTGCCCTCACAAGGTGACCAGTGTTGCTGGAGGATACCTTAAAAGAAATGTGGTGGAAGTTAATAAGTTTGAAGAAGTGTGGCCAGGTCAGAGAGTGATCTGGAGAGCAACATTTTGCCTGTAATTTCACATTTTCTGTTTTTCACTTAGAGTGTAGAAGACAATAAAAATCAGGTATCCTAAGCATCTAAATCTTCAGATCAATATCCATGCTAGAGAAGACACAGTTATCTTGAATATGTATTTTTAAGTTGATGGGCCAGCACCTAAACTTGTTTTTAGTGGCGTTAATGCCTCCCATTGATTTTGGTGATTTCCAATTGGGCCATTGATAAACACTTCTGTCAATGCAGCCTAATCCTCAGATACACTTAATCTCAACAAAAGCCCCTCAGCACTAAACAGTCATGTCATAAGTATAATGCAGCTCCATTTTTCTTCTCCAGCAACGTGTTGTGCCCTAGTGATAGAAGAAATGAGCCTTCTCTCCTTGTTTATAAAGCACTTTGGGATCGCTCCAAGTGTAACATGAACACTGGTGGGCTGTGGTTCTCTCCAACCTGGGTTTCAGTTCCAGAGCATGAGACTTTTTCACTTTCTACTTCTTTTTTTTTTTTTTTCCTGCCTTTTCAACAGAGCACTCAGCTGCTCTTTGTGAGCAGCTGTTCTGTTTCCCTCTCTGCCTGCAGTGGTACCCAGGCAGCTGCAGCCAAATGTTGCCAGAGCAATGCCCAGCTTTGTTAAAAAGTAACAGGATTGGGAAAGAGAGGAGGGAGTAGGAAAATTCATGACCTGGAGTAGATCCCACAGCATGCTGTCAGTGGGTGCTGAGGGACCTGGGTGAGCTCTGTCCAACTAGAGATGTGCTTTCAATGCACGTGTCACATAAGATTTACCTACTGACTCAGGGAAGCTGTTAATCATGAGGTCATGCTGAAGTTCTCTGGGAAAGGAAGTGTTGCTGACAGTGACAAGCAGCTTTTATGCATGTCTCATGGAAACTTAAATGTGCGTATGTGTACATGTGTGTGTTCATTCAGCGTGTGCTGTCCACATACTGTGTGACTCACACACAGAGGGTGAGGAGTGGCTAAGAGCAGGACTGTGACGTGCACTCTGACTTTTTTTTTTCTCTCCTTGTAGGCAACTTTCTTGTGCATGGCAGGGCATTATCTTTATTTGTCCATTTTTGGGTTTGTGTGCATATTTTTCCAACAATGATAGTGTTTGTTTTGTGGTTCCACCTTTGAGCACTTACACATTAGTGAGGAACAACTCAGTGTGCCCAAAGCTATGTAATACATTTGTGGCATGTCAGGACCCAACTTAAGATTTCTTTTCTTTTCCAGAAAAAGGCATGGCATACAATTAAAACCATGGTTAACTTACCAGTCATCAGCCCCTTCAAGAAACGCTACTCGTGGGTGCAGCTGGCTGGGCATACAGGTGAGAGGGTTCTGTTCAATGTGTTGGTTTCTGGAGTGAGGATGACTGCAGCAAGGAGAACAGTCTTTCTCTGTTTCCTTCCTTCCTTCAGGTAAAAAGGAAACAGGCAATGTCACACAAACCTGTGACCTAAAATGTATTTCAGTTGTGATGTGGATAGGGAAGTGGGAGTTATATGCCTGAATAATGAGAGCAATGGTCAGGCTCTGGAGAAGGGCCAGGCTTGTAAGATTATATGTGTAAAATACTTGTTAGAGGGAAACAAGAGGTTGGGGAGTTGAAGCCTTGGTCTGTCTGATGCTGTTGGTTGTGGTATGGGATCATTTTTCCTGACTGAGTAGCCACTAGTTAGTTCTCTAGGGGGAGGGATTACTGTCCATGCCTGTCTGTGTTCAGCCCTGGAAAGGAGAGTGTTTCTAATACCGCTCCAAACCCCTCATCTGAATGTAGGTCCTTGGATGGAAAACAAGTGGGAAAATTGCCTTGCTGACCAGGTGTTTGTATTGTGAGTCTCTCATTGTTCACTGTACGAGGGCGAGGAACAGCTCGGTTGGTTCTAGTTTTGTGTCTGTAAAAACTGGTAGGTGTGCTCCTGATGTAGGCTTAGTTTCATTTGTAAGGCAAAAAAAACCAAAGAGAAGTCATCAGGTTTGTGTCTCTCATGCTTCATAGAATTCCTGTGCAGTGCTAGTGGGGGTTTATTAGTACACATGTGGGCAGGCACCTACGCTGCATCATGCTGTAATGCAGTGCGTGAACCACCTCTGTGTATGCTAATGCCCTAATATGGTGCTCTTCAAGCTGTGCTGAGAAATTTACTGAGCCCTAGAAATTGTGGAGCTGCGTTTTGCACAGTGTTGTTGTTGGGTCTGATTTGTGTCGCACGGAGTGCCAAGATGAGCCAGTCTCAGTGCAGTTTTTGTCATGGATGTGTGGAGTTGGCTTCATCTGTGTGGAGTAGTGCTCTGGTAGTATAATCATAACCCTTCTGGAGACATCATATGGTGGGGTGGAAGGGGGTGGGTAAAGAGTTTACTAGAAGCTGATTAGGAGAGATACTGTTCCAGTTTCCTTTTAGCAGTGTTCTGTGGTTGTGTTTACTCCATCTTTTCTGCAGCTGTTCTTCTCTGATATGAGTCTTCTCAGTTTTTTCTGAACTAGAACCTGGGCTGTAACCAGCCTTGCTCTTTTGCCGCAGCAGTGCCTGTTGTAGGATTTGTCAGAGAAGAACCAGTTTGCAATGGCTGAAGGATCCTGCTATGGTAAAGATTGAGTATTATCCCCAGGATTAATGAAGCACCTACTTTGGTGCCCAATTTATTTTGTGTAGATTAAAGGGTGCCTCTGAATGAAGCATGTACTTTCCTCAGGTGCTGTCAGCAAGGTTGCAGGGCAGGAGAGTGTTTGGAAACTCCAGACAGGTGGAGGCTGATTAGTGCTAATAGTGGCCTCTGCAGATGTCATTTGTCCTGGATACCATTCAGACCCAGGGCTGTAAAAAGCACCGTTGCCCTCCAGACTGTACCTGCAGGGCATTAGCAGATTAGCAGGTTTCCAGAGGAGAGGCAGGACCTGCAGGCAGACGCAGGCGCAGTCACAGCGTGTCTGTGTGTCTGTGTATGTGTGCAAAGGGCAGTTCTTGGCTCCTGGCTGGTTCTGGTTGTTTAACTATCACTGACTGCCTGTGCTGCCTCTGTCCGGACACGCTCAGCAGGTGTATATACCCTGTGTGAGGATTAGTGACAAAGCCAGTGCTGGCAGTGTTACGCAGCTTTAAAATAGCCTGTCAGAGGATTAATGAATTCCGGCTCGCAGCTTCTTCCTGTGCATTTTAGCAAGTATAGTGCTGTTTAGTAATGTAGCAAAGACTAGCATGGAAAAAAACCCAAACAGCCAAATGGCCTGAAGCAACTGCACTCATAAATTCTGACATGGGAATGTATCCAAACGGACTTTCACTGCTAACAACTGTTTGTCCTGTGTGTTTTACTTTTTATGAAAAGCATCTTATCTCTCCTCTTCAGGGGAAATCTTTTAACTGCTGCCATGAGACTGAGATAGATGAAGTTGGAATTGTGGGGGAAGGTTTTTCTTTTTTGCTTGTCAATCTTGTCAGCAAGTGTTTGATTTTCTTTTTGTAGGGAGTTTCAAGGCAGCTGATAGTGGGAAGATTCTCAAACGCCTCTCAGAGAATGAAAAGGAGTGTTTTGAGCGGCTGATGAAAGACCCACTACGCTCCTGTGTCCCTTGCTTCCATGGTGTGGTGGAGAGAGATGGTGAGAGCTACATCCAGCTGGATGACTTGCTCACTGATTTTGAAGGACCAAGTGTGATGGACTGCAAGATGGGGATCAGGTAGGGTAAATGAAAGAGAATGTGTTTTCTCTGCATTTGAAGGAAGAGGGAGATGTGGTCATGTTCAGTTACCTTGGACAACATGAGGGCAGTATGTCCCATTATTGCCAGTTTGTACATGGAAACGAACTGATCTATAGCTTCAATAACTACCCACATCCAGGAATTTTGAGGGATGATTTAAGACAAAGTTTCTCTCTCTACAGTGGCCTGATAATACATGGGAAAAAAAATGACATGATTTATTCACTGCCAGTTCATTGAATCTTTGTGTATGCAGTGATTCAGAAAGCTTCACAAAGTAAAATTTCCATCTCCCAATGCAGATGACTGAATAGCAGTGTGAAAGCCCATTTCCAATGATTGAATGAATCTTTGCTGGTGTGGATCTTTTCTTTAAAGAGTTGACCTTTTGCTCAGGACTGACCTGTGTTTTTCCCTACTTTGACATCTTGAGGCATTGCCATCTCTTTCTTCTCCAGTTTCTCACTTTCTTTTCCGTTCATTGTTTGTGATTAAGATGAAAACATCAAAAATGCTATCTAAGCATACCAAAGAGATAGGATTTGTTGAAATCCTGGAGTAAGGTAACAGTACAGAGAAGTATGAGCTGTCACAGTAATCTTTTGGGTGTCAGCTCAGATTCTCAAGAGTTATTGTCATAAGTTAGTTACTCTACTTACAGGAGTGCAGACATACCTTTTCAAATAGATGCAAAATTTTAAAGTAATTAGGAAGATGCAGCACTGGTTTGTCCAGAAGAAAGAGAAGAAAGATTTGTAACAGTAAATATTTTGTTGAAAGTGGGTGACATTCTGGCAGCGAGTGACATCATCTCCTAAATACCATCTTGATTGGTTATGCTGTGATGAAGAAAGTAAACTTCAGGCACTTGACCAAGTGCAAGCTTTAGGAATCCAATGGAAAGTAGAGAACATGAATGGTGCCTTTCTAATGGCTACTGGATTAACAGATTGAGTGAGAAGAGCAAAATGTGGAAGTTTTGTGTCCCTTCACCTTCCTGTTCTTAGTTACCTCTTCTGGTACTGATAATCTGCTTTACTCTTTTTTTTTTTTTCTATATGAAGAGTGATTCTATCTTTCACTGAGATGCACTAAGTACAACTTAAACTTTCTGTGGCCTAAAAAAATTACCCATGACTGATGTTAAGTTTTTTGAGGAGAGAGAGTGCAGTAAGTTTTCAATAGCCCTAATTGTTTTTTTTATTTCATTATAAATGATCTTTACTAATTGTCCTCTGAAAATGCAATTCTTTTTTATGGCACATTGGGAATTCAGCTTCCTCCTATTCCATAACCAGGAGATAATCATAACTTGTAACTGTATAGTTAGAACTATATTTATAAAGGTGTAGTTAGAACAAGAAGTGAATTACAGTTCCTGATTCCTGAGGCTGTTTCACTAAATATGCCTGCACAGTCATTGCTCTGTGTACTTTGGTTTCCTTGAATGCAAAACTGGGGCAATGATAAGATTTATATTTCTGGCTGATGTTTCTTGAGGCCAGTTTGTAAGCTGTAAAAAGAAATGATTAGGAAGTTCTTAAGGATGTGTTGGGATTTGATGTTTGCAGAACATACCTGGAGGAGGAGTTGACTAAGGCACGGGAGAAACCAAAGCTGCGTAAGGACATGTACAAGAAAATGATTGAAGTGGATCCTCTTGCTCCCACGGCTGAAGAGAATGCCCAGCACGCTGTCACCAAGCCCCGGTACATGCAGTGGAGAGAAACCATCAGCTCTAGTGCCAACCTGGGCTTCAGGATTGAAGGAATTAAGGTAATTGTTTCACCTCTCCCTGTTGCTGGAGACTGAACTTTGTTTGATGTAATTAATCGAAAAGCTTGTGCACATTAATAGCCAGCTTTTCCTGAGGATTATGTGAAAATGCACTAACTGAAACCACAAAGTTCACTCTATTGCAGTTTTAAGGCATTCACTGTAACAGAGAGTGTCAATGAATTTAAGCTTCAAATACCCATCAGCCATACTTGAATCTACTACAGAGACCTCACAGGAAGGACTCGAGAGGTACACAGTGCAGATAGAATGAAAATGAGACGGTTGTAGGGAGGAATTCAGAACAGAAGTATTAACTCCCTCTCTGCATACAATTACTTTTTTTATCCAGGAACTATACATATTTATTCCAAGTGAATCACAGTAAAGTGGTTTTATTGCAGTTATGTTTATTGGCAAGGCATGTTAAAAGCATTTGCTTAGATACTCTTGAGATCAAGGAAACCACTTTTCCTTTTAAATACATGATAAGATCCAGTATAGATGGAGCTGGAATAAAGCCAGAACAATCCAAAATGGAATTTCTCTATCTGCCAAGTCCATCTGCTGTTCTTGATGGATAAGTTTGTGTTCCTGTACCATTCCTAGGATTTTACCTTGTAGCTACAGTAGAACCTTGGCAATTTTCTTTCCTACCCATTACTTACTTATCTTTTATAGAATCATAGAATGGCCTGGATTGGAATGGACCTTAAAGGTCATGTAGTTCCACTCCCTGTGCTGTGGGCAGGAACATCTTCCACTAGATGAGTTTCTCAGAGCTCCATCCAACCTGGTCGTGAACAATTCCAGGGATGGGGCACCCACAACTTCTCTGGGCAATCTCTTCTAGTGCCTCACCCCATTTGCAGTGAAGAATTTTTTTCTAATACCTATTCTAAACCTAGCCCCACTTTTAAAGGATCCCTTGTCCTGTCACTGTCTGCTCTTCTGAAAAATCCCTCACCATCTTTCTTGTAGGATTCCTTCAGGTACTGGAAAACCACAATTAGGTCACCCCAAAGCCTTCTCCAGGCTGAAAAAAAACCACTTTCCTCAGTCTTTGCTCACTGAGCAAGCTTTCCATCCCTCTAATCAGTTTGGTGGCCTCCTCTGGACTTGCTCCAACAGATCCATATCCATCCTGTGCTGAGGCCCCCAGAGCTGGGTGCAGCACTGCAGGTGGGGTCCCATGAGAGAGGAATAGAGGGGCAGAATCCCTCTCCCTGCCCTGCTGCCCATATTGTTTTGGGTACAACCCAGGACACAGTTGGCTTTCTGGGCTGGGAGTGCCCATTGCTGGGTCATGTCCAGCCTCTCATCCACCAGCACTGCCAGGTCCTTCTCTGCAGGGCTGCTCTCGATCTGTTCATCCTGCTTGGATTGATACTGGGGGCTGCCCTGGCCCAGGTGCAGCACTGTGCACTTAGACTGCATGGGGCTCCCGTGGACCCGCCTTCGAGCCTGCCTGTGTCCCTCTGGATGGCATCCCATCCTTCAGGTGTGTCAACTGCACCACTCCAGAACCTGGGTTAGTTTTGTTTCCATTTCACAATTCAAGCACATAGAAAGAAGGTGTAAAAGACAGTGATGCAGATGAACAGAGGCTCTTTAAATACCTCTTTCCTCTCTCCTTTGCTTTGTGTCTTCTCCCTTCCTTATTCACAGATTGTCCTGTTATGGTACAGGAACTGGGGCTTCCAGCTCAGGCAGTGCTGGCCCCCTGTGTGCTGTGCCACCCACTCCTGGCTCTTAGACACAGGCATCCTTGTGCAGCAACTGTCTGGGTGGTAGATGAGTAGATGATCTGGCTTCAGTCCAGCCAAAACACGGGATCCTGCCTTGCCCTTTAGCCAGCTAATGACGTTACCAAGATACCTGTCTTATTCCTATAGGTCTTTGTATGCTCCTTTGTGTAATGGAATCAGAAACCCAGATGATCTTGAGGCCTTTTATGTATGTTCTTGGAAAGATAGTTGGTGAGTGAAGATGTACAGATTTGAGTCCTGGAGAGTGACTGAGCTAAGGGAGAACAGGGGAGCTTCAGAAAAACCTCCTGGCTTGTTCTTTGTGAATTTGTTGGTTGTCAGAGGCAGGAGCAGTATGACACACAGACTGTGTAGTGTTTCCCTGTAGAGACAGTGCTGTAACTGTGCACAACATGAATACTTAATCCTTAACTAAGCACAGGAAGTACTTTGGAGTACATCCCCTTTCTGTCCCTGTGCTGTTATGAGGAATGTAGGTATCATTTTTAATTTTTTTAGATGGAGAAAAGGTGGCAGAAATGGAATTGTTCAGGCAATACAAGTAGTCAGTACTCTCTACACTGTTCCACTGAAAGTGAGCTGTACATCCAGTTCTGTATTTATGGAAAAGCAAAGCCATTGTGCAGGGATCCCCATTTTGGTAGGAAAGCCTCTAAGAGTCAGTGGTGCCAGCTAGTGGTTGATGGGAGTAAGGGGATGTTCTCCCTGATTGGACTGGTAACTCCTGGAGTTAGCTGGTAAGGGATTTGGGATTGGTCATTCCTGTCCTGTGGCTGCTGCCTAAATAAGAAGTGAAAACAAAGCGAGTGAAATCATATAAGCCCTTCTGTGAGCTGGCTGCTGATAAATGAGATCTAATTCACCATATGCACTCCTGCAGTGGTGGGGTACCTTTTCTTTTTGGGTACCCCATGTTTTTTTCCTTGCCTTGCTTCTGGATTCTGAAATCAAGTCAAGTTAATTTATGAGATTTGTCACTTTTCCTCCTATCAAAAATATTTTGACATTTGGTTTCCCTACAGTTGGAACCTGTTGCTCAGTATCTTGCACATGCCTGATTCTAAATGCACATTTCCTCTCTGGCAGAGGCTAGCTGAAGGCCAGGCATCACAAACATTTTCTCTACAATACTAAGCTGATGCCTGGGGCTGACAGAATTTCTGTCTTCCCATTCTGTCAGTGAATATCTGTGCAGTTTGAAAAGTTATTTCTTCCTTTGGTACCGTTCCTTTAGCTGTGGGTCAGGGATGGCCATTTTCCCAGGAGGACATCAGATTTGATTCATAAATCTTGGTGAATCCATGAAGTTAACCCAGAGCCCTTTAAGGGAAGTCTGCAGAGGGCTCTGAGTGAGACCCCATGGTTTAAGATGGACAGCACTATTTTATGGAGCTGTGACACCTGCCCTCCAGTGAGCCATGTCACTGTCACATCTAATGAGAAGTGTTCCAACTGGCCCACGAGCTGCACTGTGTGACAGACTACTCTGCAGTGCAGGAGCGTGTGTGGAGTCCTTAGCAAAGGTATGACTCCAAGGAGTGAGTCAGGCAAGTGCCTCCTGAGGATCGAGTACATCCAGAGCCATTGCAGAGCCCTGGTTTAGAATACTGGGGTGGGGCCATTCAAACTCTGACTGTTGTTTACAGCAAGTAAAGACAGGCAGGAATTATGTTTCCTGCCAACCACTGGAAAGGAGCAAAATCATAAAACTGTTTGTCAGCCCCAGGGAGACAAGCAACTAGTTTGTCCAGACACAAATGGTTAGAAAGGGAATACTGTGCAGCTATTCCAGACATTGTTCTATAATCTGCAACATAGGGAGAAATTATTTTTAAAACAACCTTACTCCAGTGATGAGAAATGAGATGAAAATTCCGAATTTCTCTATGCTGTTGAGTATTATCACACATCAGATCAGATGGCTTCTAACTTTCACTGCCTACTGGCTGAACTGCTGAGGCATAACTTGCACGCCTCGTCAGGCGGACGTGCTGCACTCGTATCTGTCCAACAGCCTTGGGATAAAATTCTCTTGCATGAGGGATCTGGAGTTTTAGCATTGTTATTGAATATTTTTGTGTACACATTGGAAACTAAGTTCAGCTGTGGATTAAATAGTGTTTCACCTGCTGAGACTGGATTTGAACTTGTCATTTGGGTGCAGTGACCTTAGAAGTAGGAGACAACATACTTTATTGACCTGCTGACCTACTCACAATGAAAATGAGGGATTGGACTTAAATAATGGAGAGGAAAACAGTTTGATAACCCTGCAGGCTTTTAGTGGATTTTTATTACCAACTGTAGTAATTGCTGTATTCTACATGCATATCCTAAAATCTCCTATTCATGTCTCTTGAAGAAACAGGGTTGCTCTTGGAGACATGGATATTCATATATTCTATGTTTACAGATACCTCCAATTCATGTACTGGTCTTATGTACTTGTAGCTCCAGAAGCACATAAAAATACATGTTTTTTTAGTAGCAGGATGCTTCTGTACTGAATCTTACTGCTAGCACAAAAATACTCTGAATTTCTCCAGGACACACTTGGAACAAGCATGCCTGCACTGTCCTTTGCCAAAATTCACTCACCTGCTTTGTCACTGCCAGCATTGTGAATCCCAGGTTGTTCCTGTCTGCAACAGATTTCTGTTCTGTGACTTCTGGGTGACATTATATGTTCAAAGGTATATTTGGAACTGAATCCTAACTGTGATTCTTTGATTTCCCATTGAAAAATAGAAACAACAACAAAAACCACCAACAACAACAGAAAACTGAAATAACAACAAAAAGAAATCCTTACCAAAATCCAAAGAAATCCTCCAACTAAAAGTACTAGTAAAATTTGGTTTGGAAGTGTTCCCTCACACCCTCAGCCAGGGTTTCACTAGCCAGACAAGAGTACAACCAAAGAGGTCTCTGTGGTTTTCCTCACTGAACTTTGCAGTGCTAGCACTGATGTGAGAAAACCTCCCTGCCAGATGGTAATACCATGAATTGTTGGTTTTTTTTTTTTTTTTTACTTGTACTCCACAGGAAATGGCCTGTCAGTGCCATTTAAAACTATCCAATCAGCTTTTGTATCTCTTCTCTTCTTCTTGCTTGGTTTATCTCTTCTCTTTCTGTTCGACTACTTACTTTCATCTGGTTAGCAAGGGCTGAGCTGTTGCTGGTTCCAGAGGATTGAGTGATGAGGGTAATGATATGTGTGCAGTATAAATAATCTCTCTCTGTGTGTGGTTTTGTGCAGAAGGCGGATGGAACATGTAATACAAACTTCAAAACTACGAAGACACAGGAGCAAGTTCTACAGGTTTTTGTGGAATTCATTGAGGGCAACACAACTATTCTGGTGAGTCTGAGCTCTTCAGGTGCACTGATCTCAGACCAGTGCTCTTGCTTTAGGGCCATGCTTTCTTTGGTACAGGAAATAGGAACTAGAATACCAAGGGGATAAGTGGTTTTGACATCCACTTACTCTCAGGAGATTGGGTGGACATGGGGCCTTGGTGGGTTGTGAGAAGTTGACTGAGACCAGTTTTGTCAGCCATCAGCTGACCCCAAATGCCTCATGCTGTCAATATGTCATTCAAACTAAGTAACTTTTGGCTTGCCATCAGCTTCAACCATGGGTGTTAGATGCATTAGATGGGTGATATCTAAGCAAGGATTGTGTTGGCAGGAAAACCTGTGATTTGGGAATTCAGTCTGGAGAGGATGAAACCAGAGTGTGGAGGCAGGAAGTGAGATTGGTGACTAGCTGTGCTCCCATGTGTGAAACTCATCTCAAAGAGTAATTCTTGTGTGCTAATTCATGGGTAGCACAGCAGGCATGTGGTAGATGGCATAACACATCTCTTGTCTTTGGAACTTCCAAGGATGCTGTAATGTTTTGCTGCAGTGTGGAAGCCATTATGAAGGCAGATTAGCCCTTCAGGAGGAGCGTGCTTGGTAGCTCAGGACAGCATTAAAAATCTGCACTAGAGCTCTACACAATAGGCCTCGATTCTTTCCATCCCCCATCTGACCCCACCATGGTTGGAGCTTCTTGTTTCTCTAATACAATTTCTTTCTTTTCACTTTGGGGAACTGAAAGATTTTTAATTCCTTGAAAACTTTTTATAAAAAAAACCAAAACAGTTGCAGAAAGACTCATGACATCCAAATCAAGACAGAAATATGCTTGGTGTAACACATGCAGCAGATGAACTCCAGTCTGTTAATTCACTATGAAAGCTTGAAATGTATTTTCAGATTGACTTTCAAATGATGAAAATGTTGTTTTGAAGGACCTCTAGCTTAAAATGAATATGGTCTCTTAATCATATTGACTCTTGTAAACAGATTGTCTTTATTCAGTTTTAAATGAAATGTTTATGGGTTGTTTGGGGGTTTTTTTCTCTTCTTCCTCAGAAAAAATACCTCAAACGTCTGCAGGAAATTAATGTCATTCTTGAGTCTTCAGACTTCTTCAAGCGACATGAGGTGAGCAATGAGTGTAAAGCCATGGAGGTGCATTGCTTCTTTGTTTGGTCATTCAGGTGTGCTTCAGAACAGCCTGCTGTATGAATAGAAGGGGCTTTGTAGAAGAAAGCTAATACTTGTTGACAACACAGATACCACAAAGCCTCCACCACAATGATACAGAAGAATAAACTAGCTGAGGAATAATAAATCCTCCTGTCTTTATGACATCCTAGCATTTATAGCTCTGGCCACTGCATGGAAGAGTTTCTTAGTACCCGTTTCCTATGGTTTCTCTAACTTTGATGTCCTTCAGTGGGAATATTTACAGAGGAATGGCAACATGAAAGTTTGCATTTGATACAGTAGCATTCAACTGTAGTTTGACAGTGAAGGCTGTATTTAGTTAGATCAGATTTATGTTGAGATACCATTTAATTCTGCTGTCTGTGTTCTCTCTGTGCTTTGCTGTGAAAAAGGCATCATTAGCATTGTAATTTCTGCTTGTTAATTTTATTTTATCTTGTTGATGTTCTCTTATCAATAGAGATATTTTTGTTAATCATGGGTCCTGATCTGTCTTTGAAAGGAGTTACTGGCCTTTGCTGAATTGCTCAAATTGAGACCTAATGCTAAGTAAGATGAAGAATTGCTTTTCTTCCTGTTTTCTACTGAGTCACATTTGTACCTTACTGATTCATATGGTTATGCAAATGGGGCATCTAAATCATCAATGTATAAGTGCAGCCCAAAGGTCTGTTGGGTCACAAGTGAGGAGATCATCTTCTTAGCAGGAAGTGTTAATTGGTGGGGGAGGGCCATGGATGTATTTTTAACTACATTATCTCAATCTGTCTTCTAGGTCGTAGGAAGTTCACTACTTTTTGTACATGATGGCAGTGGGAATGCCAATGTGTGGCTGATCGATTTTGGAAAGACCACCCTTCTTCCTGATGGGCAGACACTGGATCACAGGATCCCCTGGCAAGAAGGCAACAGGGAGGATGGGTACTTGTTGGGATTGGACAATTTGATTGGCATCTTGGAAAGCATCACTGAAAGATGAGTTGAGAAAGGCACAAAACTTGCAGGGCTTCTCTGTAACTTTGTGCTTTACTGAAGTAGAAGGAAACTCAGTTAGAAGGAAACCTTGAACTCCAGACTCCTGAGGTCATCAGTGCAGAGGGTGCTGCATCCAGAGCCCAGCAGTCAGTGATCAAAGCTACTTTGCATCAGCCCTCTGTGAAACTAAACGAATCACTCCAGATTGGTCTGTGTTGCACCAGATGAACTTGAGACTGGTCCTCAGAGAATGAAGATCTCCATACTCGGGAATCACACCAGCGTGAGTCAAGAGGTTTGTGTGGTAAACCAGAGTGATTATGATTTCTGGCAAAATAGGACTCCAAATTACTTCTTTAAGAACCAGGACAAATGCTTGGGAACTCAGGGCAGGAAAAACAATTCTTCAGGGAACTGCATAGTTTTGAAACCAGATTGGTTTTTTTTCCTCTCTAATTCCAAGTCCTCTTGCTCTTGTGTACACTGTAGGTTGGGCCAACAACTTCTGCTGCATTATGTTACAGTGTGAGCAAGGTGCAAATGGGTGTTAATCACAAGAAACTGGGAGAAAAGAGAAACAGCAGTTTGTGGTGGCTTGATGTGGCTAACTGCTGTTGACGATTTCTCCCCTTTCCTACCCTAGCCTTGCTTCTATCAAAGAACGGCCTTGCCTTTTCTGTAGCCACTCAGGAGATTACAAATACTCTAGGGAGAGAATAGCAGCCTATTGTCTCCAAAAATGTTTGACTTTCCAACTGGGTGGGCTGTTGGATATGTTACTAAGTTGGAGAGTTAGGCCTTTTGCAGCTGAACTGCACCTCTCAAAATCACTAACGATCTTTCACAAACTGGTCAGGGAACTGAGTATTTTTCCCAAGGCTTGTTTATTTTTGAAGATAAATCCCCTATACATATGCACACACTAGTAGTCAGCAACAAATGTGATCTCTTAAGATCATGGTTTGACTGTCTCCTAATACCCGTGGCTTCTTGGCCATGTTCCTGTTCTCAGATATGACACTGCCACTTGCACATATGAAGAGGCACAGCAACCAGGGAGGTCATGTTTCTGCATTCACAGCATTACTCAGTGAGGAGATAATTCCCAGCCATCCTTCCTCCAAGGTATCAGCTGTTAACTCCAGGCAGTTTGGGTGAAGGAATGTCAATATATTACACTCTACAATCCCCATCTGGAATCACAGGGTGATCCGTGCTTCATACTTATGCTGTGGTCCAGGCACAGCCACTGAAAATTCAGATTTTAGGTTAAAATCAAGAAAGATTGAATTGTTTGCTTGCAAGGGCTTCACATACCTTCTCCGTTGGTTGCCTCTAGTCACTGGCACAGTTTTTTGCATACTGGCAGTATAAGTACTATCATTAGTCACATGTTGATTCACATTCCAGGTTTTAATATCAGTAATGTGGTGATGCAGTTTTCACAATGCGGGTAAGAGTTACGTTACCAGTTGATGGTTAAAGCCCCTTCGACATCCAGGGGTAGTAATGCACACTGATCAGAAATTCCTGTCTTTTGCTGGTGTCCTGTGCTCAGGAGAGGTTCTGAGAATTTTGGATATATGAAGGTGACTCCACTTTTGGGAAACTGCTATTTCAGTAAGTAAGTGATCCCATAAGCAAAAATCTCCTATAGAGTCCAGATCTGGAATGAATGAAATCTGTAATATTTGTAATTTGAGTTGAACAGCTTAAAATAATTTCTAAAATGAGTTTGTTTGGGTAACACACTACTCTGCTAAAAGTCAGACTTAATTACTTTTTCATCACCTCTCAACAAACAGGAAACTGAGCTTCATTGAAAATTGAAGCTCAGTTATGATGTAAAAGATGACAGAGTAGATATTCTGTAGCAAGTAATGACATATGGGAATATTTCAAATTAAACCAGAAGTTGTCTGAAATTGGTAATTGTTTTTCCAGTTCACTGTAAATTCAGATGACTTCTGTGGCCTCCCAGAGTTTCTCTGTTGTATATTTATGGTAGTATATTAATGAATTTTTCACTTACAAGTTTCAGAGTGTTTACATTAGGTTTTTTTGAAGTGACAGTAAGCATAGATTATATCATTCCAGATGCCTCCTAACTTTTGAACTGCTATGAGATGACAAATAAATCCGTAGTGAATTCCATACAGTTTAAAAAAAAAAATATTTCTCCTTTTCTGCAGCAAACAGGTAAGCCATTGGATAGCAGTGCCTAAGGAAAATAGCAGTGCTTGAGGACAATAGCAAGTAAAAAGGTCTCACAGGCAGGACTTCAGTGACTTTGCTTTTTTTATGAGGCTGCAATTGCAAGCTGTCCTACCACAGTTAATAAGAAGTGTAAAAGTTAGAAATAAGATTAAGATAGAATTTAATTAGTGGTGTGCCTAATTAATCTTCAGAGTTAAATTTATTTCTTCTGTTACCACATATGTGAATCTTTTGCACCAATGTAACCTATTTCCTGGAGGAGAGGAGATCTAAACAGTAGAGGCTGGAGCTCAAATGTCAAGTGAGAGCTTAAGACAAACTTTCAGAATGACTGTCCAGTTCTAAAGGAGAACTGGAACAATGTGGTATCAGTAGCCTCAAAGAAAACAACTGTGGCTGGTTTTGCAGTACATGATCCTGGGAGGAAGCATGGAGCAGGTTTGTTCTACTGCAGTAGCTGGAAAGGTTAGGGAAAAAGGAAAATCTCTGCTATAGCAGACATTGATCTGGAAACTCATTCTAGATGATGAGTTCTAAGAAGTGAGTTTTGAAATGGCTCTTTTTCTTGCTAGGGAGTTCAGAAGGCAGCAATCACAATCATCTGTTGCTGTTATGGGAAAAGAGAGAAGGAGGCAGCTTTTCATAGCAAACTGTAAGTGTAGGACTTCAGCTGAGCACTGGAGCTCTAAGGAGCTGAGGCTGTGAGCTCTGGAGCAAACTGCTCCAGGGTAAGTTTTAGATTGCTTGTTTCTCATCAGGTAGCCCAGAGCACCTGTATGGACACGCACTTGCTAATGTGAGGAAGCAGCATGGCCTTCTTTCACTATGGGGTAAGTGATGTTGAATAAGCTTGTATTTACCAGAGGCTCCACATGGTCCATGTGCACATGTAACACAGGAAGCTGATGCATGGTAACCAAGGAATTTCTTCTCATGCAAGTTTAGAATGTCGTTCATTAATGCATCTGCTGAGATAGTGCCTCACTCTGGAGCCACTGAGCACATGTGATTCCACAGCAGGGTCAGAGATGCTGGCCTAGAGGCACTTTGGTGCTGAACAGATGCCCTCTGACTTAGGCTGCAAGGTCTTTAAACTCACTAGTTAGATGCACCAGTGCTGTAGCTGCTCCATTCCTGTGTGAATTGAGAAGTAGGACTAGGACTTCTCTCCCTCAGTTTCATCGTTGACTTGGTTTTTTTTGGCCTTGGACAACTCTCCTAGGCATTGTTTTGTTCCGATTTTACAAATGGGAATAGACCTGCTTACCTCACGGGAATGGTGTTGGGCTGTCCTTCATTACAGCCTGCAGGCTGCTGTGAGATTCTTTGGAGGAAGGTGCAATATAGAAAGAAATGCACAGAGATAGATAAGTTTAAAAATTATGGGTGTTGAGGCCCACAGAGATATAAATTTGGCTGAAATTTAAACAAAGTGGTAAAACTTTAATACCTCTAAATTTTGTACAGGGAGGTATTCACTTAACATCTGATCCAGTTCCTGTTTAAGGGAAAGATTTCAATGGAAGTTGGACCAAACCCTTATATAGCTCAGAGGGCTTTTGCTACTTTTTTATTGCTGTTGTTATTATTTGTTATTCTTAAGGTACTGAGATCAAATGGCCTGTATCATCCACATGCATCCGTTCTGAACACTACAATGCAATGCTGACGTTGACTGTATTGGATGAGTGTTTGTTGCTCAAGTATACTGATGAGAGTTTGTTACTCTGTATGCTACTAAATAAATGAGACTGAAGGAAAAAAAGACATCTGCTGTGATTTGGTCATGTGAAAATAATGTCTTTTCTTCAAGAATTTCCTTAGGGAAGGGAGAAAACCAATATATTTCAGTGTTTATTTTGCTTTTAGAGTTTAGCACCTGGTACTTCTTGAAGCAAAACCAGTTCTAAGACATCTAGAAGGCAAGTGGTGGAGCTCGGTTCCAAAACCTATTGTATACGTTACCTTTAGAACCTGATTCACACAAAGCTTGTCAGCTTCCTTCAAGGTAAGCTCTGACTCAGAAATCTTAGTGAATAGCCTACAGCAGATTAAAAAAATGTGCAGCAGGAGGCACTTGTCAGACTCAGAGCATTTCTGATTGTTGACTGTTCCCCTGGGCAGTTTTGTGTGGACATGGAGAAGAAGCCCTCAACGCTCTAGGACTGGCAGCACTTCTCAGCGAGAGAGAGTGTATTCTTACCACAGAGAGTGTGCAAAGAGTACTTACAAGAGAGGGAAACAAATAACCACCATTAGCGTCTCTTTATTTTGTGTTGCAAATGTAGGAGTATACACTTGTCTAGCTTTAAATTGCATAGAAGCAGGTGTGTCATCTACCTATGTACAGTAGTCACCCAGAAAGGTAAAGCTGGCAGAAGTGCTGCCATGGTCAGAGGTAAAGACAAATCAAAACCTGTTCACGTGACTTTTCCATTTGTGTGAGGTGATGGGAAGATGTTAGGCATGGTGTCACTAAGGTCTCTGCAGGGAATCGAGAGGGGTGGACAGCCAGGAGGAAAGAGCGCAGTCAGAGAGCTACAGGAGAAACTCTCACACAGCTCAAGGGTCTAAGGAAGTGTGGTCCCTTTCTGACACAGCTGTGGAGATGCAAATACAGTAGGGCAGCAGCAACATTTTCTTCTCTTTCAGGAAAGTAGGGAGAGTATTTTGAAGGTGAAGTTACACTTGAAAAGTCCATACCTATTTTATCAGTCTTGGAAAGATTTCTTAGTGCACACCAGCCTATGGGCAAATTAACTGAGACCTTAACTCAGGAAAAGGGTTGATATGAGGGGGGACAACTTAAATCTGTGCAACTAAAAATTCTGTTTGTTTAAAGGAAAAAACAAAAATGCAAAGCATTTGTATTGAGGAGAGCAAGGATTACAGAGAAATGAGAAGCAGGAATATCAACAAATTGAAAAAGCAGAGAAAGACAAATTGGAATTTCCATTATTGTTTCATCTTTTGTTAATCAGTCCCTTCTTTAGAATGTAAGTATGAGGTTGTACGAAGCAACAAAGTATTAATGCTGAACACAGTCAAAAAACAACAATATACATACAATTACAAACCCAATTTGGCAGTGTTAAAAGAAAGACACCTATCAGGAAGAGCAGTTTATAAGAACCCTATAAAGGGCCGATTCTGCAGTAGGGAAGTGGTGGAGGACTTTTCACATGGATTATAGGACAGAATTAATCCCAGATCTCCAGCTCATGTCATTCCACTAGGAAATGAAACAGGGTTTTGGCTTCCAGTTGCCAAAGTAATCTGATTTTGATGGTATGGGTTTAACTCATTGGTGATGCACTAAAAATGTCTCTTTAAAAAGCAGTTTCACACAAGTTATGTTTTGCAATTCTAGCAGTTGGGCACTATGAAATCTGATTGTACAAACAGTAAGTTTCAGTCTCAGAATTGAAGGACTGAAGGTTGTAGTGTGTATCACTGCAACTGTTATTTTTTCTTTTGAGATAAAATGGTTTGTACAGCATGTAGCATTCAACATCACAACAGGAGCAATATTAACATTACTTCCTCCAGGATATTAATTAAAAATTCATTATCTTGAGGGTTTTTAAATAGCATCTAAAAAAAGATTGTTACAGATCAAAGATGCATGGCAATACACTGACAGAAGATCATTCCAGTTGAGAGAGTTAAGAGCTTGTACAAAATTGAAGTTGCTGATGCAAATTCTTTTAAAATTCCCAGCTTTTTCTTTTAATGCCCATTTGGTATCTGCATCTCCATGTCTTGTCTTGTTAGAAGAGACTGCATCTGGCTCAGTACAGCCCTGAGCTAAATGCTGTTGTAAACCATCAGAGTCTGTCTCAGAAATAATTAATCAATACATGCTTACTCTACTCTTACAGTTGCTGTTCAACACCCCACTCTTGATCATTCTTAGGGATAAGATCCTGCTCAGGATAGAATTCTGTTCAGTCTCAGTGCAGCTTTATCTATGTGCTTCCTGTACATGATTACCTTGGTGCAGCTATTCACTGAAAACAGGTATGTGTCCAATGTGCTGGACTCGCACTTTGTTCATAAAGAGAGGACATAGCTGCAGCCAGGACTGCCTGTGGTGCTGTGCTCTCCTCTCACTTCACTTTTCAATTGCTTCCCTGGTGTTATCACTACTGGCCTTTCTAAGTTTGTGAATTATGTTGAGGCAAGTGCTACAGAGGGGGAAACCAAGTCACAACTGCTGGAAAGTTTGAAAGGTCACCTTTGGGGGAAAAAAACCTACTAATGCATGAACCATGAAAGTACTACAATCTGAAAGGTAAGGACAAACTGATGAAATTCCAATTAGCTAAAAGTAAACACATTTATTTTTGACTAACATGGTCCAGAGGTAGCCAGGCTGAAATATGACCAAAAATGTTAGCCTTTGCAAGAGGAAAGAAGTGTTGTGACAGGTAGAAGAATTCTAAAAGAAGGGTGCCATAAAATCAGGCCTGCTCTATTAAATTAATAGCTAGCCTGTCATCTCTTCTAAGTGTAGTTAAGCAATTTGCAAGTTCTCATGCGAAAACAATCTTGGTGTGAAAGGTTCCTTAGCACAACAACCTGTTCTTGGGTTGAAAAATAAGTGCATCTGTGCATCTCATGGAACAATAAGATCTGTTCCATGAGAACCCATGAAGGAAAAATGTAAACAACCTGAATCTTAGCAGGTACACACAAATCACCTTCTGACCAAAAAATGAAGTAGTAAGAAAACTACCAGCCAATAGGTGCTGCACACGAGGTGTGTGAAAACTGTATAAAGTAAGTGATGTGAATGAAGAATTGGCTTTTCCTGTATGATGAGAATGGAGTCTCAGCTAACTTATTACAATAAAGAAGGAGAAAGTTTCCTGCTAAATGGGCTTTTCTGCCTCATCTAACTGAGCTGTAGCAGTTCCTGGATATAAGACAGGACAGACAATGAACTTAATGTGAGAGAAACTAGAGAGCTAAAGCAAAGGTGAAATGGGAAGAAGGGTATGAGGCAAGGTCATTCATTTCCCTTGGTCACTAAACCCATCAGTCCCCACATGTCTACTGAAATTTCCCCCATACAGAGGGACCCCTCTCTTCTGACCATCTGTCATTTTACAACATGATGGATTTGGAATTATTTCCACACCATATGGCTCTTTGCTGAAAGGTGACCATCATCACCCTTTGTATCTGGAAATCATAGAAGGATTTGTGTGAAAAGGGACCTCCAAAGATCATCTAGTCCAACCTCCCTGCTCAAGTAGGTTCACCTGCAGCAGGTTGCACAGGATCATGTCTGGGTGGGCTTTGAGTGTTTCTGGAGCAGGAGACTACACAGCCTTTCTGGGCTACCTGTTTGTTTCAGTGCTCTGTCACCCTCAAAGTAAACAAGTTTTTTTTCTCATACTCAGGTGGAATGTCCTGTGTTTTAGTTTGTGCCTGTTGCCCCCTGTCCTGTTGCTGGCTACCACTGAAATGAGTCTGCTCCTGTCCTCTTGACACCTGCTTTTAAGATAATTGTATGCTCTGAAATGACATTGTATAAAACTGTCCATTCTAAAGTCAAAGACCTAAAACTATATAAAGCATGGAACAGATATAAAGTTGGACTAGTAAAGCATAAACCTGTGCTGAAGATGCCTTTCACTGAGGATGGATTCAGACTCTTCCCTCTGCTTTTCTTTACCTCAGCTCAGTCGTGCCCACCCTGCCTGGTGTGAAGGGCAGGAGGTCTGTGTGGTCAAAGCAAGCCCTGGCCTGCTGGTCTGCACCTTCAGACTGTACATGCAGCTGATCACTAAGCATAAAGCAGATACCAGAGAACCTCTTGCCTCAGAAGGGAACCAAAGAAATCTACAACTGGCATCTCACTACACAACTTCACACAAAGACAGCATGTCATTTGCCACTGTGGGTTGGCAGTGTGACATTTGAGAGTGGTACAAGGACAGAATGTTTCCAAGACTATTTAGACTTAATCCAAATTATTTGCCTTTTCAGTCTCCTTATTATGCAGCTTTAATTCGTAAATGCCTGTTTAGATCCTAAACAACTAAAGAAAGCCTTAGAAATGCGCTGTCTTGGAAACAAATGACTACCTTTATCAGCAAGTCTGCACTTGCAAGGCAAGGAACAATAACTGCCTGCTCAGCTGTGTGAAGCCAAGTCATAGTTTTAGCTTTCTCAAATGGTTGAGCTATTCCACCTTCCTGTAAAAAGAACACCCTAAGTGGGGTTTGCATTAGATTTCCATTCCCTATTCCTCTCCCTTGCATTACTTTCTACCTCAGAGTATTAAAACCAAGAACTCCAGCATACCAAATGCTAGATAGTTACCCAAGAACCTCAGCTTCGTGCTTAGCAGCACAGCACAGAGAATTAATGCTGAAAATCAAAATACTTACAAAAATGGAGTTCATTTTAAGTCCATTAAAAGATAAAGGCAATCCATTTCTCATCATACCATGCAGCTCACCCTTCCTTAAAAAACCAGCTGCCCCTTTGATGCCAGGAGCTGTGAGGAAAGCAACACTATGAGGCAAGCAGCACATTCCCTTTACTATTCAAAGGAATAACTATCAGCTCCACCAGCTACTGCTTTTTTAATGGTAAATGTTTTCCTCTTCATTGCTTGTTTACAAAGTACATGCTCAGAGGAGCCTGATTTTTTTCATTCTTTCTACTGCTTCCAGTTTGACCAATAGCTTCCACAAGGTCTACTAATAAAGCAGATGCAAATGTGGCTGCTATTGTTTTTTTACTTCCCTTATAGTGCATAAATATTAGTAATTCACCAGGACTGTAAAAAGCCTTGGGAATGTAGCAGCCTTTGCAAGCTGGTTGCTGCTGGCACAGCACACATTTTTGGATTCTTGGTTCAGAAAGAAGCACAACCTGTGTTGGTCATTATTTCCATCCAAGTACTGAGGCTGGATGGTAGGTCCATTTCTTTTCACCTGAGCAGATTGAAAAGGAGTTCTTTCCTTAGGAACTGTATTCTGAATCAGACAAACAATGCCATTGTTCTCCACTTCTAATCTGGTTCAGTGGAACACATTTGAAGGACAGAAATAGAAATGCAAGTGTCTTTAACAACCTGGGATCCAGCAGGTAGACAGAAGAAGAACATTGCTGATGTTGAAACTTCACCCATCTGATGGAACTAAAGTGGAGGGAGTAAGTGAAATAGGAAGCAATCCTTCCAGACACACACATTCCCTGATCTTTGGAGCAACCATTTCTACTATACTGGGGTAACACTCAGGTCATCTGACAAAGACAGACCAGAGTCTCTCTCTCTTGATGTTTTCTCTGTTTTACTAAAAGGCTTTTCATCTCTGTGCAGACTGGAGCTCCTTAGCACAGCTGCTCCGACCCCTGCCAAGGCTGATGGCTGGTGCTCAGCACTGTAGCACAGGTCATCATAAGCATAATTTACATTGCCACAGGGAAAAGTCTGGAGCTTCACCAGTTCAATGCCACTGATATCCAGGTGAGGGCAGTTACTTCGACTTGGAGATGCTGGAGATGCCCGAGAGCTAGGAGAACTGCAATTCCCATCAAAGCCTGAATCTTCCCGCTCTGGATTTGCTTTGACCTTGGAGCTGGGGCTGAAGTGACAGATATTCTCTAGCACCCATGATCCATATGTTGGGTTCCAAAGATTTTTTGTTTTGTTTTTAAGTCTGTGGGCCGATGGGTTGCTGAGCTCCAGCTTCTGGTTTGAGGTCTGCTGGAACCATGACCCACTGTTGAAATCACTGAGGCAGGGCAGGCTGGGCCCTCGGGCAGTCCGGTTGCTCAGGTTCTCCACCAGTAGCTCTTGTGGACATTGTACAAGTTTGTGCCCAGCATGGTGGGATTCCAATGTCTTAGGTGTTGTCTGAGGTGTGAGAGAAGGGCTTACCAGCAGTGGCACCATCCCGCTGGAGATGTTGGGGCGCATGACCGTACTCCCTTCATCCTCTGGTGCGGGGCTACACTCCATGGGCAGTTCAGTGTTGATCACATCAGGGTCCTGAAAAAGAGAGGCAAGAGTCTGTTACACCTTCAGGGTGACTGACACAGGTTTGGGCAATACTCCTGCACATCACACAAGGTGCTATGTTCCATCTGGATATCACATGCTGTTGAGACTTACATGCTTCATTTGAGAAGAGACCATGCTTCGTTGAAATCAGTGACTAAGCTGGGGATCTGTAGTATAGAATTTCTCTTTTGAGAGGTTGGATTCAGACCTACTGAATCCAGCCACTGGATGGTGAACTCACTGTGCCATTTTGTTCCTCATCTCCGCTCCCTAACTATTCAGCTGTGGCTTTTGAACAACATTAAGGCAAGGTTAGAATATGGACCTTGAGAGATATCTAAGTACCTTTCCATCACAAAATGAAGGACAATTTGCAATTGAACAAGCTGAGAGCTAAAAGCATCCATTTGCACAGGAACAGTGTGTGCTCATTATGTCTGGGCGAAGATGGGAGAGTGAGGATGGACACTGCAAAAGAGCCAACAGCACCACCACACTAGCAATGTAATTATATCGGTCTGTCACTTGCTTCAGGGACTAAAGCTAATGTCTTTGGATAGTTGGCATTCACTGGATTATCATCCACCTGGATACCAAAGACCAGTACCTGTGTGCAATACTTGATCCTTTCCAGGATGGTAGAGAAGTTTGGCCGATACTCTGGGCTGTGCTGCCAGCATTGTGTCATGATCCGATACCTGAAAGTTGGGGAAAAAAATTGATCAAGATTATTTTGTAAGAAGTGTTTCAGTATGAAGTAATCAGGGGTCCAAGGGACCACACTTGGTACATGGCTCAAAGGAGGAGTGCAAAAGTGGATATATCATTTCCATATCCCCTGGATCCTGTCTGATTGGGGAGCCACTATTTAAAGCAAATCCTGTAGTGCTCTAAGCTGTATGCAAGAGGCATAGCTCAAGAGAGATTTAGCAATAGCCACCCAACACAGAAGGCAATCAGTGTTCCCTGAGTGGAGGTGTCTTTGTCCACATTTTGACACCTACTACTTTGGCTTGTGAGAGTAAGGAAATACTTACACTGGTCCTGGACAGTTTTTTGGTGGATCCATTCTTCCTCCACTGGTGACAAATTCCAGCACTTCCTGATTGGTTTTGCAAGGATAGGGCATGTAGCCTAGAGAGAAAATTTCCCAAAGCAGCACTCCAAAGGACCTGTGTTGGAAACCAGCCAACAATACCAATTAGGTCTAATTTGTGCTCCACAAACCTAGCTTGCTGTGTAGGCAACACCACAGCAATGACCTTTCAAAGCTGCAGTCCAACGACACTAATGTGCAATTATTGTGATTATGAGTCAATGTATTCATAAAAAGACACCTCAATCAATCAAAACCTTTGCTCAAGCTCCAAAACAAGATTTGCAGAGGTTTCAAAATATTTAGTAACTCTGAAGGTGTTCTTTGCTGTATTCATTATTACTAGAGCAGAAAATGCCAGAGCTCCCTTGGCTGTGTATGATCTAACTGAAAAGAACTGTTAGATCTGGCATGAATGTTTCTTGCCTTACTTGGGAAACCATGAGATGTTTGTGTTGAGGAATACATTTGGTGCTGGTGCTGCAGGTTGAGCTCTGGGTGGCAGAAGTGCAAGGCAAGAGGTTGTGACCTGGCACTGACCCACTGCAAAACAAATGGGACAAGGACCTGTGGCACTGCCAGGCTACGAAACACTCAGAGACACAGCAGGAGCCAATGACTCCAGGCTTTGGCACACCTAGACTGTGAGGGTACAAAAGCCCAGGGCTTCCTTCATTTGGGGTCCCTCCACAGGGGAACCAGCTCAAGTTATTTTGTTGTTGCATCTTGAGTAAATTATTTTAATGATCCTGAATTCTGAGACCCTGCTAGGGAAACATGGGGCTGAGCTGGTAAGAAAACCTGGTCTGACTCTGTGTGTGGGGTGTAGCTGTGAGGGGGCCTCTACCCAGGTCGGGTGGTACAAGTGCGACTTCTGGAGGGGTCCTGGATGACCAGACAGGGACCTTCAAATGTTTCCCTCACATTTGAATCAGTGTTTCAGAACAAGACACTCACGTATAAAATTAAGGAAGAGACATCCAGTGAAACTGAAAGGCAGCAGCATGTCTGGTATGGTTGTGCTTTTTTTACATCCACAGGTCAGATAGTCAGTGCCACTAGAAATTGTGTATGACTTAGACACAACGAAGTCGAGAGTTCTGCCAGAAAGTCAGCAGGGTCAGAATTTTTAGAGTCACTTTTTGCTACAAAGGTCAAAGTAATTTCCAGTATATGCATGTTACTTATAATAGCCTATTACAGGAACTGTAGCACTTTCCTCCAAAATATTTAGTGCTGGCTGCTCAAGTTAGGCACTGATAAGCAATCCCTTGTCTTCCGGCATCACTAACAACTTCAGGAAACTGGGTCAGTGTGGCATTTGAGGGAATGCCTCAGTACAGCATATTGAAGAATCTACTCTACAGAGAAAGAAGTGTTCTTAAGCAACTGGAATGCTTCCATTCCCCAGCACCTGTGCATGAATGTGCTACTGTTGAGGGGCTTTCTTATTTTAAAGAAAACTCAAGTTGCATGAGAAATCAACATATAAATATTGTTTCCTCAGCAACCAGCGAGGACTTCTGATTAAATCTGCTGTCATTTTATACACAGCAAGAAAAAATATACAAAAGTGTAATCCTGGGTGGTACAGAGAGAGTTATTTACAAGGTATATAAGCAGACCTGTTACTGATGGAAACTGGAAGATTCTGAAGGCTGACAGAAGTACTTGATGATATTTGTCTGGATTTTTAACTGAGAATTCCTGAGACTCTAATCTGCTTTTGCTTTTTACTTCTTGACTGGCTTTGTGTGATACTCTACATTTATGAATAGCAGATTTTTATTACCTCTATTTACATTCAAATTTTAAATTCTTATTCTGGATTCTTTAGCGATACTTCTACTGAATGCAGTGGGAAGACTTCTCATATTTTTCTGGGAAATACTGACTTTTTTAAGGTTCCTGCTGAGCACACTTTTTTTTTTCTTGAGCAGTACATTTCTTGATGCTTTTCAGTGAGTAGCAGAAGGGATTAAAAGACATTTATTACCAGGTATCAGTCTTGGAGGTGAAAATGCCCTCTAGAAAAGCTTCTGGTGGCATCCACTTGACAGGAAGCATGGCTCTTCCTCCCTTGCGGTAGTAACTTGCTCTGGGAAAGATAAAATGCACAGAGAACGTCACACAGCCTGAAAGGGCTTTGGTACAGAACAGATCTTATCACCACAGTAACAGCAGCTGGGGATTGCATGTAACATTGGGGACCAAGTGAGGAAAAGGAAAAGTCATCGACACAAATAGTGCATTGCAGCAGGATTTTATATCCTCTTTGCAACTGAGATGGAAACAAAGGATGCTCTTGTGCACAGCTAAAGACATCAAACTTGCCAATGCTTTGCCCAGGGTGTTGATGGACAAGTCTTCTTGACATCTATGAAATGATAATTATAGTAGCAGGAGGTTTTTAAATTTCATTTCAATTTAAGATTATTTATGATCAAGTAGCTAGTAAATTTGCCTATGCTTGGTTTAGTGTCCACAAGTGTTTGTAGTTTCCTGGGACCACAGTTGAAGTGGATTGGTTCATAAGTGTAGATGTGTTAATTTACAGTCTGTTAACACAAGTTAGTTAACTGCTCATCAAATTCAGACACCAAATGGATGGTTCAATTGCTTCACATATCATGAAACAATTCAAACCTGTCAAAACTATACAGATTATTGAGTTACTCACAGAACTGAAATTGCCCTTCACTTACCTGTAAATATCCCTGGCCATTCCAAAGTCACCAATTTTGGCTATTCGTCCTGCTCCAGTACAGGTCAAAAGGCAATTCCTTGCAGCTATATCTCTTTAAAAAAAATGTAAAATTAATTCTAATTCTTAAACTTGTACATAGTTAAAGGAATAAAGAAAAAATATTAGACCCAGTCCTGCAAGTCTTGCTTGAGTAATCTTTACACAAATGAGAAGAGCTCTCTTAAAATAAGAAAGAATTCCACTTTATCATTTTTGTTTACCACAGTTCTTAAACTGCATTTGAATTGTATCTCCTGCCCAGCATTTGCCAAGCTTTCCCCATTCACACCTTCTTTCAGTAAGGCATCAATATCAAAAGAGGAACAGACCCAACCTTTTTTGCTTCCTTTTTTGCTTTTTGCTTCAACCACATTATGACAGATTTCTTTCTTGCTCTATTTTTTTTAAAGAGGGACAGTAGTGTCCCCAGCAGTTACAGCTATGATGCTGTTGGACAGCCTTACTAAGCTGCTTGAAATGTTATGTAGAACCAGATTTGGTAATCTGTTGTTTTGTTACTTCTGGATATCTCCCATTGAATCAATCAAAGCTCCATATGGAAGCAGCTGCTTGCTGGGTGCAAGTTTAGCTTGTGAGAAATAGAAGCGATGTCTTCGTGGCAAAGGCTAAAATATTTCTGTTCATTTTAAATGTGCATTCTGAAAAGAAAGTCATTAAAATCATAGCACTGTGGGGGTCCTGTTAACTGCCAAGAAAAATAAGCTCCTTGAAAAACTCTCATGTTTCTTCCCATTGCCAACCTTGAAAAATCTCAGAGGATTTTGAAGTCAGGTTCAACTTTCACTTCTATTATCAGCTGTGACTCCTAGATGACAATTCCTGACCAGTAGAGGCCTCTCTATAACCCCACTACACTACCTTTTACCCCTAGGATTCCTGATATCTGTAATGAAAGCCCTGTTCATTTCCCAACCCTGAGTAATCACTAATTTATCACTAATAAATATTAATACAAAACCTGAGGGAAATTCCTTGTGCTCAGATTTACTGAATTGTTGGCTAAGATAAAATGAATCCATTCTCAGGTTGGTTCTATTAGAGATCTAACACTGCAAATAATGACCCAGAGATTTTTTTAAAGTCACACACTGCTTACAGTGTGTGACTTAACTTACTATTGCAGTAAAGATTCTAAAAAAGAATGCTGTAGTGATTAACTCAGAAGTTGCCAGTTAGAATATTGATCCTCTTGTGTAGTTATTAAGAGACTCAAGAGCCAAAACTTGGTGCACATTCTTACTACTCTTTTTTAATGACAGAAACCTCTACCGTTTTCCATCAGAACTTCCTTATTGTTGCAGTATAAAGGAGTCTGAAAACTGTTTTGGATGCTCTAATCATAAAGCCATATAACATTCCCATCTCTCAGCCTCCTGGCTTTTTGCTCCAACTGCTGCTTGCCGTTGTTTCCCTGGATTTCTCCAGCCCCTGCCCACTGTTTCCCATCTCTGTGCTGTGCAGCCCCATACGTAGGCACACGTGCAGTCAGTTGCCTGCCTGCACATCTGCAGGCTGCACCTTGGTTTGGTTGGAGCCTGTGTGACCCTCTGGTGTGCAAGGGCTCTCCTCTCCTTTACACACAAATGCTGAACAGAGCATGCACTTCACAGTAAGGAATCCAGGTGCCTACCATGCCTAGGAACATTATGAGCTGAAACAATTCTTAATCAAAAATGAAGGATTTCAATACCCAACCAGGAGTTTTAAAAGGATAACTACAACCTTTATCCCTTCTATAATATTTTGTTCTTATTTGAAGCATGCTGTATCAACATTTTTTTGCTCAACAAATGAACAAAAAGGAATTTGAAGAGACAAATATGGGCTTCCCTAGACCATCAAAGCAGGTCAGCCACTGACCTGGGAAGGAAGCCTGAGATGTGTTATTATCTCCTGTCATCCTTGCTTTATCCTTCTCTAGTCTTTGGCTCAAATATTATGGACTGTCCTGTGCTGGTGGGATGGGGAAAGCAATAAAGTCAAGATAGGGACATGAGAAAGGAAATAAATACTTTAATGTCTTATCAGCCAACACAGAGTGACACTACCATCTAGTGGACTACACGGCTAATCTCAACTGTCTTTACATTTGCAAGCACACGAAATTTAGTACTTAAACCTCTCACTTGGAACAGAACATTGCTTTCTCTCCAGGATGGCAAAGAACAGTGCGGAGCCTAACTCCTAAAAAAACCCAGGGAGATCCACCTGGTCATCTAAGCACAAGCCTGTATTGGTAGAGGAAATAATCTGTCTCCCCTGTGAAGATTAGTCCGTTCTAATCCATTGCAAGCAGAAAGTGTATGAGCCTCATGCACCTTGAGACACCTCAGAAGAGGCTGTTTCTCCTCACCTGTGGATGAAATGATTCTCTTCCAGATATTTACAGCCGCAGGCAATGTCCCTAGCTATATTCAGCAGGTCCTGCATTGTTAGCGTGGTTGGTTGATTCTGGAAAAGGACATTAAGTGGTAATGGAAGGATAGGGAAGAAGAAGAATATAATTCAGGTGGGAGAAAATTAGAGAAGGACAGAAGAAGGGAAAGGGAGAGAGATACATACAGGATGGGGGAAGGGTTAAATGAGTCAGGAGCAAACAGGAACATAAAGCAGATCAAAGCAAAGAGTTATAAAATGAGTAAACTCTTATTTAATCCCAAAAACTTTGAGGAGATTTCACCTGTCTTGAGCACTGTGCATGAGTGAAAGCTGGCAAGAGATTCATGGCCCGGTGTGAATAGCCTGTTAAAGGGGGTGGGAGAGAACTATTCTCTACTGTGTTATGTGAAATCAAAAGACAACTGGGTTTAAGCAGGGAGACAGAACAGAAAAAAAAAAAAAAAAAGGCACCACTTTTAAAGACTGAGTCAATTAATTATCAACAGAAATTAGCCCATGAACAGGAGAGAATAAAGATGTGCACTTCTGCACACCAGTATCAGCATTCATCAGTTTATCTGTCCTGGTAGAAGAATAGAGATTACCCTCAAGAGCAGTATGCAAAGAAGGTATGCTTTACTACAGGACTCCAGGGCTGGTACTAACCCTTCACCACCTGCACTTCCCTAAGAACAATAAACAAGACCTTTTCCTGTGCTTGTTTTCATGCCCTTTACATTGTTATCCATGGGGAAATTTTTGTCAGTTTTTCTCTAGGAACTTCTTTATTGCTCTCGGGAAGGGTGAGGAGAAATTACTACACTGCTAATTAAAGCCTGACATATATTAAATAAATTAGGCTCAGGTCTCCAACTGGTATAAATTTGTGTCTCTCCATATTGTGCTGCTGCACACCTGCTGAGGAATTAGTGCTACAAATTCTGATTATAACTTTAGCTCCTTACTTGCCATCACAGTGCACTGAAAACAAAGCAGGTATTGAAAAAAGAAAGGCCCATTATTTATAATTTAATTGACAGAGGAGTCTAGAATGGGGGGACAGGATTTTACCTCCTCAGTTACTAATAGATAGACTGGAATTTCTGGCCCTACTTTGATTTCCTCTCACTGACACCTGCTTGCATCAAGCAAATAGTCACAGGTATCTGGAAGTCTGTGGGAGCTGGGACACACACACAGCCTAGCTTGGCTCCAGTGCCTTTATCCAACTGATAAACACTCGAGAGCAGTGGTACTAAAATCAACCACAAGCCTGGCAGGGAGGTTCTCTCACCATCCTGGGTCGGTTCTGCCGAAGAAAGCTCTTCATGTCTCCTCCAGCCATGAGCTCCAGCAGAATGAAGCGAGGCAGAGTCTGTAGGCTGACACCGATGCACTGCACGATATTTTGGTGATTGAACTTACTGAAAGCCAAGGTCACAGCACGTGGAAGAGAAACACAGCATTAGTACCTGGCCAACATCTATCCATTCTCATTGTGTCTTGAGATTTGACAATCTGGACTGAAACAAACCCTGATGCAGTTACAAATACTCTTCAGCCATACCAAAAGGCCTCTCTGGTTATGACAGCCCCAAGAACAGGGTTATGCCTGGCTTTGCCCATGAGAAGCCTTCAACAGAAGCTAGGAAAAGCTAAAAGCAAAGCAGAGCCTTCTGTCTGTGAAGACAGAATTTAATGGACACACCAACTGAAAGATGAGAGTGACGAGAGGGATAAGAAAGTTAAGCATGGAAATTTCATTGGCTTTTGTGACACGAAGTCCTGGCTGGGAGGGATTTTAATTCAGCATTGGTTATTTTAGACATAGTGCTGTCTAGTCTGGGGGACTCAGTTCAGTGTTTAGTCTGCCAGAGGGACTCAGCTAACACCTACTGCAGCAGCTGCTTATGTGATTCTGCTTTTTACAAAAGGAACCTGAGGTTGTCACGAAGCACTGTAAGACTCAGTCATTAGACAGCAGCCTCTTCCCTCAAATAATGATTACCTGGATAATAAAGGAACTAAAAATAGAAAGGAAGTTGGGGAAGAGAAAGAGTCGTGCTACTAAGTGAATCAAGGCCCTCCTTAATTGATTAAAATTGCTCTTTAAAAAAACATACATCAGTGCTACATCCTGTTCAGCTACCAAAGTCCTTGTAGACTCTTGGGAGTGGCACTGTGTCATGAGACTCATGCTTTAATAGCAGAAAACCAGCATCTAAGTATGAGCTGGGCCAGACATTGAGAAGAGGAACTTCACATCACACAAATTCAAAATGCATAAATTTCAAATACTTACAATCAGCTTTGACTGTGCTACTATTTTAAAGTCACCCTTGATCCTACTGTTGTTTTAAGGTTATGCATTTCTGTTAATGAAGTAAATCCTAAGGCTGGAGCCCCTAAAGTACAGGTGGTAATAGGAGTGGCTGTCTGTTATCTTTTCCAAGAAGGTTTTATAGACCTTGTGATTCACTGTCAGAGGCTCATGCACATAGAACCTTATAAAGCTTCTGTCAAGCTTGCAAAGACATCAAATCAAATGCAAAACATGTTTGTGCAGAGCATTGTACCTTCTTAGTCATTTGAACAGGACCAGCAGAACCAATCAACAGAAGTTTTTGTTAAATTGTAATGATTTTTGGGTGGGATAGAGTTAATTTTCCTCACAGTAGCTCATATGGTGCTATATTTTTTATTTGTGATCAAAACAGTGTTGATAACACATTATTTTAGCTACTGCTGAGCAGTGCTGACACAGCATTAAGGTTTTTCACACACACACACACCTCCCCCGCAGCGAGGAGGCTGTGAGGACAAGAGGTGGTGAGGGGACACAGCCAGGACAGCTGGCTCCATCTGACCAAAGGGACATCCCATACTGTATGGTGTCATGCTCAGCTAGAAAAGCTGGGGAAAGAAGGAGGAGGAGGGAAAAGGTTCAGTCAGAGTTTGGCATTTGTCCTCCCAAGCAGCTGCTGTGCATGATGGAGTCCTGCTTTCCTGGGATGGCTGAACACATGCCTGCTCATGGGAAGTGGGGAACGAACTCTTCAATGCTGCTTGGCTTGCTCACATAGATTTTGCTTTACCTATTAAATTATTTTTATCTCAGCCATGAGCCTTCTTGTCCTTCTGATTCTCTTCTCCATCCCTTTGCTCTGTGCAGCCAAGTTGCCTAGTGGCATTAAAGCACCAGAGACAGGCAACAAAAGAACCTCAGTTATCTTGTTTGAGATAAACAAGTAGTACCTTAATGTTACTAAAATACCATCTGGTGAAAAATAAGACCAAACTTCTTTTCTGAACACAGCCAAGGGAAAAAATGATTCTACGATTACCTGCAGTACCCTTTTCCTCCCTGCTCACCATTAGTAAAAAACCCCTTAAACTATACCTGATAATCAATGCTTCCATCAGGAAATCCATCTCATCCTGCTCAGAGCAAACTTCTGGTAGGGTCTGTTGAGAGGTAAAGGCAGTGAGGGCAATCCCACCAAAGAATTGAGAATATTTGTGTGACCACCAAAGAAAAAAGGAAAAAGTAATGAGCATGTAACATGTAAATCACCTTGGGAACCTAAGAGCAGAGGCTCGCCCTTTCAGTGCCCAGTTTATTGCACTTCCTGTGACCCATTTCCTAGTTAAAGTCAGAAGAGGAAACCAGTGACGTACTTGAAGATTTTTTTGTGTTAATTGAACCCTATGCACAATTCTGGAGCAAAAATAACTTCAGGTACACATCAAAGAAAGTATTAAGTGGGGACTTACAGATCTAGAAAGGTCTTGAAAATGACAATTTTTATTTATTCTCCCTTTTCTTTGTGTCCACATTGCAGTGCATGCTTGCATGTCGTATGACAAATACAGCCACTTGATTTAAATACTTGTGTCACACGCCCCTGTATCCTTCCTTCCTACCAGCAGATTTGGACCACATCTTCTGCTGATACAATGAGCTGGATTACCACAAATGAACAACACATCTCCTCCTGTTTGCCCCTGTGCTCATTCCAGTCTGGATAGTGAAACTGAGTTGGGCAGTTCCGACTGCCTGTTAGAGTCCTGGGTTTTCATCTGCATTTGTGCAGTGGCACAGGGAAGTTCATGACATGAAAGACAAGATGAGTAACAGTGGAACTTCTTTTTATTAATGAAGGCTATGTTCTCGAGCTGAGCTCATAGAAATATATTTGGTTCTCTGAGTCACAAGCTTAAAAATTAACTGAGGCAAACTATGAGCATGCTTAACTTCAGAGATGAGTAACTGACAAAACCTGAGGCAATGGCAGTAATTTCAGAGAAAATCATCCTGTTGTCTCTTGCCATTAATGACATGGGAAATTAGTCTGATATTGCAACATATATTCACAACAGCATCTTCAACATTGTGCAGTGTCAAGAGGCTACCTGCAAAGTTCACATACAGTAGAAAAACACTACTCTCAGCATAAAGGGAAGTCACTGAGAAACAACATATATTTTTAAATATATCACATGAAGAACTTAAGAGAAAGCACTCAAATCAAAGCTGATAATGCCTGGATGCAGCAATGTGTCCAAGCCTGCATTACACATATGGATATGCCATTATGCATATGATCAACATGAATTTCCAGCTGGAATAGTGATAAAATAATGGGCAATTATTACTGTATAAGAAATTTGTGGGTACTGACCTTGACAGCCACTTGTAGAGGGTTGGGATCCCCTGCAATGCCTACCACAGTTCCCTCATAAACCTCACCAAATGCACCATGTCCTAGTGCTCTGCAAGAAAAAAAGAGAGGGAACAGATGTTATATGTCCTTGGATCCAGTGGTGGCTAAGCTTCTCTTCATCCAGTCCAAGACAAATCAAAACCAGGGTTTTGTTTTCATCTCAAAGCTTCTGAAAATAGGTTATCAGTATTTTCTGTCACTGACACTAAAAAGGGGAGGTTGGATCCTTGATAGTTGTGAGCAAAGAATAGGTCTGCTCAATCCCAGGGTCTATCACCAAGTATGGCAAAAGCAAGATGAGAAAAATGGAGAACAATAGAATAGGGTGGCTGCAGACTGATGTCTTCAGGAGATTGTGTCAGACATAAGAACGATCAAATTGTTCTTTCTAAAGTTTACATAGCTTTGATCAGTATCATCTGGATGGTTTGGAGTTGAAGAGCAACCTAGCATGTATCTCCTTGTGAAAGGAAATTTCCTTGTGATAGGAAGTGCTGAAACAGACATACTGCTACAGATTTGGAAGGGAGCTACTGCCAGGAGGCAAGGGCAATAAAAACACAATCACAGTAGAGGTGAAATACCTACATGTGGGAACATGGAAGAGGAGACTCACGATCTTACTCTTTTGCTTGAGAATTTTATGGAATCAAATTATCTTAGAGAGCACAGCACGTATCACATCTGTGGTATTTTGGCAGACTTGGACTGGGTGCTGCGCAGTCAGTCAGACAGGTGGCCCTGTTTTCTCACCGAAGCAGAGAGATGTTCTTCCGCGGGATCTCCTTCAGCTCGCTCAGAGTGGCTGCCTTCCCTGCAAAGCAGTAGTTGGGGTTGTAGTCAGTCATGATGACAGAGGTACGGATTTTGCTCAGTTTATATTCTGGGCTCTGCAGTCGTGCTCTGGATCCTTGCAGCTGCTGCTTCTTCAGGTGATAAACTGCAGGTGAAGAGATGAATAAAAATGCACAAGCAAGATCTACAACCGGACAGAAAAGATAATGCAGGCTATGCAGAACACAACGACACCAATCCCATAACTATAAATGGTCCAGAAACATCTCTGGCTTGCCAGTACCATGCTCGTCTCCACAGTCTTCAGTGACTTTGTACTGGATACGCAAACAGTCTTATTCCTGCAGGCACCTAAACACCTGGGAACAACTCAGGTTTCCTGTGCTGCTCTGTGCATTGGCTGAGAAAGAGCACTCCACAAGACATCTTGCTGACTTCAAGTCCCAAAAATCAAACTATCTCCCTGAATGAGCTACATATTTAGTTACAGGTTGTGATTTTATCCAGTATTGCAGTGGCTGCTACACTTGCTAAGAAGGCTTCCCCAGCTCTTTTATTCTGTGGCAAATGCCAGGGAAGAGCAGTCCTTGCCTTTTGGGACTATGCTTGTGCCTAACTGTGGGTGGTGATGTTTTCTATCACTTCTTTTTCCCTGTTCCTCCAATCCACTTGGGAGACCGCAACATTTTGGCTCCAAGTATTGAAAACAGTGGCACGTGGCCAGGTGGTCTCCTTTTGTCTAATTTAACTGGAAAATCCAGGTCAAAGGGTGATAAGAAGCAAGTGTATCTTACTGATAGACAGACTGCCACAAGTGAGGATCATTCCCAGCACCACAATCACAGAAATCACAGCTACGAGGAGGGGGAGAGGCAGCTGTCCCTCAGTTATAGGACCCTGAGGCACTGGAAGAATAAAAATAGAAATGCATTAATCAGAAAAAACAAGAGGTACTGTAAAGCATCCCTCCGATGGTTGCTTATATTTCAGAGAACAGTACAGAGATCATGGTCAGAGCATTTTATAAAAATTACAGCAAATCCCTCTATAGCCTTGAAAGTTGAAAAAGTACCGAAATAATTTAAAAATCGTTGTGAATATTGACCAAAAACCAATAAAACACAGATTTCTTATCCATTCTTCAATTTTCTATAAATGGGTAACATCACTACTCATAAGTTGAAAATTTCTAGTCTTGATGTTTTGGAGCTCCAAGAGGAAATAACTGCGAGTACAAGGCATCAGCTGACAGGCACAGCGGGAAACTGCTGTGGAAGGAAGCAATTTGTGGCTTAAATAACTCAGCAGTAGGTGGTACGTTATCCTGGAGAGGTATTTATGCTTAAATATCTGATACACTGAGCCCATTCAGGAAATTCACACCACGTCTCTTTACAGACATTTTACCTCCTGCCTAATCCGAGTGTGAATGTTGGAGATGGTGGCAGAGAGGCAGCTCAGCATGTAAACAATGGTCAGCAGGAATTTTCAGTCCTATATTTGACTGACATTTCTCACAGCACCTTGTCCACTGGAGCCACTAGATCTAACTTGGGAATTGAACATCAAAAATGCCAGAAGGAGATATGATATAAAGAATAAAGATGTTATCCAGTGAGGCTAAAACTTCTTAACTCACCAGTGCAGGTGACATTGTCATTGGCCAGCACGGCCCCCATCTCACACTGGCAGACCGGCAGGTTGGTGTCAGGGTCCCGCTTGCAGTTGTCTGAGTGGCAGTGGCTGCAGTTAAGATAGATCTGAACCTCCACCTCACCATGACTCTCCATGGCTAAACAAGGAATCAGACACAACAGGTGGGCTTAGTTCAGTTTTTTCCTATCTTGTTCCAGTAAGGTGAAAAAACCAACAAAACAAAACCCAGCAGGTACCTACAACTTCCCTCCTTCACTGCAGGAGAGCAGATAGTCCAACACAGGGTGGACATGTCAGAAGCCTGATGGGGATCAGTAGGGGAGAAGATATTTGGTTCCTTAAGCAAACAGAGAGGCCTTGAAGTGAATTGACCTGGAAAAGTCGGGGACTGAGGATGTGCGGTTGAACCTGATGGCTGGTGTCTCTCCTGGTTTAGAGATTGAGAGAAAAAAGGTCCCAGAGCACTATGGAAATATTTAAAGAAATGACCACAGCTAAAGATCTGACCTGCAGCGTGAAATAAGCTTTAATGAAATGAACTAAAAAAAGAGGAGGAGAAGAGAGAGGAGGAAAAAGGCAATAGAGAGGAAGAAGGAAAAAGGAGGAAGAAAAGAAATAAGAATAAGAACCATATTGTACCTGCCAAGGGATGCAAGAAGATCTCTCCTATGGGGTTCACAAAAGAGATGCCATCCTGCCCACCAGCTGTGATATCATCACTGTCAGAGGCATGTCCCCCTGGGGAGAGAAGAGTATGGCTAGCTGACCAGTGCTGCGTGCTGCAAAAAATGTGGTGTCTCTGAAAGGCTGCATTCATTCCCATTATTACCTGAGGCCATGCTGCAACCTCCCAGTGATATTGGATCATATAATGCCAAACCCCCACTTGACCCAGCCAGTACCATTATTAGTGAAGGGACCTTACCTAATGTAGGTTTCTCAGTTCAGCAAAGTAAAAATGTATTTGTTTTGAACAGGAAAAAGAAAGGGAACATTTTCTATGTGTAACTTGGGAATGGGTGAAGGGGTGATTCATCACACCTTCCAAATATTGAATCACATTAGGACACTTCTATATCCTTGATTTCCCCAGTTATAGGGAGATGGTGTAGAGCAGAGTGGATTTCATACTGTTCAGCTTGAAGTATCTGTGCCTCACTTCCTGCAGCCGTGCACCTCTGCACTAAGAGCACTACCCCTGACCTGCAGATGCTCTGAAGGGCACAAAATTAGCCACCATGACTATTGCCCCAGGAGACTTACCTCTGTACCCTCCGCCTCCTCCCCCAGAAGTACAAGCTCCTCCTCCTCCACCAAAGCCACCAGAAGTGGTCCACTGGAGCTTGGTTAGTGCTTGGGGACAAGCTTGACCTCCTTCTCCACCTTCCAGAAGGGACTTCCCAGCCTGAGGTAGCAGACTCTCATCTTGCCAACCACCACCTCCACCTTCATTCAGAGAGTGAGAAAAGAAAACAAGAACAGCTGAGAGAAGCACAAGCAGAGGTGCTTTGTAGAGAGACAGAGATGAGCCCTTATTAATTTCTAAAGTGCCTGGATCAAGGTGAACATTTCTTTAAGTTTAAAAGACCATACAGACAAGCTCCTTGCTGCCATGGGCAATAACAAGCAGGAAATCTAATGCACAGCCTGTGGCATGGGCTGCATAAACCAACACCTCAGCACCAATCCAGGGAAATATAGGTTGGATACTAGAAAAAGGTTTTTTACAGAACGGGTGATAAAATACTGGAATGGTCTGCCTGGGGAGGTGGTGGAGTCACCATCCCTGGATGTGTTTAAAAAAGGACTGGATGTGGCATTGGGTGCCATGTTTAGTTGAGGTGTTAGGGCATGGGTGGGACTTGACACTGAAGGCCTCTTCCAACCTAGTAATTCTGTGATTCTTGTGGTGTTAAGAAAATAAGGAGCCTACCACCCTGCTTCAGGGTAACTGATTAGAGCGGTCAGCCCCATACAATGCTGAGTTCCTCAGGGAAATAAATAAAAATAAATTGGATTTCTACATCTCACTTTAGAGGCCTCTCTGTAAGCCTACTGCAGCAGGAGATGAACAACCATTAGATATTTTTTATCTGTTAGGAATGAATTCTAGGCACAGCCATTACAAGATTCTAAATAAGCTTCTATTTCTGGTATAATTCCCATAACAGAATTGTTGTTGTTAGGGTTTAAGAGGAGTAAGAGAAAAAAGTCTTCTCTTCAGAGGCTATTGTTACAGTGTGAAGGAGTGGGCTCCATCTCCCAAACATCATTTTCCATGGTTCAGTTCATAGAAGAGAGGAGTCCTCCTATGGAATTGCCTTTACTGGAGCACTCATCACCTATCTTGTGCATTCTCTTTTTATCTGGTGACACAACATATAGGAAGAGATCCCTTACAGACCGGCATATTTCTAAAAACTACTGCCACAGAAAAATTCAAAAAGACTGAAACAAAGCCTTTCACTGGATGCCTACAGGACAATGAGTGTATTCAGCCACCTGGTTCAACTCTCATGTGGTTTTAGTGCCTCACCTGCTGCCCCAGTCCTCCCATTTATTCCAGGTACTGCAGTGCTGTTCTCAAATTGCTCCAGGGGTACATCATCCAGGGAGTTGTCCTGAGCCTTCAGGTAGGCTTTTCCTCCTCCTCCTGCTGCGATGAGCAAAGGTTCGAAAATCCCATCCTTCTGCTGGAAAACCCCCCATCAAACATCAGAAAAACTTCACATCCTTTGGATATGTGAACTCACACAAACTTATCAAAGGTCACGAAAGCATCCCAAAGAAGACTGGCCTAAGGCCAGGGCAATGCTACTGCTTGTCTCATAGAATCATGACAAAAATATTTCACATCATGTTCCTGAGTACAAAAGTAACTCTCTAACTGAACATCAAGGTTTTGTGATTCATTTTTTTAGGACTGCTGCCAGCATTAAAGTGGGATCCTGGTGTAAATCCCACGTCTGGCCTGTTAAGGACTGAGGAACCAGTTCAGCTAGCCTAGTGACAGAGATAAACAACTAAAAAGACAAAAATCAGAGAGAGACAGAAAGACAAGAGGGAGAGAGAGGCAGAAGAAGATTCATTTTTCATAATCTTTTTTAAAAGAAATGTTTATCATATGCCATGACTGACAGTGAGAGCTAGTTGCTCTGCTGGCCATTGCTCAGGCAGGATGCAAAGAGGAAATACTCACTCTAAAGATATAGGTTGCTCCTCCTCCACCCCCACCTCCTCCAGCCCATTCCTTCAGGTCCCTTTTTTTTTTGTAATCTTCTTCAATGAGAGATGACTCCCCTAAGCAGATCTTCTGGGTTTCAGGATTGCCCTGAAAGGAGATAAGAAATGGACTCAGATATCAGCAAAGTCCAACTCTTGAAACTTGTCTGTGGATTTCAGTATAATAATGTCATAATGCTTGTCATGCATATTAGGCATATATAAACCAGTGTGTAGATTATCTTTGTAGAAAGTGACCTTTTCTACTAGGATTGACAGCTGAGGAATAGATCTGTCTGTGACTTCTGATTTGCAAACTCACATTACACATGCAAATGAAAATAAAGATGCATACAGGAAAAATGTAATAATTCATTGTTAATTTCACATAATTAATATTCTGCATATTTAGAACTTCTTATAACCAAAAATATTTAAATATTTTTGATTACAGATTAATTCTGAGAACTTTCTTACTGACACATTTACTATTTATTTCTCAAGGAGATAAACCCATAAAGCAAAGGTGATCCACACATAACTGAGAATAATCTATTGATACATCTTAGAAGAGTAATTTGGAGACCCAGTTTCCTATTCCTGCACTAGTCTTACTACCTGTGTCCTCTCATTCAAGCAGAATCACAGAATGGGGAAGGCTGGAAGTGACCACTGGAGGTCATCTGGTCAGTCCAACCTTCCTGCCCAAGCAGACTTCCCTGGAGTGTATAACTCAGGATTGTGTCCCGACAGCTTTTGACTATGTCCAGAGAAGGAGACTGCACAATCTCTCTGGGAAATCTGTTCCAGTTCTCAGTCACCCTCACAGCAAAAAAGTTCTTCACATTCAGGTGGAACATATTCCATTTTCTGCCCACTGCATCTTCCCAAGGCTGAGACTGATATTGAAAATTGAGAGAGAGAGCTCTTTCTCAATTCTCTTAGTGATGGTGCATGGCCTTTCTTAGTTGGTGGAACAATTTGTCTGGTTAATTCAAACAGGAGAACAAAAGATGGCAAGGTAGATGAGGACCAGGGAAAAGCAACTGGGGTAAATCTGAAGAGAGAGAGTCAAGGTTTGGAGCTGCAAAACTTCTCCAGAGAAAGAAAAACAAACATTAGTCACCCAATATACAAATTCATCACAATTTCCAAAGCCGAAGAAAGTTGGGCTTTGGAAGTGGGAAAAATTGAGTGCAACTTCTTCCAGTAGCATCTCCCAAAGGGAGATAGTGCTGGGTTGTAATTTGAAATATGGAGAACAAATTATGAAATGCAAGGGATTAATGGACAAGTTTTCAGATTATGACCTAAGACTAGAGAGTGCACTGAAAAGGGAACTGCAGATACACAAATGTCTCTTATTTAAATAGATACAATTCTTGTGCTGTGTAAAGTGAGGAAAAGGTGGGTTTAGAGTCTATTGCAGCATCTGGGGAAGACATCATATCCTGTGGGAAAGGAAACAATAACTTCAAATGCCTACAGGAATAGTTTATGCATCCTCAAACACACCAGTCTGTGGGGGAAAAGCAGCTTTTTTCCTGGGCAGAGGTTAACAGCATCTCTGGAACAAGGCAGTATCAAAAACTGATGCTGAAAAGAGACAGTTTTTGAGCCTAAGTGACAAAAGGACTTTCAGATCAGTTGGTCTAGCATTTAGAGCACACATATATAAGTATTCATGTCACCAATTCCCATTTCTCGTTGGTGTCTTTTATCATCACAAAAACCAATTCAAGGCCCACTGGAGTTAGTGGGAAGATTCCCATTGAGTTGGGAAGACTTTGGATTCAGACTTTAATCTCCCAGCATAGAGAATATGTAACACAGTGCAGCCACAACACTGCTGGATGCTTCCATAAATAATAGTAAATTTTCTGAAAATCCTGGCAGACAGGAAAAAACCTAGACTGTGGAAAAACAAGAGAGGGAGCACATCACTTGCCTATGAGCTTCCTGCTTAAAATAAGCACAAGAGAGCTGATGAACTTATTTCAAACACCAGAAGATGAAAGCAAAGTTTCTGTGGGCTTCATATTTCTTTGTACATGTTGGGATTGTTTTTCTTTTCAGTGTTCTTTATATCTGTTTTGAGATTTTTTCTAACTTCTTTTATTGGTTCTTTCCTGTCTCCTGACTGGATTTCATTGCTGGATTCTGGGATTTCTATCTTTTATCACCAATCCCAAGCCAACCACTGAATAGTATCTGCAAGGTCTCTGCCCACATGTCATCATGGCCCTCACCCCAGGGCAGGCATCCTCCCCCTGCTGCCCCACTAAGATGTACAGCAGCTCATCTTTCTCCAGGTGGAAGGTGGCTGAGATGAAGACCCCGTGGGACCTCTTATTGTGGTTTTTGGCTCCCTTCCCCCCGGCTGCTCCATAGGCAGAAATCCTGCAAGACAAAGTATATAATTGAAGAAACAACTCTCACACTTCTCATCCCCAAAGTAAATCCATCTGCAAGGTCTCCCCAGCCTTCACTTCCAAACAGACATTTCTCCAGAGCGGGCTCCCCTGCCGTAGCAGCTTCTTTGTGGCTATTCTTTGTCTGAGACCTGTGTAGGAAGGTTGCACAAGAGGACAGACCAACCCTCACCCGAGTACTGGAGACAGAGACTGCAGGAGCAAACAGCACGAGCTGCTATAGCCCACCACAAGCCTAAGGCTGCAGGACTGAGATGATGGCAGCCCTTCTACTTGACTGCATGCCCACTCTCACTCCTCCTCTGATCTCTCCTACATCGCTGCTCACCCCTCCATGCTTCACAGTAGCTCAGATGTATATCTTTACAGCTATCACTCCTATTTCTTCACTGTCCCCTCCACCCACTCACTACAGGAGGTCCCACACTCGTGCTTGTTGAATCTGCACCAACAAAAAGCAGTCAGAGGAGGCTGCCCCCAGCACACGCTGATCCTCACCTGTATCTGTTTGTGGCTGGCACTCTCCAGACCTGCACTCCCCGGAGCCAGCCCTCCTTCTCCACAGTCACTGACACATTGCTGTTCTTGTAGGCACTGTCACACTGAGCTTGAGTTGGCCCATGGGGACCGCTGGCACCACAGGTTGAGAACCACCACAGAACAACAGTTTTGTCCCCTGTGACCAAAACAGCAAGAGTTGAGGCAGATGCAGCTCCCCTGTATTTCTCAGTACTTATACTCACTTTCTTCTAGTCGTACCAAACTATGGCTTTGCTATGGTGAGTGTTTGCTTTTCTCTTCAGTGTTTGCTTTTCTCTTCTCTCACCTTATTTCCTGCACACTATTTCATAAATCATGGGCTGAACATCAGCTTTATCAATTAGGTGTGAGGGGAGAAAGGAAAAGGGAAGAGGGACTGAATTTCTAAGGAGGGGTTTATCCAAAGGTCTCATAGACATGATCAAATTCCTCTCCTCATCGCCAGTCTGAAGCAAGATGATGTGCAGCTTTCCAAATGAGAACGAAACCACGTACACAGAGACAAGGGTTGAAAACATCTGTCATTACAAGTAGTGAGCATTTATGAAATACAGGGAAAGTCTTAAGGGATTTAGGCTTGCACAAGAAGCCTGTGGCAGCAGAAGTAGCAAAGGCAGCCTCTTGCTACCAACTGTAGGGACCCTTCTTCTCCAAGCAATTTCTTTCCTGGTTCTCATTGAGCATTTTTCTTTTGTTTCTACAACAGTGCAGCAGGTAAGGATTTCCATTTCCATGTCCTCCATTTCACAACCATTTTCTAAGACCCAAACAAATCTATCTTCTCCACTGAATTAGATGAGGCCTAAGAATAAAAATTTTCAGTAATGTTTCTAAAAACTATGTGATGCAGTTTGTGCACAAAAGCCAGGATCAAAAGTAGAACTGTTTAAGGCTTGAGTGATTAAAATAGAGGTTACAAACTTGTAAAAGAAAAATTCCAATCTTGTTTAAAGGAAAAGGCAAGCAAAACTATCCCCAACAGACATCATCCTGTGAACATGCAGGTGGATCAATGCAGTATGAGTTTCAGCTGCATTACAGCCTTCCCCTGAGCTAATGAGAACAGACAGCAGTGCAGATTGTCACATTCCATGTGGACAGCTCCTTCAGGAGCTGGTACAGTCACACACTGGTCTTTGTTGGCTGCAAAATAGCCTCAAGAAAACCTCTCCTCCTCACCTTCCCCTTTAGACAGCTCTTCTGTTTTCTAATTCTAATTCTCTTCTAAATTCTTATCTGTCCTCCAGAGTGGCAATCTCTATCGCTATCAGTAAATTAGTTCCCAGTGTTTCCTGTTCTCCTACTTTTTCATTTCATTTTCCTCTTCAGTGGATTTCCTCATCCTCACTTACTTCTCCCTGGATTTTCATCTTTACACCCCTATTCTGCAGTCATTTTATTCAGCTTCAGTGCTCAGCAGTCTTTCTATTCTCAAATTTCTATACAGATCTATACCTTTTGTTCCTAAGCTGCCTTTCTGTGCACTCTGCATCTGAGTCATGCAGCTTCTGTTTTCACTTGAAGAGATTCTGCATTTCTTTATAGAGGACATGCCATTTCAGGGCTGGTGAGCTGGGCTCCAGCAAACTGCTTCCCTACAGCCAAACAGAGACTCCCTGACAGTCCCCACATCTTTGGCATGGATTATATACAGTTGTCCCACTGGGGGAGGCAGATCACACACAGGAGATGGGAAGGGAGCCACCCTTTGCAGCCAAGAGACAGGATTTCAGTACTGAATCACATACCTGGGAGGGAGGGCTCTTCCAGGGGGTTCAGAAGTTGCTCATCCAGGATAGTGATCTCACGTGGGTACTGGCGTTTCCCACCAAAATGACTCTGTTGTCTTCCTGTAACAGTTTGTAGAATAGAGGAAAGAGGTGGCAGGATGGAAGAAAAGAGGGATGGAAATTTAAAGATTACGTGAATAAATTAAGTACAACCATTTGGTTAAGGTAAGTAAATATTACCTTGAGTAGAAAAGGTTTCTTGAGCAATCATAATTTTGTATAACTCTTTTGAGCCCATGTCTTAGGTTAGCTACTTGTATTTGTGCTGAAGGCAGTGGCTCTTCAGTGAACACAGGCCCTCCATGTTACCCCATGCAGGATAAGCTCCTTGGTCTGCAATTTCCTCTAGCTGTGATTACAAGAGATTTTAGGGAAAATGTGGTGTGGGAGAACAGATACCAGGTGTTGATGTTCTGCTGGTCAAACAGGCAGCTGACAATTCTGGACAGTCAAATGACTGTAAAGGAAGGTGTAAAGGAGAGTGGTGACAAAAATCATTGTTTTCAGTTCTGAATATTTTCATGGCAAGTAATCCAGCTTAACAGATCACCCCCACCTCAGCAACCAACTTTGAGCACCTGAGAGCTCACTTAGAAAATAAATAAATGAAATTACATGCCTCACTAACATACACAGTTAAGAAACAGAAACACACCCTTGACACAAGCTGTAAATTTTTGGACAAACCTTTTTAAAAACCACAGAGCAAACCCATACATTTCTGACCACTGAGATAGGTCTTTGAAAACCAGTCCTCTCTCAGAGGGGAGGAATTTCAAATCAATTGCTGATCAAAAACATCTGAATGCATTTAGAACCCCATAACACCAATGCTGTCTTACAACAGGAAAAAGTAATAATGAATCCTTGCCTCATAATCTGCAAGCATCCTGTTTCAATAGTCAAATTATCCATTTTTATGCAGATTTTTGATTGGAAAATCTCTAAGAAAAAGGACAGGCTTCTTTCCATTTTGTGAGCCGTCAGCTAATTTAATACTGAACATTTTTCATCCATTGAAAAACATTACAAATATTTCAATTTGTTCCAGTTGTGAGAATCTAACAGCTGTCTGATGCTCTGCTGAAAAGAGACTCACTCAGTTCCAGATGGACAATTATCTCTGCCACAAAGCCACTGCCCTAAATAGCAATAATTAACACCCTTGTTAGCTGTGTCAGAAAGGCCAAATAACTAATTGAAGCATGGAGACCTTGCTGAGCTTTTACTCCTGAGAATATTCCCCCCAGGTCTGACTGAAAGCACATTGATGCATGCAAATAAAAGAAAGCTTTGTATTGACACACTCTGTTCATACTGAGATGGAGAACTTCAATGGATGAAGTTGTCAAGCCAGTGAAAAATGAAATTAACCCAAAACAAATGAAATCAACCAAATGCAAGGAGGAAAACAGAATGAAAAATACAATTCATGGCCAGAAAAGATGCTCCCTGAGGCCTAAACTGAATTACAAATTCCAAAGGTCACAACAGTTTTAAATTCTTAGTGATGTACAAGAAGTCTGGTTATGTTTGCCAGAGTAAAGGAATGTAAATCACTCTCTGAAACAGAGCAGTGATCTGTGTCTCTGCACAGATTTTTTGTGGCATCCCAACTGAGTATCCTAAGGCAATGCCTAATTTCCAAACAAACAGTGTTTCCTCCTTCTCCAAGCCCTTACTCTCCAGAAGAAACTTTCTGTCTCCTCAATAGGAAGCAGCAGACTAGCTGCAACACAGGCTGAGCATCGCCGTGCCCACATGAGCTGTTAACTTTAAAGCCTGATGCTTTATGCACTGTGAGACATGAACTTGTAAGGTGGCATTTTCTACAAACCTAGCGTAGCCCTGGGACCCAGGACTGGTGCTCCAGTCTACTTTAGTTTCCACTTCCTCTTCTAACAACCAGCATGTTGACTGTAGAGTGAATGGAAGGGAACAAGAATTAAATCATATTAAGTTGTCTCTATATTCAAACAATGCAAAGAGCACAGACTTCCTTCCTCCAGGTTTTAGCTAACACTGATTTCCCCATTGAAAAGAGGCAGAGGGAAGTGTAAAGGAGAAAGAGAGGTCATCTTCTGTAGGCAGAGAGCTAAAGAAATTCACTCCTTCAATGTCTCTGTGACTGTAATGAAAACAGATAGAGATCTGGTGGCTGAGATTAGTCAGAGTAAGATGCCTAACAAACTCCCCAAGGTGTGAATGGTCTCCTCTGAGATCCCACCTTACCAATGCTGGTTGCAGTACTCCTGGAAATAGGACTTTGCTGGGCAGAGACTCTAAAATCCAGAAGTAGAGATAACCTATACAAAAGCTCCCTTTGGTCATTCTTGCCATTTATAAAGCAATCTTCTGGGAAATTGCAAATGATGCACGGACTGAAATGCAATTTCTAGGCCAGGGCAGTAGAGTTTGATAGACCCCAGACCTGTGATCTTAATTGGAACAATACAATGCTTAGAGCACCAGAAGATAATATAAAGGCAGTGAGAAGGCCAACTCAACTATAAGCACTCTATTTGCTATGCTAGTCCACATTTTCATGTTAATACACTCAAAAACTCTTCCTACATAAGCCCTAGTTCACTGAAACTATGAGGTATCTTTATGCCTGTCTGCCTGAAATTCTCACACTGAACCAGACATGCCATCCAGTCTGTGACACTGTCTTACACAAAGTGATTTTATAAGCCAAAATGTGGTTTTGCCTCACCTTATTAATGGGGGAAAGCATCTGTCAATGCCTTGGAGCTGCCACCCAAAGAATAGTCTGTTTGGGTTTTGTCCTTATTGATGTCCCTTGAGCTGCCCTCACTATTCAGTTGTTCTCTTAAATCTTACTGAACTTTTCCTCTCAATTTAGAGGTATATGGAAAGCCTCACCTTCTTTCCCATCTTGCATACAAAAACAGTGTTTTCATTCTGCACTGGGTTTTGTAGAGAGTTGAACAACAAGATTGAAATAGATGGAGAAAATAATATTTACATCCTAGCAAGCAGCAAATCCTTCCTTCCTGCCATACATCCTTCCTGCTGCCCTTATGAAAAGAATTCACTGCTTGGATTTTAATTGGCTCTGTCTCTGACATCTGAAACCTGTCCTTGCCAGGGAGAAGTAATTTCATTACTGAGAAAACAGCCGAGCTGCTGGGCTTCTCTGCAACCTAACTGAATTAAAGTCAGAAGAAGACAAATACAAGGGGGTTGCTTTCAGAGGCGAGAAAACATGCATTTGCAAAGAGGATTCAAGGAACAGTGGCAAGTGCAAGGCTTCCGAGAAACGCTTCCTTCGTGATGTCTCTTCTGCGTGACTCACGCACCTCTGGTCGTGCCTTCAGATGGGGTCAGTGCCAGTTGCTCCTGGACATCAGTGCAATTTATCCCAATTGAAAATAAGGAGTGAGTTGGGCTGTCTAATGGACTAGCTCTGATAACCTTGCTGCAGGGACATTTACAGCCCACCTGTTTGCCAAAGGATGCGTACCCACACCACTCCCAGCAAAATGTCTGTGGGTAAACTGATCTATCTGCTCCTGTGAGGGCAGCAAACTCCAGCAGCTGGGTGCACATCAGCTGGCCCAAGAGCATCTGGAGTCACTGCCTTCAGTTTCCTCGAGATTTCAAAACAAACTGATAGCATGGAGGTTCCAAGGTGTTTGGGAGAGAGGGCTGTTTGACAGCTGGAGAGAAAAAATGAAATTACCATCAAGAATCAGCTTTTCCTCTTAATTTCAAGTGAAACTATTCATGCTCAGCATTTTATAGAAGAGTGTTTTCAGTGCCCATAGAACAAAGGGAAAGAGAACAGAACACTGAACCAGAAAGGGATGGGAAGGAATAGTGGCTTCTGTTGATGAGCTTTTAACACATCTATTTCAACATAAGCCTTCCCATATGTTATGTTCAGGTACAGCTAGCCACTGCAGGGACATGCTGTTACCTTAAATGTTGACATATTGGGTGTGGTGACATGTAAAACAACACAGAATCACCAATCCACGTTTTGTCTGCAACAGAAGTCACCATTCAAGTGTTGCGTATCTTCCATTCCCTTTGCAACAGAGCATGTCTTCCCCAGGGACAAAAGAAGGCAGTTTCTAGTATTTGCAAGTAGTTCAAGTACCTAACTTTTCCCCCTTGTCCACTACAACTCTTGCTAACATGTTTCAAAGGGTAGCACTGGCTCCATTTTTCTCTGGAATAGTTGTCAGTCACGTTCACAGTAATGAAGCAAAGGAAAGCTGTTATATATCTGGCAATGATAGCTGAGGTACCTCCTTACAGACTAAAACAAACTTGATGGAGTAATCTATAATTTGATTGTCACAGAGTCAATTTGCTTCTTTATTTTCTTCCTTTTCTCCACAAAAATATGGTGACTTCCCCCTTTGATTTCAACAAATTTGTTTCAGCTATCAATTACCAGGGTGCATATATCAGCAGGGACTGGAAAAACAGTGTGATGTAATCCTTCCATTTAGGGGTAAGGGATCAGTCTAGTGTTTCTTGCCAAGACACACAGACAGGTCTCAACTATGTGATACAGAATATCTCAGGTTAGAGAAAAAAAAGAGCACTGGAAGACTGACACAGAGTAAAATTGCCTCTACTTGCAGTCTTCAGTATGTCTGAGATAAGATGGCATTGTTCTGAAAAAGCTGCCACAAATGATCCATGCACACTCTGTGGGGGGAACAGAACGTACATCCTGGATCTGTGGGATGCTGATTACACCACCCAAATTTGGGAGGGAGGATTCTGCAACATTTGTGACTCACCATCAGTGAAGCAGTCCAGGCCAAATGTAATGTTGTCGATAGCAATGTCAGCTTGGGAATTCCAGCCCCAGGTTGCCAGGAGTTCCAGTTGAAACCTTTGCAATAAGACAGACATTTTAGAGAAGACCAATAAAGGACTAAGGAGAAGGAAAAAAACAAACAAACAATCTCCCTAAAAATAGTGTTCCCTTATCATGGAAAAAAGATCACTACTATTTACAATTTTTCCTCCAGATAAAGCCAGCTGAGCAGCCAAAAGGTCTTGCTATAAGTTTTAGACACATGTCAACCCCTCATAAGCACCACAACATTCATAGAATTTCACATTTCATGGAGAACAAGGACAGCCCTACTTCTCCTGCTATCTGCACATACAAACAACTGTCTCCCACTAATTGTTGTACACAAACAACCATCCATATTCAATTACCAGAAACAATCAGGAAATCAGACTGAGGAAAAAAATATCTCCTTCTTTCCACTCCTGAAGAGATAGAGTTAAAACTGAACAGAATATCCAAAGGTAATCAGTGTAACTCAGAAGGTGATGCGAGTTTATATTTCAGCCATAATTCCCTGAAGAATTAGCTCCCTGGGCTGTCTCATCTTTTTCCACTATGACCAGGTGTTGCTTATCTAGGAGCTCTGTCACGTCCCATGTGTACTGCTACCTTCTGAATTCACAAGGAAGAAAGAAAATGAGCTAAAGGATCTCCTTCTAATGGATAGGACTGGATTGTTTTTCATTACATTTCAGAAATAAACAGATGTCTGATGTCCAGTCCATTTAGAGCTTATTAAAAGCATATGGACAGAACCTCTATTGCTGTCTCTGGTAAAGCTCAATGATGATTTATGACATCAAGCACTGACCTGCCCAACGCATTAATCATTCAGCCTAGAAACACACTTGTCCCAAATTAGTGACAATAAAAATATGTGTGTGCATTCCACCCACCAACCAAATGTTGGTTGATATCCACAGTTAGTTGCAGAGCTGCATACAGATCTTTAGGGATAAACCGCTTTTACCCCAACTCAAGAATGACCCCTTGTGCTTAAATGTTTCATTAAATATTTCATCCACACCTTCAGGAACTGAGCACTCTGGGAGTAAGTGCAGTAAATGCAAATCAAGGGCCTCTTGAATGACCTCTTAGCCGTGGTGTTAGTGGGGGAGTTTTCCACTAGATTCCCTTCCTACAGAAACCTTCCTCTTCAATAGCAGGCTTAGCAAGACCAGTTTCAGGCCTCGTATATAAGTCTACTGACAAATGACAATAATTCCCCCAGTCTATCTGATGGAGGACAGAGCACCCTGAGCCCAGAACCTGGGCACTTACAGGACCCACAGGCATAGGTACATCCTACCCCTTTACTTGAGGCACTCACATGGCATTATACCCTTGGTCAGGTCAATCTGCTGTGTTTGGTCCATGGGGACAGAGCAGACCAGGGTCCCTGGCACTGCACCACCAGGTAGGTTTCTGCTCTAGCTGTACAAGGGGGACCTTGAGGAATGACCCCTGCCTCCTCAGTACATGAGAATTGACATTTCATAACCTCTAGGCTCTGTATGCCTCCCCTTCCTCTTAACTTCAGAAAAAGGGGAAGAATTTGCCTTTTGAACTCAGTGCTGTGTTAGCCAGAGGGGTTTCCAGCGTTCCTGTTCATTGATCTCATTTTGCTGACTCTAACAAATTATGTTCTCCAGCTCTCTGTTGTCTGGTCTTTTGCCTGCTTGGTTTTCTCCCAATAGCATTATTTTTTCTTATGTGTATGAACCAAGTAAGTGAATTTGCCAGCCCATCACCAGAAGCAGTTTTTCAAAGCAGCAGGGTGCCCAACTGGGAGGCTGATCAGCAAACTGTCTTCCTTCTCTCCTAAGGAATAAATTAATTGGATGAAGGCCTGGCTAAAATCTACCTAGATAGAACCCTCATGTCCTCCTTGTTCTTTGTGCTAAGGTTTTTCTACTTCTGGCCCCATCAAGCAGTTCATGGCCTGGAACTTCTTGTGTTTCAATTCATGCCTACTCTTCTCCCTTGTGATCTGTCCCCTTCCTACCCACTTTACTACTGCCTACCGTCCCCTTAAGGAACCAGGGAAAGTACTGTACTTTCCTATAGCAGGAGAAGGACAGGAGTTTCCCTAAGATTTGGGATACAGAGAAACAGCATGCCAGCTCAAAATCTACACTAAAAATTACCCTAAGCACAACTTTGCTAGAGCTTGCATTACCAAGGAAAGCTGACAATACCCATAAATAAATACACAGAATAGTCATTCAGGAAGTACCAAACTGTAGTAAAATTGTCCAGCAATGTTCATCACACACCTCCATTTACAACTGTTTTCAACTTCACCAACATCAAAGCGATTTAGGCTGATTTTGGGTGATTTGGTATGACTTTTCTAGCAGTCAACATGTTGTGTGAGTGTTGAGGATGAAGCAACACAGGGATTCATGATTCTGACCATGTTCAGAAGGGCTGGTAACTTTTTAAGCACTCTATGCTGCTGGGTATTGGAAGTGGGATCTGAAATTTGTGAGGAAGAGAGTCACATGGCAGACATGAGGTGGTGTTTTTCGTGTGAATGAGAATCAATTAAAATTTTAAGAAAATATCTTAGAAATCTTTAAATCCCTGACTTTTCCATGTCTGGTATTTTTTAATCCTGCAGTTTCCTCTTGTCTGGACATCTGAAAATCTCAGGCAAAATGGTACTTTGCAAACAGTGCTGTTATGAACCGTGTCAGGCCCTGCTTCAGCTGCATGAGGTGAGAACTGCCCTTCCAAGTTGATGGATAAATGTTTTCTTCCCCAGTCTTTCTGTTTCTGATTCTGCCAAACAGAAGAAAAAAGGCTGCCTGAACTGAATCCAGAGTGAACAGGGTGTCATCCTGGAGAGAGGCTGGGAGCTCACAGAATTTCACAGCAGAAGGGGCATGGACTTGGTGTGCAGGGGGTTTGGGCCCAAGATCTACAGGGAGAATTAAATAGCCACTCAAACAGGAATTTTGGGAATAAACCTTTACACTAGGTCTGGGATCATTGAAATGAAAGCATACAAGATATAGCTAGGAGGAGAATGGAAGTACAAGGAGGAGATTGAGATTTAATAATAAAAAAACCAAAACAAAACAACACACAGTGACAGCAGCTGCTGGAATAGAGATGGAAACAAAAAGCAGAGAGGAGTTCAGAAAGGGAAATTACAACCAGAGGCACAAGATAAAATGGGTTCCCAAATGAGAGGCTGAAGCAAAAGAGAGTTCAGGTATATGAAAACAAGCAAGAAAGGCACCCAGTGCCCACAGAAGCAGGTAAGACAGGACAGAAGGAGTAGAGCATGAAAACAAAAAGACAAAAGGACTGGGATGGAGCTCAAGTCCTGGGAGCACAAAGACCAGGGTTTCCTCCCTTGGGGAAATAGCTGCAGCATTTTCTAACAAAGTGTGTGTTTGTTCTGTGTCTGTTATGGATCAGCGTAGCAAACGGCAACTTATTACTTCTGTCAGTCACCTGGCTAGCACAGGGGTACAGATTTGCCTTCTAGATTGAAGAGTTCCATCCTTACCCACAGTGATCAGCATTGTTGTGGCACTCAGTTTTAAATTTGAAAATGTCCTACAAAAAGGTTACATGAAGTAAAAGATAGAACTACTTGAAACAGACTGTAATAATAAACACATGCATGACCTACCTACAGCTGTCGTTTTGCCTAAGTACTCAACTTCTTCAAATGTTACAGTATTTGAACATGTGAATATCATTTTTTTTTCATGCCATTCTGGCTAGTGCTCAAAAGAAATGTTTTGCTCTCCATTCCCTTCTGCCATGTAAGATCCATTTTGCTTCAGAATTAAGGGCCGGTACAGAAATTGGAGGCTTCATGGAACAAAGCATAAGGGACTGCATATCAGAGGAGGCAGAAGGTCCTAAATATCTCTGAAGAGCCCCTTGGTCTCAGCTGCAGACATGTCCACAGTAGAGTGCCCAGAGAAAAGAGCTATTCTGCACAGATTCTCTGGCCATACTTTACATATGCATAACTAAACAGATGCTAATCCACAGGACTTCAGATTGTGTCAGACAAGAATACTAAATGCAGTGCTAGCAGGCAGACAATCCTACCCTAAAGGAATTGTTCATGGCAAAGGTGTGTACAGTGAACACATGATAATACTGAGACCAAAGGTAATTAGGAAATTAAACTAGAAAGAGGGTAGAGCAACATTTATAATATTCACTGGATAGACCTGAAGATTTCTTTTCCCTAAGTTTTATGTGAAACAGGCTTTCCTCAGGAATATGCAAAAAAATCCCAACAGATCGGAGAAATTGGAAAAAGCTATGTTTATTTTGTGCAAAATAACCAGCTACCAACACCAGCTACATGGCTTGAGATTGAGTGATACTAGGTGAAGGAGGAGAAATGCCTGAATAAAATTTGATTGCAATGAAGTTCTTTAAATCTTCAGTACTTTACTTCATTTGAAAACCAACATTGCACTGCATTTCCACATCCAAACCCATGAAAACTTTAGTGCAAGGCTTATTTGGGCAACAAATAAGCCTTGCACTCTTTCTGAAACCATTGCATTGGTAACGTGGCAAGGAAGGATCTCCAGCTGCCCAGGCTGCACTGACATAGATGCTAAACTGGACAGCTGTATTGGCTAAACTGTGGGATTACCACCCCTTTGACTCATGTCACTGTTTTTTACTGTGGGAGTATGAAGTGCAGCTATGCTAATGCAGCTGTTTCCCTGCTGGGAGCACTTTTCCCCTGTGAGTACACTGGCTTGCTCAGATTGCTAAAAGGTTTTTAGTACAGATGCTTGCTGTTCCCAAAACCTAAGTACTGTTTGAGGCTGCACAGAAGTGCAGGCACATGGTGTGGGCTTGTGTGGAGCTAAGCTGTGCATGTGCACAAAGATAAGCACTTATGACAGAATACTTCCTGAGCAGGCAGAGTTGCTAAAAAACAGCCCTGAAAGAAGGCAGGAATGAAAGAGACACTTCACAATAAAGATAACAACAATTTACTAAATCTATAGGGCTAAGCCTGGCTGCTGACAGTGAAGCTCTTACCGGTTCTGAAGCACTGGCATTGGTAAGGTGATGAGAAACCAGTGGTCACCCCAGCTCCCTGCCCTCTCCCACATTGGCAAGGTGATTGGAGCTCCCTTTATCTCTTCCCTGAGAGAGAAGGAGACTGTACCATTGTAGCTACCAAAAACATGCACTGAAAATTGAACCTGTAACAGAAGAAGAAGAGGAAAAGGATGGTAATCTGTGACAAAAGAGAAAGGTAGTCAGTCGTCCCTTCCCTGGGAATTTGAGACACCAAACCTCTGAGTCTGGGTCAAACTCTTTAATGACAAAAATCACTAAGCCCCCACTGACTGATTGTATTTGACTCAGCACCATTACTAGCACAGAATTTTCTCAGGGAAGACCCGAACTGACACTCCTGTTGGGCAGCTGTTCTTCAACCACTGATGACAATATCCACAGGCTCTGACACCACCTGGGTGAGAGGACTGGTTTCCTTGTTACAGCCTTCCCTGCCTCAAATACATCTGAAACAAGGACTGTCCCTAGAGGCAGGAAACCTCAGTCCATCTACCTGCTCCAGTTCATAAGCACCACCTTAACTCTAGCACCCCTTAGACAAGTGAACAACAAAACCACTAGGCCAAAGCATGTTTTGAAGCAGGACTTGCTCCTCTTTTTTTGGAGCAACCACTTCCAGCTTGCCACAGAGCAAGAGAAAGTTGTCATTTCTACCAATGCTTCAAACACTCAGCTGCCCTTTGTGTTACCGAGAGCTGCAGTACAGGCAGGAAAGGGAACACACACGTGTTCTGCAAAGAGCAGCCACAGAAGTTCCTTGATGGAATCCTTGCCAGTGGAGGAGAAAATGGATCCAGATCTCCTGTGGCTTCTGTGTAATAACCAGCTGTGCTGCTTCTCCTTTCCTGGTTTTGTGAACCTATCTCCAATCGCATTTTATTTTGTTGTTTATTTTGTACCTAGCAAATTTTACCTGGATTTATAAAAATGTATAAATATCAGTTACATTTCTGGCAGCTCCACTATATTTATTTTCCCAGCTGTAATTAGGAGGCATCAAAGCTTTCATTTTTTTCCCCTAGCAAGACTGGACTCCAGCTCAAACTTGCAGCTTAATTTTCCTAAGTGTTATGACTATATATTATTTAATATTTTTAATTCTAGCATCTCCGAGCTGCAAGGCAAGTTATGTGATTTTATCAGGCCAGGTTGCATTGACCTTTTGAAATTCCTGAAGAATGTGATCATAAGTTTATTATATTCATCTATTTCTGGAAAATCGAATGCCTTCCAACTTCACACTCCTGTTCTCAATGAAAGTATGAAGTTTATTAAGTTCTGCTCAGATATTGCAGAATTTATGAAGAAAAATCTCAGCAGCAGATATACTAAAAGACTAAATGGCCCAGCCAGCCAGCTCCCTTTTCTACAAACCCTGAATTTAGCTGTTGGCCCCCCCTCAGAGGAGTAACTCTTCCTAACTGGTACAGCTAGGCTGGGGAAGTTTCCATGAGGAGCTGATTTGGGGCTTCTGCTTTCACTTATTGGGGATGCATCTCACATCTCTCTTCCAGTTGTGAACAAGCGGCCATCTAGGCAATATAGCCAGCTCTTCTGCTTGCCAGTGTTGTGTAGAGAGTGCAGAGGGACAGGAGAACAGGCCAATTGTGCAAATAGTGCCCACAGCCTGATGATTTACTCCACAAAGGTGGTGAGAAGAGTGACCCACCTGGTAGTCTTCAGTGGCAAGACTGTCTGGCAGGCTGGTACTGTAAGCCTTGGCCATACCACTTGTGTGAGTGCTCTCTGCTCGCAGGTAGAGGAAGTGTCCTGTGAACACAAAAGTGAACCAGGAAAGGCAGAATGAACTTTCGCTCTTTTGTGTAATCCCTTGAAATCATTTAACATCATCAGTGTTACTGCAGGTAAGTAAGCATTTGTAGGTGTAAGCAGGGTTTGAGAGCAAATCTGTTGATGAGGTTATAGTAAACATTCTGGTAGATTTCAGCAGCACAAAATCCCTTCTTGGAATGTGAATGGATAAACCTCAGATACCACTCAAGATCTTCCCATACAGAGGCACACACCAATCTACACTCCTAATTCCTAATCAATGAGTCTGGCTGAGACAAGCACTGGGCTGGAAGAGTTTATTTGCAGTCTTTGTTTCCAGGGAGAGCTCTCAGGAGACAAGCAGGACACTTGTACGGAAACCCTTCCTTTTGGCAGGGAACTGTAAGGCAAGACTCACGTGTGCTAACACTTCTGAGTTTCAGCCTGAACAGCTGAGGGTCTGACCTCCCCTCTTATTTAGCAAGTTGACAGTTCTGCAGTTCTGGGAATTATTGCACTCATTTTTACTGTGGTATTTTATGGCAGAGAATGTGTATGGTCACGAGGGATAGTCTTATATGTGATGCTCTTCCTAACCCACTAGTGGAGTCTGTCAAAGGTCTTCAAAAGATTTGTTTTTACAAGCTGCCTTGTTCTGTTGGGCAATTTTTACCTTGTGATGCAGCATTTATCATATTGCTGCTGAGGTACTCTGCAACTCCATAGTTCATAAGAGGAAGGAGAAGGGAAGAATTACACATTACATGACTTTTTAAAGGGGAATTAAAATCCTTGTCTCCAGGGATTGTGTTGACTTTTTTGAGGCACTTGTTTAATATAAAGTTTTGAGGCCTGTTCAAAAGTTAATTTTAGCTATGTGTGGAGTTGTTATAAACAATACTGATACTGAAGTTCATTTGGCAATGATGCCAAAATTTTTAAACCAATTTGAATAAACTTAAGTTCAAAGCTATTTTGTACATGCATACAGAGAGTGGAGAGAGAACATGAAGAACCTACCACCAGTGGCTTGCAAAGTAGACCCTACAAATGAGTCCTCTGGAATCACTTTAGAAAAGCCCCGAATAGACCAAGGAGATGCTGCAGTTTCATTCAGTGTCCAGCCACAAAGACCTTCCTCAAAAGAGCAATGTGAACCCTCTGGGAGACTTTCTACAATCAAGAACAAGAAAAAGTAAGAAAATAGGAGCAACTTGATTATGGAAGAACACAAACAAATAACAAAAGTGAAAATCCATTGTCATTGTCCAAGTTACTCAACCTATGCTACGCTGTCAAAATAGGTCTCAATTGTTTCTTTCCACAGTCACCATTAGAAAGTCAACACTTTGCTTCTGGAAACATTTGAGACTTTTTTGTGCTGTCCTATTCTAAATACTGGACAAAACTGCAGCCCCCGTAATCTCAGGAATGGCAAATCACTGCCACACATTTGTAAAGGTCTTGCCACATATGAAATTGCAGGCATCACAAAGTTTTGTGTCCACTTAAAGGAAGGCAAATCAATAGGTTATTTTAAATCTGCACCACTGTACTTGGAACAAAGCTAAAGATTTCTTCTCAGCACCACATATACTGTTACGGGATTTCTCTGTCCTGATGTGCAAGAACTCTGAACTGGGATCTTGGAAGGACAGATTTATGGCACTGTAGGTAACTAAGAGTGGAATTATGATTAACACCTTTCCCTGAAGGGAAGGTTTAGATCTTGAGTCCAGAAGGAAATTCTCATCCAGCTTCAGACATGGAAATAAGGTTTTGCTCTGAAGTAGCAGTAACTGTGAAGGGAAAGTCATTGAGCTCCTTACTGCAATACTTAAGAAACCAAACCAATTAAAAATATCCATTTTATTCCATATAGGGTGAATTTTCAAAGAGAATCTTGGTATCCAATTAATGTAAATGGACCAAATTAATTCAGGAGGTAAAATACTGAATTAATCTAAAGATAGAATCAATTTAACTTATTTTTTATTCTAAATTATTTCTTCTAACTGAAGAAGGTTCCTACAAAGTGTCATGCCACATACTCACCACATCTCACTCCTTCATCTTCTTTGCTAGGACAATCACTGGTGAACTCACAGATCTGTAGGTGGCTGACACAGCCTCCATGAATGCAGGGAAAGGTCGAGCCTTTGTCATATATTAAAAGATCTTGATTTTCTTTATCTAATGGAAAAAAAAAGAAAAGGAGAACTAAATCCAGAGATGAGTTGACAGAATGTGTATGATCCTTCATGTGTATAAGTTTTCACATGTAGGACCTTGTCCTTTGTACGATAAATCTACTTTTTCATGTAGGTTTCTATCCAGCATGAGATTCCTGGACCGAACTTATTGCTCTTTTCTCTCATGCTTTTGCTTCGTCTGTGCTATCTTTAGATATTTTGTTGTTGTTTTGTTTTGTTTTAATGACGTGCCATCCAGTTTCCCACCGTGATGTGCACCCCAGTTCTGCACACATGACTGTGCACCTTCCAGGCAGCTGTGACATGCTGCATGGCACCCTGCTGCTGGAGGCAGGGACACCCATTCATCTCCAGCCCTGACTGACACATTGCTATGTCCTGCTGAGGCTCAAGTTTAACCAGCACTTGGGCTTCTGAGTCATTTCTGTGCCAGCTTCCAGCTGTGGCCTCCAGCCCATGAGGTAGCTGCTTCCCCACCCAGCTGTCTTGCTGTAAACAAATTTTATTCATGCACTCTAGCTAATCTAGTAATTTCTAGCCTGGGAGCATTTGACTGACTTCAGAGGTACCCATCAGCCAGGCTGAACATGATTTTTAAGTCTGATATTTCTCAAAAGCATGACCCTTAATGCACCCAGTCTGTCCTGTGGATGCATTTGTGCCCAGGCCTGTTATGGATCTGCTACCTTTTAGCATAACTCTGCACAGAAGTTCCACTGGGATTGTTTCTACTCTGGAAAAAATGCAAAAGTTAGGGAACCAATTGCAGGAGAAAGAGAAAAGAACACCTCTGCAGCAATCCAGGTACACACTCTGAAATAATATTTTTTCATTACACTGTTTTGTGCCAGATACGTGTACCATCTTATTTAGAGACTGAGAGCATAGTGCTTCAGGCTGCATGCATCACCTCAAAACTCTAGGACTGTCAAAAAAATATTACATTAAAACTATAACATATTAAATTAAAAGAATGATGACTACAATTAAATCTCTAATATGATCAAAACCGTGCTCACAATAGTGTGTTCTTTTTACATTACATTCCAAGCTATTTCTACAGAGCCTGCAAAATGGAAACAATAACATTATGTTAATTCATGAAATTCAGGAACTGCAGATTATGTTCCCAACCTGAAGACTGCCTGTACTGACAGACTCTTGCACTTCCAAGAAGCCTAAATGACATTAGCAAGACTCTGCACTGCCACTGAGGATCATTTGCATGACATTCAGAACAAAACTGCAAGCTCCAGGTAAAGCTGAGCACTCAGTACTTTAGAGAAAATAATTACATTCCGATTTTCATCTTAGATAGAAATTCTCAGCCTGGCAGTAGCAAACAGACCCCATTGGAGGCAGAAGTATGTTTCTTTTCTGCATAGATTTGTTAGATAAAGCCCAAGTATGGAAAAGGCTTGGGTTACACAGGGTAGACTGTTGTTCTTGATTATTTAAGAGAGAAAAATACTAAATGCTAAAATAATCTAGATAAAGACATTTTTCATCCTTGTTATTGAATTCAGCGTAAGTCCAGTTGTTTTGGGGTTTTTTTCCCATACAAAGATCAAGCCAAGCAAAGCTGAAAAGCAGAGAGGATCACTTAAATTAGTTCTATAATTCTGAGTTACTCATCTTTCTTCTAAATCCTATCCTGTTCCTCATCACCTTATCCATTTTGGTGAGGATGCATTTGGTTGTTCCAAACCTGTCTGTGTTGCAGCATACCATGAAAACAGTTCCTGAGTTGCAAGGAGCCCACTGCCAGGAGTCCAACCTCTTGTGCTCCACAGTTTGAATATACCAGGGTGATTTTGAAAGGTCTCTCTATTCGTCCAATCTGGGCCACCAGGTATTTCCATTTCATCCTAGAGGACAACAGAACGTTATCAGACATAGAAACAGCACATTGGAATCCATGGAGTCTCTAGCATAAAAATTCTGTACTGTACCAAAGAGAAGTAGAAGTATCCATGAAAGAAATGGATCAATGACTGCAAATAGCAAGATAACAAATGGGTGTTGGTATGAAACAAGTGATGTTCAGCCTAGCAAGCTCATGTAAGGTTATCTTTGCTGCAGAGCCTATTGCTAATGATGAAGAGATCCAACCACTCCCAATGATTCTTAAATGGATCTTAAATTATGGACAATTTTGGACCTGCTACCCCAAGATGTGCTTTCCATGTACATGGTTGTGTTCTGTTTGCTCTTGAAAGTACAGACCAACCAAGCAGCTGCACAAGTCTCTGGATCTCCTCAAGCCAACACTGACATGGTGTGTTGTGGAAGTAAATGTCTGATCCTGAATGTTTCTTGGTTGTGTCAAGAATAAAAACCTTTATCTGTGTGTTGTCTGTCTCATTTTCCACCTTAGCAAACTACAGAACACCTACAAAACAAGGGATAGAAGACAAGTGCTGTTTCAGGAAATGCAGATTACTTGTGCCATGTACATTTCACCACAGAGCAAGTGCCATAACCTGCAAATCTAGATTGAAAAGGTTTCTCAGTTGTGCAGCACTTGTGGCAGTTTGGAGAAAGACAAATGGTCCCATGTGCCCTAATTTTAAAGATGGTTGTCAGACATCAAAAGCTAGAGAGAGATGCCAAAAGGGAATTTTTGAAGTACCTCACTCAGTTAAGTCTGATGGAAGTCAAGGTATCCAAGTGTCATTTAAAAACTACAGCGGAATTCTTTAAAATATTTTTACTTTAATTTTGTTTCCAAAAACTATTTTATATCTTATGTTAATGAGACAGCAAAATACAGTTAAATATACATGTTATTATTTTGTAATATATTGATTGGAGCAAGGCTAGTGACAAAGGAATCCTTGCCCTAAGCTTTTTCTGAAAACAGTATCAGACAGATAATTTTACCCATGTTCTACACAGTGGTGCTGTTACTGGGACCACTTTGGACAAGCGACCTAAGTCAGTGCCAGTGGAGTAATAACAGGGCCAGGCCACAGTGTTAAGACATGTTGATCAGCTCTGCTCTTAGAATTACTTTTTCACTTAGGAAATGCCTTCAGCTGCCATGAAGTGGTCATGTAGCCCTTGTCCTGTGCCAGAAACACCTTAGAAGGCAACATCCAGACTACAAACACATCTCTTCTGGACTCAATATAAAAATCACAGAACTGTATTTGCAACTTGTAAAAAATCCAAAGCAACTTCAATTTTTATCACCCTCTCTTGCATTTTTCCCCTCCACAAATCAATTACATAACTTTGTCTGGATAATTTTTTACCATCCCTTCTATGGTATCCACCCACTTTTCACTTTCACAATTGTACACATGCATAAATACCCACAGATACCCTGAACTTATATGAAACTGAGCTCCTCTTACAAAGATGACCCCATTTCCTCTTTCCTGTCCCATCATAATATATTCAATAGTTCATTATAATTTAATTCATCTTCAGGAAAGTACAGCCCTGAATAGCAACAGCAGCATCTCTACTTCCCAACATGGGAGAACAACTGCTTTGCTTTCATTTTGTATTACAGTACAAATTCAGGAACATCCAGCACCTATAAATATATCTCATAAATATTCTTATAAATATATTCCTCCTGCCACACTGTGGGACAACATCCAAGACCATCCAGCACTGAGCCAGAACTGAATCACTTCTGCTACATGACACAGCTCTGCTCATCACTCCATTGCATCCTGTTGACCACAAGAATGAATGGGCCATAATCAAATTGGTTCAATGAGCCAATAAGGGTAAGGACAATCTTTAAATCTTTTGGATTTAGCTGTTAGGCATACTAGACCTGTCAAGCACTGAGGCATAGTTCTAGTACCTCTACCAAGTCACAACCCACCCTGCAGCTGAGACATCACAGTGTTGCCAGTGTTACACAACACTGAGTGCAGGAACCTGTGGCTCACAGCCTCTGATTCACAGCCAGTGGTACATTCAGCAGCAGCAACTGAAGAGCCCTACAGCTGAAAACAATGACTAGTTCAGCTTCTGCACCTTAATCCTGTATGCTTTATGTGCCAGACACTTTGGAACTTGCTGTTTATAGACTAGTACATCAAAATAAAAGTACTAGTCATCTAAGTCAACAAACCAAGCTCCGAAATGCCATGACTTAGGACACACTGTCTGTTCTGCCATCTCTGCTGGGAGAGCTGTGGTATCTGGTAGAAGAATAAGGCCCCCATATTAAGCTATTACTTCTGTGAATTTGCAGCTCTTCTGAGTCAGAGCACTAAGGTCCCAGGAAACACCCCAGTTCTGCACTGAAATATCTCTGCTACTGAAATTTTCTCCATTTACAACATCACAGAAAAAGCTGTCTAGCATCCAGAGACTGCAAAAATGAGAAGTGGCTTTGCATCACGTAGAGTGTTTTTGTGTATGAAGCCTCTTCATCATCAAGGTATTCCGCTTCAGAGAAGGCCTGGCCCCCTAGATCCAACTGCAGCAAGATTTCTAATGTTGTAAATAATTACACCTCCTTTGCTTGGTCCCACCATGAAACGGAAACTATTCAGAGCCAATGTAATTTTCTTAATGGAATCAGGAAAAAAGCCTATTGTTTATCCAGCAGAAGATGGATCATTGCAGCAGGCTTCCAAATAAGCCAAGCTTGGCAATAACTTAAGTATTGATTTTATGTCAAACCAGATCTCAAGTATCAAGGCATTACTCTTCTAAAAAGAGATGTTAAAATTCATCTGTATGCATGGAAGAACTATCAGGGTCTGACACAATTTTGAGAAATTTGCATGGATGGAAAGTTTGGAGTTGCAAGCTATCTAATGCTTAAGGCAAGAGAATTCAAGATTCACCCTGAAAAATTTTAATTCCAAATTTTCTTTTGTAGTGCTTACTTTGGGTTTTCATTAGGCTCTCAATGTTCTCTGCTGAACAGATGTTTTCCACCTTCTTCTTACCAATCCTTTCTATGATGTGGTTTTTCATATCCAACAAAGGTAACTGATGATTAATTTTAGGAAAGATTTTATGTAAGGAATGCCATTTCTTCATTAGGACTGAAAAATGCAATAAAGCAGAACATGAAAACTGAAACATTTTATGAGTTAGGGGGACCCACTGCATGGGCTTTTGCTCAAAGCTGTGTATGCTAAATGCTTCTAGACTCAATTAGTGAATATAAAAATTAGAAGATTTATGTTACTTTTATATACACAGGAAACTGTTGTCTACAAATCCTCACACCCAGTGCTAACCACTGGGCTTCTAAGGAAATAGAGAGAGCAAAATACATGCCTACCCCTCCTGCCTTCACCCAGCCCTTAGAGGGTTATTCTTTGACACAGGATATTTTGGGTGCAAGTTCAAGAGAGACACAAGAGGCATTTACTGAATCATATTCCCAGGTTCGTGTTCCAAATTCATAGTCTTATATAGCAGCTGGAGAGCCTCACCCTTTCTAGATACATTGTTTAATCAAAATGGTTCTGCTTGTTGTTGTCAGCACGAATTTAGACATTATCTGAGAACGTTTACCAGGCTACTCCCTTGTCATCTGTACAGTAGGAGAAGTTAAATAACTTTTGTGGATAAAAACAACAACATTAGTAGAATAGAAGTGTCAAAGATGGCAAGTTATTTCAAGTGTCTCAGAAGATGGTGGAGTATTTTATCACTACCACCCCTCCAAAAAGGGGGGAAGACACAAAAAAACTAAGCAATAAACAGTTTTGTGAGACTGGCTAACTGAAAACCCATGTGTGCACATGGTCATGAACTTTTTGTTTTCTGATCTACTGTGAAATACAAAGTTATGTTTCGTGTCAGGGAAATGAAGAAAATCTGTGTAATTGTAGTTGTAGAACACAACAATGGGACAGTTATAAAAGATGAGTTCTAATAAACAGCTGAGGAAAGCATAGGAGGGAAGTTTTTGAATAAATCTTTTGCTTGCAATTACCTATTATGAGTTTCAAGCTATTCTGTAATAGGTGTCTTTTAATTGTAACTGTAGAAGCTTGCTTTGTATTAAAGAATTTTAAACTGTAGTTTTAGATTGTAAAAAGGCTTTTTTTTAGACAAAAGAAGGAAGTGAGGAGGGGGCTCAAGCCTTCACAGAAGGTGGGAAAACATCCTGGACACGAAGACAAGACTTCAGCTCACTGATTCATGGCTCCTAGAGAAGGAAACTGGACATCACTGCCCGAGATTGATGGATCTGGGAATAGAGATGGGACCCCCATATCTGGAAGCCAGATCCCACCACCTGGAAAAACATATCCTGGAAGTACATCCTGGAGTATTGAAATATCAGAATAGATCACAATGGTCCATAGAATTATACAGGACAATCTATAGATTTATGGCTGTTAGGTATTGAATTGTGACGTTAAAACTAGAAATGGAAACTGCTGAGAAAGCTTATGAATATGTATAAAATACCATCAAAACCAGCAATGGGTGTGCAGTTGGAAGGGAAAACCCCTGCCACTGTACCCAGCGCTGCCTCTTTGCTCACACTTTACCATGTTAATTAATTAATTATTAAATTGCTGCTTGATATATTGGCCGTGTCAAGCGTCTTATTTTTAACACTACCAAGACTACCATGGCCATTTCATGTTGAAAACAGAATAAAATCAGCTAGGCTTATTGACTACAGAAAATGAAAATATTATCCCTTCCCCAAATGATGCTTTTTTATTTTCAATAAAGTGTGACTACTCAGAGTTAAAGGAAATTAGCTTCTTACTGAAACAGTTTTGGCTGAGAACACTAAAATAATTGTGGTCCACAACAAACACAAGCATGTGAAAACACTCAGAACCACACAGGACTCAAGAATTTTCAACTGTGGCTGATTCTGGGTCTGTGTGGTAAAGATGAAAAGGTGGAATAAGCAAAATAGTAAAAACATCTAAGAAAAAAAAGTTTTAAAAAAATAAGTAAAAAATATATTAGATGTGACCTGAATAAGCACCATAACCATAACCTGGAAAAAGTGAAAACAGTTTTCTGAGTTAAGTGCCAGACAAAGAAGGCTTGGCCCTGCAAGCAAGACTACAGTCTCCTGATGTTTGAGCTTTACTGACATAATGAGAAATAAAAATTTATATCTTTTTTGTAAATACATAGAATCTCATACACCTCACTACCTCAGCAGTTCTCCTTCTAATGGTAATAACTCAGAATAGCCATGATCTATAGGAGTGGCATTTAAAAATAAGCATCCTGACTTTGTGACTTTGCCCCACTTGTTGAGAGAACATGGTATTGAAAGTCCATCTGTTTCTTTTTCCTTTCATTAAGGTTTATGTGTGGAAAAGTAGTGGCAGCTTCAATACTACCAACAGGACAGAAACTCTCTCTTACATGGGACATATATCCAAGCTTTTGGGAAATGTGCAGCTGATGATCCTGAAGGAGAGAAGACCATCAGGAGAACATTTCTAGGTCCAGAAAGAGGAGAGTTCGCTGAAGTAGTCTGGTGCAGCTGGAGTTTATGATGAAGAATATCTTGGTCATGAAATTGAGAGGTGACAAAAGGGACTGAAGTAGGATTTCCTAGAGTGTCTGATTATCTGAAAAAAGTGCCACCTAGCCTTTTTTCTATGTCCAACTTTCTGCTCTGATCTGAAGACAATCTCTTGGTAGTAATTTTCACTGGTTACTCTAGGTACTACTCATAGGCATCTATCTCAAGGTCATCTGCTCATTGTCCTCCTTTTTCTGCTCTAAATTGTGCAGCGGTGCTTGGTTAAGACAGAAAAGCTTCTAGAACTCCTACTCCCTGTGGAAAGTCCCTGTGGAGTAGGAACACTTCAGGGTGGTCTCTCCTTAGCAACCAATGTTGAAATTTTAATCATGGAGAGAATGTTCATTTCAGGCTACCTGCCTAGCAAGGAGCAGGTCAATCACTGTGTTAGAAATAAATTATGTTCTCCCTGCATGGTGAGGTTTTTTTTAATTTTACCAAGTTCTGCTGTAATGAGGGGGAAAAGGAAGGGTATTTGATGGTTCCTAAGTTTGTTTTACCTCTTTTCTATCTTGATTTCAAACAGGACTTAGACTCCTCCCCTGTTTAAAATATTAAGAGTAAATGCTCTGAGCTTACTGGTGCTTCATGTCATTCAGTAATACAGAGTAATACCAGTGTCTGTGCCAACTTCCAATAAAACTAACTTCATTCTAATAAATCTAAATGCCATCGCTTTAAAGAGATGATCATCTTGACTTCACATAGAACTGTTTTGCAGTGCTCAAATAAGGTGCTTAACAACATCTATGATCTGTTCTAGAGAAGCTGCAGCGATTACCACAAAGCCTGATCTGACCAGTAAGGTGTAGCAAAAGGGTATTTTATGAGTTTACATAGCAGAATGGAGCTGCAGCTGCAGTGGCCTGTCAAATATTCAAAAAGCAGCAAGGGTAGCTTTGGGTGGGTAAAAAAGGATATTAGAAATTAATCCCAGAAAATGCAACAGATTCCCAGTGAAATTGGCAAGAAGACGGGGAAGGAATAGCCAGGAAGGAACTGAGTAACAGCTGAAAATGAGAGAGAAAAAGAGAAAGATCTGCAAGAAAGAAAAATAAGTTTTTTTAGTCAAACTCTGCTATCTTTGGCTGATGGGGACTCTTCACTACAGATCTCCATGGCAGCCTGGGGAGTGCCAAAGAATTCAAAGAAAACAAGAACTGAGACCTATTGCTTAAGTTCTCCCTGGGAGTCAGTCAGGTGATGGAAATAAAAAACTCTGCTATGTGTCTGACCCAGGTTCTTACAAGTTGGACTGCAGCAAAGGAAAAACAAGCACATGGAAAATGGCAAAATTAGACAACATGTGGACTTTTCTCTTTCTTTTCCTGTTGTGATTTGTTCCCTTCACCCATTTCTCTTCCTTACTGCATTCTGCTACACACAGAAATGAAAAAGTAAAACGTTGGTAGGATCAAAGGGAATACAGGACAAAATCTGGGGTTGTTACACCTTCTTTTGTTTTCCTTCACCTCTTCTTAGCTCAATTTTTTTTCTCCCTGAACTCTACAAATGGAGCAGAAGTGGAGGCTCCTGAACCTACTAGAAATGAGGAAATTATTAAAGAGGTAAAATTAACCCCATCCTAAAATGAGAATTGTGTACCCTTGTAGCACTGACAGGACCCACTGAATCCAAGATATATCAGTGATGTTACCAAGGCAGTTTTTGGACTGAATGCATTTTACAGCTGCAGTCCTACAATCAGTGAAAAAATTAACCCCTCTTCGCCCTTCTAAATGTGAGGGAAGAACAGTGAGATCTAAGCAAGTGTGTTCTTTGCAAAGGGGACACACAAAACCTGTGTCTGTTACAGGCACCCTGTCAGGAGGCTGTGTGCTTCAGTCCTGACAGTCATACCTTTATTTTCTGCTGTAATGGCAGCAATGATCTCAAGAAGGCAAAAGACACTGATAAAGAGCAGCCTGGAGAAACTCCACTTTACTTTGCAATTCCAAGGCTTAACAGTTGAAAATTGACTGTCTTACCTGGCGTTCTCCTCTTGGCCAGCTCTCAGAGAAGTTATTGTATTTTTGTTTGTCTCCACATACTTGATTTCAACTCTGAATCTCTGGAGGAGAGGAACAGCATCCTGTGAACATGTGGCCAGTTCCAGCAAGCAAGAATCCAGGCTCCCAGGCAGGATGGGGCTTTGCAGGCTGAACTCACATCTCTCTGGGAGTCTGCTGGTGTTCAGGAGGAAAATGTCCCCTGTGAAGAGAAAAAAACCACAACAAAACAAGAGACACACAGCATGGATGGAAGAGAGATAATAAGAGGAAAATGGATAAGAAGTTTGAAGAAAGGAATCATGAGAATAAAAGGAAAAACTAAGCATAAAACCAAAAGAAAAAGAGAAAATAATGTAAAAAATTAAGGGTATAAGTAAAGAAATGATAGAAGAAATGAGAAGAGAAGAAACCAAAAAAAGCATGAAGACATGTTCAACAAAACAAAAGCCAAAGACTTTTCCAGTCAGACAGCAGACAAGTGGAGCCAGTTCTGGCTTGTACAGGATTGAGTTTCCTGAGAAAAATCCAGTCTCTCTAAGTAAAAGTAGCTTAAAATGGGGAGATAGAAAATGAGTATATTTTCTGTATACTCTATAAACAGGGGCCGGCTGTTTAGGGGGTACATGCACACACAGGCAGCACACATGAATGACATGGTTCCTACTGTCTCTTGGGCACTGGCTGTGCCTTTGGGAGCTCGGCACCAGAACCAGCACGTGGTGGAACTTTCAGTGACATGGGCCTGAGGTCTCAGCCTGCTGACTCCTGCTGCAGCCAGAGCAGGGCAAATGCACAAATCCATTCAAGGGGAATGTGGATCTGTAGCTCTGCCTACCTTCAACATCTTCACAGGAGGAATTGTTTTCCAGAAACATCTGCTGCCTCCCCTGGGACACCAGGACACCAGTGGAAGATAACACCCAGTCTGGTTTTCCAAAACTGTCTGTGGATGTCACCCATGAACAGCTAGAGCCGACGATACAAGAGACTTCTGTTGTGAGAAACCAAAGGTTTTAGTGAGGCCTATTGTTGGAACCCCGGTTACTGAGGATTTTAGACATTCTGTGCTGACAGGCACTGACCCCCAAGAAAATACTGCATTTGACCTGAGGCCGTGGAGAAGGCTTCCAAAATTGCACGATAAAAGTGGGATTATGGGTTTGTAGTTTGAATAGAAGTGTGTGCTACCACATGGTGGAAAACTTAGAGTTTAAAGCTTTAGAATATAGCAATATATGTATACAGCAAGACTGAGGTTTTAGGGCAGAGGTTAGTCCTTCTTTTTCACTTTCTTTTTCATGGGTCTAGGTGGTATTTTGTAATTGGATAGAAAAGTCTGCATTGTGGGCCACAGGTGGTTGGTTATTGGGTTAGAAGTAAAAATAATTTAGGTGTCATTTCTTAATTGGACAGTTTATCCTTAAAAGGCCTTGCAGAGAGATAGAGAAGGCTCCATTTTTAGTTTGTTAGCTAGAAGTGCTGTAAGACTCATGGCTTGTGAGGCTGTAATATAGATAAGAATTAATGAACATCTGAGTCCGAACAAGAAACACCGTCTCAAGTATTTAATCCCGACAGATTTAATCTCTGGCAGAAAAGAAGATAAAATGTGACGGCCTATCCCAGCTCAAGAGGCACATGAGTGACCAAATGCACAGTGTGGGGTTGGCTATACCTCCCAAGAAATGGAAGAATTGAAGTGAAGAAAGGAATTTTGTCTTAGGCAATAACAACAATCTCTCCCAGAGCAGGTCAAGGAACATGTAAGAATGAAAAACTAACCTGCAAATTCTTGGCAGAATTTAAGTCAAATTCCTCCCACTGGTATCAACAATTAATTTATATCCATGGAAGGTCTAGACCACAAATACTCAAAGTCCCAAATGAGGATAATACCAGTAATATGAACAAGAATATTGAAACTGTGTGGATTTAGCATTTTGGCAGAAAGAAAGAACTGATACTCTAAAGGCAACCATCTCTTAGCAATAGAAAGAGCTTGATAGTGTCTCAAGCAAAATAGGTTAGCAATGCAAGATTTACTTTTTTTTTTTAAATCTTTTTTAAACAGTTTTGCTTTCCACTAGCAGGATGGATAAGAATACCTTCTTAACAAACTCCAGAGTCTGCTTACAGTACTAAAACACTAGATCATCTTGGCCAGAATTTTTCATAATCAGCATATTATAAACCAGACAAGAAGTAATTCACTGCTCTCTCATCAATCTAATATAAACTCCCTGAAGGGATGTTAGCTGCACAAAAGTCTCCCACACAGAGTAGAGCTGAATAGAGCCAATATTAATTTGCATGGTATTTATTTTCAGTAGTAATAATAATATTACACTAATAACTAGAGTGTCCCCAGGCCAAGTAAGAAATATTAAGAGACTAAACATTCATATTTAGGATCCTAATGTTCAGAGGGTATTCAAACCTTGCCAATATGAATGACACAGGGTTATTCCTTTGGTAGCCCTATTCCTGTGGAGAACAGGCAGGTAGGAAGGAGAGAACTATGGTCAGAGATACAACAAGGAACTGTGGCTGCACAGGTGGGGCAAAAATAAAAACTTGAGAGCCTCCAGAAGATTACCTAAACTTTCAACTAAACTTTCAGAAAAAAGAAGAAATGGAAGCATTGTTTGAGTACAACAGCAAAAGCAGATCAATTTTCTCCTTATTGAAGGCAATTCTAACTTCATTTGTATAAAACAACATCAAGTGAGCAGGGGTAAGAGAAACACAAATGTTACAGAATTGCACATAACTTTGGGTTGGCACAGGCTGCGGTCTCCCACCCAAACACTTCTCCTTCATTCCTTTGGACACTCCCCAGTGTTCCTGCTAAGCTCTTTCTGGCCTGGGGAGTTTGTTGCGTCTCTCAAACTGACACCTGGGCCAACCACCCAAATATCTTCTTAGCCCAATTCACCAAATGCGTGCAGCTCGGTAAAGGCCTGGGCAGTGCTCCGCCCATAATTTCTACATGGAAGCCACAAGCAGATGAACTGGCAAACTGTGTACATGTGTGTTTATGTGATGCCAGATTCCAGCAGCACACAGGAATGAGGCAGCAGCCACTCTCCTGGCTCTGTTGGATCTAGGGAAAAATGTCTGTGCACAGCTCCAAGCTATGGTTTGATGACCCGGTAAAATAGGGATCCCAATAGCTCAGAAACCCCATAGCTGTGAGACAAAGCAGAGTCCTGATCCAGACCTGCTGTGCTGTTTCAAATTTATTGAGGTTTGACAGGTTAACTCAGTATCCACAGATTTATTGTCAGTAGAAGTAATATTTTATCGGATAATTTTTCAGTTGGTCGTAAAACCCAGAGAGCAATTTCTCTCACAACAACATAACAGCAAAAGAGACCAAAGTGAAAGCTCAGGAGAGAAAAAATTCCTTTTTCAAACAGACAGTTACTTGAAACTATTGTTTATGACAAAATCATTTCATTAAACCTTACTAATACCTCAGCTTACAGTGGCAAGGACTGTACCAATGCAGGCTTAATCCTTTGAGTATGTCTCACGTGACAACGCAGTTCACCGCTGAGGTAGGTGAACACAATCTTCCTCTTGAAAAGCACCTAATTCCCAACTCTCGGGGCTTTATAAGGCCTGTCTGCCACAACCTGAGGCCAAAGAAATCTGAATACCTGGAAGATTCTGAAACAGATCAGGAAAGTTTTTGACAGTAAAAAAAAGACTGTTTTCTCTGGGAAGATATTGCATGCATTGCATTGTGGTGGAAAGACTGATCAACAATAAGCTTGTTTTTAGCACAACTCACTGAGTAAAAGAACTGAGTACACTCGTGTTCACAGTGAAAGAGAACAATGAGAGGTGAAACCTCTAGTGCCACTGTGTAACACCTCACACGTGTTTCATATCCAGCCTTGCATATGAACAGAACCTCAAGTACAAGTCAGCAAAATGAGAAAACATGACAAATGAAAAGGTAAAAAATTATAATTGAGAAATAGATCTGTATTGTTACAATCAGCAAAGATCATATTTGATGATATTACAAAAATGCTCCAAAGAAGATTGGATTGAAAAAAGCTCATGGACAGTCCAGGCTATGTCAAAAAGGACTTTAAAGAATTAGATATTCTCTTGAAGTTATTACTATAGGGAACACTCCTCTGGAAAGGCTACATCACCTTGCCACCTTCTGAGAGGAATATGTGGCTTTTCTAATACCCAGAGGCCTTGCTTTACTGTTTAGCATCTTCATTAACAACCTGAACAAGGAGACAGGGTGCACCCTCAGCAAGCCCACAGAGCCACAAAAGAGAGGAGCAGCTGAGACAGGATGGGGCTGTGCTGCCATGCAGAGCAGCCTGAACAGGCTGGGGATTGGGCTGACAGGACCCCCTTGAAGGAAAAGCCAGGCCCTGCACCCCAGGGGTATAACCCCATGCACCAGTACATGCTGGGGGCTGGCTGGCTGGAAAGCAGCCCTAGAGAAGGACTTAGGGAGCGTGGTGAGCAACAAGCTCTCTGTGAGCTGGCAGTGCACCCTTACAAGACAGCCAACAGCTCTCTGGACAGCATTAGGAAGAGCACTGCCAGTACATCAAGAGAGGTGATCCTTCCCCTCTACTCAGCACTGGTGAGACCACAGCTGGAGTGCTGTGCTCAGCTCCTTAATGGAAGAGACAGAACAAGGAACTAGTCCAGCACAGGTCCACAAAGATACCTGAGGGACTGGAGCATCCCTCATCAGAGGAGACGCTGGCACAGCTGAGACTGTTCAGTCTGTAGAAGAGCATGGTCAGGGGCATTTTATCAATGTGCACACACACTTTGTTGAGAGGGAATGAAGAGGAAGCTAGCATTCTTAGTGTCCACTGACAGGACAAGAGGCAGTGAGCACATGCTAAAAAATCTCACCCCTCACTTGGTTTTCACAATGCCTTGAAAATAAAATTCCATTTGGAAAAAAGCTTAATTCAGTATCAAAAAGATAGTTTGTTCTATAGTAACAGGAAAGCAGCTCCACTGATTAGCTTTTATTTCAAGAACTCCCAACCCCAAATCTAGTGGATTTCAGTATGCTGATGGAAATTACATTCTTTTTCTTTCTTTTCCCTTTTCCTGTTGTGTTGGGGTTTTTTAATTTGTTTTGTTTGTTTGGGGGTTTTGTTTGTTTCTTGAGGAGGGATGCAGTAGGTTTCTTTTGTGAGGGGTTGTTTGGGATCCTTTGAGGTTTGGTTTGCTTGGGCTTTTTTGCTTTTGTTTAATACAGAAATAAGGAATTCCCTTAAGTTTACACAGGCCTTTCTGAGTCATTACTCTAGTTCCAGTCAGAATCACAGTGTCACAGCTTTCTGGTAAGAGGTGTGTGTGACTGCCAGCATCTATTTTACACCTAGTTTCTGAGAGAGCAATAAGGAGGCTGTAAGGAAGAGGACTTATGGTACCTGGTTTAGAAGGCTGATGCAATGAAACCATCCTATTTTTTACCAGGGAGAGCTTCTGAGTTGGATTTGGTGAAGAAGAGTTTTCTTCATGGAATCCAGAGCAGGTGACAGCAGCTATAATAGAATAAAAAGAAGAAGGGATGTGTTTGATGTTGCTATACAAAACTCTGCTCCCATAGCGTAAAGCATGAGCATATATATAATAAAGCCCTGCTACAGCACTCCCACCTTCATTGCAATGCATCAGTGCAGTACCATCCTGATGTCTCCATAACATTTCATACCAATAACAGCTATTTTATTTCTTTAACCTGTGCATGTGAAAATACACAAGTCCTGAACTAAGCATGCAGAAGTTTGTGTCTAAGATTATCCCTGGTGTTTTCTAGAAGTCATAAACATGTTGGCAAAAACAAACATTTGTTATCAAAAGGTGTTTACAGGCATCCAGATGCAAAATGAATTGCTTTCAAACCTTGACCAATTGGGCTATGAGTTCACCAATATAAAAGTGTCAAATCATGTCAGAGGGGACAGGAATCTTATTCACATGAATTGGAGTTGAGACAAGGATGTACAGACATGCCATTGTTAACATTTAAGATATTTTAAGCAGAACCAATTTTAACAATAATATTATGAAAACTTGGATCAGTATCTATAAACAGAAAAACCCCTTAAACCTGAACATATGTTTCACTCACTATTGCATATAGTTTTTCAGCAATATCTGGTCTGATTTTGAATTGCTATAACAATTTTCATTTTAGTATATACGACAACACATCACAAAGTGAGTAAAATACTGTGAAATGTTTCATAGCCTGAAAATTCTGCATCCTTCCATCTTTTACTATGTTAGTAAAGACAGTCATTCAAGGCTTTCCAAGGAAGTGTAGTTTTAGAACAGAACAGCATTGTGCTGCAGCAGACACATGCTATACTGATGACAGATTTGGGGTCTCCACAGATCAATTTTCAAACACTATATTTTTTCCTGCTTCTGTTTCCAAATATTTAGGGACATTAACATTGGAAAAGTTGATTTTGCACTGCATATCACACAGGCACTCCTCTGATAAGCAAGGTGTGCTAAATACCAGTATGAAATCCTCAAAAAGAATGGGAATTATGTGCCCAAAATTTAGCCTGCCTTATGAAAAATCCATGCTAATAAAAAATCATATATTGCAAACAAATCTATTTCATTATATTAAAAGAAATTCTGCTATGTAAATGGCTTTTGACAACTGAGGTCTGCTCCTCCCAGCTTATGTTCTGTGTCTTCTGAGATATTGCTCTGCTCTCTATCTCCCGATCTTCGCTCAGCACTGCTGTAGCTTCAGTATTTACTTCCCTCAGGGCTTTCTGTAGAGTCTGTTCCACCCACTCGTCTCCTCACACACTCCAAGCTGCTTGTATACTTTGGAAATAGCCTGAGTACCATGGGACCCACAAACATTGAACAGTCATAGCAGAAGTTCTGCTAGAGACATTTTTCCTGATACAACTAAAACTTAAACAAAATATTTGATGCAGTCACGTCTCACCCCCCCTCTCCTACAGATACCTTTAGGATGTTCCTCTTGTTTTTCATTAACAAGCAAAAGATCCAGTGGTAGATTACCAGTAACAAAGCCCTAAGGTACTTGAAACATGCTTTTTCTCCCTCAGTGTGGAAAATACCTCCATTGCCATTAGTGATGGCTGAGACAAATAAGATAAAAAACAACAGTAACACCCTATTCAATTTTGGCAAAAAAATTGCAAGAGTTCATTCTAATGTGTGTAACAACCGTATTCACCTATCCTGGGAAGATGTCGCTTACCTAACTGGACATCTGAGAGGAAGGAAAGGCACTCATTACAGCTGAGTTCACTGACAAAGTGTACTTGGATAGAAGGCCCTGGACTCAATGGCAGACAAGGAATTCCTTCATATGCACCCACAGAAGTTGGTCCTCCATTTATTCATTTCATCAGAGCAAAGAATTTCTGGCTCTAGCTGAGCAGGAGAGGATTCACAGTAGCAGCTTAGCAACCTGTAGTCCAGCTTATGCTCTTACTTTATATCTCAGTTATTTTTGTTTCTCTTTTATTCAACTTCTTCAATCGAATTGAAAATCTAGTGCACATAGTCTCTAAGATGCTTCTGATAATCCACAGACGCTTCTGATAATGCCACATCATGTCCTTTCACACATATTTGCATGTAATTTTTGTATGATATAAATTTCAGCATGAAAAAAAAGTAATGACTATTACTTTTCACCTCCATGGTTTCTCTATCTAGATCAGCAAAAGTCAATAGTTTGAACGAAAAGAAATATAAGATAGAGAAGGGAGATTCATGATTTTAAGCTAAGTCTATAATTAAGGAACATAAAATGATCAGGAAGAAACAGTGTAACATATTCAACTGTCACAGGAAAGAGATGAGATCTTTTAACAGCACAGCACAAATCCATCTCTTTTTCAATAAAATAAGAAACCTCCAGCAATGAGAAGGTAATTCCATTTCTTTCACTATCTTACAGAAAAAAAAAGCATTAAGATACCTGCAGGGGTGATTTTTCTCCTGAATCCTGTTGTTACCTTACAGAAGAGAAGAAAATTACAGAAAATACTTTTAGAACTCCTGATGGGAATTCAGTTCCAGATCAGCCAAGACATCTTTCTGACAAAACAGTAACTTCCTTTAGAGCACTTTCTAGTGGTATTCTCCATCTAATATCAAAATAGAAACTCTATATTTCTCACCATTTCTCTGAGAAGATAAGCTAATGTATAGACTAATAGCTCTGTCAGGAAGTCACACTAAGCCTAAAGAAGACTCTTTGCTACCTATTCAAGTATTTTTCAATGATCCTAAAACTTCCAGTTTCAGCTCAATAAATAATCTGCTGTTAAACTCTCTTATTCTTTGCCCATTAGTTGGTTCAACCCCAAGTCCCTTGCTTACTTCATCACTCTTGTTGTACTCTGTCTGGACACATTGCAGGTAATGGTCAAAAGGGGAACAACACAACAAAATGCAGTTTTTCCAAGGCTTACAAGGTGCTGCTTCAGGATCTTCTAGAGCCTTCTCCCATTTTTCAGGGAAAAGTGCAGAAAGGCAGACATCAGTGCACACTAATGTCGTGCTATGCAGAACGGCCATTCTCTCTCTCCCGAGATCTCCATGTTAATCCATGCAACCATCTCATCAGACATTTGGGCCAAAATAAATTATTTCAGTCGATTGTCTGCCATGACATCAAGAGTCCCTGTGACATATTTCCTTCCAGGACATGTATTCCCACCCTCTACTGTATTAGCTCCCTTTGAGATACCCAGTTCCATTGATGAGTTGAACTTGGCTTCTTTTTTCCCTACCTTAATCTATAAACTATTGGCAGATTATCAGTACAGTTTTAATGCTGTCTTCTGACTTATTCCTAAACTCCTAAATAGTACATAACGCAGAACTTGCATTTACAGGAAACTTACAGGTAGAGTTAATTGACAATAATTCCTGTTTATGTCTGTGTTTTAAACCAGAACATGGCGCAGCAATTTGCACCAGGCACTCACTTAAGTACACATGTAGAGTTACCGAACGTGACTGAAGGTGGAATTTTCTACAGGGCTTTTGTCACACTGGTAAACTCATTTGACAAACTGACACTGCAACAATATGTCTTTTCAAATAAGCCCTGTAGTCTGACAAGTAATCATAAACCCTTTTCTAACTCTTTGATCCTATATATAATATTTTGCTATTTTTACTCTGACTGATGTTAAGGCAGCAATCTTCATATTACCAATATTACCAGTAGGACTCCTGCAGTCCTACTCTGCAGGAGTAGAACAGATGTAATTAAGTATTGTCATGCAGCTTACTCCATTTACCCTTTTTAAATACTAATGCAGCATTAACTTTCTTCCAGTTCTGCAGAATTTCCTCAGTATCCTGACACACTTACTGAAAATATTAACACATGGATGTCTTTCAAAGTTCTTTAACTAGTTCTTTCAAAATTCTTGAACTGAAACTGTCTCAACCAGTTGCTTTATAAAGTGGGCATTTTAATAACAGGGTTTTTCACAATATTTTTTTGGTTGTTAAGAAAGCCATCCCATTATTTCTATGCGACAGTGAAAAAGTCAATTGTTTTATTTTTTCCTAGAATACTAATATTTACTGAATAATTTTCTTTTCGTCTGTTTTATTGATGAACCTACTACACGCATTTATGACAGATTCATATAATTGCTAAAATATTTTTTGCTACTAATGTACTTGGAAAATTTCCTTAGATTTCCTGCTGTTTTCTTTTTAATTTCTTTTGCTTTTTCATCTATAGCTAAACTTTCAACTTTTCAACGTCCTTTTAGTGTAAGCAATGTTGTATTTTCCTTATTTTTTTATAACAGCATAGTCTGCCCTGCCAGCTATAGGCTTGTAGATTTCTAACTGTTTACACAAGCAACTCAATTATTATCTGAATCTTTCTGTCCATGAGCTTTCTTTCAACTGAGCTCCTTTGGCACTGTTTTAAATTCTGAGAGATTTACCTCTTCTGAAACTACCAAGATATAGCACTTTCAGATGTTATTCAGGCACAAAAGTCCAGCTATTTAAGTATCTCAGCTGAAGAGTACACATCAGACCACTTAAGATTTTTATTCTATTTCCAAGAAAAATGTACTCAAGCCACAACCACTTCCACTGGTTGAACATCTGAGTTTAGTTCTGAACTCAATTCTTATCTCAATTCTTTATCTGCTGAGAATGGATCCAAGATATTATCTTAACAAGTGACAGGGGAATTTTCATTCTGATACTGCCATCTATTTGATATCTGCAAGTATACTCCCATGCTCGCAGAATGAAATCACCAATATGCCACTTTTGTTGAAGGCTTCACATACACACACAAGGAAAAAAAAGACCTTTTTCCCTCCCCTTACACACAGCTAGGCTAGTCATTATCTCATCCAGATCTTTAGTTGGGCTTGACATTGTATAGCAATCATCAGCAATCCCACTAACATTTATTTTAGGTATTAATTGACCTTCAAGATCATTTTGTTCAATGGCTGGGGAAAGAGGCAATGTCATTTTAGCCATACAATGCTGTTCCAAACTTCTGTCCTTTGATTTCAATCACAGGAATTCTTCCTCCTAGTCTAAGAAATTCCAGTTTATCAGCACTGTAAATTGAGAAGTTAGTAATTGCGTTTCACTGCCATTTGTTTATTAGCCAGCCTCATCACATTGGTCGCAGGCAGTTGGAGAACTCCTCTTTCAGTCCTTTGGGCCTTGTTTAATTTTATTCTCAATACCTTGCCTCTCTACTAAGCAAGTGTTTTTATTTCTTGCTTTTCTATCATTTCCCCAGCTGCTAATTTAACACCATGTGAAAAAGTCTGTCCTAACATGTCTGGAAGATTGTTTCCTCTCCAGTGAGCTGGAGGCCAGTCAAACTGTACGGTCTCCTCTTGCTGGAGAATACAGATTTGCATTTCCTTGACCCAAGTATTATACAACTTACCTGACTAGAAGAATACTTACAGGCTTTTATTTGTTTGGTGGTTTCTTAACTTCCTTCCTGCTTTATATTCACAACATGAATGATATCTAAGAACATACCTTGTTCATCCTTCTTTGGCACCATTACAAAATTTCTAAAAGTTAGTTATATTCTGCAAAGCTAAACCCCGTCATTCATGCTATGGACTATATTTGGTAGCTGTCTTGGTAGCTTATTCACTTCAGAGAACCTTCTTGGGTGTTGCAATCCCAGTTGGCATCCTATCCACAAGAGACAGAATGCCACCTCCTTGCCCACCTGCTGACTGCTGACAGGACTCTTCCTTGAAGGGTGGTAAACAGATCAAAGGGATTTTCACAACCAGTAAGTCCCTGTTATAATATTCACTTGGATTGCCAAAGATCATCTGCAGTTTCCCTGACATACTGAATGACTAGACGTTTATGGTTGTACAAAATTCCTACAGTCCCCTCTCCTGCTGCTCACAGCAAGCTGCTTCCTGGCTGCTCCTAGATACACAAAATGCTGCTTTGTCTCACATTTCCTCACTTTCTTTGTTCAGTCACTCAGTGGCCGGTTCCTTCCCTGGATAGTGGTGTTTCCTGAATCACTTTGTGCAACTGCTCTTTATTCTCCCCAATGCTTTGTAGAGTGCATCCTCATCCCTTCATGCATCAAATACTTGCTTCTAACAAAATCACTGCATCTCCCTTCAAAGCAAAGACTTGTGAAGCTCTGGCATTAATCACATTACATTCCAGGATTCCAACCTTGTGCTACAGATGTTAGACAGAACTCACCCAGAAAAATTTTGCCCATGCCACCCGTATTTTTCTCACAAACCTCAAGTATTGACGAGGACACAAGGTGAAATTCCTGGGTCCTCCTCTCTATACTACTTCCCTAACTTGGCATATTGCCTTTGAATAGCAACTTGGTAATTATGATTTCTTATTCAGTTTTCAGTGTACATCTACACCTACTGAAATAGATCTGAATTACTATTTTAATTACTATTGAGAAATAGGATGCCAAAATCACTTCCTGAAATCCAAAAATATGGCATCTACTTAATCCTGCTGGTTGTGTGTTGTACACATGCATCTACTTATGTGTGCACATATTGCTACATTAACTTGCAAAGATTTCTCTTTTTATAGCTAAGCTGCTCAATACTCATATGTCTATTTTTATAGTACTAACTGATCACTACTCACAGGTAATGAAGGCTGGTTTTGCCAGCCTGTGTCTCACCTCTTTTTAGGCTGCCCAGAGTCAACCACATGCTGCACAACAGCACAAAGGCTTTCCAAGGACATTTGAGATGTAGTGTTTGGAAGAACTCCATTCTGCTCCACTTTTTGTTTTCTCTCCTCTGTTCGGGCTGGGGTGAGTGGTAGAAGAGGCACCTACTGCACTCCTGCTGCCTGTGCAGACTTGATCCTGACAGCTATCACAGGTTGTATCAATGTCAGTTCTGAAAAAGAGGGATTTCTCCATAGCTACATTTTCTGGCATCTACTGGCATTCAACTTTTGTTCTTCTTGGTAGGATTCCATTGACCTGACCACAGACTTGCATCTGAAAGCTGGACATTGCTGAGATGTCATCATGTAAAAGGCACGCCTCTGTCAGAAACAGCAGAATTCCACATCCTGAACTCTTAATCTGGTACTTTTTCCTCCCTATCTCCTCCACTCACATTAATGAGGGGAAAAAAATTAAAATAATTTAAGAGATGCATAATTGTGTTTTCCCCATGAGGAATATGGATCTTCTTGGGTTCTTAAAAACTGACCAAAAATAGAAGTGGGAAAAAGAAAAAAAGTAAAAAGAAAAAAAAATCAAAAGTGTTAAATGAACCAAAAAGTGAAATTCTTTGATTATTCAAGAACTTTTCTTTCCTTTTCAAACTTCAAAATACTATTACATTTTTCTGTAATAAAAATACCATCCATTCTTAAGGAAAATTTTCCTTTCTCATTGGTTAAATATTTTAGATTAACCTTTCAATATTTTCAGTCTTTTTCACATCAGGCCACACTGTCTGTTGCCAAAATCAGAAGGACGACAAGCTGGGGAGAGAGGAAGGACTCGAGTCTTTAAATTTGACCTAGTAATTTGAGAGAAGAGATATGAAATTGCACCCTAAGACACCTGTTTTACAGCAAATTGCCAAAGATCCATCCTCCCAGAGGGAATGTAACTTGGATGACTGATATATATTAGATGTATTACTCTGAAATGAATAAAATTTAGGGGAGTGTGTCAATTCTTAAGGAAGGATTTCAAGCAGTGCAAAGAACCACGAATACATGATGGAAATACATTTTACCTTCCAAGGGAGCGGCACTTCCAAACTGATGTGCTCTTGCACATAAATGTAGAAGAAGAAATATAATTGGTTCGTTCTTTAGAACAGCACTCATAGGGTTTTCCAATTGCAGCTTAAAAGGAGGTATGTGTGAATTCCCATGTGCAGGTGTGACAGGCATTGTCACAAGGGAAGGTGAAGGAAGATATGAAACCTGTGGATGCAGAGACAAAAGCAGAAGGGATGGGATCCCTCAAAAGAGGAAGCCTGAAGCTTCATTCTCTGCTGATGACAGCAAAATGCTGAGCGACCATTTTCTCATAGCATGGAAATGCCAGTTCCATTACTTAATAGGAAATACTAGTATCTTCCAAAAAATCACGTGGAAAATATGATATCATTTGGCTAAGGTTGAAAGCTGCCATCTTCATTCTGATCTGCTCTGAGTTTAGAGTTTTTAACATTAATACAATAAAATGATGTAATACCTAACTAAAGGAAAATACTTTAATGTTCTCAAAACAGACTCTTTGCCATACTGAATGACTAATTTTGTCAAAGTCAAAGCATGAATTTGGAACAATTTGTTTTGTGAAAAAATGCTAAGATTTTGAGTCTTCATCATGATTAGAAATGAAAAATATATTTCTAAAATCAGTTTCCCATGAAAGAGAATATCTAGTTTTTAACAAACTCCCATGTTAAGATGCTAAAAAAAAGTTCTGCAAGTTGCCAAGAGCAACGACCAAAATTAGGTGAGAGAGAAGTGGGATCCCTAATTGCTAGATATCTGTCCTTCAGGAGATGCTCAGCTGCCAGCTTCAGGATGCCTCTGTGTTTAGTAGCCTGTGGCAGGACCTCTATCTCCCCACCCTTCAACTTCCACATAACAGCACTGCAATGTTTCACAGAAAAAGAGGAATTGTGTGCCAGCAGGAAAGTGAAAGAAATACAATTTTCAGATCCAGGTCTTGATTAAATTATTACAATGAATATGAAATTGATCCTGTAGAATTAAATTTAGTAAAAATAAAATTATTTTCAATTACTTGATTTCACACAACATAAGTGGAAAGCACAAAACTGACTTTAATCTGTCCTTGAGCTCCATTGATCTTCGAGGTTATTTAATGTCCCTTTCCATCCTTGTTTTACAAGTAAGAGCCTTAGGAATGCTCGAAATGTATGCACTGCTCTAAGAATCCCTCAGGGGCTGCTTTGCTCACAGAGGTATCCAAGCACAAAGTCACATTTCCTGCACTTCTTTTTCCTTGATCTACTTATGACACAAGGATGACTGTCAACAGCTTTTCATCATCTAAGGATTCCCCTTTGAGACTTAACCCTTGCACAGCAGTGCAGGACAGCTATGAAGATGCCCATATATCATTAGAAGCAGATTTTTTAATATACTCCTTTGTCTGATAACTCTTTCCAGACAGGAACAGAGGCTCTCAAGGTACAGCATTGTCAAACAGACACTACTCAAATGAAGGATCTCCATTCCCATCCTGTTATTAATGCACTGAGCCACTGTGTGCAATAATACAGATGGGATCAACCTCTGGGGGAAGGTGCTTTTAGCAAAACAAAGGAAAAGTGTGGTGCAAAAACTTGGTTACTGTTGTCTTATCAGCTCTCCTGGTTCACCTGGACAAGGAAGAACTAGCACAGCCAACACTAATTTCCTTCTCCAGGTCTTTTGGTCAATAAAACTTATAAGCTTTTGTCCAACATTCAACTTCTGATGAAACTATTTGGGGATTATTGAAAGATCAGAAATTAATTCGGACATAGCAGACAATTCCATCCACTTTGTATCAGAAACAACATCACCTCCTAATTCCATTAAAACTTACTAAAATCCACTCACTCCTGAAGAGCACATGACTACGAATGAATTCTGCAACACTGAGAGGGTACTGGCAACAGAAGGGAAATGCCTAACAACCTGCATGCTCCTGGCTGATTCCCATGTTAATACTCAAAGCCCCATGCAGAAACTGCATGCCAAGTGCTTCTCAGTTGTTTTACCTCGAAGAAGTCATGCACAGTTGTGAACTCTGCCTTCACAGAAAAATGTAATATTCATATGCACAAATTCATTTGGACAAGTCTGCCCAGTAGTGAAAAAAGAAAAATAATTCACCACAATTATTTTTAACAATGAGAATACACTGAGATATTAAATTAGATACAGGATATATAAACTAACAAGTTCAACACATACAGTTGTTTCCAAAATGTGGCAGTAACCAAAGTAGCCCATTTGGGAAAGTATCAAATGACATGTTTTAAGCTGAAAAAGTCATGTTTAAGAAAAAAAAAAAAAAGGTCACACTAATACATGATGCTATTTGTAAATACTAAGTACGTATTTCATTTGACCATACCAATATTTAAGAATATTGTTTGGTCCTTCCCTGCTATTTGGCATACTGTATTTTCTCTTTTAAATGAAAAAATTCTCCTTATGGAATCAGTAGTAATCATATAACACCTAACTCTCTCTATCTCCTTTTCTTCCAGCACCCTTACTAATGATTGACTGCTTTATTAAAAAGTCTAGGTTATCGTTGCCTTCACCTATTATTTTTAAAGTATCTCTCCTCTCAGCTTCTTTTAATGAGAAACAAAGAGGGAAGAAAAAGAAAGTTATACCACCCCTACAGAAACACCAAAGATTAAAAGAGCCTGCTAATTAATTGCTTCTACTCATCTTTGTTTAATCACTCCAGAGACTGCCTCAGTGATCATGTTCATCTCAATCCAAGGAGGAGCAAGGCATTAGGAAAGATTTAAACAAACCTAGCAGAAGTATAACTCATAATTATTGCAATTCATCATTAAATAAATAAGCTAATCAAAACCAAGAAACCCCTTCCCTCCTGAAAAGCAACTTTAAAACAAAGAAGAAGCCAACAACCCACTCACCCACATACAACATGAGCTGAGTGGTTAATAAACAGGGAGGAGGTGCAGAGGTAGCAGATAGTTGATTCTTTTTCCTAGGAGACTGTGGAAAATGCTGTTAAACTATCAATTCTATAAAGACACTTACATGGTTACACCTAATTTGTGCTGGTAGGTGAAGAACTTCTGTAAAGAAGGCAGAAATTCTTGCAACAGGAAAAGCTCCCAGCTGCAATCCTCCTGACAGTACTGAAATATAGTGTGGTATCAGAAGCACGATGAGTGATTTAAAGTACTGATGCGAGTATGCAAGTATAAGAATGAGGCTCAAAATTCTCGTTATAACATAACACAAATTCTCTTGATGGAAAAAGCATCCACAGGAGGAGTCAGCAGTAGGTGCAGACCATGGAGTGTAGAATGAGAGACATGCTGGAACCATGACATTTTATTGGTCGTCCTTGGTTTGATTCTAATAGAGATCTGTTTAGAAATGGTACCAATTATTACTGAGCTAGTCCTAACAACTTTTCTTCTGCAGTGAAGTTTCACATTATTTAGAGTGCAAAACACTTTAAATTGCATTTTGATTACTATAGTTATGTCTACAGTCTCATTTTGGTTAATTAATTTGAACAAGAATTTCAAAAGTACCAAGGTTAGTTGAACAAATAACAGGTACTTTGACATAGTTATTGGAATGTATCATTCATTACTCACCAAAGAAAGGAGAATGCAGTTGTTGCTGCCTATACTTGATGTCTTTACCCCTAAAGAAAAGTGAACTGGGAGGGAGTTAAAGTATTAGCATGCTGGGAAATCAGAACAGCAAGACTTCACCAAGAATGTCATTCAGTTCCCCAGTTAGCTGAAGTGAATATCAGAATTCTCAAGACACAGTCAATAGCAAACTCTAAAGGGTAGTAACTGTGCAATTCAGATTAAAAGCAGGTGTCCAGAATTTTTAAGAGATTGTTCAGCACCAAAAAAGCCAAAATAAACTCAAGGACAAACAGATTTATTTTTCTTGTAGCACCTAGAATGCTAAATACATTGTGATACTTGGTGATCCAGACTGTCAATCTGTAGCTGCCAACAAAAACACTTGTCAGCCCCAGAAATAACCCCCAACTGAGCTCGAAGGGGTCAGGGGACAAGAAACTGTGTGAAACCAAAGTCCAAATAAGTTATTGGTGCAAATGGAGAATGAGACAGACTCTCACCCTGCTTTGCCAGATCACTTTCCTGACTTTCCTGTATTCTACTAAGTACTGATGTGTTATGAGTAAGAAGTTTTATTTGCATTGTTTGAAAAAAGAAAGAAAAATAGCAATAGACGGTACGATTGTCGTCAGTTGTTAGTCATCTCTTTCATCTAAAAACTACCTAGCACCAGGATAAAAATTGGCCTTTCATCAGCTCTTTCATGAAACTTCTCCTTTATCTCAGCTAGATTCATTGGCAAGCTTTTACTCTTTCCCACAACAGCATCAACGAGAGTTTGGACGAAGTACCCGACTTCAAAATATTTCACCGAGGCACAGCTGTGATGTTAACATTTTCTGTCAATATGGACAAGCATACCAGAAAGGTAATATATCCTAGATAACAAATAAAGAATATAGGGCATTAATGTTCAGGGAAGATGTGGGTAACAAGAAACTTGTTATCCAAACACATGTGTTTCTATAACCAGGAGAGGAATGTGAAAAGCAACTGGAGTTACTGTTTTATTTACTTTTTCCCTCTTTCCTATTTGGTCACCCTCATGTTAAAATCACTCTGGGCTCTGTGACTTCAAAGGATAATATCTTGTACACAAGGAAAGATACCTTCACCATCTGACATGTAATTTAATATAATGATAATGTTTTCTTTTAATGAAAGAGCAGAGGTTGTTTATTTGGAAGTTGGCATCTGGCCACCTCTTTTTAAGCTGTATGAGACTGTGGATTCTTAGAGCTGTATGAAACCTCTGTTAGGAAATTCAGGACAGGAAGAGAAACCCTTAGGACCTGAAGAACTGGGTCCCATTCTCAGCTCTTTCATTGATTATTAACAGTCTAGGCATAGGTAGAAGCTCTGATCAATAATACATTCCACAGAGATAACAGATAATTAGAATCAGGCTCTATCTAATGTAGAGGAAGCCAAATTCCCAGCTCACACCTCCACTCTCAGATAAGTAACAATGAAGAAAGAGCACTGTAAATAAGTTGCATGGAGAGAAGAAGAATAAACTCATATGAGAAAAGAGGCATACACAACTGAAGTGTGCTCAAATATAAAATATTTTTGTGTTTTGTTTGGGGTTTTTTTGTTGGTTTGTTTTGATTTGGGTTTTTTGTATTTGTTTGGTTTTTGGTGGGTTTTTTTGTGGGTTTTGCTGTTATTGTTGTGTTTGTTTTGAATAGTTTTGTTTTGATTTTAAGAATCTGGAGAAGTGAGCCTCAGGTAATGTCCATTGTTTAGGAATACATCACTTGAGTCCCAAAGTGAATAATCTCCAACTGTCACAAGCTGTGCCATCAATTCCTGTTTTACCAAGCAGGAGATATGGTACTTGCTGGAAATTACAGAACATAACAGGAGTGCTAGTAGTAAAGTGTACTTAATAAAACTGACTGCTATACGGTAGCAAAGCTACATTCTCATTCACAAGCCACTCATCAGGTTTTCATTTTCAGGCAGCCAAAGGCTGTAGCTGCTAGATCTTGGGAAACCATGTAAAGGAGTACTAGACCTCTGCCTTTTTAGAACAGCAGCATTTGCATTTTGCTACCAATACTGACCACCTCAAAATTATTTTGCTCAGAAGCCCCACCCACCACTCTTTATTAAATCCACTGATGAGGGAAAAATACACCACTCTCTAATTATGGTGGGCTTCCACACAAGAAGGTGGTGTCTCAGTTTGTATTGCTACTTGCAGTTCACACATTACTGTAGCCTTTACCAAGAGGTATCACTGACCACAAGAAAATACACTTATGTGGATGTCTGCATATACCAGTGACTGAGATCCTATCACTTTTGCTTTTTGCCAAAGAGAAAGTAATGACAACACATAGTCAGGCAGAGCAGTTTTATTCACGTGAACAATTTTCTCTGACCTATCTTGATGGTTTTTGCATTCAACACAGAATAAAGGTTCTTCTGCCCCTGCTGCTTCTGCCATTTCCTGTAACATGGTTATTTGACACTGGGAAGGAAAGAGGCACATCAGTGAACATCCAATTGAACTAGCAGCTCATAGGATGGGGATCAGCAAAAAAGCACATCTTTTTCATTGTATTATACCATTAGCAGAGACATTCATGGAAAATATTGCTACTGGTATTAGATCCTATGCCTGCTCTTTCTTTAGAAATCAGTCTAATAACTGAATTACGGAAGAGCAAAGAAGGATGACCCTAATATGTTTATTATCTTAAAAATCAGGGCAGCAGGCATGCTGAACAGTTAGTACTCGGTTTCCTTACTGGTAGGACTGATATACAGAACAATTTGCTTGAAAAGTTTTGAACCAGCATTTTAGAAATTAAGCAAAGTAATCTCCTTTCAGCATATTCCATCAAACAGGAAGAATCTTAGCTTGTGGGATACTCTTACTTAAGCTGCCCAAAATTGATTTCAGATGTCTAGAAAAGTCAATTTAGAGAAAAGAACTCACACTATTACTATTACTTTTTGTTAGTCCCACAACCAGAGGGCATGTCTTGTTACCCATTTTGACACTCCTGCAATACTACTGCAGTCTTTGTGACACAATTCAAACCAAATCTTTTTCAGATAGAATTGGCACATGGAAATGAAATCAGATTTAATCGTTGGCTGTGACGCTTGGCCTGGGTCAGAAAACTCATCAGGCGCTCTGCTCCATTGCCTCAGATTTGAGAATTTAGCATCTCAGCCAGCTCTTGACTTTTTTTTCTTTTGCCTCTCCAGCACTCCTGGATAAGCTGAATGTTTTGTGGTCCTTTCTCATCTAAATTCTCATGACAGGGCTGCCTGGATCTGTGACACTTTGTCCTCAGTAACCCAAGGGATTCAGTGGGTCCTGTAGCACTCTGATTTTTCTTGCAGCAGGCTTGCCTGCTCAAATAAATCTGCTGTCAGTAAGTCACACACTTGAGGACTCCTTGCCTTGGCAGGCTTCACCACCATTGCATAAGTCCATGTAGTCTGGCATGAGCACCAAACCAGACAGAGCCATGAGGAAATCAGGCTGTAAGGCTGCTTCAGCGTTAGTGACACAGCAACACTTCGCAGTGTTCTACATATTTTCAAGCAATACACAGCCAAAGTGCCCTCCTAGACATATAAGATATTCCCACTTCCTGCAGAACCAACCCTCATTTGTAGGAGCCTTTCCCCTCTCTACTGAAATCCAGTCTCAATTCCCACCCACTGATGATATTTTTGCAGCTTTCTCTCTCTTCCTGCTCCTTTGCACACTGCATTCACTCACAACTCTCTCAGAAATAATTGACTTTCACTGAAGAAGCCTGTTAAATTACAAACGCTTTTGACCTCCAACCAGGTCTCCAAATAAGTGAATTTGATGATTCATTTTGAGCATCATGATGATATTTCAGTGGAACTAAATGCTGGGATTTTAGATGCTGCTCTCTTTAGCTAATTATATTTCTGTTAACTCAGTTCACAGTACAGTAAGGACTGGGGTTTATGCATATGAACTGATGTATTTAAGAGATTTACTGAAATGAGTGACTGACAGTTTGCGGATAATTACCTGCTATTAGTTAATTTTGGATTTTATAATGAGCAACTGCAACTTACAGGGTATTACTTCCCTGCTGCTTGAAATATTGTGCAATATGTGGGAACAAAGGATTTAATTTAAAGAGAGCCATATCTTTCAAACACCAGAACTAAATTACATTTTTTCCCTGAAGGCTTCTGGGTTTTAAAGAGCAAATAATACACAAAACATAGATCTGTGCACTCTGTAGAGATTTTCTTTCTAAAAATTATTAAGGAAATATTAAGAACAAACCAAGATATTACTAGGTCAAAACTAGTTTAAATTCTCTAAATTAAAATCTAACTATAGCCAGGTCACAAAGAATATGGATCAATAAATCAAATAGGTTAATGGTGGTGTCTTAGATAATCAGATTCTGAAATCACCAAATGAATGCATCAGCCAATCAAATCAAATCACAAAGTTAACACACACAGAATTGCTTTCCATCAATCCTCTACCAAAAGATTGAAAGTGATGGCTGTTTTCCTTTGATCTGAAGCTGCACCTTGGTTCTGTTCTAGCACGGTGGTCACGGTGCAGTTGCTGTGGAACACATTCTAGGATGAATTTAAACTTGTAAACAAGTTTTAAGAGAGAGCAGAAAGCTTCTTTCTTGTATCCCATTGTTGTTACACAGACTCATACTTCACTAGTCTTACTTCTGGTGTTGTACACAAAACCCTGAACATTTAATGAAAGTCATTATTGAAAGAGGCTGTTTGCTGAATAACAATTCTTCACCCCCTCACTGGTTTCCAAAAGTCCTGTCCAGTTCTCATGTACATGCAGGGAACTATTAACAGCATTGTTTCCCACCACTTCAACCATACTGACACTCCACATATTTCTGTAGGGTAATGAACAGGGAAGTTTCTGTCCTTCAAGGTTAAAGAAAGAGGGAATGAGATTTTGGATTGGAGGATTTTTCTTTGCCATCTTGAAAGCTTTGATGCAGATGATTGCTGTTACGGGTACCAAACAGTGCAGTAGTTTGCAAAGAAAGCAAAAACTAGAAGTAAAACAAGATTACTTTTCATTTCTGGAGAAATGAAATCACCTGGTCTCTCTAGAGGCTCCCTGTACACACACACTGGGCAGAGAATAATACCTCTAAAAAGCAGTTCATTGCATCTCTGCCAGCTGTGAGTTAGCAACAGAACTGAATCCTCTCTGGACAAGGTAGGTGGGACAAATCTCAGCATTTCAGAACTGAACTCTTACCAATAGAGCCAAGGACAAGTATCTTAACTTCCCAGCCAACAAAAGTGAACTGGAGATATTTCTCTGCTGACACCAGTGGTGAATCATGAGAAAGAGTCCCTCTCCTTAACAAGCATAATTTTTCTTTGAAGGATAAAAATAAATAAAAAGTTATCAGGACTGCGATGAACTTCCACTTGCTAAGGGATTTAGGAACCTTGTTATAACAAGGTCCTACATTTCCTACAAATCCAGGGACAGCTAAGTGACTTTTGCATCACAGAAATAGCTGGTATGATCTAACTCTCTTGTAAGATGCCTGCTTTTGTCTACCTTAGCCAGAGTGTTAAAACACATCTAAAACAAACCCACAGTACCTTGGCACTTGCCTATCAAAGCTTGGCCTCTCCAGAGAACCCCAGTGACACTGTCAGAAGAGCCCACAGTGCCATGCATGTGACAAAAGCATTATTCAGCTGGGGTGAACAGAAAACAATGTTGAGGATGCTCCTTTTCTTCTTTCTTTGGAGTAATAGTTGGACAATACACACAGCATGAACTTGATTTAAAGGAATCCCAGAACATTCATAGCTCTAACTCACAGCTCAACTATGGCTTTCCAGTCCTCACCCAAATTCATACAGCCTACTAGCAGCTCTCAAAATAAACAACCTTTCCAAAACCTCATATGTATGTTCACACACCTTTTAATTACCACCTTATCACTGCACCTGAGAAAATGAGGGAAGTAGAGAAAGCCTCATCTGAATTAAAAGAGAATAAACTTTGCTCTCAACTTTTTTAGTGTGTCACTTAATTTACATAAATTAAAGTCTATCCAGATGCATTTGTGTAGGAATTATTCCAGCTCAATTGCAAATAAACCAGAGTAACAGCTAATAAAAGGAAACTTTTCCTGTTTCTTTTGAGTAAACTAACACCAACCATAGACTAACACTGCTAGGAATTTAATGTAGCTTCCTGAATTGGCTACATATTTCTTAACCTTGGTATTTACTTGTAACATCAACAGAACTGAAACTGATGAAATTTAGAAGTTTTTGTCTTTTTCTCAGTAGTAAGTTGTATGCTGAAGCTAAGATACGAGATTTCTGACTGCATGCTATATTATGTTTTCACATAACCATTTGTATACTGTCACTAAATATTCAGCAACTTTATGCTGTTATGCACAATACATTTTTATGCTTAGAAGTATGGCCAATTGCATAAAATACTCTCTTAAATGCATATATTAGATCATTTTGGTTTCTTACTGCTGCCGTTTTCTCCAGAAATGGGTACTGCTGGAAATAGCCTTTTTTCCAAGTCTTCTATTTAAACTCGTTCCCATCATTCAGACACAGATTTATTCTGGGAGGGAGAGGCAGGCTTAGGGGTTGAGAAGTAGAGTGGGGCACTCCTCATTGCATGATGCTCCTGGAACTAGATATCAGCCTAATCAACCCCAAACTCCAAATTCATATTAACCCTTCCATTATGAAGTACCTTGTCCGTTTTCAAGCATGATTCTAAGATAACCTGTGATCTCTGTTCTCAGCAAGTACTCTTGCAACACTGTGCTTGTTTTCTGAAAGTCGGTGCTGTTACAGTGTATGTAACAGGCTTTGACTGTTTAGTGATCTCTACCCATAAACAAACAGATATCACTTAGTCTCTAAGTTTTTCTTTCCTCAGTCTGGTCACAAATCTATTTTGTAATTGTCAATGTTAATGAATCTATCCTCATGAAGTCAGCAGTTAATACTCTATGTACCATTCAATGCTTTCTATTAATTTCAAAATTACCCCAATTCCACAGGTTTTGTGAAAAATAATAAAAACTTTACTTAGTTTGTCCTTTCATCAGGCACATCAAAGCTTTGTTGTGCTACCAGAATTTCTTTTTATGTAATTTTGATTATGGTAACCTAAAAATGAATATGCTCAGGTGTTGACATGTTCTATATTGTTGTCTTTTCCATTTAAGGTCCTACTGCTGATTCACCTACTTCCAGGTAAACTGTGTATTTTGCAATATTCTGCCACAAAGCATAGCAGATTCTGTCTAACCATTCCTTGTCACTTTCAAGCTTTTTTGGTGGCATGTTGCAGCACGGAATTCAACATTCATCCTCTTTCCAGTGAAGAATTAACATTCATTTCTGAGTTGCAGTTTGTAGTGATCAGACACTTTGTGTTTTGATGCATTTTAGTGACTGACACAATTCCAATATCCAAGTGATGACATATACAACAGCTGTAAGTGCCATCTGACAAATCTACTAGCATTTTTTCTAAACCCTTCACCCTTTCCTTTGCTGATGCATGCACAAAACCTCCTTGACTGATTTTAAGAAGTCATGGTTGATGCTTTTATTCTCATATGACACTGATATATATCAGATAACCACAAGGATATGGACGAGCAATAAAATAACCACAGTAGAGAAATAAAAGAAGTGAATACATGTTCTCTAATACAGAGGAGAAAGAGAATCTGAGGTCATTCAACAAGGTTAGAAGTATCGAATTATTAACAGATATCCAGTGAACCAGCAACTGGTGTATCAGTCGCTGTAATTAGCTCCTGGGTACACACCTTTCCAGAACCTTCCCTAAGGGAAGCTGCTGTGAAATGATGAACCTGCACAGGAAGGAAAGGTTCTATTAGAGAAGAGATGAACCAGACAGGCTATGCAACATCACTGTTGCCTCAGATCTGGGAGATTTGAATGCACTTGTCTTGGTAGCACTTGGTACTAGGTAGCACAGACAACAAGAGGGAGTAAAGACATGAATATTTACTAAACAGAAATAATAAAATTCTCAATAATCATGCTGAAAAGACAAATTGCTCCATTAACAGAAAGTTCTGTATTTATGAGGGGATAAAAAGCCACAGTACATAAATGCCGTAATTAGAATGTAAGAACACTACTTCCTCAGGAATAAACAGGTTAAAAATCCAGAGCTTGAACTCAAAAGTTCTTAACAAACTGACTGGGGGTGCTCCTGCCATAACACTCATTGTGGAAAGTCTCAAAATGTTGAAAGCATCTCAGTATGCAAAGAAAGGGAATATTTGCTTGACATTTTAAAAAGGGTGAAAGGGGAGCCAAATGATATGCCAGATCCTGATCACAATCTTGAAGAAAATAATGGGAATATTGTATTATGTTTGACTAATTAACCATAGAAATACAGATAAAACCACAATGTTTCATGGAATAAAAAATTGTTTTAAACCCATCTTAATCTTTGGAGACTATAATGGTGTTGTCCACATGAACATTTCCTACAGATCCTAAACTCCTTGCGGTCTTCCCATTCCCTAAAGATGCAACAAACCCACCAATTTAAAACCACATCTGCAGTTGGTGATTTTAGGGACATACTCCACCAGCTTTCCAAAATGGCAAAGAAATTACTTCTGAAATCTTTTGGGCTGAACCTATATGAAAACACATTCTTGATTACTTCGTGATTTTTCTTTTTAACAGCATTTATTAGTTCACTTGTTGGTATTGCATTCTTTATGATCCACTGTCTGGTACAAATATTAAAGAACATGATAGGTCTCCAGGGAACAGACCAGGAAGTGCTAAGGTAGCAAGCTCCTGCCTTCCACAGTGATATTCAAAAGCTTTCATGTAATAGAAACAAATAATAAACTGATGTCCTTCGACAGGCACCTTCCAACCCTGTTCATGGACACCAAGTTTCAGAAGCATACAAATTTTGCATGTTCTGTTTCCTATTTTTCTAAGAGAATTCTTTCTCATTATATTAGAAACAATTTGATCAGATCACTGATATTTATGTACTCTTATTTGTACTCTGCCAGACACAGGTTACTAATAGGTGTGCAATTGATTCTAATACCAGGGAAATGCTGCTCATATAGCCTTACAAACAACTAATTTCCAACTAGTGCCCATATATTTTCCCCAGTAACTTGCTTCCTCCTACTATTCCCTTACAACAGAAGTATTTCAACTTTTAGCTTAACTTTCCAGTTAATGTATCAGATTTTTGCAGCTGTATAAGAGCTTGTAGTCTTGTGGTTTTCCTTTGTCAGAAAGCACCATATTTCTCAAATTACATTTTTATATGAGACTTTGAATACAGGATTTTTTTGCTAAACTTCATCTAGCAGTATGCCTACCACCAGTACCCTGGCAGCAGCTATGTGGAGCAGCACGGAAGATTCCATCCTCTATAATTTCTCTGCAATACCGCCAGGAAAATATGGAAGCACTGCCACAAGCCTCCTCTCAGTATCTGCCAAATTCCTTTCCAGAAGGAGAGGTTCCAACTGCTCCATGCCAAAATTTAGCTTTCATAGGCATAAGTTGTTAAAAGGTAGGATGCACAAGAATATGGGTAAGAGATTAAACTATGTCTTACCATAAACTGTCCACCAAATATATAAGAGTGGGATTTATAACTTCAGGCACCTAGTACTTGGGTGTTAACTCTAAGCTAGTTCACAGAGAGGACTAGTTTAAACTACTCACTTCAGAATGGCTCAAGCTGGCCCAAGGGACCTCTCTGGTCAGCTGCATGCGGTGAATCAATTTGTCACACATTCACTGCGAACCCCTTGATGTGTGTTGAGAACCTCTGACACGACAGTAAAAGACTGATGGCTGAAACAGCCCTTCAGTAGCTAAACTAGGTTGTGGGAAAGTAAAAGATTAAAAACTGAATCTTCTATCAGTATCCCTTGCATTCTTCATGATCAAGACCCCAGACTAAATTCCCCAACACTCCTCATTACCTGGTTTTTTTTCCCAGTAGTGCCCAGACTACCATCTGTAAAAAGAGGGCAGAACAACTTTTAATCCTGCTCATCCTTTGATGTCTCCTGTAAGTTCTTCAGGGTCACCTCCTATTCTCTTATTCCTTGTATTCTCCTCCCCCACAGAAAGGAGTCAGGACGTCGAAAAGGGAGAGGATGTTTATATTATGCTGTGAAGAACTTTGGCATCAACTAGTAACTTTGAAGAATAATCCAGAAGATAAAAGATATAGATGAAGGACCAGACCTTGTCCAGCAGTCACATGGCATAAAAAGAATGGTTTACAAGGAAATGGATCTCTAGGGAGTAATTTGAAGTTAAAAAAAGATTTCTACAAGCAGCCCAGGGAAATGCAGAGTTTTATCAGCACTGGCACAGTCCCCAGCAAAAGGAATTAGCAAATGTGGAAGAAAAAGAGCTCACATAATGTCCACTCAACTGTGACTAGGCTAACTGCAGTGAAAAGTGTTTCCACTTAATCTGCACTGACCCCTAACCAACTAGGACATTTGTGCTTATTGAATGGAGAGAAGTGGACAGAAATCGTGTCAAGGAGGAGACAAACCAGTATCACAAAATCCAGTCATGACAATTAACAAAGAGACATAAAGAAGAAAATGTTAACCACATGTGCATAAGCTGAAAATCAGAACACAGTCAGAATAAAAACTCCATGTATCAGACATTTGTTGATTTCTGAAGGAACACTGCAAGGTAGGCTATGGCTAAACCAAATATGTGAATTGAGAAGAAGGATGTAAAGATAGGATGACAGAAGAATGAGAGGAGCTGTTTGAAGTTCAATAAGAATTACTATTTTTCCAATTTTATTTGTACATAAAAACATGTATTTAATTGGAGGTGCAAATGAAACAATGTAAGACATGCAAATAATATACCTGTCAAACAGGAAGACAGTTCACAATTTTTTAAATCCCAACCCAACACCTGGCAAAGTAAGAATGACAGAAATTATCTTAGCACCATGGCCTGCTACTTCAGCCACTCTTTTAGAAGTGGGTATGTTCACATGAATTATAATTAAGAAACTGGAGGAATATTTTGCACAGTCTAGCACAACTAATGAAAAAAGTACCATGCATAAATTACAGACAATGTTACATTAATCTTAAGTGCAACAGATTTAACTGCAAGGGAGAACTAGAAAAAGATACTTGAAAGACAACACATAACTAAAAACACCAGAAAGCAATGACCATAAGGCAAAAAAAGATATGAAGATGAGGATGAACAACTAGTTGGCAGTTATGTATCATCACAATACACACTTCCAGAAGCAGAGAGCAGAAATCAGTGCATCCAAAGTGTTTTGACAGCTCCACGGGGTCATGGTGTCTTACAGCCCAGAGGGCAAAAAGATGAGCTGAGGGGAGTGCAAAAAAGAGAAGTGCCAGGGTAGGAGAGCTGCCCAAGGCCATGCTGCTGTGGCCTTGGACACAAGTGCACTGAATGCAGAGGAGCAGGTCCCTGCACAGCTACCAAAATCAGTGGCAAAAGGAGGCAACTACAGGAACACCATGTTACAGATAACCTCAGACTCAGCAGTGCAGGCACAGCTGAAAAAAACCACAGTCCTGAGTCAGGCAGACACCACTTCCAGTCCAAGGAGCTCAAAAATTAAAGGAAAGGTCTCAGACAGAAGGAAGAATATGTCCAGGAAGGACATGAGAGACCAAGAAGGCCCTCCTCAACAGCAACAGGACAAGAAGCACAAAAATGGGTTAGGTGTCCTCTGCCAATGAGAGGCCTGACAGGCCACAGAGGCATGGCTAGAAAGCCACTTTTCAGGGTGTAATATATATGAGGTTGGTGAAAACTCTGTTAGAAAGAAAAACTGTGAGCTAGCAGGGACCTGGAGAAAAAAAGGTAAGACTTGGAGTAGTCATCAGGAAATCAATCTGTGCAGACAGATGGGGATGCTAAAGTGGATCTCAGCACCAGTATAAACAGTTTTCTTAATAGTGAGACAGTTTAATAAGCATGGAGCCCTGATAGTATGCTGAACATTAAAAAGAGTGGTGGTTTCATTAGCCACTGCTTCAAAGTAGCATGAGAGCCAAGCCTTCTGAGGAAGGTGAGTCTGGGCAGTCCCTAAGATCTGTACAGTTCTCTCTTGGAAAATGATAGGACTAAGCTCATTCATACCATGCAAAGAATTTACCATCTGAATGACGACTCTCCAGTATGAATATCTTTACTCACGGCCAATACAATGAAAGAGGTGTAGAATTTTTTTCAAACTGCTATTGGAATTACTGTTGTGAGCAATGAACTTTGTGTAACAGAATTCAAGTGGGTGGGACAGCCCTGGAATTCAGAACTTCCGGAAAGGACTAAAAGTCAGGGATGACTGTGATTACCTTATTGCTTTTTGGCAAACTGCTTCCTTATTTTTAAAGACACTTCTATAATTTGTGCCAAGACCTGAACTTTATTTTTTAATCCAAAAAAATCACCCTTGTGTTGAAAAAATAAGACAGCTTTTGCTCATAGCCTAAAACAACATAACCAAGATGTGTGAATTGTACCACTCTGTTTTTGGTAGGAAACTGATTTTGGAAACAGAAAAGCAATCACCTACATTTCAGTTTTATCATTTTTTTCCCCTAGTAAAGAAATGTAAAAGGCAATGGAGATGATAAGTCAGATGCTTCCACTGCTCTCAGAACATACAAAACAGTATGAAACATACAAAACTGAAGATAGACAGTTGTGCTGTAAAGAATGACTTGGACTAAAAGGATCCTTACTTATGTTTACATTTCATTTTATTTTATTTTTGGCTTCCAAGAGAGTAAGGTGTGGTTTAGAGATGAAGTCTTTGGGCTACAATATCACACTTCTGACTGGAAAGCAGCTAAGTGGGAATATTTCCTATAAAGGCTTTTATTTTATTTCTGACACAAAGTCCTTGAACGTAATGAGCTCCCTCTTTCCGTTAATGGACTCCTTCAGAATCAGTCCTAAAGCAGAAACAGTGAAATTTGGAACATCTATCCTGCCAAGGAAGAGATCCTGAGATTACTGTCATTACTGCAAGGGTGAGCTTCAGGGTTTGACAACTTTATGAATTACTCAATAGGCTGGCACAACCAGCAATATTGTGGTCATTCTGATACTTTTAGCACCCATGAACTGCTTTGAAGATATCCTCCAGTTCTTACATTCAGATGGTTTCATGGAAGGGATTGAGTAGTAGGAAATCCAAAAGGTTGATAGCACACCAGCAGCAATCTCCTCCTTTTTAAGACAAGGGGGTCTCTGTCATTCATTGCTTTTAGAGATGTTTCAGTCTATCTCAAGTTTCATGATGAAGATGAGAATGTCACAAAAAAAAAATCACTGCCCCAGTGAGAAATCAGTGCAAGAATATTGAGACAAGAGAAACCAGAATGGATGTCTGCAAAGAGACAAAGATGCTTGGAAAAAATTCTGACTTCCTTTCAGACCATGGGTAATTTGATTAAACACTAATGAAAAAAGTAGTGCCTGAAAGAATATGATTGGGGACAGTCCTGAGCTATTTAATTTACAGGCAGTAAGGAAACATAATTGGATGCATTTCTGGATATATCTGGAAAGTGCTTATTTGCATGAGAAACAAGCACATAAAAACCATTGGATACAAACAGAACACATAAATATTGAATTCTCTGGATATCTCATATCAAGCTCTTAGGTTTGGGCAAGAGAAAATAAAACTGTCTTCTATTAGAGTGAATCCATGAAACACCGTGGCTGCTGGAGGCCAGACCTCTTTCACCACCACTTACCTTGTGATGCACTAAGTCCTTTTGGAATCAAGAGAAGAGCACTCAGTCTCTGGAGATGGTAGAGGAGGAAATGGTAGGAGATCATCAGCTCCTTTCAGCTTTAGCCAGGCTTTTATCAGAGAATATGAAAGATATTACGTGTTCCAGTAGAGGGTCCCTAAAGATCAGTGTATAACTACTGCTGGCCTGGGGCTACAGTTTCTACACTGGCAAAGGGTTAGTCCAGACCTGTCCACACAAGAGAGAAAAATGAGATTTCTATTCTTCAGTCCTCAAATGAACAACATAAGAACTGCAGACTACCTTCATTGTTTGCTCCCAGGACACTAGCCAGCACAACGAGGGAAACAAACAACGTGAGGTCAAGAGTTTGTGCAGTTTTCTTCTCTGTTCATCCTCACTAAAAGCCTGAATCACAAGTCCTAAAGCTAATCTGCCCCCAGTGCACTATATCAACACGGAGTCCTTAATAAAAGACTTAAGTTCTTTACTCACAGTGCCATGTAGTTTATAACAGTTAACATAGACACTGCCTGTAAGGCTCTTTAATTCCACACAATTCCTACATTTTCAGTGAACTCTTATGGTATCCAAAAAGGCACTACCAGACCAAGGATGGGTTTCCTGACTTGTCATGCCCACCAAAAGCAGCACACCTATCAGTTTGTGTACATTTAGACCACACCTAGACTACTCATCTGGCATATAATTTTACCTTTTCAGTTCTAAACAGCCTGAAATTCTAGCTGTAATTGTCATCCACAGGAAAAGACCAAATACATATTTGAGTAGCACTGGTTTTTTCTATGTATGTTTGTCAAGTGTTCTCATTGCCCCCTTGGTACTCAACTGGATATCATCCCAACAGAGGAGAAAGGGTTCAACAAACTTCTTCCAGATCTCTCACAGAATCACACATTTTAAAACCCTTTCTCTACCAGCTTCCCCTGAAAAAGCCTCAACATCTCTGGGTGAGGAAGTTGCAAATGACACTGTAAGTATCAGAAATGTCTCAGGAACTTCCAAGAATCTCAGTTGCCACAACAGCCAGATAGCTGGTGAATAAAAACTACTGCTTCTTTGCTAGCAGAGAGGAACCTCACTTTATTTGCAGTAAAGAAAAGGTGTGACAGAGCACAACATATGCACTCTGAGGGAACTGCACAGGGAATAGTAGATAGTATATTCTTTTGGAGGCACATGTTGAAGCACCTCACTATAAAAAAACCATTGATGTGCATGTCCAGAGAAGGACAGTGGAGCTGGGGAAGGCTCTGGAGCACAAGTCTTAGAAGGAGAGGCCGAGGGAGCTGGGGTTTTAGCCTGGAGGAGGCTGAGGGAAGACCTTATCTCTGTCTACAACTACCTGGAAAGAGATCCTAGTCAGGTGGAGGTTGGCCTCTTCTGACAGATAACAAGTGACAGGATGAGAAAAAATGTCCTCAAGTTGTGCCAGGGGAAGTTTAGGTTGGACATTAGGAAAAGTTTCTTTTCCTTAGAAAAAAAGGGTGGGTGGGCACTGGAACAGGCTGCCCAGGAGAGTGATGAAATCACCATCTCTGAAAATGTTCAAAAGCTGTGTAGATTTGGCGCTTGGGGATATGGTTTAGCGGTGGACTTAGCAGTGCTGGATAACAGCTGGACTGAAAGGTATTCTCCAATCCAAATAATTCTATGATTCTATTTGCATTGCCTTCTGTAGCAAATAAGAGGTTTGTGCTATTTAAAAAATCAGAGTTGAATATTTTGGCAAAAAGCAAGTTTTCATATGAATTTGTAACTTTAACAGAGTTCAGTGGCAAGTTTCGCGCTATTACTTTCTAAATGAGGGAAACAAAAAAAAGGAAAATCAAATCAGAATCAAAGATATAAACACAAAAGATAAGAATATAGAAAGGTTTATCAACACTTAATCATTAACTGATTTGACAATTATGAAGCAAACAATTCAATAGAATTTACAATAATTGTAACAGTGACTCAGTTATAGATTTACATTAACAACATTCATACTTAAATAAGTCAAATGCATGCAGGCAAAGAAATGTATGCATCAATATCTACCTGTGTTCCCCCACACAGGAAGTAATTTCATCTTGTGTTAAAAAAACCTGCCACAGTGTCATAACCACATCTGAAAAATGCAAGTCAGAATGTGTTACTGTATCCTCCTATTTCTCAATATTATTGGATGCCTGGGTAGAAGTAGTTTTTGTTGGGACACTGAATACCTACTGCACTATCCTCTACACTCAGAGGACACTAGCTTTTGAAGTTGCTCTCAGGGATGATGCGAAGCCAGCTCTGTTGCCAGGACACTACTAAGGCAGGCCTCATCGGTACAACCCTGTGAAGGAGCAGGCTGCAGCATGCTGGCTGCAGCTGGCTTTGAAGACAATCACAGACACTTCTGTATCTGCACATCAGCATGCTGAGGGCACACAGTGCCGTGCCCAGGCTTCTGTGTCTGAAGGAAGTGCAGTTACTGCACCGGTGAAGGTGGACAAACACCCTCCCCTCCTATTATCTCCCCAGCACAGCCTTGCAGCTCTGGAGTCAAACACCTTCCAGACATCTTCCTCACAGCCCCAGCTATAGATTGTTACCAGCTTCCAAGGTAGGGACGGCAGCTTTGCCAGCAAGTACTCCAGCAGTGTGTGGAGTCTGCCAGTGCCAGCTGAGACTCCCAAATGTGCTTCCTAACAGCTGAGCCTCTCAATGCCAGCTGGAATCCAGAAGAGAAAAGCAGTCAAACAAACACTTGGAGGAGGCTAAGAAGGTAGTGTGAAACTGAGCACAAGTTTAAGCAGTGTATTAAACAGTTTGTCAGCCAAGATTTCAAATGTCTTCCCTGCATCATGGCTAACATCTTCTGCTCCTGTAAGTAACTCCTGGCTCCAAAGCACACATAGCCAGAGTAATGTGTGCTTTATTTTTTGCATATACTTATTCCTTTCTCTTTATGCATCTGGGCTTTGAGAGTAAAAGCATAGAGTCATGAGGTGATTGTTTTGCATTCTTTTAAAGCTCATGCCAGGTGCAAGTAGGAAAAGGAGATAAATAAGCTGTGTACTTCTTACAAGACCTAAAGACGCCAGTGCATCTTTCACTGAGCTCAGCATGCCAGGTACTCCTGTCCACTGTGTGTTAGAGTTACCAAGACACCTGCAAAAGAGCAAGACAGGCAGCAGGGATGATAAAGTGCAAGGAACTGGGAATGGCTTTGCATAGCACACAAAATAGCCAGAAAGGTTCCAGACCCCATAAAACTGAATTTGACTTTGGAAAGTTGATAACAGAACACAACTCTGTCAAAATGATAAGGCAGAGTGAGAAAGAGAAACTGGTTAGTGTATTCTAGTAGCATTTGCAAAATGCACTTCCGTCAAATAGCACCAGCATTTGGTTGCACCTAGAAAACAAACACCAGAAATTACAGGTATCTTGTCTCTTTCTTCCTAAGATGAAACTATACTCTGAAAATTGACTCAGTGTCACAAGTGACCAAGCTGGCAAGAAGAACAGCAATCAGGTCCCCAGAGAGAAAAGAGGGAATTGTACATCCATGCAGCAGTGTTGTGCCTTCTCAGGAGCAGATAGGGATACTTTATGGAAGAGTAATACAAATGTACAGCTTCAAGGAAAACTTTTGTGTCCTTTACCAATGTTGTTAGAAAACGTAATCGGTAACACAACATTCCATGTGAAAGAGTAATTCTTTTTCACAGCAATTTTCCACTGAAATAGAGTTATAGAATTTTCCTTTTTTATATTTTACCATAAAAAGGCAAAAAAAATCTGTCATTCTGTGCACTGGATCTATTTGAAGGAACTAGAACATATACTGTTTTATATCTCACCCCATCTGAATAAGGGAGAGAAAATAGGTAAATTAGGACAAGGATTATGGCACCAAGGCTAAGGAGTCTTCCTCAAATCATAGGGAAAACTTGTGGCTGAAAACTAACCCTAGGAAATCTGACTCTCCTTACCATATTGTAAGAAAGGTAGGCAAAGAGAGCTGGAAGATTGCATTGCCTAACATAAATACATGTTAAAAGAAAAAATTGATTTATTTTGTACATCTACTTTAAGTAGTATGTTAGATTGATTGAAAGAATGACAAATGTCTCCAGTGCTGCCAGTGCTTGTAATTCTACCCTGAATTCAGTTCTCTACAGTGTTTTTCTTAAACATGCAGTTTCTGGAGCCATGTAATGACATGAAAATTACAGCAACAAAAATGACTTAATAGTTACCCAGGATAGCAAACACAAACTGGAAAGACTCAGAAACCAGATGGCTCATAAATATGTTTAATTTGATGATTTTTAACCCTATCTGTGAAACCTGAGCTTGGAGAATTTACAAAACCAGGAAAAAGGTGCTTGCTATATTTTTTCCCATTGCAAATCTCAGAAATGCTATGCAAAATTGCTTTGGCCAGTTTTATTTCTTACCCCTTCATGTATTTATGTCACAAACAATGAAGAGACATGGTGAAAAATACTCTTATATGTAGCTGATGTTTCTTTAAAAGCTCACAGGAGCACTTCTGTGTATGCTAGAGAGTATGAAACATTCTGTGCATAAAATTTAAGCCCATGCTCAAAACTTTTTTTACTGTCTTCCTTTAAGATCATAAATGTAAACCCCCACTCCCTACCTTCAGAACAGATTTAATCCTGTCCATAAATGCTTAAGAGTAGCTCCTCTTAACAGGTATGGGTCAAAGTTGAAAACAGACTATTTTGTCTGAAGGGCTAAAGGAGAGATTTGAAAACTGCACATCATCGTGGTTTATCTCTTATTCGTCAGCACCATGACGTCAATGATAGGATTCAGACCATCAGCCCAAACAGTCCTCTAAAACTGTTACAAGTTCTGTTAACTGTATGCAAAAAATCTAACACATTCCAAAAATAAGAAATTGTCAAAAAACAGAACTAAATGACAGCTAAAGCAAATATTTTTCTAGTTGGTAAAATGGAATTGTAGGTGTTTTCACAGTAGTACAAATTCATAAGGCAGTTGCCAGCTCACTGGCACTGAGCTGACAAGGGTGGCATTGAGCACTTGCTCCCCTGCAGAGATTGGAAAGCAGGCATCCCTAAGCTGGATCAGGGTGTATTCACATAGTCTGAATTCAGGGGTCTAATCCTACAGGCTGGTTTCACAAGATACTTTTTTGATGACTGTTGGGAGAGATTTAGAAAAAAAACCCCGTCAGACTAACAATTTCTCAGAACAATTCCTTCTCCCCCAGCCGGCCTTCCTTTTGACCCCACAGTGGGACTGATCCCCTTCTTGTCCGTGTGCAGCAATCACCATATCCTCAGTTGTACCTAACACAAGCTGTAAAGGCCACATCACATCTGAAACATTATAATGATGTACAAACCAAGAAAGCTAGCTTTTATCCTAGATAATTTCAAAGCATCTCTGCAGTACGACAGACACAGCTGAATGGGACCGTGCTACCACTTGGGGGTTGCCCAGAGAGGCTGAGATGGGCTTGCAAGCTGGAGACACAAGCTAAACATCACCCAGAGGTTGACTTCCATGTTCACTCAGACTCAAGAGCCCTAAGAAACCAGCAGAACAATCAGCACTTCTATCTCTGAAATTCTGCATGTACTTGTGAGCTGGTTTTGGCTGGGGCAATTAATTTTCTTCACAGCAGCTGGTACAGGGCTGTGTTTTGGATCAGTGCTGAATGCGGGGTTGATAATACAGAGATGTTTTTGGTTTTTTGCTAAGCAGGGCTTACACAGAGTGGAAGCCTTTTCTGCTTTCCATGCTGCCACGGTGGTGAGGGAACTGGAGACAGGGGTGCATGGGAGGTTGGGAGGAGACACAGCTGGGAGAGGTGACCCCAGCTGACCAAAGGGATATTCCAGACCATATGGCATCATGCTCAGCATATAAAGTGGGAGGAAGAAAAAATGAGTGGGGGACATTTGGAGTGATGATGTTTGTCTTCCCAAGTAAACCTTAGATGTGATGGGGCCCTGCTCTCCTGGAGATGGGTAAGCACCTGTCTGCCTATGGGAAGCAATGCACAAATTCCTTGTTTTGTTTTGTGTGCATGGCTTCTGCTTCCCCTGTCAATCCCAACTCATGAGTTTTCTGACTTTCACCCTTCTGATTCTCCCCCTACTCTGACTGGTGGGGGAGTGAGTGAATGGCTGCATGGGCATTTTTGCTGGGTGGGATTAAATGACAACAACTTGATATAAGTTACCCCTCTCCTTTCTCGGTGGAAGAATATCAATAAGAATATTAATTGGGATGTTGCTTCTTATCAATCCTTGTTTTGCAGCCACAAAGCAATTCCTACCAGTAATAAAGTAACTTCTCCAGCCTACTCTATATATACATTGTACAAAAGTGATTGTAATTTCTTTTGAAACGTAATTGAAAAATTACTATTGGCTAGATTTCCCAAAGCTGATAACCTGTGCAATCACATGCAGCACAAATCCCTGAAAAATGGTAATCTCTATATAAAATAGGTAATTAAAATATGACATAAAATCACAAGTAACCCCTGAGTAGTGTACAGTTTTGGATAACTGCATCGACTGCGGGAAGACAATAAAAGGAGAAATATGTGGAAAACGTTGATTTTCACACACACACATATATATATATATGCAGGAAGGCACACAAGAGAGGAAAAAAATGTTGTGGGAATCAAAATATGAAGATAAGAAATAAAAAACCTATGCCATGACCAAAATTTAGCAAACAAAAAATGAAAACAGCATTTGGAAGGGAAGCTAAATGCTTGTGCTCAGCCCTAAATGATGTGAAAAGAGCTATCTGCCTACATATCCCAGTTTTCTATCCCTCTGAGTAGCTGGAACACAAGACATTTTAACACAGCTAAATGAAACCTAGCTTGGTTTATGCACTTGGTTCTTCTTATAATTAATTCACAAGTTTATTTTTTGCAAATTTTACTGACTTTTGTCTCTAGGACTGCAGCAGACTGACAAACACAATGTCAAACTCTGGGAAGTTTTAATTCTTCTAAGAACCTGATAGAACTTGAACAGCCAGGAGGCATGTGGGACTTCAGGAAAGTTGAAAAAAAAGTAGTGATAGTGAAGACTGTGCTATCAGGGCTTAAAAGATTCATAAAGTCCAGTGTCTCACTAAGCTCTAGGCTGAACTGTTTGCCTTCATGGGGTTAAAGAAATCTTCCTTCAGAGGTCTTAAATACTATTTGGGTTCCTGCAGTGACTATAAACACACAAAATGCTCCCGTTGTGAACTACATACTTTAAAAGTGTTACTCATGTAAAGAGATCTGAACTCCAGCACAGTAAAATGCCACAGAGAAAACTCTAAAAACATGTTAAAAACCATGGAAATTTGAAGCAGTCATGCTTTGCTGTATTTGCTGAAGTCAAAGTAATAAATAAGTCTTTAATCACTCAGAGCTTGGAAGGGAAAAAAATATAAACAGCAAATACTTGGAAAATTTAAACTACAGTTAAATATAACAACAGAAACAGAAAATTTTTAAAAAATCAAGACATCCAAGGTATTATAAGTGTCTCAGCATAATCATCCATGCTCCTTACATTGTCTAAAATATTAGTCAAGGCACATTGGTCTGCAAAACCACCAAATGAATTATCCAGTGAAGAAAAGCCATTTTTTCAGTTCTGTTCCAGAGTGAATTCAGCTTTGCCTGAGGTTGTCTGAGTTCAGGATCACAGCTGCTAACCCTTCTTTTGGTAATCCAAAACCACACTGGCTGGACTCCTCATCTCCATTGGAACAGAATTCCTCCATCCTGCTTCACCAGCCAGCCCTGGCCACCTCCTATCCTCTCTGTCTATCCCTACAATTTCCTCCTGCCTCCCTAAGGTCAGGAAAGCGGAGCAGATATTGTAAGGGAGAGCTACAAGGGAAAGCACATGAGCAGAGCTCACCCTCAACATATAGAAAAATATTTGGTCACAGCTGCAGAGCTTCTCAAAACAGCCCTGCATCACTGCAGGGAAGCTGGTGCTCCCAAGAGAACCTCTGGTGTGAAAGTGTGACTCTGAACCAGTAATCTGTCTGGTTCCATTCTCACTGAAGTTCCAATGTGATGGTCAGTCCTGCATCAAGGCAGGAAAAAACTTGCAGTTTGGGGTTTTGGATCCTGAATAGCACAAAATCTCTTCACCAGAACAATGTAGGAATAGATATTTCTCACCTCCTGTACTTAATTCTGCAACAGAGCACCATCACGTCCTTCCATGTCGCTTACTACTGTCACTCTCAGTTACTTTATCACTCCTGTGTTGCAGTGTATTTTATGACTAGCAACCCCTCACTCCTATACTTTCAATATATAAATATGTATCACCACAAACATAGACACAGAGGAGAGGTGTGGATGCTCTAACTCCAGAAAGTTTGGCTGCTTATGCCCTCAAACACATGCTGTGCTACAAACTGGGGAAAAAAAACCTAACTGAGCAACTGTAATACATGAATAAATGTATCATTCTTGGCTGATAAGCCAAAGCTTATGGGATTTCAGATACCAATTAGCTGAAAATCTGTGATGTCTTATTAAAAGACATGGTTCTCCCATTAGACAGGGCAAAAGTTCATCTGAATTGCAAGAATAAATCTGTGCTTTTTGAAAAGACTTCAGCATTTAATTCCATAATTCTGTATTATAATTTTATATTTCCCTCTCATTCTTGACTAACTCTGATGAGGCTGCTGCACAATAGGTTTTTAAATTCAATCAGTGTCAATGTCTGGGATGTTTATACCTTCACAGAGAATAGAACTGTTCAGTTGGAAGGGATCTACAACAATCATATAGTCAAAGTGCCTAAAATAAATGTAAAGCCAGCTGGAAACCTTAAAAGGTTTTTCACCACCAAGTGGAGAATTGTGTAAAGTTTCAGGTTTTTACAGCCAGCTTTGTGTTAAGGAGAGCATATAGAAAACCAACCTGAAATTCTCCTAAAAAGATAACACTCAGCCTGTGACTGAACATCCCACTGATATTTGTGAAATTCTGAGCTCTTCATTCACTCAGTACATACTGCAGAATTGCTTTTTCTAGATGAGGAACACTGGAATGCCACCTCTATTTCCTTTAATGTCATTTCCCTCTGTTTCCATTTCTCCTTATGGGTCCAGTTGTGTGGGTATGACAGAACTGGGAGCAGCCCCGACGTGGAGGTTACACCACCCTGAGGAAAGCTCCTAGGAGCAGCACACCTGAGGGAAGCAGAATGCTGCAGTGACACCCTGCCATTGTCTGGAAGCTGTAATCCTTTGAGCACTTCAGAGGTACAGAGAGGTCCTGACACTGCTGAATTTGCTGAATTGTAAAGGTTCTACACCTCAACTTCCCTCCTGCTCATGCAGCACAAAACCCTGACCTTCCCCAGGCACTCCCCTCCATAACCTACTGGTGCTGAACTAGTCACAACCTGAAACAAAGGCTCTATGCTCCTCCTGCAACACACAGCACATCAATGTGATCTGTCACCACTGTCATAAGGGAGCTACTCTCCCTACGCACTCAGAGCACATCTGTCAGCTACAAGTCACCTCTCACCAAAGACTACAATTCACCCGTTTTCCAAGCTGGCCTGCTCTCCTACCTGCCATGGGTTTCGTCTTTGTGCATGCAGTTAGCAGGCTACATCAAAGCACTGGGTTTGTTACATGCCAGTAGAGGAGAGAAGCAGAGGAGCAATTATAATGGAATGGGAGGAAAAGGAATTGTAAGAGGAAGGACTGATGCTGAGAGGCAGGAAAAGACTATAAGCCTGATCCAATTAATTAACATAATTAATGTCATTATTTTCCTCCTCTGATTTAAGGATTCAATATAGGAATCGTGCTTACTCGTAGGAGTCTCAGATAAAAGTCTCCAGATACAGAAGGCAAGATGTTGCATGGCTGTAACTGTATTCCCATAGACATCCATCATTTTATGTTAACTATGAACCCAGTGGGTTCCCTCTTCTCAATTTATTTCTGGAAGGAGCTCACCTGCCTCTCCTCTCAGAAGCTGCTTTTTTTCCCTGCTTTTACTAAAGGTTTGCAAAAGTTATTTTTGTTTCTTTTATTTCTGAGGAATTTGATCCAATACCAAGCTACAAAGAGTACCAGTCACTGTCTGCACATAGAGTAATGAGCATCAGCCTAAGGAAAACCACCTGCATGCACAAATCTAAGTACAAACTGGAATGTGGTGTTAGAAAATAACCAGGCAGTTTTAATACAGGATTTTCCAAGTTGTTGGCAAGCCCAAAGAAATTTTTAAAAAATCAAAACAAACAAAAAACCTGTCACAAGGCAACCTAAAAGTCTTCTGGATCAAAAGTTTTATAAAATTACAAAGATCAACACACTTCAGGGAGTGCTGGACTAGAACAGTTCATGTCAAAACTAAACATTTGATATTAAATCATGTCTTATGCTTTTAAAATAAATATTTCAGATTTCTGAATGCAAAGCTTTTCTAAGCAAGTTTGAAATTAAAAAAAAACCAACATGGATTTATTTGAATGTCTCAGTACGAACTAACTGGTGCACACACAAAACAAATGACTGAATGTACCAGCTCAAAGCCTAGACCACTTTATGAAGCATTTTAGCATCACACATCAGCAGTTTTCACTAAAATCCATTCAAAATGAAAATTTCTCTCCACTCTTGTCACAGACATCACAGATACACTTCTACACACCAGCACAGCCAGAATGCACTCCTTCACACATACAAGCAGGCTGAAGACAGGGACCCTCCTGTGGATCCTTTTGGGAGTCCAGGAAGTAAGAGAGGAATACTTTTGAAATTTCACTGGAGCAAGGCATCCTTTTCTCTATCTTTGGTCTTATGGACTAATTCGAAACTGTGCATAAATGTAGCATGAATAGAAAGATGGATTTCTTCTATGGCTGCTCATAAGACACTGACTTCAGCTCTAAAGCAGCAGTACACATGGCTCACTATCTGATTTCTACCCCTGCCAACGTAGTCCTCCCTCCTGTTGCAGTTTAGAAATCCCTGGTGTTTGTCTGCATGCGTTCCCTCTACTGTGCAATTCCCATAAATTTATCATACCCTTTTCCATTGCATTTCAAAGAGTACTCAACTTTGTAATGCCTATTACTTAAGAAGAACTGTTTTGTTTTCATTTCAAGTCATCCACCCAATATTTGACTTTCACTGACAGCCACAGTGCCTTGAATTGGGTATTCAGACTAGGCACAGCATATGGAGACATGCTGTCATTTACTCAATAAAAGACTGTGGATACAACTCCTAGGACAAATTTCAATGATCATTCAATGTTCTTCTGGTTGGAACCATTTAAGTGAAATTACTACTGTACCTGTGTGCTACTTTAACTGAACAGAGACACAAGAAGAAGAAAATAAGAGAGAAGTTCTTCAATGAAAAGACAAAAGAGAACACAGGGTCTCATCCCTTCCACGTTTGACATGCTCTCCTCCAACAAAGGGATACACAAAGCACTAAAGGTTTGTCTAAGTGAAATAGATGCACTGGTTTATTTTATGTTGGCTTACAACAAAATAAGGTACTCCTTTATCTTTCTGGACAGTGGACTGACTAAACTTAATCCAGTTTATACTCCTTCTACAAAAAAGGCCAACTCAGTCCTGAGAAGGAGATAAATTCAGGGAGAGAAATAAAATGTTTGGGGCTTCTGAAAACTGTTAGACAAATGCAAGCATCCAGGAATAGGGCATTCATCATTGCCATGCTGATAACCATTCCACAAACAAAGAAAAAATTGGCTGTCTTACTCCTAAACCTGCCATCAACCTTCCTATGCTTCTCTGCCTTAGAAAGAATTCAACAAAACCCCAAACCATAACTATTTAACAGGCTGAAATGAAACATAAGTTACCCTATTCTGTGACGCCTGCACTGCAAGAGTTGGAATGGACTGTAAAGAAATTCTGACCAAGTGCCTCTACTAATATTATCCCATGGACTGTGGTTATACTCAGTAGCTAAACTCTGAGCAATGACATCAACATGACCACACATTTGGAAAGGTGTTTGAGGTTTGCTCAGGATGTATGCTGTGCTGTAATTTTGCAGATAGTTGGCTCTCCACATTCAAAGGCAAGAGTATGACATCCAGCCAAGCACAGCTTGGTTTCTCACAGAAGAGAAAAGGTCTGACCTACCCACCTCTTACCAAGCTCAAGTAATCAAAAGAAAAGAATCCAATATGAAGGCTCAAAGAAATACCGGTGCTTAAAATAAGAAGAAAGTTCTCCCAGACTTTCGTCTGGTGGCTTTTTTGCCTTCCTCCTAATCAACTCCTGAGACCTGACACTAGTGTGCAACCTCAGCCTCCAAAAGGCTGTGGAGTTGCTTTGACACTGAACAATGCATACCTGTGGACCGAGTCCCTTCCTGGTTTTGTTACCTTTGATTTGTGGTTCTTTTTCTGAAGGTTTTTTGTACTGTCATTCTCCACAACTTACTTAATTTTCCCACAGTTCCTTAGATTTTGCACCAAGAGGAATTTCTACATCCTCCAGTGTTTCCATTGTCAGTGGATGGGAACTCTGAAATCATCCTTTCATGATAGAGATCATTAGAAACATGTGTGCCAGCCAGGAAAATAAAATAGAGAGAAGGCAGCCTGCAAATTCCTTCACCACTTAGACCTTGGGCTTTCCAAGTAAAGAAGGAAATGTAAAGCCACTCCAAGAATATGCTCCAGTAAAAGTTGTACAGTGGAAATACAAGTGGTTTTTAAACTAATTGACTGTAGAGTCTGGGAGCTGACAACAATAGCCCCCATAGTGAGCATGCAATTCCCAGGTGAAAGTTGTGATGGCAGCTACATAGTTAAATGCTCATGCATTAAAGTCTCCCCCAGTGATTGAGATTATTTTTGGCAGAAGATTGGACAGAGATTGTAAAATGTACATTTATTTTCTTTTAGCTCTTTTCTTACTCTCTCCGAAACACACCCTTTTAAAAATCTCTTTCCTAATACCGACACGCTTCATATCACAGACTTGGATAGACAGCAAATATAATTATTATTCCTTACATTAACCTTACTTGCATGTTGGAAGCCACTCCACCAAAAGCACTGCAAAGATACTTAGCAATTCCTGATGGGACCACATGCCATGAAAGCTGGGGCTTTAAGGACATACAGCTCTGCTTGCATGAGATACACTTGTCCTGGGACTCTTCAAGAGTAAAACAACCCCCTTCCTCCCAATAGAAATAGAAGGGCAGAAAAAGCCTGAAATCAAAAACTCTGTGCTATCCCTTGGCATACAATTGTAAATGAACAAAATTATAAAACCTGCTTAGAAACTGATGTTCCAGTGTGTCTTTACAGAAAAGTAAATATACACAAGTTCATCATTTAGCCAGAGAGAGGACATTCACTGTGCTAGCAAGAGCTGGCTGTAGCACCCAAGATCACGTTTGCCTTTCCTCCTTCCCTGCCTGGAAAGATTTCAGATTACATGATCTGTTACACTGAGAAATACAAAGTGTCTCTACACTGGGGGTACTATTGTAACTGCAGCTGTATGAGAAGTTCAGCCTGTCCTGATAGAGGCTTTTTTCCTCTCATATTCATAACAAATTTGCTTGCCACTGTGCACATATAGCAAATGTGTCCCACTCCTACCTTTTCCTCCCATCACTGGTTGCATGCATGCTGCCACTGCCCAACTTCTCTCCTATTCCTGCAGCTTCCCTCCTCACATCTCTCTTCTTCTCTGTGAGAGACTGTGACTTCTTTTCTTTTGCTCTACTTCAGAACCAAAGCTGACTGTGACAAACAGAACAGCACCAAGATTCCTTTCAAAACTCAGCCTGAGAACCACTTTCTGGGTGGGAGTTCTTAAGTCCATTTTTCACAGTCCCAATACTTACTCTTCTCTATCTGTGTCCCTCATCTCCCTGCTTGGACAAAGCATCCTCTCCAAACTACACCTTTTACGGTAGGCAACCTTCACTACTCTTGGAGCATTACTCTTACCCCCCTCTCCAAAATGACCCCAAAGAAACAATCCAGCAGCCAGAGAAGCAGAAAGGTCCCGGGGTGTAGCTGTTAGTTTCATGCCAAACCCTTGTACAGTGACTGCCTGCATCCAGCTCCAGAGCCTCGACAGCAGCAGTTTTTCTAAAACTACAGATTTGCTATTCATTTCAGTGAACAAAATTTACTTACAACCAAGATTTATTTTCCTGCATGTCACCCACTTTACATATGTTTCATGCCAGTACTTTCAATCCCCACCCCCCCTTTTCCCCCTACTGTTCTGAAAATAGTGCTTTTCTGGTTTTAAAGGTAAAAGGGAAGGGGCAATGAAATAAGTCTGAGCCACTAGGTAGAAGAAGGACTTTGCAAAATAAGGAGATGAAACGGAAGAGAAATAAGTTCCTTACCCACTGCGGTGACCCACAGGACCAGCTGTGGTAGCCGGTTCATGGCTCTGCGGGGTGCGGGCTGGTCCCACCCGGGTGCGCGGCTGCGGAGGGGACGTGCCAGGCTCTTCCTGCGGGCTCCGCTGGAGCTCTGAGACCAGGCTCGGGCTCCTGCTGCCTTGGAGGAAAATTCCCACCTCCTGCTCGGGAAGGCTCGTATGGGTCCTAGAGCCACCCTCCCTCCCTTGCCTCCTCCTCCCGTTTTGCATACCGCTCCTGCACGATCAGCAAATTCACAAGGCAGTTGCTTCAGACATGAACACATCCTCCTATAAATTTTCAGGCATTAGTATTCGCTAGGACAAGATGAATTCATGATCTTACTGGGTTGTTCCCTTCTCTCAGTCTTCCCTTGCAGCTGTCCCAATGACACACACGAGACTCACACATCCCCTGGACTAAACTTAGCTCATATTTGAGATGATAGAGAGGATCCCCACGGCCTGGAAGTGTTTTTGCTGACTGCCCTGAAAGAGAAATTGGACCTATTTACACAACCTAGATTCCCACCTTTCTTCCCTTAGCATCACTCACAACCACTTAACTCCTGAGCCTCTGCTGGAGACACACAGCTAGGACCTGCAGCACAGCAAAGTGTAAGTCCTCCACCTGCGAGCTTGGGCATTCGCTCCTTAAACACTTAACTTTAAACTCCTTTTTCTTCTGAACCATCAGCATTTCAATTGCGCTAGTTCACCTTCGATTTCTTTGCAGGTGTGTCTTTCTTTTATGGGGAGTTTATAAAAAAGAATATCAATTTTAGAATAATCAGATTGCATTCTTTATGACTAATTCTCCAGGTGGATACTCTTACTCTGAATTAGGGGTGCTTTAATCTAAATTAGCATAATTTATTGTGGCTGTTGTGAATTTAACAGGTAGTAACACGAGTCTTGAATAAAATACAATTCAAAATATAAGAACTGGAGAGATTTGGAGCTGACATGAATTAAAGCCAGAAAGCCTGCATTCCATATTTAATTGTGGTTCATAGAATAGACTAAAAATTTAATTATTTTACTTCACTTTCTCTGAGTCTTCCACCAATATCTATGCAGCACTCAGGAGTAGTCTTTATTTTTGTATCTTAATCATTTATTTGGATCTACAAAATTGTTTTTAGTTCAGCAACACATTGCTACTTTTAGCAGATTTAAAGAGGTGTATTTTTTAACACAACCTGAATGATTTGGAAGTAAATATTCTGAGGTTTTCCTCTATGGCCACCTCAACTACAAAAGTATGGTAGCAATAAGGACAGACATTTTTAGTTGCTTACTAGTTAAATTTATATAAACTGTCTCCCAAGCAAAGTAATGCACCAAGACCAAAAATAAAATAAATAAATAAATAAATAGAAAGAAAAAAAGCTGCCAGCTTTCCATCTCTTCATAAATAAATATCTTGGCTGAGGCTCTGGGATTGCAAAGCAGGTAATTTTTTACTCCCAATTGGTAAAGAGTAGAAGCATCTCAGGAAATTTCCATGCTTATCTGAACCCTCCCATGAAGAGAAATGTAAACAATCTGTACCTTCAAGGAGCTGGTAGCAGCAGCAGACACTGTTTCTGTTAATACTCAGTTTTAAGGAAGTTTGTGTTTTCCATGGTTATGGAACTGATTTTCATTTAGTTTGGCAAAGTCAGATGCATTCTGAGGCTCATTACAGAAATGTGAGGCACTCTATAAGAAAGAGACAGATGCATGTGATGCTTTTAAGCAGAGGGCAAAAGAAGAAGATGAGGTGACTAATCTCTGACCAGCTGCCTCATTAGACACTTGTGAGAGGTTGAGTCCTGGCAAAGCAAAGTAGACCTTGGTCTACTGGAAGGTCCATAATTAATCCTCAACAAGATAATCCACATCTGTCAAGAAAAGGATTCACCCTGACCAGACAAAAACTGTTATTTTAGGGAATAAAAGATTTTATACATAAAGGGCAGGACATAGAAAAACAAATGTTTCAGAATGAAAAACACAAGAAGATTATATAATATAGAGTATGGAAACAATAGAAGTCATAACAATACCCAGCGTTTGGAAGTGGGATAGGAATTACAAGAAAGTGCCACTCACCAACAGTGTGCAAGTGATACAAGAGCATGCACAGAAAGGGAAAAAGCCCAACAACAACAAAAGGATGGCAGCAACACAACTAATGCAGACAGAACCTCTGTAGAAGTAATTAGGAGCAGTGGACAATGCTGCATCATCAGAGAGCTGAGCTGCCAGTCTGGAAGCAACTGGGACAATTACAAGCTTTTAAATTGGGCACTTCTGCACTAGAGCACTGCCAGAATCTGGACACTAGCAACTGAAAAACCCACTGGTCTTCAATAATGATACCATCTTTGGCTCAGCAGCACAGGAACAACCTACTGGGGCCCAGGAGAGGGAACCAGACATGCTTATGCTGTCCTTACATTTGTCTGAGGGCATCCGCTATTGCAAACACAACACAGAAATCCAACCCATCTCAAAAACTTTTGGAATAGAGCTGCAAGACAAGTTCCCACCATGCTACCAGGAAATGCCTTAGAACTGAAGGGAGATGAGGCACTTAGCTGCTAAGCAAGCAGAGCTTCAGCAATAAAGGTCTAGTCAGAAGAAGAAAGGAGTTGTCACTTACATGGACACTCAGGGGACAAAATTTATAAACAGTGGGAAATATTTCCCACATAAAAGAAGAAAGCATTGACTGGTGATTGATCCAAAATGCATTTCTACATGGGACACCAAAGAAGGCAAATGTTCATGTAGCTCCAACAGCACCTTTGAGAGATACAGTTCTCTCTTGGGCTGCATGGTGCATAGAAATATCCAACATATTTTTGATAGCATATCCAGTACAAAGGCCTGTATCATGACATTTTGATCTAAGAAAAATATGAGGAAAATTCATAGATTTCATAAACCTTGCATGAGAATCAAGCTGTAGGGCAAAAGCTAAAGAATATTCCTTATAATGGAAATAATATCCAGCAGAGCAAGGTGAATGGGGTGAGTTGGTACAGACTGACCACACTAAGATGAGGGAGTATAGAACTGTTTGAAACAAACACAAAATAAGTAAAGAAATTTGTGTTCAGTCAGCCCACCTTAGCATCCTGTGTACTGGCCTACAAAACTCTTTAACAGACATAGGATTTGAGTGCTACAAAAACATCTGGAAATCTGAAGACATCAACAAAAGATGTCTCAGTGCCAGAGATAGTATCTAAACACAAAACTAACTCATCCTTGGATTCTTCTACTGAGAATATTGATAATTTTTTTTAAAGTTGTATAGTCAGACACTGAGACCAGTCACTTATCCATAGAACAAACTTGGTGTTAGTGCACATAAATAAAGAAAGAAAATTTGGCTTTACTCCACAGCCATTAAAGCTTCACATCTTCATGCATGGAAGAACTTTGTGAGCTGAAACTGATCATAAAACTCTTTACAGCCTAAGGGACCTGGAAATTCTCAGCCTAACCTTTCCCACAAGCAAAAAAGCTACAAAAGTATTTTGGTTTCAAATATATGATTTCTATGTTCCATGAAAACTAAGCAAGATCTGATGATGATTAGACACATGATCTCTGGAGAACTTTACAAAGAAACTATGGAGAAAATATACCCAGAATCAGATTTTATATCTGTTGCACACACAAGCTCTTAAAGAAAAAAATATCTATCTGGTGTCAGACAAAATGTGAACTTTGATTGTTACAGACATCACTGAGGGCACACCCCTACAAAAAGTGACTGGGACCAGTGCCTCAGGTAACACCAGTAGATCCAAGTGGTGCATAAGTAGCTAAAACTCAGGCTTTAGCCCTTAAAATTATAATAGGTTAAAAATGGTTAAATTTAATTGTTAAGTCTGACTTTATTTCAATGCAAATTAAATCCTCAGACATCGGGGGGGGAAAGTGTTAAAAAGGACATACACAGAATCATTTATGGATTTAAAAATCTAAAAATAGGACCAATGATATTTTACACCAGCCTCAGATAAACAGCAAGTTTGAGAAAATTGTTGCTATGCTTGTTACACAGGACAAAAAGAGAGGTAAAGATATAGGTGGTTAAAGGAGGGGCAAAAATCCTGATGCCCTAGAGCAAAGGCAGCACAGATTTTTCACTGCTGCAGGGAGAAAACAAACTCACTTGTGTCCTAAACTATCAAATTCATTCCTGTGCAGAAGAAAATCTAGGAAGTCATTTGTCCACGACAGTACTATCCTCACTGCATTTTAGAGTACCTGTGTTAGTAATGTCTGACAACAAGGCACCTTTAATGAACATGAGATTTAGCATTTTGCAGCAATGTACATACAAGGCATGCCACTCACTGTAAGTCTCCATTATTTCCAGCACAACAGGTCAGTAAAAAGCAGTGTCAAAATAATAAAGCACCTACTAATGAAGGACAACAGAGACCATATTCAGCCCTGTTAAATCAGAGCACAGCATCAGCAAAGCATGGCTTGTCATTTGCTGACATTTCATTCAATGGAAAATTGAAAACAAGCCTGTGCTACTGGGAATTGATGTCAAGATCCCTTGGGGGCTTGTAACTCTCTAAGGAGACAGATGAGGAAAAACAGCAATCCAAAAGATTACTTCAAGTACCTGGAGGCCATGCCATTTGCCCAAGACAGAAAACTCATACCTGTGAAAGTAAAACAGGCAAAACGACAGAATGGATGCCAAGACAGTTCAAAAGTCACAGGAGCATGTCACACAAGGAAGGCCACCTGTGGGTCAGCTGCTGTGTAACATTCCCAGGAAATTGCATTTTCTGAAGAGCCTGCTAGATACGTTTAGAGTTACTGATGGCACCTGGCAACATATATGAACAGAACTTCCTAAGAGCCTACAATGCAAAAGCATCATTCTTTCAGCAGCACCTTAAGCTCATAGATGACCTGAATGACTCACAATTTCTTACTGAGATCCTGAGTTTAATTCACAAGCCATCCCCCACAGCGATGGCCAAACCATCTGCTCCTGCAGCAACATCTCAAGAAGGCACTTGGTGTTTCCTATAAGGGCCTGCTGATACCTAGTACAGAAACCAGGTGTGAGGGATAGCTGGATCTCAGTAAAGCACCACAGCCCAGCCACTGAGCAACTCTTCATTGATCTGTAAGGGATTTCAAAGAGTGGCACAGGAATCAATATGCAACATTTTCTTAAACCGGAAGACCACTTCACCTGATTTTTTCACTACCTGCCTTGGTTTTTTTAAAGAAACTCTCAAGATGTGCTGTAAAAACTTCAAAATAAGAAGATAGTGACTATAAACAGCTATTTAATAGCAAGATTAGTCAACTGCTCTTGTTGACTGATGGTGTGGATTAGGCAGGTTAGATGAGTTCAAAGAGAACGTGTGTTGCATTTTTATTTTCTACAATATAGTCACAAAATTTTATTCATAATTCAGAGTCAATCATTTCTATAACCAGCCATATTACTGTTCAAGTAATAAATTTTTGACAGCTTCAGATGATGTGGTGCCAGCACCCTCCAAAGTTAATAATTCATTTGTGTCTCATGTATATTTCCAGGATTCCAGCATGCTTAGCTATTGTTCCAGCTTTGGATACTCTTGAGTTCATTCCATATGTTTACTACTCATGCAGGTAAGTGAATCATAGAATATTAATTGGAAGGGACCTCAAGGATCACCTGGCCCAAACTCTATTGGCAAATGCACTGTGTAGACAAGACAACCTAACACCCTGTCCAGACAAACCTAAAAAGTGTCCAATGTTGGGGAATGCACCGCTTTCCTGGGGAGATTATTCCAATGGCTGATTGTTCTTGTGAAAATTTTTTCTCTAGTGTCTAATAAGACTCTCCCCTGGAGCAAATTGTACCAATTATCCCTCACGTACTCTGTGTGATGCCTTGTAAAAAGAAAGTCTCTCTTGAAAAAAAGAGAGTCTTCTTTTAGCCACCCTTTAAATACTGGAATATGGTGATAAGGTCTCCCCTATGCCTTCTTTTTCAAGGCTGAACAAACTCATCTTTCTTAGCCTTTCTTCACACAGCAGGCTTCTCTGTCCTTTGATAATGCTTCTGGACCTTCTCTGGACCCTCTCCAGCCTGCTCACATCTTTTTTTCATGGCAGAGACCAAAACTGAGCACAGTATTCCATGTGTGGCCTTCCAGGCCCCTTTAATATCATATTAAAGCCCATGGTTTTAATCTCAATATATTCCTTTAGGTCTAACAAGCATAAAATATTCAGCTTCTATACTGAAAAGCCCACAAAATTCTGTATTACAAGTTGATAGCACTGAAGAAGTCCAAGCAGTTGATCAAAGCAAACTTCATCAGTTCTGACTTTCTCAGTGAGAATATCAAGAGCAAAGTATCAGAAGTAATGCAGACATACAGTAGCTGTGCCTCAATTCACAGTGCCATGGAAGATTGAATTGTACAAACTCAGCTTGGAGGCTGAAAAAGTCTTTGCTCTCCCCGCCTTTCAATTATGAGTCTACCTGTCTGCCTTCCTCTCCTGGTTGAAAAATACAACTATGAGTGTGAGTGACATTTACTCATGGGAGATTAAGGAAAAGTTCTTCTCACTTGCATCTGATGATTTGGGACCAAAGGCAGAAAAGCACTTTCAAAAGATGGTAGGAAAAGGGCAAGAAGAGAGAAAGGATTTTATATACTTACTGTTCTGAACTGATCATGTGGCTAAGTGGTGTGTAATTGTGCACTGTTCTCAGGAATCGAGACCAAAATTTTCTTGAAGAATCACTATGAATTTCTGTCATGTCTGAATTCCTCCAGGAATTCTTCTGTTACTTAATTTCTGGACTATGAGGAGGCAACTAGCTGCTTCATTCTTAGATATGTGGCTCAATATTTGTAGTTGAGTCATTAGCACTCAATCTGCTGCATCATCATCATATGCATGATTGTGCCAAGAGACAGATGTGGCAGATGATCAGCATTCACAGTTTGCTTTGCTGAGGATCAACACAAAGCCCAGCAGAAAGCAGTGAGGACAAGGATTAGTTATGCTCTTGCCTGCTCCTTGTCACTCCTACCTGCTGAGCTAGAGCAACATGTCTAACAGTGATGCCTGCCTGTTACTACTGAGACTTTCCAGGGTGCTTTTCAGGTGATCCTGCAGATCTTTGGAATATCCTGCCTCAAACAAGTTCCTTCAGCAGCTTTGGCAATATACACCCAAATATCTCAGCCCTTACAAGCTTTTTCCTCTAGAGGCTGTTAATGCATGTATTATTATATTAAGCTTCCACCATAACAACAGTTTCTACTTGGACTGCTCATTAGTCACCTCCTAATGATATCATAAACCTAGTCTCTGCACTGGCAGAGATTTACTCTCTCTGCAGATTCCTTCAAAATCTTTTGTTTTCTCCTTTGTTCCTTTTTCTTCTCGTTCCACAGATGAGAGGAAATATTCATAGTCCTCAAGAACCTTGGTGTTCATATGTGGGGTAGGAAAGGGCTTTTTGTTTTCTCTTAGAAGAAATAGAAACTTGAAGCACAAAGATAGAAACAAGCAAGTCTTAAAGGCATTTAGATACCTAGGCAGACAGATACACAACTGGTCCCTTTATTATCAACAGGATTTAGGCCTTAGAAAAGGCAAGCATTGAAAATGGTCCCTTCAGAGGTTGATCTTGTCAGTTAATGGAAGGACTCCTAGATTTCTTCCAACATCTGCCAGATCTTGATCTGAAGGGTGTTGGATTGATAGCCTGAGAGAGTAGCTCTGGAAATCCTGAAAAAGGATTTACCCTCCTAGACATGCTTGAACAACACTAGCAGCTTACAGCTTTTGTGACAACTTTTGTGACAATAAGGCACAACTGTTAAGAATGACCATAGTGTCTACGTCCATCCAACCAGTGGCGTCTCTCTCTGTCTGCTCTGTAAATCTGTAGTCTTTTGTATCATATTGAGTTGTTACTGTGGTTTTTAACCTGTCATAGATATGTTTTATACTTTCCATCCTAAATGTAAGGCATAGCTCTACAACCTAAAATGAAATGCAGGGAAATGTGCACATTTAGGAGTGAGGAATAAACTCCTACACAGCCATGCCATTACATGACCTGTCCATTTCATCCTCTGGTTCAGAGTAAGGGATACAAAAATGTGAGTCTACTTGCACTGAGCAGACATCAGATGTCAATAAATTTCAGTCAGTCCTCAAGTCAGATCAAAGCCATCTTCTGCACTAATCCTTCGAGCTGTGTTACCTCTGAGGGACACAGGGCTACAGAGAACATATCCCATCTCCTACAGAATTTCCATAAGATAGTTATCTAGACACAAGGCTATTTTCCCAGCCTGTGAGTATAGCTGTACACTTGATTCTGGCACTATTGCCTTTAAAACTACTGACTTTAGTGTACACTCTCACTTGCCTCTTGTAGCACTGAGTCACTGTTTGGTTCCTAACCCATCTGCTATAAGTACAACAATCACACGAGGGATTAGAAGGCTGTAGATGTTCCTAGTGAATTTCAAGCTTGGTATGGTCAGGAAAATGCTCTCATCTACACTCAGAATTAATCACTTCCAGAAATGATCTTGGACTTTACTGTTTGTGGTCTTGGCTTCACAAGATTTCTATGGGCCCAGCTATATATACAGGCTATGTGAGCAGGTAAACAATATTGAATAGAATGCATTTGCAGTCCTCGAAAGCTGGTTTCTATTTTAGCATTTCTGATGGAAACATTAAATCTCAAAATATCACTGAGCAAGATTAATCCAAATACCATGAACACAAGCACCATGATCATCATGAATGCAATCATAATGACTTACATAGAGCCTTTGATGATCCCATCCCAATACAGTGGCACCTGCAACCCTGAATAAGATTCAAAAAGCAAACTAGACAGAATATTTTTGGTTAAAGTGTGTTTTGAGAAGTGCAGAAACAATCATAATACAGAGACAAGCCCATTTTTAATACTGTGTTATACCAGCATAAAAGTGCATCTAGAAAAAGAGATTAAAGAAACTTTCCACAGAATAACATTATACAGGGCAGCATGATAAAGTCAAGCTAAGGAGGGCATCCAAAAGCAATAACAGCTGTCATTGTTCTATCATAGACCATTGCTCCATGTTCTATGCAGCACACAAGTAGGCTGAAAAACTTTGGTTTATAGAGGTGCAAATAGGAAAGCTGTCACCAAGCAATGCTATGATAAATCAGGATGGGGTAAGGAAGAAAGGGGCAAAAAAATCTGGGCGGCATAAACAAAGGCCTGAAGGTTACACCACAGCTTGTCATTTATGCCTCCACTACAGTGAGTTGCACTGGATTTCTGCTGGTTGGTTGTTACAGAGCTGTCCACGTTTCATTAACATTACACTGAACTGTGTAGAAATTCAGTCTGATGTACAATAGATGTTTTCAGAGCTACTGAGAACACTGTTTTTTTCCTTTGATGAGGAGCAACTTTATAGCAGTACTCTCTGGATATGTAGCTAGTAAAATCTACAGGCTGTATCACATGACTCCATGCTAAATATGCTGTTAAGAAAGAGCAAGATAATCTATTTCAAGACTGAAGTTCTACATCTTTTCTCAGTTGCTCCTTACTTGAGTGTTGTCAAAGCTCTCCCAAAGCTTTGTGTTGTGTTAGAGATCTCCTCATGGCCCTGTTATTCTGATTGGAAGAAATGACCCTATGTGAGCAGATATTCCCTGTGGATTCCAATTCTCGATTCAAGTACGCAATAGACAATACAGACAACAATATAGACAGTCTTGAAAATAAAAATAGATATTGAAATGCAATATAAACGACTGACAGTTGATGTGTCTGTCACTATTTATACACACAAATCATAACGTGGCAGGTTTCAGGGACCTACTTTCTTCTCCATGATTACTCTTCTGCAGCAGCTTTCCAGTTTGTCAAAAGCTAATTACCACAATCCTTAAAGTGGGCTGTAAACACTGACTGTGTTGTCCTCCATTGCAGGTCTGCAGTTTTCAGAGATAATGACATTGTCTGTATATCTCTCCTAAACCAGAGGCGAAACCAGGAAATGCATGGAAAATCAGCTATTAGTGTAGATTATTGTAACATATTCTTAAGGTAAGTCATTGCAGCAACCTGTCATCTCTCCTGAATTACAAGAGACACCAGTAATTACTCTTAGATTTCAAAAGCTTGGTGAACATAATGACATACATTTGTATTCTACATGCTTATTTTACCAAAATGAGATTCTCAAGCTCATTAAATAAATTCCAGAATTTTCTATCACACCAGGAAAAGACTTAAGTGTCAAAAAGAAAATGTAGCTGGCCATAAGGCCAACTTCTGTTATAACGTCTGTTTTTTCATGGTTTTCTATTATACTTCAGTTTCAGATATATTGTAGAAAATGAGTGCTAAGGCTGGTTTGTACTTTGCACAGAATAATCAGCCAGAGTCTTTCCCAAAAGCTGTGAATATAAAGCAAGAAATCATTTGGCCAAGCATCAAATACTCAACAGGTCTTTTTCCTCAAAGAGCAAGATGCCTTGCATAAGAAATGCTTTGGCACAGATTCTGGCTATAGCAAACAAAAATTATTTTTCAAATTTGCATAATCCTGATTTTATAATAAGGTTACTGTGTGTTCTCTTTTGAGGACCATACACCACCACCCCACTGACTCCTTGGAATTCTCTCACAAAGCAAAGCCTGCTTCAACTCCAACTTTAAAAATGCAAGTTTCTGCATGCTCACAGCCATTACAGGGGCCTGATATTGCAATGTGGTTACACTGGATTTAGGTGCACTAACAATAGTTGTTAAAGGTGACCATCTGATTAGCGGGAGGCAACAGACTATCAATTCATGCAGAGGAACCACAAACAATAATTTTACCTCAAAAATTATCTGGTATAGGGAGCCAGGTGAGGAAGCATGTGTATTAATAAGCAGGTACAGCACTGTCTTCTACATCCTCAAATGCTAGGAAATGTAACTGTTGTTGCAAAACATTTTCACAAACTCTATCTGCTTAAATGATATTTGCTCTGAGTGCCATAATACCCTGGGTTAAGTGTTCCCTTAAACTCATGTGATAGTATTTTCTTCACCATTTCGATCCAAAGGGCATGCACTCAAACCCTTATAATTGCTTGATTACCTTGTCACGTGCAGATGGCAGTGATTCAGATACCATGCAGGTACCAAAGTCAGAACATACTAGAGTGTATTACAGGCCATTCAAGAAAATAATTCAAACCCATTTAGGCAATGTTACAAAGGCCAAACCCCCCCTAAGCTTTTGTTTGTCCAGCAGACACTTCTCCACACTGAATGCAGCCGGCATGGAAGACAGACAGCAATGGGAAAGTGTTTTGTACAGAAGAGACATCTGTGGCCATGGCACTTGAATATGAAGCAAATCCACACCTCTCAAGAATGTCAAATTATCTCTTGTATGCCCAGATTCAGAGCTACAACAGACTGAGGGGTCACTGCTGCTTGTGGACATAAGCCATTGAAGAACAATCTCCCAAGTAATGTCTGAGGAAGAAAGCTGCAGGAACATTCTAAAGTGACATTTGCTTGGTCAGGTAACTCAGGATCTCAGTAAGAAATTGTGAGTCATTCAAGTCATCTATGAGCTTAAGGTGCTGCTGAAAGAAGAATGCTTTTGCATCCATAGGCTCTTAGGAAATTCTGGTGATATATGTTCCAGGTGCCATCAGTAAGACTGTCAGAAAACAGGTCAGAAACTCCCAGGGTCTTGATACAACAAAGTATCCCTCACTAACAGCTGCCTGAAATTAGATGACTGAGCTGAACTTTTCTGATGCTGCCTAATCCAGGACTAACTGAAGCAAGAGTGAAACATCTCATCAGCTTCTCTGGAGGTTTTATGCTTCACTACATAAGACAAAACATATTTCTGCAATCCCTTAAAATTTACTGTGGAAGGATACCACAGTGGGTAACATTTACAGAACTACAAAATTAACGATCTGATTCATCACACAAAAACCAAGTTTCCTTGTTGCAGACAATGTGTTCCTTTTAGCAAGGTGTTAACGCACGGTTAGGACGGATTATATCTTGGTCTTTGTGGACTACTCTTACTGTATACATTTATTCATATCAAAGATCTCTATTCTGAAACTGAATAACATCTCAATTTGGTGTAAGGCTTCTGTCCCCATAAACTTGATTACTGCACAGTCCTAAAAAGTTTACTTCAACAGCAGCCCATAATTTCAACTCAACTCCTACAGTTTCTACAACTTTAAGCTTTTCTTTTCTCACATCTTTTGCAACAGCTCTTTCAGCATCACATTCAAATCTCACTTACCACTTAGAAGGAAGCTCCGGAACTTTGAAATCCTGGTACCCACTTTAGTCTCAGACTGATGGTAAATGTTGCATGTGTCTGCATCTGCAATGAAATATATAAAAGAAGGCAAAGAAAGGTTATACCACATTTATACAAACTCACATCATAGCTTTTACTCATTGTGCCCCTGAGTTTCATAAGGCCAGATTTCTTTCTGATGCGATTTCTCTACAGCTGACAAAAAAGTCCCACTGGAGTTGTATCAGAGCTGCCTTCTTTTTCCTCTTGTGAGTGGACTTTGTGGCAAGTAAAAAAATCAACTGTGAGTTGGTGTTTTTCACATAGGAGGGGTAGAAGTGGAAAAGTTCTCTTGCAGGATTTCACCAAATGACTAAGTATAATTACATTGTACAGAAATTATTAAACTTCAAATTTCATGGAGGGTTTGCACTATTAGAAACTAGGTAGGTGTAGTGGGGTGTAGTAATATAGAAGTACACAGGATGGTGTACCTAAGAGTGGACCATATTGAAAAACCTTTGTTTGAAACTACTCCACTTCTCACTATCAAAGAAAACATCACTGCTGGGGAGCAGTGAACTGAAACATTTTTTGTTTTATGAAGAATAAAACATTTTGTACAACTAGCTCCAAAAGCATTTTGCTCTGATTTTAGGCCTCTCTTAACTCACTGTATGCCTTGTGTTATCTTCCATAATAGCCACAGAATCTCTGAGGAGGCAACAGCTTCTCTCCTCCTACTAGCAGTATCAGAGAAACAATGAAAGAAACAAAGCTAAATATTATACAGTCTGGTTGTCAAAACAATCCTGTGGGAAACAGAGTCACACTTTCAAAGGGAAAGGATTTGAACTTGGGTCTCCAATGTCTCAAATGGGAGGGGCAATATTACCACCTCTAGCACCTATTTCTTCCTCCAGACTACCTGACTTGATTTTTTATGACTGGTCCAACCTAAGTTTTTTAATCTCTCTTTACAGACTAAAGATAATTAGGGAGTGAAGGTGCTATTTATGGAAACCTAAGACATATTCCCTGTTGAATAAAGTACTTGCTAAAAATAAAATCACTCTAGCTAATGAAAAGAGAGAATATTATCTACAGCCAATTAAAAAAGAATGGGAGAGTGGGAAATAGGCCTGAGAAGGAATACAGAAAGCTTTCATCATTCAATACATTATTAATCAATGCAATTTAAAAGTAGTTAACATTCTAGGGCCCAGTTTTGTATGATTTTGTTAGTCCACAGAGAAAGTAGAACATGATATTGAAGACACTGTCAAGAAATTCAAAAGAAAAACAAAGCTTTTAAATTCTTCACATCAGGCATACAGTGTTCTCAAGAAGGGTAAACACATTCTGAAAGGGTTGGTGTTAGAGCCAATCATTACGTCTGGGAAGAGTCCCTTGACAACATCTCCCTTCTCTGCTCCAAATTCCTCCTCTGGCAAGTTCAAGGCACAGAGAATTGTGCTTGTGCCTCAGTTTCACAGAAAACTTTTATCACTTTTAACGGCATTCAAAATAGGCATCAAAAAATAGTAGCATAATGGAAAGGACTGGGGAAATCTCTCAAGAGAACTTTGTTTGTTTTCTCAGGTCTCAGATTTGTAAACACACCTGTTTGCAAAGAGAGCTACACTGACAGCTTTAACTCCGTGACACACAGACACTGGAGCTTGTAACCTTTCCTGACACCCACAGTGCAATGCCCAGAATACAGAATCAAGTTTAGGACCATTTCTTTTAATGAAGTTCAACAGCAAACACAGGGTGGGCCACTAGAACCATCTAACACTACCCTGAAATTAGGTATGATAACAATCTCGAAGACAAACCTGAAAAAGGGGACTGTGGTTAGTACAGGTGATCAAAGATTTAACAGATCACTTTAGCATCAATAGGCACTGAAAACATACTAGAAACACCAACCATCCTCCATCTTTGTGGACTTAAAATGCTTCGTTTTGTAGAAGTGAAAAACCTTACTAACCCTACAGCTGTTTTCCTAACATTGTTCTTAATGTCAAATCACATTTGAAGCTAAGACCTCAGTTATAGCCCTGGAACCCAAAATTAGAGAAGAATCCCCAAAAGCTTTGAGTTTGGGCTCACATAACCGTTTCCAAAAAGGAAGATTGTGAATCCATGGGGCCCATAAGCCGATAACAGGGAAATATTTATGGGTCACGTGCACTGGAGGCTGCAGAGTTTCCCAAGTCAGACCTTGTTTATTTCCCTGAGAAACTGGGAAAGCTGGAATGGACTTGTGGCCACAGAAAGCCCAGGCTCCCTAGCAGCCCCTCATGAAACCCAGCAGAGCAGTGCAAGCTCCACACAACCACTGCTGAAATCAGCCACCCGAGGAAGGAGGTTGAGGTGATGGCACTACATTCATCACCCCTGAGAGACAAGAATCACAGCCATGGGTGCTGTGTGTGCTGCTGGCAGGCCAACAAACACGGCAGCAGCAGTCCTGAGCGACAGAGGTCCAGGGCGGGCAGGAGGGAAAACTGCTGGGGTCAAAGGGCTGTAAAGCTGTGCTATGGACCAGAGAGAAGAGGCTGTGTAAGCCTCTGGGAACAGGTGGAGTGGCCAGGTACCTCACTCACCTCCAGACAGGCCTCCCTCTGCCCAGTGCATGTGCAGAGCCAGCGCTGGGTTTGAGGGAAAAGAAAGAAGATAAAATAGCACCATTCTCAGACAAGTAGCCCTCACTGACTAAATGACAAAATCCATTTTAAGGCCATATATACAAGAGAACTATAAAGCTTATGCATTTAAATCAACCTTTGTGATCCAGATTTGAAGATTTGATTTTATTGTGCCTTCAGCTTTAAGAATCTCTTTCCTTTAAGTGTGTTTTACAGTTTTGAGGACACCTGCAGGTGAAAAGCATAGGACAAGCATTATCATTTGCAATAAGCGGGAGCTAAGCAAAATATTTAATTGATCATGCTAAATAATTCTCCAGTCTTTTTCTTTTAATGTATACCTTTTCCAGTGACTTCTGCTGTAGGGTAGTGTTTGCATGTGCAGCATGCAATTATAAGCTCAGAAGGGAAAAATGAAATCACCTACTTAACTTTGTGACAATTACATGAAAATGCAGCTCTCAAAAATACATGTCCTCATATAAGGTATGTCCATATTAAATGGTATGTCATACCATAAGCTATGTCATTAGAGAATGATTTTCATCATTGAACTTTACAAGTTTTTACAGTTTTGAAGTCTGTTAAATTGCAAAGAATTTGTGCTATTTTTGTTGTTGCTGTCCCACAGGTCCTCCTTTTACTTGAAATTCATCTCTAATGCAGGAATCATGCTGTTTCAGTTATGTCATTGCTCTGAAAAAAAAAACTTAATGGAGCTTTAACAACATACTGTCATGGTTTCTCAAACAAATAATTTCTCCTGTTTTGCGTTACTATCAGTCTGCATTAAGGGGTAGTTCCAAAAACTTCATGATTCATTTAAGTTATTAACACATTTGTGCAACAAATCTCTCAGGGGAATACTTTGCAGGAGGTCCATGCTCCAGAGACACACAGATGATTTTTCCGAAGATTCAGAGACTATGAGTGTTCAACACCAAACTGAGTTGCAAACTAAGTTCCTGGGCTGAAAACAATGTTTCTACCTGAGGACACATTTTTCAGCCACAGGTATCTTAGAAACAGTTGTAAAACCCCACCAACAAAAGCAGTTCTAACGAAATCAGATGTTTTCATTGGAACAACTGTAGGGAATTAGGACTTAAAATCACTTTCATTTAAAATCTATTGTTATCTTCAGGACAACTGTTAATACTGGCTAACATGTACATTTGGTAAAGCTTGAAAAATCAATACAACCTTACTGTTAACATTTAAAAACCCAGTTAACCACAATTTATCAAAGTGAGATGCAAACTATCTTTCGTTCTTTACAACAACAACAACAAAGGCCATCCAATTTCAAAATTATAGCATTGTTTCGATTTTCTTAATAAACATATGTGACCAGGTCTAATTAATTTTTAACGTTATGTTTGTATCAATTCTTTTCAAAATATGCATCAAAAATGAAAGTTCCTATCGCTTAAGTAAAACAAACGATCAAAGAAACATCTATATATAATACACATTATACAATAATATATTATATATAACAAAAATCTAAGGCTTTCCACAAGCTACCAACTTCCAACATCAACTACCGTTAAAGCAGTTATGAAAAAACAATTCTCTGATACACAACAGTGGTGAGCACAGTGCTGCTATTTCCAGTACCAGAAACCAGTTCAAAATACATACAACAGAAGAGGGAGTTCCACTAAATTATTTTCTGGTAGCAGGTGTGTCTGTAGAAGAGGCTGAAACTCCAGACAGCTCAATAGCTTGCAGACATCAAATAAAGCACACCACACAAATTGAACAAATACAATAACCAGTCCTCAAAAACCCCAAAGCTCTTAAGGGTGTTCCAGCAATGGAAGGCTCTCTGCAGAAAGTTATACTTTGATATTTCCCCTGTGCTCAGTAATATCAGTTTCTGAATTGGACATGCTTAAGTGAAGTTTGACTCAGAGCAATGAGCACATTCAGGCAACACAGTTTGACATTTGTCCCAAAGGCACATGGAAAATTGGTGTCCAGAACACAAATAAATTAGGTCTTCCATCTTCTGAGCTGCTGCACAGTCTAACCTGTTGATATTTACCCTTGGATGCCCCTAACCTAACAATCAATCACAGCATTCTCATCTGCTCATCTAAAGCATGGATTTTCCAGACAGCTACTTTTTAAGCTTCTTCTCATTCTGACTGCTGCATCTTTTGTACAGTTTAAGTACAGGGTAGTTCTGTGGACCTTTGGGGAAAAAAAAAAAACAACCTCTGATGAAAGTATTTGTTAAATATAATAGAGATTTGTCATGAGTGCATATGTCAGATGCACTTCCAGGAAGGAAAATTCAGGAAAATTCTCCCACCCCTACATTCAGTGAAGAGGGATTTTTCTATCTCTGACTTGTTTATAATTTTGAGACTAAAACAGTAAGCTCTGTGTATTTCTGCTGCAGTGCTAGCTAAACCCAATATATTATCTTGTACACTAAGAATCATGTCTGGTTTGACCGGTGAGCCACACACATAAAGACGAAAGCTATTATGAAAGGCTCCCTAAAAAAGTTCTTTAAAAAGCATTCTCCCTAAAAAATATATATCTAAACTGATGCTGTACTCAATTATCTTGTAACCTGAAAGGATATGCATGCTGTTACCTTAGCTCTTAATCATAAAAGACTGTCTCCTGTGAGTCTGAAATGTCAACTCTTTCTAGCAAATATCAAAATATTATTTGTTTTATATACTCATTTAAAAGGTACTTTTTAGCAAGGTTTATAATTAACCAGTTAGTACACACTGCAGTGAAAATTGCCTTCAGAGAGGCACATTCTCATTGGCATGTGTATGACTTCACCCTTTAGAAGACATTTCTGCTATTTGTCAAAATCCCTAGAGGCATCTTCATGACAAATAGAAGTGAGCAGTGACATTTCTCAGTGGTTTTATTCAATTATAAGTAATGGAGCTTTCTTCAAACATGGGGTTTATTTAATACCATCTATATCAATTGTTAAATCCTTTGTGGAGATATTTAACCCATTGAACAAGAGCCCAAACCACACATAGATTACTAATTTTTTTTTCATTCAGCCACAACCCAGTTTCCTTTGTTTTCTTGGCAACTGAACAATATTAGGAAACAGAAATGTGGAAAATTTAAAAACTGAAGCAAGCCTTAGCTCACACTACATACTGACACTCTTTTTGTTCATATAAACACCTCCTGCAAAAAGCAATTAAGCTAAAATCAGTCTTGAAATCACACAAAGAATCACAGTTGAGCTCAGTGAATTAGAAGGAAATCAAATCATCTAATGAGCTTCAGAAAATCAAATTAAACAAAATTTAAAATTGATGTGACCTCTATGAAACTTTGTGAAAGATCTTTTTTGTCAAGGGATATTTCTGATGATCACATTACAGAGATGTTGAGTCTAAAGTCAATGTTTGTATCACTTATAGATTTTAGCTTTCAGCATATACATAATTTTAAGAAGATTAGTGTTTGATGCAAATGTCCAGTTGCATACAATCAAAGTAATTAAGGAAGGATTGCTTTCCAAATAGCCATCCAATGCTACCAGTTACAAAGTAAAGCATGACAATCAGTGGTAAGAACTTTTAAGCAGCAGTGCAATAGGCAAGATAGAACATGCTTCTGGAATGGGAGGCACAAATTTCTCTCTCAGCCCAAACGGCCTCGGTGCTGGCAAAGGCAGATTCTTCTCCCATCTGCGAGCTGGAGAGGGAGTGCAGAGAACACAACCACTCCACTGACAGGAGAGGTCCAAGGGAGGAAGCAGACAGCTGAAAGCACATCACTACAATCAGTGGACCATTTTCTGTACAGATGTAGAAACAGCTATTCTCTTGATTCCTTTCCCTGAGGTTAATGTGTCCAGGAAATATGAAAGAGGATGGTTTCCACTCTCCCTTCCACTACATCTGTATTTCCTGTGTTGTTGGAATCATATCTTGTAAAGAGCAATTCTTTTACTGGCATTGAATCACACAAGCACCACAAGCATCACTTGCTGCTCATTCTCAAGAGCAAAAGGCTCAGTGAATGAAAAAGAACAGACAGGCTGTCAAGGTAAACCTTTAGCACCTAATCCAAACTGTAACAAGAACTGACAGAGAAGATGGAGCCAGGAGCTGAGGTGTAGGGCTGTGCCTTCCACATGCTGTGTCATTTCTCACTATCTTGGTTTGAGAAATCAGCCCAAACTGGATGTTATGAGCAGGTAAATCAGCAAAGCTAATAGGGAGCTACTCTTCCTGATACTGACTTTTTTACAGAATATCATCCTGTTTTGTCTTGTTTTCCCTACCATGCAAGTAAAAACATCTGTGAGAAAGCTTGCTCATAATAAATGTTTTTAAAAAAAGTTATTAGGATCAGTGCCAGAATCTAATGAAAGAGAGCTTCTCAGCCTAAACTGAGATGGACGGTCACACACTGCCTCATATACTTGCAATTACTCTAATCTTGCCTGATCAGCTTTTGTTATCAGCATCAATGGAAGTTAGACCCCATTTATGGATGGACTTTTTGTACAGAACTGTCCACATGGCAGCCTATGGAAAGAAAAGATGCACGTCCTGAATATATCACCATAGAAATATGGCCTAGACAGGACCAAAAAGCCAGTGAATTGATGGGCTCTGATAACCTGGATGGTCCTTCTTGTGTCTAGGAAGTACAGAAATGCCCAGGCATGCAGCTTGTCCACTATCCTGAAATCCTACACAGCCACCTCAATGCCAGCAGTACCTCAGCCATAGCTGGCACAGCTTCATGGCCCAAATTAGTTTACACCAGCAGGGTTAGAGCTGAATTTATGATGCTGTTTGTACATAAGCAGCTCAAGGCCTAGCTGTGTACCAGGAGTCAGAAGTGCAGAAATGTTTAAATACAGGTGCCAGCTCCCGCAGGAGCTGAACGGAATTGCCTTTTTGCCACCTTCTGGACGACGATAGTGGTACAGTTAAAGACATTGCTTTTTTTTTTTTTTTTTTTCCCCTCCTAATTTTATGGTGCTAAAACTGATCTGTCATTTTCCAGTGAGATCTGAAACCATGGCTGCACATTTTCCTGCACTCAGGAATAGATATGCCAAGCATTTATCTTTCAGGATAGATACCTTAGGAAGCTGACGAAGACAGGTAAACACAACCTCATTGTCAGCCTAAGGTTTCTGTCTCTGTTCCCATCAGAATTTTAGCCTCTTATCACAGAAAGAAACCAAGACTGATGAAAACTTTGTGACTTGTCATCCTCATACTCTGTAGAGAGTGGCTATAAAAAGAGAGGTCCTCTAAAAATTCAATAGCAGATTTCAAGATCCTTATTTATCCTTAACATCTGTGTTAAAAGGATAACTAATGAATAACGCAGAGTTAAAGGAGTTTGGATTAAATCAACCATCTTCCTCACTTTAGGGATGACATTTAGCAACTAGGACATTTTCAACACACTATTGCTCCAAAGGACTCCACAGCTCACAATAATGTCCTGCATGAACAGATAAGGACACCAAAACAAGGAGAAGTAAATCCTACAAAGCACTGCACATTTCAATGGTCAGGCAGTTCCCCCAAATCTTCAGCTACACCACTTGTTTCATTCTCTCTTGGCTATCCACAGACAAGAGGAACAATGAGGAGTACACAGAACAGCCAGCTTGACTTTCTCCCTTTCTGTCTCACATTTCTGTTGCTTCCACTCTGTCTTTCTTCCCTGTCTGTGTGTGGACATGTGTGAGTGCTAAAAGCTCTCTCTCCTGCATTCTGAGAAACCAATCTTTTATATCCATGATTCAGGGCCCATTCACTGCTAATCACAGTGTGAGACCACTGTCTTCTATTCCTAACCTCTTCCTTTTATCACTGAAATCTTTTTATCATTCATTATCTAAATCTGAAACTATTACTGATTCAAATAATCCCACTGACATAAATGAAACAACCTGAGTACAGTTAACCCCTGAAAATTGGAAGACATTTCCTAATCATCTAACAGTTACATTAACAAATTCTATGACTTTCCTCTCTTTTGACAATGCATCAAATAGAAAGAAAACACAAAGACAACTGAAAGTCCTCTAATATACCCTTTAAGTTATAATCACCTTCAAGCTGTTGGAGAAGAATATAGGAGCAATTAAGGTAAGTTACTGCATTTTACAAGTATCTCTAGGATTCAAGGTTTTCCACACCTTAGTTCACCAGCAGTTGAGGACACAAAATAAGAATAACCTGATTTAAAGGAAAGAATGTCTCTAAATTTCAGGCCCTTGTCAGAATCCTCAAGAGGATTTTGCTTTAGGATACAGAACAGTTTCTTCTGCAGTTGGGTTACAAGTTAACATTAAGTTGGAGTGGCCAAAATTACATCTGAGGGACCTACACCAGCTCCAACTCAGCCTAAAGCCATGTTCCACTCAGTACCAGTGCCAGTCCACAGCATCCATACAGTCCAGGTATGCTGTTTTAGGTTACTGGAATTAATTTTATTCCAAGATAATGGGAAGAAATATGAATTCTGGTATTAACAAAAACTAGTATAGGCAAAATACCTCAACAAAAAAACACATGCTTTGCCTTTGAATAGATAATTTTTAGGTTATCCTATGCTAAACATCAAAAAAAACCAGCTAATGGTAATAATAAAACAGCTGTTTAAGGCTTTACACATGCCTGCCCTAAAGGAAAGCAGGCTCTAGAAAAAGCCTTCTTTCTTTTACTTTAATGCCATGAAATATTTTCCTGACATTCCTGACCACTCATTTAAGAGAACCAGAGATTTATTTGTGATGAGGAATATAAACCAGAAAAGCTGCATGCGAGGACAGAAGTTTTAATTCATTCCAAGCTGATCATTGTGGTATCCCCTGAAAAATGGTTTATTCCCCCAAACCCCATCCATGGTTCAGCCCCCATGTCTGTCAAACCCAACTGTTATCTCATCCCACGCCCACCCCATGTCCATCATCCCAGACCCACCTCCCAGTTCTGGAATGTTCCCCCCAACTCTGTTCCCCATTTGGCAATATGTTCAAATCACACCTTCGTGTTTTCCCTGATTGGTTCTCCCCCTATGGGGTGCTCCCATACCCCACCCCTGAAAGTTACTGATTGGTTCCTGATTTTTGTACCACCCCTCTTTAAAAAGGCTCGCATTTCCTTGCTCTCTGTCTTGTGGTGCCGGTTGCCTTGGGACATTAATGTGCACTGGAACTGCCAACCCTTAAGGCCCTGCATGGTCCTTTATGAGCCCTCTGTCGCCACCCCACTTCTTTTGGACCTTATGGCAATCCACTCCACCGAGCTTGCCGGGGTTTAGGAGTCCGGGATTGTGATAGATCACAATGAGGTGTACTAAATAGGTTTCAATTCTTTAATACCAGTTCTTAATTAAACACTTTTGCCTGTAACTGTGCATTTTGCAGGATGAATGCCTTGCATTTTTTTGGTATAAATTGAACAGTGTCATTGAATTATGTTGCTGTATTTGGTGGATGTAATGATGGCTCAGACTGGATGATGAGGGCCCAAACTGCAGATGACATCTCCATTAAAATGATTCATGTTATCACAGGATTAGGTCACAATAGCAGGGCTGCAAATGCCACAGTGCTTGTCAGAATCATCTCTTGCTGCATCCTCTCTGAGTGGTGCCAGTGACACATTCAAGACTTGTTCTGTGACACTCCAAGTGTTTAAGGACTAGAAAATGACACACTGAATAAATGGACATCCCAGGGGACCATTAACAGGCTATCAGGCTTTCACTTTTCATTTTGAGCTGACATCCAGGATAGGTTAATGACAATCGAAAGCCCTTTCTGTCTGGCCTTGGGGGAATAGCACTTATGGGTTACCCAAAGTACAAAAAGCCACAACACAAAAAAAAGACACTTTAGATGGGAACTAAGGTAGAATCTAAATCCTAAATAAGCCAGTTCATGCTCCAGACTTTCAGCTATGGAAACTTGTGTCATGAGTTGTTTACTTCCAGCTGTAGGGGATTCTGAGAGAGTCTAGGAAGTCCAGAAGTATCAGTCACCAAATGAGAAATTGGAGGAGTATCAGTCACCAAAATGAGATCAAGTGGTCTGATCCTGTGATGGTGTCTGATCTGTCCCTTGCACATGCTGTCCTCAGTACTCGTCAGCTTTGATAGGAAGAAAGTTCTGCTCACTAACAAAGCAGGGGTCTGTCTCTAGGTTTATCCAATGCATAGGGCAGATGTGTAGGGTCATAGCACAGGATGCTACATGATAAATTAGCAAAGGTAAAAAGACAGCAAAAGAAGTCTCCAAGAACCACCTTTTGCTTTTCTACCAACAATATTAATATCATCTGAATCCTTCCCTTCCCCAGCTATACCATGAATCTGAACAACTTTTAAGGAACAAAAATGAAAATTAGAAAGAAGCACAGAGGTACCGAGTTTTGTCCCTTTCCTAGGCCCATATGCCTTGGAAGCAGAATACTTCTTTTGCAACATTTACACCACTGGTTGGGCTGCCTTCCTTTATTGAATCTGTGGATTATTTTGTGTAACTCTTGACACTGCCCCATGGATTTACACAGTGGGTTTAAATGCAGACATATTTTCTGCCTTCAATACAATTACAGACTGAAAATAAACACTCCAAACAAACACAACATAAATCCAAAGTAAAGTCGTAAAAAATACTGATCAAGAAATTAAGACAAAATTATTGGCAGAGGGGGAAGAGTAATTTTAAGTTAAAATCAATGGACAAGAGCAAACAGGTCAGCAGAAATTATATCTTTCAAGAATAGGGGAGCCTGTGATAGGAGATGAAACTGATGGGAGCCTGTGCAAAGCAGACATAGGCATGGAAAGGTACAAAGTGGCATGAGAGGTCAAGGGAAGGAGTACTCCAGAAGTTACATGAAAAAGATAAAACTGGAGAAAAGCTCAGTAAAAGAAATTTGCAAGCCAAAAAGCAGTTTAGTTGTAAGCTACACAAAGTGACACAAATATGCACTGGAAAACCAACCACAATTGCAAAGCCACAACCCTCACTCACACACTCTCCTATGTGCCTCACAAAAAAAAAAATTCAGGTAAAGATAGCCCTCAATATCAGACACAGAATCACAGGAACACAGCAGTTATCCATATTAATTGAACAATCTATACATAACCTGGAAAAGACAGAACCAGTAATCTCTCAAGGATTAAGTTACTTGATCTCTGTGACCTACAGCAGAAGCTGTTATTACATCTCCATAACACAAGCTGCTGGTGACAAGGTGAAATATCAATAATTCAGACAGTTTGCCCACACAAAGAAATTTGAAATCATTACATGACAGCTTTCTTCTGCTACTGTCTCTGGTGAGGAACCTGGGAATATGCTCTTGCCCATACACCAACACTTCACCTAGCCTAAGGAAGTTATTTCTTCTCCCATTCAAATACTCTGCAATTACATATACTTACCTATGTAGTTATGTAGTTATGTAATGTGCACGTGCAGTTATGTAGTTATGCATTTTTTTTATGAATTTCAGCCTCCAGAATATGTCTAAATGTTTAATCCTCTACACAGGCTTTGTCTCTGGAAATTGTCTGTTATTCTCTGTCCATGCTTTGAAGCATTTGCAGAGCTCTCCTCCAAGGATGGGAAAGGTTCCTTCTTTATCATTCAAGTAGTTTTAACAACTTGATATTGGGTATCAGGCCACCTTTCAGGGTGAGCTGCCCCCCAACAAGATCTACTGGGAAGGTATTAAGTCAAGCAGCAACAGGAGGTGGCAAGCTATGAATAAATTATGCAAAAAAAAAAGAGAATTTTTACTTCCAGGGTATTTTCTTTGACTTTAGGTGCTCCTACAGTCCAAGAGAATAAGAAGCAAACAGGAATAAAGCACGGAACTGCAGAGAAATAGTGACAAGTAGATGTTGGTGTAGCTGCACTGAGGCTGTTTGGGAGGACTACTTGTTTTTTAAAGTAGTATAATGCATCACTCTTCCTCAATCACTTTACATTACCATTCCTCTGATTTTACCTTCACTGAAGTCACGAGGGAAAATGTTCCTGACTGACTAATCTATAAGAAAGAAGAACAGGAGCACACAAGCAAGGCAGAGTACTGTGACCTCAACCAGCCATTAGAGTGGGTTCAGCAAGCCTCTTCACAGAACAGATCACATTTGAATGAAGATGATATGGCAACAGTAATTCAAGCAAACTTAAAAATACAGTACTGGTGACAGAGAATTTAGACAGTAATTTAGAGTCCAGGTCTTGATCCAGAAGAACAAGCCGAACTTCTCACTTTTTCTCATATTCTGACAAAATACCTGAACAAGTCAAATACTAAACATGAAATAACTGGGTATCAGGCAACTAAGTTTGACATACTAAGTTTACTTTTCACTGGCTTTTGCTGCAATTATCTGGAAATAAAATACTTTGTTCTAAGTGTAATATTAAACTGAAGTCAAATTAAAATATTTCTAGTTTAGGGGGAGAACCAAAAATAAAAGTTACTTCAATCCAGTGTTTTGCTTAATGAGACCTAGGATTTGGAGAAGGTATAAATCAGTAGGCCAATTCCCTATCCACCCCTTTTTAGAAACTACAAGTTTACCTAGGTTTATCACTGAAGCACCACAAACAGCCCACTGCACTATGGAAATGATGAGCAGGCTACGCTACTTTAGCCTTTTCTGATCCTTGTAAGTCACAAGTTATGCAGATCCCTCTGAAAAGAAGCCAACTACATGACCAAAAGTAACACAGGGGAAAAAACTCTGTTCAGTCTAGTATTTCTTCTGCTGTAACCAAGCATTTTTAGGGCAGTGGTTACACTTCAGTCAGCTTGCATATTCAGTGTCTCATTCAGTGCCCCACACGTGCATTAAACAATCACAGAATCACCAGGTTGGAAGAGACCCCCAAGTTCATCGAGTCCAACCCAGCCCTAACACCTCAACTAGCCCCTGGCACCAAGTGCCACGTCCACTCTTTTTTAAAACACATCCAGGGATGGTGACTCCCCCATCTCCCTAGGTAGACCATTCCAGGACTTTATCACCCTTCCTGTAAAAAACTTTTTCTTAATACCCAAACTATATTTCCCTTGGTGAAGGGTAATTTATTTATGGACATAATTTATATTTATGGACTAGTTGACAGCTGGATGGGTAATTAGTGCTACCCACCACATCTGCACTTGTAGTTGCCAAGAAGTAGATACCACTGACTGCTAACTTCTACTTGCTACCCACTGGGGACATAATTTGTAATCAGCCTTGGCTTCTGACAGTAGAAGCACTACACATTTTTAAAACCTCTGACTGACAATCGGGAAACACCAGAAGCTGCTGGGAGTGACACTGTGTCATTGGTATGTGGTGTTGCCAAAAGCATTACCATAAGAGCAGAGATGTGATGGAAGCATCCTGCTGTGGCACATTCAAGGATACAATCTGCCTGCACACAGGCAGGCGTCCCCTGTCACCCCAGGCTCCACAAAAGGCAGTGTAATTCAAAATGCTGTAAAAGACCCCACTGGCCATCTTCAGTAATTCCAAGAAAAACAACCCACCAAGTTGGTAGTTTTTTGGTCCCGGGAAAAACATAATGGCAGGGAAAAAAGGAAGAAGCACCAAGGCTCAGGAATGCACTGGTCTTTGACATCAGCAGGATTTGGCTTCCAGTCTGCTGCCACCTGGAACGAAGAGAAATTGCTTCCACTTCACCTCAGGATTTTCCATAAACAAGATACAATTATACATGAAACAGGCTAGAAAAAACAAAGACAGCACTAATGGGGCTCTAAAAGGGTTTTGTTAAAGCAGAGAGCATGAGCTTAGCTGTTAATGGTGAAGCCACTGGAAACAAATTGTCAGCAGATTCACACCTGTCATTTGCTCTCCCATCCCACATCTCCCAGCCCCGATCCCGTGGAGACACAGTCAGCAAAAGGCACACAGGCACCGTGTTTAATTCATCCAGGCAGCTGGGGCCATACACTTCCCAAGTCCTTCCCTCTCTGTCCCATTTTCTCCACTAAGCAATGATGCTGCTGGTGAATGGTACTCGCTTCCGCAGGAGAAAAGCTCTTCTCTACTTGCTCTCCCAGTGCGAAGGGGAGAGCCTGAACAGTGAGAGCTGTCAGCTCCTATCTTTCTTTGCACTCAGCTTATTTCCTGATTCCTAAAATGAAGCTGCAGCTGCACTGGATGGATGTGCTTAAATGCATGCCTCCGGAGATGGTAAAGTGCTGACTGCTGAATTGCCCTCTTTCACCTTATTCTCATGCCATTCTCTCTCAACTTTTCTCCCTGTCTCCCCCAGTCCTGTTCCAAGAGAAACCAACAACCTGTCTCCTTTGAATTTTTTGTACAAGTTATCTACGGTAAATGTTCCTGTATACGCTCCTCCAAAACAAAACTGCTTTAATTTCTTCAAGCTTAAGGGATTTGAAAGTCCAAGAATCAGAGCCTTGTATGTAACCTGTTAATTGTTCCATCATTCCCACCCCACACCAAAGAAACACATACATATTTCATGCATTTTATTCATGTTCTGGTTATTTCATGTTACCCAAAGAAAGCCTTTGTACTGCAGCCATAGTCCTGCAAGGGACCAGCTTTGGGACCAGCCCCAGGTTCTTGGCTGTATCCAAAGCACCAGAGAATTCCAGTCTGACATCAGTCCTCACAAGTGACATGGCCTAGATCTTTGTCTGTCTTTTTACAATCATGTAGCAAACTGAAAATATTACACAACCATTTTTAAACAAAATCTGAATATTTTTCAAAGCCTGCTGGAAAACAGTTAGAAAATTAGGTATGAAAAGGAAGCAAAAAAAAATTTTTTTCAGAACATAAGAGAAAAAGAACAAAGAGCAATCTGGTCAAATCTACAATCTTTTAATTTAGCCACATGAAAATTAGGGGTTTTATAAAACCTCCTCTCCTGCCACTTTCCTACATGATTAAAATCATACATTTAAACAATCTGTTCTTCCTTCTTCCCTCCCCTCTGCCAGAAGATATAATTTAAAGATTTTGACTCCTGGCTGTCCAAACAAAATGTTGCACAGCAACAGCCACTACTGCTATCACTGCAGCAAACTAGATTTGAGCCCTCAAATATCAAATTTGAATGTTTCCCTGTTTTCACATTGTGTGGGTGAGAAATTTAGAGTCCACAGGTCAGACACAGCTTACGACTGCATTTTGGATAGACCCAGTATCAATCTGGTAAAAGTGAGCCCAGTGATTTCTTGGATTCTAATGAGATCAACTTAGGCTGTCACAGATGTTATGTTTACATATCTGAAAGGTCTGTAGGTACTACAGTAAGAGGTAATCTACCATCCCTCTCATAAAATCAGTCCCTTGTCCTTATCAAATACACACACCAAAATACAATTTACAGTTCCCCGTCCTAGAAATCAGTTCAGACTCCAAAAAGCAGATGCTGTACTTGTTCCAGCAGCAAGTTATCCTAACCCAAAGAAACAGTGCAGAGTGCGCCCTGCTACCAAATGCAGCGGTCAACAAAATGGTTGAAGTAGCTGAGGAGCACAGCCTGGACATCCAATGTTCCCCCCCAAGCATGAGCCAAAGGCCTCTCTGAACCAGCCCCCTCCCCAGCCAGTCACGGGCTGGGCCATCACCACAGCGGGTTGGTCACAACGTCCTGTCAAACCACAGAGTCATGTCCAGCTGGACTTTTGCCTTGGAGCTGGGGGTGCCAGTCTCTTTTCCTTAGAGCACTGAGAGAGACATTAATTAATTCTGTGAGTCACACTGATAAATTAATGGCATCCTAAGCTCAAAAAAGAGAGGTTAATTCGTGCAAAAAAGAGAAAATAAGTGGGTGAGAGAAACAGAGATGACAGTAAAACTGGGTCTTGTGGTCGTGAAGCAGTACTGGGACAGAAGGGTGCTCCTGGCACTACACACTGTGAACCATTCAGTACGGAAGGCACAATTCCCATGTCCTTCCTTGAGGATTTGTAGTGTGCAGACCTCCTGAAAAACATCCCAGGAGCCCTCTCTTTCCCAAACCATAGTTAAAATCTCCCATCCTGCTTCTAGCTAAATCAGGCCCCTGCCTTGTACTTGCACAGGTACATGCATGCACACCCCATGGCTCCTACACAGCTTTGCTTTCTTTTATGAGTTAAAGTTCAGCACCAAGCTGCAATGTTAAGTGCACAGTGGAAGGGCAACCTTTTCTGGTTTTCCTCTTTTCCTACAAATCTTTTCAACTGTAAGATTATACTGGGATTTTAAATATAGCTAAAGTTATCTTTTTACTTTCAGTATAAGTTTGAAAATCTGAAAAAAGTTAATTTACACATTAAAAAAATCCTATGATGAAGAAACAAAAAGCCATACTCATTCAACTTTTTTTTCAGCTTTGGTTCACTTTATAATGAAATTGAAGATCCTGGCTTGGCAAAAATAACACAGGTAGAAGCACTAAAGTATAAAAAGGAAAAAAGCCTTACACTTCAAAATTCTTTTATGAGGCTTATATAAGAAGTACAACAGTTGACATGTAATATACCCTAAATAACCTCCTAGAAGGGAGAATACTGTACCAGTTCTTAGATACATGTATCCAACACAGTAAAACAAAATGGAAGAGGTTTGCCTTGGGAACCTAGTCTCTATTAAAAACTTGATTGTATTAACTGAATCCAAATTCTTAGAAAGCCGCTTTGATGTCAGTGTAACTGCTGGTGACACTGGAAAAATTACATGATTGTGCCTTCAAGTCAAAACTCAGAGAGCTTTTTCCCTCCAGCTCTGGTGCAAGCCAATACTAATCCCACCACAGCAACACCAAAGGAATACCTGACAAAAGTGTTATGTAGAGAACTACACAATTACTTTTAAGAAAATTACTAGGAAAATATATTTGATTGCTACCAGTATGAATTGAACCTCTCAGAACTTCCAGTCATCTTTCAAAGAGATTGTTAGAAAATATTAATGTGTCTAACCCTCATAACTGTGACCAGACTTCTCAAAAAAACAGACACCCCATATTCATATACTCTGCCATCAACACACAAGTACAGTTGCCAGTCAGAGGTCAAAGTCAAAGAATCTTATAGAACATACATGAAAACCTCCAGTGTATTAATATTCAGGGGGGAAAAACTGCTCTCTATGCTTGCAGAGCTCACAATTAAGTTCTATTAAGAAAATGGGTGTTTCGAAGTTAAACTAATGGAAAATGAACACTGAATTCAATGCCTAGGGGAAAAAAGAGGTGGTGTTATCTAAAAAACAAAACAAAAAAAACCCAAAACCTAACACAAATTAAATAAAAGTAAAAAATGGGATCTTTGTACAACCATACCCAACTTCAGATAAAGTAAGAACTCATAGAAACCACAATTGCAGGAACCTGGGACTGAAAATAATTTTGGGTGTAAACGGAGTTGTCATTCCAAGAGCCATGCCAGTATCAGCGGAGCTTAGAATTCATTTAATGCCCAGAGAAGACCTAAAATGGCTTCAGAAGTAAGAGAAGCTGTCATTCTACACAGAATAGATTTTGTGTTTTATGTGACAGTGACAGAAAAAAACAAAGGTAAATCCTGTAAACAGAAGCACAGACCATTTGACTTAAAAGACTTCAGAGTCTGACCAAAGCAGGCCAGCCTGGTACTTACACCACACATTATCAGTAGGAAGTTCTCTGAATCTCATTTCCGAGGCCTTTCTCTAAGAAAGTCGTTAAGCTCTAATTAATGGCTCTGTGAGGTGGAGGGATCCGCTTTGGCATCCATTAGGATGGAGGCTCAAATGTCAGACCAGCAAAGGCATTAGGCAGACTGGCGTTCTGCCCAGTGCAGGATTAGCATTGACGCATTCAGCATCCTTTGAAATCTTCAGCCCTGCAAGAAAATCTGCAGGTTTTCTCTCTGTCTGTGTGATGGATAACATCCCTAAGTAATCTGTTGGTCCATTACCAGAAAACATGTCTTCACCCCAGCTGATTAGGAAGGAAAGATTAGTGTTCTCCAGTTGCACAGTCCCTCTCCAAAACAAAGTTAAAAACAGCCAGACCCTGAACCCTCGAGATGCCACAGGACTCAAAGAGCAAAATCTTTACAGGAAGCTCTTCCTGCAGTTTGGGAGCTGGCTAAGGAAGGAACAGAGGAGGAGAGGGGGCAAGAAATGGCTTAAAGAGCTGGGACTGAAGTACTGAGCTGTCAGTGGGCACCAGCAGTGAGAAGTTAGGAAGCACCTGACTGCAAGCAAGGTAGGGAAGCATGGAGGAACCACAAGTCTCCTTGTATTCCATCTGGAAGCAAGCAAACTATTTTGAAGGCACTAGCTGTGAATCACCAATTTCATGTTCATTTTCACTGAAACCTGACAGCCTGCCAGAAATCACTGTTAGGCAAGGTACTAAGCCAGGCACCAGAATGCTGACAGCCTGCCCTTTTCCACACCAATCATGCTCCCTCACTTCCTAGCAGCCTTGACTTCCAGCTCCTGTGATCCATCCTTCTTCCTAACTTGCAGAATGCCATTACTAAGTCACTCACTTCTAATGAGAGGGCCCATTCAGAGCTGCATATTGGACTAATCTAAATAAAAGGTTCACTTCTGCTCTCCTGAATAGCAAGCTATGGTGGTGTGGAATGTATTTTCCCCTACAACCAAGACACATCACATCACTAAGAGTGCTCAAAGTAACTTTTGTAACCTCTGTCCAGCCATGTTTTGCTCCTGGGTCTGTCCCATCCCCCTGCTGGTACAAGAACAGGTCTATTGAATTAAGTAGTACATGCAGGTTCTGGAGACAGAGGAAGGAAAGATGCTGAAGGGTCATACTACTGATTCAGCTGGATTGGTCTTAACACACAGGAGTTCTATCCAGTCATCCCTGGAGAATGATAAAACAAAAACCAGCCCTTGTGAAAGTTAAACGGCACAACTTTGCATCTTTCTCCCTTTGGTGTGTCTTTCCTTTCAATGATCTTAAAATACTCCCTAAAGACAATCACAAAGCAATGCTGAAAAACCACAGAAATATGTAGTTATATGTAAGGCTTCTACATGCAATTGAGGCATGGGATGAGTGACAGTCCTTTTCTTCAGGTAAAGAATGCAAGCAGTATTTCTAAAGCAAGTTCCAGACACAGTATATAAACCATTTTTTCAATACCCTCAGACCTAAAAAAAAAAAAAAAAAAAAAAAAAATCAGTTCATAATTAACATCAATGGAAACCTTTGAGAGCTTGAGAGTTTTACTTGCTTTCAGGTTTCTGATTTAATTTCATTTCATGATTTTCATGTGAACTTTGAAAGAAAACTCTTTGTCCTTTTGTTTTCTTACTTGTAGAAGGTGCTCTCACCTGTGCTTCAAAGGAAAAAGCACCTTTACTCACATTTGAGGAATCACTGAGGGGGATGTCTACAGCAACAACTACCAACCTCTTCTGAAGTAGTTTCTTCCTTGGAGAAGCTGAGTACCCAGCTTGTCTATCCATGATACAGTATTTGACAAATTGAAGGACTTGCTGTCAGAAGGATAGAAAAGGATCTTCTTTTCACCATCAGCAGAAAGTATCAGACTAACTGCACAGATATTTTGAAATTCAGCTTGCTTTGTGAAGCATAATAGAAGCACAGAAGCACAAAAAAAATTTGTTACCTCGCTGTGTATTTTGAAAAATACTTGCTATTACCTTGAGCAGCATACTATCCTCTTGAGACAGTACGTACACACTGACATGCAGAGGAGGAAAGCAGATGAGTAATCAACAGCAATGAGATGCAAAGCCAGAAAGAGCACAATAAACTGAACTGTATTTCAGTTGAACTGAAAGAATCAAAAGGCAACAGCTAAACAAGCGGAACAAGCACACCATGGGGGGCATGGAAACAGTAGCTTTGTTGTACAGCTTTACAAAGCAGACACAAAGTTTGGATGACGTGTCAGAGACCGCACAGGCAGCAGCAAGGCTGAGAACTCACATATCTGCACCAGTCCCAGCATTCTGACAGCATATCACCTCAGCAATCAGCACTTTTACCTTTCCCACAGAAACTGGGTTTCAGACCTGAAATAGCAAATGCAAGAGAAGCCATGTTGGGAACCTGTGCTCTCGGGTTCATTCTGTTACACAGGGGCAGTGTTACAACATCTCAACTTCAGTAGGCGTGAAAAGAATTAAAAAGAAACCAACCCATCCAACCTATTTTAGCTGATTTTCAGAGCTGTTAACAATGCATGTCTTTACCTAGAGTCTTGGAGAGAAGTCATATATTCTTATTACAGCAATGCAAACAAGTGAATGCAATCAGCACTACCACTGGAAGCTGTGGAATAATGTGTTCTGTACAGAGTGGACAGACTGACAGACTCAGCTGATGAGCTGAAGTTCCCCACGGGCTTGAGGCTGTGTAGTAAAGACTGACTTAGGCTGGACTGACTGACTGGCATGTAAATAGCACTGAATTAACAAATCCGAGAGTGGATTCAGTTTCCTGCAATGAACACCTTCAACTCACTGTTCATTCACTCTCATGAATGTGCCTTTAAGTGAGCAAGCCTACAGATTCTGCTACACAAGAAAATTGAACTGCCTTTAAGCTAGCACAGGGCTTTGATTCACAAACCTTCACTGATCCACAGATCAGTGGTGCGGAAAAGGACAGCAGTTCTCAGGTTCATACCTGTCATTACCTTTCCCTCAGGAGATTCCACAAAATGTTTAGTGTATCCCTCTGTTCTCAATTGTGAGCAGATCAAGGGCAACCCTATAGAAAAATACTTTGGGGTGCTGGTGGATGAGGGGCTGAGCAATTTACCTTGCAATGACCTGGTTACTTACAGTTGCAGCCCAGAAAGCCAAACATATTCTGGGCTGCGTCGAAGGCAGAGTAGCCAGCAGGGCAAGGGAGGGGATTCTACCTCTCTACACCTTTCTCATGAGACCCCATCTGCAGAGCTGCAGCTCTGGGGCCCTCAGCACAGGAAGGACAGGGACCTATTGGAGTGAGTCCAAAGGAGAGTCACTAAGGTGTTTAGAGGGCTGGAGCACCTCTCCTACAAGAAAAGGCTGAGAGAAATTGGATTGTTCATCCTGGAGAAGACAAGGCTTCAAGCTATCCATATTGCAGCCTTCCAGTACCTGAAAGGAGTCTACAAGAAGGGTGGTGACAGACTTTTATAAGAGTAAAATGTAGTGACAGGATGAGGGAGAATGGCTTTAAACTGAGGGGTATGTTTAGATTAGATATTATAGTGGATTTTTGTACTGTGAGGCTGGTGAGGCACTGGAACAGGTTGTCCAGAGAAGCTGTGGATGCCCCAATCCTGGAGGTGCACAAGGCCAAGCTGAGTGGGACTCTGAGCAATCTGGTCTAAGGAGGTCTAAGGAGGAAGGAAGCTCTGCAAGTTTTTGAAAGTGGACCAGCAGACTAAATAAATACACAGTCCTCTCACCTTTTTAATAGATGTTTAACTTAAATGTACATTTTACATGCTTCCTCCACAGTCCACATTTAAAAGACATTTAAAGCAGCACAGCTAAAAGACAGTGAAGACTGTCTCAGAGGTCAGCCATTTGTTCAAGAAAATAAAGGACCCATGCATTGTCCCACTTGCTACACCTTAATTAAAGCTCACATAGAGGACTGGAGCAGGAAATACCACACAGAGGTGGACAAATCTGCAGCCAGTCAGAGAAAAGTATTGCTTGAACAAAAGTCCTGTAGGGAGGTTACCATCAGTTTCCCTTCTCACAGTGCACAATAAAGAAAAAATTTGAAGTTCAGTCATATCCTGCTTAAAAAGGTCTTCAAGAATCTATAATTTGCCTTGATGGAAAAAATATGGGGGTGGGGAGAGAGAACTAGTGTGTGGCTGCATATGATAAGGCAAACATAGCTTTTCAGTGCTCCTGTGGGCCGTGTTCTCTCCACCTCACAGTGTGCCCTGCATTTCCAGCTCCACTGTTCTTTCAGGCTGTGCTGTCTGCCAGCGTGCAAATGCTGGGAGACAACAGAACTCATTAAGTGTCTCCTTTGACAAGCCTATGCACCTGGGTGTGTAGTCCACTAACTGATGTGTTCATTCCAGTCTTCATAAGGATCATATTGTTATCCAATATCTGAACTTCCCCTGGAAACTACAGTGGAGCTTCCCCAATGGAAATTGCAGTGGTGGGCATAAGAAGGAGGCCATTCTGTACTGTGAAACAATCCTTTAATTGGTCATTGTTCAGAGCTTCAAAATCTTCAGCAACTGGATCAACATGCTAGTAAACCCTCAGTGGTTGTACACTGGTAAGAAGGAACCAGACCATCACAGAAGTCATGGGCTGTCCAGGAAATCAGCCAGTGGCCACACGAGAGAGGGGCCAGGAGACCAATGTGAGAATGTACAACACACGGGTCACCAGACAACTCGATTTTCTTTTTGAAGCAAGAAGCAAATACAGGGTACTACTGGTCCAACCAGCTCTGTGAAACAGCTTTTTAGAAACAAAAGCCATTTTCACAAATGTTTCAAGCTTCTCTATCTATAAGCTAAACACGAAGATCAGCCCATCACACATTTTGTCTCTTGACCTTGAAGCTATTCATACATTATCTCACTCTGACTCATGACACAGTCTACCGTGCCATATCCTGCTATAAATTTAATCTCTGTATTTACATTTGAATGGGAGACACTTAGCTGTCCACCAACACAGCAATATACATCCTCTTGTTCTGGGATCAGCTTCAAGTAATGAAATGGAAAAAGTTGCTGCAAAGCACAATGATTATCATAGAGTTGTCTTAGTTGTCTGACCTGCTGCAGATACCAGCAAGTGAATGCCACCACATTCCTTATACCTGCAAGTAGACATGCTTTATTCACAGTTTCCACTGCCATGCTCTCTCTCTATACTGGCAAAGTTACCAGACCTTTAAACAACTTTGAATTAATTTGAACTTGCCCATTCTTATGCAAATATTGTATACAGCTTCTGGATCATGGTATTTAGAGAATGCTTGTTATAATTTCCTAATGGAGTTAGTTACATATTTTAAAATGTATCAATTTAGCACACAATACAAAGGAGATAAACACTCAGCATCTATTTGTCTTTTGCTGTTCTATCAACTCCAAGCAAGATCAAGGTTTTCAGAAGTTCCTATCTATTTGGTAGTAGAAATTGTCCAACCTTTTTCCTTAAAATTTTTGCAGCAAGAGCTTTGATAATCTTAGGTCATATAAAACAGATTCACAGATTAACTGGAGGTGAAAGATAATCCTGGAGTCAACTCTTCAAGTCTTCTCAAGGCAGAAATAACTCTGAAGCTAAATAAAATTGCACAGGGCCTTGTCCATATTATTTGAAGACCACAGACACAAGACAGCCTCCCATGAGGAGAAGCGAGAAAGCAAAGGTGAAGCTATACTACAGAACAAAAAGACAGATATTTCAATTTTTCACACATTCATTCCTACACACTATTCCCCTTTACATCCCTGTCTAGCACAGATTCATTGAAGAACTTCCACCTAATATATCCCCTCATATGAAGTAGGATTGGTATGCAAAAATCAACATAAACAAGTTTTCATCTCACCAATACTTAAAAACCTCAGATTTCATAACCTCTCAAAGTAACTCTTCTTACAGTGCTATCTTTGTAAAGGTACAGGCAGCTTTCCCTTAAAACCTAATCCTAAACTCTCCTTGCAAATAAAACTCATCATATTCTTACCTTGTTAGATACTGAGAATATCTAATCTTCACTGCAACTACTTGGTATATATTATCATATTAATACAGATTTATTAATTATATTAATTACTGTATTATTATATAATATATTGTTATTTGTTGTATTAAATACATTCAATGTTATATTTATCTATTTTTTCCGCACAGTTCCTTTCATCTTTCTACTCAGGCTATATTTTCTAGAATTCTGATCTTTCTCGCATTTGTCTGTCACTCTCAAAGCAGGGTGCCAAAACTGGATACTTCTGTATTTGTATATTTGATTTTTCGATTTTTCCTTTTTCTAACCACTTGTCTTTACTGAATTTCATCTCATTGGATTTCACATAGTTTCTTCAGTCTACAAAGATCATTATGAATTTTAATTCTGTCCTCCAAAAGGCTGACAATCCTTTTTGGCTTGGTATTGTGTGCAAATAACATAAGCATGCTTGTCCTCCCATTGTCAAAATAACAAATTTAAATATTGAGTAGTTCTGGACCCAGGACAGATTTCTGATGACCACACTTGAATGTTCTCTCAGCTTGACAAGGAACTATTGATAGATTACTCAGTCTAGTTTTTCCACTGGTTGTGCCAATCTTATGTGGGTTTTGCTTCCTGAGTTTGCGTACAAGAGTGCCACGCAGCACTGAGCCAAGCCTTACTTAAAATCAAGACATAACAGCTGCCACGTCTACTTGTCCTTTAGGCTGACAGCATGAACACTGCTGGTTCAAGCTTTGGTAGTAATTAAGTTGTAACAGAAATCAGTTTGAATACCAAATGGATCAGAAATGGTCAGTCACACAGGTACCCATGGGTTCAGCTGCTCAGCATAGTGCACTGCAACATTTCAGCCTGTGCCCAGCAGGGAGGAATCCTGCCTCGGACCTGTTTGTCTGCTCTCCGTGCTGGACATTCACGAGTTGTTGCACCCCACATACTTCAGTTTGCTAGTAATGGGCAAACTCTAGGCTCACACTTTGAAACATGAGAATTTGGAATTAGGTGCCCATGAAGCTTGTTTGCTGTAGCATCACTGAATATCATCTGCCTTGCAGGTGTAATTTCAACAAATACAGCACTCCACAAAGAGGAGCAGCTGAAATGAAAGATATTTAGGGGGCTAACAAACAAGAGTCTCCACAAATATATATATTCCCTCTTGAAAGAAAAAAAAAGGAAATTCCTTTTATTGTACACCTTGTACTTCACTGCAGAATAACCTTAAGTATCACTTTTACATATACATTTGTATTTATCCACTTCACATTCATATGAGGCACCAAGCACAGCTAAATGAAACTTCAGTGATTTCTAAATACAAGCCATATGCTCAACCTTTCTGACCTCTACCAGATTCTCCCTGGGTTTTGCTTCAAAATAGTATGCGGATACTATTTGCATGTAAATTATGGCACGATACCCTAAAATAGGACAGCATTGAAAACTGGGTCTAGGACTCTCCAGAGATTACTGAAATTTAAGTGAACATTCAGATGCACTTTACAGATGGTTTAAAAAAATGTCAAGTGTCTTAAACATATCAAGTAATATTTGCAGTTACACAGCCTCAGTATCTGCTCGATTTGTGCTATTTCCTATTGCAATTCTGCAAACATGGCTATAACCTGACATTTTTGTACTGGCAAGTTTAAGCTTGCAATTTAAATTGTAACGGAGTACAAAGCCAGCTGAACTAGTTCAGGGTTCAGATTTCTCTGTAAATATTGCATGTGTCCAGTTATATCCTAAATCTTGATGTGAGGACAGCCACGTGGCATCACCTGCACGTTGTCACCTGCGCAGGTTCCCCGGGCAGAGCTGGTGGGTGAGCCACGTGCCCGGCCTTTGTATCTCATACTTGGTTCCCATGGAAACTGCTATAAAGCCACAAATTTTGCATCAAAAATTTTTTCCCCCCTTCTTAAATTAATGGTGTGGTGCATTCTCAAAAAGGAAAAAGTACAAGTGAGAGATTTTGTTCAGGCCATTATGTATTTGAATATATGTATTTTTTAATCTTAAATGTGGAAAACAGTAGTAATGGCACAGTTTTGAAAGAAACCCAAGATCTAAATAATAAATAGCTTAACTTAGATAGATCTTAACTGACAATTGTTGCCCCAGGATATACTTTAGGATAGTGATTTGCCAGCCCTGTAAAGTGACTAATTCTTGGAAGAACAAGTTGTGAAGATCCTGTATTTACACCCTTGTCTAAATGTTTAGGTACTAAAGGACAGATAGAAACTGCAACAGGTGTTGATGCACTAATTAACATTAAACTTGAAAATCACATTTGAATCTGAGCGTACTAAAATTGTGCTTTTTTATACAGGTATTAATCAGGGGTGAGAAAGCCTTCCAAAAGAAAATTGTTAGTACATCAAAAGGCCTGGCAAAAGCATCCAAGGCTGAAATAAAGAAGCACATTGATGCCAGTGAATAGAACTATCCTAGAATTATCCTATTTCTCAAAAAACAAAAGTTCAACTCCTACCCTGATACATCCAAACCTGTTCAGAAAACACCTTGGTTTCCAAGCACTAGACTGCCCCATGCAAGAGTTTTCCCTCCCCTGACCCTCCCCAAATTTCTTTCCTTAAACAGCTTTTCACTCATCTCTCTGTCTCACTCTTGTGCTTTCCAAGTCACCCTCCTTGAAAGCCTCCACATTTTTAGCTGTCTTACTCAGAGATTACTCCTTTTTTCACCTCTTTGAACTTTTCAGTGCATTCAAGTACATGATTCTCATAACTGTCTCATACCTGAGTGTTTCTATACCTCGTCTCTCACTAGTCTCTGGAGTGTTTTCCAGTCTACATAGAAAAGACTTTCCAAGACCTTCTCTTTGGACTTAAACCCTTCCTTCTGCCAAGCTGCTACCTGCCACTGGCAGTCAGTGTTGTTTTCTGCTGTTGCAGCAGTAAGTCAAGCTCTCCTCATCCCTGTCTCTCCTGCAGACTCCTACCTGGAAAATGTTTCACTTTCCCATAACGGTTACACATCTTGAAAAAAATCACACACACCCCTGACCACCTCAAAACCCAGGAAAACTGAAATTAATGGACAGATAAAGGAAACACTAAAAAGAAGCCTTAAAAAGCTTTGCAATATATGTAAGTAACAAAGCATTTATTAACTAAGAAGAAGGAGGGAAAGAAAGGATCCTCCAGCCCAGTTTGAGATGGAATGAGGGCAGACACTTGCAGCTTTTAAACTTTCTACTGATTGTCAGTGTGACATTCTTACACTCCATAAATCCCTATGAAAATGTTTCCACTCAGCCTAATGAAGCTTGCCATGCTTCCTCTTCGCCCTTGGTCTTCAGCTGCTGCCTGGTATGGGAGCTAAAGGGAAAACCATTCCTGTGCACGTTGCATAGGAAAGCTTAAGCACCTACATCCATTGCACATGGATGCTCTGCTGAAGCTGCTTCCACAGGCCTTCCCACCTCCTCCTCTCTAAACCTCCACAGGACAGAGTACAAGAAAGGGTGCATTGCTGCCAAGCACACACCTAAAACACAACTTGAGGGATTGTTGCAAGTCAGTGCATCTCATGAAATAAGGGGTCTTCATTTCTATGAGCCTTGCCTCTTCCTGGTAGACACAGGTAGGAAGGTGGGTGAAGCTTTGGAAAACAGCTAAGAAGCACTCAGGGAAGAAGAGTAGAATTTTGCTTGTTAATGCTCTAAGTCTCCTTTTGCAGCTCCGGAGAGACTCCTTGGGAAATTGCTTCATGGACATGACTGTTTGTTTGAAAACTCTCCCAGTGAGAGATAATTATTTCTGCAGCCTGATAAAGGCAATGTAAATTAATCAGATATATCACTACTTAATCCTTAATAGATGCTAGTGCAGGGGAAGAGAAAAAAAAAACCAAACTAAACAAAACCTCTTAGCTCACAGTACTCAGTATACAAGATTACAGAAGTGCCCCATATTGGAGCTAATTAAATATGGCACTGGATCAGTGCTAATGAATTTAATTTCTTCCTTCTTCCAAATGAAAATGTGAAGTAAAAACAAGAAGTCAGGGGAGGGGAAAGAAGAGAGGGCTGGTGAGAGAGAAGATGAATTTAGAGTTACTATGTACTCCTGTGGTGTATCCTCCAACACCAGGATAAAATTATTTATTACTCTTACTTACAATACTTTTCAACAATGCCTTTAAATGCTTCTAATTTTTTAAAGAAATGGGCACATTGCAAGTTCAGCTTGAGGACATTGCAATTGATGCAATAACTCTTTCAAGCCGCAAATCTCATCTGTCCACACTGAAGAGTAGGACCTACATGGATCTGAAGTGACAGACACATGGTCCTATGTGAAATTCCTCTACAAAGTGCTAACACAACTTGCATTCATCACACTGGCAATTCTGACTGCAATTCTGGTAGGAAACCTTTTGAACACAACCTGGATAATGATAAGATTTTTTGATCAGGCCCTTCCTGTGCTGTGCAGATGCTCTTGAATGATCTATATAAATGGGGTGGATCCAATAACAGAAGACAGAAGTGAACACCAAGAACACACTCCATATTATCTGTATGCTGTTCATTCAGATAGAGAACACCATGCCAAAAGCAGATAGCTAATCCTGAATCATAGGCAGACTAAATGCCTCCCTCACAATTAAAAGAGAAAAGGAATTTCTTTTCATTAAGCCAGACATTGCACCAATCAACATGAGCTTATAATTTACACGTCTCCTTTTACTCAATAATTGTTAAGTACATTAGAAGACAAGAAAAGCTGCTGCCTGGATGGACAATTACATCTTAGCAAGTGATCTATGCCTGGGATTCATCTTTTCCAATTTTCCTCCACCAAGATGCCATGCTTACCACTGACTATCTGAGTTCCTAATGAGGAACAGCAGCACTCCATCTTCTGGAGGAAAACTTTGGAACTATAGCCCTGAAGAGAAGTGTCATTCACAGCCATATGTGAGTGATAATCAAGCCTGGAGAAAAAATGAAAGAGAGTTAGAGGGTAAAGTTAAAATTCTTTAGGATTCTTCACTTTGGTTACTTGGGCACTAATGAGAATCATTCCAAATTTATGTTCCCTTTCTCCCTTTCCTTAGTTCCATAGTACTGACCTAGCCTAATGACCCTTCACAAGACCTGAGTGTACCATCTCAATTCCTTCCTTGCTCCATTTTTTTAATGGGGAAGTCTCAGTTGAAACATGACAAATATAATTGATGTGTCAGACCCTCATGAAGAAAAATGCCAGGAAATCCTGTTTTTCCCAGTAAAGCAGGGCTTTGGTCAGCATCTGCATATGCCTTCAAATCGTGCTGTATAGGAAAACATAAGGTTTATGTGTGGGCAACCTTCATTTTTAGTCTGCCACCATCAGTTTGGAAACAGGGATTTGGGGTTTTTTGTTTTCTTCCTGCTTTTAGCACAAATAGGTCAGTGAACTTAACAGCTTGAAAGCTTGACTGGACCATGTGTTCTTCATTAAAAGCCATTAATGACATTGATAATGGTGCTAATTAGGCTGCATGTAAACATACACACACTTCAAGGGCTCCAGGGCTAAAGGCAATCAAAGATCCAGATTGAACCAGCTGCTGTACACTATTGATGAGCACTTGGAACCCCCGCCCCATCTTGTCCCAAAGTACAGCCACAAGCAGTCAGCACCCCAATGGACATGTGGAGAGGGCTGTTCTGATACACACATGGGTGAGGGCCTTTTGCCTTTGTTCCCATTGTCCTTCCACCATTTCCTCTTCACTGTGTGATAAGAACAATTGGGAAGCACCATCACAGCCTGGAAGCATGCGTTCTCCATCACCTTCTGCCAGCTGTTGTTCCCTGGTGCACAGAGATGTGTGTGTACACAGGGCTTGAAGAAGCACATCATCGTGCTACAACTGTAAACCATTCCAAACAAATCCACTGACTTGCTACTTCCTCCACACCTGACTTTTGGAAGTCACTTTGTTGTTCCCTGCTTTGGTTTCTTAGTCTCTCATAGCAGAGACAGAACCACTGCACAGGCACACGTCAGAGCTGCATCAGAAAAGTTAGAGCTATGAAATCCTTGATGTGAACAACATCTATAACTTGGAGCTATACTAACAAAAGTTTCCTTCTAATGTAACAGCTCCATCACAACAATCAAGTGACCCCCCAAAAAATGATCTATAGAAACAGTATCCATTGCAGCAAGGATCAAGTGACATACTTGCATTTGGAAAACTGTTTCCTCTGTAACCATAGGTAGGTCTTTTTCCTGCTCCTACATCTGGGAATTGACATCTGTAAAAGATGGATGATGAAACTGATCTTCTCAATATTTTGAATTACATTCAAAACCACTCTTTTATAATAAAGGACCAATAACAGTACTCCTGGGAAATGCATCTGGGCACAGTCTCCTGCATAGTGCTGTTCATGTGTGTGCACTAAAGGAGTAAGGTGGGTAGAGTGATCAGGTATGCAGAGCAGCAAATGAGGAACACACAGCAGCTGCACACTCAGCACATCCTGCCTTCGGAGCCAGTGCAGTTGCTGAGACCCTTCAGACAGCAGTTAGGCTGGATGCAGGGCTGGCAGTGAGGATACACCACAGCAGTGCTGCTATCTGTGCAACTGGTGGGAAACCCAGTATTTTAAACTGGCCTAAACCCAGGCAATCAATGACAGGTTTTAAAATGAGCTCAAAATGTGAAACAATCAAGTGTCTTGATGAGGTTTTGAGTCAGAACTGAAAGAGACCCACTCACTCTCCTGTAGCATGTCTTCTCAGCGGTGACCATTTCAGTCTTGTGTCACTAATCTTTGCTAACACCAAAAGTCTGGGCAAGGTCCCAATATCTACAGGCCTCTGAGACAAACCAGCTTGCACTTTCTCATCTGTCAAGGGAGCAGCAGCACATTTTTCATAATGAACTAACCACCTCAAAGATGGGAATGGAAAATAATGGCCAGGACTTCCTAACTCCAGTGTACCTTTAGCATAAGGGACAGGGACTTCTTGGGAAAAAAAATCAAGATTCTGAGAAGAAATCTGATGATGTCCCAGCTATGAAGACAAAACCCCCCTAGTCCCATGTTTTAAAATATTAGAAAGGTTTTTCCACTTCTTGTATTACCGTATTTAACTTATAGTCTGGGGATTAATATTTCACCTGTACTATGTTTCTGACAGAGGCCGTTTCTTCAGCTTTTTTATTGCTTAGTCTGTAGTTTCACAGCCTTGCAACAGAAAGTCTTAAATAGATGAATCCATTCCTAGCACTCGTGCATGATCACATCATATCAGGCAGGCTCACAAACCCCTCTTTTCAATTTCAGAGAATTCATTATTGCATAATAATTGGTTTCTTAATATTACTGTATCTGATGAGGAATGTAACAAAGCTGTAAAACACCACCAAGCTGGTTTGCAGAAATATCCAGTAATGGGATGTCTCTCCTGTAATAACAGGCTGGTGTACAAAACCCACCAACTGTGGAAAACCTGTATTAGTGCAGCTATAAAAAAAAAAAAAGTAGCTATGCAATTTCAAAAGCCATACAGAGCTACATTATTGCTGCTTCATGGAAAGTAAAGCTTTGTTTTTACATTAGTCTTTTTTTTTTTTTTTAACACAAAGTGCATCGTAAACCACCTGAAAACTCAGCATGCACTGACAAGTGGTCTTAGAGGACAGCACTGAATGCATTTTTCACACAGCTGAGTGCAATATGTTGGCTAGAGTCATTCCTTGTTAAATATGAAGCTCAAATAAAACTGATAACTCAGATCAAAAATCTTCATGTTCTAACCTCTGGGCAATGCAAAATAGAATATTTTTTCTAAACCAATTCTTTTAGAAAGCAAAAGATAGACAGTGTCACTGTATCTATGTTATAGCAGCTTGGGTTTCCCAAAATGTATCGCTGTCATTTATTCCAGTGGTAATTTTGTGTGCCCTGTCCCTCTTTAAAGATACATCCATAAGCCTCCTGAATCTGTTTTCACCATACACCATTGCCCCTGCTCCTCTCAGCCCTGTCCCAACCCACAGCAATATTTCTTTATAGCTGGATGTTAATAAAAATATGTCCTTCCCTAGAAGCAACTCATTACCCAAGCAGGTTGAAGGAGGTATCAGGAATTTGGTATTACTGCACAGTGACCTGTGAAGGTTATTAATCCAAGAAGAGCAATCATGGGGAGAGAGTGCATGAGGAGGTGCCTGTGGCAGAGCAGAGCCCTGTCACTATGCAGCCTATATCAGCTTTTGTACACTTTTGCTCCCCAATTCCCCTCCTTCCCCAGAGGGCCAGGGTGCAGTTACCCCTGGCCTGTGAGGGGTGTCTGCCAGCACACAGCAGCAGGGTACAAAAGGGCTAATTCCCCCTAGACAGCAAAAGGCAAGGTGTGTGGCCAGAAAGAGTGACAGCCCTTGCTGACAACATCAGGGACACAGGAGCAGGAGGGAACATCTGTGTGCCAGATGAGAGGGGCTAAGCAAAGAGAGCTCTGTGAGCAGACCACAAACCACTGTGATACCTTGAGCTGAAAGGAAATAACCCCAGCTCTGTCCCTGTGGGGCTGGGGTCCCAGCTGTGAAGGGGCTGGGATGGCTTAGGAGGATCCTGGTGGGTTGGTGTCAAAGGATGGTGATTCTGGGCCTGTCATAGGACAGGCTACACACAGATCATAGTGATGAGCTTTTTTTCTGAATCCTGAGCTCTGATACTGACAGCACAAACATAAACAGCTGGGGAACAGAACTTACTGCTGTCACAGGACAACCAACAACCAAGCCACCAGACAGGAAAGTGCTGAGGAAAGAAGCTCTCCATCTCATCACTGTAGGTTATTTGTGAATTTAGGGCTTTCAAACAACAAATCTAGTCAAAACACATCAGAAAATTCAAACTGACTCATGAAGATATTACAAAAATTGCCTTTTTTTTTTTCAGTTGACTCATTATTTACAAAAAGATTACACACAGTTGAACTCAGGGCTTGGTTTCTCCCATTCCTTTTCTTTTTTGTTTGCCTAGACCACAAGCACTTCAGAACAAAAATTTCCTTTTTCTAGCCTTCTCTATAGTACTACATGTGTTCAACACACTTAACCTGGAGAACCTCTGATTGTGACAAAAGTCCCCAGCCACCTCTGTAACCAAAGTATCGATCAGCAGAAATTAAATCGAAACAAAATCATACCCATGAATCTTGAAGAGATTTGAACACATGAAAGTATAGACCAGAAGGATCAGGTGGCGTTAAAATTCCTGTGGCAGAACAGACTCAGCGATAGCCTCCTACAATTTGTGTGTGAATTTAATATTTAGCAGGAAAAGTATGGATAGGAATCACTGCATAAACATAGGATTCCTTTCAAGTGTGTAGGAAAGGGACTACCCTGCAACACTGGCCAGGGTTGTCACAATCTCAGGTGGCATTTGCAAACAGCTCACCCAGGGGATGCCTCTGCTGAGTACAACAGTTAGACATTGAGCTCATTTTTACCTGTACTCTGAGACATTCCAACAATCTGACAACTGCATTGGCATAGCACTGAGCTTGAGTTAATTACCATAATTCTGGTTTTTAATTCAGGTTTTGGCTGGCAATACAGGAAACCTGAATTTTGGTCCCTCATAGCAGGTTAGCAGTGGCACAACAGCAAAATGTAATGCACTGAAATGGTGTAATCACTCTGCTGGTTCACATTTTATACTGCTGAGACCCATCAAGGTAAGAGACATAAATCACTTAAAGGGGAACCACAGATTCAAGCTCAGTGCTGGCTAAGAGAGACATGATTCATTCATCTTAGAATACAGATTGTGTGTACTCATTTTAGTCTGAACACTGTACAGATATTCCCCAAAGTAGCAAAATGCCTATCCTGCTTGCATTGGAAAACTTTCCTCCTCCTGGAGGGACAGTGTAACCACCTACACAGAGGCTAATGAAGCTAAGAAGGGAAGGCTCCTGGCAGGAGGAAAGATTCTGAAGTCTAATCTGCTGTAATGGATTAATGCTGTCCCAAAAAAACCTTACCAGGCTGAGCTTTCAAACCCTTTCCCCCAAATATCTAGGGCAGTGTTGAAAAATGCATGTGCCACCATCACTGACAAATGGGCAGCCTCTTTCCATTCCTCTTCCTTTTGCTGGGTAAACAGGCCAATCGCAAAGTCAGCAGCCATGGCAATTTCTAAATCAATATTTATCAAGCCCTTCTCCAACTGCTATTTCATGCCTCATTGGTCAGAGAGCATCCTCTCCAAGTGAGCCAGAAAATCCTGACCTTGCAAATGACAGAGCTGCTTGAGGATTACAAAGTAGAGCAACTCCTCTAGCTAAAAAAAAAGAACAATTCACATGAATATCCTCATGACATTATGCATTCTTCTGCCCTTTTCCTTTCTGCCTTCTTTCAGCAGCAGCTCTTGAAGCTGAAGGTTCATTTAAGAGCCCTAACAAACAAATTTGCTAATGAACAAGCTTGTTCATTAGCAAAAATCAAGCTACATGTAAATGACATTAAAAGCCACAGATACCCCTAGGGGAATCTGGTTTGGATTGGAGTATTTTTGTCTCTACTTTTAACGACATAAAAGATGGATTTCTTCCTGCCCCCCGCCCCCCCCCCCCCCCCCCCCCCCCCCTCCGGCACAGTAAGTGAGTTAACAATTATTCCATCAAACAAAACCAGTGGCACCAATGAGGTGGAAGAGACTGACAGAAAGATGTTTGGGACACAAGGATACAATCCCTCCATCCTAGCACTCCACAAAGGAGACTACAGAGATCAGAGGAACCTGGAAAATGCCAAGTGCTGTAAGATCACCCCTGGAAAAACAGACGCCAAAAAATCAACCAAAAGCTCAGGGACATTTGAAAGGAAAGAAAGCATTGCCCTTCCTAGTCAGAGAAAATAACTTGTTAAGAAAACAAATATGTCCATGATCCTTTGAAGAGATGAAGTGGTGTTATTTACCAGCAGAGCCTCTGAAGTGTATGGACTGCCTCCAGGAACCACTCAGGCAAATCAGCACGAACTGTGCACTCCAGTGCAGAGAGGATTCACAGTGCCACACAATCTGGTACCACAACATGTCCCTTGGCTGCAGCTTGACATGCCTGAGGTTTTCTGGGAAAATACATTTGTACCTGAAAACCCCATCAAAATATACACTGAAGGGGAGGTACTGTTCCAGCCAGAAAAGAATGAAAACAAACACAGTCGAAGCACAAATGGGAAGGATCCAAGAGGACTCACTGCTCTTTAAAGTTTTTTATTCTCAAGCAGAAGAGAAGAATGCCTCCGAGCACATTCCACACAAGGAAATTGCATGTTCCAGTTTACTCCCAGTCTCAAGCTAATCAGAGAATTTCTGGAACTTTGACTACTGTAGTGTAAGATGCCTTAGGCCTTCTCTACACAAGTCCTTTATTCAAAACAAAACAACAAACAATAGGGATGACTTCTGTGCACATTTTCCTCCCATTATTCCCCACTACTCTTCTGGGAACACTTCTTCCTAAACAGTTTCTATCTTTACTGTTTCTCTTCTTTTGGTTACAAGCTATTATAAAATTGCTCATTTTATTGTCATTATTTGTGCACAGTCTAGTACATGACCTACTTTCTTCTTTTCAGCATTCCAAATTTGGTCCTCACAGTTCTTCAGTCTCTCTGACTCTTTTCTGAACCCTACCCAAAAGTTCAGACCCATCACCACATTTGAAGTATTGCACTGGACTCTATATTTAAAACTCTCTCTACTCATTCAGAAAGCAATTTTGTCCAGGGGAGTTTTGTCATGGAATGTCACTTGGATGACAGCTCCCAATTGCATAAAACAACACATCTTACCGGCACCTCAATCCCTGGGAAGGGGCCACTGTGCACACCCAAGCCAAATTACTTCAAGTGGCACTCTGCTCCTAAGGAGGCCAAGCTGACCACTCTCAACCTCTTTTTGTACAGGTTCATTGTTTTGGTTAAGCTGTGTTTCATATGTTCTCTCTGTTTGAATCCTGTTGTATTGACTTCTGTCCAGATTTCCAGCATTTTAGTTGCCTTTGTATTTATGTGTATTCAACACCACTTTCCACATTAGCAGCATCAGTGAACTAATGGGCTATTTGTTATTTCCCCAGTCATTAGTCAAGGCCTTGCACAGAACAAGCCCTTCAGCAGTACTTGTGCCTGCCCAGGCCTCTGCTCCTCAGCCTCATTGCTGCTATTTACCATTTCTCCATATAGACATCCTTGACTTGGCAATTTCAGGCTCCCATACCTTTTCCTGTTTTATGGAGGGGCACACCAGAAGAGCAGGATTCTCCCTGGCCAGTAGGGATGTGTAACTGGCCAGCTGGCTCCAACCAGACTGAGCAGATATGGCAGAAATAGCAGAGCTGTTCTCTCAACAGAGACACAAATAGATGCCCACACTTGTCGTCTACTCACTCCCCAGTTCCCATAGAACACACAGACACTCCATACATTTGCTTTCTGTTCTGTCACATGGTTTCAAATTGACTGGATTGCAGGATTCCCCAGAACTCCTCCTGAGGGAAACTAGTCTATCAAATACTTGAGCTGGAATGTGTTTGTGTGCACTTGCAGCAACAGAGACTTGGGGGTCAGTCATGGTGGCAGATGCACCTCATCAACATCCCAAAGGCTGAGCAAGAGCAGTCCCAGCAGTCAAGCTCTGTGCAAGGCCAGGGACTTAAGTTTCAAAATACATTGAACAGAAAATATATTTGAAAAGGTGAATTTTTATTGAGGTGAGTATCAAAAGATCTTATTTGGGTGTCCCAGTCTAAGAGTCACCAGAAAGTTCAAGACCTGTGAAGTCTGAACATCCACAAAAGCAATGATGGGGCATTTGGTTAAGGGGATAAAAAGAGAGAAAAGCTTGCCCAGGGATTACTATCCCTCTGTCAATTGCTTCAGTGAGACCTTAGGCAGCGACCGTAGCAGTTTGTTGCTGTATTTCCTCATCTGTCAAACAAGAGAAAGAAGCAAACCATTTCAAACAGGCATCAAGTTACTAATTGCATCAGTGTTTATGGACTGCCTGGAGATATACCGGGCACAGGGGGAAACAAAAACCTGGGGAAGGTGGGCAAGTCAAGAATCAAATTTTGAGGCACCAACTTTAAAGGTGTTCCTCAAGGTTCAATTCCAGGCCCCTTTCTATTCACTATATTTATCAAGAATGTGGATGAAGGAGTTGAATTCACCATTAGCTACCAGACTGGGAGGTGCTGTTGCTTCCTGAAGGACAAGAGCCCTTGCAGGGGAGTATACATAGCTACCCTGCTGTATTCAGCACTGCTGCAGTCTCATCTTTAATATTGTGCATAGTTCTGGGATTCATAATTTAAGGAGGAGGTGAAGGTCCTTGAATGGGCAGAGCAACAAATTTGATGAGGGGGCTGGAATGTCCTGAGGAGCAGCTGAGGAGTTTAGGCTTATCTAGTTTGGAAAAAAGAGGCTGAGGAGTGACTGCATTGCTCTCTACAGCTTCCTGAGGAAGGGACAGAGGGGGAGGTGCTGAGTGCTTCTCCCTGTGATGGAGAGACAGCAACATGTGGGAATGGCTCAAAGCTGCACCAGAGGAGGTCTAGACTGGACATTAGAAAACTCTGGTTTACCAACAGAATTTGGTCAAACCCTGGAACAGGCTTCCGAGAGAGGTGTTCAATTCCACAGCCTGACAGCGTTCAAAGGCCATTGGACACTGCCTGTAATAACCTGCTTTACTTTGGTCAGCCCTGAATTGGTCAGGAAGTTGGATTACTCTGTCTAAACAGCAGAATGCACAGGTCACAAAATCTTGAAGCAAGCCTTTCAAGTTTGCTGTGTCACCTCAACTCTGAGACAAGTTTTCTCTAGAGAAGTAGGCCTGGCTGGCATAATTTCCCCAGATGATTCAGAAACTCTGACTAATGTACAATACCACCAGTTATATTTTCATTTTGTGTACTTGGTTCCCTTCTCCACCCACCTCTTCAGAAAGGACTGATTTGCTGCTACATTTCACCACGAACTCCTGTATCCCTTTTCACTGCTGATGCCAACCAAGTCCCTCAAAGAAGGCTGTTGCCTTTGACCTTCAGAATCCATGAGTCACACAGTGTGGTGTGACCAACTCATAGTGTGCCATTCACGGGCACATCAGTGATGAGGTTACCCAGACTGCCAGCCAACCATAGAAATGCAGCATCCTAAACAGCTTCCAAATCAAATCAAGAGTTGTAATATATGGGTGACTCAAGAGAGAAAAGCCTTTGTTTCTGAACACATTTTTTTCTCTTTGAAATTAAGACCTTCTGATTTCAATTTCACTTCCTCTGCTACTGCTAAAATGAAGCTGCTAAAAGCAAAGATGACGTGGAGTAATGCCATTTTCAGGCTAGGCAAAACTTCATAATATATAGATGGAAAAACTTGGCACAGCTCATTCATTGGACATTCTGAAATAGCAGAGCATTTTCTTCTGCCCATTTTCTCCTGTCTCAGATAACATCTGGCACAGACATGTTTCCTTGCTTCAGGCCAAAAAGGCTCTTGACAGGAACACACACATCTGGGCTATCAAGCAGCACTACAGCAAGTGTGCTTTTGAGGGAAACATGGGAATTGTACAGGAACATGTGAAGGTGCATGGAAGAGGGTGGGAATCAGAGGGACACGCCACACAAACAATGAAGTTATGAGCTGGGTCCTGACTCTACCTCTGCTATAAAGGAAAAACTATGCTATATATAATATGCTGAGAATAGCTGGAAAGGAGACCTTCTTCAACCTCCTCACACGTCTTTCCAGAGTGAATCTAGTGTGCAGAAAGATTTTACTTTTATGATCACTAGAGGATTTTTTAACATGGGTACACAAGCACACACAAACCAACTAGCTGCTACATGCTTAAAGCAGGACTGGCACGATCTACATATCCCTGCTGCATTTACACAGTTTGCTGTGGCTGCAGTTTTACAGTAAAGGGGAATGAGGGGTCTCACAGAAGTGGCCATGTAGGCAGAAAAAGTATTGAGAACTGGATACCCTCATGAACAACCTAGAAATTAACTGATTTTCAGGCACAGATCAGTAAGCAGTTCTGTGCACAGCACAGCAAATGATAGACATACAAAATATTATTTACAGCCTTATTTTGGCCTTCCATCAAAAGAGAAAAACAAACCAAGACAATATTTCATAATAAAAACTTGTTAGAAACCTCCTCAGGCAAGGAACAGAGCAAGGGCTAAAATCTCTGACGGCATATAGACTCCTGGCTATACAAATCTCTCCTAAAATAAAGCAGTCTCTAGAACAGATAGTCAGATCAGACAGTGACAGATCAGTAGTTTTAAGTTCATGGTCTTTCAGATAAGACATAAAACTGGGTCCTGACCTTGTATGATCATTAAAGGTCTCATAACGCTTTCTGCAAAAAGCGGGTTCTTAATCCCACTGGCCTGGGGGCAATCCAATTTAGGTAACTACCTAAATCAATCTTACAGATTTATCTAAATACTGCACTCTGTTCTCTAGGCTAAAGTAGTTTGTGGCGTTTCTGTGTGCTGTAATATACTAAAAGAGTCCTCCCCATCTCAGCATTAGGTGATCTTTTTATATGCACTAAATGCCGCTCCTACAAGGGGGTGATGAATCTTAGTATGTGTTAAGGAACTTGGACATGCAAAGTGCAGTGGTGTCCTAGTTTCAGCCACAACAGGGTTAATTTTGCACAGTAGCTGGGGGTGCAGTGTGGCCAGACCCTAATGTTATTCGTTATCACCTCATGTCATTAGCAGGGTGGAGAAAGGGACGGGATAGTAGGGAAGAGCCTGTTGCTATTTGTCATTTCTTTGTCCTATATATTTTGTTATTAATATTGCTGCATCTCCTGTTTGTTTTCTTATCTCATGGCTGTCTCTAGCATTAATCTCATCTCAAACCATGATCTTTGCCTTTTGTGCTTTCAATCAGAGCAGGGAGGGAGGGGAACAAGCAGCATCTGGTTTGGGAGAGCCTCAGTGGGAGCACTAAATGTTGGAGTACCATTCCTAAACCACAACAAATGGAAAAGGCATTTATTACCATGTTCAGCATGACTCTGTTTCCACTAAACCTTTTTCACTCTAGAGTCGCTGGAAATTAGACGTTCCCGAAATTTGAGAGCTAACAAGCAAATTAAAAAAGCAGAAGAGCAGAATGTTTATACCTGTGCCACTGAATAGCCTATGGAACAAGATTCAAATAGAGGATGAGACAAGACTGCGACAGTTAGATACTGCCTGAATTATGGCCACTGAACACATCAATGGTCAGCAGGTGAAACTATAGCAGATCTAAACCACTAAATTTTCAAAACGTCAGGATAGGGTTCTTTGTTAGGCATGTAAGGGAAACACAAATCCTTCCCAAGCAGAGCTTCCAGCTTCCACCCAGAAGGATTTATAACATGTCCTGTTTTCCAAAGCTCTTTACAAGGAGCATCACAAGATGTCCCAAAATTCCTCGGAGTACACTTCATATGGAAATCCGTAAGAGTGGATGAGAGAGCAGACAAAACCAAACACACACACAACAACTGTGCTATTCACTAAGGAGTCAGCCACCCAAAACAGTCAATAATTATCTCTTAGAAGAGTAAAGTAGCAATAAAATCCTGAAGGCACATAGCTCAAGCTACAGAAGACTTGAAATATGGATGTAGTAGAATAGCGTGGATTTTTACTGTAATAAAAATATAAGAGGACAATCACCTCTGTCACCAGAAAGATTAAAAAAGACAGTGTCTTAACACGAGCATGCCTGCACACACACAAGACAGTGCTGGTGTCAGATTCGGCCTCTGGGCACTAACAGTCAAGGTTTATTTTGAACTGAGCTCTCTGTTCACACTTATCTGTCAAGGCAACTATGTTATTATTCTGCATATAAAAGGGAAAGCTTGTTATCAAAGCATGGCTAAATTAGGGTTACCTACAGCAGGTACCTCTCACAATTCTTTGGTTTACTAAACAGAGGCCATGGTTCCATTCCCACTAAGATCTAAGACTGGATTCCCTGGGAAGAAGATCAAGACTTATATGCAGATGATTACAGAGATGTTTTCCCCTGCATCTTGTCAAAGAAAAACATCCAAGTTTTCTTCACCAGAAAAGCCTGCTTGGTTACCATTTTCCTGATCTTCATTGTCTATTTCCCTCAGCAGCCTGACTATGTAACCAAAAGCCAAATACAACTTATGCAAAAGGATCCACAAACAAGTCATATCTCATGGTGGCACTTGCTTCTTTGATGAGCCTACAGAACAGGAGCACACAACAGCTTTTTTAATGCTTGCAATGTTTTTCTGGTTAAACATTGTGCACTGGAGCCAAGAGAACACAATGGGACTCTCATGCTTCTCTTTCTTGTTCCTCTCACAAGTGAAAAGCTCACAAGTCAAAAAGGCAATAGTAAAGTTTAGCTTACAGCATGCAGTAATGAGACTGTGGGGATATTCTCCAGTTACTGATTTAGTATAACTTGTTGGAAAAGTATGTGGTTAACAAAAAAGAAGCCTGTACTAAGCCACAAAATAAGTTTATCACACTCTGAGAACATTTTTCCTGTAACAATTAATTTTTCATAAACAGTCTTTGAGGATGAACCAGAAAATAAGAATTACATTTTGGATACAATTTTGTCAGTGACATGAAAAGTGGAAACCTCAGAAAATCTGGAAGAACTTTCACATTAGAAGAGCTGTTAACACCATAATTGGGGTCTCTCACATAATAAAAAATTACCTAAACCTCAGGCTATTTGTCCTTCTGGAATGTATGACATTTTCTCCATGACCATCCAGGCAACTCCTTATCCACCAACTGGTCCATCCATCAAATCCATGTCTCTCCAGTTTAGAGACAAGGATGTCATGTGGGGCAGTGTCAAATGCTTTGCACAGGTCCAAGTGGGTGATGTCAGTGCTCTTTCCTTAATCCAGCTGTGCTGTAACCACATTGTAGACCTCCAAATTCATCAGGCACCATCTGCCTTTAGTGAAAACTTGTTGGCTGCCACTAATCACCTACTTATGTCCCATGTACCTTAACACTGATGCCTGGAGATCTGTTCTGGCAAGGGCTTAGTCTGACTATAAAATTGCATTTGCTGTTTAAATGGAGGCCAAGAATCCCATACTACCTGTAGACTTTTTGCTTCTTTCTTCCGTTTGCAGCTAGTATAGGAATCACCAAAATAAGTAACTAAGAAAGTAGTAAGCAAAAGTTGCTTGTTCAAAGGGAAAGTTGCAAAATTGAGAAGTTTCATAACCACAAAAGTATCTTGGTAGCAGAAGAGACTCATACAAGAAGAAAGTTTACTGTCCCTAAAACAATGTTGGCAAAATAATAACATACTGTTACATTATATATAATAATATAACAAAAATAATATATTAACTCTAGAGGAGCTCTGCAACATGCAGGTGGGCACCTGCTAACTTTTCCAACAATGCAACAGTTGGCCTTTGTGGCACAAGTGCACACTGAGCATGAAAACCTCTGACTCGTGTCGCACAGGAGCGATTATTTTCACTGCTGAGTACAAGTACCCAAAGTTCTGCATCCTAATTTTAACTTGCAAATTGTACAGCTACAAAAAATATAAGCCCAGAGAAGGCTATAAAATATAAAACTTACTGTAAGAGCTCACTGCAAGGAAACATGGTCAGCAAACCCACACTCTCCTCCATAAATACTTTAAGTGTTAATAAAACAGTAACAAAGAGAGAAAGACACTAAAAAATATATTTTATACTCCCTTTCCTCCCACTTCTTTTAACAGTGGACAGACAGGAGGAGAGCAATGGCAGCTCCTGCCCAAATAATTTCATCAATCCAAACATGATCAATCTTACAGCAGACAAGAGGAACAAAAACGAGCCACCATCTGTGGTGTCTTCTGGGTGGCAGCACAACTAGCATTTTCTGAGTGAGCTGACACTCATGTCAGAGACGAGATGCATGCTGGTTTTAAGAAACTTTTGTATCATTCTAAATTTGTTTTTTATAATCTATATTGAAAGATGCAGTGATGCCAGGAGTAGCAAGCTGCTTTTTTGTGAAAGATGCTAACAACATACCTTCACAGTAGCTGTCATTGTATCATCATGGTATGTTACACCCCTCTGAAACTACAATTCACTGCCAGCAATGTGATACCTGAATTTAATTCAGAGCTTTTTGCACTTCCTGCTGCCTGGAAGATATTAAAGACCTTCCCTGAACATGCATTGTGCTGAAAGCTGCTAAGAAAAGTCCATGTGCACTGAGGAAACCTGGAATACTGTTTTAGAGATATTCATTTTTTGAGGCAAAAGTTTACCATGGTTGAAGCAGTAACAGTAAATAGTCACTTGATACACAGGCATCAGTCTCCCTTTCAGAAGACAAGATTCAATACATTAATTGCTAAAGTGTCATCAAATATCTGACAGATCAGACCCAAATGGTGGGGTATGCTTACACCAGACGGCAATCTGAGTCTTAAAAGTAAAGTTACGGACTTCTTTGCTGTAAGGTTTCCAAATGGGCATGTTGTGCATGTTATTTATGGACATCTGCCCAGACCTTCAGATGAACAACTCAAGAGATGTGAGCTTCCACCTCAGACTCGGTGACAACGCCTCAGTTCACCAGTTTAACTCTTGAATTACTGATTGCTTCTGCAAACAGCCAACAGGGAGAAAAGCCAACAGGGAACTAGAGTTACTGTAATGGTGGAAAATTAAAAATGAAAAGGCTAACAGAGGGAAGTAGAGTCTAGTGAAGGAAAAGAAAGACACAGAACACATAGAGTACTGAAGAAATGGGACACTGAAGAGAGAAGAGGAACCACAAAACTTCTCTCAGCTTGAGAGACCCAGAAGCAAAAGCCAAGCCACCCTCCAAGCCCAGCAGCTCACTCAATCCTTCTCTTTGCCCCTTCCCAAAGCTTCAGTCACTTCAGTCCCTTCAGCCAGGGAACAAGGTTGTTCTGTGGCAGGACCTCCAGCACCTGCACTCCTGCTCTGCTGTCCCCGCACTTACCACAAGGATTGGGCTTCTCCTGCCTCCTGTTTCCACAGCAAACAACCCCGCCAGAGCCCCCTCATTGCACCCAGGGCCCCACAAACCACCCCAAAGAGAGGTTCAGGAGCCACGAGGCTCAGGACCCAGGCAGCTCTCCCTCCTTCCTTGGGAGAAACGTGAGGCAGCGCTGTCAGCATAGACCCAAAAAGACGACGACGACGACATCAGCCCCAGCACAAGATACACGCAGCTTAACTTTACCACACGTAGTTTAACTTTACCAACCTGATCTGTGTCCTCCACAGTCCGTAGGCAGGCACTAATGCTCCAAAGAAGCAGATAAAAGGCATGAAAGACGGCGTTAACCTCTTGTTGATGCTGCTGCCGGCCCCTCCCTGCGCTCCATGAGGGCCGGGGCTGGGCCCAGGTGATCCCCGCTACCTGCCCAGCCCCACAGCTGCTGCCCTCAGGACGGGCTCCTTGCACTCAGACTGTTCCACAGAACTTCCCCCCAGCCTTAGTCAATAACTAATACCTCAGATTTCCACACACACTCTCATGTATGTGGCTGTGCTTTGACATCAGTGGTACTTTTACATCACACAACCCCCGTTTTTGTAGTGGCCAGGACAAGCTGCTGTTTTGTCATGAGCAGTAACACCTCAGGTCTGGTTTGTCATCCATGCTGGATTAGGGCAGGGGATGCAGAGGGTGGGTGCCTCGAGCCTTCCCCTATGCCTTAGGTTTGGTTCTAATGTCCATACACAGAACTTCCTGGGAATATCCATCGCCCTGACTGGGCTTACGAGCTGGTTGCTCAACAAGCAACAAAGTACTGCAGAAAAGCTGCCCAGACACGGATTAAAGGACATTCATCTGCTCTCTGAACCTGTAGGTGTCTGTTGGTATCTGCTGGTTACAACCCAGCTACAAATAAAGAACCGGACCCGAAGATGGGCCAGGTGTCACTCTATCTGAAATGTCCTCCGTTCATTTAACCTGCACAGAGTGAGTGCTGTGCCCAGGAGTGGCTGGAGGCTCACAATACAGCTGGTGCTGTGCCTGCTCCTTTAGCACAGCCCTCAGGTTCAGCTGGAGCTCTTTGTGCTGCTGCTGGCCAGAAACCTAAACACAGCACTGCCGAGCTGTTTTGAGACTCAAGATTATCACAACAAAGGCAGGGAAGGGAGCACACTATGGCAAACTTACCTCTGCTTACAATCACCACTTACCATGCAAAACACAGCAGTTCTGTGAGCAGGGCTTTCCTGCACATTCTCCATTCAAAGGGAGAGGGAAAGCCAGTTTTTAAAAACTAGGGCAAAAGCCAGTAAATTACTGCAAAATTATTTTAAAAGGAACACCAGAAAGCCAGCTTTGAGAACATAAAGCTTATATGAGCTTCTGTAAGTGAGAGTTAGAATAAACATGTTTTGCCTCCCAAATACAATCATCAGCTGGAGGCAGAACCACTTAATCAGTGAGAAATTTCCAAGAACTTTGCAGAACTAGGAAGAAGTAAAAGCAATGATTAACATGACTGTCTGCTCTACTTTATGTCTGACACCAAAAGTAACGTGTTTGTCTGACCCACAGTGTATTTATACATCCACATCTTATGGACTGCTCTGCCCATGACTTCACCAGCAAAAGGTGTAGGGTTTGCAGGCATTAAGTGGCCAGACAGAATGCATTAGTCTAGAAATGGATTATTAAATTCCACTGTCAAACTGAAGTAGTCAGTAAATCCAGAGGAATGGAAGTTCTTCAACTATATAATGCTTTATGTGTGCTGTTAAAAAGTTCCCACAGAGTTTGGTTTCAGTCCTGTTTTGATTTTTTCCTTGCCTAACCCTTTACTTTCTTCTGTCAGGACTTGTCCTACCTCAGTGTGTAGCACTGCCAGCTACTGAGTTGCTTACATCTTTTTGGGAACCATCCCTACTCAGCACAGTGAGCCAAGTCACCACATATGGATTCTAAACTCCAGGACTTCAAACCACTCGCGCGTTGAAGGATCACAAGTCAACTCCATTTCTTCTAGGCAGAAATGCACATAGTTCCAAGCTGATGGGATCTCTCTTCCCTTTCAAAATGCAAAGGAAGATTCAACAGACTGCCAATAAAGTCATAGGATGCAAACCTGTGACAGCTCCACCCTCTCACCTGCCTACTCAACAGCAATGCTGAAAGGATTATTTTCAATTCATCTTCAGTCCAATAACCATTTGTTTTTAAAACCACAACCATTTGTGGTTTTTTGTTTTTGTTGCTGCCTTCTAGCACAGACCATGCTAGACTTGTAACAATAGAGATTCCACTGTTATCCACATAAGACATCATCAGTAGCTTGGATGAAACCAGGCACATTCTAGCCACAAAGGATTAGAAAACGGGGTGCCCTTTGTAAGAATTAAAAGACAGGCAGGAATTTTTATAGTTGTTGCTGCTGCTTTTGTTGACTTTTGATGAGAGTTACCAGATAACATGTTCTTCTGAGGTAGAACCACTTCAGCACCAGAAACCTATTTGTGGGTTCTATTTCAGCAGAATTATTTTCTCAAAGAAATCTTAAGCCTTCAGTAAGGAGTCAAGAAGTCACACCCATTTTTTCGGGTAATTTTTATTTTCTTCATCTCCTCACTTACCTTGACCAGGATTAAACTGAATTAACAAAATGGGCATGCTTTGGTCCTGTCTCAGACTGCATTCAGTTTAAGTTTAAATCTTATATTCAATGTACCATGATTTTTCAAAAATGCTCCTGTTGGCAAAGCATTGCATGGTTCTTAACTCACATAAAATATTTAATTCCCCACACTTGCTCCAAAAGTATATGCAAAAATAAAAAATGCAAAGAATTCAAACAATGTATAAGGGTGGTTGTTTTTTCTTCAGATCCCAGCAGCCACGAGGCTGAGAAATCTTGCACTTAAACTAGATAAAGCAGTGCCCTCTAGTGTTCTGTGGAGAAATCCCATACGAGATTGCTGAAAGCCTTAAAAAATTAATGTACCATCTCAGGTGACAGTCAATGTTTTGAAAGTTTACAGCTCCTATGCAGCATCCTTGGAATTTTCTGCATATGACTGTGGCCTGCAGAACTATTTGGGATCTCTTCTTTTCCTTCTCTCCACTGCTGATACTTGCATCATAATTTCAAATACCATCCATGGACAGTCTTCCCAGCTGGGGCATGTGTCAAATCACATCATAGCACCCTGCACCTTCCCCAGGTACACACAGCATTTGGAACCCTGTATTACTGACCCATCACACATAAGCAGGATGTAATTTTTGGCTTGAGGCACCTTCTTAAAGAGTTCCAAAATTTAGTAGAATTCTTTAAGGCAGCAGCTGTCCCAAGACATTGATAACTGCAAAGAGAACTATTCAAATTCAAGAAAGACTCAAACAAAGCATTCTCATAGTTGAAAAAACTCCTGCAGAGCTATCAAAATATTTATTTACATCCTGTACACATTACAAAATTTAACTTTGCATTTCACAAAGGACTGGAAGAGACTTTATAATTGGAGGTCTGAAAAGCAAAAGGTAAAGTCCTTGATGAAGGCTGCTCTTAAATGGGAAGCTAGGAGTCCCTAAGTTTTACCATCCATTGCTCTGAAAGACAACTGCTGGACTCTCATCATCTAGACAGATTAAAACTTGAATGACTTTGATTAAACTTTTAATCATATCAAATACTTTTAAAATAATTAACAACAATTTTAAAAATCCTGTTAGAGCACTGTGCTTTTGTTATTTTACATGACATTGATCTACTGCAGATAGAAACCACAGATCAAAAGGGAAGCAAAAAAAAAAAAAAAAAAAGAGAGAGATTGTAAGGAAACACCAGTTCTGCCCATTTCCTCTCTGAAATAAGGGGGAAAAAAGTGAAACTATTTTCTGGCAACCTAAGGGGAAGGGGACTGCTACACTTAGAAAACTGCCAATACAAAGCATCAGTCACAAATGCCCTAAGCCCTACGTGATTATGCAGGCATTTGAGGGGGCAGCAACACTTGACTGCCAGGTGAAAGAAAGATACTGTATTATGGCTGGACACAAGCTCTTTTCTTTTCAAAACGAAATGATTCTTTGACTCTATTAAGGTTCTGCCTGGAATTTGTTTCTTGTATGAACAATTGCAATCATTATAAGTGTGCCTATTAGCAGTGATTCACACCCCTACTGGGACATTCACTGGAGCAAGGTTAATTACATGCATGGTTTCTTTAGAGGAAAGCTAGCTTGGCCTCTCATAGGTAAAAACAGAGGATGAGCTCTTCAAACCAGGCATTACCCTGCACCTTCTAGAGGAATTTATTCATAAAAACAAAAATAGAAATCTCTTTTTAAAGTTTGCTCATATAAGTCAAGTTCTCCAAACGAAAGCCTGCCAGAGTGACCATGCAAAAGTATAAAGAAAACATCCAGAGAGATCACATACCTAGAGTAAATTCTGGGTACTTGATATGGCATCTGTGGTGAGCCTTTTAGGGTCCATATCTGCAGCCCTTGTGTCTGAGGCTGCAATTCAGAATTTGGATGCAGAAGTGGGATCAAATGAGACATTTTTAAAATTAGGTTTGAGCTAGGAAACTCCACTTCAAAATTTAAATTGCATTCTCCTCAGAGGGCAACCAATACTTAATTCTCATTAAACAAGCAGATACTTTTTTTTTCTCTAATGAGGGGTGGTTACTGCCAAACATTCTGGCCTGCAAAGGAATTATTTTTGATCTTGTTATACATGTAACCAAATTAAGGGAGAAAAGAAAGCAGTTTAGAGACCATCCAAAAGACAGCCAAGGGAGGGTATTCAGTGTTTGTACCACTGCATTAGGAACTCATATTTCTTAGAGGTCTAACACAATACATCTGTGTTACTGAGTGTATGCACAGAACACTATCATGGAGAAACTGCTTGTATGTATATGTTAAAAAAACTCTCTCAGGATCAGATTCCTCCCTGTCACACTGTCATTCTGTTTGCAGGGTATAACGTGAGGAAAGGACCATTCAAAATCCAAGGTACAAAAAAAGCAGTGGAAGGATCTGGAGAAAACAGACATTATATTGAGAACCCAGGTTCCAGCCTGACTGAACCAGACAGCTTTTCCAGTTCCTTCAGTTTATTCAACAGTCCAGTGCCTTTTAGACACATTCTCATCTCCTCTGGGAAGAAGCAGAACAACTTGAAGGAGAATGGAGGAAAACGCTCCAACATCCATCCCAGAGAGGCCACACACATACATGCTGTCATATCTTGACAACATGAATGTTGTTCTGCAGGGCTGGGAGCATTCTACTAGTGCTTCACCAGGCAAAGATGCCAAGAGTGTCCAGGTAAGACACTAAAACCATTTGAACTGCAAGCAGTTTCATCAGTGAAGTATAAACTGAGCTTTTCCATTCTTCACCTTGGCCCTCTTCTTGCACAAGTGCTTTGCTATGAGTCTATCGCTGGTGCATTCTCTGTAATTTCTTTCTGTGTCACTACCTGCAGGTACTTCAGTCTCATGGGAGGGAGCTGCTCATAAAGGTCAAATCCCAAAGGACTCTCTGCATTCAGCAGTCTGTAGTACAGCAGGTGCTTTTTCAAGTTCTGAAGAAAGAAACAGAAAGGCATCTAATCTTTTCGACCGTCTCCAATACAACACAGCAAATCTGCAAATAGTACAATTCCATCATGTCTAAGATATTTAATTACATCATCTTGAACAGAAGAGCTATAAAAGGCAAATTTCTTCCAATAAAATTCACTTCTTTTTGCATGAGAATTCCTCTTCTAAACACAACTCCATTGTCTCCTCAACAACCCCTCACATTGACTTCTTGCCAGAAACCCAAGTGGATTTTTGAGTGTGATCTAGTAAGTTACCCTGGGCAGTCATCACAGAGGGCCAAATGACCCAGCTCTGTCCCACAAAGGACAGATTTTGGCAAGCTTCTTGAAAAAAAGGAGAAACCTTACATCTGTCCTTTTCTTTTCAGGGGAACCATCCAACTAAGAAATAAAAGATTACTGCTGGCCATTCATAACTGTGCTACAATCATTCCTTTAGCATCTCTAGCTATCCAGATATAATGCTGCTTGGACAAGAGGCATGGAAATACAGTACACGAGATTCATCTAGGTTCCAATGGCCTCAGTGTTTTGAGGTCAATTACTACAAGAACTAGTTAAGCGTATTTACAAATATTGCAGGCCCAAATCATGCTGCTAATCTCCTCTCATTCTCAAATTAGCAACATATTTAAACACAAATTTCAAAAGCCATAAAATACAAGTCTGTAAGAGCTTCTATGGATGGAAAACTTCATTCTCAGCAGCACAAACTGAATCTTACAAATCCTACCTCATCCACCAACAGCCATGTCTTCCGCAGCATGCTTTTCCGAGCAGCATCTGTCTCCTGGGAACAAAACACATACTTTCCTTAATATGGTGCAGTAATACCCTTGCCCAGGGGCACACAGCACTCCAGGATGATTTGTTCATTATAATGAGGAGCAGCTTGTTCCAGTAGAAAGAGCTTGAGATGTCTTATCACTTAAATCCTATCTCTCTTCTCCTTTCCCTGATCTGAATCTCAGCTGACTTCTCAACCTTCAGGTAGAACTGCAGATCAGAGGTGAAGTGCTGTTAGCACAACTGTTCACTGATAGAGGCCTCAAGGCCATAGTAGGGCTTCTGCTTGGTTACTCAAGCAAAGTCAGAGTACTTTGCACCTTAAGATTGCTAAGGGAGAGGCCAAATCTATTACAAGCTCTCTCTGCGTGATCACCTTCCTTATTCCTTCTGCTTATTCTTCCCCCCACATCACCAAACACGTAATTGCTGACCTCAAAGATTTAGGTACGACTGGCTACCACTAATGCAAGTGCATCAGAGTATAATGAACAAAAGCTGCTGCCTCATATGTGGATTCTCAAACAGCTGACCAGCCCTCAACACATTTGCTTACAATTTTTGTTTTCAAGTTCCAAAGGTCAGTGATTCATCACAAGCCACACTGGACTTACAGGGACAGCAGATGCAAAACTCAAAGACTGCAGCCCTGAAGGTCTGCTATCCATTACCCACCTGTGTTGTGCTTTCTTGGGAGAAAATAAAACTGTTCACATGAGCCACGGCCACCACGTACAGAACAGGGCACCAGGTGTGGCGCAGCGCACCCGTGACCAGTGTTCGGAAGTAGAGTCGCAGGAGGTTCAGGTTATCTTCAGGAGGGGAAGTGTAGCGCTCAAGAGGCACAGGAAACTGCAACAAACCCATGCAGGCAACGTTACCATTTTTGTCAGGGTCTAAGTAGTGAGAGGAAGTTCATGACTTCTAGGATGCCCTTCCTTGTGCACGCCCTCCTACAGTGCGATGTACCCCAGTGCCATGACCTCATTTGCAGCAGAGCTGCTACGGCCCACCCTGAGTGATGTGGACCAACCAGTGTTGTCAAGGCCTCTTCAGCTTTATGCAGAAATGTTTTACTGGTGCTACCACTGCAGCTGACTCTTGGCACAGGTAAGATGTGTGTTTATAAAGTAAGAAGACAGAGTATTTTTGACAGCATCACTAAATTCTCTCTCTTGTGCTCTGCTCAAAGGAAATGCAGTCCTACACTTGGCAGACCAAATTTTCTTGCTGTTACTCAGCAGCGCACAAGTCCAGTATAACTATATGTGGAAAGATGGTTGAGAGGGCAAATGACTATTTGTCCATGTATGGGCAAGGGAAAAGTTCTCACTAAGGTGTGAAAACACTTATTTAAGGGAAAGGCAGTTCCTAACAGAACACAGGGTGCCACCAGCCCTTCATATATACAACCTATAAATTAAGTTCTCAATGGTTAAACCAAGCACGGTTTGGGACAATTTCCATTGAAGACTGAGCAATTCCACAGCTCCTGCCCTCCACATATAAACACAGATCAAGGTTAGAGAATCACAGGCAAGAGCCCAGTAACACAGAAATACAGAGTGACAGGCAATCGGCAGTTACCATAAGCCAGGATTACCTGCTGTAACGGCACTCCCAGCGCCCGCAGGATATTTGTGTGCTCCCCAAAAACAGAGAGACGCAGATGAACACTGAAACGCTTCTGCAGAGGTAGAAGAACAAACACTCCAAAGAGTGGATCTCCAAAAGAGACACCCTCAAACTGCTCCAGGAGATTTATATAGAGATCGTGGAAGGATGCTAAACCAGGGAGAGGAGCATCCAAGTTCAGGGAGTCCAGGGCCTTGGGTTGGCAATACACAGAGAGAAGGGCAGCTGTGTAGCGGTGGATTGGTGCTTCCAGAAAGAGGTCACTGCCAGTGAGGAAGACACACATAAGCCGTGCAAGTTTGGCAGCAGTTGGGATGCTCTGAAGGATTTTAGAACGCCAGGTTTCCAGCAACAAGACCCACTGCAGGTTCCAGGTCACAGTGTTGATGAGATCAAGTGGGAGAGAGTTCAGTATAGCCCCACGTGTCTCTGCATTAGTCACTTTGTTGTAGAGGCTGATAAGTGGAAAGAATGGCCAGTCTGAAGGCAGGATGGGGCCTTTGACCTCAGGAAGCAGCATTGACTGGATGAGGTAATTCCGCCCTTGGTAGGATGCCTGAGAACGCGTAAGGGTGGGCTGCAAGTGGACAAAGTGGGAGAGGTAGCAGGAACGAATGGAAGGCAGATTCTGGTAGGATTCTCTCAGCAGGGCACCACGAGTAACCTTTGGAAGAAATGCTGCTGCAGAGCCAGGCTGTGCCAGTTTGGAACTGGTGCCCAGATGCAGAATATCAGAGAAGTCAGCTGCCTCTGGCCCTCCAGCTTTCCCTTCACTGTAAGGTAAAGACAAACAACAGTTTAAGAAACAAACAAAACCCTGAAACATCAAACAAACAACATATCACATAAATTCATTCCAGTCTTCCTGGAACAGAGCACTCAACACTTTCTACATCACTGGCCTATTCTAATACAGAGGGCCTGTAAAGCATCAGCTACCTTGGTATTTACAGCGAATTCACAGAACCACATTTGGTTGCTGACTAGCAACACTGAGACCATGCCATGAAAACACAGTGCCAGTCTAGTGGGGAGGCTGAAACCCCTTGTCCAGAGAGGCAGCCCACTTACCAACACACACATGAGAGTGCTGAGATGAAATACTGCACATCAGATAAGGCCTAGACAAACCATTAGGACAATTCTTGAAACAGTAGCTTTGCAGCTGGCAGTGGCAAGCTCAGGGGAACCACATGGACTGATAGAAACTGTGCATGTGGAGGGTGTTTGTCAAATCCATATGCCACAATCTCAGACCAAAGACTCACCATTTTGTTGACCCAACAAAAGAACAAAAACACCACCACACAAACAAATCCACTAACAAATTCTCCTTCTTTCTGAAAAAACTGCGTATCTCCTTGCAGCACTTTGGTTCAACATCCTACAGAGATGCACCATGCCTAATCTGAAATGGATGGAGATGAACAAAATAAACTGCTACCATCTTCTTGCCCAGATATGAGAGGATTCATATTTGAGATGCTCATGATTTCTTCCAGAGAAAGGAGGAAGACATGGCATTTGTCAAATCAGCAAATATTTTTGTAAGAACTTTAATAAGGGTTTGATGAAGATTCATTAAGCTTTTCAGCCAATGTCAAATTCTCATTTATTTTCTAGACCCCCTACTCTCAGGATGGCAGATGTTAGGCCTTAGGGATGTTCAGTTCTATCAGGAGTCACACAAGTCTTGTCACAGAGGAAATCAAAAGAGGCTGGTCACATTTCTCAGCATTGGTACATCAGAGAAAAATACGCAACTACATTGCTTGCCTGATTAGACAGCTCCATGCCTGGAGAATATGCCGATGAGTAAGTAAAATTTAACTACAGGCCCTGTTAAAGGCCAAAAACTATGACAAAACTGCATTGCCAAAGTGTTTTTTCCATTTTCCCCATGTTTTCCCACATACCAAACTAGAGAAAGGAAAAGATGCAACGCTTACGGAAGAAACTCTGGATTAAAGGCAAGATCCAGCAGGACCTCGTGAGCCAGATGCTCACTCCCTGGCAACAGACGGCTTAGCAGTGCCATGGCAACACAGTGATGGAGCGAGGCATGCTGGGTGTAATCCCAACAAGTGCCTGCCTGTACAGGAAGGAAAACAACAGAAAAAAGCACTCCATCATTTGTCAATAAGACAATCAACAGGGATAGGAGGGTCAAACAAGACACAGATCTCACTGTGGAGTGAAAGACTGAGGCAGACTGCAAGAGCTGTCATACCAAGAGATATTTCTGCTTCCCCTGACTGCCTTAGATAGCCAGGTATTTTTTTAGCAACACAGTTGAAAACTTTATTCTTACTCTCCCAAAGAAAGGCAAACCCATAATTTTTCCATCCAAAGTACTTTGGAACTAACCCCCCACATCAGTAACTGGAAAATGTTTTTGCTAATAGGTCATAAAAGTCAGCAGAAGAGTTGCCAGACCTAAGTCAGATACCAGAAAGAACAGGGAGATGAAGACCAGCTGCCAGTGCAGTCAGTTCCTTGGGGGAAAGAAATGAAAGGCCAGATAACAATACCATTCTCCGAGCCAACGCTAACACGAAGTACTGCAGGTGATACTCATGGCGTAGGATCCACGCAGATGAGGGAGTCACAGAGGGAGGTCCAGTCTGCCAGCTTTGATGCAGATAATCCTTCAAGCCTCTGAAGGCCAGCACAGAGCTGTACTATAAAGGAATCACAAGTGGAGACAAATAACATTACGACAGTTTGTGTTTGGAGGAAAGCAAAACACAGCCCTCTCCAAGGCACACCCCTTACCTTCTCTCACAGGAGAATTCCTGTTGTCTACTCCAAAAGCCATACTTAAGAATATCCTTATAAATATCTGCTTTTCTTCCCAGGGCGTACCTGCATCCATCATGACCATCCCCATCACAGATAACTAACAGTCACTGCCTACACTTTCCACAGTGTTCTTTAAGGCAGAAATCTGGCCAGTGGCTTAAAATGTTTTTCCCTCATCTGGCCAGACACTTCTCTTAGTAGCCAATCAGCTAATTCAACACAAGGTAACACAGGAAGGCTATGAGAAAGCTTATGCTAGGCATTACATCTTTCTAGGGCTCAGACATTTGGTCTTTAGGGTCTACAATCTTCCATGACTCACTCATTCTAAAAATTCAGAACAAACCAAAGTAGAAAGGACCCTCTTCAGAAGCACTGTAGCACTCATTCTCCTCTTTAATATTTCCTCATTTTTCTTCGTTATATATGCTTTGACCATGCTTTTCCTCCAATGACACTCAAGTTTCACACTTTGCTTAGCCGAACAACAGTTATTCAACTCTTCTCAACATTCTTTATAAATCCATCCTTTAAGCATCACCTGCTCTGTAATTCCAGCCTTCTGGTGTCAACTGAATATTGGAATTCAAAGATAAGATATTTTTCTGATCCTCATCCCACTTGTTCTGAAAGTCAGGTTGTTTCTCTCCGTAATACTTTATATTTTTAAAAGAAAAATACACAACAATTTGCTTTTAACAGTCCTTCTAAACATCTCTTTTATGCCTTGGACGGTACAAATACTAACCTCCCTTCATCATTCACCTAGAATTTACAGTGAAATGTTTATTCTCACCTTGCTGGTCAGGCCCTTGTGAATGTGAGTGATGTTATTGATGAGAAACAGGAGGGCAGTGAGGAAGGGGAAAGGTGACTTGGAGCCAACCAGGCTCAAAGGAGGTTTGCCTCCAGTGCAACTCAGAGATGCAATGCTGCCAACAGATTCTGGTGCTGGAGAACAGGACAAAGGGTTGCACAAAGCAGAACATGGCCTGTATGAATGAATAAAGAGAGAGGGGTTACGTCAAAAGCATTCATAGTGCTGAGGTGTTATCTAGTTGAAATGTTGCTATCTATCTGAATTGTACCCCACATTGCAGTAAAATGGAAGCCCTCAAGACAGTGAAAGTAAATAGGCAGTGTCTCAGCTGGTACACCAAGCACTGCTGCCATACAAACTAATTCCAGTGAGCTGTCAGGAACTCCTCAGTTAAATTGGTCATGATGAGCAGAAATTCTGATGCACTGACGCATCTCTGATGTCAAATACTTGAAAGTGTTGGACCTTTGATTTTAAAAAAATATGCCATTCCCCACATACATACGCACACCAGGCTAATAAGGCTGTCCACCCACTCAAGACATTTCAATAATAAACTTGTAGGCAAAACCTAAAAGCCCGATTATGTCTAAAACTGACATTGCAAAAATGTTGCCCTTTATGGACTAATGAAATGCATATTTTTAAATTGTATTCAGAAAGGACGTAGCTTTACTGTACATGAAAATGTGCAGACCACTCTTGGTGTGTGTGTTCTCTGCAGGTGAAACTACAAATTTCCACATCAGCAGTGCTTGTGGGGCCCAGAGTAGAGACATCATGTCTAGGTGAGACCACCACAAAGAAGAGTGACCAGAAGCAAGCTGCTCAATGGTAACGTGGTAACAGGGCAAACCTTGTCAAAGATCCATATCATTACTCTATGGCAGAAAACAAATTGCTTAAATGCATTGCTCTTTCTACCACTGGTATTATATGTAGGAGACGCATAAACATGTGGGACTCACCAACTACCCTGAACTCCTGGACCTAAACCTCCCAGAGAGTTTAGACAAAATTGTAAAAATATTAGGGCACAGATCAGCTGACTCTGGGTTTTACCAGCCAGTGTTAAGAACAGTGAAAATTCTTGCGGATAAGCATTATAGCCTGACCAAATCCATCATCTTCAGATCACAAAGACAGGCAGAAAAGGGTCTAATGAGTGCTCTTGTGTTGGAGGCTTTGGTGCCAAGAGCTTCAGATCCCAGTTTCAGTCGTGAAAGAACATGGGCCAAACTGTTTGGTGACCATTCAAACACCACTTGAAAACAAAAATTTCAAGTGTCCTTTACATCAGTGTTCTCAGAGGTGGATGGATGCCTCTATGATTGCAAGTCAGGCCTTTTAGATTCCCCACTCCAGAAGATTAATCACAGCCTAGTAAGGAGGCCCCCTCTACAGCAGAAAGACAAAATATCTGTAGTGCGTAACTGACCCAGAGCCAGAGCTTATGTTATCCAAATATCTGGAAGAACAGTTTGGTATCTGTTCTTGCACTTCTCTGCAGGGGCTTTCAAAGCCCCAGTGAAGCTCTGCAGGAGCTTAAAGATGTGAATCTACTTAAATTCTTTTATAAGCAGCACCACACTGAGCACATGAACAGTACATGAACTCACACACTTACCACATCATATAAGAAGGACTCAACTAATGCTACTTGTGCTATTTTTAGACCAAAGAAGAATCAAAGCCAAGAGTGACTAAAATAATCTGAATTTGATATGAAAACCCCAGCTACATGGCAAAGCTGAGATGCAGCAGCAACAGTAGAAAAGTAGGAGTTGCAAACCTCTGCAGCCATCATGCCTTTTCTGTGAGGGGGGAAAGGACAAAGCAGGGTGTAGACACAGCCTTACTGCACTCCAATTCCCATACCTGGGGCATATTGCAAAGAGAAAAGAGAGGGGGAGAGAGCTGTCACATGGTACAGGATAGAAATGGGGTTCTCTCAGCTTCTGACAACAGCATCTCAGCAGTGGAATGGTTTTACCTGAGCAAGTCCCACATGCTGTCTATGGCTGGCTGGCTGAGAAGGGGCTGCAGCACCTCCGACGTCAAACCTTCCAGTTCCTCTAAGCAGTCAACTGGATTGACTGATGGCTGTAGAAGACACGGAGAATGAAGGAAAATAGAGTGGATGACCACAGCATCCAGTGATAGCAAAAACACAGACTGATTTGTTTACTTCCTCTGTGTTTATTACCTTTTTGCCAGACCCCATCACCTACACAGCAGTACTGCTCTAGGTTAGAGCTGGCCTCACTGCTCATAGTGTGGAAGCTGAGAGCTGGCACCTCAAAATGTACTCACACTCAAGTATTAAAGTGCATCCCAGAGATTCTTAATTGGCTGGAAGCAAGGTACGAAATCCTTGGAATCAAGATTCCTTCAATGAAAATTTAGCTAGACCCTCTTCCCCCTACCATCTGCATGTTTCTATTTAAGTTGAAGATGGCACAAAGATGATCAGAACTACCTTGAGAAATCTGAGTGGCACCATGAGGGTCTCCAAAAAAACCAAACCAAACCAAAACAAAACAATCAGCTGCATAAAGTGTGATTGACCTACCCATCAAAGCATGACTGTGGATGAACACTGCACAGAGGAGGAACTGTGGCTTTTAGAGAATCATCCAAATTCTTCTGACCCTAGTAAGCAATATTCCAGGTTGAAGGAACATGCTGGAAAATTTGAACACTTTTTATCTTCATTAGAATGTTGCTTCGGGATACAGAAATACTCATTTCCATAACATAAAATCTGATTTTCCCCCAGGTGAAATCCTCCTCCAGAAATCAGTAAAATCTTTGTGAAGATGTTAACCTTAGTTTTTAACAGTCTAACAAAAATATTCCAAGAAGGTCCCAGTATACACTAATCTAATTACAAGTTTGGTTTTTTTTGCACTGATCTATTCAAACATGCTATGTACATTTTTTTTTTCATCAGCTAACTACAGGTAGATGACAGAACTTCTTTTTAAGTGGAAATGCAAAAATTTGCAGCAGTATTCAAGGACTTAAGAAATTGTTCCTCAGTCACTCTTCTGGAATATCTGTAAAGGTTACAAAGGAGCATTCATCTCTTGGCTGTCCTAGTTCTCTAATGCTCAGGACATAATCACAGCCTGTGAAAGGTATACCAACCTTTGGGGCCCTGAAGACATCCTCGAGAGATACTGGCAGTTTCCACCCCAGCCATAACTAATAAACTCAGTTGCTTTTGGCAAATTTCAGAGGAGTTGCACAAGTGTGAATAACTACAGCCACTAAATTACTCCCACACCTTCAACACAGCTCTTTCAAGGAGGAACTCAGATATGTCAGTTGGGCAGTAAAGAGGAAAATTGCGTTCATCTTTAGGACATGAATCTTTAAGGTAGCTAAAGCATAAGATATTATTCTTCAACAGCATCACACTGACATGTCACCTTCAGAAAACTCACTTTAAAAGATGATCATATACTACAACTGTGTGTTACAGAATTTGACCTTGAATGTCAGTGGGGCAACAAATAAATTTATCTTTATTATTTCCTATCCAAAGTTCATATGGCATGACCTTTAATGCTCCATCTTCCACCCAGATGATTGCAGTGGAGGTGTCCACATGTAAGCTCTCAGACCAAAGCAAATGCAAAAATGCATGACTTGATGTATCCCACTAGGAAAAATGACTGCCAAGTAAAATGACATTGTATTTGCTTCATGCTTTGGAGCTCTATAGTAAATCAGAGCAATCATAGCACTACCACATACCTTGATTGAGACTCTAATCCCAAAGGATGAAAGGACAAAAAAGGAACACAAATATTTGGCACTGCTAACATATAGGGTTAGCAGACTTAAGTGACCCTGAATGTCATGCAGCCTAGATATGAGCTGTGGTAACAAAATCAGTGCTCAGCTAGATGCTTTAATATCTGTCTTTTTCCATACTGCCTGTAGGTTCCAGTTTTCAGAGGTAATACACCAACTGACGCTGGTGAGATGAGAAGACAGACTGTATTTTCAGGCCTTACCTGTTGGCTGTAAGCGCTATAATAAACTCCCAAGAAGATCACACAAGCTGTGGTCAGATGCTGGAGAGTTTGCCAAGTTTCTGTCTGGGATATCTGCTGAAGGATTTTTTTCAGACTTGTCTCAAGGAAGGGCTGTAAGCCTGACACTTGACTCCATGCTACTGGAGGAGGTGGAATTGGTTCACTGTCTTCTGAGTTACTGCTGAAACACAATGGAAGAACGACACAGGATAGCAAATAAATATCAAACAAATATCCCTCTAAATCATCACTTTTAATAGAAAGATGTCTAGAAAATTATATCCAACAGCATAACTAGGGGGAAGTCTTTGCATAGTCCCACAATCCAGACCAAGTAACTTAGGTAGAAAGGATAAATGTAGAATGTATTTACAAAAGCTGAAGTTTCTTCTCCTGCACTACTCTGCCCCTGAGCTATGCTCTAGCTTTACCAGAAATGCTATCTCAGTACTCAGCTTTAGTTAAAGAGTTTCTTGCTTTCCATCAGAAACAAGTACCTGTGTTTGCAGCAAATCCTACTACTTTGATGTCTATCAAAATCTAACCACCTCTTAATCCTGGACTCATCTTGGTTTCTGCAGAGAGGTTCTTTCCTCCAAACCTCAAGACATTTACTTCCTTTACTCCCAAGAGGAGTTCAAAGCAGCTTTCCAGCTCCTTTCAGCATGGCATTTGACTAACAGTCAATTATGTCCCCTAGCTTAATGTAGATTTTGACTGCTGCCTCTGGCCATGCTAGCAGGCACACAGCTGTCAGACCAGACACTACTTCTGATCTTGTGTCAGAGGGAATACACCCCACCATGCAGGGGCTCACATGTGGGACAGTAAACACCTGAAAATGAGAGCGGCAAAAAGAGGACAACCAGGTCTCCAAAGCAAAGAAAGGGAAGATGGGATGGCAACTACTGAGATGCACAGAATGGTGACTTAGAGAGCCTACCTGCTCAACTTGGCCTGCAGCTCTGCTGTGTATCCTGCTGTTTGTGTCACATGTGTCAGCAGAGTAACCACTGCTGCAGCTCGCTGCACAGACAACTCAACCACAGGGCTCTTCCTGCTCAGCAACTCGGGCAGGGACTGCAGTATCCTCACCAGCACAGGGTAGAGATCACTGTAGTATGAATTACAGAATAGATATGGTTGGGAAGAGTCTCTGGAGATCATTTGTACTTCAATTCCCTGTTCAAGACAGGCCAGCAAGAGCAAGATTGCACAGGGATATGTCCAATCAGATTTTGAGTATCTTCAAGAATGGAGAGTTCAGTATCTTGCTGTGCAACAATGCCTCAGTGTTTGATCACCTTAACAGTAAAGTTAGTAAAGATTACAGTAAAAACACTTCAATGGAATTTCCTGTATTTCCATTTGTGCCCATTGGCTCTTCACTTTCCACTGGAAGAATCTGGCTTTATCTTCTTTACACTCCCATATAATTTATTTATAAAGACTGCTAAAATGTGATTATGAGAACCATCATCACCACCACCACAATAACAGAAGTAAACTGACATTGAAAAAAGATGACAAAGGAAGACTACTGCTATCCCAATTTCATCTGAATGGAACATACCTAATACTCTGCCTCCAAGCACTCTGATTATCTCTTGAAAAAACTACTTTGATTTTATTCTTGCTGGGGAATAATTCTCAGATTCTCAGCCACACTTATAATCTTGCAACTTTAAGGAATCTTCTGCTGTTTCTTTCCTCAACATTATTCACAGTGCTACATTAGTATATACAGGCTTTACTCTTTTTAAATCATACATCACACCGTGCCAAAGAACACAAAATGCTGCTGTGGATGAGAGTCTCCCTTCTGAAAGTCAGTACTGGCCTCCCTTTTACACCACTTCAGAGCAACTCCATAGCCATCTCTGTTCTTCCAATTCAATGCAATTACAGGAAGAAGATTTAATGCTTGAGGTAGGTCAGGCCTACATCAGGTGCAAACCTTGGTAGTCAAGCACAAGAACTTGTCCTGACCTGGAAGTCGATGCATCGTGCAGTTTGTCTGCACCAGTCTGCCCCACTCAGTGTGGTGACTGCTGCCCACAGACTGCCCCCAGGTCAAGCAGATTCAGTCCTGGGTGCACTACAAACCATGTGTTTTGATATCATACAAGCACAGACTATTCATCCCTTCAAGGGGAAAAAGATGCAGCCCTAAAAGGCTACAGCAGTCTCCAGTGTAAAGGAGAAATAACAAAACAGCAGTGCTTAAACACAGGCGATAGTGAAAAACCAGGAAAAGGCAATACACAGCATGAATACCCTTAGAAACTGAGTTCTACTGCAGGAGGCAAGAGAAGGAGAGGTAGGAGACCCTGAAGGGGGCAGAGCCTGAGGCTGGAGCGCCGTCCCCGTGCCCTGTGGAGCAGCGTGTCCGTGCCCCCGTGTCCCCAGCTCCCGCTGTACCTGTAGAGGCCGCAGGCCTGCCCGTAGCCAGCAGCCACAGCCCACAGGCGGAAGGCCTCGGTGCTCAGCCTCACCGCCTCCTCCCGCGGCAGCGGCAGATCCGCAGGGTCCTCGGCGATAAAGCGACTTAACCGACTCTTCATCTCGAATTTGTTAAGCTGTAAAACAAACCAGGGAGAAAGAAAAGGATGAAGAACAAAACAGACAAAGGGATAAGGGGCATCAGCTGCATGCAGCGTTACCTCATTGCTCTGACACGTACAAAGAGCTGCAGATTTCAATTCAGCTCATTCTGAAATCTTCTTCCACTGCTCAAATCTGCTTTTATTTTCTGCAACCTTAAGGAGCAGACTACAAAGGATCACTAAATGGTCAATGGCTATTAAGAGAGAAGTATTCCTGGAAGGGATGCCATGAGATATCTAATCCATTCCTAACACAAACCAACTACACCTAAATAATTTCTGATGGAGGTGTGTCTGCCCCCCACACACTCCTGTTTTGGACACTCTCTGCAGCATTTAACTGATTTGTTAAAAAAATATATTATTATCCTTCTTTAAATAGTCATAAATACAACTCTCTTAGTCAAGCTTACGTGTAAAGATATACTTTGTGAAAAAAGATGTCTACAACAGTATTGAACTGATGCTGGCATTCTCCTGGGGAGGTCACACTAGATGGGTTTCGGAAGTTCTACAACCTAAATCTTGCTATAACTCAGTGTTTATTTTATGCAAAGGGTACGTCTTGCCTATTACTTTCATAAGGTTATAGAATTCTGATGCTTTGGAAATGTTCTGAGGTTATTTTGGTATTGAATTAAGCCTGACATGACTCATTTGCAGTTCTCTAGAAATAATTTTTATCCTCCCCTACATCTGGGTATTTTTACTTAACTATAAAAAAGAGCTTCTCTTTCCTTCTCCCACACATACAAAAGCTTCTATGTGCTCTGTCTAAACAAATGAGGCAACAATGTCTTTTTCACAGCACAAGGACATATTATAGGTAATTTAAATTTCAAATGCTTTAGAGACATCTTGTAGGGAAATCAATGCGCACCAGCAAGAAAGCAAAGGAGGTGATGAGTCAAAACTATAAATTCTGACACCTCTCCTACAGAACAGAGGACAAAGTCAAATTTGCCTCCAGGAGGAAGATGGAAGAACTTTGTTGTTAGCTAAAATAAATTCCTACATTGATGGTTTTGATTTAGTTTTTTATTATCTTCCACTCCCACATTTAAGTGCATGTAACAGAACATATGAGAGTGTGACAATAGCAAAGCCTGAGTGTCAGGGACCTTCTAAGCAATTTTTGCATGCCTTGAAATACCTGGAGTACACAAAGGCAAAAGTAGAAAAATATCTGAATGTTACTCTGTTATGTTCCTAGTACCACTTACAGTCTTTAAATATCCCACTATCCATCATTATTTTCTATATTTTACAGCACAGACTGGTGTTCTGTTGACAGTAGCAATTTCCTGGGTAGCAATTTGTTAGGTGCTGTTAACAATAGTGAACCAAAAAGCTTAAGAAGAGCTCTTTGCACTGTAATGGGTGCTGCTCTTGGTAGATTTCATGTATTTAAAGCACTAGCATAACAACCTATATGAGGGAATGCAATTATCTCTGAAGTGGAAAACCTGTCCAAAAGTTTAAGAGGAGATGAAAACGCTGATGGATTATCACAGAGTTATTAAGACAAATTTATGGCAGAAAAGTTCAACCAGGGTTATAAAACACAAGGATAGTGATTACGTCTCTAGTTTATACAGTCCTATGCTGCCCTGAAACATGGGAGTTTACAGAGCATCACACATCAATGTATGCTCTAAACATCTGCTCCTGGTCACTATGACTCTGCTGGGCTCTGTGACCTTCACATGAGTGCACTACACAAACCATAAAAAAGCAGAGTAGCAGGAGAAGCACTGTTATTATGATGCTCTTAACAATTCCTTCAAATGCTCCTTCCTCACCCTGGTTTCTTCACCTTCAGCTCACAGTCACCTCCAGTTAGCTTTCTTTATTTAGAAGTAAGGCATAGAGAACAAAGGCCTTTGCAATCAGAAAAGCTCTTCCCAGAACCACTCACCAGCCTGGCTGTTGCATTTCGGCCTCCAGATGCCAACACCCTGAGGAACTTCATAGCACTGGCACAAGCAACTCCGTGCAGACTGGTAAGTAAAAACCCTGGTTCAGCCACTTTGGGATCCCACTGAGTAGGCAGAAATTCCCTGACAATGGTCTCAATCAATCGAGGACAGTCAAGCAGCTGCAGAGAAATAGCAGGAAGCACAAATAACTACAGGTATGCAGTCATGAAAACACAAGCAGAAGACATGGAAAACAGACAAGTTTGTCTGGTCTCCTTGCCATAACTTCACCTGATCTTTCTTCCCTTTTCCCAACCTTTCTCTATCGTTCCCAAGCTCTTACAACAATGGGAGATTTACCTGGCTGCACGCTTCAGAGGAGTGCCTTGCTATGTGGGTGAGGATGTGCAGTATATCCAGGACTACTGTTGGAACAGGTCGCACCACCTCTAGGATGTACCTCAGCCGGTGCTGGATCCTCGTCTTCAGAAGTCCCTGAAGGGTGTTAAAAAAAAAAATTTAAAATCTATTAGGGTCTAAACAAGTCCTCTGTCCTTCAATTGCTGGAAGCCAAAAGGCAATTACATCTTCTTCAGAGACTGTTTTAAATTTAGCAATCATGAAACAGAAAAGTTTCTGTATATTTGCGAGTATGCTGGCAAATGAGCAAGAGTTATCTGAACAGAGCACAAACAACTTTAGTTCTGTTGTGAATCAGATCACTGGGGGAGTTTGGATACCTATGCTTTCCAGAGTATAAAACTGTAAGTGACAGGGAAATAACCTTCCCTATAAAAGACTGTTAAAACCTACTGCTGGTGAAGAAGGTTCTTGTGGACCTTGAATAATTTTGGATAGACACCACCTCCAGCTAATGCAGCACTCTGTCTGAGAGTGCCTGTCACATCAGAGAAAGTTGACAGAAACAGAGAACAGATAAATTCCTACTTTGCAGTAAGAAAAGACATGTATAGGGACGATGTGATATTTTTTTTTATGACCAGCAGTGGTGCTAGGAAACAAATCATCAGTTTACATAACAGTGTGATGCATTCCTGGTTCTGAGAAAATGCAAATCCTCAATACTTGAATTCATATCACTGATACTTTTAAAAACTTGCAGCCAAGCAAGCTGTAGCTCTAGGCCTGAACCAAGTTCAACAGCTAAATTATATACTCCTTTTCCACCTATGTGGAACAACTGGGTAACAGACAACAAGCAGTGTGAGAGTGTGAAATGGAACTGCACAGCAAGGAGGGGAGAGCAGAATTTCTTCTGAGTTCAGACCACTCAGAACAATCTGAATTACGTTGAACCATGACAGTTTACAGAATCACAAATTGATCTCATGTCCATCTACCACTCTTTTCTACGTTTTTTAAACAGTGCCACACACCTAGGAGAACACATCTGAAATCATGAGGCCTCTGAACAAGATCAAGTGTTCAAGTGCAGTAATTCATTCACCCAGTGCTGCTTTTAGACCAAATGCTGTTTAAACACAAGCTCAAGGATTAAGTGATGTGATCACAGGTTTTAACAATTGCAGCAGGTAGGAGGGGTACATTGGCTCCACCAAGGCTGAGTTTGTCATATAGTTTGCTATTTTTAGATCTCATAACAAAAATACAGGATTAGGTTTAAAATATGGGTGGAATTCCTTCTGAACACTGCAAAAATCTTAATCTGAGAAATGCAAACAACATTTGGAGAAATGGTAAATAGCCACCTTACGTCAAATAAAAAAAAGAGTATCACTGTACAAATCTACTAGTTCTGAACTATCTAGCTGTAATATTCTTGTTTAACTTTTAAAAAATGCATATAGAGATTTTAATAATGGTTGAAACCTTTTCATTTTTAAATCAAGTAAGTGAGCCTGAAAGTCATGTCTGTATGCAGTCTTTGAGGAAGTCTTATCAGGTCATCAGTGTGTTTGTTGCTGAATTCCCTAGAGGAAGAGATATTAGTGATACTGAAATCACACAAGTCAAGTCTCAACATTTTTAGAGACCAATAAAATTATCCTTCTGGTAATATATGACAGAAATACAACAACCAATAGCCAGGAAAGAGTTCTAATTCTTGTTCAGAATGTTCTTGTCCAGCATGCACAGGAGGGCATGTGAGCACACAGAGCACTGTGCTGAGTCTGTTTTCCTAAAAAGATTCTGTGTCTAACTCTGTGATTACCTTTACAACATCATATCGGGCCACATCTGGGTCTGGCTTGTTTTCATCCTTAAATTTTTTATCTTCAGATTTTTCTGTTCCATTTAATTCTTCCTCTTCCTCTTCTTCTTCCTCCTCATTGTTTGGGACAAAGGGGAATGCAGCCATCCCTTGGTACCATGAGAAAGTCCAATCGAGATATTTCTATAAGGAGTTAAAGCATATAGAATAACATTTTCATAAAGAAAGACCAAAAGACAAAGATAAAAACTTTTTAGGAATGCTTTTAAATATGGAATGCTTCATTGATTCCTATATAATCCCAAGAAAACATGAAGACAATAAAAGCTATTCTAAACATATACATGTAGAATTCAATGCTTTTTCAGAAAAATTATTTTGGCCTGATACACACAGAGACTTGGAAAAACCATTAATAAGAATTACTGTGATGTGAATTAAATTCCCTACACAGCGAACAAAAATTTAGTTTACCTGGAAAAAATTAGGATAATAAATAAATAAATAAATAAATAAATAAATAAAGCAACCACCAAGTCTCTAGGCATTAAACAGAAATTTGATATTTATTGGCTTCCTATTTTTAGACCTGTGTGGAATTTAGGTCACAAATAACACAGAAAAATCATGCAAAAATTGACATGATAAAATAAAGACTGCTTGGTCTATTTGTTCATGTTTGCTTCACTTTTGTTTGAACAGCCCTCAGCTTAAGCAAATAGAAAAACCTCTTTTTTTGTTCACAGTTGATGACAGTCTCAAGTTCTAGGGTAATAGCCCAACTAAGGTAATAGTTTCAATTCCTCAGAGAGGGGATTGCTCCCACAACAGACCTACTTCCCCCAAAATGTTTCAGAATATGAAAGACAGCCAAATCAAATGCTCTCACTGCTTAGTAACTGCTAGAATTTTCCATTTCCTGCACCCACAATCAGAAACAAACACCGCATTAGTCAGAAAAGTAGTGGTAGCCTTCAGTAGCCAAGTACCAAGGAAGTACAAGCTACTATCAGACACTAAAAAAAAACAATGCAAAATGAACTAAAGATGGTGAGTGAATGGCATGGTCAGAAGAGGCCTGACTTGAGCAGATGAAGCCATGAGTCCATCTGGAATATGGAGTTTGGGACTATAGTCTTCCTTCCACCAAGAGAAGGAAAAGCATTAAGACAAGGTAGCTGGGTCCTCAAAGGAAATGAAAAGAAAGTTGCTTCCTTCCCATAGCCACTGAAGGATGAACAAAACCTTCAAACAGCACGATTTTTATGTGTGCTGATCTTCTGTGTCTATAGTGCGGATAAATCCTATTTGCCTTACAAATCCTGGAGCAGAAGGCCAGGCTTCCAACCCTGTCCCTTTCTCAGAGACCTTTTAAAATTCAGCAACACAAGACTCTAGGAAGGACTCTTTGGGTTAGAAAATATACTGACACAGCATTCACAGTGCTGCTTCTGGCAGCAGGAGTCAGCAATCCCTGCTTACACAAGACATCACACCATGAGCTTCGATCTGAAAAATCAGAGCACTGCAGACACTTTACAAACCAGAGTTGTAAAGTGTCTTCTTCCACCAGAAGAGAGAAAAAGTACATTAAGAAGCTGATTCATAGTACTAATTACATAGTACTAATACACCCTACGATGGGTGGGCAGGGCTCATCTAGGAGAACTCCATTAGGCTCATAGATAGAAAAGTAGCAAAATGTGGAGAAAGCTACCTACTCCTTCATTTCTCTTGCCTCCCACTAGGGATAGCTCTACAGGCCTGGTAGAAGTTGCAGGGGACTTCTATCCCATCTCTTCTATCACCAGCCCCTTTGCAGTCAAACAGAAAAGCAGCTCTCAAGGAAGGAATTTGTAACACAGCCTACAGCATGCTCTCCCTCTAACAGACTGCTTCTGTCCAACCAGGAGTACATCTTAATCTGGCTGCTCCAGGCTGTCTAGTAGCCCTGAAAATCTAAAAGAATGTCAACCTCCTAACAGGTGAAAAAGCATCAATGAGAAAATAAACACATAAACAGGCAAAATTAGGTACATATCAGTGTTACAAAACCACATGGGAACAGCAGAAAATGGACAATGAGAGAAAAAGAAAACAGCATTATTATGAGGCGTAAGAGAAAGCATGGAGAATATTTCATCTGTTAAGAAGAAAAACTATGAAATAAGAAAACTATATAAGAGGACATATTTAAAAAATAAATTCTACATAAATATTAGTAGTGGCTTAATCTAGATTGCAAAGATATCAAAATAAGAAGAAACTCAGCAGCATGCAGTGAATTTAATCATAGGGCAGAGCTAATTCAAACAGGAGGAAAAAAAATCTCTGACCTGGGACAACACACTCCATTGTCTGTCTCAAAGCACAGCAATGACATTCTATTCACCATTAAGCCAACACATCCAATAAACTTTTGTTCAAGCTACTTATCATGTCTTCTCATTCTGATCCCTGTAAGAGCTCAGCATAAAATCAAACCCAGGCTCTGAATGATTATCTTACCTCATCATCAAGTGACACCAGCAGAGCCCAGAGAGCACCAACAGACGCTGCCATGACATTTTCCACTGCGTCATCCAGCGAGAAGCGCAGCAAGAAGAGAAAGCCAGCATCGAGCAGCAGCCGCAGAACGCTGCCCTTCAGTGAGGAAGCAAACTCTCCAGCCTTGGCCTGGAAAGTGCCAGACACAGCCAGGGTTAAGACTGTCTCATCTCAGCTGGATACATCTCTGGGCTGTCACATCTCAACATTTTGCAACTTTGCCTCTTTCCACTTCTACTGTAAAGCTGCTAAACTCTGTGGAGGTTATCCTTCCTTTATTTTATCCTCCATTCATTCTACAGAAGAACACAACTACAATTCCTTAGTGCAAGAAACCCTTCTTTCCTCAGGTCTGCACTCATCTTTTGAATTCATCCTGTTCTATCCTATCACCCTTCTCAAAACCACCATGTTGCCTCTTCTCTGTTCCAGTGCCATTAGGGGGAATGTTAGCACTTCCCCCAAAAGTCAGGTGGAAATGTGCACAGAAGTATTCATTTTGCTTTCTCCTCTTGGCACATTGCTCTATGAGTAGGCTTAGCTCTTTCTCACCTCCTACTGAAAATGTACATCATGGAGCTGGCTCACACATCAGGAGTGAAAGGGTCAATGCCAAGAATAGGTTTGTCACAAAAGTAACACTAAAAAAATCAACTCTCATCCAAATTAACAACAGACACTGCACCACTGCTGCTGAACAGCACTTGAACCAACCTGTTGGAAGAACAATACTCTGGAACCATCCAGAGAAATCTGCATCTCAGTTTGTTATATCCCAACACTTAGCTTATGTAACAGTAAGGATTCTCAGTGAAACAGAATGCCTTGTTGGTGACTTTGCTCATCTTCACTGAACAGCAGAAAACAAACAACTGGTACCAGAGAATCTGGGCCCTGATCCACCAGAAACTTGAATTATGGGGAGAAATTCCTTAAAGTAACTTACCCTTTGAACAATACGACCTAAGACCTGTAAAGCCAGTGTCCTCTGTTGTGTAACTTGGCTGCGAGACAGATGAAAGAGCTCTTGCAGAGAATAACCAGCTCTCTAAATGGCAGGGGGAACAAAACAAAGAAACCAAAAAGCACCCTCAGCTACAGCTAAAAATAGGTGCCTTAAAATAAGATTACCTGTAACATACTGTGTAACAGAAGATAAATTGCAAGCCAATGATGTTTGCCATTTTGTGGCAATTGCAGAAGAGATTCTAATCTTAGATGTCACAGGAGAAAATTGAACTTCTTAAGCAAAGGAAGCATGTGCACCTTCTTCCAACACCACAGAACTTTAACAGCATTAAAGAGAAAAACCATCAACAGTTTTCTGGAAGTAATGCAATTCATGCATGCAGACACAACTTGTCTTCAGGAGTTTGTTTCTAAAGAAAAATTACTGCACTTTAAAGGGTTTTTTGTCACTAAAAAACTTGACAGAAAAAGAATCCACCAAATCAAACACAGAAAATAGAAATGTGTGTACCTTTTCTATTATAATACACCCACCTACCTCTGCCTCTTCTCCATGGTGGTGCAAGCCTAGATGTGTTGGCAAATCAGCATCTGCGGGAATCAATTCTCCTTTTAAACTGAATCGAGCTTGCATTCCCTACAGCAAAAGGGTGGAGGGAGAAAACCATTATTTCTATTGCTGTCCACTCAATTAATCTCTTAAAATAACACTTTTTACATCACCTGCTGGAAGATGACAGTTTAAAAACACCTCAGGCCTCAACTTCTTAAAAAAGAAACCACTATCTTTCCTTTTTTCTCAGCTTTACACCTGTTTCATCCCAGATTACAATGGCTAGACTCTCACTTGCTAGGTCTCTTGAGAGCTATAGACTAAACTGATTCTCTGTCATACCATCCTGTGAAAGAAAATGGGGAATCTTTTTGTGGGATAAAATCCCACAGACTGAGTAGCCAGAGGACTCGTTTTGAAGCCTTCAAAACTGTTACTGCTGAGAAGCACGATCCAGACACAAACATGCAAAGTATCAGTTTCTGATTTCAAACCTTTTTGGTTTTCTTCTGCCGAGGTGGGGGCAAATCTTTCATCCATTCCAGCTTCTCAAACTCTACATTGTCCATGTGAATCCACTCCTTCCTGGGTTTCACAGGCAGATCCTCATCTTTGTGTGGGGAGAAAGAAATGTCAGTCTTACTTTCCAAGGCAGCGATGGAGGAAATACTATTCCTTCTTTGCCAAGCTACTTGGCTTAAAGACTGTATCAAATAGAAGATTATGTAAAATAAAAAGAAAACAATTTTCAAACTGACTGTTGTCTGATGCATAAACATCAAAGGTTTAAAGCTATTTTCATCTTTCATGAGAGCAAGAAGAGGAAGTAAACAGCACTGTAATGAAATTCAGACAAGGTTAATTTAGAAGAAGTTGAACAGAAGTCAGGACACCTGTAAGGCAAAATTATCAGGATCAGTAAAGAAAAAAATATCAGCCCTACTTTTGAGAAAGCAAACTAAATATCATCCATGGAACAGAGTTTTAAGAGAGACATGAAATTGAAAAGTATTAATGCAGACTCCCACCAAGTTATCAGAACCGAGTAAGATTTTAGCCTAGATACACTGAAGGCAGCACAATATTTGTGCTTTTGTGATGCTGCTCTTCAGTATCCCTCCCTAAAGGCTTGAGATCAGCTTGGGAAGAAAAGATCAAAATGGTTGAAAATTTGCACAGCTTTCCAGAGACAGCCCAGTGGGGAAACTGGACAGTTGAACAACAATTTCAAAGGTACAAGGACTAAAGGAAGAAATTACTCATTTAACTTTATAAAGAGCTTTGACTACAAGAATTTGAGAAACAAGATATTGGTGCCTGACATCACAAGAGTTGCCCTAAGAAAGAGACAGATCAGCATGTGGAAGAATCTCACAAGTGAAGAGTCCAGAGATATATAACCAGGAAAGGTAAGGCTTTGCTACTAGGATACTACCCCAAACCAGAATGAGGTGAGCTAAGAAGTCTTTGCTATCTCAAAAGAAAGCACATGTAAGGACAGTAAGAGGCAGTCTAAGGGCATGGAAAGCACTAGCATCACTCCTGCTGGTGCAGGCCAGAACTCATCCGCATTGCAGCTATTAATCCTAGTACTCTGGTCTTCTCTTGCAAGGAACAACAAGTCCCACTGAGATGCTCTTCTTTCATCTGATCTTTTCCTGCTGATAACTGGCCTGAAACCTAACCTTTTACTTTCTTCCAATTAGCAGATAAACTTTCAAGAAGGGCACTCATCCCCTCCAGAATGCAGCTTCACCCTTATGATCAATGTGGTATTGAACCAGGCAAGGAACCAAGCACAGAGTTATCTTGCTCAGCCAGAAAGCTGTTCCACAGAATTTCAGCCAAAGGCTCAGCATGCATTTTAATTGAAGCGAAGGAAAAAGCATCTGAAATGTACGAAAGCGGAATGTTTGTGGGTGGTAGATGCAACATGAGAGGAAATAAAATCAGCAGAAAAACAAAATATATCGACATTTGTAATTTAACAAAATGTTTTCTCCATTAATCACTAAATTGACAGGGTTGAGCTAATCATTCTATTCATAAGATTCTGCATGTTACTAGCAGCCCTTAGTACAATGATCTTGTCAACAAGAAAAGGTGGATATATAGTTCAAGGCATCACCAGACTGTTACTGAGAAATCCCTTTACAGAAGCACAAGCTGGCAGTGTGAATGCAACATTTGCACTGAACTTTTTCAGACTTGGGTTACATTAAAGGCTACCACCCAACCTCTTCACTTTTTGCTTTGCTTCCCATTTTCTCTCAGTGACAGAAATAAGTTTTCATTTGATAAGGTTACAAATTGCTGGATAAAGGTTTCACCATCTTGTTTCTATGCTTCTCAGAAACAGTAGCCTTTTATGTCATTAGAGAGGCAGGTTTGAGTCTTGAGCAATGTTATTGCTTTGTCACTGGAACTTCAGCATGACCACTTCTGCTGGGCTACTCATGATGCATTTACTTCTGAGTATAAACAGATGCTAAAATTCCAACAATAAGTGCTAATGGCAAATTAATTTTCACATCTCCTATTGGCCAAGATGGGCTGCAGGCATAAACTAAGTTACTGGAAAGGCTTCCCTTGCTTTTTAAACTGTGTTTCAGCTCACTCCTTTGTTGTTTCAAATATACTGGGAAAACTCTTCTTTTTTTCTGTGCTGTCTTCTATAGGAGGCAAAAGATGTCAGCACACAATGTTTTAAACTGAGCTATTCCCAAGAGCATTACTATTATTACCATTACAGGCTGAACAATATGCTTCTATTGCTCCCAGGAGATGAAAAGATGTCATTTGACCTGGTGCTACTTATGCACTCAGTTGTTCTGGGACTAAACAGAACTAAAAATAGTCTCTTTGATTAAGATGGATTTGTGGAAAGGTAAAACTTGGGAAGAAACTGCAAAAGGACTGTTCAGTGAAGTGTGTTCCTCAAAAAGAGGCTAAGCTTTTCTACTCCTGCACATGTACACACACACATACACTGACAGACTCATCCCTCTCAGCAAGGAAATGGTAAATGCTTGTTATCTCTTCCAAACAGTAGGCTGAAACCCCAAAGTGATTCAGAGACTTTTCTAATCAGTCTGCAGATTACACTGGAACACAGAGGATGCATTAGAAGACAGGATCAAGAGACGAAGAAAGGCAAAATTTGACGTGAAATTGTGGGACAAGTATGTTAAGCACAGAAGTGTGGGGAAAACGACAACAGAAGCTTCAAAATCACAACAGAGAAAAAGAAATCGCTAAAGAAAAAATGCAGTGAGGAAAGCAATAATAAGAGCAGGAGCCTAAAGGGAAATATCTTCCTTTCTTGGCCATGAGAATGCACAGGGTTGTTCTAGCTCGTGGAGATAAAGCAGCTTTCTCCTCATACAGGCATATATTGTGCATTAAAGGGTTCTGTCATAAGAGGCAATAGCTCTGTAGCACTCCACAAAAAGCAGGATATTCTATACCTTAATACTTCCCCCTCCATCCACAGCACAAAGGAAATAACTCTATCCTAGGAAAACCACTGGGTGGTTTCTGAGATATAAGACACAGAGTGGGGCCATCAGGAGCAGTGTCACACTAAGACATACATGCTCTACATGAGCAATTTCCCTGAAGTGAGAGTGATTGTCATCTCTGTGCTAGCCTGTGAACAAATCACTAACTCTTACCTACCCATCACTCTCTTTTCCCCAACCAGTACCAGTTAAAAGAAATTATTCAGGCATCAGCTGAATCTCACTACTATACTCTTCTGTTTCTTTGTTCACATGACTGAACAGAAGAGCACTGATGCCTAGTTTAACACACATTTTCCCTTCAGAGGCCTTAAAACAAATTTCAAAAAGCAAGATCTCCTAATGAACAGGTCACTTCCATTACATAGTGTACCTTTCTAATCTGTGGAGCCCATCTAGAGATGTTCTGTTTTGAACCCAAAATACATATTTTTAAAATATCATGACAAAATTCAGATTTGGATCACTACACAGTAGCACAACAATCCAATGTAGATTGATATAAACACCACACAAATCTTATATTTCTGTTCAGAAAATTTACAATATGCACTTTGTTTCTTACCCATGATTTCTACCTTCATATTTTCTTGCTTCCTTACATGTTCTTCCAGACCTGACTCCTGCATGGAAAGAGATGATCTCACACCATGCTGAGCCACAGGTGGAGATTCCACAAACTCCTCCGGTCTGTTCCATTCCATTTTTAATTCCTTCTTCTGGCCTTCATTGTTACCACGTTGTGATTTCAAGAAAGCAACTAAACTGGGATCTGCAAGTATTGACACAGAGACAGACAGAGATGTGACAGAAAGTCTCAAAATACTTCATATGCCTATAGCTCCTGCTATTTATGTTTCAGTCTTTTCTACATGTCCTCTTTCTCTTCCCAGCTGTCACTTCTCTTCAAACTGAGGCACTCCACTGCTTTATGACCTCTTAGGCACATACAGTGGGAGTAACTGACTGGTGAGGAGACACCAGAGACAGAACTGACAAATGTCTTTCAGGGTAAAGCAACCACAAAAATTCTATTTTCCCAGCTTTAAATCAAGATAATTGCTTATTTTCCCCTCACTGTCACTCGAACGGGACACTCAAACAAGACTATTAACTGTGGAGAGAATTCTGGTCTGTGGTCCCTTCTTGTGGACCACTCAGTGGCATCAATCTGAACACTAGAAGAATACACAGGATAGACACCACAAAAAGAATTACCTGATGTTTACTGAATTGCAGTAGAACTCCAAGTCATAGTTCAGATACTATGTTACTAGGTGACCTTTGTTTGTTTTGAAGTGACTCCCCATTCCAATTACAGTTTGACAACACCCAGTAAAAAGGCACAGCCATTCTCTTTGTGCTTTGAAAAGAAACATTTGCAAGGTAGATGTGTTTTGAAGGATAGATTATGTTCATATGGCTCAAGGATCATCATTTTACTTTCAGATCTGCTACAGCTATCCCACATAATTTTGGATGGAGTGCACTGTCTCTGAATATTCCTCTCTAGAAGACGGTGCTGGGATGCTTGCTCCAGAGGTGAACAGTGAGAGATTTTGCATTGTGCCTCAACAAGGTACACAAATACTCCAGTAAGCAGTGTCAGAGATACATAAAGTAGAACATAACACCTCTAGTGGTTATTTATTCTTTGGAGGACAAAGGATAAGCAGTTGAGAAATGCTCTGTACCTGAGATAAGTATTCTCAAAAATGAATCCCATGTCTCTGAAACATCTATCCCACACTCATGATTGCTGCACGTTCTCCTCAATGATGCAGTTTAAACCGTCCTTGGTGAAGGACAGGCATTCAGCCCAGACTCATTAAAGATTCCTATTTTTTCTGAATGCAAGCAGAGCTCTCACTTTCTTACACTTCACTGTACACAGCAAGGAAAGACTGTATTCATTATTTCATTATTTCACACAGTCACAAAAAAAGCCACTGATGTCAATCTCTGCATAGTGTGCAGAAACTAAGCCTACTTCTGTCCAGAGTCTCCATGAACAAAACCAGCACAGAACCAACAACAAGACCCTGCCCAGCACAGAACTGTGTCCCCATTCTTATACTTCACACACAGAGTATCATCTGCTTCATAACTAAGAAGTTAATTCAGGGGCTGGACAGTATTTAAGATGCAGAAATCATTCACACTCCTGAATATGGAGAAAAAATCTCCTTAATTCACAGTTATGTGTCTGACCAGTCCCTAAAACCACCTGTAAGTCAGTAATCTAGTTTAGGAGTTGCTTCATCATGTATAATTCTCTACCCATAGATATTCTGGGAATTCCCAAATCACTCCCAGTTTCTTTAAGGCCTCAAAAGACTAAAATATCTACAATTGTAATCTACAAGGCATATATACAAAAAGTACATATATAAAAAATACATCGCTTCAGAAAATATTGTTAAAATACTTAAAATATATCCCATCTTTTTTAAACTCCTTAAGTATTCCCTTCACTAATATCCCAAAGGACACAGTGGCGGGGACAAGGAGCAAAGATCACAAATGACTCACAAGAAGCAGGTCCGTATTCAGGGTATTTTTCATACACGTGCCACTGTTATAAGCAGTGAAGCCAAATAAAATACTTGGGTCTCTGAATGAAGGATGTACCTAAACAATCTGGTTGCAATTATTTTGAGTAGTTCCTTTGCCATCTTTCCAGTTATACCCCTACTGCTTGCACTGAAGTCAAGATAATTAGTATGGTCTTCACGCTGAACCCATAAGAGAATTATGCATCTAAAATGCCGCTCTCATCTAAATTTGATGCTAGAGGACTGAAATCAGGAGCATTTAAAAAATCCTTGTCTGCCACCTACATCTGTACATCTGCTCTTCCTGAGTATATAAATTCATCAAATCAACGCCAACAAGAGTTGCAGTGCCCCAGATCACACTAAGTCTTATCAAACATACCACATTCAGTCTTCTCCTCTACTTTATCACCAGCTGCCAGTGATAGGCACTCCCAGAGCACCACTGTGGACAGGCCTCCAAACCAGAGACCAGATCCTTACCAGAATATGCCTGTACCCAACAGCCTGATAATTAAAATACTTTTTTAAAAAGTCAAGACTAATTGCAAGTTTTTCTGCTCTACAAGTATAGGTTTGAACTGAAATCTCCCACATGCCCATATGTTCTCCCTATCCGGGTACTGACAGTTCTGTCTCCAGTTTTTTGTATTTTGGAGGGAAGACCAAGGGTTCTCTGTCACTTCAGCACTGCTAAGGCACTGCTTTCTTATCAGCTTCAGAGAATTACATTTTAGAACCTTAAACATTTATGTGCAACCATGTATTTAGAGTGCAAGGCAATAAAATGCATGAATCATCTTAACCCACAGCAGAGGGGTGACAAGAAAGACAAACCAAACCAACCCTGATTGAAAAATAAACACTCTTCAACTTCTTCACATTTAGTTCTTACTCATAAGCTACTGACATGACATGGAAGCAAGATTATCCACATATGGAATGAGCAGGAATTCCAAGTTCCCATCATTTACCTGTGAATTTGCTAAGACTTCAGGACAGCTGCACATTCACAAACTGCCTCAGCTCTAGAGCTGACCCTGAGAGGCACTTACCCAGCTGAGCCAGAAGCCTCGCCTGCTCCTGCAGGATCTCTTCCTCAGACATGGACTGCAGCTTCTCCAAGTTCTCTTTGTGAATAGCTTGAGCTTCCTGCTCACTCTTTAGGCTTCCAAGACCCTCTCCCGTTATGAGACAAGGACGCTGAGGGGTCAAAAACTCACCATCTTTATCTACAAAAAGCAGCAGAGAAAACAGTTAGTCATCTGTGTCTACAGCATCATGAATCAATTTCAATTCTGCCATTAACAGGCTTGCACAATTTTTCCTTTTTTTTTTTACCTTGATAATAAAGTTAGAATAGGAGTAAAGAAGTTTAGTTTAGCTTCAAACAAAACTAAAATATTTGTGCTTTTCATCCCATGTCACACAAACATGTTGACATCATTTCCAGCTTGTTTCTTTGGGAGCTTGAAGAGGGATAGTAGGGGAAAGGAATTTTGTTTCTTTAAAGCAAAGCAACAGCACAAAAAGGTAAACTGGAGCATAATTCACAACTGATGCATCAGAGCATTCTTCCAAGCTAGTGAATACCGGATTCCTTCTCTGCCCAAGAATGCCTGAACCCACATTTGTATGTCAGCTGAACCATGACCTAATAAATATCTGCTGAGTAAAACAGGAAATTAGATTAGGTAAGCTTTCAGAGTAATACAGGATCAATACTCAACACAGGCATGTTTGCTTCTAACAATATCCTGCACTCATTTTCAAGGGTTAAACATATTAGAAGTTACAGCAAGGGGCATTCTTCCTACTCTGAACAAAACTGAGTCCCCTTTATCATCTGATTTAAATGCATTTTAAATGTTCATTTCATTTAACCATAGCACCAGGTAACATACTCCTCTGGTCAGTGTGACACCCTCCAGCTCTCCTGTAACCCACTATACAAGGACCTGACTTGGAGACTTTACTGCCTATGTTTTATTCATATGCTCCATATACTGACTTGGACCATCCCTGTGCCCCTAGACCAGCCAGCCCTGAAAGTATTAAATCCCTGTTCAAACAGCAGCAATGACTCTCAACATAACACCAGGAAGATCTGATGCCATTTCCACAGTTGTTCTGAATATTGAGCAGAAAGAGATAAAACACGGTGACCTGGCAAAAGTTTCTGTGAGCTTTCCACCCCCAGCAATTGAACTAAGGGTTACAATGGACAAACACATTGTTACTACAAGAAATGAAGCTTCCCCTCTTCTCTTGCTTCTAGTGATCCTGCCACAACAGTCTGGCTGAAATGCCCAAGCCATTTTGTAATCTCTCTCATGCCATTACATTTTAGAAGCATTCATGTTCAAGAGGATGACAGCTATAAGGCTGCTCTATTTCCCTTTCAGGTTTCTCAGAGACAATTATACTTGTCCAACTGTAACAGGACATACAGTAAGCACAGTATAGTGACCTGGATGGTGGATTTGTGCACACACAGCACAGCACACCTGGCTGTTCTCTTACCAACTCTCTGACAGGGGGCAGGGCTGACACAAATCTTAGCCAAATGGTGATACTCTTCAAATGACATCTGGCCTCTATTTCAGTGTGAAAAAGAGGGTGTCAGGGTAAACCCAGACACAGGCTGGTCCTAAGCAAACTGGACTGTCCCAGACAACACAAATGAGAAAAAGCCTGGAGATGCTGGTAACAGTTGAACTGGCTTCATCTTTCCTTGTCACACTGCTGTCAGACAAGGAACTGCTAGAGGTGGCACTGACTCATCAGCACTGCCTCACAGCATTCCTTATGGAGCAAAGCCACAGTCTCATGGCAGCAGATCTGGTGATGGAAAACTGAGCTTTCAAACATTTCAGTGGAGTGACAACCCACATCACAGTGGTCTCAAATGCTTTCAACACAGAACCACCCTCTTCCTAAAATTGTAGAAATCAGTGACAAAACAAGAAAAACTTTACATATAACAAACAGAAAAGACAAGGAGGACAAGAACCTTGAAAAATAAATCTACCTCCCTGTGTGAAGCGAAAAGGAAACCAGTGAGAAAGCTAACCCACTTTTTAGAATGCATCTCAGAATTTTCTCCTTAGAATTTTTGAGTTTGCATCTCAGACCATTTCAAATTATTGCCACATTACAGACATTCCAACTGACCTTGAGATTTCTAAACTGAGGACAACAATGGTACCCTAATTTAAAAATACAATGCGCTGACGTTGTAGTTACTAAGGCCATGTAAATACGGTCGGCTGGATAAGCTCTACTCACCACCCCTGGTGGTGGGGAGAGGTGCCTCTCCCGCGGATCCCACAGGATCCAAGGCATCCGAAGCAGCTGATCTTCCTTGCACGCACTCGGCAGCAGAGGGAGCCGTCGCTGCCTTTTCAGCAGCTCTCTTCGCTGCCATCTTCTGTGCAAAGATGCTTTTCTTTCCAGATCCCAGCTGCACCTGCAAACGGGGAAGCCACGTGTCCATTTTTCTCTCCAGAGTCTCCCTGCACACCTGCCACTATCAAATATCTGATCCCAAAGACACCCTCAGATCAGACTTTGGAACATGATACGGAGATGCTGCTGGCAGTCACCTGCCCTTTTCTGTGCATGCGTGACTCTGAACACACAGTTTACTGCTATGACAGAGAGACAAAGACACGGATGTTTTTGGCTAGAGAGGGAAGATGATTAATTAGAAGTGAATTCAAGCAAGGAAAATACACCTAAAATGTCACCAAACACAATAGTTCCAGCTTTCCTGCTGTTTGGAAGCTCTGCATAACTGAATACTTTGGATTTCTGAGTACAAATGTGGCTGTACTTCACTGTGCTCACCACATGCTTGGAACAGGCTTCTTATAAGGCGATTAGTGAGCAGCAGGGTGAAGAGATTCACACAGTAAGAAGTGGGCAAATAGTGCTAAAATCATCCTGGCTAAATAAGTGTGTTGCTTGCCTAGGTAATGAAAGGACATGGCTCTGAACAGCCTTGCACAGGGGATGCACAGGAAATCCAAAGGAGACTAAGCAAAAAATCTCTTGCATGTCCCCAGTCCAGAGAAGAAACTTAAAAGGCAGTCTGAACATTTGGTGGCTGCTTTGTGCGCTTCTGCATCACAAAAACTCGTAGTTTAAAAAGTATTACCCCTGACTTTCAAAAAAGCTGTCCTTCAAAATAAGCCACCTCCTCAAAGCAACCACAGCTGTCAAACACATATCAACTCCCAGCATCTGACTCCCACTCAGCTAGCAGTCCTTGCTACTACAGCAACGACTGATAGCAGCAACCACAGCTTCTAGTTTTACAGCCTCAGAAAAAAATCATGTCATAATCAAAAACACTGCAAAAGATAACCTGAGCAACCATACTCAACTGTTACACCAGGAGAAATCAGGTGCAATTTCAATAAGAGCCTGGTGGACAAATCAACAGAGATTGCTCCTCAAAGGAAAACAAACAGAACAGGATTAATTCTATAACAGCACTGCAGATTTGATCCACCTTAGTGAATTTAGCTGGAAAAGGCTAAACAAAAAAGATTCCAGTGTTACTTAGCTGCAGAGTATGGAGTAGCTACTTGATGGCAGCTTGGTAGAAGAACTCTCCTTCACTCAGATGGCAATGCCACAGATATGCTGAGCCAGTTCATAATCTCCAGCATACCAAATTGGTTATTTTGAGCCCTACTAAGCCCCACTAAGCATTAGGCTTTAACAGGAGAAAGTTCAATTGTTAATGAAGGTAGCATAAAACATCTGCTCTGAATCTTACCTCACTTTTTATCTCAGAGCGGTGAAATGTCCTTGGAAATGGGTCTCCCGTGGGCACTGGCATGGTCACTGCTACTGCACTTGTGTCTCGTTCCTGAAGAAAAAAATTCAAACTCTGCAAAACCATTGCAACAGCCAGACATGTTTCTATCATTTAACTGAGAGCAGGCTCAAAATCTCTCAGCTCTGCCGCTCACACCACTTTGTGCTTATTTAGAGACAAAGTGAGGCTATTTCCCAAAAGACTTAGCTGCCAAACTCCATGCATCACTCAAAGAATCAGATAAAGGAAAACCTAGGTCAGTGCAAAGCAAGGAGAACATCCCCAACAAAGCCCAGAAACTCACCCACACTACAGCACATGCCTGCATGCAATCAGTGTGACCTGCAGGCAGTCAGGGCTGGAAGGCAGATCTGAATCTATATTTAACTGGGAGCAAAAATACACCCAAAGAGCTTTTTCTTTCCAGGTGCTCCAGGACACTTGTCTACAGTCCTACTTCCAGCCACAGAGCCCTTCATCCCTGCTTAGTTCACAGCATCCAAATAAACAAACACTAGATCATCACACAAAAAACAGACATACAATAATTTTGCTGAAGACTGCTGTAATGTGTCGATCATGACTCTCCAATATTTCCTCTGGATCTTCATCCTCAAAGTGGACACTAGCACTTTTGATCTTGGACTTTTTTGGAGGAGCTGGTGTTAGAGCTGGGAGAGTATCAGGAAAACCTAAAGAGGGGAAGCAATAAGAAGAAAAAACAAGCAGCCAAGTTATTGTATAACCACAGTGCAACAGGTATCACATCAAGACCTCTTAACAGCACCTTTTATTCCTCTGATGAGGAATAAAGATAAGGAAGCAATAAGACAATTAAGAATCCCCTGTATCTAACTTCAAGTGTGTAGTGGACAGAAATATGCTTGAAGATTCTATTTATGTATTGGCACAAGGTCTTTACAAAGAGCTCCATAAGCAGGAAAGGGTACTGAGGTCTGACTGTAAGTATTAAGGGAAGAAGCAAGGCTGTACAGAAACAAATATTGTCCTTGCAGGCTGTGTTGAGACATAAAAAAAGCATATTTCTGCTGCAAACTGTTTAAAGTGAGGGATTTGTGTGATCATGAACGAACTCCTTTCCACCTGCTACAAACAGATCATATTTCCTCTGCCTGGAACAAAGTACTGCAAGATTTATATTGTTGCTTTTAAAAAAGCACCCTGTGCTTCTGAGATCAAGCCCATGACAAAAGTGTTACAGCTACTCTTGATGGAGAAAACAAAAGCAAGCCAGATCTGCTGGCTGAAAACTGGAGCTGCTAAGAGAGGCAAATCTCAAAGACACTGGGTTTGGATAGCTGGCAAAACAAGCAGTGACTGTCCAAACAGTACAAATTGCAGAAAACACCTCTTGATGGCAAGGTACCACAGACAGCTGACAAATGTGGATTAAGGTACCAAAGGTGGTTCCACTGGATGCTAGTAACATTGGACACACCAAATTCCAAGGCTAAGGAATAAATAATACTGCAATAAGGGCACAAATGCAAGGGAAAAACAACACTGAGTTGAGAGAGAATCTTAATAATTCAAAGAAACAAACGAATTTACCATCCAACATGACTACATCTTTGCTGTCCTGTAGCGGGGGTCTCTCAGCATCTGTGCTCCCTTCCTTCCCTTTCCTCTTGTCTGCTTTCTTCACAATCTTCACTGCAGGTGAAGCTCTGGCTGCCAGGAACTGGTTCTGAAAGCGCAGCAGGTCCGCCTCGGACTCCCCAGGCTTTGGTCTCGACAGCATCCTGCCTTCGTGCTCTTGCAGCCCAGCCACACGTGCTCTTCACGCAGGACTCAAACACATGGAAAACTGGTAACAGAACGGATTTCCTGGAGATAGGATGGGGACAGCATGGGAAAACTACTCATTTTTGTCCCACTCTTATGTTTCAGTACATACTATAGATCCCCTACTCCATGATCACCCAGATACAAACACTTGAACAGGACTCCCCCAGAAAGAAACCCTGTTCTTCATCACAGAACAAAAGACTACTTGACAAGCCTGCACGAGGTCTGACAGCCAGCTAGGAGCAGATGGCATCCAGCCAGCAAAGCCAGACAAAAAGTGCATCACTGCCAGAGTGCCAAAACATGGCCTGGGATTTGTAAAGTCAGAGTAACATCTTGTCTAAGACAACAGATTTGACTAACTCAATTATCAATGCCAACCAAGAATCTCTGAGGCACAGCATCACACAAACCCCCCCTCCACCATATCATCTTCTCCAGATCCCGCCTTAACATCCCTGGCAGGATGCAAGAGCCTGTCCGCATAGGAATGGACAATGCACTCCCTGACTCTCTTTGCTCTCCTTCTCACTCAGATCTCCCAAGTGAAAAATGTCCTTCTTCCTGATGTCTCTTAGTTCTTTAGCTCTTTAGTTTAGTTCTTTAGTTTAGAACTTTAGTTGTCTTTCACTGGCCCCTTATTGGCAGAAGCTGTGCTACTTCCAAGCATCTTCATTTGCTGCCCAGGCCACTTTGGGGGTGAGAAACAAGGGTGAGATTTATACAGACTTTTTTACTCTGTGCACATGAAAACTCACCAGGAAGGCAACTACTCCACCTCCCATCTACCAGGCAGTAAAATATTGGTGACTATTGCAGCCCACCTCTGATACCCAGAGGCTGGGACCAGCAATCCACTTCTCACAGGCAACAAGTAAACTGTTTGCAAATACATGTCATTGTACTCCTAGCATAAGCACACACCTACTTGCTGTTTATTTATGGAGCTTTCTGTCACAACGGGGCTCCCACAGGCAGACTTCACTTGCTTGGACCCTCTTTCATATCCATAAGGAGCGGAACACGCTTCCCAAGCCAAGTGTTCCCTGCCCTGTCATCACAGGCTTCAAAGCCCAAAAGAGGGGGATGCTGCTTCAAAAGACACAAAACACACTGTTGGAAGCAAAGGGTGCTGCTTAGCTCTCTACAAGAAGCCTCCTCCACACAGACCTCTACAGAAACTTGCCCAAGTCTCTCCCGACCAAAACACTTCATCAAGAAATACAGCACCTCCTCCAACTGCCTTTGCTTCTCTGGGCAATTGTCAGCACAAGAAAACAACTCAGCAGCCACTGCTAATGAGCTTGGATGTTCTTCCAGGAACCCTTTCCTCAAAGCCTTTGCCTCAATACACGTGGCACCTGCAGACAGAATGAATGCAGGGAAAACACTTGGCTTTCTTCTTAGGGCACCTTTCCCCATGTCCCACGGAAGCCATTGCAGCACATTAGCAACACCCCCTTGGCCTTCAGGAGTCGTCATTCCCACCCACCAGAGCTCAGAGAAAACACACAGCACAACTAATAAACTCCTGAGGACCAGCACTAACCCCAGCATCCTGCAGCCTGGTTACCTCCAGCCTTGCAAGTGGCTACTGGAAAGTTCAGCACACACCGTGTGCTTGCCCACAGGGACCACCAGCCAGCCCGCACAGCAACACATGAGATACTGTCCTAGGAACACACGTAAGGGACCAGAAATGCTGTCCAAGGACTAAGAGCACCTTTGCACTCCACAACATAGACTGCTGTGTGGCCACACTATCATCTTACTTGATAAAATCCAACACTGGTAGGCTTTTTAATTTCTTCTGGCTCATCTGCATTTACAGTGCATTTTTCTTCTGTAGCAGCAGAGCCCAACATGCAAAGGGAGACAGTAACATCTATGAACCAGACATAGTGAAAAGAAGAAAGATGTATATGTTGAAGCAAAAGAATAATCTCTGACTGCTACTGTCATTTGTGAACCCTGGGGAAGGCCTTTTACCCATTCTCATGTCTACAACTTTGCACTATTTAGATAAATTTATCAGATTTGGGCAAAAGAGGAATACAAGGTCCTGCTGTCACAATTAGTGCCTCAAATTAACCTCTTTCTTCAGATCTTGTTGGTTGTGGTAAGAATTTAAAAGCAGAAGCAGAGTCAAATCTCAGTCTCTCTGGGCAGCCCAGCAGCCAGTGGAAAAGTACAATTTCCCACTTGAGATCAGCACTCAGTGGAAGCCTCTCTCAGGAGTATTGGGTCCTTTCAAAAATGGTGATATGAATTCTCTGCTCTGTCACAAAAATGCTTTCTGCACACAATGCTGTACTGGCCAAGAGTCTTCCTGACACTTTTATTTGCTACAGAGAAGGCACTCACTGGAAAGACACTCCTCCCAAATGAAAATCCCCAGCCACAAGAGTCAACAGCTGCAAGAAACTCTCCTCAAAAAGGCTCCACATCTCATGCTGGTCACAGCAGACTCCGTGACTGTGCCTGTGCCTGTCAGGCACACACCGTGTGCATGCACACAGTACCTTGCCAACAGAAACGCTGCTGACCCAGCTTGTCTCGAGAGTCTCTGCAATAAATAGGAACGAGAAGAGCGCAAAATAAAATGAAAAAAATAAAGCTTCTATTAACACACTCAAGAGGTGATGCGTCCCAGCGTTCCCACCGCGTTCACAGCCCTCACTTTCACAAACGACTCTGAATCAAGGCTTAAACAGGCGACGGAGACCCGGCCCAGCAAGGCCTCTCTGATGGCGGGAGGGAAGGAGAGAGGGAGGCACACAGCGCCGCAGACCCCGCAGCATCTCCCTGCACGGCCACCGCACCGGGGCCGCGCGGCGCCCGGGGCCGCGCTCCTCGTTACACCAGGGCAAAGGCGAAGTGCTGGGCCCCTGCCGATGGCCCCGAGCGAGGCCGGGCCGGGGCTGTCCCCCCGCCGCCCCGGGGTTCCCGCGGGCAGGAGAGGCCCCGCTGCCGCCACGGCTGGGCCGCACTCACCTGCGCGGCACCGCCGCTCCCGCCGGCACTTCCGCCCGGCCCGCGCCGCTTCCGCCCGGCCGGCGCCTCCCGGCGGGCCCGGCGCGGCGCTCCCGCAGCCGCGGCTCGCCGAGCGCTTTGCGGCCCGGGGCGGCTCCCCCGGGCACAAACACCGGCCCCGCAGCCCTCAGCAGTGCCCGCGCACGGAAACGCGCTCGTGTCAGCGCGGGAGCTGTGCCTGGTCATTGTCGGAGGGCGTGGCCGTGCCCAGACCGGAGGTGTTTTGGGAGAGCGGATACATAAAGCTCTGTGAACATACATGATTGTAGTTTATTATCCATGACTGATTGCTTGTTTGTAATACGTGCTAAGCTTTATTAGAAACTACTGGGAGAGCTGTCGGAACTTGCAGGAGCTTTGATTTTAATGTTGGTTATTGATATTGCTTGGTCAATTTCCAGCCTTTTTACAGAAGGAGTCAAGTTGGAAGGGACCGCAGTGGGTCAACTGGTCCAACCTCCCTGCTCAGGTAGGGTCATCCTACAGCACAGGATCCCATCCAGGTTCTTGAATATCTCCAGTGAAGGAGACTCCACAACCTCTCTGGACAACTTGTTCCAGTGCTCAGTCACAGGTAAAATAAAGAAGTTCTCCTTCATGTGCAGGTGGAACTTCCCGTGAATCAGTTTCTGCCCCTTCTGTATTTGTCCTGTTTCTTAGCACCATCAAGAAGAGCCTGGCTCCATACTCCGATATCCTCCCTTGAGATACCAACAGACACCAGTGAGATGAATAAAGATAATAGACCTAGGAAAAGAATTCTCTTGAGCATGAGAACAGGCAAAAATTCTCACTGGGGCTTGGACTGGACCAGGTGGGCTCACTGTTTGGGAAGGACTCACCACAAGTACCCTGATGTTGTAAAAAAATTAAATACTTTTTCACTGTTTGGGGTTTTTTTTTAATACCTTTAGAAAGCTGTAATACTACTGAAAAATTACAGCCAGAAACAAATTCTATCCATTATGATCACTGAAAGCACTTAAATCTCTGGATTTCTGTTCATCTTCAGACCAGGCATCAGAACACCACTGGTTTTACAAAAGGGTGAGGCAGGTGCAGTGGTGCAAGTAGAAGACTTCTCTCTCCCACTTCAAGGCTGTCCTGGGGCTGAACTTGGGAATGGTTTCCCATGCACCCCATGTACACAGTTCAGCTCTCCCCCCTGCACAGTAAGGCAGGGAGGCCGTGGCAGTGGTTGCCTTGGAACGTGTTTGGGTGAAGCGCTGGCACTGCTTACACTCTCTCACAACTGCTTATGGCTCTGATTCAACACAGCCATGAGCATTTCCCTTCCCTGACTCCTCTCACACTGGCTGCACAGCTTCTATGGCCACACACAGCGTCTCTTAGCATGCAGGTGAAATGAGGAAACAATCTTTTTTGCCAGAAAGACTTAAAAATAGACTCAGAATATATTCAGTTTTAATTACCGCAAGACAGGGATGCTTGCCATCAAAACTGCCAGAGTTGTATGTATCTTTCCTTCATTCCATTAATTATTTACCTTCAGTTTTAATAATACAGTTAAGTGCACTATATATAGCTTCTGCTCTACCAATAAATCTGCTTGTGTGTCTTCATATTTATCCCATAAAATTATAAGTACCAACATGCTTGCACATATTTGCTAAGCGATTCTAGCAACAAAATTCCCAGCAGTGCATCTCTTGGAGTCTTTGATGGTGAACTCAAATATTCCTCACTCAATGAGAGCTATTTTATGAGACTCGTTATGAGATTTTTTTTTAATGAGGTCACCAGCCTTTCACAAGTCCCAACAATCTCCTTCACCCCCTCCTTATAGCTCTGTGCTGATTTTAAACCCAGCGGGAATATTACACCTACTTGAGCTGCTCCCTTCCCTCTGCCTCCTTCCAGTAGCAGAGGAAACACTAGGAGAGATTATAAATTGGAATTACAGTTTACTGAAAAATTGCAATAACCACAACAATATTAATAAAAGAGTGTACAAAAGAGAGTACCCAGGAAAGGATGTTCACCACCAAACAAACAAAAACAGTTCCCAAAGACCACACCCAGTGTGGTTTTCCAAAACAAAGGCAAAATGATTACTTGGCCCCGTGCTGGCCAGCATGCCATATGGGAAAACAAAAGCAGAATGTTGGAAAGGCTTGCAATTTAACTTTCTCCTCTCAGACTGAAAACAATGGAAGAACAGGGACAAGGCAAAACCTGGTGGGACCTGGCAGGGCTCTGAAGCAGGTCAGAGGACCCTCCTCCTAGGCCTGACTTTGTGGAAACAGGACTGGAGAGCTTGGCGGTTCCAGGGGCAGCTCCAGTGGCTGCTGCAGTCACAGCAGCTGTGGCCTGGGCTCCACATGGCTCAGCTGGGCTCTGCCATGCTGCTGCTTTCTCTCTTTTCTTTCTCTTGGAGCAGCTCACCAGCTCTTGGGCTCACTGGTGCTGTCTTTGAGCACCAAATCAGAAAAGCCACAATCCCGAGCATAGCAAAAGATGACCACCCTTCCACACAGTAAAAGAAGGCCCCTGACTTCCTCCTGCTCCAACCACGTTCTTGCCATGACATGAATGGTATGGAATTATACAGTACTAGAAACTCTATCCCTTTCCTCTATAACCACAATGAACTCATCACAGTTTGATGGGACTTCTTGACCTATCATCAAACCCAAGAATCCACACAATATAATAAGGACAATGCGTACAAGTCACCTTCCCCATCTCATAAATGCAAGGCACTTCAGTACATGTGATCCACAATCCAGGCTCAGTCCATCAAACTAGTCCTTTGGTTGTATTGCTTGAAACAGCTCTCCCATTTGTTCAGCAATCTCCTTCATCTTCTGACGTGCCTCTTCCATGGTGGTGGTGGCGTTATGGACAGTGATACAACATTCTCCATCCGTTAGGTTTAGCATCCCGCACACTCCACTCTCTTTCAACAACAACATATCTAGGGCTAATTGGTTCTGCAAAGGTGTTTTTGAAGCCTGCTGGGCCTGCACATTCGGTTCCCTGAGTGAACGTCCAGTCCAGTTGCTTAAGACATGGACTTGCCTGGTTAAGTTCTCCAAGACATACTTGTGCTCTTGGGTAACTCCACTGGACACAAAAAATGATTCTAAGTCTAAAGCAACATTTTGTCCCCAGGTATAATAGTCGGGGACTTGAATCCCCCGAATCCACCCTTTTGCATCTGTTGGACTGTGGATTTCTCTCCGCACTTTGTTGTTACGATAAAGTGTATAATTGAATGTTTTAGATGGACACATGGTAGGAAACCCAATAGTACACTGGAGTCCAGCCATATCATACATGTTCAAGTGGGAATACATTTTCCCATCTGAACATGCCCATACCGTTCCCCGTGGAGCTGGATATTTGGCTTGTGAACATTGATACACGTCACCTTGGGGAACCTCCTGTGCTTCACTACTTGAATTCCAGACCCTTTGGTCAGGGCCATGTGTAATGGGAATGCCACACGACAGTGCTGTCTCTGAATTTTCGTAAGACCCATTGCATCGGGTGTCTTGGTTCAGATAGCCGTAGTTGGGATAATCCCAACAGGTACACATGTCCCGGATAAAAGTTCTCAGCTCCGAGATGTACCAGGTTTCTATAGGCTCACCTGCTCCCGTGGTACAATCTAATATACGGGAACAATTCAGAAAGGAGGTCTCTGATGTTCTTTGGGTGACGCTTCTACGGTTCCTCACTTTCCAGCAGATGCTCTCTCCATTAGGTAGTGTGGTCTGATGGTCCTTACAGTCTGATTTCTCCACTTCCCATTCTACTATTTTCCCTGTGGGGGTGCTGGAAGCCCATTGTAGGGTAGACACAGGGTCAAAGATTTGTTTCAGAGACCAGGCCCACTCGTAATTCGTTCGGTTAACTTGGTGCACAGTTCCTGGGTTATCAGGGATTTGTATACACCATCCTGCATCCCAATGTAAATTGTACTCATGTTCGAAAAACGCACCCTCAGCAGGAGAGTCCCACCATGGTACCACCGTGCAAGGGATAGAAGTTACATTTTGCAATGTCTCAGTAGAGTTGGTGTCTAATGACCGATAGCACGTCTGATTCCATAAATGGCTCCACGTAGAGTCACGTGGGAGCTGGTAAAAGGCGTTTTTGTACTCTACCCATGTCCCGTTTGCATCCCATTGTTGTCCTTTCCGGTCTAGGAACCGGGACTCAACCATTCCCCAGGTAACATTTCCTCCTGTTTTTTTAAGATTATCCAGTTCTCTCGTTAATATTTCCGAAAAATTTAACCAAATCATCATAAATCTAAACCCCTCTGAAGCAGAGTTGGGGAGGTTAATACATATTCCTTGATTCGTATGATTCCAAATATGCATAAATCCTTGTATCAATTCCCAAGCTAAATTTGGTTCAGTACTCTGATTCTCAGTCGCTTGAGACAAAATCATACATCCATAACATAAGAGTAAAAACTTTTCCCACACCATTTTTTTCTAGTAAAAAGGCAAAATAAGCTTAGCAAAATCAAACTAAAAAACACACAAAATGTTCCGTCCATTCAACAGTTGAAAGCATAGGTCCAGCAGTGGCTTTCAGATAATCTGTAAAACATATACATGCATAAAAACAGAACATGATTAAAAGGAGGGAACAATCCACCACCTGGCACAAAAGTTAAGTGGTTTTTTTAAGGTTAGGGGTAGCAATCCCACTCTTGGTAATTCTGCCAAAACCAATTGTCCTGAGTAATAGAGAGGACTTGCAGGGTCTTCAGCTTTTGTTCCAGAGAGCAGCAGTGGGGATTGAAGACAAAAGGCTGTGAGTTATGAGCATTAACTCCCCAGCAGCTACTGACTCTTGTGTACCCCATTTGACACCCCCTTGCCCGTTCAGGTTCATGAGGTTTCAGGTTCCTCTTCGAGAGTCCATTGGGGCATTCAACAACCTCATCTGCCTGGGGGTAGTATGGAATGTGAAAGATCCACCTGATTCCTTCATCCTGTGCCCACTCTTGAACCACCCCAGCAGTAAAGTGACTACTGTTGGATTGGAGGGATTGGGGCCATGGCAAAACCGAACCACAGCTTCGGTCCCTTTACAGTGCTGTGCCCTCCTGCTTTTGCTACTGCCTCAGCCCGAGTGAACTCTGACATGACTTCCATGACTTCCACCCTGACATCATGAAATGTCCTACATAGCCAACCTGCCAGGTCTCCCAGAGGCCTTTTCTGTATTGTTAGTGAAGGGATGCCTCCAGAAAGGAGTGTTGCATTTCTAGCCCTGTACAACACTGGCCACAGACTGATGTGACACAGCTCCCAAGTGACAGGCCACCCTGTGTTACTACCTCCCTTGAAAAGATCCTCAAATCCTGAATAGTCTCCCTTGACATATAACCACTCAGCAGATGCTTCCATTTTTCTTCTCCCTTTTCTGCCATATCTGCCACATGAGTTAGTGAATCTACCTGATTATTCAACAGGTGAGCCAGATTATCCTTCTTCTGGTGGGCAGGATTCCATCCCACCAAGAAATACTTTTGCTTAACAAGTTTAGGATATCTTCCCATTTCTCTCACTGCCATACTAGCAACTCAACAGATAGCCCACTGGTTTTGTTGGCAAAATGGGAGCTAATGGGTGCATCCCTAAAAAAAGCATAGGGGTTTGTATAAATAAATACTGGTTCTTTAGTGTCAGTCTCTAACAATCACCCTGGCTACCAATTCTCCCATCTGGGCACCCTCTTCTCCCCTTGTCACAATTCTGTCCCCTGAATCAACACACAGGAACATTGTATTTCCCTCTCTTTTGGAGGATGCTTCATGAACCACACATTTTTCAGGTGGGGCTTAACTTGAGGGGTAGGTTTTATACAAGAAGGGAGGCTCCTGGTCCAGTAGACTGCCAGGCAATTCCTGTATTTGGAGCAATCTCGGTGCTCCCTCCTCTATCTGAGGCACATGGCAGTGATGTAACTGTTCATACCAACTTCTTACTGCTTTCTTTCACCGGGTGGGCCTCTGGCCAGTATGGGCTTCAAGACCTTGAAAGGTCCCACTAGAATAATTGGTTCTTGACATATGACTTTCTCAGGTCCCTGTAGAGCTAGACTAGCCACAGAGGCACTTCTACCAAACTCAATAAAGGGTTTTCGCATCTTTACAGCTGTGCAAATAAAACCTGACAGGGAAAGTTGGACCCTCAGGTCCCCAGTGCCACATATGCATTGATAATCCATGAATTGCAAAGCCTCGTTCGATATGAAGTGGATCTGTTGGATGCATTGGTCCTAAAACATGATATAACCCAGCCTCAAACATTAACAATTTTAAGACTTCTGCATAGACAGAGGTCCAGTCACAGATGGTCCTCTGGTGTGTTAAATCATGATGAGGGTGGGCTATGACGGAGAAAGCCAGAATCCGTTTTCTCCAAATAACCAACAGGGCAAGGGCATGTTGTAGCTCCTTCTTCTGTCCAGGAATTTTAATTTGCTCAAGGGGAGTCACGGTTTTGGGGTGAACACACACTGTTCCTCCCCTCCACCATACTCCCAGAAACTTTACCTCAGAACATGGAGGTTGCACTTTTTCTGCTGAAATTTGAAAACCTAAATTTTCATGGTGAGTGATTATCTCTGTTTGGGTTTATCCTACTGTTGTGGCATTGGGGCTGCTAACTGATATATTGTGAATGTATTCATCTGCTTTAACTCCCTCCACAGGCAGCACTACAGAGCATGATATCTTCTGCAGATCCCGCCTTAACATCCCTGGCAGGATGCAAGAGCCTGTCCACATAGGAATGGACAATGCACTCCCTGACTCTCTTTGCTCTCCTTCTCACTCAGATCTCCCAAGTGAAAAATGTCTTTCTTCCCGATGTCGACCTCCTCCTTTAGTTCTCTTTAACTGGCCCCTTATTGGCAGAAGCTGTGCTACTTCCAAGCATCTTCATTTGCTGCCCAGGCCACTCTGGGAGGTGAGGAACAAGGGTGAGATTTATACAGATGTTTTTACTCTGTGCACAACTCACCAGGAAGGCAACTACTCCACCTCCCATCTACCAAGCAGGAAAATATTGGTGACTATTGCAGCCCCACCTGTGATTCCCAGAGGCTGGGACCAGCAACCCACTTCTCCCAGGCAGCAAGTAAACTGCTTGCAAATACATTTCACGCTAATTTCAGTCACTGATCAGCACTAATGCTGCAGACTTGGCACCCTCCCACTCTTGGTATGTTGAAATAGTTTGAGCATATTTGATTTCTTCCACATTTAAAAACCCAGCAAGACTCAGGCATGATTTACTGAGAAGTTGGAAAGTCTTAGACTTGGATTTTTAAAACTACAGTTATCTGCCATAGGGATAGGCAGAACACATGAGAAAATGCAAAGTGTGGAAGTAAATCTCTGCCCCAATCTCAGACAAAAGCAGAGTTTAACCATTGTGCAGGCACAGCCACTGCCCTGAAGCCATGGCTTCTCTTATACTATTACCATAATTAATTGTAAAATACATGGGGAGAAACCTTGTGGGAAAGATGCTTAGACACAAGAGTTACTGCCTCTAGAATTTATGACCTACACTTTGAGCATTTATACTGCTTTCAGGGATCTCATTCCTAACTAAGGCTGGTTAAGTGAGATGCTCTTGGTTCTAAGAGAAAAAACGGTGGGAGGATGTTTTACATTTGTTTATTGGTTTTATGCAAGGTATTGGTGTAAAACCATCAACCAAAGGCCACTTCAGGGCAGGAAGGCAGGAAGGAGCACCCTGCTATGGTACCTTCATGGAAGGGAAGCTAGTGTCAGGGCAGGGACTAGCACAAAAACACCTGGGATCTCACTGAGGCTCTGACTGATGCTAAGAATGCAGAAAGTCTCCCTTCCAGCCCACTTCCCTTGCAACTGCACAGCAAAAACTGAAACCTCCACAGACAGCTCCTTTTTTTGTGTACTCCTAGCATAAGCACACACCTACTTGCTGTTTATTTATGGAGCTTGCTGTCACAACGGGGCTCCCACAGGCAGACTTCACTTGCTTGGACCCTCTTTCACATCCATAAGGAGTGGAACACGCTTCCCAAGCCAAGTGTTCCCTGCCCTGTCATCACAGGCTTCAAAGCCCAAAAGAGGGGGATGCTGCTTCAACAGACACAAAACACACTGTTGGAAGCAAAGGGTGCTGCTTAGCTCTCTGCAAGAAGCCTCCTCCACAAAGACCTCTACAGAAACTTGCCCAAGTCTCTCCCAACCAAAACACTTCATCAAGCAATACAGCGCCTCCTCCAACTGCCTTTGCTTCTCTGGGCAATTGTCAGCACAAGAAAACAACTCAGCAGCCACTGCTAATGAGCTTGGATGTTCTTCCAGGAACCCTTTCCTCAAAGCCTTTGCCTCAATACACGTGGCACCTGCAGACAGAATGAATGCAGGGAAAACACTTGGCTTTCTTCTTAGGGCACCTTTCCCCATGTTCCATGGAAGCCATTGCAGCACATTAGCAACACCCCCTTGGCCTTCAGAAGTCGTCATTCCCACCCACCAGAGCTCAGAGAAAACACACAGCACAACTAATAAACTCCTGAGGACCAGCACTAACCCCAGCATCCTGCAGCCTGGTTACCTCCAGCCTTGCAAGTGGCTACTGGAAAGCTCAGCACACACCGAATGCTTGCCCACAGGGACCACCAGCCAGCCCGCACAGCAACACATGAGATACTGTCCTAGGAACACACGTAAGGGACCAGAAATGCTGTCCAAGGACTATGAACCCTTCTACACTGCACCACATATAAGCTCTTATACGGCCACACTATCATCTGCTGTTGTACATCCTATGTATATTAAGTCTCACAAAAAAGTGTTCTGTCATGGTCTGGACCTGCCGTGGACACTGTCTGAAATACCCACCAGCCCTGCAGGAAGTTTTACAGGCGTGGTTGGGACGAGGGATCTCAGATTAAAAGAAAACACAAGAGCACGGAAGGCCACAAAGCCACAGACTGCTTCGAGGGCCAAGATCCACCTCTGAATCAACCAACTTAAGTGTGAGCCTGGGCAGGGAGGTCAGTCATGACAGCGACGGACCCTAAGCACCACTGCCGCACCAGCGTGTCACAGCGAACGGCGTTTACTTTACAGAGGAACGGAGCTGCACAGTGCTCTCCCAAATGCTTTCCAGCAGCAGCGTTTAAGCTTTGAGGGCCACGCTGCCACGCTGGGCCGCTGCTCTGGGCAGCTCGGGCCGCCACTCACCTGCGCCGGCACCGCGCCGCTCCCCGGCACCTCCGCCCGCCCCGGGCGGCGCTTCCGCCCGGCCGCCGTCACTTCCGCGGGCGCGCCCGGCCCGCGGGGAGTTGCGCTGAATTAATTGAATTTTCATTTCGGCTTTTGACGCGTGGATCACGGCCCTGGTTCCCGGCACTGTGGTTACGGCTGCCCGCTGCTTCCGCCCGGCCCGGGGCTCCTGGAGGGACAGCCCGCCTTGGGCCGCTGTGGGCTGTGGGCTCGCCGAGCGCTCTGCGGCCCGGGGCGGCTCCCCCGGGCACAAACACCGGCAGCCCTCAGCAGTGCCCGGGTCAGCGCAGGAGCTGTGCCTGGTCATTGTCGGAGGGCCAGACCGGGGCTGTATTCGGAGAGCAGATACATAGAGCTCTGTGAACGTGGCCGTAGTTTATTATCCATGACTGATTGCTTGTTTGTAGTACGTGCCAAGTTTTATTAGAAACTCCTGGGAGAGCTGTCGGAACTTGCAGGAGCTTTGATTTTAATGTTGGTTATTGATTTTAGTGCTTGGCCGACTTTCAGCCTTTTTAGCTGGGAAATGAATTCCCTGAGCTTGAGAACAGGCGTGGATCCTCGCTGGGGCATGGGCTGGAGCAGGTGAGCTCACTGTTCGGGAAGGACTCACTGCAAGGTCTCTGACACTGTAAGAAATGAAGCACTGGGGAGTTTTATCCCTTCAGAAAGCTGTGATACTAAAGCAAAATTACAATCAGGAACGAGTTTTACCCATTATGGTCATTGAAAGCACTTATATCTATGGAAACAAAAAAAAAAAAATTCTCCATCCTGTCAACAGACAGCCTTAACTATATTGTCAAGGAAACAGGACTGTGATTAACTTATAAAAAATTGGAATGAAAATTTCGTTTTTTAAAATGGTGGGCAGCAAACATCTCCTTCAGCCTTATGTCTTCTGATGATCACCCATGTTCCTGACATGGTAAAGTTGCCAACTGCACTATTTTAGGACACTGAGCACTCCTTGAGGTAGGAATCAAATTGAAGATGCCCCATTAGGCGTAATACGTAACCAAAAGTGACCATGGTTCTAACCTTCTGATCAGACATTCGATTCTGGCAGAGGTGTTTGAGCAGTTACTGCTGTTGCATCTGGTGTGCTTATAGATGCTCCTAACAGGAGGAATAAATAGATCTGCTCTTAATTGCATTTGAAGATTTGCAGAAGGGATCCTCAGGAGTGTTTGGAGTGCATCTCCAGTGCTGCCCTGCCAGACTGCAGTTCATCAGCTGGTGGAGCTCTGCTTTGTGCTCCCTGAAGCAAAAGAAATCATATTAAAGTCAAACCTAGTTCAGGAATAGCAGTGCCTGCTGAGAAATGGAGTGTCAAATTCTCCATTTCACTGAAAATAACTGCTACCCTACCACCACCATCTGCCAGTTAATATTGTTGTTCCCAATTTATGCTGGTTTGGGATGCAAGAAACACTTTGAAATAATTGTGCAGGTTTCTTGCAGTTAAACTTCAAGAGCAGCAGCTTCTCATCCTTTTTCTGTGGAACCACCCACCATCCTGATGGCTCCAGGACTCTGCTGCTACCACAGGTCTGGCTGTTTGAAGTTAGGAGTTTCATGCGTCCTTTGGCACCTTGTTGCCTTTTGTGATCATTGCTTCTGAGGCTATGAAGGTCAGGTGGGGCTGCTCCAAAATCCATTGAAATCAACAGATTGTGCCTCTGACCAAAGCAAAATGAGAAACCAAGGTTTTCGTTTTTGCACTACTCATCTTCAGACCAAGCATCAGAACACCACTGGTTTTACAAAAGGGTGAGGCAGGTGCAGTGGTGCAAGTAGAAGACTCCTCTCTCCCACTTCAAGGCTGTCCTTGGGGCTGAACTTGGGAATGGTTTCCCATGCACCCCATGTACACAGTTCAGCTCTCCCCCCTGCACAGTAAGGCAGGGAGGCCGTGGCAGTGGTTGCCTTGGAACGTGTTTGGGTGAAGCGCTGGCACTGCTTACACACTCTCACAACTGCTTATGGCTCTGATTCAACACAGCCATGAGCATTTCCCTTCCCTGACTCCTCTCACACTGGCTGCACAGCTTCTATGGCCACACACAGCGTCTCTTAGCATGCAGGTGAAATGAGGAAACAATCTTTTTTGCCAGAAAGACTTAAAATAGACTCAGAATATATTCAGTTTTAATTACCGCAAGACAGGGATGCTTGCCATCAAAACTGCCAGAGTTGTATGTATCTTTCCTTCATTCCATTAATTATTTACCTTCAGTTTTAATAATACAGTTAAGTGCACTATATATAGCTTCTGCTCTATCAATAAATCATACTTGTGTGTCTTCATATTTATCCCATAAAATTATAAGTACCAACATGCTTGCACGTATTTGCTAAGCGATTCTAGCAACAAAATTCCCAGCAGTGCATCTCTTGGAGTCTTTGATGGTGAACTCAAATATTCCTCACTCAATGAGAGCTATTTGATGAGATTTTAAAAGATTGTCAGTCTTCTCACAAGCCATGAAAATCTCTCTCATCGCCGCCTTCTCACTTGACACAAGTCAGTTTCTCGTGATCTAAAACATGGTTTTGGTCTTCTAAAGCAGAGAGAAGCAGGAGTGCCTACAGCTGGGTGATTTCTCATTGGATTATAACAGGGAAGGGATCAGAACTACAAAACCAATATGGCAGTGGCCTTGGTGGGATTAGAAACGTAAATCTGCAAATGTAGCAGTATTATTTATGTTGCAGAGATGATAAATAATGAGTTGTTTAAAGAGCAGGTGACCATGGAAGCAGATAATTCTTCTCCAAAGAAGACAAACTGAAGTTGAGAACAGAGCAGCTGCAGAGCAGTGTGGTGGGCAGCACAGAGGTCTACTGGTGAATGGAAAACAAATTATCATAAGGGATCAGTCCAAGATATAACTCTTACTTTTGTTATCTTTTTTTAAAGCTGATGTACTTTTGGAGTGGAACCCTGGGCATCCCTTGACAGCAACACCCCACTGAGTAAAGTGCATCCCTGGGACTAGGTGAAGCAAGGATATTTTAAACCATATCTCTGCTTTTTCACCAATAAAAGCCACACATCCATGCTCAATGTGAGGTGATTTAACCGTGTAAGTGAGAGGAAAGGACTGTGTATTTTAAAAACCCAAAACAGCAGAGTATTTACTCATCACTAGTAATGCATCTGCCAAACATTATGTTGTCTTTTGACAGTTAGCATGGGATTTCCTCTTTGTTGTTTTTTTTCATGAGTTGTTTCTATAGAAATGCCATTTTTATCAGACTAGATGAAAATATCCTGAAATAACACACCTCTTCAGCAAATACAGATACTACTTGCTCAGTCTATATATTGTGTCCCTGTCATACTGGGGTTTCCTTTCTTCATTACAACATCTAAATAAAAAGCAGTTAAAAGCAACTCACAGTACAGCTGGGACTCCAGAGAAGAGACTCCTGTGGAAATTGGAATGGGCAGTCAAGCAAATGTATTTCTCAAATCAGATCATTCAGACAGTGCCTCTGAAGTGTGTTGCAGGTGAAAATCCATATTTGCACAGGTGGTGAATGCATTGTCATTGACAGTCACTGCTTCACAGAAGGCTTAAATGAAAATGGTCTTGAGCTGACCCTGCCTGATGATGCCCTCTGCCCCTGCTATCAATGAAGAAAACAACATTTCTGAAATCCAACTTCTCTGGGCTGAGGACAGTGTCTCCCTTGGCTGCTGCTGTGGGATCTATCTGACAAAATCTGAGTGACGTAGTCAATGCATTCAAATCCACTGTCATAGACTTTAAAGGAAGCCTGTCAAAGTGCCTAAGCATGAGATTTCAAGCAATTTGAGACACTTTAAAGCACTGGATATGCTCACATGATTACCGTCTATGGCAAATCTCCTGAAAAACTGGCTGTTCTATGAGCATTAGAATTTGTTCCTTTCTTCTTTTCAGGTTACTTACTGTTGTATCATGGGGAAAACCTTACACGTTTGCACCTGAACAGGATGAGAGCAATGTGTACATGCTTTATCCAAAATCCATCAGTACTAGTCAGCTTATGTACTGACAGGAGTGCCAGGGGAAGCTCATCTCTCCCAGGCTTTAACTCTCACACCCTGGGAACAGAAAGCATGGCCTCTGTAATGCTCTTGCTTTAGGGAGGGACTTCTGTGAGCAAAGGTAATGACAGGACAAGGTGAAATTGCTTTAAACTGATAGAAGGTGTGTTTAGATTAGCTATTAGGAAAAAAATGTTCACTGTGAGAGTGACAAGGCACTGGAACAGGTTGTCCAGAAAAGATGTGGATGCCCCAGGTTGGATGAGGCATTGAGCAATCTGCTCTTGTGGAAGGTGTCCCTGCCCATGGGGGAGACTAGGTGATCTTTAAAGGCCCTTCCAGCCCAAAGCCTACAATGATTCTGTGAATATTCCATGTAGATGTCTGCACAGCAGCAGTTCCTACTGCCAGTGGACCCAAGCCTGAAGCACTCAACTCTAAATAGCTGTGCTAATGCAGCTAGAACTGCCAAGAGATTTAAACAGTGATGATCACAATGTCCTGATGATTTAAATGATCTGGAAGAACTAAGTGCAGTAACACAGAGTTGGGTTTTCACCTTCATCTTTGGAAATGTAAAGGGCTGTGATGGGTAGCTGTGCCTCATCTTCTTAAGTATTCTTCCTTGAGTCTTTATAAGTCCAGAGCAGGTTTCCCAAATCCTTAGGAGCGATATGAGAAGCTGTGGGTTCCCAGAGGAGCATGCTGGTGGCATGCATTTCTGCTTCTCACATGGCACCACACTGCTTCACCCAGCTTTCTGCTAGGGAGAGACAAGCAGCCTAATGAGAAACAAAAGGGCAGCTCCGCAAAGAGGAAGAGATACCTGGAAGAGACGTAGTCTAAGGGAGCTACCAGAACTATATTGTTATCACATGAAATACCTAATGCCTAGAGGTGGCTCCAATACATAGTGCTGCATCACTTTAAAATTCTCTTGCCACCATATAAATAGAAGAAATTACTTTGCTAGTCTTCCACAGGATAGGAGCTTGCACCCTGTATTTACAGAGTCTCATTGCTTGTGAGGCTTGGTACATGCACGGCAGCAGGACAGGACTTTTCTCTCACAGGTGGTATTTGGTGATGGAAGTGAAGTCAGTGGAAAGCTTTACATGTACCTGCTTTTCTACCAGGTTGATATGTAGGCATCTTTCTAGAGTACTCTCTCATGGTTTTTGTTTTTTTTTTTTTTTTTTTGCCTGACAACAAATTCTCTTCAGTGTTGTTGGTTTTATTTGTTTGTTTGTTTGTTTTCAGAAGTATTTATAGCTATTGTGATCTCTCATGACAGTTGCCTAAATAAGGAGCAAAGAAGATGACAGTGACCAAAGTAAAGCTCACTGGCAGAGGTCGCCCCTCCTGTTAGTGGCAGGTAGTACCGTCCCATTGGCAACACCGATGTTTAAAAGCCTTTTTGTTCTGCAGCACAATTACGGGAGAAATGGCAGAGATCACTGCAGTGCTTGCTCAGTGTCACTGTGTGGGAGCACTGATTGCTCAGGTGCCTGTGCTGCACCTTTCCATTATGGTTTGCCACCAAGGGCCATGCTTTTTCACAGTCTGTTTGGTGCTGGACAGTAGCCCTGAGTGCTGGCAGACTGCCTTCTAGAGACACAGCAGCAGCAACTGCCCAGCTTTCTTCCCATGGGAAAATGTTGGTGATTTTCCAAATTATCGACTTGGCTCTGGAATGACACTGACCAGATGGCTGTTTTGCATCAGAAGTCATGAGCTGTGGAGGTTAATGGATGGATTTAGGCTTCTGACTTCAACTTGAGAAAGAAGTTGACCAAACCCCATGATAATTAGGTGTTTCCTGATAAGAATTAAATGGATTTCTTCATCTTCCAGCCACAAATGCAATATTTTGGTGCTTGGAGCTGTTGGTGATTTGCGTAGCCTAGGATTGTTCCTCTGGTCAGCCTGAGAACCTCTTCCTTATAAAAGATGACAAAGTATTGAAACAGATTCTTTCATTGGCATTCCATTTGATTTACAAAGCCCCACAGTGCTGTGGAGGAAAAATCTGGGGGCTCAAATTTCTCATGACTGTGAATAGCACTGCAATCATATTGAGGTGTCTTTACAGTATTTGCAAAAAGAGTTTCGTCCTCATTTTCTCCAAAACATTTTTTGGACAGAACCTGACTAGCATTAGGCTGAGCTACCAGGTCCTACTGAAAAAGCAGTGTGCATCAACTCAGGCTTGGAATGACATGAACAGCAAGCACCAGCCTCAGAGGATTCTGGTGGATTATCACAGACATGACCTTTTGCTGCTTCCTGTCTCTCAAAGCATCTGTCCAGTCTTGTGCAGGTCTGTTCACCACACCTGGAACAGGAAATGTCAATACCTGCAGGAAACAACACCCTTGTGCACAGAGAAGGGTAGAGACATGTCTAGATCCCTCAGGTTGCCCATGGCCCTTCCTGTCCGATCTGGAATTGAGAGTATCTGTTCCATCAGTAGAAGGCAGATGAAGCAGAAGAAAAGAGATGTTGGATTCTGCTTAAATACAGCAGAGGAATAGCCTTTGCTTACTCCTGGGAACAACTCAAGACAATGCTGAGAGGGAAGATGATGCTCTTGGTGGCAGTGATAGGGAAAGAAATAGGAAAGATTTCTCAGGACTTAGAGGCTGAAAAGTCTGGGAAACAAGTTGTGGGGGTTAGTGATTGTTCAGGTATTGGAAATAGCACCTCAGAAGGAGTAAGATAAGGGAAAGAGAGAAATAGGAGACAGGTGCCAAATTTGAAAGACACAAGCCAGAGAAATATATGAGAAGAGAGAACATTTCATTCTGAAAAGGAAGGGAAGAGTGAATGTCAGTACAAATTCTGGCATGTCTCTGCAATGTGGCAGTTACATTACTAAATCTAAAGATTGAGCACAGGCATCACTGCCACCAGGAAAGAGATGGCAGGTGACAGGGCACCTGAACATCTGAGAGAACAGGAGGGAAGCAAAAAGCCTAAAGTGTAGAGATGGGCTGTTAAATCTCAGGCCCCTCAGAACACCAAGCCTGCTGTTTACAGCAGGGGTGCCCCTGTGCCAGGGGGGTGCCAACACCACGTGGCTCATTTCGTGCTGATAATTGGAAAGGCATCACATGACAACGGGCTGGTGGCTCATCCCACTGGCATCCTCAGAGCTGTGATCATCGCACTCATTGTCAAAACACCCCTCAATATACAGCATCCTTTGTCAGCACCAACAGATCAGAGCATGCAAAGGCTTTACAGCCTAAGAGCCAGTATCGCCTTTGTCCTCTTTTTCTTCAAGAAGGCAGCAAACTACAAGCCCTGGAGGATGTAATCCAAGTGCTAATAAATTATTGATGTGTCCCTTCAGCTCTTCACGTACAAAAAGGATATCAAAGCTCATTTTGTGAATGGTCCAGACAGATTCTCTTTTGCTATATCCACAATTTGATTCACAAATATTTCACTAAGTGTTTATATTGAAACAACATAGTGTTCTCTCTTTACAGGTTTAGCAAAAGATAATAGACAGGTTTTGGATTACACAGGCTCATAAATAGATACCGTGATATGACACTTGTAACTGCAATAGATGTTTGATATTGTAATTTTAAAAAAGCAGAGCTTATTATTAACTAGGAATACACTTCTTTTTTAGTATTGAAAGCCTGTTGAGATGACTGTATTTAGTCCTTACAGATAGTCTGCACAGTTCTTTGGCAGGACATACAAGTCATAGGATGTAAGACTTACTTTATATTTAGCAATAGTTCCTCTCTTCCAATATGCCTATTTGCATAAGTGAACTAACAAACCATCTGTATTGGAAATAGGCTTTACATTACTGTCAGCTTTGGGGCCGTATGTGGCAGTTCCTTAACAGCATATATTAATTTATTCTGGTTTTGGAGCAGCAGAGACGTAATCTGAAGCCCTCATACTGCAATTTGCTGGGTAGGAGTGTCACTAGAACAGAAGGCTTAGTTTTTCTCTTTCCATAAAGTGTTGTGCAAGTTTTGGTGCCAGAAATGCTCAGGATCTTCATAGTTGTCTCATCTTAAAGACAGACACCAGACTTCCAGGTATATCTTTAAAATCTTTGAGATTTTTGCAAATTTATCAATACCCAAGTACCAGATCTCTGCAAATTTAGGCCAAATACCATCTCTCACTGAACAGCAGAGCAAAATTCTGCCTGCTCAGTCAGTGCAATGGCCCAGCTTAGCTCAGAGAAAGGATTATCAACATTTTTACAGTGGCATGCACTGAATGACAGGGTGCTGATCTTAAACTGACACAAACTGCAGTTCCTGACTGCACCAGTTTCTTCTTGCTCTGAATAGAGGCAGCAAAGCTACACATGCATGTTGTCTCTGTTCCTTGCTGCTGTTTAGAAAGATTGAGTGACCAGGCACAAAGCCCAGAAGTGAGAGCTGATTTTTTTGCAATATGATATACATATTTTGCAAGCCAGACCACAAACTGCTTATCACGTTTTTGGTGCTATATACATAAATATTCATAATTAATCTGTTTTGGAATAGGGCTTAAAGCTTCTAAAGAACAAAAATAGCCCCTTCAGGCATCTCATAGCAGTGACACTGATCCCCTGCATTTCTGAAATTTAAAAATGAGCTTCTTTGCACGGATTTTGCAGTAGTCTCTGGAGTTTGAGCTTCCTTTTTTTGCCCTGATCCTTCAGATTGTGAAGGCGACCTTGACAGCAGAGATTGATACCTTGAATCTGGAGCTGCAGAGGTAGAAACAACGGCACCCGGTGAGAGATGACATTTCCAAAGCTTAAATCTCAGGGACAGTCACCTTCATTTTCCCTTCTCCAGATCTCTTTCATCTCTAGGCTTTTCTCCCATGGTTTGGCTTCAGGTACCAGCAGAATTCTGATGGTAGGGCAGGTGGGAAGATTTATATGCATGTGCCTTCCACGTTGAAAGCCTGAATTCAACTGGGGGCTACATATCCTCAGAGACAACTTTGTCTCTTGAAGGTGGAAGGGCCAATTAGCCAGTCCTTGGGACTGCTGGCATCTGTAGCCAAACAACAGTCAGGATGGGTTTAGATGAAATAAATCACAGTTTATTCAACATCAGAAACAGAGTGACTGTGGAGATGAAAATAAATTCATGAAGCTATTCAGGCAGCACTGAAGTCCAGTGGGTATTAGATGTATTTAATAAATAAAAGCAACCATTTGGAGTGGAATGGCAGACAAATCTGACAGGCTGAGCTCTGCCAGGTCTTTGTTTTCTGTCCTTGTCTGACTCAGCTTTTAAATATGATGCTCTTACTCCTGGGCTGTGTGGCTTGCCAAGCTGACACCTTTCTGGTACACAGCCTCACCCTGCTGTCTGTACAAATGGGGGCTCCTTCTTCTGAAAATTGTCAACCTTTTTCCTTACTGAATGGAGATGCTTCTTCATGCTGCCTTGTGATACACTAAAGCCCATTTTTTCTATCTCCCTTCATGTTGCCTTTCATTAGGGCTTTTTAACAGTCCTTACAAATAGAAATTTGGCACAAATATAAAGTTCATTCCCAGTCTCTCAGTGCACAGTTTTCTGGCTTGGAACATTCCCCTTCTAACCACACCACCTCATCATGCCCCAGTACCCATTCCATAGCATATTTAAGGGTCACTAAAACCACCTAGACAAACAGGTATGACAATAAAGAACACTTTTAATATCTCCATTGCTCTCTAGATCTTGGTGGGTATGTCACAGGTAGTTCTTATGCATTCTTTTTGGCTTCTTTCTGTGTCCTAGATGTGACCCACTCCCTGCCTATCTGTTGACTATCTTATCCTCCAGATATTTCCCATTGTATTACTTACAAAGAGGAAATTGGGTATTTTAAATGTGTATTTTCATGTGGTTCATAAACCTGCATTGTAGTCCCTTCCACTGTGCATCTCACAGCTCCTCTCCAGGTCTGAGAGAAGTAAAAGCCAGACTACTTTGGACTTATATATTGGATGCAGCCAAACAAATGCTGTTTCTGCCAGGAGGAGATGTCACCAGGGGAGGACAAGGCACATGTATCTGTAGCTGCAGTGGCAGTCACTGTGCTGCAGTGTAAGCCAGAGACATGTGAGGCAAAGGGAGTTTGCTAATTGTCCCTCATGGACATCTTGCACCCCCATGAATGGATAGGTTTCTCAATGTGGCGTCAGCCAAGACTTCTCCAACGCAGTGAATATCCTAAAATTCAGATTTAGCAGAGCCCAGTACTTTTAGAAAATCCAAGTTTTGTGGTTTTTTGCTTTATGCATTCACACACCAAGCACCATTCTCTGCTCTACAGTCCTTCTAAACAATCTCTTATGCAGCCTGAGTGCCTTGAACCTAGAGTGGCATTTTTCAGAGCAGCATGCCCAAAAAAGCAGCAAGCACATTGTGAAGGAGTTGAAGTACGAATATTAAAGTGAAGGTTGACGCTTCAAGAGTGTTCACTTGGCTGTTGGTAAGATTTTTATGAAGGATTTAAAATATATGCTGCTCTAAGCCACAGAGAGAGAAATGGATCAAAGGAGATGAGCCTCACAAGAGTGTAATGAAACATGAAGCAAACATGCCAAGGTAAGATGGTGCAGCACACCAGTCCTCATCAGCAGGAGAGCCAATCACGACTGGATGCGCTGAGCACAGGATGCAAGCAGGAGGAGGAAATATTGGCAGGGCAGGGAGTTTGCAGGAGGCTGCAGTTGTGGGGGTAAGCCTGTGCAGGAGGCAGATAAAACCAGAGAACAGGCTCAGGCCTCAAGGAGGGTAGAAAGGGGCAGGAGCAGCCGGGTGCCTCCACTTCTACTGCCAGCTACTCCTGCGACAATAAGGAGGTGAAGGAGGGCAGCAGGGCCATGGTACCGGGGCAGCCCCAGAGCTCCGTCCCGGCAGCGTTGCCCTCTGTTCCCGGTGCGCCGGTTCAGCGACCAGGGACGGGAGTGGGGCATCGTCGGGCTGCTCCGTGAGGGAGCGCGTCCGCGGAGCAGCCTTCCTCCTCCTCCTCCTCCTCCCCCTTCTGCCGCTGCTGCCGGCCCGCGTCCCGCCGCCAGCCCGGGCGAAGTCCGGGAGCTGGGGAAAAGCGGGAGCAGTGGCCGAGGCTGAGCTGCGGGCGGCGGAGGCGTGAAAATGCGCTGAGAGGGGGCGGCCGGCGGCGGGGCTGCACCCGGGGCGGGCGGGGCGCACCCGGGGATGGGGAGCGAGGCTCACCCCGAGAAGAGGACAGGAGAGGGCACCCCGGAAGGGTAGGGGTTGCGAGGTCGTATCCCGGGAAGGGGGCACGCCCGGCAGCTCCCAGACGCCCGCAGAGGTGCGCCGGGAGCCGCCGGGCAGTCGCCTGCCCACCTGGGGGGGCCGGGAGCGGCCGGGGCACCCCCCCACTCCGCCTCGTCTTTCTCTCCTCCCCTCCGCCGCCTCCTTCCCTCCCTCCTGCCCGCCTGCCTGGGATGGTGGAGGGAGTCGGGAGCACCCGGCAGGGTGGCCCTGGGCGCGGGGGGCGGCTCGCCCCAGCCCCGGGCACGGCGCGGGGCGCGGTCCGCGGGGGCTCCGCCGTCTCGGGGTCCCGCAGCCCCCGCCGCCGCCGCTGCTGCCGGTGATGGCCAAGGATGTCCTCGGAGGGGGAAGCCGAGGCGGCTGCTGAGAGCGGGCCGGGCAGCACCCCCGCGCCGGGGGCCGCCGCCGCCGAGCGGGAGGAGGTGAGCGGCGGCGGGAGCGCCCGCCCCGGGCCGGGCCGGGCCGGGGGAGACTGGAGGGGCCAAGGCAGCCCCGCCGCGGGGACGGGGTGCAGGGCCGTGGGGCGTGGGGAGCCGCGGCGGAGGAGGGTGCCCGGGCTGGGGGTGTTCGCGACGCGGGGAGAGCCGAGGAGTGCAGCCACAGCCCGCCCGGGTCCCTGCGGCCGCGGTGCGCTGCGGTGCTGCCCCGCCGCGCCCTGCGGGGCCGGGGCCGCCGGCGGGACCCCGCTGCCTGCCCGGCTTTACCGACCGGCCCCGGCTCGGGGCGCGGCCGGCCGGCGCCTCTGCACCGGCACCGTGCAGCGGGGGGAAAGGGGGCCTGCCCAGTGAAGTTCGGCCAAATGAGCCCCATGGCGTTTGGCCTAGGAGAGCCTACCTCTTCCCTGGGACTTGTGAAATGGTCAAGGAGACTGCAGCTCTGCGAGGCGCTGCTAGAGGTGGCCGGAGGGGCACACGGAGCATGAGAACGGGCTTGCAGTCTGGGCTCTGTGGCTTTCAGGTGTTTGGGGGCAAAGGAGGAGGTCATGCCTCTCCTTTTCCCTTGGAGCCTTGGCACTCCTGTTGCCTAATCTGCAACAGAAAACAGTAGATAAAATATAGCGTAATATGTTTCTTCAGATCATCTGTGAAGCACTTACTGTGGCCTTGCACATCATAGAGAGGGAATAATGGATGTGTCTGAGTGTTGACACAGAATCCTGAGCCACAAGGTGTTGGCCAGACAGAATTGCAGGGTTGCGTGACAGTAGGTGACAATGTGTGTGCGCTATTCTGCACACTTGGGACAGCAAGCTGTCCTGTTTTAGAAATACCTGGGATTTTCTTCTACACCTAATGTAGCCTTTGCTTCCAACAGTTTTGACAAGTCTGCCACTTACGTCATGTAATCCATGTGCAGTTCATGGAAATGAGTGAACTTCCTTCATAATATGGAGATAAAAATGAATGTACATGCTCCTAGGAATGCAGAGAGCAGCCTTGAAACAGGCTTAGAGAAGAGAAAATTGGAAACAGAAGTGAAAGCAGCCCTGGAACGTTGCTGTGTGCAGTTAGTCTGCTTAAAGCTTTTGTTAACAGGTCCCGTGGCTCATCAACAGTCACATAACCCTGTAGTCAAAATCCAGTAGCCTCAACAAAGCCTATGTGAAGCTGCAGGATACTTAGCTGAAAACCACACAGCAGTTTAAACTACCTATAATTGAAAATTGGCTTTGCAGCTCAGGTTGAAAAAACTGTCATCCATGGGTGGAAATTAGGGTTTTCTCCTGTTTGATTGCTTTTTAAACACCTGCGACACAGTTCACCGTGAAGAGCTGTGGCTGGATCCAGGATACAGCTGGTGTTCCAGCAGTAGAGCACACCAATGTAATTACAGCCCTGCAGATGATCAATAGATAGTTACTGCTGGAAGGGATTTTTTAATTTATTTGGTCTAGGACCACGAGCTACTGAAGGCTCTTCAATGGATTAAAGTCCACCATAAAAACATCTGAAAACAACCATTTGTAGAAAGAAAGCACTTGATCTCTCTGCTAAACACTATCTGTGTCTTGCTTCATTCATCCTGTTCTCAGTTTTTCTTCTGTTCCAACACAAACATTTGCACATTTGAGTCTATATCTCAAATGCCTGTGATATTTCAACACTGCAGTCCTACAATGTTGGTCTTTCCTCATGCCTTCCCCATCACCATGCAAATAGCCTTTTTGCACCTGGGCCTGCAGTTGCATGTGCATGCCCTGTATTGGTATTAAATGGGCATTTCATGGGCTCCTCTGTTAAGCCTTGTCATTTATGGATTTCACTTAGATCAAATGCATGGACCTAATGGTAACAATGACCAAAAATTGCCTTTATTGGGTATTAAATAAATGCAACCCTGAGCTAGTAACAGAGAAGGTGTCTGAAGCCTTATGATTTTTGAAAGAAGGACAAGCAAAGCTGCAGCTGCAGAGCAGGAGGGAGAGCAGCAGTTCCTGAGTACCTGCCTCAGCCCTTGTCCTCTGCTGCCAAGGATCATGTAGGTTTCTTGCTGACTTTGCTGAATGTCAGAGCAAGCCCTCAGATTACCTGACAGTGCTCTGGTTTGGGTTTTTTCTAATGAAACATTAATTGCTTGAGCTGAATGACCTGGAACAGATGTGCTTTTGTTATTAGTGTGGGATTCTACCATTCCACCAACTCTTGTGAAGAGGAATCAAGATCTTTCAGGGAGAGTATGCAAAAGATTCTTTTTTCCAAATGTTTCCACAGTTATTGCTGGAGATTGATTCTCTGGAGATACTTGACTTTGCTTTCCTCTCTGAAACAGCAGAACCTGCTGCTCTGTACTGCCCTGGTTAAGCAGTAGGCTGGCTGCTGTTCTTGTTACTGTGACAGCCTATACCTGCACTAAAGAATTAATAGTGATTTTTCTTAATTTCTGCCAATTTATAACTCAATTGGGAAATGTCTTAAATATTAAAATCTTTAAAAATTAGTTGGAAATCAGGTGGGTTTTTTTCAGGAAAACAAAGCTGGTGAGCAGAAACCTCATTTTTTGTTTCCAATGCCAAGTAATCACTGAAGAAAGCTGAAAGCAGCAGCCACTTGACATTTTGAAATATGTATTTGTCTTGTCTGTACTGGCAAAGTCAAATAGCAGTTGTCCATGCCTGTTTTTATCTTCTCTTCCATATTTAAAAACTTAAATTGGGTATGACATAATGAAATCAGTTAAGCTATTTAAATAAAAGGGAAAACCTCATGAGTCAATGTTCCTGAAACCCACAGTCACTGGCTTTCTGATGGAAATTTTACAGAAAAGAGGGGCCACTTAAAACTGCCTCATTTTCCTTATGTTACCACCAAAAATGCAACAGGGGCTCATTTGTAAAGTGCTACGTGTGGTCACTACAATGCCAAAGGGGTGTTACAAGTTAAGAAACCATACATGGTGCTTGTTTGCAAGTTACAGCTTTACGGGCTGTCGGGTCAGAAGGGTAGCTGGGACCCTTCCTCTTCAGTGTGGCCCTGGAGAGACACCCTCTGCTTGGGGCATTGACTCCATTTAGTTACCCAGCTTTTTATTCCTTTTCCTCCAACATTCATATTATTTGTCAAGACTTATTTTATGGCATTGAAAACACCAGGCATAAAGCCCTTACTAACAGACCAGTTAGCTTAAAATTGTCCCCATCTATGGGCTGAGTTGTACCCAGGTGGATGAGAGGTTAAGTAAAAGCTGCTGAGATACCATTGGGTATCAATCTCCAGAGAGGGGCTATTTCCTTGTAAACCATCCCCTTCAAAAGCTGCCCGGGCACTCACACAACAGACACTGCCCAGGGAAGGGTAGGAAATGAGTGAGACATGATTCGCAGGAAAACTCTTTTCCTTCTCCTTGGCTCCTCCAAACCTCATGCAAAAACCTGCTCAGCTAATCCCCTGAATGATAGGTGCTGGTTAGCCTGGTGGAAGACTGTCACCATCCCAAGTGAGTATGACTGACCAAACAGTGACCTTTTTAAGGCAAAGTGCATGATATTCTCTCTTACATGGAGGTCAAATAGGACAGGCTCCTTTCTTCCTCTCCTGCCCTTGATCTATTCAGCAGGCATAAACCAAAGAGTGCTCCTCATTCTTTGTTCTAAATTATTTCCCTCACAGAGACAAAGGAAAAAGTCCATCAGGAATGGCAGTATTTTTCATGATCCTGCAGTTTCAGGCAGTATTTGCATTGCAGATCCTGTCATAAGAAAATCCATGCTGAGCTATGGCATTTTTTTCTGCTTTTGTTCTTTTTGTTGTCCCACTTTATCTTCTGATAACATGTCTGTTCTTGGGGCCTTGGAGTTGGCTGTCTTCTCTGCACTTCACATGACAAACTGTCAAGAGGTTTTTAAAAAATAGATAGGAAATATCAAATGAATGTGTCTGAGCTCTGAAGGGCAGCCTGGTCTCCAGTTGTGTGGGTCACTACAGACAGTCTTCTCCTCCTTGCCACCATGGCTGAGAATGAAGTGAATTGCTCCTTCAGGCTGACTTTTCCAATCCCTCCAGCAAGGGAATTTTCTCAGTGAAGCCCTGGACTGTAGCAAGTGTGGAGCTCATGGAGTTCTGCTACTGGAGGGTTACAAGGACAATTTAGGCAAATGTATATTAAATGTGTAGATGTCGCATCATGGGAAGGGACAGACTAGGTGACTTGGTGGTAGGTGCCCTTCAGACTTGGTTTCTAATGCTGTTCTTTCAGGTGGACAGACAGCCACCTGATGCTGGTGGAAGAGCAATGGGCCTGCCCACTTTTTGGAGGCCCAAAATACTCTCCTTGTTCTCCCTTTCTCACCTCAGAGACCCCAGAGGATGATCTCCTCCAGGAAGGGAAGTGTGGATACCAAGGATGCTTTGCAGTCAGTGCAAGCCATTGCAAGACTGAGGTAGGAGGTATCTTCTCCCTGAAAATGCAGCACTTTACCTCCTTTCATCTCTTTCTACACCTTGGAAGGAAATAGCTCAGATCATTGCCAGTGACCAGGGACTTTGTGGAAACAGAGAATAAAAGGAGTAAAGTATCCCCAAGTAATCCACAGTGAGTAGGGCTTGTTTCTCCATGTGTCCTAACACGCTGTCATGAATTGAAATCAAAAGTAGTGGCTGCTGAGCTATCACCAGCACTGTAAGGCCCTTCAGTTGTTACAGTGACACTGTTGTGACACAGCAGATGAGGCTGTGTCTGAGTTTTCACAAGTTCTACTTTTTGGATAAAGTATGGTTAAGTAGTTAATTAGTTTTTAAGTTCTAATAATGGAAAATGTAGTTCACTTTCAGACTCCAATCATTCACTGTGTTCCTCAGAGCTTAAGACCAGTAAAGTTAAAAATAGCAATAGTGAAGTTTTCGAGGTCACAGTTGCTGTGACAGCTCTGTTAACTCCCCAAAACTCTAACGGGGCAGCTTCATTTCAGCAGCACTCTGCAGGGGAGCCAGCCATGTGTTATAGTGAGGATGCTGCTGCAGTGGGGCTGGACAGCCCTGCCAGCAGCATCACACGGTGGGGCAGGGATTTGGGCTGCATTGGCAGGCACCCGTGCCAGCTCCTCCCTGAGCACTGGCTGCTCTGCCCACAGCTCATCTCCCCTGCAGTAAAAGCAGGGAGGACAAGTGCCCAAAACAGGCAGGACGGATGACGAGTGGGAAGGATGGAAGAGCCTGGCTGTGCGTGGCACAGGAGCTGGCAGCCTTCCCAGTGTGGAGTTAGGGTTGTGAAGCAGTGTCTGATGTAGCTGGCAGCCTCTCTCAAGGTGCCATGCATGCCACTGGGAGGATTTCACTCTGAAATGTGCAAACTTCTGGCCTCCGTGGTTTTACATCAGGTGAATAGTGCACAGAGAATCCCAACTCACACACAGCACCATTCCCATACAGCTGAGGTGTTGCACACCCTGGTTCAGCATTCAGCCACCAGAGGCCTTGGTCAGGAAAGACTGGTGGTACTGGGCCTCAGGGCAGATTGGCTGGAAACAGCCACCAGCTGGTGAGAACAGGGCCTGGCAAGGTAGGAGCGACAGCAAAGGGCAAAGAGCAGGTCGTGAAGGGTCCCAGTCCTGGCAAGGAAACCGAGGGTAGGTAACTGGGGTGGTTGACAAATGAGGAGTCTGAATAATGTGACCTTACCAAGGAGGAGAATGGCATCAGTCAGAGACTTCTTGCTTTGGGAGACAAGTGATTTGTGGTGATGGATTTATGGATGGAGGCCTTCCTCATACTCGTGTGATTGACTGCCCTTAGGAGATGACCCAAGAATTGTGGAGTACAGCACGTGCCCAGGAGTGAGCCGTGCCACCTGAGCCGTGCCACCTGAGTCGTGCCACCTGCGTCGTGCCACCTGCCCCACACTGCAATGGGCAGGGGGAGCACAGAGCACCACAGAGGCTGCGGTGGTAGCATCTGCCAGTAGAGTCCTGCCAGCATTAAGGTCCCTCTAAACACCAAAAATAAAAAAAAACCAACTTCCTCATGGCTTCCTAGAGGTGAGGTAGCCAGGCAGAAGTGCCAGTACCTGGTAGAAGAGGAGTGTAGTGAGGGCATGTGCCGAAAGGGTGGAGAGGACAGTCTGTCTTCAGGCCTGAGGTGTTCCATGGTTCTCTGCAGGGGACTGCCTGTCAGCAGACCAGGGCAAGGAGGTAAATCCTCTGCTTCCCACCAGCTGGTACTCAGAGTGGCAGGGTGAATATCTTGCATGCAGATGATGTACCTTCCTGGAGTGTGCTGCTGCAATGCTCATGTGAAATCATTTTATAGGTGCTGTTTTTTCAGTGTCTTCAGGAGGTGTAAGAAGGCGTACTGACAGCATGCCATAGGTCAAAGTCAAGGCAGGACATAAAAGCCAGGTGTCTTGGCTCTCAGAATCCCTTTTAACCATTAGGTTTTTAAATGAATTTTCATTGAAGTTTTCACCTGCTGTGCTGTCACATATTGCTGCAGAATGTGTCACAGAGAAGCAAGAGGGAGAGAAGTGATATTTATAATGAAAACTTGTTTCTCCCAGGGAAGCATTAGCTGCTGGGATACTCCCTTATCTTAACCAGAGCACCGTTCTAAAAACCTGACAGTGCTGAGGTCACAGCTGTGTTCAGCAAGGTGCAGAGATGGGAACACACTCCCCAAACCTGACAGCAGCTGAAGCCTAAGTGGTGGCTGGGTGTTATTGCGAGGGATGCTCAGCTCAGCAGCAGGAAGGACCTGGTATGGCCACAGCCTGAGCTGCAGCTGCCCAGCACTGCTGCCACTGCCTCTGCTGAGGTGTGGCTGGAGGGCTCCAGCTGGGAAGTCACACGTGGGAAGGCTGGAAGTTCAGAGTTTAAATCACAGAGCCAGGTTGTTCTGGTTTAGCTAGCTAAAAGGATGCCATTGCAAATAAGTGAGAATAAAAATAAAACGCCATGGTTCTGTGCAAACTTTCATTCTGAGGTCCCTTTGTAAGGCTTCCCCAGACTTCACTGGAGCTTGGATCAGTCCTGGATCATATTTCTCCTGAGAACTTGAGAGCTGTTTCTATATCCTTCATTTAAATCTCAAGGTGTTCCTTTAGACTGAGCAAAGATTAAAAGGGATTCATAATAATGAACTATTTTTCTCATTTATGAAGTCTCTAAACAGAGGCATTCAATGACTAAGCTGCAAACTAGACAACTGGTGTGGAACTAACACCTCTATGGCTTGCTCCTCACAAGGATGTCTTTACTGGCTCTCTGCTTTTTCCCCCAGGGAAGCTGGTCCATCGCTGTTGTCCAGCTTGGCTTCAGATCAGTCCCTCACTTCCCCATGTTGAGGCTGAGGGAAGGTTGGGCAGGACACAAGACCTGTGGCAGTGGTGAGAGCACTAAGGCACAGGACATGCTCCCCAAGGATGAGGAGAGCACAGCGAGCCTAGGAACCTGGGAGTGGGAAGGAACAAGTTTCCATACACCACTGGACTGTGGCACTAAGGTGCCCTGCTGCAGGCTGATGGTGTGCACAGCACAGAACACTCACCTACTGGAGCACAGCCAGCCTCCTCTCCCTGCTGGCTCCTCTCTCACCCCTGGGGGGCTGCATCTCCTGTGTGAAGGTGGGAGCAAAGCAAGCATTACAGCATTCCTGTTGAACCCAGATGAGACTTTGTCAAGCACAGAGGCTGGCAGAAAGCTAGTCTCCTCTTCTCCCTTCCCTGCAATTCCCATCCCTCAAGGACTGAAGCAGTGGGAGCTGGTCCCACTATCCCTTCTGTTTTCTCTTAGTTGGTGTCAATTTTCCCTTTATCTCAGCAAAGCCACTCAGTGGGCACCAGTCAGCAGCTGCACCTGGCTGATCCCTGGGGGCTGTGGTAATTCTGTGCATGCCAGGGGTGCAGGGAGCTGGGTCTGCCTTTCACAGGCCAGAGCACTGCTGAGGATCTCTCCACTCTGCAGGCACAGGAGGATGGATGCTGCCATCAGCCCTTCTTTAGTACATCCCTGCAGTGTGGGAACAGGGGCAAGGGCACCTGCCCAGGCACCTCTGTGCTGCTGTGGTGGGGGGCAAGTGGCTGTCTGGGCATGAGGCAGGCTGCAAAATACCAAGTGGCACATGCAGCTATGGCTGGTGCCATTTGCTTGGCCTTACTAATCCAACAGTGGCTGGGAACTGCATCCCAGGAACTTTCTTGCAGTTATGTGATGCTTTTATGAGTTAACTGATAAGTGTTGAGGTAAGCCACTTAGTTATACCTGTAAAATTTACCCCGTGTCTAGTAGAAACCACTAATATGCAAGGCAGGGGAGTAGGAAATATGAGCTAAGTGTGATGGGTGCTTGAAGTGTAGAAAAAAGAAAAAAGAACTGTTCTTGGAGTTACTCTCTTGCTCTGAGGCAGCTTGAATCCCAGCTTTCCTTTCTTGATGAGCTTATACCCAGCACTGGCATTAGTGGGAAAAATCCTCTGCCTCCAAATATGAGCTTTTTATTGGTATGGAGCTGAGAGCCAGTGGCAGCAGCATCAGCAATTTGGGGGAAAAGCAGTAATTTTGTTAGTGCAGCATTTTGGTGATCTTGTAAAAAGCTGCCACAAAACCAGCCCTAATTTCTATTTTGTAAATCGTGACCATTTTGTTGCTAGGATTCCTTGGCACTGGGGATGCAACTGCACAGTTTTCCTTGGAGCAGCATGAGGAAGCATTGCTTGTGGATGTGTTTAGGGCCAAATTCTTTGTGACACTCACATCTGCACCCTTGTATTGTACTGAGTGGCTTTTCCATCCTGCTGTAATGAGCAGCATATATGTTGGCAAGGATCCAAATGGCTTTTATTTCTGGGGTTTCCTTTATTTCTGCTTGAAGAACTCAGTAGTATCCTGCAGGGCCTAATCCTGAATCTGACATTTTAGAGTACTGTAGGCTCCTTCTGTCCTGACCTCTGTTTTCCGCGTCTTCAGATGCTGGCTTGAATTCACAAGGATGATTGGTGTGAAATAACAGACTGTCTTTGTGTGGTATTTTAGGGGTGTCCTAGCATCTGAAATTCAGGTGGATCAGCAAGATTTGTGTCTTTGCATAGTTCTGACTTGTCCTGCAATAGGCTCTGCTGCATAAAGGATTTAATGCTACCATTTTGTGTACCCTGAGGTGTTCCCCCTGGCAGCTCCCTTGATGGAAGGAGATTATGTCTCCACAGGGATTTAAACCAGGAGAAGCCAGACAATCCCTGCTCACCACAGGAGGGCAGTTGCCAATGCCTGAGCCAGTGACGCTCCAAATACGTGGAGTGCATGATGCAGGTTCTTATTCTCAAACCTAGTAACAGCATTCCTGCCATACATTGACATCATGGCACCCACCTGCAGGAAGTTTTTATTCTCGCGGGAGTTTCATGGCAGAGGAGCAAATGGATGTGCAGCAGCCAATCTGCTCTGTGTTCAGGGACTGGAGGAAGATTATCTTTGATGTGAAATGGCCTTTTTTTGGTTGCCTTCTATCCCTGGTATTTCCCTTTCCTTGCTACTGGCTCAGCAGGAGCTGGGAGTAATGGGCTTCTTGCCGTTCAAGACGGATGGCAGGAGGCATTTTGTTTCAGGCTCCCCAGGAGGGGATTGATGAGATGACTGTAGGAATATCTCCCGTTCTCCTTACCAGGCCTTATTACTGATACCCCATGTGGTGCCCAGATTGGGTCACGTGGTGGAGGAGCACTTCTGCCCACCATTACACCAATGTCTGGGGTAGCACATCCCGTCAGGATCCTTCTCACTGTATTAATGGACATCGGACCTGGGAGCTCACTTAGCCCTGGAAAGCAGTGAGAGGCTGCACTTCTCCTGCAATTGTCACCTCCCTGCTCACTCACCCCAGGCTTCTTAGGCTGGTCTTTCACCGGGATCACCTAGGGAGCTGGAAGATGGTAGCTGCACCCACATCTGTTGTGCTGCTTGGGGACAGTGGATAGAAATCTCCTTGTTCTTGTGTCATCCCTGTCCACTGCAGAAGTTGTGAAGCCCTTCTCAGCACCACAGCCTGGTCCTGGTGTAAGGGCTCTCCTCAGTTCTGATTAATAGCATAGCCTAGGGCTTTTCTAGCCAGGCCTCTGTGGTCCTCTCTGTGTTATATCCTGCCATCAGGAGGTGAAACATTCCCTCCTGCTCTGTCTTGACCAAGACTGAGGAGTCTGTCATAGTTAGAGAAAAAATTCTGCTTTCATCCAGACTCTGGTCACCACCTGCCAAAGTGTATGACGTGTGGTTATTGATTACTCTTTCCCTCTCAAGTATCTCATTGGTATGTATTAATCACAAGCACAAATCCATAGGGGCAGATTCAGTTATGACTGGTGTTAATTTATCCACTGTTTTTTCTTCTTTCTTATCTGAATTTATCTCTTTTTTCGCAGTTCTCTGTCAGTGTTTCCCCCATTCCTTTTTCCCCATGGACAGGAAGATTATTCTTGCTAAATAAGAGGGGAAAAGATTAACTCTTTGCTTACATGAGTAATCACAAGATGTGGGGTTGTTTTGTTGAAGACAGTAAAGTCACCCTGTAGCCCCCAAGGCAGGTTTTGACAGAGAGCAGGAGCATGCTGTGATGCCACATCCTGCTGAGACACAGCTGCAGCATCAGCCCTGCAGCACGATGTTACCTCTGTGGGAATCTCTGGTCCAGTTTAGCACAGCCTTATCCTACCCCTCAGGCTGTGGGGAGGAGAGAGGGGCATAGATCTGTTTTTGGAGAAGTTCCCAGCAGCAAGAAAGCAGCTTTTCAAGAATATCTGCTTTCCAGGCCATGGATGGGCCGGGGTAACTGCTGGCTCATGGGATGCTTTGGTGCTGTCAGGCTCAGTGCTGCCTCCATTAATCTTCACCCGGGTCCTTTCTCTGAATGTGATTCCCTCCTGCTCCTGCCTGGGCTGTCTGGTCTCTATCCTCACCTGCCAGCACTCTCCCCCTGCCTCAGTGGCACTGGCATTTGGAGCGTGTCCTGGCTATCCTTTTCCCTCTTTCATTTCTTCCTACCTTCCATGTTTTTCCCTCATTTCTCTAATTCCATTTGGGCCACATCTTTGCTACCTTCTGTTTTCTCTCATTCTTTCATTTTAGACACGATAACATTTTCCTTCAGCAAATTTGCAGCTCTTGAGGTCAGTCACCAAGGACAAATGCACACGGGATTTAAAAGGACAGGAAATGCTTTTGATATGACATCCTCAAAGGAGAATTTTAATGCTTTTGAAAATAGGGAACACAGGTTCCTGTCTGTGAACCAGGCACAGACAGTCAAGCTTGGGCCCCAAACCGTCCACAAAACAAACAGAATAAATTCATGCTGCAGCAGCATATTTTCTGCTTATACAGCTCATGCTGGAGTTTTCAAGGAGACTGAAGAATAAAGTCTGACAGAAGAGGAAACAGTCATTTTGTCAATAGACACATATGGAGAAATAGCAAGGATAAGGCAAAATTGTAGATCAAATGTTTAAAGTATGTGACTCCAAAATAATTTGCCATATTTCCTTTAGACATCACAGGCTATTTCTTCCCCTTCTATTGGTGTCAGTTTGGTGACTTTCAGTTCAAATTTATTGTGCTGGTCAAAGTTGGCAGGGGATAAAACAAGAGGTTTTTGTGTCACTGTAACCATTGCATGCCACGAGCACTACTGAGGCAGCTAGAACAAGAGATGCTTCAAGCCCACACTGCTACCCAGCTACTTCTGGAGTAAAATACAGCTACTGATGAAGGTCATACATAGCAGGCTAGGTGATGATGTGCTCTGCTGAAGCTTTGCAGCTTTTCTCTTAGTCTGGTATGCAGAACTGCTCGTGGAATTACTCCTGGCAGTGAACACTGGAAATGTGAGGAGCACCTCAGTGTCCACATGATGCTTACAGCCTTGTTTTTGTGATTGACACTTAACTCTGTGAAAAAGGTTGTCTTGTTTAAGTTAATGGAGTATTTAGCTATTAGACTGGCAGAGTTCTGCAGGAATAATTACCAGATTTGACACTGTTCATTGGAATTAGGCATAAAATCTCTGCTGGTAACATTTACAGTTGGCACAAACATTAGCAGGCAGGTCTATAATGATGAGATGAGCTCAATTTTCTTTAGGGATCTCCTCCATTTGATAATTTAGTTACTCAGTCTGAAGCCAAATCTGAAGTTACACATTTCAGGGTGGAGAGTGCAGCCAACATTTCAGTTGTCCTCAGAAAGAATGACTCAAAAAATACCTGGGAGCCAAGTGAGTGAGAGGTTGAACATGAGCTCCTGGGATGTTGCTGGGTGGAAATCTCTTAATGCAAATCTTGAGGACAGTAAAAAGGTGGAATGAGTGGGAGTGGAAGGTGATTTTATTTTTTGGTATGATGTCAGTGAAATAAGTGCTGAAGTCCTTTATTTACTTGCAAGGTACAGACTTAAGAAGGCTCTCAAGGTGCTGAAGAGAGAGCAGAGCACGAGAAAGAGCTAGAGCAGTGAAGTGAAGGACTTGAAGACTTTGGCTTCTTTAAATTGTCAAAAAGAAGGCTGAGAGATGTCATCATTAGAATGGAGGAGTCTCTTCTGAGTGAGAAGGCAGTCATACAAAAGAAGTCTTTCATCACATGGAGAACAGGCATCCTCACTGCCATGAATGAGGTCTGAAGTGAGACAAAATTACAAAGGCAATTTGTAAATTTTAAAAAAAATTACAAAATTCATCACCAGCACAAATTTCAAAAGGAATTGCAGGTTCATCATTTCTTTTAGGCTATCAGTTAAAACAGAGTGTATTTATGGAAGATGAGCTTTTACCAGTCCCTGGTTTCTGGGCTGTCCATAGGGTGGCAGAGTGAAATTGCATTGCCTGTGAGACACAAGAGCTGTGTGGAGAAGGCACAGTGTCTCCCAGTCTTAAGGTGTAGATGTAAATTGGGCCGTAATATAAGCTGAACCTTCATGACCCAGCATAACCATGCAAAGTTATGGGAGAAATTTCTGTGACTACCTGCAAGAGCTGAAGAACTGTCTGGTTGTTTATTGTCTAGTAAGAATCCTTACCACTAGTGGATGGCTGGTGGGTGAATCCTGCTCTCAGGTGTGCTTGTATCCAGAGGCCAGCAAAACTAGTGAGCCAACACTGACAAAACAGAGGCACCAGAGTGGCAGGTTAGGCATTCAAAAACCTGGGCTGGTGGAATCAGTTTGGGCCTCTCTGAGTGCGGCCCTTCCTCCCTCTGCTAAGTGAGGAGCTCCTTTAGAAGAGCAGGGATAGCCAGACTGCCTTGGCTTCTGCCTTGAGGAATTAATTTGTTCTATGTACCCGTCAATAGAAAGAGGACCTAGAGTCATAAGCACAATTTGCTTATCCAGAAATGTGTTGTTCTCATTCTTTAGCATCAGTATTACATTTTGAATATACCTTTTAAGGAAAAGTCAGGGTTTGAGGAAAAGTTTTTTTTTTTTTTTTTCATTCTTGGCCACCCCCAGTGCAGTCACTTTCAGGCTCACTTAGGGTGGTTACCAGCTACAACTTACCTACCAGTGTCCTGAATCTGGTCACCTGTGAGGAGTCAGGGGATGGGTCAGAGCTCCAAAACCCTGACCACCAGCAGGCCTTTGCTCCTGCCACCAGGGCACGCTCGGCCCCAGATGTTAAGCAGGGGGTGTGCCAGGCTGTGCACGCCTCATCGACTCTCTCTCCACCTCTTTACACTAGGCAAGACTAACAGCCCAATCTGCACCCTCCTACAACACAGAGCACGTTTGAATGGTTTTAATTATGGTTGCTGCAGCCAGGACCTGACCTGCCTGCTGTTCAGCCAGGAGGAGCTGGGTGGATATGCCTGTGTGAAGGAGCTCCACCTCAGCCCTTCCAAACCTGCTTTTGATCTTGGGCATCTGGCATCAGAGGGTACCTTTGAAGGCAATTGCCCTTTCAGCCACTGCCTGGATGTTGGATCATTTGCAAGCTGAGTTTCTTAAAGGAGAAATAATCAAAATGTTGCCAACCTGGAAACTCCTGTCTCCTACAGGTGTCAATTGAAATTCCGGTTCTCTATCAGCAGTTAGGGATTTCCAGACTATTTTCTGGTGATTGTGGCTGCAAATTAAATAGCATCTATCATTTTAGTGTCTCAGAGTGCTCCACACCACCAGAACAAACAAACCATGTGGAGGTGACTAAGTGGTACACAGGTCCTTTGCTCTGTCTGAGCTTTCTAGAAATGATGGACCAAAAAAAAAATCAAATGCAGAGCAGCGCTGTTGAGCTGACTAACTGCCCGGGGCCAGGGACAGCTCGGGGCAGGCTATCCCTAGACCTTGTCACTCTCCACAAGGTTCACAACACAGACACCCACAGCCCTCCCCGCTCATGCCACCTCTCACTCATGGCATTTTCCTCATTCATGCTGAGATCTGCTGAAGAATTTGGAAAATATTTTTTGGTTACTGTTATAAGTGTTCTAAGAGCTAAGTGCATTTTGGCCTGTGGTTGTGGATAGTTTCGGTAAGAGTTCCCGGGAGTTTCCAATCCAGTCAGGTGCAATGAGAAGGGAGGCCTCTGAAAGCAGTTCAGCAGCATGCCAGAGACTAGCAAGATGTTATTAACAGCATGTGTACTTAACACAACTTGAAATTCATAAACAGTGATACTGACATCTCAGCTGTGCTGCTTCATGGCATTCCATTCATAACAGGAGATTTTTACAATTTGTGCTGTCATCAGAGCAAGTTGGGACCTTTTGGGTGAAACATTTGAGTTGACAAGTCCATTCCACTTCACAATACGTGGCTGTAGAATCACAGAACAGATTGTGTTGGAAGGGACCTTCAAAGCTCCTGTGGTTCCAGCCCCCTTCCATGGGCAGGGACATGTTGCAGTAGACTGGGCTGCTCAAAGCCTGTCTAACCTGGCCTTGAGCACTTCCAACAATGGGGTATCCACAACTTCTTTGGGAAACTTGTGCCTCATTTAATCTGTCAGGACGTTTGTCAGGTCTGCTGGAAGCAAAGCCCAAAGCAAAGCCCCTTGCAAGCAGGAGAGGGAGGCCATCTCTCTTGGTTTGGTTAGAGAACCAAGCCCTTTAGTCCTAGCTTGCAGACAAATTGCCTGGCAACTGAGCCTCCATCTATTCTAGTCTCTGTTTGGCTCTGGCTTTCTGTCAGGCTCCCTGTCTTTGCTTTCTTCAATTATGTTTCTCTATTAAGATTTTCCAGGGGTTATGCTTTTATTCCACATAAAAACAACACAGATGCCACAGCATTCCTCAAAGGATGCAACTCCTGTTCACTGGCTAGCCCAAGTTATCATGGAAATTATTAGTTTCCTTAAGCATTTATTGTACTCATCCAGAAATACAAGCTTGCCCTGCTTCAATCTAAAACACTATGCACAGAAAGGAGAAAATTCCACACAGTACCACAAACATAATTCCTGTAAGAAAGTGGTATGTTAATTAATAAAGTCTGTGAGCCACTGGTTTAACATATTAAAGAATTTGTTATGCAGAGAGAGATTAAAATATATATTTTCTTATTAGATTTTTGAATGTCTGATACCTTTATGTAGTTATGATCTATTTCATGTCTTTCTTACAAACATTCTAATAGTGTTTCTAATAGTATAATTGTGTTAGATAATTAATTCAGCAAACACAAGGAGAAATAGGGGGTTATAGGCCAGGTGAACATGGTCAGAACTTGAAACAGGCAGGACAGATGTGGGGGTGGACCCTGGAAGAGAGATCCTTTTATAACTGAGGACCTGCAGAGACTGGGCTTTGCTTAAGAACAACAGCAGGAGTGACAGAGCGGATCAGAAAAGCCAGGTAAAAGAACTTGTCTTTTTTACCGAAGAGTTTTGAACATGAAGGCCCTGCTGAACTGGACTGGTAGGTGTGTGAATCAGATGTGGCAGTGAGCTCTATGTCTCCCTGTCTTCACTAATGCAAAGAGGAGAGAAGCTGCTTTTTTTGCAGGCTGCTGTGAGAATAGCGGAGAAAATCTGTCCTGGGCTGATCCAGCCCTTTCAATGCCGTGGGTTGAAGGCCATTTTTGAAGTGCCTCCAGAGGATGAGTACAGAAATGTCATCTTGGACCTGCAAACCTCTGAGCTACTGCCAACCCAGCTGGGTGCTGCTCTATGGCTGGTGGAACCAGAGCTATCTCATCCCCCAAAGGGGAGATGGCATTTCATGGAGATAAGCACATTAGGAGGCATTTGCCCACTCTGATACTGCCTCTGATAGCCCTAAGCAGCAGGGCTGGTTGAACCACCCCTTGGACAGAAGCCAGCCTGTGGGTTGTAGGCTGGACCACAGAGAAGTTGTTAGTCAAAGCAAGTGAGATAAAGGAAGGTGGGATTGCAGTGCCTTTGGCAAATGTGCCCTCACTGGCATGGGACAGGGCCAGGCTGACAGTGCTTCCAACAAATAATAGAAAAAAAAAGGGGATCCTGGAGCAGCATGGACAACTTAAGAACTCACCTTACATTGAAACTGATTTCTGGGCATTTTTTGGTGGGTCCACTGCCACTGGTCACTGTGTGAACCATAAGCAATTTTAAATGAGAGGTACCAGCAGAAGCCTGAATGAGAACAAAAATTCATGTGTTGGGATATTGTCCTGCTGTTCCTTCTGCACAGTCTCAGTAGTGGAGAGTAGAGAGATGTTAATGTTTAAAGTTTTCTTCACCTCAGAAAACCTCCAGGGGAGAAAAAAAAAGCATAGAGCTTCGCAGTTCTTCATTACAGTTTATATTTTTGCATTACTGTAGAAGTTAAAAACTCTAGTTTCATGTCAAGAAGAGACAAAGAGTAAAAGCCAATTATTTCCAGTGGGTTTCCCATGAGTCAGGAGAGTCTGGGGATCTGACCTGGGGTCCAGCTGGGGCAGAAGCCTGCATTGGGGCAGTAACCACACTGAGACCAAGCAGTGGGAATTTGATGAGAGTTTCAAGGGATGAAACTCTCCATGACTGTACATAGACTGCACGTAGGGCATGCACTCCCAAAACTTCTCTAGTTACTTTTTAGCTGATTTAGGGACTGCCTGAAGCCACTTTGTGGCTTTCCTTTTAAGTTTCCTGCAAAAGGCTAAGAAAAACAGCCTCATTCTTACCTATATTGAGTTTTTTCACTGCCCTACCTACAGAAGTTTTGTACCCTGTACTTTATAACCCACTTAGCTTCTCTACATCTGTTTTAGCTGCTGTAAAGAGAATACAGAAGCCAGAATACAACCCAGAATAATTATAGTTCATTCTGACACATGTACAAAAGTTTTGGGATGAGAATATAAATTTTTTACGTATTCCTTCTGGATGCATCAGGAAGAATCAGGAGCCAGATTCTGCCCAAAGTGCCTGCAAGTGTATACTGGTATAGCTTCTTAAAATCAATAAAATTACTCTGCACTTACACAGTGTCAGATTAAAAGCTATGAAATCAAAACCAAGCCCCATGAAATCTAGTTTTCATGGTGTGTTCACTTGCAGTGTTCACAGCAAGTCATAAAACCCTCTATGGTTACTTAGAAGTGTTTCTCTGTCTCAGGAAAAAAAAAAAAAAAAAGCAAAGCAGTATTAAATCTGACCCTACAGCCCTGCAAAGTTAGGTGCCAATGCTTCCATCTTACAGAGAAGACAGCAAACTCCTCTTTCCAGTGGCTCCATGCTATTATTTCCTGAGTTACAAGATGCTGCTTCTTAAATTCCTTGCTGTTTCAAGATCACTTACTGAATCCTAACTGCTGTAGGTCCAAGATAATCTTTACCGGGGGAGAAATTTATCTGTGGAGAAAGAAGAAGATATTTCCTGAACCTAGCATCTGTTGGCATCTAAAGAGCAGTTTGATGCATTAAAGAGGGGCCCTTGGGAGAAGGAGTAACAGTGTGCTTCTATTTTTGCATGAATTCAGGCTCAGCAGAGGGCATGATGATGCATGAGTATCAGTGTGTATCTGCTTTCTCACTGTCATTTCCTCAGTTAGGGGAGAGGCAGAGGATGGCAGTAACAAAAGGGGTGCAAACAGCCCTCCTCATTACCAACTAGGGCAGTGGGGACTTTTTTCAAGAACTCTCTGCAGACAGACAGCTGCCAGCCAGTGGTGTAACTCGTGCTGCCGCTGCTCTTTGCAGGGACACAACTCTGTTTCCGCTCGCTGCTTGGCTCCATTTGGCATTTTTCTTTATAGCTGAACATCGTATGACAGTGCAGCTGATTCACTGCACCAGGGCTAGGATAAGGACTGCAACTGTGCCCTCTCAGGGGACAAAGTGGGAGTACAGGAGTGTGAACCCAGCTCTGCTCCCAACCCGACTTTTGGGACTTGAAGGGGGGGGTGTGCTGTTTTAAATATTCACGCATACACCCTTAGCTTCAACACTGAAGCTTTCAAGTATTTTAGGTCAGAGCTGGTGTAACCAGCCTGAAGCAATGCTGCATCGTGCTGTAATCTTGACAATTTTTTCAACTAAATGTGCTTGAATCTAGTCATTCTCCTGATGGCTCATCTCCAAGAAAATGGTGTCGATCATTTGGTAGGTTTCAGGGTTGGATGTGAGTCAGCTCTGAGTCAGGCAGCAGCTTTAGCTGCGTGAAGTGCTGGTCCTCCTGCGCTGGCACAACCTGTGGGGCCGCAGCTCTGCGACAGACACTGCTCCTGAGACTCCCCAACAGCAGCATGTGGGAGCTTAAGCACGGGGGACTCACAAAGCAGAGGGGCAATCCCACAGCCCCACACTTCTGGCTGTGCACCTGCACAGCACTCTCGACCTCTGAAGATGGCAGGGTGTGTAAATGATGCTGGCGGCAGGCAGGGAGAAGGAGATGGGGACCTATCCTGCTCCCTGCAGAGGTCCCATCTGCCCAGGGTGTGGGCACAGCGAGTCACTGCTGCACAAACAACTTCCCTCCCCAGAGCCAGAAAGAGGCAAAGAAAGAGCTTTGTCCAGAGCCCTCTGTCCCTGGCAGGGTGTTTCTGTTTATATTGACATTTGTATTAAGTAGGGTGGTGTCCCAGTTCTCAGGCAGTCAAGAGAAAAGCCAGACACAGCCTTGATGGCAGCAGCCAGTGTGTGTGTTGTGCAAAGCAGCGTGACTGATGGGTTCCTCGCTCTCTCTTTGTCTTTCTCTTCCCTTGCACGGCGGTGTGATTGAAGCAACGCCCCGTGAAACAGTCCCTGAGTGCTTGCATGTGCCGAGAGTCCCACTGGAAATGCCTCCTCCTCTCCATCCTCATGTATGGCTGCCTGGGTGCAGTGGCCTGGTGTCAGCTGGCCAGAGTCACCAAGCTCAGCTTCGATAGCTCCTTCAAGGGCAAGTCTATGATCTACCATGACAGCCCGTGCTCGGACGGCTATGTTTATATCCCGCTGGCCTTCCTCTCCATGCTGTATGTGGTGTACCTGGTGGAGTGCTGGCACTGCCACGTCAAGAGGGAGCTGCAGTACAAGGCAGACGTGGACAGCGTGTACGAGTGCATCAACCGCATGCAGCAAGCCACCCCCTGCATCTGGTGGAAGGCCATCAGCTACCACTTCGTACGGCGCACGCGGCAGGTGACCCGCTACCGCAACGGGGACGCCTACACCACCACACAGGTCTACCACGAGAGGGTCAACACACACGTGGCTGAAGCTGAGTTTGACTACTCTCACTGTGGATACAAGGACATCTCCAAGGAGCTCCTGGGCTTGGAGAGCTACACAGCCACCAAGCTGAGGTTCACCAAGTGCTTCAGCTTTGCCAACATTGAGTCTGAGAACTCTTACCTCACTCAGAGAGCTCATTTCTTCACTGAGATTGAGGGGCTAGATGACTACATGGAGGTGAGGGAAGGCATGCAGCTCAAAAATGTGGATTTTAAAGAGCTCATGATGGCCTACGGAGACCCGGATCACCTCCCATGGTACGTGTCCCACTATGCTTTCTGGGTGGCAGCTATCCTGATGATCTCGTGGCCGCTCAGGGTGCTCATAGAGTATCGGACTGCTTACGTGCATTACCACGTGGAGAAGCTGCTGGGCCTGGAGTACACGGCGTCCGCGGCGGCGGAGGAGCCCTTGTACCGGTACCGCATGCCACGGGACGCCACGCAGGACAGCACCGAGCTGGAGTGGCACATCTGCACCAACCGGCAGCTGATCCCCAGCTACTCGGAGGCCATGCTCATGGACCTGGCCAGCTCCTCGGCCTACAACAGCTACACCGTGTGCCGGTACGGTGAAGCGGCGCACGGCTGTGAGCGCTGCAACCGCGCCTCCAGCACCTCCTCCATCTTCTCGCGCCACGCTTTCCACAGCTGCAGCGGCAACTCCCGCCTCTCCCTCAACACCAGCCGCTTCTCCCTCTGCCGCATCCACGGCTCCCACAGGACAGGCCTCTGGAGGAGCCGCAGCAGCAGCATTGCCGACCGGGGCTGCCAGGATGAGCGGTGCTGCTCCTACTCCAGCCAGCTGGCTGTCAACGAGAACCCCCCCACCTACCACGACGCCCGCTTCTTCCCTGTCCTGATCGTGCACAGGCCGGAGGGGCAGGACAGGCGGCATTTCTACGTCAGGCGTTCCTCCTGCCTAGAAACCTCTCTATGACAGGCCTCCTCTGCTCTGGGACAGGGATGGCACAGGTGACACCAGTGGGAAGCCTGCAAGCTTCAGCAGGTCAGCAGGACCTGTTTCAGCTCTTCCCCCTGCCATTGCCAGAGGACATAGAGACTGACCAACACCTAACCTCATTCCCAAGATTTTCTCCCCTTCCACCTGGTCTCGCATATCTTTCATTCACCATTCCTCTCACTCTTTCACTTCTCACCCTTTCTCTGCTCCTTGATTCCCTGCCTCTCCTCCCATCCCACCCTCATTCTTTTTTTTTACGTTTCAGTCACAACATTTGATTGTTGTGACTGCTGGAGGATTTTAAATGCTTGTGCTTTGCCAGTACATTTGCCCTCCTGGATGCTTTGCAAGGTAAGAACCTCCGATAGAGCAAGGCACAAGGCACACGGCCAGCCAGAGTCAAGTCAGAAGGAGAATTCAGATCTGCAGGGGCTGAGTCACCTCCTGCAAACCCCAAACGAGGTGCTTTTTTTAAAGTTTTGTTTTTCCCAGTCTTTTTTCCCCTCTTCTTCTCTCATTCCTTCTCTCCTTTGTTCATGTTCATCTCCTCTCGCTTTACCCTCACCTTCCCCCTTTTTTCAGTTCTCTCACTTCTGTTTTCCAGTTTTTCTGGGGTTTTGCCAGTGAGGATGTCTTTCGAGGTGTAATTATCTTCCATTGGTCAAAAGTAAGGTATTCGTGGCACAAATGTCACTGACTGCTCGCAAAGCCACAGATGAAGTCCCTGAGAAGTGCTGAGGACTTTCTTTCAGGAGCAGTGATGTACACCGATATAGCAAAATGCCCTTTGCTCCCCCTGCCCTGCCTGGTCTGCAGCAGAGACAGTGCTGCATTTCCAGCTGTAGTTTACCTTGTCTGGCTCCACCCCTGATAACAATCGTTGAGAGCCATAATGTAGATTAGTGCCCTGTTAATGCCACTATTTTTAGGACAGTAGGCCTGGTTTGTGGTTGTTTCATTCCTTCAACTTGAGCACAGCAGCACAGCTTGTCAAGGGGAGAGGGGCTGGAGAGGGAAAGGTAAATATGGTATTAACCCTCCCACAGAGAGTCTGGAGCTGTTAGGAAGCTCTTCCACCCACAGTGTCTATTACAGCAGTTGTAGGACTGCCTGCATTACCTTTCAGCTTTCTGTGTGCCCTGAGGAGGGCTTTTGGTCTGTAGCCCACTACACCTTCCCAGGTGAGATGTGGTGCCACCCCGGCCCAGGCAGGGAGCACAGCTGGGAGCCAGCCCCACTGGCCATTCCTGCTGGGGCTCCAGGCTCTTCCTGCAGGGCTTCCCCTGGAGCAGGGGTAGCACCATCCAGGATGAGTGCCAGCCTCTCCAAATCCAGAAGGTTTCAGGTCCTGACAGAGCATGCCACTGCACTCTGGGCTGTGGGCTCTGCCCCCCTGGCCTGGGCTCCTCCGAGAGCCAGGGGCTGCTCCAAGAACCTTGTGGCCACACTGGGGACCCACCTGGGACCTCGCACCTGCCAAACCTCGCCCCACAGGGATGGCTGTATGCTGGGCAAGCTCCATACCATTCTGTCACATGGCTGGTGGAGATTGTTATCCACTCTGACTCACAGGAGAATGCAATACGATCGTATTACTAGGGTCACTTTCAAAACCAGTGTTGTCTCACCCTACCTTACAAGTAGGTAAGAAACTGAGCCCCCAGAGGGGCCGGCAACAAGTGCTTCCTCCCAAGTCCATTTTGTGTGTATCAACATGCAATATGAAATTTGTAAAGTCATATTGATATGTGTAGATTATATGTAACTCTGCATACTTATATGGTGATTTCTTATGGCATTGACTGTTGCACCATGTTAAATACATTTTGGTTTTGTTTGATGACTCTGTTTTGATGTGCTGTGTTTATTTCAACTCCAGAAATGGAAATATTAGCAATACCTGGCTAACCTGCTGCAAATGGTGGCACCATCAGAAAGGTTTTTGAAATTCTTATGAGTTGATCTTTTTTAACGTAAATACTTCATGTGTGATTTATGTGACATTTTCATTCTGACAGCTTGGCATTTATCACAAAAGACAGATAACACATATGATGTGTCAGTTTATCACCTCTAAAAAAAAACAACCATCCCAGACATGTGGAGGAACCATGTTTGGGCTCGGGGTGATGATTATGATTGGGCTGGGGCTTGAAACTTAGAGAAAAATCCAAATTTAGATCCACCATACAGTGATCCAATCCTAGTCTCCCTTGTCTACACCATGCCACCTGCCACACCCAGGCAGAGCTAGGAGAGTTTGGGAACTAGGAAAGGATAAGACTGATCTCAAAGTTCAGATTCATACCTGATATCCTTGTATTCTGAAGACAAAGTAAATGAAAGTCTTTAATAGAGTTCCCTGTCTCTTTATTCACACAGAAAGTTAAAACCAGCACATATGAAAGATGTACGAGGCTGAAACAGAGAGACTGGAATATTTCAACACAGTTGCTTACTGAAGAAGGTGGTTGAGAGGAAGACAAGAAAGGAGAAGGGAAGAGATGGTGGAATAATATAAATTAAAAGAGAACAGAGTTCAGCTGTAGCTAAGAGCATTCCCAAATGAGCAGCATAACTGAGTTATGGTAAGCCTAGCCCAGACACAGGCAGGATGAGGTTCAGCCTTCTTGTGAGCTGCTGTTGCTGCTGCAGCCACACGTGGCTTTGAATACTATACTCAAGGTCTTGGGATGGCCAGTTTTGTCCCACGTGTATGCCGGGATGGAGAGTTATATTTGGTCCTCAGAAGTGGCCACGTTAAACACTATTATTATCTGACATGAACAATCCATTATGATGGGTTGGGCAGGGAATGGAGACAGTTTATTCTCAGTTTAGCCCTTTTCAGTGACCTGAAAAGCCACTGTATTACCCAGTAGCTCTCAAGCTGTGTCCTTGGCAAGTTTTGGAAAGTCCTCAGGGTTTGTGCTTCCTCAGTGACTGTATTCTGGCCCAACTTTGGGGCATTCATTTGAGAAGCCATCCCTAAGCTGTGAAAGCCCTCATACACATGGAGCTTCCTCCTGTCACGTGCTGTAGCCTCTGGTGGTGACCAAAAAGCTGGGAGCAGCTCTTGTTCTGGTCTGGGACTAAACATGCTGGCTTCAACAGATCTCCCATTCAGTAACCTGAATAGCCATCCTGGTCTCCTACAAGCAGAGCAGAGCTACTCCTGTAATCCTGCAGCCCTTGAATGCAACTTCATCCTTGTTGTTGCCATTGCTATGGCTCCCTGCTGCAGGATGAGGGATCTGCCCCCCATCTGCAATGGGGGCGTTCATGCTGCTTTTCAAATCTCAGCTCGGAGGGTGGAGCGGACGAGTTCTTGAATCCCAGTGTAAACCAGGCATAGAAAACACCTTGTACAAAACACAGGGATTTTCTATCCAGTTGCAGCCTGACTGCCTTGGCAATGGAGCAGTGGCATGTGCCAGCAGCTGTTGTTGAACTTTTCAGGCTATGGCTTCTCATGTGGAAATGGAGGGTTTGGGCTTTTTCACTGGAATAACCTGTTCCAGATGTCCTGTTGGGTCTCAGTAGTAGGAAGAGGCTGAACGGTAGAGGAAGGTGAGGAAGTCCAGCAAATACTTCTCCTCCTTCTCCCTTCTCTCTTTCCCCTCCCTCCCTTTTGTCCTTCCTTCTCTTTTTGTTCATCTCCAGAAGTCTCCCAGCACTGGGTATTCACCTCTGGATTACTGCACAGCTCTTCAGGCATTTTCTGGAATGTACCTTCACTTCCCAGCCCATCTGATGAGACGTGGCAACACACAATTGCAGCAGAAATAAGGGAATAATGTAATCCAGAGAGCCAACAACTGTGTCCTCTGTGTGTGAACAGTGAGCACTGACACTGATATTACAGCCTGAAGAATAAAGCCACGGTGCTTGGTTCAGTGCCACAAGAGGCCAAGAGAGTTTATTTGCCTCCAGTCCCTAAAAACATTTAAGATTCACCAGTTCCTTTGCTTTCTGCATGGTGATATTACACTCCTCTGTAAGTTTTCCCACTGCAGTTTGCACTTCAACTGGCAGTGTGTGCAGAATTTGAGTCCAATTTTCGCATGGCTCTTCCTGCCTATCACTGGTAACACAAAGCCCTTCTCAGAACAGCTGAAGTCAGATCCCTTGATGGGGAAAATCCCCCTTGGTGTACTGCTCCCAGCAAAGCTTTGCTCTCTTGCACGAACCCAGAATCTAGTCTGTGCCATGCTACAACAACTGGAGCACTTCCTGAGACCATGGGACCAGTGTAGTGTAAAAACCTCTGTAATTATAGGGCTGGAAGAAATCCTTAAAAGGAAAACACCATAGAAACATGTCATTATTCTAATGGTCATTATTTTTTTTTCTCATGAGACAACTAAAATCTGCAAAGTAGCTACCTTCTGGAGGGTGCTATTGCCATAAGTGCAGAAACACACCGCGTAGCTGGATGGATACATGGGGGAGAGGCAGCAGCGACAGCAGGTGTGCATGAGGCTTTTAGCAGGCACCAGCACAAAACCTCTCAGCCCAAGAGCTGTAGTGATCCTGGCGTTTTCCTGTCCCCATGTGCAACTACACTTCATACGAGCACTCGAATGATGGCTTTGGCAGTGTCTCCTCCCAGCTACCTCATTGCAGCAGGAGGCACTGGGGAAGGAGTGACATTTCCATTCCAGTAATGAAATCTTCTTGGCATTGCTCCAGTCCCCTAGGAGTTCCTATCAGAAATGCAAATGACTTGGGGGGGAGTGAAGATTAAAGTTTGGAATGGAATTGTATGAGGTTGTTGTGCCTCAGTTTCTCCTTCGCCCTCCTGGGGACAGTGCAGTTTCCCTGCACTCCTCCGCTCAGCCAGGTTTGCAGGGTGTTGCAGGAGCTGCCGGGCAAGTGCTGCACGCTGATGGCTGTGGCAGAGCTGGGAGCTGCATCGTGTTGTAAGGATATTGCTCCTTATGGCGCCTTTCAACCCAGATTCTCACCGTAACTCCTACGGAAAGGCAGCGCCAGATTTTTTAAAAAACTCTTTGTAAGTGACTTTTTCCACTCCGTTCTACTAACCCTGTGGCAGCAAAGATCTGCCTCCTAATCTCTCTCCCTACTTTTCCGCTGGCGGAAAAATGGTCAAGGCCGAACCGATCCTGCTTGAAGGGCACGGGTGGATCTCCTCACCTTGCCGGTGCTCCCGCACAGCTCAGCCGCCGGGATGGGCCGAGCGGCATCCCCGGAGCCAGGGGCGAGCGGTGAGGAGAGTGTGGCCGGAGCAAGGAGCTGGAGAGGGCGGGCTGAGGGAGATGGGGCTGGGGGTGCTGTGTGCGTGAGGCGGGGCTCTGCTCATCCCTCGCCTTGGGGGGGCTGAGTCTCGGTGGTGGCCCCAAGTCCTCCTCCCCTGGGGGGCTGGATGGTGCGCCGGGGCTCCAGAGGGGCCACATGTGGGTGGCAGGATAAGCGGTGCCCCGGCAGCTCCCGCGGATGCGGGTCACCCGCTCCCGGCGCTCTGGAAACCAGGCCGCCCGGCGGAGCAGCCCTCGAGGGGCGCCGCCCCCACACACCTCCTCGACCGCTGCCGCCCCCGCTCCACCCCGCCCCGCCCCGCCCCAGCCCGGCCCGGCCCGCCCTCCCGGGGCTCTGAGCCCCGGTCCCGTCCCGAGCGGCGGAGCGGGGGCGGCGGGCGCGGTGATTCGGCGCTTCGGGGGCGGTGGGCGCCCGGCTCATGCATATTCATGACGTGATGTCAGAGGGGGAGCACAGCGCGCGGTGACCGCCCGAGAGCGCCATTTCCTGAAGGAGGCGGCGGCGGCGGCGGCTGGGCAGGAGCGGACAGACGGACGGACCGACCGACCGACCGACCGACCCGCAGAGGGGCGCCGCGGCGGCCAAGCCGGCAGGGGGAGATCGCCCGGCGGCGGGACCGGAGTGGAGCGGACCCGAGCCGGCCGCACCGACCCGCGCCTGTCGCTCCGCAGCAGGTTCTCCCGAGGCTCGCCCCGGCCGGAGCCAGAAGTTTGAGCGTCCCCGGAGCCTCCCGGGCGAGCCCGGTACCGGGCGGCGACGCGGGGCTGCCCCAGCCGCTGCCGCCGCCACCGCCGCCTGCACGGGCGGTGGGAGCCCCCCGCGGCGCCGGGAGCAGGGGGAGGATGGTGGTGCGGGAGCGATGGAGCTGAAGCGGAGCATGGCGATCCCGCGGCTCCTCGTGCTGGGACTCTGGGCTGCGGCACTCCGGGACGGCGCTGCCGTGGCAGGTGAGCGGGGCTGACAGCCCGGTAGTGGCGGGGCACTGCCCCCCGAGAGCCGGGGTGCGGCGGAAGGGCTGCGGGGCACGGCTCCTGCCGCCGGGCCGGGTCTCCCCTCGGGCAGCTCCCGCCCCGCCGCTTCTACGAGTGTCGGCAGCGTCCTGAGGGTCTCCGGGCAGCAGCGCCGGGGCGCGGCGCCGGGGCGCCTGGTCCGCCCGGTGCGGCGGCCGCGGGGCCTCGGGCAGCCACAGGTGGGGGTCGGGCCCGGCGCATTTTGCCCCTCCCGGCCGGGCACGGGCGGCTCCGCCGCGTTTGTGGGGCCAGCGACGTGGCGCTCGGGAGCCGGCGGGGAGCCCGGGCTGTGCGAGCCTCGCCCGCCTGCCGGTAGAGCAGCGAGTAATCCTCCGGTGTTTGCCGAGGCATTGCGCTGCTGTGTGCCTAGCGCGGGCCGTCGCCGAGGAAAGCCGGGCGCTAACGCATTCCTGAGTGGCTTTGGTTGTTTCTTTCCCTCATGAACTCATTTTCCGAAGTTACACCCCCCAGTCGGCAGGGAAAGGCAGCTGCTGGAGCGCCTCAGCTCCCCGGCCGACCTGACTTCAGCGGGAGTTCGGCTCCGCTGTGTGTGCAGCGATGTGCGTGCAGTGACACGGCTGGGGGGGCTGTGGCACAGGCTGGATCGCTAGATCGGTGTCCTAAGGAGTCTGAGGAGCAAAAAGCCTTTATCCTGGCATGCATGAGCAGACGTCTTCCTCTCTCTCCACTCCCAACATCTCAAAAAACATGATCTGTTCTTAGGCATTAAAATATTCAGAAGTAGCAAGTTTAAAAAACAAACAAACAGATGTCATGTATTTTGACAACTAGTGTGTTCACTTGCTGTCAATTCAGACAACTACTTGATAAGAAATTTAATACACTTCTGTTTCCTATCTATAAATTTCACAATCTGCAGCTCTTACAGGTAGGCTTGGCAGAACCTATTTGGATGAAATTACTTCTTGCACAGTCAAGAATGTTGTCAGATGAGAAATAGTGAGTGGGAGAGTAAAACGAGGAATAGGTGGAAATTAAAATCCCTATTTACCTCCTATGTGATTCTTCCTGATACCTGCAGGAAGAGATGCTGCAGCCAAAACTAATTTTTGACCTGTGAAGTTATTAAAAATACCTGATCTGTAATTCTTCATTTCGGTTGAAATTGATGGAGGGATTATACTTGGACAATATGTACAACTCTGACTGAACACTTGTACTGTATGTTGATCTCCTACATCATTGATTTCTCTGCTAACTGAAAACCATAAAAGATCTCTAACAATATTTCCTGGTTTAATTTGTGGCTAACTTTCAGCAGGGCAGTCTGAAGGATGCTGAGTAGCTTGATTTTCCATTAAGGCACCTGTAATGAAAATGTCTGTCAGTTTGTGTGCGTGTAGCAGCCTGACTATATAAATTTTCTGTAATACAGAGAGAACTGCTATGAAGCTTTCATGTTGTATTCCAGTTCTGTGAGTGGTGAAAGGGAGGATGTTTTCTGGCATGCACTGGGACATGTCGTTTGTGTTACATTTGAGTTCAGTAATGCGAGGTTAGGTCATTCTCACCCAAGGTGATCAAATCCTTAGCCCAGCAAATGAACTGTGGCAACTAAACTCAGATGATCAGCTTGCCCATTTTCCAGTGCTCTCTGTGAATTTGGTAAATGAGTAACAGCAGATGGAAAGGCAGAAGACTGAGTGTTGGGAAACCAGCTAGGGAATCTCATTAAGGGAAGGAAAAAAGACCTTCTTCCAGTGTTCTGGGTTTTCTCCTAGACCACTGGTACTCATCTGGGTACGGGCTGCTGGTGGCAGAGCACTGGCTGGTCCCGCAGTGCTGGTTCTCCTTCTCCCAGCTGTTAGAACCACACTGTGAGTTCCTCTGCTGCTCCTCTGCCCTGTGAGGTGGTGCCCTCATGGCCGTGGGAGGGTGGTGTTTTAGCAAGAAGGGAAGTGGCACATCTGAAATCTGTGTTGGATCAGCAGTAAGGCTGTAACAGAGTTTGAGAGCAACAGGGCTGCTCGCTAAGCAGCGCGTTCTGACTGGCTCTGTGGGCTAGCAGGGCATTCTGTGAGGAGCTCACCAACCGGTGAACTGGGTGAAGTTGTAGTGTACTGTGATACGTGGCCAGTCAAGAGTGATGGAGTAATTTTTTTCTGAGGGATGTGGAGTCCACTGCCAGGGCATAATAGTGGACTAGGCTAGACCTGTTCTGGTCTGTCAGTCCTGTGCCACTGCATAGGAAATAGCCACTCTCCCTAACAAAACTAACTTTACATTTATTTTCTACCTTCCTGCTTTCCCACGGTCTCCTTTGATCTTCTGTTCCTCCTTTATATGCCTGTCTTTCTTAAATGCACGTAGATAGTTGGCTTCCGTGTCTTCTCATGGTAACAAATTCCATACATTCGCTTCTGCTTGAGGGAAACACTCCCCATCCACCCACACATGTAACAGTGCTCGGGGCCAGTTCTGATCACTTCTGTGTCAATACACACCCGAGCAGCTCCTCCAGCTCTGGCCCTGCTGCTTTGGGGTCGCAGTGGTGTGGCTCTGGGTACAGCGTGGTCCTGTGGCTGGACTGAAGGGTCCTCCAGGCGGCTCGTTCAGCACACACCCACATCACACGACAGAAATATCTGTTCTCTAAACAGTTCTCTCCTCAGTGAGGTATGCTGTGGAATAGGCTTTGCTTTCGTGGATTTTGCAAATTGTAGAGAAGCTTTCTGTAATGCAGGAGAACAGTGTATGCTGCATAACAAGACATAACTGATTCTTTCTCACATCCTAGCTCTTTACAAATGCATATAATGGAGCAAGCGTGATAATTTCTTAGCAGCACAAGAGCACCGTAGCTTCGATCCAGGGCTGGGGAAGAGAGGGAGGTGTGGTAGCGTGTTGAACAGATGCAGTTAGCGCTGCTGGATCACTGACACAGCGAAGCTCCCGGCCTTCCTGTGCGTCTCTGCTTGGGCACTGCTCTGCAGAACATCACCCTGCTGTTACACGAGTTGGCAAAATCCCCATGTACACACTGAACCACCACTTTTCTCCAGCAATTGTGCTTTCAGTGCTTGCATTTGCCTATTGCTTAGCAGACATAGTAGAGCAGTGCTGAGACTAACACACTCCTCTGCAGCGTGTGCTGGTAGGGAATGTAATTCCAGACCACCAACCTAGAGTAATTTGCTGTACTCCAACCCCCCTTCTTCTGGGGGTGGGGCGGAGTAGTATTTTTTTTTTAGGTATGAAATTTACAGGACCTCCAATCAAATTAAAGGTGTCCCAGGGTCAACCCGTGAAACTAAATTGCAGCCTCGAGGGAATGGAAGATCCCGAGATGTTGTGGATCAAGGACGGAGCAGTGGTGCAAAGCGTAGACCAGGTGTACATTCCAGTAGATGAAGAACACTGGATCGGCTTCCTCAGGTACAACAGACGCAGAGAAGGAAGAATATCATGGAAACTATTGCACTGTTTTCTGCTGTCAGCTATCTCTGCAACTGCAGTGCCCTCAGTGGGGCAGAGTCCTTGGGTCTGCAGTTCACTGTGTGGCAAGGGCATAACTGAGAGCAGAACTGAAGCCACTGAGTGCTGAGATTTTATCCACTAGAACCATATTGGTTTTCTGACTACTGTGGGGACAGGTGCTTTGCTAATGCTTGTGATGCTTGAGATGTGACTTCAAGGTGAAAGGATGGTCTTGCTTTGTTTGTTCATCTTGTTCTGCTGTGCAGCAGTATAAATAGGTTTTCTCTCTCGTACTCATCCTGTTCTCTTACTCTCTCTCTTGAGCTGTCAGTCTGCCTAAAGGGTGAGGATTGTTGATTGAAATGAGACTCCCAGGACTACATCCCCTTCCTTTCTTTGAAGAGGAGTGTTTGTCCTCTGAACCATCCCTGATTCATTTTGCAGTGAATCCTAATTTGTTCCGAATACATTTACACTACATGATATCAGTCCTGCCCCATTCAGAGGCATAAAACCTTGCGCAAAGCAGATCTCTGTCTCTTTATTTCAGCAGAAGAGGGATGCCAGCTAGTTCTGGAAGTACTGAGATAAACAAGACCCAAGGTCCTACTCTGTCTTTTTTTATGCATTAAAAGAGCTTGTACAGGCAAACATATCAACACCACAAGAGCTCAAAACTGTTGGCTGACTGAGAATCACTCTTCCCTGAGCTCTGGCTTCATCTCCTGTAATGTTTCTTGGATTGATATTGCACAGAGTATTCAATTCCACCAACTGAAAGTCTTTGTGTTAAAGCTTGTCTGTAAGAAACATTTTGGTAGGAAAAAACAGCTGTGCACAGTAGAACTATTGCATAATATGTCTTGTTATGTTTCAAGACAGTTTGTCTTGAAACTATGCTGTTTACTTCCCCCCAGTTCCACTAGTTAACTCTGCCCTTCACAATCTCATTCTGATCTCCTTTCTTGCCTCTTGTTTTACTCCACTGAGAACTCTCTGTAGCACCAGAGATAAGTTAGGGTGCTAAATCTGGATGTATCTGAATCTTTCTCTCCTTTTTCCTTTCTTCTCCTAAAGAGATCATTTCTACCACCCACGTGTGACTCTCTGCTGTGATCACTGTGTTTCAGAACATGGGCAGGACAGCTGATGCCATTTGAAGGTCCAGCTCTGAAAATGGGGCTGTAGTGGGTCCGTTTTGTGCATTTCAGCAAACACTCTCCCCTTTCTGTCTTCCCTCCTGAGGTGTCCTTCCCCTTCTCCGAGGAGGACTGCTAGCGTTAGCAAGGTGGGCATCAGCTCTGCGGAGGATCCCTGCATGGCAGCGGATGCATGGCTGCACATCCCGCGGGGAGCAGGCAGCGCTGGTGCCTGAGGGGCTCTCAGAGTCACACTGTTGCCTTTGGTAGCTGAGACCTTGTTGCTTTGGGAACGAATTGTGCCCTTGCTCACCATGCACCATCGTAACCTCTTGAGATCGCAAACTGGGAGGCCCCAGGAGTTTTGCAGAGTGAGGCGCTCTCGGGCCCAGAGTAGCGCTGGGCGCAGTTGAGGCGAGGGGCCCTTTTCTGACCCATCTGTTCCTGTGTAGGGCTGCTGCCGGTCCTGTCACCTGAGGCAAAGCAGTCAAGCTCGCTGGAGGTTTGCAGCGCAGAGTTTCCTGCTAGCTAAGATGTTGTAAGCCGAGCTGTTGCACTTGAAGGCTAGCTAGAGTCATGATTCAAGAGGGAGATGACCCCTTCCTATCCTCAGAGGACACAGATGACTGGTTTTCTGCGAGGATGTTTTGGAGGAAGACCGTCTGCTCTGCAAGGACTCTCTCCACCCACTTTAGAGAGGAGCCTCCCATCTCCGCTGTTTTGCCATGTGCTTTGTGCTGGCTGGCTGTTGATCTCCTCCCCAGAGCTGGCTGTGTCTCAGTGGGTGTTTTCCATGCATCTGGTTTGCCAAACACTGGAGGGTCCTTTGGGGCAAAAACATGCTTTATCCACATAAAATATCGATATGGCTTTTGACTTTTTTCAGCTTGAAATCCGTCGAGCGGACAGATTCTGGGAAGTACTGGTGCCAGGTTGAGAACGGGGGGAAGAAGGAAGAATCACAACAAGTGTGGCTCATAGTGGAAGGTAAGGAGGAGTAGTAGTGCTGGTTTCCTTTCAGGGCTGACCCACCAATATGCTCTAGGTTGAAGTGGTGAGAGCAGATTGCTCCAGTGACAGGCTTCTTGGCTCTGAACCATTGCTGCTGACTGCAGGGAAATCGCTACAGAGCAGGAATAAGAACTAGGAGAACCGCTTCAAAGAGCAGAGCTGTCAGTTCATTGCCTTCTGCTTTTATTTTGGCGTGTTAGGAAACAAGATCTTTTCACGCAAGCACATTTCTTTCCAGCTTTTAAATCCATTGTTGCAGGCGTCTCTAAATAATTCATAGAATGGTGAATAGTTCAAGTTGAGAGAAATCCGTGGGGCTCATCTGGTTCAGCCCACTTCTCTGTGCAGGGTTACAGTCTGTTTCTGTGTGTCAGCCAAACAGGTCTTTGTGGACAAGGTACACTTTTAACCCGGTTGTGAGTTTTGTGAGAAGTGCTGTACATCAGCACTTCATGGCCGTGACTGCTTCGGGTGGCACTTTTCTGTCCAGGGTTGTCTGATAAGAATGGCTTCTACACGGCTGCCCAAAAGTCACCCAAGGCAGTGTGGATCTTACTGTCTCTAATTTCCCTTGAGCCATGAGTCTGATAGATCCTCAGAAGCTAGTTGTCATAGGATGGCTTAATATGTGGTGAAGAAGTTGACAGGAACAGTGCATTTGCAGCAAGAAGTAGTTTTTTTGGATGTATTTGGTAACATTTTGGGCCAGAGCTGAATTGACAGTCCTAAAGAGTGGGGAGCAGGGAGGGTGTTGTGGGAAGCAATGGGGTCTGAGTGTTTTACAGCAAAGGTCTCACTCATTCAGAGCATGGAAACGTTCATAGCAGCTCTCACAAGAGGGATAACACATTCTGCCTTCCATAAATCCCAGGCTTTTGTCCACCTAAATTTTCAGGTGTGATTTCAACTAGAAATGTTGCTTACAGTTTAAAACCCTCTCCTGTGCAGAGTTTCTGTTTCTATCCAATTACATGGCCTGCTCCAGGGGTAGCTGCATTTGTGTGGTGGGTGCATTAGGAGTAATTGGGCAGCTCAGTGTGCTGAGCTGTCTGAAAAGAACACGCTGCTCTTCTGGACTGCACAGGCAAAAAGTATCCAAATCACAAAAAACCAGCTACAGTTAAGTAGGGTGAAGTGTGTTGAGAATGAAGGCCAAAGCTTACAGCAGAAGTGAAAAAAATGCAACCACTTGCCTTTATGAGAAAAACAAGTATAGCAGAAGGTAGTTAAACTTGAACTGGGCATGTAGTCATGTGTAAAGGGAGTTGGTGGATGAAATTAAAAATTAACAAGTAGTGATAAGAGGTGGAGTTTAAAAAATGTGTCAGCTCTTAGCATAAGAAAAGCCCTGGGAATGCAAAAGCCTATCAGACCCACCTTTGCTGTTATCTCTGTGTATTTCGTCCCTGGACATGCCAGCTTTGTGTAGCAGTGGTTGCTCTGCTGATATCAGCTGTCCTCTGATTGAGAGGGGATCTTTACTCTGGGGATTTGCAGCCTTCAGTGGGTGTTGACATTCTTTAGTGTGGCACACAAACAAATGTGGACTACTGGTAATCAAAGTGAGCTTGACTGGATCTCTGTGCTGTATAATATCTGCTTAGGTGGTCTGTATCTGCCAGATTTTCTAGCAATGGTATTGGAACTGTCTTTGTAATAAAAATGTTTGATCTTATGAAACACTTCTTAGAATTTACAATACCAAAACTGTTTTGAACCTGTTGCCTGGTTTAGAAAGTAGTCTCTGGCCTTCCTGAGAACATGATACTGTTTGATGCCTGGAGAGGTGATCTCAGAGGCACACTGTGGAGTGTTAGAAAAACGGGTTGTGTTTCTTACAGAACTTTCCATCTGAAGTGACAGCTCTGACTATGTGGCTCTTCCTGGGGCTGCCAGCCCCCGTGGTGGCTACAGTCAGAGACCAAGCCACACCCGTGTGGACACATTCCCCTGAATCAACACTGTCTCAAAACTGAGCTGTACATAAAAATCAGCTTTAAAGGTTGGATGCTGGCTTGGAAAGGAAAATAGGTGGCATCATCTCCTTGTTTTGCTGCTGATTTTCTGACTGCTGGCTGCTCAGTGCCTGGGTGGGGCACCTGTGAAAGGGCTGTGCTGACACTCACCTCTTGTACCAGGAACTGGGAGGCTAAATGTGCCATAGGCAGCGAGCTGTCCAGGTAACATACGGACTGGGGCAGTGCGAGTTCCTCAGCTGGATGAGTCAGCTGCACTCCCTCAACTATGAAAGCTTTTAATTGTGGTCTTGTCTGCTCTGTTTAACTGCTCCCAAAGTGAGAAAACCTGCTGAGCTTGGCAGGATCTTCCTGAAAGTTTACCTTGGGTGTCATGACAAAAGGACAAGAGGCAGGGATCCTGCTCACAGGTAGAGAAACGGTGATTATTTTCCCTTCTAATCTTCCTTGGAGAAGGAGAGCAAAGCAGGCAGAGGTGTCACAGCTGGTATCTCAAAAGCTTACTCATTTTTATTGTTTATGTATGAATGCAATAAAAAAATGAAGTAAAATATGTCAGCAAAAAGAAGCAGTATGCCATGATAATGGATATACCTGTCCTGAACATTAGCATTTGCACAGATAGGCACTGTCATTCCTCAGGAGACTTGGGTTTAGTCCTGTTCTAGTCTGTTCATTTACTTACTACTCTAAGGGAAGGAGGCAAGGAAGGCATAAAGGAACTGCTGCCTGAAAGATGCAGTCTGGACAGTCAGTGAAAGACTGAGGAAAGCACTTTCAGCTGTAGCTTGGGGGAAATGTCAAGAGTTAGGCTTCTAAATCCCTGTTTAGGCACCTGTGTTAATTGCCTGCTGGTGGAGATGCTTGGGCCTGTCATCTTTGTCCAGGGAAACGGTGTAATTTCAGCATGCAAATGCACAGTGTGATCAGTTCTTCTGTTTCTGTGAGGCAACAGATCAGCAGCTTCCAGAACATGCTTTTTCCAGCTGAGAATACCTGATTTTTGTTGGGGTAAGTGCTGTTGGTAACAGCAGTGCTTGACACACAGAGATTTCTGTGTAGAAGGGAACTGAACATTTCTCGGGGCCTTCAGCTCTTCCAGTCATCACCAGAGGTACATACTGGCTGTCCTGCATGGTCAGCACTGCTGCTGATGGCAGGCGAAATTTGTGCTGCTGGTTTGGAGCCCTGAAACCACGAGAATTTTGGCATTGCCCATAAGAGGAACCTCATCTCTTGATGTGTTGAATTACACTCAGCTATTGCCACTTAGAGATGCTACCTAAGGTAGGTAGCACTGCAGCTGCGTTTTGCTCCCTGTGGGCTTAATCCGAGACCTGTTGTACCAACCGGGAGTCTTTCCATGGTGGGGAACAGATAATTGTGGAGAGAGCCGTGTCGGTGGATAGCCTTCAGCTCTGAAACAAATTACCCCTGGCTCCAAGGCAGCCTGGTTGTCGTGGTGTCAGAGTGTGCTGGGAGGCATTTCCATTCAATTAGGCTCCAGAGAGAGCATTGTAAATGCTCCCAGTCTCTCACCGCGGGGGTTCTTTCCTCATTCATGGGTCTGTTAAAGCCGGTAGTTCAACCTTTCTCAAGCTTCGGCTTTTAATGCATGGTGAGAAGCATCTGCAGCTGGATTAGCTGTCTTTTAAAGTGGTGTCTGCCAGCGCTAAAGTTATTGACTGTTGCCTCTTTAAACTCCAATCTCTCCAGCTGAAAAATGAGAAAACACTACCTCTAAAAGCTGTTTCATAGGGGAGTCTTGAATTGAAAGCGGATTTTCAAAGGCATTGTGGGAAGCAAGCACTCTTTCTCTCTGACTTCTAGCAGTAGTATTTAGGCATTCATGCCCTGAGGTGATCCAGCATCTCTGGCCCTTGGTTTTCGTGACGGGCTTGGAGGGCGTCGGATTCAGCCTAGCGGCAGGACAGATGGATGTCCAGTGTTGGGCACTGGTATTAGTGGAAACAAACAAGAGGCAGCTGCTCCAGTTATTGTCACTTGTCTGTTGCTTTTCCAGGTGTGCCCTACTTTACTGTGGAACCTGAGGATGTGTCCGTGTCCCCCAATGCCCCATTTCATATGGCCTGTGCTGCTGTTGGTCCCCCTGAACCAGTGACAATTGTCTGGTGGATGGGAGACTCCAGAGTGGGGCTTCCAGACGTCTCTCCCTCCATCTTAAACGTGTCAGGTAAGGCTGCTGCTGCTGCTGCTGCTGCTGCAGGGGATCACTTGGAGAATCAGAAGAGGAGAAGAGCTCTCTTCTGATCATGCCCTGTACATGGGGTAGCCACATAGTGTGGGAATGGTGCTTAACTCTTCATTAAGGGCTGAGTGCTCATGATCACTTACAAGATTATCTCGAGGGGTGATGGTTGCTCAGTGTTTTCTGCTGGTTTGAGCAGAGGCTCTTACAGAGTTTGGGTGTGACTGGCACTCTTGTTAAAAATGCTGTTGAACGGATGATACATTGGCTGCCTCTTGTTCCACCTTGTGGAGGGTGTTCATGGTTATATGAAGTGACTCTGTTGGTGCCACTTCTCTTGGAACTCTCCAAGCATTCGCATGTGGCAGATGCCATCCCTTCCTTCTGTGCATAGCCCTGTCACTCACTGCTTTCCTCTCTCTTACCTACCCCCATCTCTGTTCTTGCAGGCTTGCTGGATGCTCTTGTCATTAAAATCTGACTGCCTGATGTTATTGTTTGACACTTTAAGAGTGATTGTATCAGTGCTCAAATGGGCTGCTTCCCTTGATAACCCTTCAAGACCAAAGTTTGCCCCAGAGAAGAGCTTTCCCCAGCAGGGTCAGCAGAAAAACTCAGGAGCCAGTAGGTGTTAGGTCCTCTCTTCAGACCACTCTCAGAAAGGATGATGAATCTCTGACAGGATGTGACTGCAGCTATTCTTGCAGTTACCTCTTAAAAAGTATCTTTATTCTATTTAGGTGTCCAACAGCCTTGTGTTACGTTTTCTCTTTGCTGCGGTTTTAATGTTCTCAGCAGCCCTGACCCAAAGTTGAACTGGTTGAACTAAAAAAGTTGAACTTTTATGTAGAAATAAAAGGTTTTACAACTAAGAGTCATCTCTTACACCCAGGGTGAGTTTTTATATGTTTTTGGCCATCTTTTGAGCTATGCAGTCCCATTCAGGCTTCCCTTAGAACCTTATTTATTCATAAATCAAATAATGATTTGTGATTTGAAATGGTTCTAATCATCTGCTCCCTCTCTTACGTAGCCACCGATGCTGTTCTAAATTGGAAATGAAAACTGCTCCCTTATGATATAATCTTGCCTGTTGAAATGGAAACTGAGAAGATGGATAGTCAAGAGGGGAAAGACAATTAAAAAACCAAGTCACTGTTCTTCCATTAAACTCATCCCACGATGCCTCACAAAATATCTGTTGTTGGGGGGCAGTGGCTTGGAGGCCTGAAAAAGGACATCTGCTCCCAGTGATTCTGCAGATGAATTGCTATTTTACATATTAAGTGTCATCAGCACCTTTATTTGCTTCTGGTGTTCTTTGGGATGCCCCTTGGGCACAATCTCTTTCAGTGCACTTTGGGGTTCCCTTGGGCACCTCTTGTCTTTCCAACTGAAAACATGTAGCAGGACACAACCCGCGTGGTTCCATTACCAAAACATGTCAAAAAGGGCAGTTGGTAAGAAAACAAGCACTGCTAGCTGAGGAAAGTATCACGCTCTGAAGAAAAGAGTAACAAAGTACTTGGCTAGAAAGTAAACATTCAGGAGGTTCAGCAATGTTGGATTTGGAAAGCAGTGCTGGCATGGTGCGAGGGAACGCGCAGTTCCTGCTTTGTGGTGTATTCTGTAATTTCCTCAGGGCAGGGCTGCGTTAGGTTCTGTCTTGGGACAGGCCTACCACATCAGGTGCTGCTCTGTTGTGCTGCCTGGCCTTCAGCCTGCTGGCAGCATCTTCCTCTGGTTCACAGGGACGAGAGTAGCACTCCCTCCTCTCTTCCATTTCACCTTCCTTGCAGTGCTGTTAGTCTCAAGCTTGGGAGATGAGTCAAAGGTCAGAGACACTGTGCAAGCTGCTCTGTGCAGCTCTGAAATGTTTTTCCTTCCTAGATTGTATGCCCACAGTGAGCCAATCTTTAACTTTTCTCAGGTAGAGTCTTTTAAGGCAACTGAGGGCCAAGTCACATGACAATAGTTGCTGGACACAGTTCTCCAGGCAGCCATGCAAATCTGTCTCAATTCTGATTCATTTGCCATATCTATATGTGTCCTGGAACAGCCAGACGTCAGTATGATGCCATGGGATGGATGGATGCTCACAGAAAACATTTTTACTTGTGTCACCCCTGGGAAGTGTTTCAGTGCTGATGCAGTAGCATTTAACTTCCACTTCCTTTGTGTGTCTTCAAAAGTCTGATGCAAGGTGAGGGACAGGTGGGCATTAACTAGAAATAGGCAGCATCTGATTAAAAGTTTGCCTGGGCTTATAGCCCAGTTAGAAGATGAATGTTGCTCAGGTGTAGGCTGAGGCCCAAAGCATTGGGCTTTGTGTGAGCCCAGTCCTTGCTCCAAAGATGCTCACTAGAATGTGAGAAGCAGACATCTACTACCTGAGCACTATGAACTGCTGTCCTGACAGATTCTTCCTTCGTTTTCAGTGCTTTCTGACACTTCCATGAAAGCTTTTCTACGTTGCTACCCTCCCTCCATTAAAAATGTGTTTAGCACATTAGTTACATTGAAATCTGCATGTCTTTGATTGGCACCCAGCTCACCCCTCCAATTGCCTGTACAGCTTGAGCTGGATGTCACAAATAATTGAAATTCTGCTGAAGGTTGAAGCTGGATTATGTAGCTGTGTTTCCTTTCCTTTTCTCGGCTGATCTCCAGGTATTAATCAAAGCACAGTTTTCTCCTGCGAAGCTCACAACGTAAAGGGATTGTCTTCATCTCGGACTGCCACTGTTCAAATTAAAGGTAAGAGACTGGGCAAGGGCCTTGGATTTGCTCTCTGGGGAGGGAAAGTAGGGCTCCTTAATGCAAGGAGTTGCCTCAAAGCTGCCAGCACTGGTTGGAGCTCTCAGCAGTCAAAACAATGCTTTGTGTTCTAACAGCAGTTCCCACTTCCTATGCAGGGCCATATCCCCGGCTGTTGAAAATAATCCACATCTGATTCAGTGGTGGAAATGTGATGTCAAATGACAGCTTTTCCTTGAAAAGGAGAGAGCTGGGGCGATTAAGTTGTTTGGGAGAGATGAAGCTGATATAAATTTGTAGCAGGGAAATCTTTCCCTCTTGGGAATAGATGGGTCTTGTTAGGGCTAAAGAGGCCATTACTTCTGCTGCTTTTATTAGTATCACATTAGATACTGAAAAAAGTCAAGGAAGGTGATCACCAGTGGCCAGTAAGGTCTGCTCATCCACACTTTATGAAGTGGTTTATGAATTCTATTTTTTAAATTCTTTGCTCTTTAAAAGCTCATTGAAAACAAATAATTCCTAGCCTGTGCATGACCAGTTGCCATTTGAAAGTCTCCAGGCTGATGTGACATTTCCTCTATTCCTCCAGGTAACTGAAACAGGGATAATCAGAGCAATCAGCTCTTCCCCTCTTCTTCATGTCAAGATGCTTCTGCATTTGAATTTTTAGTCATGCTTTAATGCACTTTTAATTACATGATCATCAGTTCCAGGAGAGGCATGGCACAAAAATAATTTGTTCCAAGTGGTAGCTTATTGCTCAGCACAAATACAAGCAATCCATTTTGTCTGTACCAGTATCAGAACTCACAGCTGTAGTAGCTAGTTTTCATTAAAGGACAGACTGAAATCCAGCTGTAATCTACTGCTCTTGGAGTGTGTTTTTATTCAGGATATTGTGGTTACTGCTATGCCAAGAATGCAGTATGTTGGACTAGTAAGATTTATAACTTAATTTAAAACCACTTAGAGTTGTTGCCTTAAAGAGTTGTCTACACAAGGGAGTTAGTTATTGTAGAATATATCTTCTATGGTATTCTATCCTGGGATAGAATTTAGTTCACAAAACTATTACACTTTAGAAAATCTTGTCAAGCTATAATTTGAAAAAACATTTAGCATAAACAAGCTTTTGAAGTTTTAATGTTAATACAGATTATTATTTTTTAACCATTTGTAAGATGAAGGGGTGAAGACCTCAGAATTCTCTCATTTCCCAGCAATTGTGTTTAGCTGAAAAGTGTTCCTCAGGGATCATCAGCTAATGAATCCACACAGCCTATTTAGGAGGGACATATTGCCATTGCACACTCGTGTCACACACACACATTCTAGAGCTGAGAAAGAGCAAGTTTAAGTTGCATTAGTTAACTAACATTGCACCAGTATGTGGCATGTCCTAGAGACAAAAATTCAGGTTTTGAATAGCAACTCCAGTGCTGTAGTCATAAAAGTTATGTCTGTAATACCTCAAAGATATGTCTAAAACAATAGTTATAAATTTACCTAAGTGACAAGGCTTTTTTAAGTGGAAAAGCTTCCAAGATCTAGTATAACCCTGTTAAAATTAAAGCAAAGCTCCTACACAACAGAAATAGGGCAGGCCCAAATAATGTTTATTTAGTTCTTGATCCTATGAATATGCAGAATTCAGTGAAGTTGCTTTTGGGAGTAGTTGCCTGCACATGCCTGTTCAGGGCTTTCCTCTCTTACACAAACCCGTCTGCTAATGAGGACTCTTAAATCTTTCTAGGATTTATTGAACAATTAGTTTCTTCTGTGTTTCCAGAGGCAAACATTTTTGCTGGGACGTTGACAAACTGTTAACATTTCTTCCTATTTGCTCCTGTTGTTGTTCATTATCTATTCTCTGTAGTGCCCACAATGTGCTGGGTGTACTCCAAGCAGAAAATTACTGTTTTTGTAGCCCACAGTCCCCAGCCATTACAAAGCCCCATTGTTCAGCCACTCTCTAAGCACAGAGGAAGTTAACTCTCATTATGTTAACACTCAAGGTCCTGTTTTCTGACAGGCTTCTCTGTGTTTATGTGTGCAGCTAGGTTAGGGTTGTATCCAGAGCACAACAGGAAACAGCCACCAGCAGTTTTTTCCCAAGAGATGAGGGGACAATGCCTCTGGCCTTTGCTTGCAGAGCTGGGGAAAGGTGCTAGCAAGCCAGCCCTCCTCAGCCACTGTCTCCTCCACACACGGGGTGTGTCAGCAGCTGGTTATTTATCCTCACTGGTGGCACAGCACGTACCTCCTTTGGACCTACCATCCTGTGTTCAAAAGCACACCTCGCTAAACCCAAAAGTTACAAGTGTGTCTGCAAAAACTTGAGTTATGAGCAATGTTTCAGCAATACCCAGTAAGCAGTAAAAGCAGGATTTTTTTCCCCTTAAAGAGCTCACAGATCTGAACACAAAACTTCAAAAGAGAATGAAACAAAGATGCAGGAAAGTCTTAAGTTAACTACTGAAGAACTCATTGCCCAGCTTCCATCCCAGACCCATCCCCCACCCACACATCTTGTTCTTATCTGGGTGACAGACCCTGCCCTGGGACCAGGTAACTGGTTAACGAGACAACAAAGGCTTTATAGGGTTAATCTGTGTCACCATCTATTCCTCTCCTCCAGGAGACCTGAGTGTTTGGGCTCTGCATTTCTGTTGCAGGATGGCCCTGTGGGTATGCTGAGGGCAACAGTATTGTGGCTGTCCTTGGTGCAGTGAAATACAGACGTGCTCTGGCAGGGTAGAAGATGCAGCTGGAGAAATCGTGGCTTGCATTACTTTCCTCTTGCTGCTTTCTGATGGATACAATTCAGGAGACGTGGAAAATTCAATCTGCGGGCAGAGCCTTGTCCTGAGGATGTTTCTGAAAGAAGACTCCTGAGGGTACAATTTGTTGAGATGCAACAGGGAAACTATTACAGGCATCAGGGTACAAGTTTTTAAAATGAGGTCAGGGGAGAGGTTAGTATTCATGAAGCTGCTAATTTTGTCAGGAGTGCTGTGCCTGAGTGAAAACTCAGAGGTGAAAAAGAGATGGTGACTGGAAGGATAAGAATTAACTATGTGGAATTACAGTGAGAGGAAAGGAGAAGTCAAAGAGAAACATCAAGAATCCTAAAAGGAAGCCAAGCAGTTTTATGCTGTGCTGGGGTAGTAGGAAGCACGAGTATCTGATTAACTGTCCAGTCTTGGGATCCTGATTTTGTTCCTTGCCATGCCCTTAATTTGTGGAGTGGTATCGGCCATGTGTGGCAGGCACTCCATTTGGCTTGAATTTCCCCTCTGTAAAACAGAGTTTATTCATCCCAGGCATGAGGAGGCAGTTTTCAGTCCAGGCTCTGTCCCAGGGTGTTTCAGTGGGAGTTTGCAATGGACACTGGAGGCAGCACAAAGAGGTCTACTGCAAATCCAGCTCCAGGGTATTCAGGTCACTACAGCAAACCACCCTGCACGTGGTGCTGGCAGAGCTGGTGTCAAAGGCTGGACTGAGAAGCCGAGGTGGGATTTTAAAGCCCTGATTTAGTTCACAACGTGGGTCCACAGGCAACTGTGAGCAGGGCTGAGTCATGCCCTGCAATGGAGGGGGCAGGGAAGAGCTGAGTAGCAAAGGTGTAAGCATCAAACCCTGGCATTGCTATCAAAGAGATCATCTGTTGCCTGTGTGCATCAATGGACAATATAAGAATAGCTGACAATAGCTTGTCCAATGTTAAAATAATAGTTTCATTCACAACAAGTTGGGGGCACCCTCCAAAGATGTGATATTTTACCACATTTCTGTTAGTGATTTCATTGCATCATTTTTAGCCTCAAGCCTCTTCCATTTCCACGTGAATACCTGCTCAGTTGTGTGTACCCTGAAAGGTCTCTTTGTTTCCCTTCTAGCCATGCCTCTCCCGCCCCTCAATGTGTCTGTGAGCCAAGTCACCAGCAGCAATGCCAGCGTGGTCTGGGTGCCAGGATTCGACGGCCGCGCACCTCTCCATTCGTGCACTCTTCAGGTATGGCCTCTCTGGGCTGTGCCCTGCCCTGCATGAGTAACAGGACTCGCCTAAGCCACATTTCCTGGGCCATCATTTGCTCCCCGAACTTATTAGCAGTGTTTCAATTCTTACTTCACAGCCTTAAAACATAAAAACTTAACGGGAGGCAACTCACAGGTGCCAAAGAGCAGGTCATGAGCTTCATGCTCAAAAGTTAAGTGTTCAAGACTGGTCACACTCTCCTCACCAGCAGGTCATCAGTTGCTTCGTGGCAGCTGCTCCATACAGGTTATTACACTGCAGCACTCAGGAAGCGCACAGCACTCTGTGGGAGGTGCCCTGCAGGAGCTGTGGCTGCAGGCTGCTCACCCTTCCTGCATGGAGCAGTGGCCCATGGTAGCACTGTTCCAGTGCAGGTGCCTGTGAGTCCCACACCAAACCAGGTCCGTGCTGTGTGATGCCAGAGGAAGTGCAGGAATTCGGACATACCAATGAGTCCAAGGTCTGAGGAGCTTGCAAAGTACAGGATGTAGTACAGGAAAGGTAGGAATGATGGAGGCAGGAGGCAGACTGGGGTTTTTGATACAAGATCAGACCTATTTGCAGGTTTTAGGGCAATTTTAAGCCCTGTCTCTAAATCTTGATTAGTTTTCCATTGTCAAAGACCAGTTCTTCCCAGAAAATCAAACTTGATACTCTTCTGTAGCTCTGATAGGTGCAGAGTACTCCACATCTCTGAAAAACTGGTCTGCTTCTTGAAGCTCCTGAGAACAATGGTATGTGTCCAACCTCAGGCAGAGTTGTAGAACCTCTCAGAGCTGTAGAATCAGATCAAAGAACAGGTTAACCTAGTGAGAAAATAAATGGTGATACCCAAAGCGGGCTGTGGAAACACAACTAGGCACATTCCCCCTGGATTTATTTGCCAGGCCCCTATGCTTTCCCTACCTGATTACAGCAGCGTTGTGAGCTGGAGTGGAATTTCTATGCTGTGTTGCCAAATATGCAGAGGAGGATTATAAACTTAAGGTATGCTGGAAGCAGTCTAGCTAATATACTTGCAGTCCTCTTTTTCTTTGGCGGGGGGGGATGGAAACCAGAGGTTTCATGCTCTGATGTCTATTATACTTCAGAAGTAAAAGAAATCATCTGGTTTAACTCACTGGCAGAAAGAACTTTTGAATGCAGCTGGCCCTGGTCTGTGGGTTTTGTTGCTGCTTCTGTTCTTGTTTGCAGTTGAAAATGGTTTTCTTCCTCTGTTTTACAGTGCCAGTTATCTCGAGCTGGAACAGCCTATTCTCTCTGCCTTGCACGCTGCAGTGCTAATCATTCTGGGGTTTAAGTTCTCCCTCTCACTTCTGGCAGGGGCAGGGGTGGGGGTTGGGATGTGGAAAAGAGGCTGAATCAGAGCAGCCCAGTTTCTGTCAACTCAGCAGTCTCTCACCCCCTTTCTAAGCCTTTTCTGTTCTATTTGGGGAGCACGGAGTTCCTGCACTGAAGTCTGGGAGCGGGATAACTTGGCAATGACCCTGTGCTGTCAGAAAACCGTGCTTGCTCTGACTCCCACATTGAGAGATTCTGTGTGAGGCACTGACCTACATTTCCATGTGAAAATGCACATGTTCCTGGCTCCTCATGATTGCACTTCTGCTGGGAGTCTCCCAGGAAGAGAAGGGGTGTTGGAAGTTTGCTGTGTGTTTCTGGCACTGGGGCATTGCAGGGGGTGCCCCGGAAGCACCGTGTTCAGACAAGCAGATTGCTCCTGGGGACAGGCGGGGAATGGCAGCGTTTTCTGACTGCTAACACAAGGCAGCTTTCAGGGTGTGAAAGGGGCAGATGCACGAGCACCAGCTCTTGGGTGTTGAACAGAAATACATCATCCAGCAGACAGGGTCTTAAAAAAAAGTTGTCTTGTTTTTTTCCGTGCTGTGGATGACACTGATAATGACAACAATATGTTTTTCTATTCAGGAAACTTGAGCTTCTTCCTTTCTACCAGCCAAATAAATCAGTGTGCCAAAAGTGTATGTGAGAGTGAGCAGAAGGGCAGTGAGAAAAGAAGAAAGGCTGCCATATAAAGTACATAAAGTCCATATGACTGTTTCGCTTTTGTCAGTACATCTTGCTTTTACTCTCTGCTTTGCTATTTTGTATGCACTTGAGGAGAAAGTCTGAGCCTGGGAGCTATGCAGTGATTTCTGCTATTGTTAGTACAAAAGTAGGAACACTGACTCTATGCATTAAAAGCACACAATGATATCAGATTTAAATTAATATTCATGCTGCTTTGAAGCTCAGATTCGGCAGCAAGAAAAAGAAGGGATGCAGGAGTGGTAAGAAGTTCCTTTTCAGTTTAATTTGAAACAGGTTAGTTGAACCAAGCCACCTATGTCTACTATGTCTCTCATCCACTACAAAATGTAAAATATGCAAACTTCTGGGAAAAAGAGTTTGGCAAAAGGTGACAGTAGGCAACAGGCAAGTTGCTCTACTGGTTTTCATTGCTCAGATTTAAACAAGCCTCAGAAGCCGGCTGCTACCACTCAAAGTGACAGGCACATTTAGTTTTCTTTAAAGCAATAATAATCAGCTGTAGAAATTGTAACATAAGGAAGGAAATGTTTTAAAATACAGAACCAAATTTTCATCTGGTGGAAAATTTTTGTACTGCCCAAGTGATGTAACTTCACGATTCTTAGTTTGACTACTCCCTTTTCAGTATTTTAAGCACCACTGGTGCCATATCTATTCTTACACATTCCTAAACTGACAATTAAATGAATTCTTATCCATGTGGACAAGTTAGTCATATTGTTTATGGTGACAGTCACCTCTGTTTCGCTCTTGGCGCAGGTAGCTGAGTCCCCAGATGGCCAGGAGGTGTCCACTGAAACCACCCCAGTGCCACCCTTTTCCTACGCCGTGCAAGGCCTGAAGCATTCCACCAACTACAGCGTCCGTGTGCAGTGCAGCAATGAGATGGGCAGCTCCCCTTTCACCGACAGGGTTTATTTCCAGACCCTGGAGCTTGGTAAGAAACAGCAGACACGAACAGGACTGCAGTTCTGAACCTGAAAAGGAGACAATTATAGATGTCATTAGCTCCTTCCTGATTCTGCAATACAGGAAACATTATGCTGTTAGATTGCTCATCCACTCTGAGGGTCTCCTAGAATCAAACAATAATATGCAGTCAAATGGGGTTAACTACAATGATGCATGATACAGGAGGTGACCCAGCCATGGGGCTTCTGCATGCTGCTCTCATCAGCTCTGTGAGATTCTTGGGATCTTGGGAGAAATGAGAGGTGCTGGCCTGTCTTCCCCACTTGAAACCACAGAGTGCTGGTGGCTTGTTCTCTCCCCTCACACCCTCTCTTTTCTGGATGATCTCAGGAAAGAGGGTGAAACTGCCATTTTCAGTGTGGATAGTGCCTTATTCTCCTGCACAAGTGATAGTGTTCTGTTCTCTGCTTTCAGCTCCAAACAGCACCCCTCAAAATATCCATGTTATTCAAAGAGATCCTGGTTTAATTTTGGAGTGGGAAGGTGTGGCTCCAGATGTGCTGAAAGAAAATGTCCTGGGATACAGACTGGAATGGATTCAGGATAATGTAACTCAGGTAACAGATTGAGAAGTTACTGAGCCATTGAACACAGAATTGCAGAAGGTTGGTACTAAATTTTCTAGGCATTAAGGTCTCTCATCCATACCAGGGGATTAGATTGCTGAAATTGCTTTTGTGTAAATGGATCTATTCTGACTTTAGGGAATGCCTCAGTATTTGACTTCAAGATATAGGACCATTTCCTCCTTCCTGGCATATTCAGAATTCCTTCACTTGAATGTTCATCTCCAGACAGGCCATTCTCTGCCATTCCTTGTACAAGAGGGACAACATAGAGAGAATCCACTTTGTGTCTCTCTGCCTCTTTCTAGGACTGTCCAGCTCAGACAGTGCAGGATGTGGGCTTTCTGTCTCCTGTGACTGGGCTTTGGCTTTCCAAATCCTAGCAGCAAAGGTGTATTTAACAAGTGAATGAGTTGTGCTGTAAATCACAGAAAGAAGGCTGTGGATTCTTTAGCTTCATTTACAATACTTAGGGAGTTGAAAGGACCCTGACAGGGTGGAAGGCCTTTCATTTGCTTTTTGGTATGGGCCTTTCCCAGGTATCTATCAGCCTTTGAAGTTCACAGCATTTCTTATGGTTTCTAGCTTCCTAATAGGTATTTACCCAGTGCTTATTAATGAAGAGCAAGCCTGTAATAATAGACAGCTAGAGGGAAAAGAGACTTATTTCCTATTTTGTATGACCCATTTCACGCTAGGTCAGCGTCATTGACTTTGACTGATGGTATTCTGAGTTCTCATTGAATTTAGTCTGTGTCAGTGGTTGAAGCCAAATATTCATGGGTTTGCTGTATGAAGAAGATCCATAAAACTACTGAAAATATGTTTGGCTTCCATCCTAAGTGAAAACTGGTGCTGAAATTCAGAAGCCATTTAGGATTTGGTCAACAAGTTAAAGCAGACAGACAGACTCCTCCCTTGGATTAAAACCACCAGATGCTTTACAGTAAACCACAAGAAGGAGGTATATCTTTTAATAGCAAAAACCCCCATATTTCTATAGCAACGTGCATGGGAGGACCTCAGAGGAAGAAATTATTACATCTCCTATCTCCCTTATGCCTTAGGAAACTACTAACAATTTTTGGGAACAGAAACCCAAGACAACAGCCCAAATCTCAGGCAAAACTGAGATAAGGACCCTTAAGTCACAATTCCAGCCCTTTTTTATAGCACCAGTGAAGTACATGTTTGGTAGTGTTGTGGTTTGAAGGTGAAGTTTTACAATAGATGCCTTTTAAGACGGTTCACAGTTCATTGTCATTTGTTCTCAGGGGGAGATGATCGTGCAGGACACAAAAGCCAATCTCACCATGTGGAATCCTCTCAAAGACCTGATTATCAGGGTGTGTGTGCTGAACTCTGCTGGGTGTGGGCCCTGGAGTGACCTCTTCCTGCTTGAAGCCCAGGAGGTCATGGGTGAGTGTCTGCTATTTTCTCCCTTTGCTTTGGGAAAAAAGTCAGAAATACTGGGACTGCTGTTTTTTCTGAGTCTCTTCCTTTCAGTGCTTACTACTTACTGAGACATGTGGCCTTATACAACAGCATACTTTGTCAAGGAGACTAGAAATTCAATAATCTTTAAAGAGCTGGCATGAACAAAACAGCTTCTGGCCTCTACTGTGTCTTCTCAGAACAGGGTTTTACTGTGCTTAGTGCAGAGCAGAAGGGCAGACACAATTAAAATATGCAAATAAGGGTTTACACGGATTTACACAAGTAAATGTGACAGAAAACTCCTCTAACACAGGCTGTCTTTTTTGATTTAATTTTATGCCATTCCTGGCTTGTTTTAGTGAAGCCTGATTTAAACCATGGCCACATGGGGGTTCATAATGGTTTTACTGAATGTATTTATAGTAAACCAGTTTAGCTGTCACCATGGAAAAGCTGAGCTACTGGCAGAAGAGGAAGATGATGGTACAGATGCTGTACCATGCAATCTGAGCTGTGTGGAAGGGTTTTTGGGAGGAGAGAACATGCACATTTGGAGTGCACCCCTAGTGCTGAGGGGTAGTTGGGCTCACCTGGGGTGATTTGCTTGCTTCTTGTGTTTCACAGTGAGTGGGAAATGGGAGGCAGGCTGTGAAGCAGGGCAGGATGTTATATGGGGAGATGGGCAGAAGGGAGAGAATGCTCTTGCTTGTGAAGAAAACTGTAACAGAACTAAGAGAAAGATTCCAAATAAAGATACTGATTGGTGATAAGAGGTCACTGAGATGTGACCATACAAAAATTCCACAGTCTCCTGAGGTTTTGTTTCCAAGTGCCCGTGGCAGGACAAGATATCAGTCTCTAATTTCTGATGCTGACCCACCTGCTCTCTTCCCACTCCACGTGTCTCTGAGGAGTCACACGGACACTGAGCTCTCCTGATCCCTCCACACTGAGGGATGGCAGGGGGACTCTAGGGGGGAGCTCCCCCGCAAGCAGCAGGTGGGGGATATGGGCAAAGCAACAGCAGAGAACCGTATCCTTACTTGCAGTAGTGCATTTAGTGCTGGTTATAGCATGCACATTACTCAGGTCCTTTGACAGCCCAGTTCCTGTGACAAAGTCAGCACTGAAGGTCAAGTGTGAGCACACAGTCACTGTGGGATCAAAGCCCTCAAATTATTTAAAAGAAATTGAAGGGGTGTGAAGGTTCAGAGCTGAACCTACTGAGGTTGGTCACGACTCCATCAATTTTTTCCTCCTACTTTTTGATTGGGTGTTTTCTGTGGCACCCAAACAAAGACAAGAGTGTCTGAAAGGACTGGGAGTTCCCTTTGGAAAATGGCCATCACTGGCAAGAAGCCGCAGGGAATGTTTAGGGTTTTCATTTTACAGGGAGCTGGAATGGGGTAATCCTGACAGCACTATATGTTGTTGTTTCATTGTTTTTATTTACAAACCACTTCAAAAAAAGTGGCATCAGGAGTGGTGCTTGTTTTGGCCAAATGCTGTCTGGAAGCACACATATTTCTTCACAAGCATAACAGGCTGGAAGTAAAAGTTCACTGTGGAAACACTGACAGGCTTTAAGCAGCAGAGCTGCAGAAAGACTGCAGTTTTGTTTCAAGCCTGGTAGAAAACATAAGTCGCTTCCTTTCCTAAAATAGCAAACTGGCACTGGTTGCTCTGTGTGAGAAATGCCAGGGGTGGTTTCTGACCAGCTCCCAGTGCGGCAATAAGGATGACTAAGCTCATATAAACTTTAAGTCGAATTTGTCATCACAGCAAAGCTAGTGGGAGCTCCACCCTGCTTATGCAGAGATCTTGTGTGCTATTAACAAAGATTGTTTTAATATTTTCAGAAACTTCCTCGGTAGAAATCTCTTTTTTTCATTGCAGAGCAAGGAACAGAGTGGCTTAATAGCCTTTTCCTATCTTAATAGCCTTTCCTATCTTCACTATTGTAGGCAGGAGAAGATGCTTGGATTATGTTCTTTGCACACCTTTGAGACAGAAACTTTCTGTGAAATAAAAGAGCTCCTCATCAAAGGGCTCCTAAACACTCTTCTAAACTCTTCTAATAATATTGTCTTCTTTCTGCCTTTTGCAGTCTTAAGGCATGGTTGAAAAAGAGGATGCAGGAGACGGGAGAGAGGCAGAGTTGAGAGGGGAGAGGCAACTTGTGGGCTGCAGCCTCCTCTCAAGCTCAGTGACACGAGTGGGAAGCAACGATGTGTGGGGCAGAGGAGGAGAAGCAGTGAATTTCAACATTCATTTCTATTTCTGACACATTTGCTATAAACTGTGGGTTGGGCTCCTAATTCCCAGCAGTTTAGAAACAGGAAGAGTAATGTAGTTTTGTTTTGTTTTCATCCACACTCCTTTTGGAGGGACTCCCCAGAAGTTGACTTAAATCCCTGCTCTCTCACCAGAGCAGCCAACAGACAGAGACTAGAAAAATAAGCTGAGAGAGGTTTGTCTCACCATAGGGGGAAGCCTTATTGTTAACTATCAGAGAGGACCTTTTCTATCAGTGTTGTTAGCTGTTTCTACCCTGATTGTTAGGCAGAAACAGCCCAAGTGATTGGCTTGGGAATTGTGGAGGGGGTTGGAGTTACCTCTATTGTATTTGAGAAACACAGCTTCTGTTTCTGATCTCTCCCTCCTCATAATCAGCCTTGAAGGCTGAGTTGAAAGTTGCAGCAAGAGGGAGTATCATAAGCCCCAGAGCCTGTAAAGCCTTCTGGGTGGTAAAAGGATATGTGAGTCACTGAAGGAGATAAGATGCTGGAAAATAAGTACTAAGGATCTGATAATTTGCTTCGAGTGGAGAAATACAACTCTGCTTCCTCCTTTGTCCACAATTCTGTGTCCTTAAGCTCTACCTGTTTATTAGACTAATATTACTGCTTTAAAATCCTGGATGATAAGGCTCCTCAATGTAGCTGTTAATCAAGGCTCAGAAGCCTCTTGCTTGCCAGGACTCTGCCAGTAAGGGTTGTCTGACACTTTTTCAGATGCATCTATGCAGAGGTCCATCCAAATTCCAGCCCATGAGACTAACATCTCGTTTTAAAACTGCTTTATTTATACTGTCATGGCTTATAACAGGATTACTTACATGATCAAAGATGATTCTTCCTTACCTTCAGATAAAGGGCAGTCAGCTGCTGAGGGCAAGTGAGCATGAAGATGAAGGGGGTGCTCAGGGATCTGCTACCTTCCCTTGTTCACTCTTAAACAATTTGGAGATATGAGGGCTATCCTAGATTTTAATAAAGCCATTCAAATTCACATTTAATCTTTAGTAATTGTATTTGGAGAAGAAATCTCTTGGGGAGTTGGATTAATTTATCTTTTTTTTCCCAGGCATACATAATATTCTTTTTATTCAGCAGTATATTGTTTAACTTCCTTGCCTGGCAGTTTGCTCAGATTAGCAGCATCTCAATTTCTTCTGCAGACATTTTGTAGTCAAAAGTATACATATTCTGGGACCAAATATTATTTCAGTTTTGGAACCTGTAGGCTGACTAACTTATTTCTTGACTCACAGGGGACTTTTTAAAATTCACGTGTTCTTTGGGGAGAGACATTGAGAAGCTGCAAACAAACAAACAAACATTGTGAAGTTACAGCTAATACCAAGTCCCTCAGGGTGCTTCTCTTTGTGGGAAGGGTTAGAGGAAAAATGTAAATATTTTTAACCAGACTGCCGTGAGGCAATTGTCCTTCTCTGTTGCCTTTCAAAATGTTGCCTGGCTGACATTCAGGTAGTGCCATGTAACCTGGTCAAGGTTCTGATGTCTGCCTCAAAAAGGACAGGGCGAAACCCACACACAGAATGCTCACGTTCAGCAACCTTCATGTCCTGAGGCTCCAGTTTGAGGTGCCCCAGATCATGAGCTCATGTAAAATAGAATAACCTGGTGCAGCACCTGCTACTTTCTCAAGGCTCAAACCCAACAGTTTCTGACAACTAGGTGCTTCTGCTGTGCCTCTGCTGTGAGAAGGAGGTGGTTTTCCTCATGATTGTCTGAGTACCTGTTTATGCCAATTCCAGTATACAAAGATCCACCAGGTCCAGCAGCATGGCTTTCCCACTGAAAAGCAAAAGGAGAAATTGGCAGTCTTCTATTTCCTGACTGGTGTTTTCTCCATCACCTAGATGGCCAGAGACAGCCTCCTTATGGGACGTCCTGGGTTCCTGTGGCACTGGGCATTCTCACAGCTCTGGTCACAGCTGTTGCCCTGGCTCTTATTCTCCTTCGAAAAAGAAGAAAGGAAACTCGGTTTGGGTAAGGGGGTTTCTCCTTGTGCTGGTCTCTGCTTTCTCTTCTGTTGTGGTTTCTGACTCAATTATTTTTCAAAAAAGCATTGTGGATGGAGTACTTTTGGAATTTTCTTTGGGTAACTGTATTGGTTGTTTTTTTGTTGGAATTTTCTGAGGGGGGGAGTGGGGGTTGTTGTTACTGGGGTTTTTCCCACATTTTTGGGGTGCCTGCCTTTTCGTCAAAATGACGAGACCAAAAATACAGTAGAAAAAATGTTATGTTAATAGCTAGGCCTTATTAGACTATAGAATTGTAAACTCTATCAAAGTTATTCCTAGCACTGCTGCTTAAGAGATTCAAAGAGAAAAGATCCACAGATGAAATATCTGTATTCTTATGGCTGAGCCCTTTATCCCATGCTGGTTTTCAGTCTGTCAGCTGACTGTAACTTCCTGACTGCCCAGAACCTTCTGGATGCCCAGTAAAGTTTCCTTTCCATCACCTCTGACTCTTGGCTGTGGTTTGCTCCCTACTGCAAACAAGGTTCCTGTTCTTTCCAGTCTCCAGACCTCCCTGTCACAGCAGCATCTCTGTTCCTATGACTCCTGCAACCTGCCCCCACCTGCAGCTTTTCCCAGGTGCCTGGGAGGAGTGATTCCCCTGTTTTGGAAGGCTGTAGGTGCATCACAAAGCAACATAAACCCATTGTACCTCCTCTCCAGATACACCCTCTTTAACAAAACTGTCTGCAGTGTTTATGTGGCAAGGGGCGAGAAATCACCCATCCTGTTCAACACACCCTTTTAGAAGTGACTGGCCCATGTAATCATGGCCCTGTGTGTCTTTTCTGCCTTCTAGACATGCCTTTGGCAGTGTGGTTGGCAGAGGGGATCCTGCAGTCCATTTCAGAGCTGCCAGGTCTTTCAACAGGGAGGGCCCAGAGCTCATTGAAGCAACATGTAAGTAAAATGACCCAAGTGATTGCCTGGGAAGCTGTGTTCATGCATTTACAATGCTCTCTCTGTTTGCAATGAAACTGATCTTTCTTGATCAAAAACATGGGATTAATTTACAATGAGGCTTAGACACTGTGAATTGCAGAGGTGAAAGGTCAGAATGGCTGTTACCATTTACATAGCCCTTGCTAATTACAGCTACAGTCATTATGTATATTAATGCAAGACATAAATTCACCACTCCCCTGCCCCAGTTTCACTCTACAAGGACTCCTTCGACTGGAATGTAATCCAGTGGTGAGATAAATATGGCTGAACAATATTAGCAGGACTTTTAAAACTCAGTATACTGAGCTGTGCTACAAGCATGAACCAATCTTGGAAAGCCAGGAATTAGTAACTTATCAAACAGGAGATTGAGTCCCAGGAATGGCCAGATGATCCATGAAGGTGATCCATTTCTGTCTCCTGGTTCAGGAAGGGCATGCCTCTCTGTGGCAGCACTGCATAGTTGGGTTAGGATGATGCTCCAGGCAGTCATTAAAATGGGGCAGCTCCATCACCTTAAATTAAGCTGTATGAACCAGTGTCTATCAGGGGCCCTTGGGATTGGATTTTGTCATTTGAGCATTCTTTACATTATTTCTGTATTCCTGTTGTTCTTGGAGTGTTTGAGGGTGGTACTATCACACCCTCTCCCTTTAAGTACTCTAAGTACATTTTCTGATGGTTGAAAGTTACTGGCCACTTGTCTGTGGTGAGGCTAGAGGACATGGAAGGGAATTCTGCCTTTTCCAAGTTTTCATGCTTACACTGTGGGAATCAGATTGGAGATGGAGATTAGAACAGATGACTCTTGATGTTGTAACAGAATATTTAAATATCCCTTATTTGATGCTTCATTTGTTTTGTTGTTGTTTTTTTTTTTCTTTTCCAGTGGAGAGTGTAGGGATCAGTGATGAGCTGAAGACAAAACTAAAAGATGTCTTAATCCAGGAACAGCAGTTCACCTTGGGAAGAATGTTGGGCAAGGGTAAGAACCAAAACTGAACAAGACTTTACATTTAAAATCCCACTTGTGTTGTTTTAACTGTTGAGTAGGGAGAAGCAATTACAAGCAGCCTGTTTTCTCTCCAGCTTGTGGATGGAAATGAAATGGAACTATCCCTTCCACTGGGATAAAACATTTCAGAGGTTTAGCATAACTAAGAGGATATTGGCTAAGCCATTCCTGTAATATGGCTCTACACAATCATGAACTGCAGTCTATGCTTAGCTTTCCAAAGTAGTGTTAATTCACTGGTGTGTGAGTTTCTTACAGAGATTCAAACAAAGGGATATTCAATTAAACTTCACCTTTTCCTTTTTCTTTATAAGACTAGTTTTATTGCAGGTTTTTTGACCCTTTCCCACAGGGGGGGAATTCTTCCACACCATCTCTCCTAGAACAAATGTGTTTCTTTCAGAGCAGGAAGATGACCTTCCTGCAGAAGTGGTCTCAGAGGGCTTAACAATGCTAAGTAATTAAACAGCTGTGTCATCTGTTTGTAAGCTCTTGGCCAGTTTCTGGGATCCTACTTCAACCCTTTTGGGCTGCTCCCATGACAGCTAAACTGAAATTGGCTGCAGAGAGGCTCCAGGGCATGGCCTTGGTGTGGGGATGCCAGCTGGCAGGATCTGTCCTGTGTTGTCAGTCCCACTGTCACAACCCCAGGTTACAGGTTATAAGATAACATAACTGCATTATCTTGGGCTCTGCTGACTCTACAGCTGAGCAACAGCTCCATAGCATGGAAGCAGCACAAAATACCTTTGTTCCTTCCCATTTGCCTGATTTGTGGTCAGATCCACTGCTCGTGGTTTTTGTGAAGTAAGCCCATGCCATCGAGTAGTGAAGGACACTAGTGAAAAGCTAGTGGGAAGATAATACTTCTGGGATAGGTGTCCTGAGAGCCATATTTTGCTTCCTTCTTTTCAGTATCAGAGTACCTCAAACTAATGCATTTTGGATGGGATAAGCAGTTACAAAATTAGGGAGAGCAAATCTAGAGCCAGATCTAATGCAAAGAGGCTACGAGGCTGTGGTATAAAGCCTCTTTAGACTAAAAGTTTTGAAGAAGTTTTGGCCTGTTGCATTTCCTCTTAACTCCCTTAGAGAAAACACCAGGGCAAAACACTGCCTTCTGTGAATTAACATATCACTCACACACGAGTAGATGCTCTATGTTTTCTCTGGTCAGCTGTGATTCATAGAAGTCACTCTCTGAGTTTTGAGAGATAAGGCTGACTGTGTCTCAAATGGCTGGGTCCTGGCACTGTCACTCAGCTCTGATGGCTGTCAATGCTAAGAGTTTCCTCAGCTAACTTATCCACTTGCTGCTCCAGCAAAGAGCCTCCTCTCTGAACAGCACCTCACTCAGACTCATCCCTCATGATATGGCTTCCACAGAAATGTCTGCCCAGCTTAAACTCTGTCTCTGCATCATCTATCTGCCCAGGGATTGCTGTTTTCCTTCTCATTTTCCTTTGCCAACATAGTGAGCTCTGTCTACTGGTAGTGATATCTCTTCTAGACACATGTGCTGAAAGCTGCTGTCTGGAACTGCAGAATGAAAAGTGAAGCATTTCTTATGGGTACTCAGCTTCTTTAGCAGTGACCCCTGAAGTGAACCTGCTGTGAATCATGCTTTCTTCACAAGAAGCTCTTCCCTCACTGCCTGCTCTGATCATTTTACAGGGGAGTTTGGGTCCGTTCGAGAGGCACTGCTGAAGCTAGATGATGGATCTTTCCAGAAAGTGGCAGTGAAGATGCTGAAAGGTATGTGGGAGCAGGGCTACCCGAATTACTGAAGAGAAGAGAGCTTGGAAAGATTAAATGTTGTCTGTCCTATTCACCACAAATATCCCCTGGCGCACTTTATTTCTCTCTGAGCTTCTCACTCAGCCACTCTACCCATGTTGTCTCCCATCCCTTTCATGTCAGTCTTTTTGTAGTGGAAACTCTTCAGGAAGGGACCTGTACCACCTTAGTTGTTTCTACAGCACATAGCACGTGGTGAATGCAACCAAAACCACTGCATCATGTAGCTCAGACAGCTCTGCTCTGCCCTAAGAATTCAGCAGTGAAAGAGCACTATTCCTGCAAGCACATAGCCTGGAATAAACACAAGGGTGTTTGGGCTGAATGCAGTGACAAGCTGACTCATCTCAGTCAGCACACTTGACTGAGCAGTCCAGCTCCCTTCTGATTTGTCATTTGGTGAGTGTACATAACAAGGGCAACTAACAGGCAGAAGTCTGTAACAAGAAAAGCAATTAAGAGATAGGTATAAATCAGAGGAAATGTGCATATATATGTGTTTATATATGTTAACCTACGTTATTTGATCCCTTTTGCCTGTAAGGCAAAAATTAACTGTGACTGCCTGAAAGCAGTCACACTCATCTCTGGAGCTCAGTTTGCTGTCACAGAATAACAGCTTGTACTAAATACACTTTGTACCATTGTAGTGTAAGTTGTATCATTTTATCCAGTTTCAACAATAATCCTAATCAGTTTGCAAGCTTTTGTGTAGTCAGAATGTCTCCCTTCAGGCATCTAACTTAGGAACAATCTGTCAGCCTCCAGAGGCACCTTCCTTTCTTCTTTGACTGTAAAAAGGAAATCTCCTTTTGTTTTCTGAATCATATTGAAATTACTTGCCTAAAGCAGATAATGTGAATGCTCCTCTACAGGTCTCAGTCTGATCTTGCAGCAGGACTGGAGGACCCTTGCTAAATTCAGCAGCAGCAGTGGTGGAAGGAGTCAACTGGGATACCTCTTGATTATATTGATGTATTTCCATAAATCTGGAGTCACAGCAATGAGAAATAATTTGCTCCAAAATTTTGCTGATATATGTCACTGCTGAATTTGGTCCAAGCTGTCCAGTAGTGTGGTTATTTAAGAAATCTTAGCTCTAGTGCTTCATAAGACTTAATCATGCTAAGAGACATAAAAGCATTGATCTTTCATGCCATCCTTGTCAGAGATGAATTGCGCCCTGCTGTGCCAGTCAGGGGCTCCAAGCCATCTCCTCAGTCTCAATATTTTCTTTCATTCTTGTGATGTCTCCTCTCCCTGAGATTTGTAGTTTAGGTTCTTTTACCTAATTAATTCTCACATCTTTAACCCTCATACAGTTTGCAGAGCTTCCAAGGAAAGTTCTTACTGAGAAAAGAGCTGCTAACCAGCGGTTCTTTACTTTGCCAAGAACCAATTCACCAGATGTCCCTGATATGTGCTTACTGCTGCCCATCCCAGGAGACAGTGTCAGGCTCTGCTTTGTTGTAAAATGGCTTATCTAGCTATAGGTCTGAGAAGATGTGCTGTGCCACAAAGAACGAGCTTTTGACAATCACTGTTTGTTAAGTCCCTTGGAGCCACCTACAAAGAATGTAAACTTACAGTCACTTTTTTCAGCGGACATCTTCACCTCGACTGACATTGAGGAGTTCCTGCGAGAGGCTGCCTGTATGAAGGAGTTTGACCACCCTCACGTCACCAAACTGATTGGTAAGAGAGCACTGCTGGTGCCACAGAGCACCTCCTGGCCCTGCATTATCCCACACAGCCTCACTCTGCCCAGCAGTGCTGGCGCAGCCTGCTCTGTGCTGCCTGGAGTCCTGCGTAGGTCAGTGCTGCTCCTTCCCAGGCCCCAGGGAGCTGGAGTGTGTGTAATGCTCCCCACACCTGCCCTCACACATCAGGAACAGCCATCTCCTGTTCAAGCTGTTTCTTTGGTTCTTGCAAATGCATCAGGGAGACTTTGGCTGGCTGAGACATGTCTAAACTGCTGTGAAATGTGAACAGGTGGGCAGGTAGACTATAAATAGGAGGAACATTGCGCCTTTCCAAAATACTGAGTAAGAAGCAAGACATTTGTGGGTGGATACTTTGGAATGCAGGTATTTTCTAGAATGTGAAGATTGCTCTGGGGTTGGGGCTGTCTGGTCTGGAGTGGTCCTGGAAACATTTATAGTTGATCCTGCAAGAAGAGCTGAGAGGCACTGGGCTCTTAGTACAGCCTCTGAAGTCAACAGGGTTAGAGGCATCTTAACACCACCTGACATAAAGTCAAAGAAGCTTGGAGCATGGCATCTGCCCACCAAAACTGCACATTTTCCTCCAGATCTGTAAGAGGAAGGCACAGCAGCCTGTACGATTCCTTCTGGGAATAATCTGTTTGCTAACACCCCTTTGCTGTGTGTGTCCTCATCAGGAGTCAGTCTACGAAGCCGTCCCAAGGGCCGTCTCCCAATTCCCATGGTGATCCTGCCCTTCATGAAGCATGGAGACCTCCATGCTTTTCTGCTGATGTCACGGATTGGGGAGAACCCATTTGTAAGTCTGTCTTACTGCAGAATTCCTTTGGGTGGGTAGAGATTTTCAGAGAATGTATTTGGGGCAGCTCAGGATTGGTCTCCCCAGAGCACTGGCAAGTGATTGGATTTTAATGCCAGAGGAAGTTGTGAGAAGCGATCTTAAAGTATTTTGTTCCATGCATGTTGAGGAGCAGTTCCTCCATTCCATCCCATCCCCTCCCTGTATTCTCCATGCCTGCTCTGTAAAGTGGCAGCAAACCTTGCAGTTTTGTCATACGTGCTTGAAAGCCTCTGGGAACAGAAGCTAAACTGTTATTTCTTACAGAACTTGCCTGTTCAGACACTCCTCAAGTTCATGATTGACATTGCAAGTGGGATGGAGTACTTGAGCTCAAAAAATTTCATACACAGGGACCTTGCAGCTCGGAACTGCATGTAAGTGATTCATGAGTTTTTAGAGAAAAGAAAGACCAGAGTGGGTGAGGGAGGATGAAAAGGATGAAAAACCTTTTGCATAACAGAAGTGTGAAGAGTGCTGATCTTTTGCATTTAAGTGACAATAGACATAGGGGAGTCATGGTCACTGTGGTGGAGTGTGTGGTGATGCTGCTGGGAGCAGTGAGCAGCTCCTAAAGTCCCACTGATCTTTCAAACAGACCCTCTTTATAAGGAACTTTTCCATCATTGGTCTGCACATAGAGTTTCATAGAGTTGATTACAATATGTATTTGTAATTAGCCGCTCCAGTGGCTATGTGTCAGCCTAGGCTATTTGTTCCACCATATAACGTAACCAACAGGAGGGAATGGGTTTGGCTGTGTGAGGAGAAAAGAACTTTCATTGTATCATGAAGTCTGTATTTCTGGTGTCTATTCTGAGGACTTGATTATCACAATATAAGAATTGTAGTTTCCTTGAAAGCTTGTGGAGAATGCCTCTAAAAATAATTGCATGGTGAACACACCATATGATACCACTTCACTGTTCTTGACTCCAAACTACCTTGACTGCTTTGAAGGAAAGAAAAGTCCCTTGTTTATCCTTTCCACTCTGTTTCTTCCCTGAGAATGGAGTAAGGAACAACTCATTGTGATAACAGAACTCTGCCTCTGAACAAAACCACAACAACCAATAAAATCCACAATGAGACACAGATTTCCAAAGGCATTTCAATGTCCAGATGTACAGACAAAGAGCCTGATAGTTATGATGAAAAATGATGGGTTAGCCTGCTTTGACATTTATGAGAAACCCATACTGATTTTCTATTTTTGTGGACATCCTCCAGAGGAAGCTGAATGCCTGTTTCAGCACATCTTCTGGGGAAAGCAGCGGGTTCTTTATGAGGCCCAGGAGCATGAAGTGTTTGTGGGCTTCACTTGGACTGTCTGCCAACATGTATAGTTGGGTGGGTGACAGAGCAATTCAGACCATTGACTGGCCTGGAGAGGAGATGTTGCAGATCTAGCAGTTCAAGTAGTTTTAATAGGCAGTCCAGGCAATCACCCTATGATTTTTTGATTGCCAGTATGGGGTACACGCCTTGGTGATAGCAGTGAGCATTGCAGATGTCCTCTGATAATCTTGGAAAGAACAGAAAGTATCTGAGTTTACTTTTTGTAAGAGACTAGACCATCAGAGCCCAGCCACTTTGTTACTTCCTTAGTCATAAAATTGGTTCCCTGTTAGTCTGAAGGAACTAGTTTGAGACCACTAAGCTATTTCACATTGGTCACCAAGTAGATGAAATCATTCTCCTTTTGTGTAATACTTGGTGAGCCATATACCTCAGTTCTCTGAATTTTTTTTTCTCCTGAGGTAGCAAATTAATGCTTTCCTTTCCTCAACTGTGAAAACTTTCCCATAGGTTGGATGAGAACATGAACGTGAGTGTCGCAGACTTTGGACTTTCTAAGAAAATCTACAGTGGAGACTACTACCGCCAGGGTTGTGCCTCCAAGCTGCCAGTGAAGTGGCTTGCTCTGGAAAGTCTGGCAGATAATCTGTACACAACACACAGCGATGTGGTGAGGTTTGCTCTGGTGCCTTGGGGACCACTTGTATTGCTGCTGAAGTGGAGGAATCCTGCTGAGGATGGGAAAAGGCCCTGATGATAGGAAAGGGAGTTTACCTTGTGTTTGGGGGATAGTGCTACCTCTGCCTTGGGTGCTGTCAGAACTGAAGGCTAAAAATATATGAGAGTGGTTAATGGCAGAAGACATCAACCCTTTTCTTCTTGTTGTCCTTTTTTCCTTTTTCATTTTTTATCCCCATCCTCTTCATCTTTCCACTCCTCCTCTTCTGTTTCCTCTCTTTATGCAGTTTCTTCTCTCTTACTCTTTTTCCTTTCTCTTCTGCCTGACGGTTTGAAGGTGTCATTTGAAATGCACGTAACCCACACACTTACATACAAGTGCAGCAAAGGTACTCTGTGCTGCAGAAGGCAAGGGTGGAACTCCATAGATCTGAACACATCAGTGTTTAGACAACCCCGTAACTTTTCCCTGGGGTGCAAGGCTAAAGCCATTCATCTGAAATTGTTGCTTATTTTCCTTTGGGGATATTTTCCTTTCCTCCTCCCTCCTCCTTGCTGCCTTTTGATCTATTTTCACACTAGTTTTGTCCTTCAGTCCTGTGGACTTGCCTTTTCAGTTATCCCTGTCACAATGTCCTTGAAGAGATAACCAAGAGTTATTTGCTGCTGTGTTGCTCAGCCATTGCTGCATCCACTGTAGGCATTGTTCAGTGACTGGTGATCACTAGTTCAGCCAGTTTACAACAGACATTGGACAGGGGTTTGCTTATGAAAATAATAATTTTTTTGCACCTTAGAAACCTTGCAGTTTAGTTAAAAAGTACAAGTAACAAGTACAGTTGTGCAGTGTAGAGCAGAAATGAATGTGAGCCATAAGTGGTTTGTTCCTTGTCCTGCTTATTGGCCAAACTCTGCTTTCACTTGTGCCTGTACATTACTAGAAACTCAGAATCTGGTTAAATGAATTAAGAAACTGATTTGTGAGCCCCAACCCAAAATCTTCTTCTAGCTGGGAACCAGAAAACTAGAATCAGCTACCACATACCTTAAAGAACATAAGTAGGAAAGGTCTGCAGATGGAAGTCAGGAGTAGCTCCCAAATCTTCCCTGTACCACTGCAGGATGAGGCTGAGCAGGGCCTTCAGCTGTCTCCTAAGATGATGTGTCAGCATCAGCAGCATCTGGTGGGTCATTTCTCTTTTCTAGCTAGAGTTTGGGTAGTCCTTGCATCACTGCTGCTCAGATGACCCTACCCAGCACAGTCTGGAGACTGAAACCAAGCCCAGCGAGCAGGGAACGGTCTGTTCACTTGTTCTGTGTGCTGTTCTCTTTCAGTGGGCCTTTGGGGTGACCATGTGGGAGATTGTGACCCGAGGGCAAACCCCTTATGCTGGCATTGAGAATGCAGAAATCTACAACTACCTCATCAGCGGGAACAGGCTGAAGCAGCCCCCGGAGTGCCTGGAAGATGTGTGAGTACTTCCTCACCCTGCTGACATGAGTTTTTGAGAAATTTGGCTCGCTGGAAGGAAACAGAGGCAGCTGGCTGGGATGCTGATCTGAATGTCTCCACTTTCCAGTACACAGAGCCATTCACTAGAAAGTCTCTGGGTCAGCTACTAGATATTCTTTGCTGGCAGAGCTCCCAGGAACCTGTGGTAACTACACAAGCAGCTAACTTGGCTCACTGGTTTCAACAGTGTCAACATTAGCAGTTCCTGACTTTGTGGAAACTGTGTTTCCAGAATCACTGAACCCTGCCTTTTCAGGCCAGCATCTGAGCAAAGGGATGAGTTCCATAGCACACCCTGAAGGCTGAGTAGAGGTGCAATCTAGCAAGACTACAAGGGAACAAGGATTGCAGAGGCAGTGGCCTGCATGTGTGTTTCAAAGCTTGGCCTGGTTTTCAAAATTTATTCTACTACTCTCAGAAATAGCAGGCTGAAAGAGAAGAGAGCAGATGGGACAAACTGAAGTTGTGTAGATCAGTGGCCCACCTTAAATTACATCTAGGAACAAATCCGGGACATCTTGAAGATTCTGGCTGCAGACATTTTCAGACTTACAGGAGGGACCTAGATAGTCCACAGGGTAGCAGGCAGCCACATGCTGCAGTCTGTGCTCCTGCCTTAATCTTGCTGCCAAGGGATCACTCTTGGCCAGCAGGTCACAGAAAATGTTTGCTCAGGAACCCTTCTTCCATGGGTGGTGGTTGGAGATTCCTGGTCTCCTGGCATGGGGGTGGGATCCCCCAGGGAGTGTATTCATAACTTATCCTGGGGTAAAAGCTTGCCTTGCCTGGACAAGGTGAAATCATTTCACTGAGGGCCCAAGCAAGGCTCTGCTTTGCCCAAAGCAAGATATAACTGTGAGCATTGATTTTAGTGGTCTAAGACCTCTTTCCTCCCTCTTCCCTCCTGCTCTGATGGTGGATTATTTCATGTAGTTGCTTTCTTTTACTTTTTTCTACATCGGGAATAATCTGTACTCGTGTTACTAAAGTTGAACGCTTTTATCTTCTCAGCTGTTCATTTTAACTTTTACTGAGTATAAATGAAAACATTGCTATATCACTGCTTAAATTAATTACATGTCTGCATCTTGACTGCTCTGAGTAGCTTTGGTTCCAAGTTGTGGAGCTTATGGCTGTAGGATGTTAGAGATGCAGGAAGTAGAGAAGAGACTCAAAAATCTACTAGATAGGCACTGGAGAAAAATCCATCAAGAACTACTGAAAAGGTACAAACACTGTTTTGTGAGGTCCTTGAGTTACAGTTTATTGAGACCTGAGAGAGTATTCCAGAAAGATCACACTACATGCCCATTCTCAGCTTATATGCTTTCCCCAAGTGTTGCTACTGGACTCTGCCAGGCGTAGGGTACTGGGGCAAATGGGCTTTTGGGCTGATTCAATACAGTATTTTTCTACCTTTCTTGCAAATGGATTTTGCTGATTGACAGCAAAGGTAAAAGAAAGTATTTCACTTGGTTGCACGGAATTGGAAGTTTCTGTTTTATCTGCAGCATTTACAATTATTTCTACTGGTTGTGAGGCGTGTAAATCAGGATTAAGACAACTGAGCCATAGAAGCTTTCTGTAAAAGTAGTGTGACATCAAAAACAGTCTTGTAAATCTGATCACAAGGAATACAAAAAGTAAAATAAAACCCCTCATGAAATGCTTTATCTCCCAGTAAAGGCCATATCAGATTTTTTTCCATTTACAAGTTCAACTGAGGTTCATTTGTATGCAGTGTTTTTCAGTGCCAGCACTGTGCTTTGTTCTTGTTCCCTGCAAAACTGGCAACAATAACAGCATAGGAATGCAGCTGCCAGTCTTGTGGGTGATGCTCAAAGAGGAGCAGGACAATGGCTCTGGCAGTGCTGCTGCGGCCTGGCCTGGCTGGCGGGAGGGCAGCCAGCGCAGACAGCGAGCTGCGAGCGTGGCCACAGGCCAGCAGAGCTGCTCTGCTCCTCTTGCCTCCCCAAGCAGGGCGGCAGAGGCAGCGATTGTCTCCTCATGCTGGCCTGGGGCAGCCAGAGCTGAGGGAGCCAGGGTTTGACCGTAAGAGGAAAGCTGCAGGGCAGGACCCGGGCCTGGTAATGGCCCTGAACATGTCTTCTGCACTGAGCTGGTACCTTTGTAGCTGAAAGGCCATTTCAGCATCCCTCTTCCAGCATTGAAGCTGTTGTCCATTCTTTAACAGCCCTCTAAACAAGCCCAGTGTGCCTTTTTCCAGTCCTGTTGACAACCTGTCAGGCAGCAGCAGCACACTTCTATTACTCTGGGAGCATGGAGTTAACATGGTGTGAAAGAAAGAATACTCTGGAAATAACATGCACCTCCCACAATTTGATCTTTGTTTTCTGCCTGTGATTTATCTGCTCTCGAACTAGAATTTGGAGGGACAGCTTCAGCTGTGGCAGAGGTTGTGAGGATGCTTTTTGTGAATAAATTCAAAAGCTATTACTAGGTGATGTCACACACACAGTCCTATTCTAGCTCCCTAGAGACAGTGGAACAAGGGCTTTACCAAGAAATTCAGCTTACTTTGACAGGGCTCTTTGGTTTTTGATACTGTCTAAATAGTGTTTTTGACCAAAGGGAGAATGCTCTTGAAAATGGGAAGAAACTAGAAATTAGACCCATAATGGCCATCCATGCTGTATGACCTGTGCAAGGCCAAAGCTGACAGGTTTTGGGGGAAGTGTCTGTGTTTTTTAAGCTTCACTGCCCAGAGCTTCTGTTCAGAGGTGTAGGGCAAGGCTGCTCCCCTTCTCAGTGCTCTCGTCTCCCTCTGTTTTGCAGCTATGATCTCATGTGCAGATGTTGGCATCCTGAGCCCAAGCTACGCCCCAGCTTTGGAGTGCTCCGGTCCCAGCTGGAAATGATTCGGGGGAGGATGTCCACGCTCTCTTCCAGTCAAGATCCTCTCTATGTCAACATTGGGAAGGACAAAGAGGCGTCTGCAAGTGACCCTGCCCTGCACGCCTCCTTTGGAAATATGGATGCTGAGGAGACTGTTGCTGGGGCAGCTGCTGCTGTCACAAGTGACTATCGCTACATCATGAGCCCCCTGTGCCTTGGAGATGATGCTGAGGGTGAAAGGCATCCAGATGGACAAGAAGGGGAGGACAAAAGCCTTCTGTATGAGGTAGAGACAGAAGGAGAGAAAAGTTGCTAGCCTGTACATAGCAGTGACACTCTGCTTCCCTGGGATTGGATGTGTGCAGCATGGTGCTGTGTCTCTTGGGGCTCTGATGCCGGATCTGGAACGGCTTTGAACAGCACTGGCCAGGGCTCTTGGGCAGCTTTTGTAGCTTTCACCACCTGTGTGGGCTGCAGTGGCAAATAGCTTGGAAGAACTGCAACCCCAATAACCCCTTGGATTTGGGGGGGGAGGCAGTAGGGTTACAGGTTGACCACATCCCGCTGAAAGGAGTTCAAAGCTAAGGCAGCAGTCAGAGTCTGTGCTCTGCTTCTTCACACTGAATGCTGGAGCAGAGCTGAATACACCTTCTGTTCAGTCAGTGCTTGCTCTTGTGTAGATGTTGTCTTCAATCCTGGCTGCGTGACTTTGGGACTGGTACCTCTGAAAACACTAGTGGGTATTTATATTGTCATTCAGGACAAGAGGGCAAAATTCCCCTCGTGTTCACTCAGCAGTACTGCCTAGACTTGTTGCCTACCTCAGTGGTTCTCAGACTGATCAATGGATCTGCTCCTACCCAGCACTGAATTTGAACATCTGGCTCATTTCATGCAGTGACATTTGCCGTTTCCTCAGTCCAGGGCTCTTTTAAGAGTTTCAGACTCTTTCGGTGAGCAAGGAAATTAGAAAAAAGAAATGAAAATCCAGCATTCCTCTTCTCCCCATGTACCTTTTTTATGTCTTTCTTTTTCTTCTGTTTGATGTCAGTTCAGGCCTGACTAGACTTGCAGCTGACATTAAAATGCAAAGGGAGGGAGAGCAGCTGGCTTGTGGAGAATCCAACTTCAAAGGAACGGATAGGAAGCAGTGTAGAGAGGACTTAACAGCAGTATGGGGAAACAGTGCTAATTAGTGCTAAGTGCTGCCCTCCAGGAGAGGAAGAAGACTGAGCTACAGAATGACAGACTTGCTCAGTTTCAGCAGGAGCGGGATTCAGCATTTGCTTCAAAGTTGGATTCTTTCAGTCATTCTCTTTATTACTCCTATGTCTTCTTCAAATAACCAAGTACTGTAGCTGCTATAGTGACATGTGAAATCAGTTTCAGGAAGTTGTGTGTTTTGGGGGGAGGGATCAACTGGAAGATCTCTTTCTGAAGAGGAAAGCCTCATGATGAAAAAGCTTGAGAACCACTGGCCTTCCTATTTAGGAGGTTTTTTGGCATGCTGTAAAAGTCACATAAAACATGGAGTGGTATCACTGCAGCCTTCCAGACAGGGCAAAATTAATGGTTTTGCTCTTTGAGTTTTGTTTTGTTTTCCAATCAGCATGTCTGACTCGCTGTAACTGCAAGTGCTTGTGTGGTTTTTAATAATTTAATATTTTACTGTAAATCAGCATTTGTTTTGTGCAGTGGTTCCCAGCAAGGAAGTGCAGTTACATCTTACTCTACTTATCCTAAATATTTGCTGTATCTTAATTTCTTTTATTTTCACTGCGCTGAAAACTTGGCAGTATTACCTAGGATTCCACATTGCACTTCCTCAAACTAGTACCACAAATGTCAGCATTTACTGAGTTGGCAAAGGTGGGACCAAAAAGTCAAATGAGATTGCAGACTTGGTATCAGAACACTCCACCCTTTGATACCCAGTATTTGCTAAGGTTGGGGTCTAAATACAAAATTCAGGTCAAGTCTCGCCCTTAGTAAGAACTCTTCCTAGGGAAGGGGAATTTCAGCCTGGGACTTGAGTATGGGTCCTTTTGTTAAGTTTCTTACTGAACAGAGATGTCCTACAGGTGTCTCCAGAAGTTCAGTATAGTTTCTCAGTCACAGATACAAATTCTACCATCTTACTCCCCAGGCGGTACAGGGTTTTCTTTTCACTTAGTTGGAATGCTGTGAACGCTGGTGAGAAGATAACACCTAACAAAGGGTAACAAAACCCTGTGCAGTGCACTTTTGCAGTGAGGGCAGAAGGCTATGCTCCCTGCAGCTGCCTAGGAAGTGCAGATGTACATATAGACTCTAACTCTGGGAAGCATGTCTTTAGTTTTTATGCATTTTTTAATAATAAAACCTGTACTGTGTTTGAGTCCCAGCCTCTTAACTGTGGCAGAACGTGGGATGATGCTCACTAACTGTGTGGGGTCATAACCAGCCCCAGCTGAAAGTCGTCTTTCTTCCTTCACCAAGCACGACTGAGCTACTTCTTGGGGGCAGAGACCGTGTTTGGCCTGCCCAGGTGACAATTACTCTGCATTGCTCCAGCCCTGAGATCGTGAAGGCCCAGATCTGATGGGCAGGGGCCAGTGGTTCCACAGAGAGAGGCTCTGCAGCCACTTACTGGCTCGTGGTGCTTCCTACCCAGGAGTGCAAGACCTCTGTGCCAGTTCCTCCCTGAAAACTGTCCCGTGTGCCCATCCAACTACTGGCAGTGCTCTCCGTGGAAAAGAGGGGTGGAGGAGGTGGGTAAAATTCAGCTCCTGACTCAAATGTTCCAAGCACAGCATAAAAGAGCCCCTGGATTTCCAACTTGCAGAGAAGAAAAGGCGTACCTCACGCTTTTATTCTTCACAAGCAAACAGCATGCTGCACGCCCTCTGCCTGCAGCTCACACAGAGAGGAAGAGTGATGGGAAGCAGCACAAGTGCTCACCCCCCATCTGCAATGCAGGAAAAATGACTTCCAAAGCATGAAGCAGCTGATTTAGTTAATATTTTAAGGTTCCAGTGCCCAGTGATGTCCCTTAGATCTGGTTCAAATGATGATTTAATCCTTTTGCATAAAAACCTGGACAGACCAGGTACAAATGAGGCTGTGTTGTGTGTGGGAGAGACAACACTTGAAGAAGAACAAGTGAAAAAAGAGGGAGGGAAGGAGATTTTAAAATGGGGACAGATGGGATGAGCTGTCAAGAGGTAGTCAGAAAGCAGAAATGTGAAATTTTATATATGACATACCAGAACAGAGATGGCATTGCCTCAGCTGGGACCAAGCAGGTGTCTGAGGTGGGGGCTGGCTGTGTGTTTTGGTAAAGGATGAGGTGCTCTCTGGTCCAGCCCAGGCGCCCTGCAGTGTTTTGCTCTCAAATCACAAAGAGGCTGTACAGAGCTGGCCTGGCCCTGCATCTGCTTGGAGACAGCACTGTGATCCTGACCCCAGGTAAGCTCCAGCCTAACAGCTCTGATTTTGGCACCACCCTGGCACACTGTTTTCCTAATGAAACAGAATGTTTCTCCCACAGCCACCCTTTTTTCCCACCACCCCCAGTACAACAGTGCAGACTCCCATCTTCCCAAGCAGCAGCCCTTGCCCGGTCTGCTGGGGCAGTGGGATGTCCAACACCTGCACATTTATGCTGAAGCAACTTGTGTCCCATATGGGTAAGCCTGACCACACTCCTTCGTCCACACCTCCCTAAGGATGAGACGGGGTCTCCTTTTTGTGGCTCAAGCCACACAAGGCAGTTGCCAGCTAAGTTGTGAGGCAGTGTGGCCCCACAGCACGGAGCAAGAGCACAGCAGAAGCTCACAGCACCGCCGGTGTTGTGCAGGAGCAGTCAGTGGAGGAGGAGAATGCCCCTGGCCCCGTCTCCTGCAGTGCCAGGGCTCACTGATGAGCCTCAGACTGGGCTGTGCTGGCAGCTCAGCCTGCAGATAACGGGGATGCTCCAGTACCTGGTCGGTGTGTTCAGGGCTGACAGCTCAGCAGATGCTTGCAGTGAGTGCATGGATATATTCTGGAGCTACTGCACAGCTACCCTGAAACCAGCCACCTTCCTTCTTGACCTGTGTTAGGAGGGAAGTGTTGAAGTCTTGACTGTGTTAAAACACTCTCTAGAAGTGAAATACAATTAATTTAGAGTAAAAATCTGAGTCTCGCTGACAGTGAAGGGAACAGTATTTGTGCATAGATATTTTCCTGATTTGCATCCTATATATTGCTGGCAGTATTCATCCTCCTCTGATGCTCAACAATCACCAGCTTTTGCAAATCCTCTTATTTTTTACCAGGGATTTCTGTGAGGAACCCTCATAGGCAGTCCTAATTTCATACTTATTTGTAATTTCACACCTGCTCCCTTAAAATAGCAAGTTGTTCTACAAACACTGGATTCCTGTGGATTTGGATCCAATGGGTGATTGCAACCTCTAGGTGAAGATGGCCCCTAGTTAAGATTCTTACAAGACCTTTTCCCTTGGTGGAGTCTCTGGTATCCGATACTCACTGAATTTCCATCTGCAGTGAAGGTACTGATGTGGAAGTAATAGGGTCTGCCACATGCAGATTTTTTTCAGAAAACTTGTAGGAACTTAATTATCCTTCAGACCTCAATCTTGCCATCGCATTTGGCTGAAATAAAGCAGAGGATTCAAAAGCTGTTAGGGCCAACACATGCAGCCGATGATCAGAGAGCCTTGTTACCATGGGAAACAGAGCTAGAAATCAATTACTTCATCCAAGAACAGAAAAGACCAGTGGACAGGAGTTTTGATTGCATTTTCTGTCATATAAAGGGAATTGAGTGTCAGTATGAATCAGACCTCAGTCACTGCACTGAGGTCTAGCAACAACAAAGATGATTGACTCCTCACTTCCTAATTACTCCATGGATCCTCCAGCTTGAGGCATACCAAGCCAAGTCACTCCCAACTGCAGTCAGGTGAAATGGAACATCGTTTGGTTATATTTGACAGTAGGACTGAAATTAGGGAACAGGTATTTCAGCAGCACAGAAAGTATCTAAACAGCTTTTGTTTCCTCCAGTTTCTTTTCACTGGCTTGAAATAGAACTGAAAGAAATGTGAGACCCCCAGGAAACAGATGGCACTTGTTGATTTAAGCTTTGTTCAGTTCAGTATAGATTTTATGGGACTGGACTAGTTTCCAGAAGAGTCTTTATAGGAGCTGGCTCTTGCCAGCATGTGGTGTAAGGAAACACAAATTCGTGATGAGGAAAGAGGTCTTGCATGCATAAACTATCCAGCAGGAGTACAGGAGATTGCAGTACATGCTGATAAACATACAGTGCCAGGAAAGGTGACAGAAAAGGGGAGCTGACAGAAATGGCAGGTCACTGGAGAGAAGCAGAATGAACACTGCAACACAGCAGTTACTGCAGCAAATTCAGAAGGTCTCTGCTTTCTTAGTTAATATATAAGACAGTGATCCTGGCTGCTACCCTGTCATTACCTGAGCTGCGTGGGAGATTGCTGCTGCCTCTCTACTTCTGTTCTGCCAATGAATGAATGCCTCTGTGACAGCGACTTTTGCTTGTGTGACATGGTGCTAGCCAGAGCAGAGAGCTCTTTGGTCACTCACTGCTGCCCCTCACTGTTCTTTCTTATTAAATTACCTTTAAAGAAGCTAAAAGCCCCCAAGGTTCACATTGCTAGAAGATGTAAAGCAGCATGCCTCCCCAACATCAGGCAAGGTTCAGAGCTAATTAATACATTTCCTGTTGTTATTTGTCTGCAGAATCCTTCTTCTTACATAAAGATACACAAAGAGAGAGAGGAGCAGAGATACTGTGCAGGCATGTGGTGGGGCCTATGAGGAGGGACTGCACTCTAACACCCTTTGGTGACCATGAACCTTGTACCTGAGCTGCAGGGTTTAAGGGCAAAAGAAGATGCAAACTTGGGGCTTATGCAGGGGACCCAGACTGCATTCCAGAAAGAAGCAGACATTTAGCTGTTGCTAGAAACCCTGCAAAGTAAAAAAAACCTGTGTCAAATCTGAGCTTCAAGGCTTAGCATGTCATCAGGCAGTGGAGGCAGTTTAAGACCCTCTCCTCAATATTTGTTTGCTCCCTCTCTGCTGTAAGTGGGGCCAGCAGTGCTGGTGCTGCTGAAGGTAGTGAAGATAGAGCTGATGATGCACAGAAGAGGATGAGGCACAGGCACATGTTTCTACCAGCACTGCTGAGGGGGTGGAAATCTCTGGCAGAGCAAACAGCCGGTGACTTCTCACACTCCCTCCCCCCTGTCTGATTCACTCCAGCTTGTCTGCCAACACTCCCAATTACGCCAATGCACTTCCATTGAAGCTGATATGCTGGCCTGTACCTGAGGCAATGATCAGGCTCACTACGTGAAATCTTTCCCATATTTTCCCCCTATTGATGAAGTCTCCCTGGGTCACCACTGAAATTGGTCAGGGCTGCTGCCCTACTGGTCAGTGGATTTTTCTGCAGGCATCATCATCAGGCAAGGATCCAAATGAGAGGGGCTGAACCTATTCATTTATGGCAGAAATTAGCACGGCTTGGTATTTCTCTGTTTCCTTTCTTAATATACTCTACGAAATAGTGCCAGTCTGCTGAGCTCTGTCAAGCTGTAGGGTAGGGAGCTGCAGTGCTGGAACTAGAGACACAGTTGGCCCATAGGGAGTTTTTTGGGGGATTTATACTCACACACTTGACCACTGTAGCCTCAGTGGAGCAGACCTCATCCCAGAGGCCTCCTGCACTGCAGCTCTGAACCACTCATTGCTGATAGTGTGTAAATCTATGAGAAAGGCACTGAGATCGTCAGAGCTTGATTTCTGGCATAAAAATAGCACAACTGAGGGAAGGATGTGGTATGTAACCTGGAAATGCACCCGGTCTGCCTATATACTGTGCCCTGACCTTTCCTGGGTGAAGATGATCTGCTGGGATGACGTTGGTTTTCTTCCTGGAGCCTGTTCAGCTGCTGAAGCATTATGTAGCACTGCTGAGCCCTGATGCTGATCCCACAGCAGGGGCACTGCGCAGCAGCTCACGGAAGTCCAGGGGATGATGCCGTCACAAGGCTGGCAAGAATTCAACATCGTGCTTTACAGCTTGCCTGTTTATCAGGAATCTGTGAATGTAGAAAATATGTGCTTTCCTTTGTTCCAGAAAGGCTCTAAAATTTCATGAGAAAAAAATTAATGGATTTATTTTCTCAGTAAGCAGCTCAGAGAGCATCACTGACACTGAATTTAGCAAATAAAGAAAAAGCTGTTCTGGGCACATTACACTGAACATTAGTGCAAATGGAGATTAAATCTTAAAGAAGACAAGGCTTTCTGTGGTCTTGCCATGCAGTAGCAGGATGAGGTGTATCTGTCTCTCCCACAAGTCTTTTCCTGGACCTGCTAGCACAGATGGAAGCAAGGCACTGCCTTGTTTTCACCAGGTGTGGTAAAGGGCACAACATGCCTTTCCCTCGGTACAGATGAACCCACAGACAATGGCTTCTGTTACCACAGTTTCTTTCCACTTGAGCTTTTGCTTACAGGGAGGATGCTGGAACCAGGAGCAGGCCTTGGTAGTGGGATCCCTCATGCACAGAAAAGCCCAGGGCAGCCTGAAGTGAGCACTCCTGAGGAAGTTTGGGGATCAATTCAGTTTGGCACCCCCAGGGCCAGCTGCTGAGGACTGGCCAGCGAGCCAGTGTTGTCTGCTCCAGAGAGAGCCAGGACAGCTCAGAGAGAGCAGAGGTGGGATAATGTGCCAGCTGGGGACATTTTGTAGTCTCTAGCATGACATTTGTGTCTCAGAAATGCCACTCCCCTTTCCTACAGAGCGAATTGGAGCTGCTCTTGAGACTCGTGTAACAGCAGACTTTGCCTGATTTTTAAAATCCCTCACATTCATTGTTTACAATCCTAAGAAAAATGCCCATAAAGGCAGATGAACATAGGCCCTTCAGAATGCTGAAGTAATTTAATGAACTGCAGAGCTATAGCGGAAACCTTTCCCAGCAAGTTCTGTTTCCCCTGCAGCTCTGCCTGCTGCCTGCTCAGCCATGAAATCCTATTTTGCATCCCACAAATGCAATTTCAATGCCTCCCTATGGCCACACTCTCCTTCCTGTCCCTGCCCCAACTCAGACTGAGAACAGCCATCCTGCGTGGCTTGGGGCAGCCCCAGCACCACCAGCAGCCCGTGATCCCCGCTAGCACTTACACTCACAAGGATGCTGTGTGTGACCAGCCAAATCCTTCCCCTTGTTGACCAACTCAGGATCTTTGCCACCATGCCACTGAACTGTTCTAAGGGTCCTTGGCATCAGGCACATTTCTTGAGACACCTCAGTGATTTACTGCTTAATGACCTTGCTGGTGAACAGTGGAGGGTAATCCTGCTTATGTTTCTGAATGTTTTTTATCATGATTCAGCTGTCAAAGAGTAGCAGATTGCTGAGCGAGAGAAAATTCTATATTCTGGCTCCATGTGGTCTAAGATTTTCCTGGCCAGACTTTACCTCTGCTCAGTTATACCTATTGACTCCTGCAAAACTACAGGAAGCAACTGAAATGAGAATTTGGCCCCAAACTAGTAATTTTTGCTTGCATTGACATTCAGCATGCAAAACCCGATGAGATTTCTGGATGTAGATTGGTGAGCTGCCCTATAAAGCAGGCTTGGGAGGGATGCAGAAACCTCTTCAAGTGCCAGCTCTCAGACCATGCTGAGTTCGTTGCTTGTTTGCGCCCTAGGCTGCTTGTGCAGTTTTGTGATGTGGTTATGTTGTTTATCAGCAACATCTATGAAGAAACTGCACATTTGATGATTGCTTTATTTGTGCCATTTTAGTAGTTTCTCTGGAACCATTTCAGTGAAATACATAAGATGAGAACGCTGGCTTGAGGTGGACACCTGGACACCTTAGCATGTCCTTCCTTTAGATCAGGATGCTGCGCTCATAGTGAATGTCCTGACAGTCCCTCCTCACACTGCACGGGGGGATTTTGACTGAGGCCATGCTGGGAGATGGGCTGTGAGAATGCAACTTCTGCTCACAGGCTGCCCAAGGGCTGCCAGTGCCCAGACCTGGTGAGGAGCTGGACTGAGGAAACAATCCCTGCCCAGATGGGCACAGCACAAGCGAATGCCAGCTGCTTTGGTCTGTGACCGTGCTCTGACTGCACTGCTCACTGATGCAGCTGTAGCTTTTTGAGCAGGCTTCCTTGCCTTAGGCAAGGCTCTGAGAGCTGGTGCTCTGCTGCAGGTGTCTGAGCTGGTCTCTGGCTATTGCATGTCTGCCTCAGGAAGTTTAGTCTTCCTTTGCAGCAGCCTCAGAGGTAGGATGTGGGTAGCAGACAAGTGCTTAGGGCAGCCAGTTGCTTTGGATGGCAAAACTGTCCACCCTGTTGCATAGTCCTGCCTGGGCAGTGCTGCTGGGGCCAGGAGACAGGGGATAGGAGAGGGTGCCCTCATGCTCAAGTGGAACAGCCAATACCTTGGGATCCCCTCACCTGCTGTTGACCACTCAGACACCCTTGGGGAGGGCAAAAGCTTTGCCCATGTGTGGGAGCCTCTAGATGGTCCGCAACAGTCTAAGAATGGTTTCCAACCCACCCAGAAAACCTGTGACCCCACTGCTCCCCCTCTGAGCAGAGCCCCAGCGCCTGGTGCCTGCCTCTTCCCTTTCCCTCACTCCACTCTCTCCCTTTTCCTTCCTCTCTGTTACCCACGGGGTAGGCCTCCTGCTTTGGGGAAGGTTCCAGGCCTTGGCCCCAGTATGCCAGTGGCAGTCTGGGCTGCAGGGGCAGAGCTCTGCCCCTTGCAGGAGGGATAAGCTGTGCTTGCTTCATGTCTCCTTTCACCGGGAGAGGCTACAGGGCACGGGCAGAGTCTCTCTGTTAGATCTGTAACATCGTTTGCGGCTCTCAAAACTGCTTTAAATGAGGATGTTGCAGCATGAGAACTACTGGCTTCACATATCTGAGAAATCACCAGCTTTTTCAGTTTAAAAGGAAATAATTCTAGGAGCCAAGGAGAGGCTTGGGTGCTGTCGGGAAGTTCAGCCGGGAGCGCTGGCATCGGGTGCCTCCGTGCCGCAGCTGCTTTGGCACCGCTGCTGGCAGACGTGTGCCAGGGGTTTGCAGCTGGAGCTTCCATCCAGGGCTCCGGGGCAGCTCCGTGCTCATGGGGATGACGAGCCACCAGCGTTCGTGTTCCCGCGGCGTGTGCGCGGTCACGAAGGCGCTGTGGGCCGTGGCGATGGAGGCACCGCGCCCGCCCGGGGGCCCCGGGGCGCAGCGCAGCCCCCGCCCCTGGCACGCCGTTCCCCCCCAGCACTCCAGGGCAGGTTTGTGCCCCGGCCGCCGCCCCCATTTACCAGCGGGGCTCAGGTCGATGGCGCTGGGACAGCGATGTGACCCCGGCAGCTGCGCCGGCAGCCTCCTTCCTCGGGGCTTGCGGGGGGAAAGGCTGAACCCCTCCGGTGCGGTGTCGCCCGTCACCCTGAGGAAGGGGCAGCCCAAGAACTGGGGCCGGTGGGTTTGAACCATTCGGGCAGGAAAGGGTTTGTTAGGCTGCGGTCCCTTCCGAACGGGAAAAGGAAGGAAAAAGACGGGGCTCGGCTGGGTTTGTAGCAGCAGAAGAGCCAAAACTGCGGCACACAAAGCAGTTGGAAAGACAGCGAGGTGGGAGAGCTCCGCCGGGGAGATTCGGGGCTGCTCCTTCGGCGAGCGATGGTCTTTGGCCAGATCCCAAAGGAACCCTGTGCCCGTCAGGAATTCGCCTACAGCAAGAAAGCCAGGTCCCAGCGTCTCATCACGGATGCATTCCCAGGGGGTTTCTGCGTTCCGTAAACACCGTGCCAGGAGTGAAATGCAGAGACGCGCCGGCGCCAGCAGCTCCCCTCCTGTGGGTGCTGCCGCAGGTCTCGCAGCTCTGTGTAGAAGGACTGAGGGTGAGGAGCTGAAGCGCAGCCTTGTTCCAGCCCTGCCTTCTTAGGGCTGGGGAAGGCAACGGCTTGAGAATTCGGAGGTCGCAACTGTCCCTGGCCCTTGTGGAGAGAAGCTGGGACGATCCCTGTGAAGAAGAAGACTTGGCAGTCTTCTACAAAAGAGAGAGTAGAAGCCCAGCCTCAGAAGCACAAGCTCCTGCGAATGTCCAGAGACAGGAAGACATAAGAAGGAAGGCTGCAAAGGGGAGCAGTCTGGAGACCTCGATGAGCTCTTGTGGGGCTTTATCACATCTGTGAAACAAAAATAGCTGTAAAGCTAGGGGCAGGTCTTCTGCTTTGCCTGCCATTTTTCCTTGTCGAATTATTTAAGAAAAACTGGACATGCTTTCCTCCCAACCTTATCTCTCCAACCCCAGTACCTGATTCTTGGCCTCTGGCTTTGGAGACAAGAACTTTTCTTGCTGTACAATTACACTCTGCAGCCCTGGTGACCAGTGTAAAGGGAAGGTTCAGGTTTAAATTGTAACGAGGGTGCACAATAGCAGCTGCTCCAATGTAACCAAGGGAAACTCTTAGAAAGCAACCACCATCAATGAATCCTTCCCATGTATTGAAATAAGATCATTATTTGGAATGCAAAATCCATGCTGCAAAACTAGTAAATGTCAGCTCCACAATTATCTCAGCAGTCTTTATCTGGTTCCCACGTGTGTAATGCTGATTTTTTGAAAAATTCACACATTATTTTCTTCATATGATCCTGACTCGCTCAGTGCCCAGGAAGCTGCATCCTTAATCTGACATTTTGCAGGTTTTGAGTGACTGATTAAAGCATTTAAATAACATACTTCAAACATAAGCACGGTGATGGTTGTTAAATGCAATTATTGTTGTTTAAATGTAATTATTTTTACATCTTGATTAATTATAAATGGATATTATTAATGGAAGAACAAATTTGTTTATAGGGGTTTGATTTCTACAGTCATCGGGAACAAACAGAGCAGGTAATGAGTTTGGCAATAAAATGCCAGCCTTAGGCATAGACCAGATTTAGCACCACCCTTTCTCTTTGTATCACACTTCCTTCCTCCCACGAGCTCAGCCCACTCAAAACCTGCATAATTTCTTCTTATAAAAGGATATGCCTGTTTCTGCTCAGTTTTCTAAAGCCTTTATTTCCTAAATATGCTCCTCAGTGGGAACACTCCTATTGGATTTCCAGGCCCATTTTACCACTGTTAATGGGATGGGTGGGGATGGAAGGACTGAAAAAGTTGGGTGTTGATTTCAAGCGAAGGGAAGAGGCCCAGGGAACGATGTGTGAACAGGAGGGTGGAGAGAACTGGGACAGTGAGTGGGAGCCTCTGGGTAAACAGATGACCTTGAAGAGCAGTGTGGTCCCTGGGCAAACACGCCCCTGGAAGAACAGGTACTGACTTTTCTTTCTCCACTTCCCCCTTTTAAAGGTTTTATTCAGAAGGGAAAGGAGGGGGAGAGGAGGATAATTATTTTTCTTGCTTATTTAAGGTTCTTCAGTCTCTAATGAACTTTAGTTTCCAAATACTTTGCTTTCAAGACAAAACAAAACAAAAACAGCCAACAAATAAAAGGATTTTTGTCCAAAATCTCACTTGTAATTTGGGCATCTCTGCTTCAAATGATGTATACATTTTAAAAGTTAAGATTTCCCATTCTAACTTGCATAAGAACTCCATCAACACAGCAGTTATGAGATCTTTTTCCAATAACGGTTATTTTTTGCACTTACAGACCAAAATAACACTTTCTTTTTTTTAAGCTGTAACATGCAGTTGGCTCATTTCTCTGATAAACCATCAGGTTTCCTTCAAAACTCTAGTCATAATGTCTTTTCCCCGTGAGAGATGATGAGACTTACATGTATGATAACATGTGTTATCTTTTATTTTTCCAAAACTCCAATATCTTTGATTGCCTTGGCATAACTTCTTTATCCTTTTATATGTTTGCAACATCATTACAGTTACTGTCGAACAGTAAATTTTATTTAGGTGATGTTTCCTCTGTTTGGCCTATTAACTAAAGCAGATCCTGCAGCTGGGAATTGGGCACTTCATCCCTTATAAGCAGAAGGAATTTCAAAGAAGCTATCCTTCAATCAGCCCAGAAATTCCAAAAAGAAAGGTCCTAAGCCCACCTAAGCCCACCCATTGACACCCAAACCCTTCTGAACTTCGGCTGTAAGATTGTAAAAGCCCAACAAAAGTTTAGCGTATGTACCAGCTAATATATCTGTAACCTTTGTATACAGATTCCTCAAATGTACTTATCTAAGGCGTGAAGGAGGGTATCTTTGAGCTTCTCAGTGATCTGAGAACCAACCACTCAATCTGGTATCAATTCAACATGAAGTTCAATTTTGCAGAAGTATAAATCTATGTCTAATTAGACAGTTCCCTTTTTACATCCCTCATGGATTCCCCAGCCGTACTGTCACACATTCTCAGTAATGTCACAATGCCCAGGGAATGCACATTGCTGCGATGACTGAGCACCTTTTGAGGCCAAGACCTCCAACACAGACATTTCAGCCCAGGGCTACCTCATGGTGCTGCCTACCACCAGCTTTTGTTTAATTTTTGAATTAGTTTCCATGACATGTGATCTGCCTTTACCCTAGCCAACCTGAAATTATTTTTCAAGACTGCACAAGAGGCCTGGCCCTCCTCATTGATGCAGGTATGGCCCTTGGTTGCAATTGCCACACAATTCAGCCAACCTGCACACACCCAGGTTGCCCAGAGCTCAGGGCGGGGGGGGTTATGGTTTTTTTTTTTCCTTCGACACTTATTGCATCATTTCACTGTATACCAAATATAGACTTTCTGGGTAAGAATTTCCAGAACCACCTTTTCCCTAACCATGCAGGGCTGCTATATTCAGGAGTCATAGTGAATACACCCCTATGCTGAGGGGACTTTATTTAACCCTTTCGGCTCACACGCAGCCTCAGGTATATTCCAGGTAACTCGGGGATCGGTGAATGCAGATCCGAGGGCGCTCGACAAAGACTCCCGTCCCCGGGAGTTCTGCCGGGCCCGGGAGCCTTGTGCGAGCGGCAGCACCATCCACAGCGTGAGAAATCCTTTTGAACCCCAGCATCGCAGCGTCGCCAGGACATCGCACCCCGCGCACACGAACCCCTGTTCCGTGCTTTACAAATGCTGCGGGGCGGAAAGCGGAGGACAGGCGAGGAGTGGCGGAAGGCGGTGCGGGCGGCCGAGGGCCGTGCGGTGCGGCGGGAGGAGCGCGCCGCAGGCCCGGGCCCGGCGTGCCCGTGGGAACCCTCGGGAAGCGCGCGCGCGCGCCACGGCCACCGGAGGCGCTCCCGCGCGGCCCCACGCGCGAGCGGCGTGTTATCCCTCGCGCACGGCCGGGGGAGGGGCGGAAAGGGCGTGGCCGGCGGCGCCCGAGGAGCGGAACTGCGTCTGCGGGCGGCTCCGGCCAATCGGCGGCGCGGCGCTGGCGGGGCGTCGCGAGGCAGCTGCACCGCGCGGCCGCCGCCGGCCCCCGCCGCCCCCCGCGCTCCGCCCGCACGGCCGCGCTCCGCCCGCACGGCCGCGCTCCGCCCGCACGGCCGCGCTCCGGTACCGGCCTCGCGGGGGCGGGAGGGAAGTCAGGGAAAGGGGCCGGGGAACGCGCGCCGCCCACGTGATAGGCCGCGGCGGCCAATGAGGACGGCAGGAGGTCGCGCGTGGCGGGCGAGGGCCGCGTGGGCCGGGGCGTTGCCGAGCGGCGCGCGGAGCCGGCGGCGCGCGGAGTCAGGTAAGAGCCGCCCCCCCCTCCTTCCTTGGAACTTTTTCACTCGAGGTGGCGCGAGGCGTGCGCGCGTCACGTGAGCGCGGCGGCCGCCCAATCACGCGCCCGCGCGCCGCCTGTCCGCGCGCTGCCGCCGCGCCCGCGTTTGAGGCGAGGGGGTCGCGCGCGGGACGGGACCGGGACCGGCGGCCGCGCGCTCCCCTCGCCGCGCCGTCCAGGAGCGCGAGCGGGCGGGGGCGCGGGCAGTGGGTAGCGGCCGGCGGTCACCTGACCGGGGGAGTCGTTAAAGGGACCGAGCGCCATCCGGGCTCTCCAGCCGGGAAGGGTCGGGTGAAGCCTGGCCCCGGGCAGCTGCCGCTGCTCCCTAAGCCGTCGCGCTCCCGGAGACCGGCCCCCCGTGGGGGCGTGGCCGACGCCACCTATGAGATGGGGCTGGGCTGCCGGGAGCGCCTTTCGCGGGAAGCGGCGCCGGTACCCCCTGGGTGCCAGAGGCCGGCGGGCTGGGCGGGGGCGGAGCGGGGCCCCTCGGCCGGGGGCGGGGCGGCCCGCGGGCGGCGCGCGTGCGCCCCGGCACGTCGCGGGGGGCGCGCGGGGCGGCGGTGGTTGGTGGCCTTGGCACCGTCCTGAGTGAAACTGCTCGGACTGAGCTGGGGAGGTTACAGGGAGGCGAAGCGCGAAGGCGAGCTCAGGGAGGAGTAGGTAGGCACGGGGGCCAGCGGCTGTTTCAGCAGCCCGGGGAGATGAGTGGTTCCCATTACATGGTTGGAGCTCCTTGCCTGACTTACTGAGATGTCAAATCTTGCACAACAGTCACGCTGCCTTGCTCCCGACGTGAGCTGTGGGAAAGCATAGGCCGTCTGTAGTCGCACTTGATGGGATGGGCTAGAGCCCCCAGGATGTGAAGTTGCTGCAGACTCTGAAGAACGAGGGCGGTGTGAAGAAGAGGGGCAGGATGATGCTTTGGTCTTGTCGCTTGCAGGTGTTCTGTCCGATGCAGCTGTAGCACCCTTTCAGTGCTGTCGGGCACAATGCCTTGTGAATCTGTACTGGGGACTAGAAAGGGAAATTGGTTCTGCTTGAAAAGTATTCCCATAGGTGAGCATTTTTGTACGTCTTTATGTGGGCAAACCCCCCATATTTCTTGGGTCTGGTGGAGATGGGCAGCATTTGTTCACTCCTGTATTCCATCTCACAGCAGCTGGCTGTTAACTTCACCCTTGGCTGGCTCAGTATTGGTGCAGACGCTGGTGTTCCTGCCATGGGGGGAAAACGTGCAATTGGAGGAAACCACTTGTGAATAAACCTGTTTGGTCACCTTCCAGGAAAAAAAAAAGAAATTCTTTCTCTTTGACTGTAGGCCACTTCTTCATTTATACACAAATTCACTAGATCGTTTCTGAAGTTTGTGGTTGTTTTTAAAACCTGATTTCCTAAGGAATGGGAAGTCCAAGACATTTTCCTTACAAACAAAATGAAATAGGTCTCTGGCTAGTGGAACAGAGAAAGAGCTCTTCTCTATGAAGAGACTGTTGTCTGTTTGCTGTTTCAAAGACAGCAGAGGGTCTACAGAAAAAACTCAGCCATGGCATGTGCATAAGGAGCAGTGCCATTAACTGCGGCACCAGCAGGGCTTTCCTCTTGTCTCATTCTTCCATAGCTACAGATATGTTGTGCTGTGTTGGTTTGCGTTTTATTTAATTGTATTTAAGACTGGATAACCTTAGAACAAAGAATCGAGGAGGAGATATAGTGGAGTTGCTCTTCTCTCTCCACACAAAAATGGAATGTGCTTTCTCTGTTGGATTTTGGCTAGTTTTAGTACCTGGGATAAATCTTGTGCTGACCTGGATAAGGAAGAATGCAGTGAGAATGATATGTGTGAGAAGGACGGTGAAGGCGTCATGAGAAGAAACCAACCAGAAGAAAGCTCTTTTGTTTTAATTTACTTTTTTTTAATCAAACCCAAAACAGAAAGGCATTAAAGGAATGTGAACAGTATAAAAGAGAAAAAATGTAGATAAAACCTATCTACAATAAAAAATGCATTCTTTTTTCCAACCACTGTCTTCAGGAAAGGCCAATTTGTAGAATGACAAGACTGTGAGCCAGTTGCTGTTAAACAAATACTTGTGATGTTGGAGCTGTGCTGTTTTGCTAACTCTTGTACAGTGGTTTCTGTTAATGTGGTGTGGTCTGCCTGACCACAGGGTAGGTCAGTAAACAGTAATGAGATGGATATAAACCTGGAACACGTCGCCAATGGTCTGGACTTTAATTAGTATCACTTTCTTATTCACTGTAACTTAAAAGGGGAATACAGGTTCCTTGGCAGTTCTAACTTGCTGAGACATTGGTGACTGTAGCAATGAGTATTGCTATAAAATAGCTGGATCTGTAGGATCGTCCTGAGTTCAGGTGAGGGCTTTTTATTTGCCTTGTTTTTTTCTTTTTCTTCTATGATGTGGACAAGATCCCCAGCTGAAGACTCATGTATGTGATAAATATCCCCCGTGATGGCCATAAAGGGATTGAAATTCATCAAAATGGTGCTATTCCTGCTGATTATGGCTAGTTTCTGCCAGTATTGCATGGCAAAAAGCATAAAGCATTGCTTTATTGTTTTATTTTGTGATTTTAGTATAATAAAAAATATAGCATTCATTGAATGTGTGAGTAATGGGTATATCACTGACTGATGAAATATGGGAAGTAATATAAAATACATTAACCTAAATATAACATGTTGAGTAAAGATAAAAAAGAGCATTTATTTCTAGTTAACATTGACTTTTCCCCCTGCCTTCCAGCACTAGTTCATTTTTCACAGAAATTACAGAATCATATAGGTTGGAAAAGGCCTCCAAAATCATAGAATCCAGCCTTTGACCCATCACCACCTTTCAACTGGACCATGGCACTGAGTGCCACATCCACTTTGGTGTATTTCCATTTTGCAGTCTTCAGTTTGGGATATGTTTCCCAAAAGTTCAGATGACTCTTGAGAAATGCAAAATACTGTGCATTGTACATTGCAGGATTAATGCTGTTTGACAAACTACTGACTATGGAGAGCTGGAAGTTCAGACTCCTTGGCATGGTGTGGGTATTGGAGAGGTGAAGCAGGAGTTCCTCCCTTTCCTCTACCTCCTCCGGGCATGTGCTCTGTTCCTCCAAAAGCAGCTGCTGCTCTTGTAGGCGTGTTACTCTGAGTTGGTGAAACACTTTCTAACCTTCCACCTATTCATCCTGCAATAGTTGGGGCTCTGAGTGTTACATGAATTTTTTTTTTAGTATAAAGCAATGTCCCGAGCTGAAATCTGGCAGTGCACAAGCTGTGTCAGACTTTTTGTAGGGTAAGTGCTTTCTGATGGCAGCTGGAGCATGTGTTTCTGCATGTTTGCATCAGCAAGAAAGCTGAAAAAAAATTTTTAAAATGCCTGAAAAACATTTTTTCCTGCAACAGTCTGTTTCCTACAAGAATTTTTTTCTTAATCTCACTTTTTGTCTAGATTCTGCCACCTCTTTCATCTTCTTGGCACTGAACTATACTTCTTCACTAAAACTAAAAAAAGATTTTAAGCTGATTTCCTCTAAAAATAACATTATGTAAGCTTTTCTTAAATTTCATTTGGGGTGGGGTTCTGTTGCTTAAAGACAGAGGTCTGGAGCTGACATAGGTGCTGCTAATTATTAGAGACATCTGTGTACAGCAAGCATTCAGCTCTGGGAGACTACTGGAGAAGCAGTTGGAGGCCAGTGGGGCTGGTTATGGCATAGAAAATGGCACTAGATACTTCTCTATTTGCAGTTTAATCCAGGGTTTTGGTTGTATTAACAGAATTTCCTATGCCTTGCTACTTTTAATCATCCAAAGTGACAAAACATTGTCTAAAGAAAGAATGTTTTTTTGCATTTTCACTCTTCTAGTGTGCACATTGCACAACACTTCTGACTGTAACATCACTAGGTTTTCAGCTCTTTAAAAGCTTGTGGATTTTGGTTTTTTTATTTGGTGGTTGGGGTTTTTTTTTTTTTAATGTCCAGAATGTGGGATTTTTGAGCCCAGTCAGGGCAGCCTGGTCATAGTTAGTGATAAACGTGTAGACTGCTGTAATAAACTGCTGACTGCTGCTGTGGGTGTGTTACAGTGGCACAGCTGGTTTTGATAGCTGTTGTTTCCAGGTAGTGAGTGTAGTTTCAGCTAGCGCTCGTTTTTAGCAAGTGAATTTAAGAGCTGAAAGCCTCCTTTACACTCCAGCAATGCTCCTGTAGTAGTGCCTTTCATACTATGCTGTGTGACAGAAATGTGCTGTCATGTCTCCCAATTGTGTAGTAGCAATCTTTGTATTCAGGGGATTGCTAGCAAAAAATGTAATTGACACCTCATGTGTGTTTTTCACAAGTTGGCAGCTGTCCTGTTTTGCTTAACTGTGTATAGTTACATGTATGTATACAAGGTATGTTGTTCTGTAGCGAAGCCTGGGACTTGTGACTCTCCAATTCCTGATTTGTTACTGGATCTTTACCACAGGTTGGACATAAGAATGGCTGAAGAACACTTTGTTGCTGCAGCTCTAACAGTTACAGTCTCTTATTACTTGTAGCACATAGGCTTGGGTTGAGTGGGTGCTTTATAGTGCTATGTAGGCGTTACTGTAAACAGGAGTGTGATTTACTAGGTGCTGAAATGCAGCTTGTCAAGACTGTAGTTCATACCTTCAAGGGAATAGGTCTGAAAGAAGCATTTTGGGGAAGTGTGTACAGCTTGGTAGTGAACTTGAGCATTATACTAGCCAGTAATAGGATGGTTGTAATTCCCTCTGATTAGGGATTCAGTAAGTGCAAGCCAGTTAATTTCTGTACCAATTCATGTTTAGCATGAACAAGTCCTTAAAACTGTTGTTTGCACTGATCTAAATGAAATGTTATTCTTTACTGCAGCAACGCTCTTTCTTGTCAGCTTTAAGCTGCTTAGAACTGGGTTAGTTGAGCTAGTGGGAGTCTGTAGCACTGCTGTGACTTCTACTGTTGAATCCATTCTCTTGATAAACCAGGGGTTCAATTTTGGTGCAGGCAAGCATTTCTACCTGCCTTAGGTAAAATTGTAGCAAAATCTGGCACTGACCATCTGGCAATGGTCTCTGGTTTGTTTCTTTTGTCACAACTGGAACATGTGGCTTGTGGGCCATGAACATGGGGCACTGTCTGCTCTTCAGTTCTGTGTCTGCTCTCAGTTGTACAAGTTATGCTCTAGTTGAAAAAAACCCCACTTATTTCTGTATTGTCATTGTTCAGAAGCAAATTGGTTAATACCAAACAGCATCTCTATCCTATGGCCCTAAAACTTGATGACTGCTCTACAGAATATGTGATGACTGTAGGTACAAAACGACTATCCCTGAAATTTGTGTCATTATGTCTGACTGGATTTGTTACAGGAAAAATGCTGTGCTGGATCTAACATCTTGAGGCTGTTGCAGCTCCAAGCCTACAAATATGAACCAGTAATAAGGCTAAAAATACATTGCTGGTAGGCACAAGCCCATAGAGCACATGCATACATGACATTTACATGCAAACATGTCTGGCCACACTGATCAGGCAGACACACAGATAGAGGAGCACAGCAGAGACAGCCAGATCCGCTCCCTTCCCTATCTGAACAGGGGGAGGTTACACACATAGACGTGTGTGTGTATACATACATATATAAATATATGTATATTTTTAGATTTATATATATGGTAGATACCCTCCAGCAGCAGAGTTGAGACACTGTTGGTTCCTGAATCCCAGTTCTCCCTGGTTGCTGGCATGTGGACACAGCAGCTCTGGAGGCCACAGTGCTGTTCCTGGTGCTGGCCTGTGCTCTGTCTGTCAGGTGGCTGAGACTGCCCTGCTTGCCTGATGTCCAGCACCCCTGCACCCACATGACCCTGCCTGTTAGAGACGAAGGTGTGCATACATGCCTGGAGCGGGTGCCATTCCTCTGGGCCTCCATACAGACCCATCTGTATTCAGGTTTTGATGCACGTTTGTCCAGTCTCTTAAAAATGTATTTTCTTTAGTTCTGTGCCTCTGAGATAATTTCCTATAGCATCAACTTATGCTATCAGGAAACCTCCAAAGGGATGCTGACCTTTTGTAATGTTGCTTTTCTTCTGCCCATTTTCAAATAAGACAAAAAAAAACACCGAAACAAAAAACCCCAACAGATTGAGGAGCAGTCCTGACCAAGTTATAGTTTGTGGTAGACAACAGTCAGTGCAAAATTTGGGTCTACGGGTGAGCCTGGACCTTGGTGTCACCCTACTGATGTCTTTGCCTTCTGGCACCATGTGTAAGTCTCTGTCGTTTCATAGCGGAGGCAGTGTTGTAAAATAAATAACCTTCACGGAAGAAGGGATGGGATGGGGGGGCTTCATGGAGGTGTTTTTGCGTGCAGCCATGATGCATTTTGATGTGAATTCTCTTAATGTTCACAATTCTGTTTTAGTGGGCTTATTGCCAGAAGTGCCCGGTTTATGACATGTAATTAATTCCCTTGGTGTCTGTGAAGGCCTGCCAGGCTAGGCATGGTTCTCAGTCGAGGCCGTGCCAGGGCTGCGCGGAGCCCGGGCTCTGTGTTCGTCTGCCCGTCGGTGACACCGCGCCGGGCCCGGCCCGCGGGCGCGGTGTGGCGGGTCTGTGTCTGCCCTGCCAGAGGCACGGGGCCCTTCCTCAGCCGCCGTGCTCAGAGGCTGAGCCGCGCTTTGGCCGCTCAGCGAGAACTTGCTCGGATGATGGACATATCGCTGACTTCGTTGCTTCCTCAGCTGAGGGTTTCCGGGGAGGCGGCCGGTTCCTACCGGCGGCAGCGCCCCGGAGTGCGGAGGCGCGGTGCGCGCTGGCTGCGCAGAGAGCGGCGCTCCTTTCCCGGAGCGGCCGCTGCCCCGGGCTTGGGCATAGGGGGGCGGTGCCATCCCGGCCGGCCCGCCGGGGGGCGCAGTGCGCCGCGGGCCTCGCGCGCACTCCTGGCGCGGGCGCGGAGGGAGGCGGGGCCCCGGGGCCTTCGACTGCCGCCGGCGCGCGAGCGATGCGCGCGCGCGTACGTTCGAGAAGCTTCCACGCGCGCGGGGCGCTGCGCGGGCCGTGCCGAGCCGGGCGCCGGGCCCTGCGCGCGGCGCGGGCACGTGACGGGCAGGCGGGAGGGAGGGGGATGCCGGCCCGCTGTGCGCCTGCGCGCGCTGCGGCGCCATGACGTCAGCACGGTGCGCACGCACGTTGTCCCCAGCTGGCGGACACACGGTCCGCGTGAGAAAGGAAGCGGGAGGCCGCGCGCGCTTCGCGCACGGTAACGACCGGGGAACGGGACCGCGCCGGGGACAGCGGCCGCGTCGCGCGCGAACCCCGCGCGCCTCTCCGCGCGCCCTCCGCCCGCCGCCCGAACTGCGAAAATTGACACCAGGCGCGGGCACGAGGCGGCCGGGCCCGGGCCCGCTGGCCGCGCCCCGGCGGCCACGCGAGGCGCCGCTGCGCGCGGGCCGCCTCGGGAGCGCCGGGAGCGCGCGCCCCGCCGGGCAGGGCCGCGCTGGGTCCCGGCGAAGAGCGGCGCGGTTTCCCCACGTGCGCTCGTCCCGCCGCCCTCCGCCAGCTGGCGCGGGCGGCGGTTCCAGCTCCCGCTGCTCCTGGGTGGCTGCCGCCCCCCGTCCCGAGGGTTCTGGCTGGGGTCCGTCCGGCGCGGCCAGGGCGGGGGGCGGGCGGGGGGGAGGGCGTTCAAAGCGACAGGTGCTGCGCTCGGCCCGCAGCCGTGACGCCACCTGCCCGGGGCGGAGCCCGCGTCTCTCGCCGCCGTGCCCGGGGCGGCCCCTCCTGGTGCCCGCCCGGTCGGTCGGTGTTGAACGGCGGCGCGGCGCGCGGCGGCCGCTGCCATTGGGCGCGCGCCATGGGTGTCCCGGCGGCAGCGCGGCGGGCGGGGCGGGCGGAGCAGCCCCGGGGCTCGCGCACCGCCGCCGCTCCTTCCCACGGTGCCTCCCGGTGCCCGCCCGCCCCGGAGCGCCGTGCGCGGAGCCGCGTCCCCGTTGCGCGGGGAGTTGGGTTGGGCTGTTTGTTTGAGAAGGACGCTTTCGCATCTGATTGCCGTCCTGCTTTTGGCGGCTCTCAGTGCGACTTTTGAGTGGTTTTGGCCGCTGCGCCCTGCTTGGACGCTGCTTCTCAATTACAAGGTCTGCGTGTAGAGAAGGGAAATCTCTGACGCTGTTCAGAACTTCAGCTTCCACAAATACACGTGTTTTCCTGAAATACTGGATTACAGTCTGTGTGCTATAATAAAACAGGCTCTTGTGTCATCAAATGTAATAAAACATATGAAGTTGTGTTCTGGTAACAGACTGTGCTAGTGCTGAAATAATGCAGATTTTGATTACTCTAATTGCACATAATCATATTTTAACCACGCACGTCTTAGACTGACTTGATACTGTGTGTGGTGGTGCGTGTGGTAGAAATAGCTACAGCAGTACAACATAAGAACTTTGTTGCAGAAGAGAAACTGTTACTCTATAGGTCTTTATATGCATAGAACTTCTGCTGAGAGCATGATTGTTGAGCTTTTTTTGTAATTTTTTTCCTGGTATGTCTTAAGTAAGATAATTTAGTCAAATAAATGTAAAGGAATCAAGTAAATTTAAAGCTAGAGGCATTCTGCATATCTTAAACCAGATCTGAAACCACTTTGATAGAGTGTTTCCTTTATGAGCCGATACAGTTTTGGTGCATACTGCACAGCATTAATGTGAACTCACTTTCTGACTGTATGTGTACTATACATATAAACCTGTTATATGTGTATATACGGAGTAAGTTGGTGGAAAATCGCATAGACTTTTTCACCACCCTGTATATCTTGAGATTTGTATTTCTATGCTGTTCTTACAGGTGAACATGAAAGCGCTTTTTTCTTCGGGATAGCTTTTTGTGTCCCTGGGACTTGAGATGTAATCTACTGAAAAAGCAGAGCAATGCGCTTGAATTCATTTTGTATCGTAGACTCTCTTAAGGAATCCTCAGTGGGTAGGTGGCTTGTCGGTCTGTTTGTGGGGAAGAATTTCATTTGCAAAGTTGAACTGAAAACCAGTCCTTGTAACTTCACAGGTACCAAAATCTGTGTAGAACGGTTTTGGTTTATTTCCTCCAATTTAACTTTTACATTAAGTTTTAAAGCATGAAGTGTAAAGGGTGAAAATGGATCTCTCGTATTTCCTAGCTGTCAAGAACATTTATCATGGAGTGTAAATTGTCTCTTGAGCGTTGAGGTCATATGCCACATGCATGTGACAGCTTGTTAACACAGAAGAGTTTTTCCTCCTACAGTACCTCAGTCCTAACAAAATGAAGATGTCTTATTAAATATCCAGTTCACTTAAAACTTGTGAATTAAGAATTAATTCTCTGGAAAGAGATATGGTTGTTTTCCAACCCATAGAGTCATAGAATGGTTTTGGTTGGAAGGGATCTTAAAGATCACTTAGATCCAACCTTCCTGCCACGGACAAGGACACCTTTAACTAGACTGGGTTGCTAAAAATCCCTTCTCCAGCCTGGTGTTGAGCACTTTCAGTGTTGGGGCATCCAGAGTGTCTCTGGGTGACCTGTTCCAGTGCCTAACCATCCTTATAGTAAAGAATTTCTTCCTAATATCTAATCTAAACTTCTGTCTATCATTTTGAAGCCATTTCCCCTTTTTCTATCACTGCCTTTGTGAAGGTCGCTCTCCAGATTTGTTGCAGGTCGCCTTTAGGTACTGAAAGGCTGCAATTACTAAATCTTCCCAGAGCCTCTTCCAGTCTGAACAACCCCAACTCTCTCAGCCTGTCTTCACAGGAGAGGTGTTCTGTCCTTCTCAACATCTTTGTGGCCCTTCTCTAGACTTGCTCCAAGAGGTCTGTGTCCTTCCTGTGCTGGAGACCCCAGAGCTGGATGTGGTGCTCCAGGTGGGGTCTCATGCAAGCAGAGTAGAGGGGCAAAATCCCATCCCTTGCCCTGCTGGCCACACTGCTTTGGCTGCAGCCCAGGATATAATTGGTTTTCTGGACTGCAAGCGCCATGGCTAAGTTGTGTCCAGCTTCCCATCCACCAGCAGCCTCAAGCCCTTCTCAGCAGGGCCATTCAATTTCTTCATCCCCCAGCCTGTGTTTGGTACTGGGGGTTGCCCCATGTCAGGTGCAGCACCTTGCACTTGGACTTGTCAAACCTCTCATGCAGTTTGTCCGGGTCCTTTTGGACACGATTCAGGCATGTTAGCTTCACTTACCTTGCCAGTATGGACTCCTGAGGGACACCACTTGTCACAAATGGTCTCTGGCACTCAGAGCTGTTGATCACTACCCTCTGGATGGGACCACGTTATCAGTTTCTCATCCACTGAACAGTCCACCCATGGATCCATTTCTCTCCAATTTAGAGAGAACGACTTTGTGGGAGACTGTTTCAAAGGCTTTATGGAAGTCCAGATAGACAACATCCGTAACTTCCAGCTGTCCACCAGTGCAGTCGCTCGGTTGTAGAAGGCCACTGGGTTGGTCAAGCAGGACTTGTCCTTGGTGAAACTGTGCTGGTAAATCCCTCTGTCCTCCATGCACCTAAACATCGCTTCTAGGAGGATCTAGAATCCATGGATCCATAGGATCCATGATTTCCCAGGCACAGAGGTGAGGTTGACAGGTCAGTAGTTCCCAGAATACTTCTATCTACTCTTTTTTGAAAAATAGGTGCAGTATTTCCATTTTTTCAGTCACCTGAGACTTCATCTGACTGCTGTGACTTCTTGAATATTAAGGAAAGTGTCTTGGCACATCAGCCAATTCCCTCAGGACTCTTGGATGCATCTCAGCTTCTAGCAGTAGTGATTAATTCTGGTCTCTGGCTCCCACCAGCTAGATATGTGATATAAGAATCAATTATTTTTTTGTCAATGTTGTGTTCCACGTACAATAAGGATCTAAATACAAACGTCTGGATGTGGAAATAGGATTTTCATGAGTTATCAGAAGTGCATATTTTAAATTTTCACATAGAGAATTATACAGACTATCTGAAAAATAAAGTAGTTTATGATCTTTTGTTACAGTGTTGACGTAATTCTTAGCTTGGGAGGTAGACACACAAAAGTGGAATTGTGTATACGCAGATAAAAGTAACTTCTTTAGTTACTTTTACCTGTATATACACAATTCTAAACAGTGATTATACTAATCATAACAGTGCAGATGTTTTCTTGTTTGATTTAAATTATTTCCATAATTCAGAAGATAAAAGGAAGCTAAGGCTGCCCAGTGCTTCACAAAGTTTGTGTCTTTTTCCAGAAATTATCCATTTTAAATATTTTGTCCCTCCTTTTTCTCTTTGCCCTTGACAGACAATTAGAAGTCCTTGGGGTTGCTGGGGAGTATAAGCAAAGAAATTCCAACACACAAACTTTGACGATTTCAATAAAGAACTTCAGAGAAAATGCTTTTAACTTTTTCTTTCTCCTTTAAATTTTTGACAAGTTGTGGACCTCAGGGAATTCTTTCTTTCTGGCAAGAATTTTTCCTTTGTGTCAGAAATGTGCCATTTGCTCTCCTGAAGACTTCTGCATGTTTTGCCCCAAGTTGTTAAGTGAATGATCTGCAGACTAGAGGGAATGTCAGAACAAAGTGCTCAGAAGTACCAAGCAAAGCAAGGAGTTCTGTTGGGGCAAAGCCTGTATGAAAAAGCAATTTAAAGGAGTCATAGTGCTTATGTCTGTAGGGTCAAAAATGTATACACACATGCAGCATTGACTTGTTACACTCTGATTGTGCTGTTTTGTAATCCACTTTATCTTGTAAGTTTATAACGTGGAGAACTATTGCAAAAAAGATGTCTCACGCAACTTAATTACTTTCTTAGAGTGTATTGGAATATTTTTAACTGTGTTTTCCTTTCCTTCCAGAATGGTGAACACACACAGAAGATTATCAGAACTCTGTAGAATTCACACTTGGTTTGAGAGCTTGTGAGAGTGCTCATCATGGAGAAACAGCAGATTGTCTTGGCTAGCCGGGATGGTGGGACTGTGTCTGGTGCAGCGCCTGCTTTCTTTGTCATATTGAAACAACAGCAGGGAAATGGAAAAGCTGACCAAGGAATCCTGGTAGCAAACCGTGATGCCTGTGCTCTCGCCAGCAGTGTAGCGACTCCAGTGAAACCCCGAGTCAAGACCTGCCTCCCAGCTGACTGTGTCTCAGGGGGCATCACCGTCACCCTAGAAAACAACAGCATGTGGAATGAGTTCTACCACTGCAACACAGAGATGATCCTGACGAAGCAGGGGAGGCGAATGTTCCCGTACTGCCGATACTGGATTACGGGCCTGAATTCCAGTCAGAAGTACATCCTAGTCATGGACATTTCCCCTGTGGACAATCACCGATACAAATGGAACGGCCGTTGGTGGGAGCCCAGTGGGAGAGCAGAGCCACATGTTCTGGGGCGAGTGTTTATTCATCCAGAGTCCCCTTCCACTGGGCAGTTCTGGATGCATCAGCCAGTATCCTTCTACAAACTTAAACTTACCAACAATACCCTGGACCAGGAGGGCCACATCATCCTGCATTCCATGCACCGATATCTGCCACGGCTCCACTTGGTGCCTGCAAACAAAGCCACAGAAGTCATTCAGCTCAACGGCCCCGATGTCCATACATTTACCTTTCCACAGACAGAATTCTTTGCAGTTACAGCCTACCAGAACATCCAGATTACCCAGCTGAAAATAGACTACAATCCTTTTGCTAAGGGGTTCAGAGATGATGGGCTCAATAGTCGACCTCAGCGTGATATGAAACAGAACAGCAACTTAGAATTGGAAGGAGGGGATGTTTTTAGCACTCCTGACGTTTGTGGTCGCCCTGCTGAAGTTGATGCATTAGATGTGCATCAGAGAAGTTTAGATTCTTCCTTCATTGATCAAAACCCATCAGATGTTGGGTTGGATAAAGAGTCCTTTAATGCAGAAGGAGACTTCCTGGGTCTCCTGGACAGTGACCTGCCTTCAGGTGTTATGCCAAAGCTAAAACAAGAAGTCTCTGAAAGGTGGGTTAACACTGCATTTTCAGTACAACCGCTGGTTAAGTGGGGTGTTTTGTAAATAAATAACAGGCTGCTCGGTGGTTTACAGTTAAAGAATCAGAACCACAGATTCACTAGGTTGGAAGGGACCTTCAAGATCATTGAGTCCAACCCAGCCCTAACACCTCAAGTAGAGCATGGCACTGAGTGCCACGTCCAGTCTTTTTTTAAACACATCCAGGGATGGTGGCAAAGGTTGATGATCTGAAATGGCAGAACAGTTAATATTACTAAAAGCTTTTCTTTGCTCAGTCATATATCAGTCTTGGCTTTCTTAGGTGTCTAAGGGGTATGCATGAGTTCAGTATTATTTCCTGTGTTGCTTTAGCTCCCATTGTTAAGAAGCATTGAGGATTTCTTTTAACCCTCTTTGCATTTTAGAAGGCTAAATTTCTTTTTTCAGGGTTTTGGGCAGAGCACATTGCAGTCATCAAAACACTGCCTTTGCTTTAGGGTTGCTCACCACATTGACATGCTGTCTGTCTATAGCTTCAGTTTTCATTAGTGAAAGCGAGTGATGTGTGGGTATTTAGATTGTGTATGTGTAGGGATTGCTGCAAGGCAGTTGTAATTGGCAGCAGGCCATTGTTTTGTCAATAACTGCTTGGTGTGAATTCTATTCCACAAAGCAGTGTGAGGTAACCTGCCTGGTGGTAGTCAGTTACCTCATTTTTGCTCATTTGTTACCTCATTTTTGCTGTGAGGTAGGGGAAGTACTTCAGAACAACTTGGTTTTTCTAAAGCAAGTCTGGCAAAACCTATTATTTTACTGCACTTTTACTTAGTTTTGAAAATCCAAGTAATAGAATGGAACAGACTTAGTGAATAGTTAATGTGCATGTAGAGGTACTTTGAATGAGAAGAAATTATTGTAAAAAACATAGTGGTTTCTTTTCTGCCATGTTCCTTCATGCCAATTTGTTAATACCAGGCTCAATCTGCCAAAGATTTAGTGACAAAAGCAACCCTCATAGACCAGTACAGAAGAAAATTATTTACTGCAGAATTTCAGGATGATGTTAATGGTGAAATTAGAGATCAGTTCTGATCGGAGGAAAGTTACATTTATGATGTAGATATATAAAGACTGTATTACTGTACAATTGTAATGTACAAAGGCTGTATTTACAACTGCAGAGTGTTTTTAGAGAAGACAGAGGTTTCCTCAGTTGTTTTTTTGTCTTGCAAGAACAATCTCCTTGCCTTTTGAGTAACTGAAAAAACTTTAAGTTACAAAGTTATTCATACTTTGACACTTTATTAAGTTTATTTTTAATAATTCTTAAGAGTACTAGAATTGTTTTGAGCCCCTTTCTTTTGCACTGTTTTCATGTGTCAGTCTATTAGAAAGAAGGTCTTCTAGACTTACTTTGGTCTCAAAAAATGCTGTTCTAACCCATCTTAAATACTAAAAATACACCGGTTATGGAAAGGGTGGGCTTTTTTTAGTTCCTAAGAGCATGGAGAAGAGTTTGGATAACTTTGCATATTGGAAGTAAAACAGAAAATAATTATTGACACCTTTATTTTGCTTTTGTAGTGATATTTAATTTGCCTGGAGAGGGTCATTGCAGCAAATTTTTTTTTGAGAACTGTTTATTCCCAAGGAATAAAAAATGTTTTAAGGACTCAGAGACCTTCCTTAAAACTAGCTGATACAAATTGGCAGATTTAATTTCTTTCCATCCAGAGTATGTTAGAGTCCTCTCTGGTTTTGCCTCCAAGGCAGCTGATCTCTGAAATGTGCTAGAAGCTGTGCAGACAGGAAAAGACTGCAGAGGGTCTTTGTGTTGTCTGGCATGGAAGCACCTGATGAATAAATGTGGCCACTGTCCTAGAACTACTTTCAAGCATTGGCCAGCTTTTTGTTATGTTTTTGTAATCTGTGTGAAAAAGTCAAATTCTTTACTTGCAAAGAGAAAATCGATCTTATCCAAGAAATGGCAAAACTATCTTTGTAAGTGCTGGAGTTTTTCAGAACATTAGTTCTCATTCCTTTCTTCTGATCTGTTCAGAAGACAGTGTTTTCATGCCATACACTTGAATTTAGAAGTATGTCAGCCTTTCAAGGACAGCACTGAGAGTGTGACATTTTTCTTTATCAAACCAAACACATTAATATTTACATATTAATGAAGACTCGGCAGGGTTTTTTTTGTGGTGGGCACTTGATAGGCATTATCCTGCTTTTAGGCAGGGTAGAGATTTCTGCTGAGCTTAGATTTGAGTGAGAAGCAAGTAGGGAACTCCTACCTCTCGGATAATCCTCTGCAAAAGAAGTGGAGTTCTGAGTGCTGTTGAGGGTGATAGTCCCCTCTGGTACTGAATTCTTCTGCTATTTTTGATAACAGAACCACGTAAAAGTTTGCATATACTTAAGAGTAATGTTAACTGTGAGTTATTAGAGGACTTCAGAAATGAAGGACTGTTTTCTTTATCCAAGATACTATGTGGGTTTTTTCCTTCTGCTTCTGTGGTCTGATAGTATGTTTAGTTTAATTAGGTGTGTTGTAAAGAAAAATGTTTGAGTTGTTGATACTTTGGTAGAAATGCTTATCTCAGAATATACTCAGATGTTTAGGCCATGGCAGGTACCACAAACTTTACTGGTTCTTAAGTCTTACAGGCTAATGGACTCTTTCTCCTTTCTGAGGTCTCCTTCAAAAATAAAAAATCTGTGGGACTTTTAATGCTCCATTAGTCTCATTATTCTAATTTAGTTGTTTTGTGTTTAGTCTTGACAGTTGGAGTTTTTTCCCTTTCTTGCCTTTCATTTGGGGGAGAAAGGCCAAGTGATTATCCTTCAGACCTCTGCCATAGATTGCTAGATTAATTTCACAAGAAATCAGATTCCTCCTCCCCAGTGTATTTTAAAATTATGTACCAAAAAAAAAATATGTAGGTGCTTTCAAAAAATGAGCAGCTTAATGTTTTTTAGTCTAGAAAAAGCCAAAATGACCGTCTCTCTTGTTTTGTTATATTGCAAGGGTGCTAAATACATTACTTGGGCTGTAAGAAAGTTGGTTTAAATATGAGCACTGTTCCATATCAGGTAAAGAAAGAGCTAGTTAAGACACTGTTTTAGAATTTTTGCATGATCTTGGATTGAGGATTTTGAGGGGACAAACTTCCTTGATTCATCTTCCCATAATTAGAGGAAGTTCCTGTGACTACTTACATTGCATGTAACTTCAGAAACTAAGGGCCAGATGAAATTGCTTCAGTGCTAAAAAGCAACTTTTTTATTCTTTAAAAAGTTGGTTATTGCATCAGAATTTAAAACCAGCGTTTTGTGCAAATCCTTTGTCTTCTTATGCATGCAGGTGCATGGGTCGTGCCTCACTCTTGTCACCACCCGGCTTTATGGTTGCATTATGCAGAATAAAACAATATTTGTGTCTAGAAGTTTCACTTTTATAGCAGGGCTTTTTAGTTTGGATACTGTCCAGATCCCAATTAGAAAGGTAATCCTTAACTTACATCTATACACCTTGCAATAGATAAAGAAGTCTAGAGAAGTCCAGGCTTTACTGGGCTTCCAACTGGAAATGTAAAACTCAGATGAGAAATTTATTCCTGGCCTGCAAGTTTGCTAGGGTTTTTTGCCTCTTGATTTTCAAGAATTTTAAAGTAGCAGAGCAGATGAGTCTTGATAATATTCACTTTATTGTGCATGAGCTGTACCGAACCAACCTCATACCTTAGTATTGTGGCAGGATTTTCAGCTGCCAGTAACTCATAAGTAGTCTGTCTTTGCTTTTCTTTCACAGTAAACTCACTGACCGAGAAAGGCTTTTTAATCTTACATTTCACATTATTAATAAAATGCAAGAAAATTTCTAATTGAAAATTCACTTTCCAGAGAAAACAGTAGACAAAACAGGACTGGTATTCCAGTCTCCTGCTGCCTGCCATTCCCTCGTGAGTTATGTTTTTGCTTTAAGCTTAATGCTGGTTACTTAGTGTTTTATGAGTTGCAACAAGTTTTCTAGATAGCTTCTCTTGTTCTTTAGATTTTTATGTGTAAATATATAAATTTGTAGCTTGATTGTCAGCTCCCTGTTTAATTACTGCAGTGTTTTTTCATGAGGGGAATACTCCCAGCTCTATGTTGTGATTCTTGTGTGTCCCAGCTCTTCTCCCTTCAGTATGTCTCAGTCTACACAAGAAGGAAGCAGCTTTTTTCTCACTTCTTTTTCCCTTTCTCAGTCCCAGCTGTGGGTTCAACTGGGCATAGCACTACTTTAGAGGGATAGGGATGGATAATATAATGATAAAATAGACACACATACATGCATACATCCAGCGTATGTACAGCAATATTCACTCTCTATATAATACTTTAGTACTACAATTATGTTAAATTTTACTTGAAATTGTCATCATTAACAAATAATTTTACTTCTAATAACATTTTAATCACACCAAGTTGGCAATAATAATTTAATATAATTATATGTGCTGTATAATAAGTATAAAGGTATTATTGGTGCTATGTGATACATTCAGTAAATAAGTTCTGACTTTTTATTCTGAGTTTTATTCTGAATATGAGTTTCTGGCTTCATACCTTAGCAGTTTTCTCTTATGACAAGGAGCCAGGTTCTGATACACCAAAGAAAACTGATGACTGTAGTTCTTTGACTTTGATGTGTCTGGCCCTCAAAGAAGCCCATTATGAGCTGCCTCTACTGTTAGTCTTCAGTATCTAATGCATGGTATTTTGAATTCTGGTTAGGTTAGGACTCAGACCTAGTGGAAAATGCAGCAGGATTAGTATTGGATAGTAATGGGATGTTAGTATTCTGTAAGGATTCAAACGACAGTTGAATTTAGGATTTGTCTGTATGTGGCTTCAGGGTGCATTAACTAAAACTTTGGTGTTTTAAGTGCTCACTTGGCTTCTTACTTGCAAGCACAATGGCTTTAGTGTCTTAACGAGATCCAGCAAACTAAGGCGACTTCTGAGCATTTCAAATATGACAGCTTAGCATAAGTTCATGCTGAGTAAAAGAGGAAAAAGTGCAAATGCCACCCTGATATTAGTAGGGAAGGAAGTTGTGCTGCTGCCTTCAGATAAGAAGTTGGATTGTTCTTAATAATGGCAATTTCTTGGGGTTCCTTGAGTGCTTCTGAAAATGGAAGCTTGTATATGACAGCTTATTTAGCAGACTTATATCTGGGAGCATTTTAGAAGCTTTTTACGATATAACTGAGAATTATGGGAGATGGTGGAATTTTGGTAAAGGCAATTTGATAAAGATCTTACATTCTATTTTGGTTTTGTCCCCTCTCTCCCACTCCAGTCCCATTGGTAGCAGTTACGAAAGCAATTCCCGTGTGGCATCTCCAGTGGACCCAAATGGACACTTTAATGTGGTCATTAAAGAGGAGCCAGTAGATGACTACGACTACGAGTCAAATATTTGCACACAAGGAATAACTGTGAAGCAGGAAGAAGACACAGATGAAGAAACTGATGAATTTTCCAACACTGATGATGATGATCCCGTTGTACAAAAACACCTAATGAGACGCCGTGAAATAGATGGAATTGATGGAGAATTCAAGTCTAGGAAGCGTACGCTAACCAGGTCTTCAGGTGTTGCCAAAGCAAAAATGTTAAAACTGGACAGTGGTAAGATGCCTGTGGTCTATTTGCAACCTTGTGCAGTCACAAAGAGCACAGTGAAGATATCTGAGCTGCCACAGACCATGCTTTCCTCTTGCAGGAAGGATAAATCCCCTTTGAGTGCAGTCCTGGATTCCTTGCCCGTGTGTTTTGAAAATCACACAGACTCTTGCTCAGGCACAGTCACTGTTCCTGAGGAGTTGCTTATGAAGAAAGAATCTCCTGGGAGTAAAATGTCACAGAAGTACTGTTCGATTGCAGAGGCCCAGTGGGCTCTAGCCAAACCACCTAATTTTAATCTCAGGGGCTCAGTAAGTTGTGACTTTCCAGATAAAGAGATCTGTGGCAGAAAAAGGCCTGGCATACTGAAAAACCCTATGTCCCTCAAAGGCTCTGGTAACAATCAAAGCACCCTATCATCAGTTACAAACAAAAGAGGAAGGCCCCGGAAACTGAAAATTTCCAAGGCTGGTCGACCACCTAAAGGTATAGGGAAAAATTTAGTAGCAAGCAAGAACACTTCTCTGGGGCCTGGGAGTATCCTTCCAGATGTTAAACCGGACCTTGAAGATGTCGATGGTGTTCTTTTTGTGTCCTTTGCATCAAAGGTAAAACTTCATTGTTGTGAAGTAAAATTCAAAAACCTTTTAAAGCCTTTGTGCTTACAAGCTGAAGTTATATTTTCTTTTAAAAGGAGTTTGGAGTTTTGTGGCCTCTTTCCGAATTGTATTTTGACCCTGTGTTATTCATGACATGGTCTTACTTCCTGCAGCTTAGGAAGAAGTAAGGGGATTTAAGAGTTCTGTATAAAAGTGTGCATGCTTGTTTATGAGACACTGTCGTGTTTTGAATAATTTGGTGATATTTGATGTGGCCTACTTTGCATCTAAGTGTTTTAAGGTATCTTACTCAAGGCTCTTCATGTATATAGGAAGCTCTTGACATTAACACTGTTGATAGAGCTGGTGGAGAAGAGTCACAGAACCTTCAGGCTCCCCTGTTGACTACAAGTGATCCAGGTACTTCTTTTTTCCTTTTTTTTTTTTTTCTGTGAGTGACTTCCCTACAATATGGGAATTCATAAAGACACACTGAAAAATTAATAAATTTTTTTGTATTTATTTTTAAATTAATAATAATTTTTTGCATGGCAAATGGTTTTTATTTATTCTCTTTTTTTTGAGTAGATTGTCAAGCAAGAATACAAGTACTGGAGAAGGAGTTGATGGAAGAGCTGAAGACCTTGAGGCATAAACAAGTAATACATCCTAGCCTTCAGGAAGGTAAGTGGTCGTGTACATACTGATGCACCTGGTTGATCATTACCCGTGGTCATACTCAGCTGATAATTTCCTTGTGGTGCCAATACTGTGTATGCCTAACACAGCTGGGACCTGGCTTTTCATCTGTGCACATTTTTGTTGCAAACTACAAAACGTGGAGGTGGCAAAAGGTGACTCCTGAATCTCCAACAGGAGAGCAGGAATCTGCATGTCATGTGCCTCTTGCAGAAGTTGCTGAGTCTTCCAATAGTGCCTGTTTTGTAATCACCTAATAAGCCTCTTTGAAAGCAGAGAGAGTTGGTTTTACTCCATTGTAAAAGTAGGCCTTTCCTGGTGAGTAGAAGAGCTAGAGATCCAGCAACACTTAACCAAGACTGCATTTATTGTGATTTGAGTCCTTACTTGAATGCCTGTTCACCCAGTTCACTAGCCATGAAAAGGGCCAGGCAACATACTTACAGTTTGTGATCTTCTGTTTATATACGATATTATCCTGAGGTAGATGGAAGAAAGTCAAGGATCCTTAGAGTGGAGTTTAAAGTTCTCTCTTCTGATGATGTTGAAAAACATCAGCATTGGTAGACCTGAGACCAGTGACAATGTAGGCATCAGAGCAGGTGATGAAATTATTGATACACGTGGAAATGTTGTATTTCATACTCCTGAGGTTCTGACCCTGAATATTTCAAACGCACAACTGTAGGGACTGAGACTCCAGATACCGATTTTGGCTCTGATATGAGCTGTTCTGAGCCCTCACAGAGCTTCTGTGGTGAGGAACATTGGATTATCTTGAATGGTTTATGCGTGGTGTGTGATGAGAATTAGCAATGTTAAACCATTTTAGGATTTTACTGTGGACCTCCTGGGTGTTACCTTTACCCAAAAAAGTATTGTAAAATTACAGTGTGTTGGCAACCGTGTGATACATTGGCAATTGTGAGGGCTGTTTTACTCATGACACGATCCTGCAACAGGGAACATGTACAACCCACATGCTTTTTCTCTAGATGAAGTGTGAGGTGCCTTCTGAAGGATTTTGAGCACAGATACTACAAAATGGACAAGAAATGTCAAGTATTGGGCTAAGAAAAAGACATCTGAAAATTTTTGATTTTCTTGAATGGTAATGACTGTCATTTCCAGTGTTGGATGGTAATCTGCTGAGCCTGTTAAATAATGAAATTGCAGTTCAGCAATGATGGAGATGAACCACAGCTTCTAATTTTTAGAGGGAAAACAAGATACGGGAAAACTATTTACAGCAAGACCATTATGACAGTAGATGCAATCTGATTTGGCTATGAAGTGAATTACAGTATGAATACTTTTGTTGTTAGACTTCAGCTGCTACATGTGAACAAGGAACCAGACTTTCTCTAGATTACCTTCATGTTCCAAATAATTACAGATCTCTTGCCTTGCAGTCTTGAGATCCTGGAAGGAAGAGACATAGCAGTTTTGATGTTAACTCTGGTTTTGATTCTCAACAGTATAGTTGAGAAGTTTAAGATTCTTTTTGAGATTCACTGATGAAATATTGGAGCTGAACCGTGCAATTGCTCTTGATCTGTGAAATTAATAACAGGGTAGTGGAGGCTGTCTAGATTTTAGAGACAACAGAATTGCAGGAAAATGCTTCAGAAAGGGGAGAATCCAACTTCAGTGTGTTTAAAGGAAAACTGCTGGAGCACTGCAATGCTATGGGATGCTGCTTTTATCTGAGCTAATTTGAATCCCTGACTACGTTCTTGAAAATTGAGGGCACTGTTCTCATTTTTCGTATTTCAGATTAATCAGCTGCAGCTGATGGAGACAAGAAAGTTCTTATAGTTCTTCATTGCTACTATTTGATTACAGCAACTGAAATTTAGTAATGCTCTGGAAATGATAGAAATTTTAAGAAGTGATAGTTCACCTGTTGCATATGGGGATATCTTTATTGACTTAATTGTTACCATTTGTTCTCCTGTGGCTGCCTGTAGTCATTCCATGTTGTGCATCTTGGGCTCATCCTCTTGGGTTTTGTCTTGTGTGTTTTTTTTACTTCATGATCCTAAACTGAAAAAATAGATTTTGTGCCTGTGTGATGTTCTTATTTTTGTTTGAGTGTGAAATAAAGATAGGCTTATTTTTGCAGATGACAGAAAGGAGTATAAAGAAAAATAAACTCTGTACTCTTTCCACTTTATTTGAATATAAAAAAAGAAATGGGTGGCATCTTGACATTTGTCAGCTGACATGTTTTTCTACACAACACCAGATTGACTTGCTTCTTGTTTTCCCTATGCAGATATGAAAATTACATCTGACTAGGTTGTCTATGATAACAGTATCTGTTTAAATAACCATGCCTGAGATTTGTTTCATGTCAATTGTTTTCAGGCTGCTAGTAAACTGGTCACTGTGTTTCCACTTGTGAACATAAATGTGTAGGGCCAGCACAAGGTTTCTACTGTATGTGCAAATACGGCTTTGTTTCTTGAGCCTTGTCAAGTCATACATTCTCAGTTTCAAGATGCATACATTTCATTTAGTCATTTCAGACTTGTGGGCAACAGGAGCAACATTTGTAAGTTTCTATAGCTAAAAATTCAGCTCCCAGCTATGAGCTGAATTTTATTGACAGTGATTTCTTGAATTCGGTGTAAAAGTATTTTCTGAAAAGGTGCAATATCAATTTTCCTAGCTTTTACTTTTCTCAGCACATCTTAGTTCTATAAATAGAACTATTTTTGTTCTGCTATGGACAAAACCAGCTTTTATTACCAAGTAAATCTTTCCATTTGAGTATTGGGGGTTTTAACGAAGGAACATGTTGATGGCACCAAAAATGCACTTCAGCGCTTTTAACAACACAGATTGTTTAGTTTCTGTATAGCCATTTCCCCCTGTTTCAGGACCGAATGAGTCCTGAAATTGCTGTCGAAACTCATATTTATATCATAATGGTCCAAGAAACACACACACATTCTTCAGAGCTAAAATGTGATTTGTTGTCTCTTATTGCTGGTTGAAGCTGATGTATGTGTGATGTGTGTTCTTGCACAAGTTTAGCTCAGTACAAAAGGGGATGTGTGAGTACTGCTGGCAGGCTGGATAACTTAGGGGTATGAAATGTCAGTCGGCTGACTTCGGTTCAGAGAGTAACTCTAGCCTTCAAAGATGTAAATGGTGCTGACTTATTCAGAAAAACAGACAAAAGGTTTTATTATGAGATTCATAACAACACTGGCACAGTGGATAATAATTTTCTGTGAAAACTTCAATAGCAGTCAAAAAAACTGTGAAAAGTAATTCAGTTTTTTCCTCAAATTCCCATTGCGTAAACTGCTCTTTAATTTATACTTGCAATAAATCCGGTGTAAGTAACTGGCACTAATGCTTTTCTTCAAGCCTCTTAAAATGGTGAGGGAATACCAGAAAAGCCCATGGTAACTGAATGCTTGATCTTTTAGGGTTTTAGTGAATATCTTGATTTTCTTTTTCTGAATATCTTGCTGCACTGAGACATTTACTGTTACTTGTTTCTTGTAGTGGGACTGAAGTTGAATTCTGTGGACCCAACAATGAGTATTGACTTGAAATATTTGGGTGTGCAACTTCCTCTTTCCTACTCAAACTACTCTCTGTGGAGCTATCCAGGTACCAACCCCAATTCTCCAGGTGGGTAGAATATGAACTTGCTGTAATCTCAATTGTCACCTTCTTATTATTGATGAGAAGGAGAGAATGGCTATTTAGTTCAACTTGGTATCTAAAGAGATTAAAATTATACTAAAATGACAAAATAGGAGAACTTCCTTAGATAATTTTGTGGTTACTGGGCAAAGAGTCCTGAGTAATTGTGGCTAGATTATTTTGAGGGTTCCTGTTTTCTGATAGTTATGATCAAGTAATAGTATCTGTCTCTTTTATACTGACCTCTCCCATTGCCTGGAGGAAGCTTAGGCAATCTGAATTTGCCTGACGTTGCTCACGTACCAAACAAATAAAAAAAAGTTGTTTCACAGAGCTGAGTATCAGAATTTTCCAGAAGAAGACCTTGAGATGTCGCATGGGAGCTACCCTATAAGTTCACAATAATTATTTGTTACAAAAGTTGTGGCTGATTCTTCTTTTTTAAACTTTCTTGGTATCCAAATAATGCATTTCTCATTGTGTGACTATGATTCTTATACTCTTGGTAGGGACTGTTCTTAATAGTGAACTGGATGGACAAAGTATAGCTTATCTTACCTGCTTATCTGTCTTCTGCTTAACTGTTTCTCCAACTGTAATATTCTGATTATTTATATCTTTCTTAATCTACCGCTTTTAGGAGCTGTTAGAGGCAGACCTTGAATTTCAGATTGTTTACACTGCAGGAGAGGAAGATTGAATTCAGACCTCAGTCAGTTTAGTGTCCATTGCAATTATTTCTAGCCTAAGAATTTTTTAATCGGCCACACAGATCCCCGTTAGTATTTTTACATTCCGTTTTAGCTCCCACAGCTGATGCATAACTTGACAGAGATGTAACTGTTTGCCTTTTGTGATTATTCACTGGCTATGCCCCTAATAGATACTCATCTGAATTTGACAGAACAGTGAACATTAGATGGAGTTTCTGCAGGTGTTAAAAAAGTCATTGGCCCAACTGAGAGGAGAGAATCAAATTACTCTTCTTGCTGAGTGAGGCTGTACTGTGAGCTCAAAACCTGCCTCTTCTATTTTAACGTACTAATTAGTTGATCAGCCAGCTGCTTTTGCATATTGCTGAGGAGACTAAAACAGAAAATAAAGGAAGCACTTTTTGTGCGATAGCAGATGCTTGGCCATAGATCAGAACTGTATAGGAAGCTTGGCCTTCTTGTTAAGTATGCTATTAATTAAAAATAAAATAGTAAAAGTCAAGTTGCTTCAAAGCTTCTGGTTTTGCTACTGTTCACCTATCCCTGAAAAAGAATAAGCAGAGTTTGCTAAGACACTGATACAATTAATCTTGGTTCATAAACTGAGGCTAGCTTTCTTCTTTTTCAGATGCTGGATTTCCTTTTGTTTCCAGGACAGGAAAAACAAATGATTTCACAAAAATCAAAGGCTGGCGAGGGAAGCTTCATGGTGCTTCTAGAAATGAAGGTAAAAAAAAAGAGTAAAAAGAGAGAGGTCAATGTACATATTTCCAACATGTGGCCATTTTCTTGATCTTCCATAAAAGTTGAAATTTGGTATTTGTGTGTGTCTTAATGAGACATGTATTTTTTTTATATTGAGACTGTTAGGATTAAGGAATTTTTTAGTACTGGTTCCATAGTCAGAATGGAGATTAATGAGGGATGAGAGAAACTTTGAGTAAAATAAAAATAAGTGTTCTGTTCTACACAGAATGCTCAAGTGAAGATCAAAGCTGAAATAGTTTTGTTTTTGTTTTTAAGTTCATACGGAAGTATGGTAATTCCAGAATTCTGTTGCCTCAGGGACCCTAATGAACCTGAGTAATTTTCATTTATATTGGTGTATTTTTAACTCCAGTTAGAGCAAGTGTGCCTCACATATTCGATTACTTTGCCATACCTTAAATGGACTGTTGAAAGTTTTCAAAATTTTACTTAAGATTAAATATTTATATTGTACCTTCTGCATTTCTGTACAGTGTTGTGTTGGAATAGTCCAGATGTGTTGTGCTGTACCAGGTGGGCCAGGTGTTCAGAACAAGTGAAGTAAGAGAAGGGGCACGGAGGGCCTGTAGTGGTTTTGTGAGTGGATGCTGTGTGGGTCTGGCTGAGGTGGAATTCATTTTGTCCACAGCAGCTCTCACAGTGCTGTGCTGTGCGCTGGCAGCTGGAGCACAGTTGGTAACACACCAGTGTTACCACCAGTGCTTTGGCTGCTGCTGAACAGTGCTCACAAGGCACCAAGGCTGCCTCTCAACATTCCCCCTCAGCAGTAGCCAGTGAGTGGACATGGTCTTTGGAGGGAACGTAGAACAGGTGACCCACACTGACCTGAGGGGTATTCCATACTGTATGTGTGCTCAACCATAAAAGCCTAAGAGGAGGGAGAAGGAGGGAGGCCGTTTGTTACTTACGATGTTTGTCTTCTGGAGTAACTACTACTTGTTCTGAACCCCTGCTTCCTGAGAAGTGCCTGTACATCTCCTGGTGATGGGATGTAGAGAATAAATCTTTTATTTCCCTTTGCTTCCACACACGGCCTTTGCTTTTACTTTATTAAACTTCCTTTATATTAACCCATGAGGTTTTGCAGCTTACTTTCTGTCTCCCATTCTGCTGAGAAGGGGAGCAATAGAGTGGCTTGGCAGGTGCCTGGAGTCCAGCCAGGGCCAACCCACCACAAATACACGTGTAAGATCTCCTCAAAAACAGTTGTGCAGGCTGTGTTTCGGAGTGAATTATATTTGGTGTGCCTATACTGGTGTGCAGTTCTTGTAGAAGAATGCATTTTTTAGAGATGTATTTACCTGTCCTACTGTACTCCGTTATTATTTACCTCCAGGAGTTAAAGTACTCTTCATTTATTTAGGTGGTAGTTCGGAAGGTTCATTGAAGAATCGCTCAGCGTTCTGTAGTGACAAGCTGGATGAGTACCTGGAAAATGAAGGGAAATTGATGGAAACAAGTATGGGATTCTCTTCTAACACTCCCACTTCTCCTGTGGTGTATCAGCTTCCCACTAAGAGCACTAGCTATGTTCGAACACTCGACAGTGTTTTAAAGAAGCAGTCCACTGTAATTCCATCAACGTCCTACACATTGAAGCCTGCTCCTCCGTCATCTACCTCTAGGAAAACAAAGACTCAAACCAGACAGACACACAGGAGAGCAAAATCATCTTACAGACCTATTCTGCCTTCACCTTTTCCTCCAAAGCAGAAACAGAACTCATCAGTGTCAGGGGAAAAGGCTGCTAAGTCTGCTAGCAGTTTGAGTAACCAAGGAGATGGTTTGATGCTGCCAACTGTGGATGAAAATGCGTTACCAAAACAGATCAGTTTGCGTCAAGCACCGCAGCATCACCAAGCACCTCGTCCACCAGGTTTGTCTAAATCTCAAGTGAAGTTAATGGACTTGGAAGACTGTGCTCTCTGGGATGGGAAACCACGGACCTATATCACAGAGGAGCGAGCAGACATCTCTCTGGCAACTCTGCTTACAGCTCAGGTACACCTGTAATTAGTTTCTTTTCTGTACTGTTGCTTTTTAAAATCTGCCCACTTATGGATGTTGCATAGAGGTACAGAAAATAAGACTGAAGCTGCTAAGGATCATGATAAAGCATGAGATTCCTTTGTGGTGTAGTCTTTGCAGTGAAACTTGAGGAGTGCTGACCTAGCAGTATGAAAAAAACTAATTGTGATAATAGCATATTGATACAAACTATTAATAATTTAAATTGTTTAAAATTATCACTATTAAAATTTGGGCTAATACAATTGTTATCCAGTAGCTGCATTTCCTTGCTATTTTCATTTTTATGTTTTCAGTTGAGCTAACTCCAAGAAAATCCTGGTCGTGTAACCTGATTGTCACATTATAACTTTTGAATTTTTCGCATCCTGCTTATTACCAGGATGGTTCTGCTGTCTCCAGTTGTCTCTCAAAAGACTTCAAATCCAAACTGTTTTGTTGGGATTTTTTGGGTTTTTGTGGTATAGAGGACAACTTTTTGTACATAAACAATGTAACTCGAGGGTTTTTGAATAGCAATTTTGCATATGCTTGATTTAATTTTACTAAAATATTCCTCTTACTAAAATTTGAAGTTTGTGCTTCGCTAAAACTTTTTTTAGGCTTCTCTTAAAAACAAACCTATCCACAAGATAATAAGACGACGAGCGCCTCCTTGCAACAATGATTTCTGCCGACTGGGTTGCATATGTGCCAGTCTGGCACTGGAGAAACGTCAGCCTACCCACTGCCGCAGGCCAGACTGCATGTTTGGCTGTACCTGCCTCAAGAGAAGGGTTCTGCTGGTGAAGGGAGGAACAAAACATAAGAAAACGGCAAAAAAGACTGTGCATGGAAATCTTGTGCTGTTCGGAACACAAGGACAACAGCAAGAGGATGAAGATGTGGAAGAAGAGGGTGATGGAGAAGAAGAGGAGACGAAGCAGAAGGATAGGAAGAAAAGAAAAAGGGTGGAATACAGTGAGTATTGGTGGAGATTACTTACAGCAAACCACCAAACCTGGTGGGCATTTTTTGTTAGGATGTAGTAGTGATGCCATTTCTAAATTCAGCTTACTTGCAGAAAATAACTTTTTTTTTTTTTAATTCTTACATGCTCAGCATTTCGGGCATTATGTAGTTATTTATTGAATCAAATAGTTGGACAGCTCTCCAAATATCTTTAAAGACTATGGATATGGAATAATTACTGCTGTCATTGTTGGTAATGTTCACTGTTACCTTTGTGCTGTTACCTTTCCCTATAAACAAGTCACTATCTATAGGTGGATTTTTAGTTGCTGTATATAGCTGTGTAGTGTTCATGGACTTCCTTGAAAGTGTAGTTCTTTATGGTAATTTCAGATCTGGCCTCAGGTATGCTCAGAAAACCAAATTGGTAGAAACTGCCCATGAATTTACATTTTCAGCTTCTTCCTAACAATACTTCTAGCAATAGCTGAAACAAAATATTTTCTGGTGTTCTACTGGTATAAATTAATTCTTCCATATAGCTGCAGTATACAGGTCTGGGTATATATATATATATTGTTTTTTATGTTTTGTGATTTTTCGGTATGTAGCATCAGTGGAGGTCACTAGTTTTCAGTGGTTTTGCAGATCTTCTATCACAGTAAAAGTGAGAAATAAGGATTGGTGTAGAAACATTCTTATTTTTATTTTTTCTTCCTTGTAGACAAATCCCAGTCAATATTGACTAGAATTCGAGGCAAGAAAAGCAACCAGTAGTATTTTCTGGCAGTTTGGACTAGTGATTGCTGTACGGCTAGAACTCAAACTCAAACAAAAATTTCTGTTACTGCTGTGTTAGATGTTGTTTTATTTGTAAGTAATTTTTGGTTTTTCTCTTTTTATTCAGCTATCTGTGACTCAGAGCCAGAACAACCTGTTAGGAATTGTCCATTGTGGGTGAAAGTGGAAGGTGAAGTAGATCCAGAGCCAATTTATGTCCCAACACCATCTGTTATTGAACCAGTTAAATCTGTGGTACTGCCCAGCCCAGAGGTCTCACTTCCAAGTAAGAGCAGATCTTCCAGTGGAACAAAACCAGGCAGAGTGTACACTCCTAGACCCAATCCAGTGGTAAGAGGAAAAAGAGACACATGTTTTCCCTTGTACTGAAATTTAAAACAAATACTGCCAACAGCTTCTGTGCTAGGTAATTTTAGAGACGTTTGAGGTGAAAGCCTAGGACTGACTGCCTGTAGGTGTGTCGATAAGCTAGGATAGATGGATTGTGTACAGATCTTCACTATGTCCATCTTCTGTTGAGAATTTACTGTAGCAGTAGGGGGATGGTGGAAGACGATTGTGATTCACTAATAGCCTTATTTAAAAATACACTAATATATGCTATTTTTGTCAACATTATTTTTGGCCCTGTAATGTTCATAAAAGTTATTAGCTACATAGCGTAGCCCAAGTATGAATTACATGCAAAAAATGTTGGGATACAGACACAGAGTGTTCAGTGTAGTTCTGGAGTATTTTTTTATTGTTCTTTCTTGAGGTTTCACTGCCAGTGTTGTAAGAATCTGGTTTTGTGTCTCCACTTACCTTGGTATTAGACAAAAGCAGCAACAGCAGTGGAGCAGAAACAGCCATAGAGTGGAGTGTAGTTATATCTGAAGAACAAACACACCAGAGTAGCTATTTAATGTATACCTTATAATGTTAAACAATGCACGACACTTAGGATTTGTTTCTTCACTTAGAAGAATATCTGAATGGGTTTGAATTTCGGGAAGCTGGTGGTGGCTATGTAATGACACTGAGAAGGCAGATCTAGCTTTAAATGCTAGACTTTTCTTTTGACCCTTACCATTGAAGCATTTATATTAAAGTGTTTCTAGAAAGCAAAGCTGTTTCGTGAATCTGATGTGCATCCAGAACAGAGGAAAGAGGGTTTTGTCTCTTTTCTTTTAGATCCGAGAGGAGGACAAGGATCCTGTCTACATGTACTTTGAAAGTTTAATGACTTGTGCAAGAGTGCGAGCCTATGAACACAAGAGGGAGAGAAAAAAGCAGCAAAAAGACAAAAGTGATTCACAGAGTTGTAGTGTAAAGGTAAGAAGAAGTCACACTGTAACTAGTGTGTATTATAGAACAGGCAGAAATATTGAAAATGTTGAAGTAATTTTTTCCCCAGAAACTCCTACATGACGTAAGGGTGGTAGGGCTGTGGAAGGTGGAGCCTTAATCATTTTGCAGTGCTGGTAAATTTACTCTGTTACTGTGATTGTGTTGTCTGGGGAAATTCCTGGCTGCCACAAGTGCATTATTGTGGAAGGCTTAAATATTCATATGGTGTGTATATATATATGTATATAAAAAATAGGCACAGAATTAATAGACCCTTCTAAGATGAAGGCTGTAACATTGTCAAACACAGCATATTGCTGTGATTTGGGGTGAACTAGTTCATTTTGTGCTGTGATTTTTAGTGTGGAAGTGAGATGTATAGGGTGAATATTTTCTTGCATTTCTTTCCTCCAGCAGGAATATGAACCAGAGCTTCGGTCTCCTGAGAAGACAACCTGTGAGGTAGACAAAGACACTAATAAATCAAGAGGTAAGAGCTGAGTCAGGAGTATAATTCCACTTCTTAGTAATTACACGTTTTTGTGTTATTTCTTGAAAAAAAGTAGCTATTGATGGAACAGAAGTCTATTTGCTGGGGGAGTTGTTACAGTTGTTAATAAAAATCTAATGACATGCATACAGTTTCCTGTTTTCTTAGCAGCTGGGGGAGCACATGGAGGTAGAACAGACTAAATACGCAGTGCTTGCTGCTGCTCTAAGTGTAAAATGACCAGTGCTGCCAGTAGCTTGTTTAGCAATAAAATAAAAACTACACAGCAGACATGTCTTCAAGACAGATGATTTGATACTTGGAAAGGAACGGAGATGAATGGTTTTGCTTTGTCTGGGTATTTTTTTCTCCCACTTTTTTTCTCTACTACCACTCTGTAGTCAGTGAAGAATGAAATATCCACGTAGTCTTGGGAGGATGGGATCCTCATGTTCTTCACATAGAACTGGATGGGACAAGGAAGTGCCTTTACTTTATTTGGAATTGTTTGATGCTGAATTTGTTTAGTTCAAGTTGAAAGACAGAAGTTCTGCTATGTTAGAGATACTTGGTTTGAGTTTCTAGCTCGTGAAGAAATAGGCTAGACATCAATGTTCTCTTTCAGTCTGAGGCAGCCCAAATCATGTTGCAAGCCTTAAATGAGACATATACAAGAGGCATTGTGTCGTCCACTAATGAACCATATCTGCCTTTCTGACCTGATTTTTTACTGTTTAATGTATACAGCAGTGCATGCTACATTTAAGGATGGGAATGGAAAAACAATAAAATTAGTTGAAAATGTTGGTGCATTAGATGAGATTAAAATGGCCAGGACACAGGGCTCAGTATCCTTACAGTTCTACAAAAAGGGACGTTGTATCTCTAATGGTAACAAAAGGTCGTGCTTCTGTTTTATACATCTTCTGCAAAAGATAGTTCTGCTAGTGGGGTGTCCCCTCATGCCATTGTAGGACAGGGGTGCTTTTCTGACTCAAAGAGGAAAGAGCCATCTCTTGATTAACCAGTGATGCTTTCTACTGTGTTGGTGTGTTTGGAGAACTTTCATCCCTGTATTGAAACAACCCATCTTTGTTTAGCTTGTGATGCAATGGGATACAAACTGACGTGGTATGGCTGCAGGGATTGAACCGTGAGAAACAGTTGCATTAGTTTTGCAGTGAGTTTTTGCTTGCTTGTGAAGCTCTGCAAGGGGAAGTGATGCGTTGAACAGTTCTTTTACTTGCTGTTGGCCTGCAGCTGAGCTGAGCTGAGCTAAGGGTGGAGGTGTGGGCAGAATGAAATTGTTTGACTATCCAGGTGCTTAAAATGCCATAGTATTGCAGAAACCTATTTCAATTCTTTCTCAGAGAAAAGCTGGTGTTCTTCCCGTAGTGAGGGGGACTCTTTCTCCACCTCCTATGTTCATCACACCACTCAAGGTGAACCAACCAAACTTTTCGAGATTATCTCTGACTGCAACTTGGAGGAAGATCACAATAAGATCTTGACCATCTTATCACAGCATATCAACAGTAACACACCACAGTGCCTCAAAGTGGGTAGCTTCATTATTGAATTGGCTTCGGAATACAAGGCCCAGGATGAGAGCCATCCTTCTGTCTGCTCCTCCAGAGTGAAAATTTCAGTGCCGTCCTACCAGGTCAAGGATGAGAAGCCTGAGATCCCTGTCTTGGAGACTCCTGATAGCGCAGTGGCGTCATGCAATAACTCAGGAAGTGTAAAGGTCACGCGGGCAGAGCCAGTGGACAAACTGCGGGAGAAACTGCAGGGGGGCAAAGGCTTGCCTTTTTATGCAGGGGTTTCTCCTGCGGGGAAGCTGGTTGTCTACAAATGCAGAGCTAATACGAGCCCCTCGGGCTTGATTCAGGTGGGTCCCTCTGCCTTTACTGTGGAGATCAGATGCAGTTTCATCCAGTACTGCCCCAGAGCTCCTTGAAGGGGAGAACGCTCTTTAATATGTCTTCTGCCTGTCCAGACAGGAGTTCTTGATGTCTGGTGGCATTCTTCTCCATAAGCTTGTCCCTTTCAAGATTTACTCAATAACAGGAAATCTGATTGGAATCCTGAAATCTGATGGTTTAACTTGTCTTTTTGGCAATTTGGGTCTTGTTGACCCAAGTGCAGAATCTCTTTCAAGATCTTTTTAATTCTTTGTAAAACCCCCTGAAGGTGGCACATAATGCTTCTAAATGAATGATTGTGTGAGTCCACAGAAAGAATATTTTCTGGGGAACTATACACTGGGACAAAACTTTAAAATGAAAATGTAAACATTAAATTGCTTTTTGCTACAGCTTACTGTTAATCTTCACTAACAGCCTGAATCTTCTTTGTAGAATGTATGTTTTTCATTAAGACACTTCATAATCCTAAATTCAAAGGGTCTTTTCCCTGCAGTTTTAATGTTGCTGACATGGTGTTAAGAATCAGTCGTAGGAACTACAGGGTTAGGATAAAGATCTTTTTCCATCATAGCTGTTTGTGGTTAGAGTAAAAACCACTTTGAGGAAAAGTATGAGATTTAGAAAATTGGAGTCAAATATGTTTTCATGACAGTTTGCAGGTATGACACCTCAGGAAGAAAAGCTAGTGGAGAGAAAAAGATCAGGAGATTTCTTACCTTCAGTAAAAGTTGATCAATAAAAACTACTGTTTATTTAGTAGTGTCTTAAATACATTTGGCTTTTAGAAGATATTATCACAGAACATGAAAGCAAAATAATGCAACACTACCAAAAACTTCCCATTGTCCACTAGGCATAAAGCCTGACATTCAGCAAGATGTTGTGTGTTTTTTCTTGTGCAGTCAGTTACCAGTATAACTTTGAATTTGAAGTTAGGGAACTCATCGTACCTAATTACAGTATCAAACAACAGTGGATAAGGAAAAAGTTGATGCAGCTTTTACAAGCTCTTTTAGAGTTTTGTCTCAATGTATATGTCATCAGTATTCTTTCTTTTGTGATGCTAGGTTTTAATTAGGTTTGAGAATTTTATCCAAAATTGTCCTTCAGTTAGGGAACCTATTTCTATTCAGGACTATAGCATAAGCATGAGACAGGAAAAACAGATGCTAGCTTCACTCTTATCTAATTTCACTGATTTCACTTGTTCCTTGGTCTCTCTGCTTTTATATGAGAGTCTGAGCAGCATTTAAAATCTGAATTTCAAAGATAAGAATTGTTTGAAGTTCTCCCTGGCAATTAAGAAATCAGGAATTCCCATTTAGAATTGCAATGGTTTTTTGAAAAGGATATTTAGAAGTCCCACGGAATGAAACACTTCTCCAGAAGTGGTGAATTAGCGTTCTTTTCACGAAGTCTCCCTTTTCCCCTTTTTTCAGGTTAATGATAAAAGGTATCCTCAGGCCAAACTGCTTTTGGGACAGATGGGGGCATTACATCCTGCCAATCGGCTAGCAGCTTATATCACAGGCAGGCTGCAGCCCACAGTACTTGATATCGCAGCCCTCAGTACTGTGATCTCCAAAGTAGCATCCAGTGCTAAAACTCCTGCTTCTGGGACACCATCAGCCCAGGGGCCCACACCATCAGCTCCTAAAACTACATCTTCCACCAGCACTACTTCAACCCCCACTGTGACGACTCTGAAAACCCCTGTCCCAGCACAGAGACAGATAGGTAGGTTGGAACTTATTACTGTGTTTTAAATTGCGTGAAGCTGAAGTACAGAGTGAGTGTACAACGTTAATGTTGATTTCTGTGCAACAGTGCATGCTGCCTTTGGCTGCATTGCCTACCTAAGATGCCTCTGCAATAAATAACCTCTTCAAAGCAGAAAGTTTTATTTGGACTTCAGAGTAAGATAACAGATGTTGACTGTTAGTTGTTTTATTAATGCTACTAGAGCATATTTTCAAGAGACAAGGATGGAAACTCTCCAAATATTAACTGGGATTTTTGTTTGGAGTTGCGTTACTATCATTTTAATTGCTTTTCATCAAACACAGATTAACTTCAAGTGAGTAAAGTATCAGTAATATGTGGTTCTTCACTGTTAGATTTTCTGCTGATGTTGCACCCATAATTCTTGTGACCGCCAAAGATGTGTGAAGCAGCAGTGAAAGACAAGATGGTCCAAATCTGGATTAGCGAAACAACAGGTGTGCAGCCAATAACCACGCCAGCCTCTAATCTCATTGGATTTCACAAGCTAAACAGGGTTGGATTTAGACAGCACTTAGAGTTTAAAAAAAAAACATTGGAAGATTCGTGAGTTACATGTGTATCTCTGAGTTGGTACTGAAATGGTTACCTCAGTGTGGCAAGAGAGGCAGTTGCCCTTTACTATTACATTTTGCATGAGTTTAAAAAGAGAAATCTAGTACCCATTCACATAATCCCACACATTACTTAAAGATCTGAAGAAGCTTTGCAAGGGAAAAGGATGTTACCTGTGTCCTGGAAAAACTTTAATTTCTCTCTTGATTAATTATTTTGTTTCTTCCTGCCTAAATTTTCATTGCTGAGTAAATGGGTGTGTTGTTTTTCTTGTCCTGTAATAAAACTTGTTTTGTGTGTTTATGCAGAGTGAAAGAGCTGGCTGTGTTTCATTGATGGGTGAAGTCATTGTTGCATATGTGATTTAAGTAAAAATTGCATTTCTGGCATAGTCTGGGTTAAAAGTGCTGTATGCATGAATAACTGCAGTGTTTAAGTTGGTCTTGCTCCATAATCTATGCTGTTGTACTCAGTCTGTAGGCATCTGGGGTGATGTAAATGCAGTGTTCTAGTCCCTTGGAGAGCAAGGGATGAGGTAAAGGATCTTCCTAACAGTTATTCATTTCCATCAGTTAAATTTATTCCATCCAGTCTGCAGTTGCACGAATGTCAGTGCAGTTGGGGGAAACTGTATCCTTCCCATCCATTTCCCCTGTGCCTGTGTAAGATGAATACAGTACAAGGGGGGTGAAAAGCAGCAGAAAAAGGGGAAGATGACAGAAGCTGTTACCCAAAGAATTTGAGGTTTAGAAAATAGTTGAAGCTCATTATTTCACTTAGGTAATTGTTTTCCTGCACTGTTAGTTAGGATTATCCATAGTTTCACAATGAAGAACAACCCTTCAAGACTTGATTCTTTTGTGTATCTGGGAAGAAATGCAATAAAAAGCTATAGTAGTGGAATAAGGCAGAGGTATTCCTAACATGTAAGGCACATCCAGAAGTGCTATAAAGGTTTTGATTTAGTTACAAGGTACACAGAAAAAGGAGGGTCAAATTAATTTTGAAATTACAGTTGTAGCATCTCATGAAAGGCAAAGAGGCAATCTATTAAAATTTTGACCTGCCAGTTTTTCTTTGCAGCTGCCCGTCCCTCACCTGGTGGTGTGTTTGCCCAGTTTGTGATAAACAAAGCGGGAGCTCTGCAGCAGAAGATTCCTGGAGCGGGCGCGCGCCAGGCTGCCTCAGGGCGGCCGTTCCTCAGTATCAAGCCCACGCCAATCACGGTTATTGCTCCCACGGCTCCCTCAGTGCCATCTCCAGCTCTGTGCACAGTCTGTGCTGGGGTCACTGCAGCCACCACTACTTCTCCAGTTACTGTGGAGAGTACCAGTGTAGCGCCATCTACTCTGACCACTCCTAGCCAGACAAAAGCTGGTGAATCTCCCTGCTCTCCTCCTGCAACTGCAGTCACAGCTGCTCCTGCAACACCTGGAATCAGCACCTGTACTACTGCATCCACCACTGCTGCTGTGAACACAACAAAAACAACAGGGGTTGACACAGCAGTAGCAACGTCTTTCCCAAAAACTGTAGTAATACCACCAACTGTTACTTGTGCTGCTGTCACAACATCCACTTCTACAGTTGTACTGACAACAGCTGCAGCAACTACACCTGTGGTGACCACACTGACTTCCTCTACTGTCTCTGTTCCAGTGATACTATCAGGAGTTAATTCAAGTCCTCCACAGAATCCAAAAAGAGGTAATGCTTAGGTGCTTTGAGTTATTACTACAAACACTTGGGTTTTTTAAATTGTGCTTCTTCTGATAGCTATAATACAGTCTGCATCTGGTTTCAGTTTTAAATATGGGCTCACTTTCCTTGCAGTCCTTTTCAAAATAGAATAAGAAATGTCATCTCTTAAGTTGCTTTTTGTATTCCAGCCTGAACTGCTAGAGAAAGGAAAAAATGTAACTATCTGGTCAGTGACTGCTATGAAGTGAGCTGGAAGCCTCACATCACCCCTTGACCTATAGAAATGTATAGAATAGTCATGACTGCTAGAATTTCGTGGTTGGCACAGAATTCAGAAATTAGGTATGGAATTACTGTCTTGTGTCATGGTTAAAAAATGCTGGTGGAACTGCACAGGAAAAACCCAAAACTGTTCTGACCTGGTTGGTTCTGTGCATTCTGTGGATAAAAGGAGAAAAACCTCCCTTAAAAAAATTTTGGAAGGGAGACAGTTGTTTCCAAAATATTTGCACTTGAATTTATTAAGAATAATGCCTGATTTGTAGGCAGTCTCTTAAACTGATTCTTTGTAACTTGTTAAAATATTTCAGAAGATGCTGTTCCACAAGCTGCAAGTAAGACTCCCCCAAAGATAGCTCCTGGAACAGACAAACGTATTGGACCTCGGTTGCTGCTGATTCCAGTGCACCAGACGTCTTCTGCTCTGCGACCGCTGAACAACGCCCAGGTGGCCCAGAGGCAGAGGATGGTGCTTCAGCCTCTCAGGAGCCCTGGGGCTGTGAACCTGTTCAGGCATCCCAATGGGCAGATCATCCAGCTTGTTCCCCTGCAGCAGGTCCGAGCTGCGGGAGCTCAGCCCAGCGTGCAGCCAGTGATGCTCCGCAATCCGGGTACGCAGCGCTTCTTTCCTGTCTGACCGCTGTGTTGCTCAGGAATGGACAAGGAGATAAATGTCTCTGTGATGTTTTCATCTCCTGAAAGTAATTGAACAGGGTGCAGTTTGGTTCTGTGTGAGCAATTGAAGACCATAGTGTAATTATTCAGATGCAATGCAACTTAAATACCATGTGTATAATAGTCAGAAAGTGCAATTAACAGCTAAGTCAACAAAACTCTGTAGTTCTGTGCAGCAGGTAAAAGAGCCTGTGTATGTGTGACAGTGGAGCTGTGTCCATTGTACTGTCACAACTTACAAGATCCAACCTGATGATTCAAAAACAATTCTTGTTGGAGGTTCTCTTAAAGAGAATGAGCTGTTACCCATGTTTCATTGGATGTGCTGCTCTGTTTTTGTTAGGTTTCCAGGTTGGTTAGTGTGTTCACAGAAGATACTCAGATGAAATGTTACACTGCAGTACAAAATTGCCAGGTTTTTGCCTCCTTAGGAGTGTGAGAAGAAAAATAAGTGTGATTTTCAGCTGTTTCTCTAGTACACCGTTGAAGCAAGGGTTGGAAGAGTTAGAAATTGCAGGTTGGGTATGCTGTTGCACGTATTTGTAAATTCTAATCCAAATGTATTTTAAATGCAGTTTTACTCTCTCTAGTAGGATCTTTTCTTCTGTTCTTCCTGTATCAAAACACATCTCAAAGAGAGGGAGCTAGAGTGGGGTAGAAGGGAGAGTGGAAGCAAGCACAGTAGATAAAACTGGGAGGAGAGCAAACAATGCTGAGCTTTAGCTGAGGTTTGTGCATGAGGTGTAGTAAAGAATCAGTAAGTTTATTTAATTTTTTTCTGTTTTGAGGCTCTTGCTGAGCAAGAGAAACTAGTTGCCAGTGGTAATATTTTTCTCCCTTATTTGTGGAGTGTTGAAATGCTGCAGAAGAGTTCATAAAGGTGAAAAAGATGGTGGTATAATTGTGTAACTTTGACATATTCTTTTTCTCTTTGGAAGTCTTTTTCTGTGAGAAAAAAAAAGATTTTAAAATTAAATACTATTTTTTCCTTTCTTTTTTATTTTGAAAAATCCCAATTTCCTTGTTTTCCAATAAATGTAAAGTGGGTAAGTAAAATGCAGGACTTGCAATGCTATGTTGCTTTTTTGATCAAAAAGCTTAATACTAGAACCTAACATTTAGTCTGTTAGAGTCACTGATTCATGTATTTTATTGGAGTGTTACTTAAAAAAATTCAGGTTTATGTGTCCTTATGCAGGACCAACTTTTTCACTGAGAACTTGTGGTCAGACACCTGATTGCATTGTGATCCTTGAGAGTGGTGTCTGCTTCTAGTGCAGCATCATATACTAAAACTGGAAGAAAAAAGTTGCTTTGAGAAAGTCTCAGTTGATGTTTTGTGTTCCTCACAGGATCTATTGTAGGAATCCGGTTGCCTGCACCTTCCAAGCCTCCTGAGTCACCTGTTTCTCCCACTTCCTCTGTGTCTTCCACTTCTCCTGCCTCAAATTCAGCTGCAGTACCCAAGTTATCCCCCCCATCCAACCCAGCCACTCAAGCATCTTCTCTTCCTCCTTCAGTAACAAGTTTTGTGTCCCAGGCAGGCACTCTGACTCTGAGGATCTCTTCCTCTGCTGCCACCAGCAACGTCACAAACCAAACAGCCTCTGAGTCTAAAATAACCTGCAGCTCGGGTGGTCTGCCTGCCACCACCGCTAATCTCATACCTTTACAGTCTGGAAGTTTTGCTTTACTTCAGCTCCCAGGACAGAAGACTGTGCCAAACTCTATTCTTCACCATTTTGCATCTCTGCAGATGAAGAAGGATTACAGGAAAATATGCAAGAAGGAAGACTCAGGTGCTGCTCAGCAGAAAGAAAATGGGAAGGCTCCATGCTCAGGTGATACGGAAGTTACAGAGTCTGACATCACAGTGCCAGATGGGAAACAAGAAGAAAATGAGTTGTTGATTAACCACTCAAATGCTGCTGAAGAGTCAGCATCTGGCACAGTCACATCTAGCAGTGACAGAAATTCCACTTCATTAGAGATAGTGGAGAAGAACTCAAAGGTGCTAGAGAGTTCTTGTGATGACAGCTTTTCTTCTCAGCATGATGTTTCTGCAGATGTCGTATCATCTGACCATTCGTACATCAGTGAGAAGCCAAATGATGAGGAAGAAAAAGGGGCTTCTGAAGAGAAGGAGGATTCTGTCAGCTCTGAAACTGTTGTGGAGGCAGTTTCAGGTAACTCTGAAATTGTTTGTGGGTCATTAGGTGAGTCTGCAGATAATACACATTCACAGAGTCTCAAGAATCAGGAGACTGCAGAGTTGAAAAACCATGGGAAGGAACAAACATGTGCTGAACAGGAGGAGAAACCAGTAAAAGAGGAGGAAGAAGATGTACAGACACAGATGGAGGAGGACAACAGAGCAAGTTCTGGGCAGTTGCATAGTCAACAAGTGCAAAATATACAGCTGAAGATCAAGGAGGAGCAAGGAGAGACTGAACTGTTTGAGATCAAACAGGAATTCCAGGGTGATGCTAAACAGCCAGATATGGAAAGGAGGGAGTACAAGGGCTCTATAGAAGTGGAAAACATAGGAGAGAAAACGAGAAGTAGGTCTGAAATTGCTTCTATAAAGAAACAGGATAATGATTCAGGAGAAGAGCATACAGTCGATACAGGGACAGGGGAAGACAAAGGAAACATAGCTAGGCAGGAAGGCAGTAACAGCAAAGAACGAGGTGTGTGTGACTCTCTGGAAGAAATCAAAACAGGCCATGATATTCTAACACACGTTAACAGTTCTTGGAGCAAAATATCTAGCATTGTACCTCCTCTAGAAAACAGAAGTGAAGTGGATAACAAAGCTGATACATCAGAGAAAAGTGACATCCTGACAGCACCAGAACAAAGGGCACACAAAAAGGGTTACATGCCCACTATTGATATAACTGCTGATGATACGGAAGAGGATGAAGAGGAAGATGAGGAGGAGGAGGAAGAAGAGGATGAAAAAACTGATGATTCTGCTGATGAGATGCTGGATGGTGCTTCTGACTCCCCAAGTGAAGAGGAAGTAGATGTTGAAAGACTGGTAAGCATTTAACTATTTATGAAGGGATTTTTTTTTTCTAATTGACCAACTAACATGTCATAACCTATGGATTTGACAGACAGAGTATGATGTTTGTGTTTTGGACTTCAGTTTCTTTAGGAGGTATAAACTGGGGTTCCAAGTGGAAATGTCTTTTATTTCTTAGTTGCCTTTTTTTTAGGTAGCAGTTTAGTGGCCTTGTAGAAATTGCCTGTTTTTCAGATGACAGGAGTTAAATTGAGCAATCTGTAATAGAACCATTGCAGGTTGCTTTCCTCCAGTATTTACTCAAATAATTTGGTTACTTGTAATGTGACTTAATGATCCAAAAATGTAGTGACCAATCTAGTATTTCTGTTATTTTAAGATGTTTTCTTCTATTTAGTTTTTGTACCCTTAGTTAACAGTTATTTCTGGAAGGAATGTTTGAATCCATCTTTAAATTCCTTTTTTAAGTTAATAATACATTTAATTAATATGTGAGAACTGTCATTCCTTAAAGGCACAGAATAAGGGTAAAATGTTGTGGTTAGGGTAGTTAGATACATTTAGATTTTAATGCTCATTAAAATCCCATCAAATTTAACCCAAAAATTAAAATAAAGTGTGTAATTCCTTCTTACATATCACTACATGACTTAAGAAATACTGCATTGTTATTTCAAATTATGAAGCTATTGTTTCATAAATCAGTCAAATGGACAAATGAACTAAGATAGCCTTTTCTTGGGATGAGATACAAGTGGAAAGAGAGTGGTTAAATTGGAGAGGAGTTGAAGAACAGACAAATTAAAAATAGGAGAGATAATGTTCGTATCTTCAGGGTAGAATTCTTTTAGTCCTTTTGTGTTATTGCAGTCCTCTTGCAGTTGAAAATCAGACTAGAGTTCTTTGGTAGATCTAGAGATCTAGAGGATTCCTAGAGCACCTGGGCAATAACTTCTTGGTACACGTACTGCAGGAGCCAGCTAGAAAGGTGCTCTCCTTGAACTGCTGCTCAGTAACAGAGAGGGGCCTGTGAGTGAAATGGCAACAGACTGCTGTCTTGGCCACAGCAGTCATGAAACAATCGAGTTTCAAATCTTTGGTGACGGGAGGAAAAGTGCCAGCAAGACTTCAACCCTGGATATGAGGAGAGCAGACCTCAGGCTGCTTGAGGAACAAGTTAGGAAGGTCCTCAAGGTTACCTACCCAGCTGACCAGTGGAAGCCAGTTGATTTAATCTCCCTGGATTTCAGTAAAGCTTTGGAAACTTTCTCTCACAGGATCCTTCTGTACAAAATGTCCAGCACTCAGCAGGATAAACCCATCATGTGATGGGTGAGCAACTGGCTCATGGGTCAGGCGTGATGGGTGATAGTGAATGAGGTGACATCAGATTGGTGAACGTTCGCTAGTGGGGTTCTGCAGGGCCCCATCCTTGGCCCTGTGCTCTTCAGCATCTTCATGAATGACTTGGAGGCAGTACTGGAAGGGATACTAGATAAGCTTGCCACAGATCCTAAACTGGGAAGAGCTGTTGACTCTCAAAGGTAGAGAGGCCTTGCAGAGAGACCAACCATATGAAGTTTAACAAGGGAAAGTGCTGGATTCTACACCTGGGACAGGGCAGCCCTGGGTCTACAAACAGCCTGGGGGATGAGAGGCTGGAGAGCAGTGCCATGGAAAGGGACCTGGGGGTCCTGGTCCATGGCAAGTTGAACATAAATCAGCAGTGCCCTGGCAGCTGGAAGGGCCAAGCATGTCCTGGGGTGTGTCAGGCACAGCATCACAGCCAGGCAAGGGAGGGGATTGTCCCCTCTGCTCTGAGCTGGGGCAGCCTCAGCTTGAGTGCTGGGGGCAGGTTTGGGTGCCACAATATAAGAAAGACATGAAACTATTACAGAGGCTCCAAAGGAGGGCTGTGAGGATGGCGAAGGGCCTTAAGGGAGTGAGGGGAAGCTGTATAATTCATAGCTGAGATCACTTGGTCTGTTCAGCCTGAAGGAGACTGAGGGGAGGAGAGCTCATTGCCATGTGCAACTTCCTCGTGAGGGCCAAGAGATGGGCTTTGGTGATCCTTGTGGGTCTCTTCTAACTCAGGATATTCTATTATTCCATGATAGCCAAGGGAACAACTCTGGCTTTTAGAGAATCTCTTCAACTTCCAGAAAAATAGACTAATCAGTTCATATTCCAGCTCGCTGTTCTCAGATGAGATGATAGCATCTCAGCTTCATGAAGGTGAGAAAACTAAATAGAAATCTTAGTTTTGGAAATTCTTTTAAGTTGAAAACTGAATTGTTGCTGTCTTGTCTTCATTTGGGTGGTGGCGGTTTCATACATCCTCTATCCTTCAATAACTTGAGCAGAGTTATCATCAAGTTTTGAGAACCACTGTTAATCTGTTTCTGATGCCAGATAAACTTTCCAGACATGGTAGTCTTAGGAATTTCTTGATAAACCAACATACAGTGTCTAGATCACAGAGTGTGTAGATGACTAGTGTCATATAGTGTCTAGATCTAGAGTTATCTAGATCACTAGTGTCTAGATAACACAACTGTATCTAGATCACAGAGTATTCTGTTAGCAAGGCTGATGTTTGAAAACTGTATTTGCTTTTATCCTGCAAAAGGATGATGAAGCAACAGAGTATTTGTTAGAGGTTATAAGAAATGTTTGCAATACGTTTGGAATAAACGTACTGTGCAGGTTTTGACTAACGTGGTTTGGAAAGCCATCTAAGGGCATGTGTTTACTGTAAGCTCACACAGGTATGATAAGCTAGCCTTGTTCTAGAGCAGTAAAGTTGAGGAATGAGATCTCAGGGGACTGTAAAAACCTGTCTGGAATTTGGATTGATTAATCTCTGTTGCCAGCAAGTTGAGTTAGCACATTAGTGGCTAATGGAGAAATCAGTTTTGGATTTAAGTGTGTTATTTTTCACTGGGATGTACTCTTCTCTCAGCGTAGTGCTTACAAGACAGGCTCCACTGGTATTATCAGGCTGGATGAAGTCAGATCATGTAAACAGCCTAGTAGAGCGTATTTATCTGCTTCATTAAAGTAGTGGAAACAAGTTGCAAAGAGTATGTGTGTGTCCACTAATAGTTTCATTTAGTGAAAATACTTGAGACAGCTCTTTTTCTACTAGTTCAGAATATGAACTGGTTTTGGGTATTCAGCAGATGGCCATTTAAAACCTCAGAGAACTTTAGTGTGAGTCAGGATGATTGCTACCTACCTCTAGTAGCTATTACTGTTTATTTTTAGCACAATTTTTCACATTGGTTAGTTGTTCCTTGTTTTGCACATCAATGCCCTTCAGATTACCTTCTTACCTTGTGCTGGCTTTGTGTCCTTGACTTGGAGACTTTTCTAGTCTCCTTCACTACACAGAAAGAAGCTTCCTGAGATGGGATCTTTGCCCTTTGGCATTTCCTACTCTGAGTCGCATCAAGAGAGGCCTAGGATGGTTAATCATTGTGGGTTTGGTGATCTGAACAAAACCTTCTGGGAATATCTATAGAAGCAGATGATTTAATGATTATCAGAACGTGCTGTGTGAACAAATTCAAGTGCAGTGGTCTGGGAGGTAATGTTAAACTCTTGGTCTCTAAGGCATGATGGTTGCACACGGAGTTCTGCTGGGAAGGACTGCTTGGCCTGGGCTAAGTCACAGACTGGGGCTCCCAGTTGTTCACAAGTCTTTCTTGGCATAAGCCAAAACCATGCCTGGGGTTGGTTGTTCTGGTATTGTAATGCTACAGGTAAGAGTCCCATGGTTCAGCTTACTAGTGTAAACACAGGTTCTGTGTCTGACAAGATACTGTATTGTAAGTGTTGTTTAAAAGTGCTTTTCACTCATTCTTTTTCTAAGCCAAACATTGAAATTATAAGGACTGTTATCAATTATTATAAAACGGTAAGTTTAATAAAACGTGAAGTGATACATTTCTTGGACGATATGAGTTCCAACAATCTCTTAGTTCAGACCATGTGTGAAACCTGCAGACATTGTAGCATAAAAGGCAGCTCCAGAAATCACACATTTACTTGGGTAATGTGTAATGACATCCACTGTCATCTAACCTTCCTCAGCACGGTTACTGAGAATCCTCTGCCACCAGGCAATTTGCTCTGTAGGTATCAGCATTAGGGGTTTAGGCTGCCAGCAGCAGACAGAAAAATCAGAGGAGAGGGCTTAGAAACAGGCATCAAAATGCAGAGAGAAAAGAGTGCTGTCATTTCCATAACAACTTCAGAACTCTGTTATAGGGTGGTATTGCTCCTCTAGTGTTTTCATTCCATAAGGCATTTTACCCTTACTCAAAGACATTTAGAATTTACGTAACTTCAGGAAGCAGTTTGGAAAGACTGGAAGTAGTATGGATTGACTGATGCTAGAAAGGTGGGGCCTCCACAGGCATCTTCCAAGAATCATGCTGGGATATGGATAAGGTTCAGCCTATGGCAGGTTGGCAGTACTTCTATAGGAATAGCTGTTCTTAATGTCAGAACTACTTAATTCTGGTGATCTTCATGATTGTGATAGTATTCCTGTTGCTAGGAATTCAGGAGTAGAGGGGAAAGATTTACCAACCAGAAGCATTTTTCCTTTTGTTGTTAGATGTAGGAATGAAAAAATGAATTACTTCTGTTTTTCATATGTCCACCATTCAGAATGGGTAAACTTAAAGATGTTAAGTTCTTGGTGGACAGTGGAGTTTTTTACTTCTGTTTTGGTTTTTTTTTGTCCATCTTTCATGAAAAACATGCCACCTATTGGGTTTTGAATACCATTTTTCTAAGATGATAGCATGCAGAACATTTAAATTCTAGAGCAGCTCTAGCCTGAATAATTGCTATCAACACTGTGATTATCCCAGTAGAACTTAACAGCACTGGAAAACTTTATGACAACAGTGTTTCTATGGTAATCTAATTTCCTGGGGTGTTTTTGCCCTTACTCTCTGCATTGTAGCATCTTTTTTGAACTACCCTGCCTGACCATGTTTCCTGCAATGTACTGATGTCCAAATGTAGTTTAGACAGGGTAGTCCTGCCTGCTGAACAGAGCTAGTATGCATCTCTTGAACATATGGGTCACCAAAATGGTACTGTATGAAGTGGAAAACTTAGAGAAAGCATCAGGAGGCTTTCAGCATCAAGGTGGGTTTATGAGTGACCCAGGACAGCAGGCAAGAATGTAAAATACTCTTTGTATAAAGAAATAGATCAATGTTGCCATGACCTCTTGTACGGCAGTATTTTCAGTATTTTCAACATAATGGCAGTATCTGTTCTGCAGTTGTGTGATTTAAATAGTTTCTTTGTTTGAATAGTTTTTGTTTAGTCAGGGTAGTTCAGGGAACTGGTGAAGTAGAATAGAGAATGGAAGTGTAATTACATTTTCTTGCTTAAGGAGGAAGAGTTTTTCGTTGTATAATCAGACCAAAGATTATTATATGAAAATCTTCACTAAAAACTGTAATACAAAAGAATTGGTTGAATAGGTGTGTCTTGGGAGAAGGGGGTATCACCTGGACTTAGAGATGCCACAAGATTGGTACTTAACTCTAGTCATTGCTACAGAGCAGCAGTTGTCCCTTTTCTCTCTCTTCACAAAGTAGCAAGTTTTCTTGGTCAGGCAAGCAGGGAGAAAGAGTACTCTTCAGAATACAATGAATATTTAAAATAATAATTTGGCAGCATTTTGGAAAGAGCCAAAATCTTACTCTTCATCATCTAAGCAGTTTCCTATCCAAAGAAGCCTGACTGTATGATGTTCTGACTTTTGCTGTCTTAGGGATGAGAGACCATTACTAAGGTGATAACTATTTCAGATTTTGTTAAAAAAAAATCATTTAGCAAGAATCTACAGTAGTAGCTTGTAAAGGCAGTTTAATCTTACTTGAAAATAGAGGCAGGGAAATTCTGCCCTGTGATGGCTTTTCTCTCACCCATAATAAAAGCATAAATGACAGAGATGGGTTCTGCACTTATCAAAATGCATTTTACAGAGTTGCTAGTGGGAGGAGTTCCTGGAGGTGACAGCTGAAGTAACCCCCTGCTTAGCACTGTTAATTGGCCAGTGTAGCCAGAGATGTCGATTCCTTGATAGTTCTAAATGTTATAATGTGATCTCATTTGAGACTGAAGTGAAACTATTTTGGCCTGAGCACTATTGGTGAGTAGATACTCATTTTAAAAAACCAAACAAAACCTGTTCCAGGATGCGTGTGAATACAGAGAGGATGACGAGCAGGTGGACATTGAGACCGTGGAGGAGCTTTCAGAGAAGATTAACATTGCCCGTCTGAAGGCCACAGCTGCTCATGTCGAACCCTGCGACCAGAAGTAAGCACCCCTGGGGAGCGCTGCACGCAGTTGTGTGTCCTACTGCCCTCGAGTGAGCCCGTTGAACAGCAGGTCTGATGTGATACCGAGAGAAAGCAAGGCTTCTGTCCTGCCTCCCTCAGCACTGGTGCCTCCCAGTGGCTGTGAGGATCGTGCTGGCAGCACTAAGAGTAGTTTCAAGGTGTCTTAGCCATTTTCCCCTCTCATTTGTTTATGGGGATGTATCTTGTAATGTAAAATTAATGAGTGAATAGCCTCCCTTCCTGCAAACTGAAAATTAGCAGGGTTGTCTTTGTTTTCAAAGTGATTTTGCAAGCTTTGTTAATTCTTGCTGGTGGACATCTGGGCAGGAACAGTCATTAGGTTAATCCCTGACCCTGTAAATAAAAGATTTGTCTTCGGGACCATTGCCCCAGCAAAGAAAGTATTTTCTTATTGACATATTGTATGCCATGGTTGGATAGCTTGGCTTAGTTTTTTTGGTTGGTTTGTTTTTGTTGCTGTTGCTGCCCTTTCATTTATAATGACAAAGGCAAAATAAAAACGTGGCTTACTTGAGGAATGTAATGATAGTGATGGCTGTTTCTCAGTTGCATCAAACAAAAGAATGGGGAACATTGCATCTATAGTTCTTTTTGTTTGAAGATTCTTTTTTAACTTTGAAAAAACTGGTGAGATTATATCTACCAGATAGTTCCCCCTTTTTTCCTCCACTTTAAGGATGACAGCTCAACTTTTATCTTTAGATGGTGAATTTGCTTTAAATTTTGAAGATGTTTCAGTGAGAGAGAAAAACAGTTGCCATGTTTTGTAAAAAATAATTTTCATATATGTGTTTTTTTTCATTTGGTTGAAGCTCTTGAGATATGAGGAAGCTGTTGTTATTATATATTAGGATAGTAATAAATGTGAGAATTTTGATTGGTGGTTCTTGGTGGGGGAGGGATTGCTCTGCCATCTATATTAAACCTGTGTTTATTTAAAACAGAACCAAAGCATAATTAAGAAACTTACTTTATGCAGCCAACAGTCACAAGCTGATTTTTTTCTCTGTAGTATATAGTGAAATAGTTTGTCTTTTGCACTCAGATAATTTCACAGCTTTAAGAACAGGTCAGTTATTTCCTGGATGATGGTGTTGGAGATAAGATTCACTTTCTTGAGAAAACTCAACAGTATCCTGCTTTTATGCAGTTACACAAGGAAAGTTAATTTCAAGGCTTAAAAATGAGGAATTCTAGACTGTTGGAATGTAGTTAATGAGGGTAGAGTGTATGAGTTGAGTAGCATTGGGAAAAACTTTTTACCTTTCTTCCAGATACCATCCTCCTAATTCTTCGGATGAAACATTATCAGAAAAACAGTCAAAGGTATATGTTTGCTCTCCTCTTTCCTTTTAGTATCACACCTTCATTTTAAAGATAAACTTCCATCTCACATGCAGCTCTTAATGTGATTTATCTGCCTTGCAGATACTTGTGATTAAGTGTAAGAAACCAAATGTGCTGGGGGGGATTTGCTCAGTCCAGATATCCCTAAGGCAAAAGGGCTGGTGCTGGCATCAGTGGGTTTCAGATTCAGCTTTAGCTGTGGGAGGAAGATCTGCCTTTTATTTATGACTGCATTTGCTTAGGTTTTGTATTCTTGGCATGAATAATTTTTACAGCACACTTAAAATAATAAATGAGCAGAATTTTCATGTGTTGAAGAAGACAGTACGTGGAATTATATAGGCACAGCACTGGATGAAGGATTTCTGAAAACAGAAATTGAAATACGTGTTTAGATAAGTTAAGATAAGATACCACAGAATCCTTTCAAACCAAAACTCACTGAGTCACTCCAGAGTCTTGTGCCGTGTTTTCGGGTGGCTCTGAAGGCAGTTTCTCTGTCCACAGCTGTCTGTGATACAGTTGACATCGGCTCTACGGCTTCTGCTGCAGTGGGGTGGGGCTTTGAGTGCGGTGGCAACCTGTTGTGTGTCTTAGGTGTTAGAGCAGAATAGCATGTATGCCTTTGCCTGAGACAGGGAAAGGGTCTAGAGTGCTCTGTCTGCCTCACCTTTTCCATGTGTCCTCCTCTCTGCCCGTGAATTTACGTTGTACGGCCCCCCTTGACAGGAAGCCCACAGCCAACACAGGAGCAGTTGTAGCTGTACTGTGCTCAGGTTTGCCTGTGAGGGCAAAACAGCTCTCAAGAGCCAGATTTCAGGAGACAGGTCCTCAGAATCCTCCTAGGCCAGCAGGCTCAGAAATAGTATTGCTGAATCTGAGGAATCTTTCCGCTGATGCTCTGGGGTTTGAAGCAGACCTAAAATTATCTAAAAAACTGCATTAATTACCTCCCCATTAAATAAATAGCATGGTTGTACAAAACCTGGAAAAGTAATGATAACATAACAACCTTCTGAATATGTGGAGATCAGTAATACTGCGTATTGTGTGGCAGTCTTCTTAGAAACTTAAGCAAATTCAAAACCACAGGCTCTTGGCTGTATTCTATTTGTTGGTGTATGTCTGAGGTGATAAATGTCAATGCTGTCTTTCACATTCTGACTTAGAGTGTCTCTTTGGCACCAACTCATATGAACCTATGAAAGAAAATGGAAATCAAACTAGTTTAACTCCAGGGAAAGATTCAAGTCTCCTGTATTTGATGTAATTATTTCATTCATTAGTAGACTTTCTCGACAAACAAACAAAAAATACTTGGCTCAAGCATACGTGATTTTGTTGTAATGCTGTGAGTTTATCTAAGTAGCCTTGTGTTGCAAAAAATAAAAGCTTATGAATTGAAGGGACTCTTGCTCTTTTCCATTAGGGTTGATGTGATTATGTTGGTCACTTCTTTGGTCAGCATTTCATTTCTTACTTGTGTGCTTCTGATTCTGAACTTTCAGGAAGACATAGGAGCAGGATAGCATGACGTGGAATCTTGAGGTGTCTGTAGAAAGGCTGTAAATCTTGCATGCATTTGAACATTGTCTGCCATTCCATTGCTTTCTTTACTTAAACTGGTCAATCCGGTTACTCCTCGCAGAAGCATCAGACCTGGAAAAGAAAGCTGAAGTCCCAGGCAGAAGCCTTCGCTCATTACCGCCAGACACACACGGCAAATGAACGTCGACGACGTAATGAAATGAGAGGTCTCTTCGACAAGCTGAAGAGAGTTTTGGGGCTGCTGAACCTTCCCAAGGTCTCCAAATGCTACATTCTCAAGCAGGTAGGTATTTTGGAGCTTAAGTGTGGAGAATTTAATCTGGATAGAGTAATTACGCTAGTACGAGCTCTTCAAGTGAGTCCCAGTGTAGAGAGGCCTTCTGTCATCTCTGCAGGACTCTCTCAAAAAAGACAATACCTGAAAGAATCTGTATTCCAAAAAGCTTAGTCTTTATGATATGAACATATATTTTTGGATTGGCCCTCCCCTTGTATTCTTTGTGAATCATGGAACGTTATGTCTTAATTCTTCACAGTGATTGTGCACATAAGAAAATTTTTAAAACCATTGAAGGCTTACTTTTTTAATTTTTGAGAAGACAGCATTCCATTAGGCATTATACAGACATGAAAGCTTAATTTGTCAAGATGTGTATGTCAGGAAACTAAATGTGAGTGATAGATACATAATTATATCAGCTGTACCTAGAAACTGAGAGATAAAAGTTTAGGATTTTTCTTAAAAGTTGCTGACCTTTGGAGGAAGGACAAACAAGATGTTTATCACTTTTCAACCAGTACTTAGGGAAAGCTACCTTTCATGGTACTTCATATGCTTTCTCTCAATCCTATTTTCTTGGGATTACAGAAAGTTGAAACTTTTTGTAAAGGTTTCTGGGAAGGAAAATTATTATTTTGTGTGTCACTTGTTTATAAATCAGTTCCCTGATACTATTTTAGGCATTGGAAGAAATCCAAGGACTGACAGATCAGGCAGATAAGTTTATTGGACAGAAGACTTTACTGACACGCAAACGAGATGGTCTGATTCGAAAAGTCTCCACGCTTTCAGGTGAGACTGGTGTTGGATGCAAGCTGGCTGTAATAATGAAGGAAAAGTTTTCTAGAAGTGTGAATGTGTGGAGTGATCAGTGGATCTAGGGATGTCATTGATTCACATAAAATTCAGCCTCATGATGCCAAACAAAGTCATGCTGAGCTCTGACTCAGTGATAGGCTCACCATGCTGATAACAATGGCTTTTTTTTTTCCTTCACGCCTAAAGGAAGTGTAGAACGCTGTCTGTGCTGGGAGCCGCAGGCCTGGGTTCCTTTGGAAGGGTGGGATGATGGTGATGGTGTCACTTCATTCTGTCACTGGTCACCTCCTGAAATGCCTTTTCTGCTCAGCCCATCCCATCATCAAAGACAGTCACACAGAGCTGTCTCTGGTCACTACTGAAACCTCCGACTCCTTGCAGAGCTTTGTGAGTGACTCCTTGTGCTGTTTTCCCAAGAACCAGTGCTCCTAGGGGCTAGAAGGTGGCAGCTCTGTACACAGAACAAAACTGCAGTAGACTGTAAGCTGCTGCTCATCCACACATTTCATCTTGTGCTTACTGTGTCTTTCTGTCTCATTTGAAAGTGTAAGAAAGCTGGTGGCATGTTTTCAACCAGTGTCAAAACATGAACAAATAAAATATTTTTCTAATCTTCTTGCAGTCTGAGAATATAAACACGGGAACACCTGTAAAGTAGAAATGAAAGATACTTATATCTTTTGTATTTACATGAATCCATTCATGCATATATAAGGTATTTGATTTACAACAAGTAAGAAGTGTTGTAGTGAAGTTTAGTAATCTAGAAATGGATGAGAGGCCTTTTCAGCAGAGAATGAAAGCAAATGACAAAACAGATAACAACGTTATCTGATCTTTTGCATTCCTAGTGAAGACCTTAAATTTGATGAGGAAAAAGCCCTCACACAGGGCAGTTAGTTAAATATAGACTTAATTAAAGATACACCATGATGTTAGAACATAAACGCTAAGCAGAAAACTAGCTAATATACCTGATACTTGAACTTGGATCATATTGAACTGTGTGTATATGCAGAAAACAAATTACTTATAAAATCTGTGTGTTTGTCCAAGGTTAGGATTTTCATGGCAATGGTAAATCTGTATGTGAGTTTACATTCAAATGTCATTTGAGTAACAGGGCCCATTAGTCCAAGAAATTTCATTCCAGGTAAAGATAGCATTTTGTCCAGTAGTTGTATGTTTATCATTAGGAGGCATGGGAGGATTTTTTCATAGCTGTGGGTATTTTCAACTAGTATTGTTCAGCAGGAGCTTGTGCTTGCCCAGGCTGATTTCTGCTTATCAAAGTGGCAGATAAATTCTAAAATGTGTGGATGTTTCTGAATGGGAAAAAATATTGGAATAAATAGGTAATTGCTTCCCTCTGATATTAAATATGCTATCTACTTCGTGGGGATGGTGGTTATCTGTTTTATAGTAATTGAATAATGTCAGCTTAACACATTATTAGTTCTGCCTTTAGCATTTTAATCTTGGAAAGAGAGTTTGAGGGTAGGCTGATTCTCTGATAATTTTTCTGTAGGAAAGACCGAAGAGGTTGTCCTGAAGAAGCTGGAATATATTTATGCCAAACAAAAAGCAATAGAAGCACAAAAAAAGAAGAAAGAACCTGAGCCGCAGAAATCAGCTGCACCCTCCACTGCTAGCAGCCAGAAAGAAGGATCCTCTGCTGCCCCCAGAGAGGCAACCCCGATAGCGATGACAAACAGAAGGGGCAAGCCACTGATACTTGCCAGGAGAGGAGCCCGAGCCACAGGTGGGCTGCAAGTGGTGCATGTCCTGCACCAAGGGGAGACAGCCGCTGAAGCTGCACCCTGTGGGAGGGCAGAATGCCAGCTGGCTTGTGCAGGCAGCCTCACTCCTGAAACAGAATTGTGCATGGGACCGGGAAATGTCCGTATGGTAGGTGTGGAAACCACTTGCTTTCAGTAAGGATGAGATCAGTAGGAGTGAGGTCTTCAGGTGAGCGTGACTTCAGTTTCAGGATGATGGGAAGTAAATTCTTACTAAGTTATCCTTTGATATCAGGGAGTTCCACTGCAATCCAGTAGTAATTTCTAAGAGCTGAAGGTTTTTCTGCTGACTCAGAACCTGAAATTCAACCTGCAGAATGCTGGGGTTGCTAGAATAGACTCTTTAAAATCTCCCTTCTCAAAATGCTAGCTCTCAACATGGTGGAAGTTTGCTCTTAAATTAAATTAAAGAGTTGTCAGACACTGGAGAGTTTTTTGTAGCTGAGAACTTTTAGAGAAGTGTTCAACATTTGTGGAGATGTTCACATCATAAATGTAGGAAGGAACAAAAGAATGACTCCTTCCAGAGCTGTACGTAATGCTGCTCACAGTGTGCTGTGCCAGAGTAAATGAGTGTTTTACATCCTTTCCTTGCAGAGGACTCCTCAGCCTCTCTCACACTCACGGCTGCAAGCGTAGTGATGACTCCCCAGGGGCAGGTGCTCACACTGAAGAGCCCCCTGGTCCCAGGGCAGGTGGCAGCAGTTCCTTCCACGCTGTTGCAGGCTGAGTTAAAGCCTCGAGGGGTTGGTACTACCATGACAACACAGCCAGGTAGGATCACATGGCATAATGTTTATCTGTGTAATGCTGTTCATAGATGTGCAGAGCAGTTTATGAAGTTATTAAATTTTGTTTAAATTCTTCAGGTTTTTTTTACAACTTGACCGAAGTAGAGCTTGACTGCTAAGAGAGATTAGATTTCATTAACTCAAACTGTCAATTTATCAACAGGTGAAGTAAAATGTGTTAAAATGTTGCTATTCAGAAATTAGGGAAACATAGGGAAGAATTCCTAATCACATAACCAGTCTGCATTTCTGGTTTTACTACTTTAAATGTTACTACTAATGGGAAGTCTTGCCTTGAAGTGCATGGCTCCTGTTTTCCAGGAGTATCTGAAGTATCTGAAAGTACTGTATCTGAGTATCTGGAAGGTTTTTGTTCCCACTTCATCTCCCGTTTTGCTTCTCTTGGATAAGGTATTACTTCTGTGATGATTCAACTGCCAGGATCAACAGTTCCTGTCCAAGTAAAAGGAATCCTTACGAACTCTACCATTCCTATTACACTGTCAACTGTTGCTGGAAATCCAGTGCCCTCAACGGGGGTATCAGCTACAGCACCCCATTCAGGTAAGCTCTTTGTGTTTCATGGATCTTTGTGCTTGCATGCAGGGAACGTTATCCCTGAGAAACTGAAGGTAAATTGTTTTCTCACTGGGAAGTAACGATAGGTATTATTGTCTGGGTATTCAAAGAAAAACACTATTAATAATGTTTTGAACAGTTTGGAGGGGCCTCTAGGAGATTATGGATTAGAGCTTTTTAACTTTCCTTCATCTTACTGAGCCTGCTTGCCCTCAGGAAAGTCAGGATAAGTGGATACTAGGATGTGTCTGTAATGTAATGCATCCTCCTGGGGAAGCTTCAGTTGAGAGTGGTGGTGAGGTTGCTGACAATCTTTGCCTGTAAGATCCAGACTCTTCCTGTGGCACAACCCCTTCCCATGCCCTGCCAGCTCTGCTGCCCATGGGAGGGCTGCTTTACAGGACCTCGTGCTGTACATTGGATCTGGGTGTGGGGTGGTTCCTGTCAGCAGGGTTCTGCTTGCCATCTGTTGTGCTAAAAGCAAGCCACTCCCTTTCTGCTTCCTTCTAGTTGTTTGGTCATAATGAAAAAGGAAAGTTCACTTCAGATTAGGACTGGGAAAAATCTGAGTGCTATTAACAGGGAATGGCTTGGAGGCAGAAAATAAGTAATCATTTAGTCTCTGGAATGTCTCTGTAGTGCACAAAACCAGTACTGCATACTGGTTTTATGTGATCATAAAAACAAAGCTTAAAAAATCAGTAAGAGGGAAAATTGTCATTTTGTTTGCCTTGTGCATCACAATCTGAACTAAGCATCGCAGTTGGCTGCACTGGAGCTTGCTCTTGTTCTACAAGTTGAAAGTTAAGCTATTGGTGTGTTAAAGCTTCAGTTGACCAGAGCTGTGTAAGCAGTTTAAATTGCAGTTTACTTGAGGAAGACCTGAAAGTGAGCAAATTATACTTAGGAATTGCCTTGCAGTTAACACATATCCTGATGGATGCTGCTTTGTGTGGTTTTGCAGAAAGCGAAGATTCATTCATGATGCCAAAGATTGTTAATGTAACATCACTGGCTGCTGAAGCAGGCATGAATCTAAACCAGAACCGAAACAAAAACTCTAATGCAACAGCAGCTGCAGGTGCTCCAGCTTCTGAGCAATCCTCAGCTGTAGCACCCCTTGAAAGTAGGAATAGTGACAACGTGCTTACAGAAGAAAAAGCCAAACCATGTCTGGGAGACAGTGACGGAGATGGAAGAATTACCACAGGTCCAACGAAAGTTTTCTTTGAAAATAAAGATGCCCTTCCACAGCTCTGGAACGTATCATGTACAAAGGAACCTCCAGAATCCTTCAGCAAAAAGCTCTGCATCGGGGAGTTTGTAGGAAGCCAAGCCAGGAGGAAAGATGGTGATTCTGGAGGGGAAAGATTAAAATCCAAAGAATTGTCATTCCGCAAGCTGCAGATCAAAGATGCCAGGATAGAAATGGAATTGAGGAAAGTAGCATCAGCAATGGAGGAAGCAGACCTGGATACAAGTGAGATCCTGAGCAGCATCGAGGAGAGTGATGACACCGATGAAACCCTCACTTCGCTGCTCAATGAAATCGCCTTCCTCAACCAGCAGCTGAACGATGATGCCTCAGCCATGTCAGAGCTGCCCAGTGCCCTCAGCTCGGATTTCTCTCACAAAGATCCAGAGGCTTGTCGGGGAGCAGCCAGTGATCTCTCCGCTGCGTCTTCCTTCCAGTTTGGCCATTTGGGAGGCAGTTTTAAGGACCTTTCTGAAGTTCCAGAAGGTGGTGGCTCTTTAAGCCCCCTCCTGCTGCACCTGGAAGATGATGACCTTAGTGATGGGGACAAGAACTCTGGGGAGCCTTCATCTGAGGGAGATGTTTTAAAGATAGTGATAGGTACTGAAATGAAGAATCCACTTTCCAATCTGTCTGCAACCAGTGGTGGGAATGGCAAAACAGTAACCACCTTGTCAGATGGTGCTAATGTGACTCCACCAGTTTTGCAGATGAAGACTAATCCAGAAGCCAGTAATGCCGACACGTCTTGGAGGCCCATGCCCAAGCTGGCACCCCTTGGTTTAAAAGTGGCAAGTCTGCCCGTGGACTCAGAAGGGCAGAGTAATAAAGTGATGCCCTTACTGGCACCTGTAGTTGCAAAACTGGCACCGAGTGGGGTAAAAAATTCATTACCTGCAACTGTTCAAGAAGGACAGGATAACAAAGTAATGCCCACGTTAGCGCCTGTGGTTGCGAAGCTGAGTACTACTGGGACCTTGCCTTCAAATTCAACAGGCAAATAAGTGCAGATGTTTTTTGTGGGACTGGAACAGAGATCTCGAGCGGTGTGAGCCAGTGTCATTGTTCAGCAGCCTCCTTTGTCTGCAACACTTGTTTCTGTATAGTGTCAGCACTGTGTTCGTCTGAGGGGCAGGCCCCAAACTGTCAAATAAGTGGTAGGAAACTTTAAGCATGTTGATGTATTTTTACCTCACTGTTGTATTCTGGGTGTTCTCCCTCCCCTTCTCAAGACAACAAACATGATCTATAACCATTGCTGGGCACATGGTTTCCTTCCAAAATTGGGTTCTTCACAGAAATAGTTTGTCAAGGGACTGAGAAACTGAGGCTGTTGAAAGAGATTTTTTTTTTCTCTTCCTAGTAGGAAGGCAGCTGTCTTGTTGGGGAAAAAAACACAGATTATTTGTTTTTGTACCAGGCAAATTATCTATGCAGAAATGGCATTGTTCACATTTGCTTGTTTTAATATTTGCAGAATATGATAAATATGCAGAAATCAGGTTGTAGTCACTCGAAGTTGATACCTAGAGCAGCAGAAGGGAAATCTGAGACTGCAGAGGGCTGAAGTGAAAAGGCTTTTTCATTGGTGCTAGATAGGTCTCTAACAGAGACTTTCTAAGAGCTCGTGCACAGAAATTTTGAATCAACATTTATAACTCTCACTGCTTGGGGAAGAAAAATATATTTCCCAACGTAATTAAAAGGAGGACAGTATGTTAACTTTAATAATACTGTCCTCACTCTCACCTCCTGCCCCCACACAAAGACTTCCCCCTTGATGCTTAGGACATCTGTAAGGAAAAATTGCAGAAAGCTGAAAGAAAATGTGGGCACCCCATTGCTACGTCTTTAAATACGTTGCTGAAGTAGCTCAAGTGTTTTCCCAGGTCCTATTTTCTTTCCTTCTGTCATTCTCCAAGATGTGTGTGGTGGCTGGGAATGTTAATACCAAGTATTGCTTTGTGAAAACTCAGAGTGCTTTCAGGAGTCTTGTAGCCTGGCATAAGTGAGCGAGGTGTACATGTGAATGTAAATATGAACATATGTGTATAGCTTTCCAAGCCTTTCATTTCCTTATAAATTCAGGAAAGGTACTCAGAGGTTTCTCACTGCATTTGCACAAGCTGTGTATAGCAAAAAAGTCAACAAAAATGCTCATTACCAGGGAAATAGGGCAGTATTGAATCACAAGATGTATTTTTTATTCTTCTCTGCCACTGCTTACTCAATAACCTGTAGAACGCTCTTCACAGTTTAACTGTTGAACTGTGAGGGGCCTGCAGGCTGTAAAGATATTTATATTTTTGTACACAATTTCTGTTTTCATAGTTTTCTTGACAAATGAAGTTTTCAGCCTCAGAGAGACGATTTGTTAATGAGTGTATACACAATCTTTTCCTATCAAGTTTGTAAATATAAGTTACGGTGCGCTTGGGGGGCTCCTTAACTGCTCCGAAAAGGTAAAAAGTTTTGCCGGGAAAATTGAAAATTATACAGAATTTCCATGATGCATTTTGTTTTATATTTAGGAATGTAATTCCATGTTTTAACTGTTCCAGCAGCAGCAGCTGGGATTGCCCTGTGTCCTCCAAATTCCCACGTTTGGTGACGCAGTAATGGAGGAATTTCATCCTTCCAGCACCTGGGGTTGTGCGGGTGTTGCGAGCGATGTTGTTCCGCAGTGAGGGAGCGGTGCTTGTACAACCACAGGCCCTGCTCAGTGCGCTGCACCCTCTGCGTCCGTGTCTGGGTTAGATCCGTCAGGGAATACACGGACCTTGGGTGTGCCTCGGCTTTTTATTATTTATATCATGCCACAGAGGAGAGAAGCCCTTCAAGCTCAGTTTGTGTAAAGGTACTCCAGAGACTACTTAGCAAAAATTTCTCACTTGGCCATTCTAAACTGTTGTTGTTTAAATTTATGGGGGGTCCCCGGGGAGTGCCCCCCGGAGACTCCCGGGGTCTCTTGGGGTCGTGGTGTTCCTGTGCTAGCAGGCAAGGAGACTTCAGACGCTGGTGGGGTGCTGATGAGGTGAGGGTTTATTCACTGAGGGAGAGGGAAAGGGGAGGGGGGAGGGGGAAGGGGGGGAGAGGAGAGAGGAGCGTCCGGACGCCTCCAGGGGTAGAGGGGCAAGAGGGGCAGAGCCTTCTGCCTTAGCATTCTTATCACAGAGGTTCAAAGGGGCGCGGTAACATTCTCTAGCCAATGAGGTTACAGATACAGGATACTGCAGGGAGGATACAGACTGGGGATAAACTATACATTTTCCAAGGGTGAGCCAGAGCAAACCATTTCCATAAAATGCATTTCTACACTAAACAATGCATTTTAAAGTAGTTACATCCAACTCTCTTTTGCCTTTTGCATATTTACTATTATAATATTTCGTACAAGTCTCGTATTAGTGATTTGGAAAAGAGAATTTAGGTTGTTATGAGAGTCCTGCAGAGTCTTACAGTCGTCACTTACTGCCTTAGGAAAGGGGATTTACAATCCCAGCGCCTTGTACCCAGACAAACGTTGCTTATTAATTTATAATTATGCTAAATTTTAACATAATTATAAAATAATAATTAAGCATTATAATTAAGTTTATAATTGCTTATAATTGAGCAAGACAAACATTGCTCAATATTATTAAGGATTTTAACCTTATTTTAAACTAGTAGAATTATAGTAAATTATTTTACTAGCACTACATCAGACATAAATTAATTTACCTGGGAATCTGGTTCTGAGCATTTCCAATAGGCTGAAGTTGCTTATTTTTTTAACTTGTGGCTGTTTGTTTTGCCAATAGATTTCATTCCTCTTATGTGAGAAACAGCAACGAGACTTGTGCTGTGATTACTTTTAAATTCCTAATCACTAACCCTTGTTTCTGCACTTTTTTATGGTTCCAGACAAGCAGTTTTAATTAGCACACAGAACTGTGTGCTCTCTGTGGGACAGAGAAGGCTGTAACATGATAACCGATCCCACATGATCTAAAAGAAATGCTGTACTTTTTAGGATGTTCTGTTCATTATCTGGTAACGTACAGTTTCTGGATATGAATTTACTGTTTGGCACTGGGCAGTGAAAAATATGTACTGCAGTAAAAATGTTAACATGACAGCAAACCCTTTTTATCCCTAAATGTTATTAGTAAATGAACTAAGGACAGCCCCCAGTGTGGCTGTAAAAGGTGGCATTGGGCACGGTTCCGAGAAGGATGTTTGATGGGTTCTACCAGCTAACAAAGCACGTTTGAAATATTCTTGGGTTGCTCGTTTCACTGTCTCATGTCTGCAGCACAATATTTTGCTATGAATTTAAATGCTGACTCTTTGCTCTTCCCTTAAGCTCCTAAACATTTTTAAAATTACATATGCTGTCATTTGAGGCAATAATCATAGAATATGACACCTAATGAGAAGATTCTGGAAACAGGAGAACCAAGGAAACCCCTGCAAGGCGCACGCTCTCGCTTGACCAAGAGACCTGGAGATTTTTGTTTTTTACACATCTGTAAATAGACTGGAATGTTTTTAAGAATATAATGAAATGTCAGATTTAGCTTTTTTCCTTTTATATATTAAAATATATCTTTCCTTCTTTTTTGCTTTTGAAAAATTGATATTTTTGTAGAAATCTAACAGTACAAAACTCTTAACTGTATGTGAGGGACAAAGTGTAAAACTAAAATAAACCAATCAAGATCAACTAGAAACTGGCTTTGAAAGTTTGTCACAGGGAGAGAGAGGGAGCAGAAATGATGTGGTGGTGGGCTGTTGGTGGCACGTGGCATTGGACCTGAGCAAGTGCCACATGAATTCTCTGAGGCAGAAACTTTGGCAGTGCAAACATTGGGGTTTAATTCAGACAGCTCAGAGATTTTTACCTTTAGTCTTAGCTGTATGTAGCAAATGTCATTGCGTGTAGGAGGGGGTTTTGACTTGCTGAGTGCAGAAAAAGCACCAAAGGGACTTTATTTTCTATGAGATGTATCCTGGGCAGGAAGCCAAGGGGGTTAATGTTTGGTCATGGCACAAAAAGAAAAAAAAAAACCTGAGAGCTGAGAGATTAAGCCCACAGAAAAGCATTCTCCAGATTCCTTACCCTAACCCCAGCCTGGGTTTATCCTTTGTATCTGTTTCCTTTAGAGAAGTTGAACACAAGGGCTGTCCTAATGGGAACAGGTTTGCAGATCTGCCTTCAAGTGAAGTGTCAGAGGAGAGAGGCTTTTTTAAATGGAGTAGGTAAAATGCCCTTAAGCTGTCTATGGCTTCCATGTGCAGTAAATGGAAGATAACACCTGCGAGTGTATGTGAGTTCTGTGTTTGGGATTTTTTGTTTGGTGGTTGGTTCATTCCTTGGTTAGTTGGGAGTTTTTGGGGGGTTTTTGTTTGTTTGTGTTTGTTTGTGGGTTTTGCCTTTTTTTTTTGGTGGTACTTTTTTTTCTTTGTTATGTAGTACATTTCTACAAATGAGAAGTTAGTCTTATAAACCTGAGAAAAGAAAATACAATGAAGAGAACATCTACACATGAGGGTAAGTTTCTTGATTGGAGAAGAAATGTTACAGAATTTATTTTTATTTAAAGAGGAACATCAGACCTCACAGGAAAGAGTTAATAAAAATGGTTGACAGTCAACATATTTTTTGAAATTTCTCTTTAAACTCTCCAGCAAGGCCTCATTCTATTACTCCTTATTTTAAGGGCTAAAGTTACTTCTTGGAATAGAAAGAAATATAAGCATTAAGTATATCCAGTCAGGCTTGCAATGGAAAGAACTTTCCAATAGAGGCCAACATTCTCTGCTGGGCATGTGTGTTTTCCAGCATATTCATTGTGTTCTTGGAGATGCAGATGGTGGTACAAATAAACTCTGTTAACAATGAAGAGTTACAGGGAGCCTGTGCAGTAACTGATGCTACAGCCAGGTTTGAGTTTATAAATGCAATCCAAAAATGTGCAGGACCAGTTTGTCCATAATTGGCTGTGAATGGAATCTAAATTAATAACTCGTTTGGGGTCATGGTAGTGGAGGAATTGTAGTGCTGTTGGTTGTCACTTGAGCTCAGTGCCTCTTGTATTTGCCCTTTTAACTGCTGCTGCAGACCAAGAAGGCATCATGACACCACGGTGTACTTGGTTGGTTTTGTTCATTTGGATTTTCTGTTGCCTCAGCTCGCACTTCAGCTGTCCATCTTGTTCTCTTGGAGCTGAAGGCGCCTGACAGGTGAGCGCTCTTCTGGAGGTGTCCCTCTCTTCATTCTGTATTAGAGTTCTGCCCCTAGAAGGATTTAGTCTGCACTTGTCTAGTCTTTTCTGATGAAGGGGAAAGCCTCGTTTTGTCCTCCTGACCGGCTGCCTGAGCCTCACAGGCTGCCAGCACAAACCTGTGCGGTGTTTCACACATCTGGAGAGAGCTTTGCTCCGGCGACCCCCCGCATCCCGCACGCTCATCAGCACCAGCACATCCCCGTGCCAGGAGGGCCTTCAGGACCCATGGCTGTGTCTGCCTAATCCAGTTACGCATCCAGCCCAGCAGCCTTTGATACTTGACCTGTGCTGGTGTGTTCAGGAATGTCCCCAGTGTCCCCTGTTTCCCTGGGGCCGCTCTCTAGCAGCCCCTTGCTGCCAGCAGCGTTGCTGTGACACAGCACAAAGACCTCTCCTTGCTTTAATGGTGGTCACTTACCTGGTTCTCCTTGCTCTTGTGAGCGTTCCCTGGTTTCTGTAGGGCTGTCAGCGTACAGGACTGGGGTTCCTCGAGGTTACAGCTGTTGGCCCTGGCCCTGTAATGTAAGGTGGATGCTGGAAATCAGAGTGGAGGGACTTGAACCCAAAGGCAACACTGCCAGGCTGTCTCAGCTCTCAGCATGGGGGCAGCTGCCAGTGGAGCAGGATCCCTGCCTGTGTAAGGTGTGGATGTGATGGGGGGTGTATCAGGGGGCAGTCACAGCTATGTGGGTGTGAGCAGGGCTCAGTCTCTCTGCCAGCCTGCTGGGACGAGCCCCGAGCAGGAGGAGACAGGCTTTGCTGCTGCCTTTGACTGCCTTTCCCGTCCCTGCTCCCTGTAGTTCCCCGGTGTGGCGCAGAGCGGTGCCCCTGGCAAGTGCCGCAGCGTGCTCTGCCTCGTGGGCTGAAACCAGGCAATTAAATAGCAGCTAAAAAAAGACACGCAGACATAAGCTGTGTGCCATTTTTAGATGCTTTCAGCACCGATTAACTCCTTAGATAACAGCTGTATGAAACAGCCTGCCCAGCTCTGCCTGGTCTGTCCTGCTGGCCACATCCCCGGCCTGCTGGAGCAGGGCTGTGGCTGCCCCGAACAGAGCAGCAAAACCTGTGAGTGTGCAGCTCTCCCCTGGCTTCTCCAGGGCACAGGGCTCTATGGGCACAGAGCTTCTGGGCAAGGTCTGTAGGCTCGTGTGGGTCTGCAGAACTTACACGAGCAATGGCTCCAGTTTGGAGCTGATGCTACTGAGCACTGCAAGGATACAAAAGTGTTTATGCCTCTGAGGTGCCACTGATGACTCCTACCCTTCTCCTGGACCTCCTGCAGTGTGAAAGTATGATCAAGACTTGTTTGATTTATAGCAGCAGCTTGACTGTTCTGTTTAACAAAAAGCCCATCAGCAGGACAAAGCTTTACAGGTGGTTTTAGGACAGCACAGCACTGCCTGCTGAAGGCTGTTGCAGCAGCATGTGCCACTATAGCCTCCATTTCGGTGCTTGGCCATGATTTCCTGCAGCAGTGAGAGGAGAAGGGTGGGTCTGCATTGGAGCTGACTCAGTAGTTTGGCAGAAGCAACTGGGGAAGCTGCTGCCAGCTCTTGCACCACCCATCCCTTGCTGCCTTCACAGTGCCCTGTGTGCCAGACCCCCTTGCAGGAGCTGCACAAGCTGCTCTTGGCCTGAGGGGCAGGTGCTACTCTTTTCCCCCTTCTTCCACCAGTCCTGCCTGCTCGGGCCTGGACCTCTGAGCCCATCCTCTGTGTAACGAAAAGGGGCTTAGACCCTGCTGCTTCCTGCCTTGTTCCCTGGCCTGTCCTGACACACAGCCCAGCCCCTCAAAGCCCAGGCCTGTGGCTACACTTGCCTGCTGGCACCAAGTCACCTGCTAAGCACGTGCTGGGTTTTCTCTTCTGAAAAGCAGCAGTGTCACAGCCACTGCCCTCTGCCCTCTTCTGCTTCCCTTTGGCTCACCCTGCTCTCTGTGTGGCTGAGGGCTTGCCAGATGTATTTTTTTATTCACAAAACATGTTCCAACCTAAGGTGTCCTAAAACAGCAGTAAAATTTTTGAAGGGATCCTGGAATTCCTTGCTGAATTTCTTTTCTCCTGAAGGAAAAACCTCAGTGGAGACGAGGTGTCTGGTTTCTTTTAGTATCCAATGAAGGCTGAAGCTGTTTGTGTAAACAGCAACTGAAGGTGCCTCTTCCTGCAGGAGCTGTTGCTTGGCACGGGTGAAGCTGCGCTGTCCTCGACCATGGCCCTTGGCTCCCATGGCCCCCGTGGCCCCCATGGGGGCACAGCTCTTGATAAGACAGCCTTGTCTGACCCTGCCTAAGCCTGAGGCACAGGCAGTGCTGAGCTTTGAAAAGGTGTGAGCTAAGGCTGTGCCTTGTTTCAAGATGTGCTAGAGCTGGATGTTACTGTAAAACGTTATTTGGTCAACCGTTAGTGTCCCTTTGGGGCCTGGCTGCAGCCACGTTTGTCTGCTCAGCCTGGGGAAGGCAGCAGGCCTGGACAAGGTGCCCCTGCCTGGGCGGTTCTGTGTGGGGGCAGGACACTGGGGCAGCTGGGGCTGCTGGGAGCCCCACGTGTGCCCCTCAGGTTTGGCAGGGGGCAGCTGCTGGCACGGCAGGCTGGGTTTGGGGGGTGTGGGAGGTGGTGGTGTGGCCTCTCTGATGGGGGGACAGGTTATGGGGCTGGATAACTTCAGATGGGCCAAGCTTCAGCAAAGTTCAAATGCGTGAAGGTTTCCAGATATGAGGTGGATAACAGCAGTACGATTTTCCTGCTCTGGTTATTTTGGTACCTTTTTAATGGTGTAGATGTGATGTGATCATGTTTTAACTTCTGTTAAGGTGGGTGGCTATAAAAACATGACAGGAAAAGGAGGTGCTAGCAAACCTTTTACAAGAACAAGGATTAACTCCTGTTCCCCAACCAGTGTCTGCACTTCTAGATTACAATGGCTGCTTGGTTTTTAAAAATGGCTCAAGCAGACTTGCAGCTCAGGACTGGTTTTGCAAAGCTTTGAATTTGCTTCCTTAGCTTTTGAATGTCCATGGAAAAAAAAATCTCACCCCACAAATGTTTTGTGGCTCTGACATGTGGGGCAATCAACTTGAACCAGGAGGCTTAGTTTTCCAGAAAAAAATTTCATAAACAGCTCCCACCAGACGAGCTGAACTGATGGAAGCCACAGTGGGAATTGTTACTACTGTGCTCCAGTGTAGACAAGGCCTCATTGTCTGGCTTTGATGAGGAAAATGTCCAGTTTCACAAAGTTTGCTGAGCAAGGGAGAAAATAATTATATTGCAGATCAGCTTACAAGGGGCACATTCATGTTTGAAAGAAAACTTGATTTTCATAGGGTGAGGAAGAAAAGCATAACGGCCAAAGGAAAAAGCCAGCGATGTTGGTGACCTACAAAAATCGCCTCAAGTCAGAAGTTACTCGTGGCTGAAGGTGAGTCCCAGGGGGCTGGATCCTTGGCTCTGGCTGAGAGGCAGACAGTGCAAGTGGGAAGTGTGCAGGAAACCAAGCAGTCCTGTGCCTCTGAAGGTGCTCTGTGCTGCTGGCACCCGTGTGCAAGGCGGATGTGGCAGAGAGCAGAGCCCTTGTGTGGCTGGACCCAGAGCTGCCGCTGCAGCTGCACCGCCTCAGGCCCCAGTGCTCTCCAAGCCCCGCCGTGGCATTGCCAGGGCAGCAGCTGTGGTAGCAGAGTCCCCCATCCCCATCCTCTGCCTGCAGCCTCAGGAGCCCACAGGGGTGACCAGCACCCCGCAGGTCACAGAGCCCTGCCGCCACTCCCAGGTGTGTGACCGGCCACAGCAGCGCCACCGCCTCGAGCCTGCTCCACTCACAGTTTTCAGCTGAGATTTCATTTGCAGTACTTCAACAAAACATTGGAAATATTTTGCTTCATGTGCTTCTATTTAGGAAGGCCACAGGACAAATGGTGAAGGAATACACTTTACAGCACCAGGCTGGCTGTGCTGAGCCACATGCAGCTGGCCCTGGCTGCTGACTGGCCGCCTCCCACTGGCACTGGGAGCATTTGCTGAAGCCATTTGGGTTGTTTCCCCAAGGGGGAGGATGTAATTATCTTCTTTTTGCAAGATTGCATTGTAATTTTCTCTTCACTATCTTAAAAAAAAGAAAATGGAAACAGAAGGAGAAATGAACTGTGCAACAAGCTGATAACCTATTAATTCTTTCATTAGATTGAAAGCAAAGCTCTAATGAATCTAGTGCTATAAATCTTGGGGGGTTTTGAGCATTTCTCTCAAGGAAGCGTGCACTCTTCTTTTAGCAGGAAGCTGCAACACCAGCAGAAACCCAGTTTGTTGTCATGGCAATGTCAGTAGTTGCCTTCTCTGTATGCCAAATCATAGGCACTCATAGGATCATAGGAAAATTCACAAAGGAAGGGCCCTCTGGAGATCTGTAGTCCAGCCTCCTGCCGAGGGCAGGGGTAGTCATGAGATCAAACCAGGCTGATCGGGTCTTTCTCCATCCAGGACTTAAAAACCTCAAGGGATGGAGAAAGTGCCTCTTTCTGGGCAGCATTTCTAGGCTGTTGCTACCAGCCTTCTAGCCTTCCTAATTCTAGTCATTCTGAGCATAATCTTTGTGTTTGCTGTGACTTTGGTGTTTAGTCACAGTGTTTTCGTTTTTTCACCACCATGTGAATGTGTGGCTATACTTTTATACTTCCCTCTCAGTCAGTCCTGCCAGGTGACTAATGGGCTGTGTGCAATTTTCTTGTATTTGACATTTGTTTTCTGCCCACATTGGCATTGCTTAAGGAAAGCATCCCTAGTCAGACCTGTATTTGCACATTAACAACGGGAACAAATGCATCCATCCATCCAAGTTAAATATGCACTTGAGTGCTCTTCACATAGATTTGCAAGCACACAGAAGTTACCATTAATTGCAGTCCTTCCTATTTGTTGTCATCTATGTAAATGTGCTGGACTAAAGAAAGGAGAGTGCGTGTGTGTTTGTGTGGGTGTCCTTGTCCTGAAGGGCACCCATTTGCCAACCCTCTTTTAACAGGATTGTTTCATGAGTTTTGTGTTTCACTCTCCTCCTGCTGGTGTCATATTTAGTATACCACGTCCTGTCCAAGGACCGACTGCTGTCCAAGGTTTGTCTTGTTTAATTGAATTATGGTTGCCATGGGGAGTGGAAAGTTCGGATTTCGTTCTGCATGGAATTTTGCAAGCCAAGGTATATTACAGGGAATGGGGGAAACCTGGATCTCAAAGTTTGTGTCAAGGAGCAAGAGGTTAAATTGAGGAGATTTAAAAAGGGGTTTATGGTAATTTGTTGCCCTAGTTCCCAAGGAAATTAAGTTAGAGTTGGGCACAAAATTTAGGCTTATTGGAAAGCCCCAGTTCCACAACCATGTGCCACAGCTCTTGTTGTGCCTATCTTCATGTTGTCTCCCTGCTTGCTGGATAGAGTGCACCCTGGGACCGAGTTGTGCTTTGCCTCTGATACCTACTGAAGTCCTCTCAAGGTCTTTCTAGAGAACCACGCACAAGCAAAGGGACTGACATTGGATGTATACTGCTAGGTAGGATACTGGCAACACATCAGGAAAACTACAAATAGATGCATGCCAAAATTTCTGGTGTTTGGTTTCCAAACAGCATGACGTGTAGCTTGCATTTCATTCCCTGTGCCTTTCTCCAGCGTCTCTGAGGTGAGAGGATGGAGCTTGGTGTTCAGGGACACCACAGTGCAAAGCCCTCTTCTGCACGCTCTGTAACACCCCTGTGGGCCTTGGTGCTGACCTCTGTGCCAACATGACATATGGACCCAGACAGAGCCCTGTCTGCAGGAGGGGGACAGAGATGGGCACCCCAGTGGGAAGCAGCAGAACATCTCTGTGGGAGGGTCTGGAACACAACTGGAAGTTTTGGGAAAAGCTCTCTTGCAAGGTTTTTTGATGTTTATTTTTGTCTTTTAAGGATGTGAAAGGCAAAAAGTAGTGCAAATAAAGGAAACATTCATGAGATGTTCCTCTCCAAGCAGGAGTTCATGGGAACAGATGGGAAAACGGAGGCAAAAAGCAGTGCCTGAAAGCTGTCCAGCTGAGTACTGCCCAACAGCATTAGAGATTGAGTGCGGTAACTTCCATGCTCTGTTGCATTTGATTTTCCAGCTTTCACACTTCAGACCTCATGGGGAGGACAGAGTTGTGACATGAGAGGAAATTTAGAACAGCATCACTGTGCTAAATGTGATTGTAGTAGGCAAAGTGAGCAGTGCAAGAATCATACAAATGGGTGGGTTTCATGGCTTGCAATATAACGCTTTGACATCGCTTGCGATCGGAGGGACTTTTGTATTTGCTTGCTCACTTACGGTTTTGCTCTAGTTCTTTAATTTTGCTAACAGTAATAATAATAAAAGACATCTCTGAAGGCCGTACAGCACAGTCAAGCTGTGAGATCTGTCATGCTGTCTTTTCGTCAGGGCAAAGCCCAAAGCTGCCTGAATTCTGGTTTATATTGTCAGCTTGCTGCAGAGCACAGAGAGCAGGACTAAGTCCAGCCAGGGCACTGCCTGCTTTGGGCTTGCAGAAGATATTCATGCTGCACTGTTCTTATTAATTACAGCTCTCTGGAAACATAAGGCATGGGATGGAGGAAAATGAAACAAACAAGCTTATTTAGGTCAATTACAAAAGTACGGGCTAATTGCAAACAAAGTGGCAAAACAGGAGCAGCCGAGGCTTAGAGGAAAACAATGTGAACAGTGACCTACATACTCTTGGGGAGTGGGGGGAGGTTGGACAGCAGGCCACTGGGAACACCAGCTCAGCAGAGCAGGGTTTGCAAGCATCTCTCCTTTCAGGTCCCTGGGCCAGGGCCAGCCTCTGTGCTGAGTGCCATCCGTGCAGTCTGTGCAGAGCTGGCCTCAACACCTAAGAGCATTCAGGGAGACATCGGCCAATGATACTGTGGCCTTGTTCCCGTCTGAGGTTTAGCCCCTAGAAAGCTGCAAGGGGTCTTCTGTGAGGGCAGAATCTGGAGAATAACAGCTCCCTGCTTCCCATTGCAGCGCAGTCTGGGAGTGAAGATGGTTAGCTTGTCGGCTTTCGCTTACCCTACCAGAGGGAGGACAAGTGAAGGACAATCAGTTGTTTAGACACATGCTGGAAAACCTATCTTGTGATCCTTTTTTGTGCCTGCAGCAGTAAGGAACTCTCTCTAACCTAACCTAGCCCAATGTAACATGCCCAACCAAACCTTTCTACAGTGAACAGGCCTCTGGGTGATCCTAGAGCAGTCAAGCAGCAGCTTTCAGCCTCTGCTCAGGGAGCCCTTGCAAGTACTTTTAAGACATTTGTGGAAAGTAGTTCTTCTCGACCACCTTTCACTAACACCTTAAGCCCACTGCCAACAAGATGAAGTATGTAGATGTCTGCAGCCCCACTCACTGCAAAAGATTTATGGACCCAAAAGTGGGAAAGGTATAAAGTGATTGCTCCAAGAGAGGCCTTGATCACTCCTCACAGAGTTCAATGGTAATTTCATCCTGTGGTACATATTTCCAGAGAGCAGTAATTAGGGAGAACAATGGAACACAAGTAACTCCTACAAAAGGGAATAAGGATTTGGCATCCCTTATTTAAGTACCAGCTCAGTCAAATGCTTTCCTATCATGTGGTTTTCAGCTCTGGACTCCCCTTGCAAATAGGAATATCCAACATCCAATCTGTGTGCCTGCCAGTCTGGCACCTGTCCAGTCAATAGGAGACAGCCTGCTCCTATCTGCATGGTGCTGCTCGTCTCTTCCCACATCTAAGGTCCCAGATAACTACATCTAAAAGTGACAGAGTTCATGCAACACTACAGTTCCACTGAGGGCTTTTGAGCCTGTCAAACCATTACAACTGTGTGTAAAGGGGGCCAAAATCTCTTAGATCTCAGCTTGAGAGGACCCCTGTGGATTAGCCTGGGTACCACGTCATGGCTTGTCTGAGCAGCCAATGCTGTGATGGTGGAGAGTTCACTGGCCCCAGGCAGTGTCCGGGCTGAGTCTTGCCTAAGTGCTTGATGTTTATCCTCCCTCATACCCTCCACATATCCAGCAGAAAGCACAACACGTTTACGTTCAGCAGCTACTGCACGGCATTCTCATCCCCTGCCACTGCAAAATGGACAACAAAGACAGGCCCTGCTTCTGATGGAAATCTGATAGGGTTGTAACATCATTTATCTCCCTCCACAAGCTGGCTATTGCCCAAATGTGCGGGCCAGGCCCCAGCTAGTGGGGATAGCTGTTCACACAAGTAGTGCTGTACTAGTGGAGAGGCCGGAACAGAGGCAGCAGGGGCTGTGGCCTTGCCCTGCAGCAGTGCCCTGCCAGGCTTGCCTGCCCCTGCAGCGCTCAGGTGCTGGTGAGGCTCTCCTGAGGACCGTTCACCACATGTGCTGCCCACGGGGGCTGCAGGAGTGCAGCAGCCATTCCTCCAGATGTTTTTTTTATCAATCACATCTGCTGCATCACAGCAGGCTTGGAAGCACACTCACTGCACACGGGATGTACCTGTGCCTCGGGCACCAGGTGAGTCAGAACACGGCCTTGCTTTGACAGCTGAGTGGACGCTTGTGCGCACTTTGCTAATTATGTTAAAAATAGTTTTAATTGAGGGCATGGGTTTTGTTGATCCCTTGAAATACAGGAGTGGGACATAAGCAGACCAGTTCAGCTGTTATAATAGCAGAGTCAAAATTGAAATGGATTTGTAATTTTTTCCTTTAGTTTCGGGGATATTCTTCTAATTCAGAAAAAAAGTGAGTGTAGCTGTGCCTGGGATTTCCAAACACATCTCTGCACATTTCATCTTATTACAGAAAATATCAGTCCTCAGTGGACATAAGCCCTTTCTAAGCAGTCACTTTCTACCTTCAGCTGGACTTTCTATACTACACATTTTGTTTGTACTCCCCATGGTTTCTCTTTATCAGCACAATTTCCTGGCAACCAGCTGAATGGCAATCATACATGTGTATTTATCTTTTTTAAAGCACAGCTGGGATCTATGATATAAGCATATTCTCCCTGGATGGATTATGAACCATAGATGTCTACATGACATTTCTATGGGAACACATGAAGAAAAAACCCTCTCTAACTGCTGCCTGGATTCTAAATATTTCAAGTCAGGTATCAGGAGCCTGATAAAAAGACCTAAGCTATGGTTGGAAACAATTTCCAGAAACTCATTCTGCTTATCCCTTGTAGCTGTGGCAATAAATGAGAGAGAGGAAGGCACAAAGCTCAGTGCCAGAAAACAAGTCAACAAAAGCAACTAACTCTGTTTGGGTTTCAACACCCGACACACTGTACGTTAAGCTTTGGAGGCCTCTGTGTGTCCAGAAAAGAATTCTCAGTGCCTTTTGCCAGGACAAATTCATATCTAATTAAGAAGTTAATAATGAAGTTATTATTAAGTTCACAGTCATTTTCATAGTTGGAGGAAAATAAAACATGAAATGTCCTCTATATACTGCCTGGTAGCTGCTTTTCTTCTCTTACCCTCTACCTGTCTAGTTTCTCTTATAGTTGTTTTTATTCTGGACTAGACTAAAGCTGTTTATATTTCCTCCTCCACCCTCTCTCCACATCTGAGTGCCTGCTGTTCACTGCTCTAACAAGAAGTCAACAGGAGGAAAAAAGCATAATGACCCTGCTGAATCAACATCCTGTGAGGCTGAAATGGCAGTCATTATCCTAACTGGAAAGCAGCGCTGTGGTCCTTTGGAGATTGGAGCATAGGCAGCTCTTACAGAAGAAGACCAAATGCTCTTCTTCCACAGGGTTTAAAGCTTGTGGGAAAATGTGTTCTCTGCTCTTCACTCGGGCTGAAAGCTCCTCAGGAACAGAGCAGTGAGGCTGTGGAGAAAAATGTCTGTCCCCACTATTTCTGCAGGCACATGTGAAGGTGATCCACCCATCCTCTAAGCCATGTGGGAGCTATGAATCCACCTGAGTGTGACACTGGTCCCTGACTAACTCACCTGGTCACTGAGCTGGCCTCAGTTCCTCATGCTGGCTGCCACAGCTTCCAGTTTGGAGCTCCCTCCAGTACCAGGGAGCAGGTCAGCTCCAGCACATCGGTGTCTGAAAAAATGAAATCCTTTCTCAGATCTGTTTCTCTGACTAAGAAAATAAATTCAAAACTGCAAAACCCCAGTTGATCAAGCTACCATCCAGGGGCTTGGCTGTGACCTGGTATCAGCACATCAAGGTTTCAGAGGCCAGAGCACCTTGCAGCCCCATCACACAGAGAGTTTGGAAAGCACGTAGTGTATCCAGCCGTGGGACTATATCTGCCCTCAGCATGTCAGCACGGCTGTGTCTGGAGGCTCACCCCATGCTCCCTGCCTGGCCACAGGTAGTGAGAAGAGTTTTGTAAGGAGAACAAGTTCAAGGAAAGGTTTAATATCACACTGAGAGGGCTCATGTGGCATTCTGATCTGTTGCTTTATGTCTTCTTTTGTGTGCTCTTTTTTATCACCATATTCTTAATTAGGAAAATAACTTTCTTTTAAAATCACTTCAAAATGCTCCTTTTGCTCAGAGCTCTACAAGGTTACAGAACTATTGCTGTAAACTGCTGTTTCTTAGAAAATCACAGAGGATTTCTGCAACAGAGAAAAACATTTTCAGATACTTCATTACCTAGTGTTTAAAAATATGGCATTTAATTTGTTGAGGCATCTGTTCTTTCATTATTTAAGGCATCTCTCAGAAGACTTCTTTAAGAACACATAATTCAAGACCAAATGCTGAAAACGTCAAAGATGAACTACATAATTTATTCATGGTACATTATCCCTTCTGTCAAGGAAGAATTCATGACTCCAGAGTGAATCTGAAAATCCTGTTGCTTTTGGTTATCATCAACTGATCTCAGTCAAGGCACTGCCCTGTGGAGATGGCCCCTACAGGAAGATACTGTAAGAATACAAGTCTTGTTCAGGAATAAAGGTAATCTGTGGCAATAGGGAGGAGGCAGTAATGGCACAACAAAAGGAACGGCAGCAAGTGCTGGGGTGAGAGAGCTCAGAGTGAAGAACCTGCCCCAGCACAAGCCACACATGCACCTTTAATGAGCTTCAACACAATGACTGGCCAGCAGATTACCAGCTTGACTGCTGCCACGGGAGAGCTTATTTTAGACACTGCGAGCAAGAGTAACATCAGGAGGCTTGTCATGGAGCAGCAGGCTTCCCAATTGCTTCTAGTTATACCACTGAATGAAAAGGAGTTTCTCCATTTCAAGCGGCTTGGTTTTTCTTGGAGGATAGGGCTGGGAGAACAGAAGCCATGCAGGACAGCATCATCTTCTATGGTTCCACTCCAGCTAAAGCTCCAGTGGTTGTAGAGTCAGTGCAAGGGTTTTGTACGAAACCTTTCATAAATTTTATATAACAATTGGAAAATCACATACCTCTAACAATGAAACAGGTGTGTGGTAAGGCTTGTACTGCAACACCTAGAGGAAACTGGTGTTTCCTGCCTTTTTCCCTTCTGTATTATTGAGATCAAAGATAAAAAGGACAAGAGTTTTTATTAATGAAACTATAGAAAAGGTATTTTAAAAACCACTGGCAAGATCTGTCTCTTTAGGACAAATGGAAGAAACTGACATTTCATGCTGCTTCAATATAACTGGAAAGGTAGTATGCTTTAGTCTGAAAATCAGAAACATCTGTTCCCTGCCCCAGCTCCTTTTCAGTGAATTTAGAAGCCCAGTGATGTTTCAGAGTTATCCTGTCTCTTCAGTCGCTTCACAGACACAAAGAATTGTAATCACAAATCACATTATGCTGTGCTCAGCTTCCAACAGAAGAGGAACAATTCTACTTGCATTTAAACAGTGTCTCACAAGCATACATCTCAGCTGTCCCTTGTTTTCAAAGACATCCCTCCGTTCTTTCTCAAATGTATGCATGTTTCTCCCAAATGTGATGACTCTGATGTTTTAGTGTTGAACAGCAGAAATTTAAGAACTGTTGACTCAGTCCTGTACAGGCTGGTGCACATTTCAAACTCCATATCCACAGTGAGTAGTTCCACTCACTAGAATTGATAGCCTGGATAAAACTAAGCATATGTTTAAATCTTCCTAGAAGAGGGATTTTATTTTTGCTGCAGCAGCAGGCCTGGTTTTCTTCATGAGTTTCTCCTCACCCTTAGCATAAAGACACTGTTATTGAGCAATAGGACAAGAGGTTTGGTAGGAATGGACAATATTCACATTTTCTAAAAGAATCCTTTTCTTATGTGCTTCCTCTCTGGTTGCAGACTATGTCTGGGGCTGAAAGCTAGACACCCATATGATCCTTTGATTCTGTATATACACTCTTAGCTTCGTGGACTTCAATTACTTCTATTTTAAAAACAATTGCAGTATTACCAACTCTTGCAAGGTTATTGTAAATCCCACAAAATTTGATATCTTTCAAAAAGCCACAGCTCCCAGAACCGTATGATATTTTGACACAGCAACAAGCATGGATTTCTCTCTGGCATGTGTATCAAAACAAAAGCTATCAAAGGTTAGACACTGACATTTTAAATTCACTTCCTGCAAGTTACCAATAGAGATTAGAAGCATATCATATTATGCCTCTGGGTGTTTTCATCAATTTATGCAGGTTTCTGACTAGACAAACCTTAAGATCCTAGTGCTGTAAGCCCTTGTGCCTGCTCAGAATCCCACCTGGAATGCAAACAAACTTTTCCTGAAATTCTGGTGGTGCGGGTTTACACAGTCACAAGCTGTGATGCTGGCGATGTGCTGGCTATCACAGGGAAGACCATAACCCACGTGGATCATTTGTCATTGTAAATCTCTCCCTGAACTTCAGTAAATTTTCACAGCCTGTATTTTTGGAAGGATCATCTCCAATTGCTATGAGTAGTCTGGGTTTGAGTTAGTCACTGAAGACAGGGCAGTCACCACAGACAGGAAAGGGAGCAGGTCACCCATAGTAGGCAATAGGGAGCCAGAAAAATAGTCCAAGGATGTGGGACCAATTGCAATAAACGGCAGGGCATGTTAAGGAAGAGGGAACTGGCAGGACTTTTCCATGCCACAAAAGGCTGGTTTCCTTTCCCCTTTTAGGGCTGTGGTGTGACCAGTGGGCATATGGACAACCTCTTTGGACTGAGAGAGAGATCTATGTGCTAAAAGTATGCCCTCTGACAGCAGTTCAGGCTTGCTGGCCTGTAAAATCTGCCACCTCACCTCCTCTCATGTGGTTAGTAGCTGCCATGGCATGGTAGGGCAGCTGTCTCTCTTCCCACTTGGGAAGCACGAGAATTAGCATAGTGGCTTCTGAGCTCTTTCTTGGGGAACAGGTATTAGACAGCTCCAGGACAAAACCCTCTTGCTGGCCTGATGTATATTTGCTTCTAGGCTCTCACCTGCTAGGAGCCAGCACACAATTGTCCAAAATTTTGATTCCATAGGCATCTTGATGTGCCAGTGGGCTGTCAGACTCCTAATGAAAACTTTGAAGAGCTGAGGGGAGAAGGAGCTCCAGGACTTCACCTTAGTTGGGAACCTGTGCAGTGGGGCCCAACCACGCCACTGTGTGGTTGTGGACTCCCGTGGTCATCCAGGAACATCCAGCTCAGCTGCTTATGGGTGAGGCTTTGCCATCAGCCTCCACACCACCTCTGTGAACACCGTAGCCCCAGTAAAAGATCCACACACCAGATGTGAAGTGTTGACCGTCCCACACCATGGGGCACAAGGTGACATCCCCTGTCCCCTCTCCCACCCCAGAGCAGCAGGGTCACACAGTCCCACGGTCCCCTTCTCTGTCACTTCCCCAGAGGGCTCCCATTGTGGCACAGGCAGGATGTGGTGACAAGCCAGGAATGGCCAGGCAGGTGTGTGGGGCGGTCAGGACACTGTGACACCCCCAGTGACAGCAATGCCCCCAGGCATGGTGTGCCGACCCGCTCTGAAGGGGTAGGAAGCACCCAAGATTTGTAAATGCTTTTGGTCAAAAGGAGCAACAAATGTCAGAGGCTCCACAAAGAGTGCGGCTGAATTGTAGACACACTAATCTGCACCAACAATTCAACCCGTTCGAGAGACCAAGGTGGGTTAAATGACATCTGTTGTTGTCTTATCTCTTGTGTTATGTATGGACCAATTTTCCAAATTTGTGGTGTCCCTGTTCAAGGGATGCTCCGTATTTGCTTAGCTGGTGGTGGTATCAGGGCAAGTGTAGTTTGGTTATTTTTGGAAACTACTATATTAAGTTCGGATGTTAAGCAACCCGCGATCCAATTTGCCAGAGACACTACAGTAACAGGCTCAGTCAGGGAAAAGATGGACAGGGTGACAGGGCACGGTGCAGGCGGGAGGCGCAACCACGGGCCCTGAGGGGCAGCGGGCACGGCACGACGGGCCTCTAACGCACCTTTGACCTTCCCCCGGGTCTCGCTTAGCTCTCGTGTGGGAAACGCGCCCTCGGATCCCCATTAGGGCACGCCGGAGCCCGACCAGCGCCGGCGACCCCTCAGGCACAGCCCAGCACGGGCCCCCCGCACGGCCCGGCCCGGCCCGGCCCGGCCTCCGCGATCCCTCCGCCAGCGCCGCCCGTCTCCCTCCGCCGCCGCGGGCGCCGCGGTTTGGCCCGCGCGGGCCGCCGTAGCGCTGCGGGGCGGCCGGGCCGGGGCCGGGCGCGGCGGGACGGGCGGGCGCGCGCCCCTGCGCTCCCGGGCTCGGCGGGCGGTCCCGGCCTGGCCCCGGCGCTGGCCCGCACCGGGCACCGCGGAGCCGCCCCCACCGCCACCGCTCCCCCCCGCCGCCGCCCAGGGTACGGCCCCCGCCCCGCCCGCGGGGGCGGCCCGCACCGCGGCCCCTCCTCGGGGCAGGCCGGCTGCATGGGCAGGCGCTGCGGGGCACCGTGGGCGCCGGGATCGCCGTTCCTGGGCGCCAGGTAGGAGAGGTTCAACGCGGCGGGCGGGCCGGGGCGGGCCGGGGCGGGGGCAGGAGGAGGCGCGGCGGCCCCTCGCCCGCAGTGCTGCCGCCGCAGGGAGGAGACTGCCGGCTGTGCTGGCTTGGACGTGTCTCCCTCTCCTCTCTCTCCTCTTCTCTCTGTCTCTCTCCTTATTCCCCCCGCCCCCATTTTGCACAGAAGCCGCGAGGATAAATTCACTGCAGGCTCTGACCGCGTCCCTCTTCCCCCCGGCCAGCGCCGGCTCCTCGGGAAAGGTGAAGATGTTGGCCGGGGGTTTGTGATCCTTGGCAATAGCTACAGTGCCTCCTTGATTCACTTGAGAAATTCGGGTGGGGGGACGTGGAAACATCAAACGCCTTTATTATCTGGTATCACACGCTATGTAATTGTGTGGACTTAAAACAGAGATAGATTTGTGAGAGTTAAAAACTCCCTCGTGTGTATTCTCGGGGTTTTTCTGCGACTCGGTGTTTAATAGTCAAGTACAGCATTGTGCTTTCTGAAGCATAAGAAGGAATGTATGGAGCTAAAGCAAGGGGTGGGAATTTTTGTCTTTGTCATCAGATGATACTGAAGTGGAAAATCTAAATTTTGGATTTGGGAATTGGTGTGGGTGTGTTAATTGATACTAAATGGATGATAATTGGTGTGGAAACCTCTGAAAATAGTAATGCTGCCTCCATCTCTAAGCTCTTGCGTTTATATTTCTTGCAAAGGATGAGGCTAGAATTGAATTTATTGTGAATATCATATTGACTCACAGTGCATCTTTCAGTTTAGATTGCTGCTGATTTGACCCTCTGGAATCTGCAAAAGGAAACTCTGCCAGCCTCTGTGAATAGCTGTGCAGTGTAACAGGAGTGGAGTTCCCGAGCAGAATCGCTGAGAGATATGTGAATGTGCGGGAGCAAAGCTGAGCACAGTGGTGTTTCTGCCTCAAACCTGGGCTGGTTCCCCAGGCACAGTCTGCGTGTGGGGTGAGTCCTTCGAGGCACCTGGAGATGATGTCAGTCGAAGGCTCTACGATAACAAGTCGGATCAAAAATCTGCTTCGCTCCCCTTCCATTAAGCTGAGGAGAAGCAAGCCTGGGAACAAGCGAGAAGATATAGGCAGCAGGGTGAGTGCTCTGTGGTGCAGCCAGCATGCTTTAACTTTGTTGTCTGTGTTTCCATCTGTACTGATAAGGCTCCTTTGGGAGACCTGGTGTAACTGTAGAGTGACGCAGAGGAACTGATCCATGACAGGTGTGTTGTTTAGTTGGGATCTTTGCTCTGCTGCAAATCCTTCCTGAAGCTTGTGCCCCTCTTTTGAAGCATTCTTTTTGCTTGTGTGATATGACCCCAGTCTGTATCAGAAAGCTCCTGGGATTTCCCACACTGTGGTGTGTGGTGTTGTTACAGGTGACTGACAGAAGAAATGCAGTGCTGCCTCTTCCTCCATGTTACCAGCTGCTAACCTGCATTACTGGGAGCTGAGCATACAGAAACACCTGTTGTGTGTAGGCAGTTGCTCTTACCCTGCAAAGGAGAGTTCTGAGAGCATGTGGGGAAGGAAAGGTTGATATGAAAGATGTAAAACATGTCTTGGAGGTATCTGTTCAGATAGGGTCTGTGTTCCACGGGTACAAAGCACATTCCACAGGGATGTGCTTTCCCTGGGGTTATCTTCTGTTATGTATAATTGGTTCTTAAAATCCATCATTCTTTTTGGTGTTTTGGAGAATTCCTTGACAGACACTCACTCACTGGAAATTGACTGGTGTCATGAGGAGAGGATAACTTAAGCCTGGCTTCAGGGAGCACAAGATCTGGGTGGCATTGTGCTGACAGCAGGTGCCTCTGAGTCAGGGCACCTTGTTGTGTCCCTACCACTGATTCACCTGTAACCCTGGGCAAATCACTCAGCCTTTGTGTAGCTCTCTGTCTCCATAAATAGAAAACTTAATCCCTCCCCTTTTGCGAAGACTTGAAAATAAATAAGAAATGCTTGTAATACACATCTGAAAAGTGTATTTATTGATCTCAAAACAGTAATGCTTCCAAACTTCTTTCTTGAAGTGTATATAAAACTTCAGGAGAAGTAAATGACACTGTCCCTAAAAATGGTCTTTCCCCAGCATGACATCCTGTTCTCAGAACTCTGGTTCAGGTCAGAATTTCCCTTAGATGGCTCTTTAATACCAAGGAACATAGTACTCTTGTCTTGCCAAGCAAGAGAAAAACATACATGGCTTCCTCAAAGTTGTCTAGAGGAAAGTCATTGGTGCTTGTGCTTGACCTCAGCACTTTTATGTATCTGCATTTCATGCAGCCTGTGGACTGCCAGTGAAACGTGCTTTGTTGGTGTTGCTGAAGAGCAATTTGTTGGTCTGTACTCTGCAGAGACTTCTACTGAAAGAGACAAAAGCCACTTGTGTCCCCACATATGGTGGGCATTTGATTTTGGCTCTGTGGTCTGCACACTCCTTTTTAGGGCTGGGACCTGCTGCTACGTACCCTGGGTATTCTGTGGTACAAGTTTCATTTTGCTTTCCTTCCACGTGTCTTTTGGGAGAGCTCCCTTTTATCCTTTATGCTGTCTCCCATTGTGCAGCCAGGGCTGTCTGAGCCCCTGGGGAGGGATACTAAAAGTTCATTCTGCACCATTAAATTAGGGTTTCAGGGTTGAATTTTGTCTGTCTTATTAGTAAGAGCTGTTAATCAGCAAGGTGCAAAGGAACTGATGGGGAGTTTGCTGGCAGAATCAGTTTGGCATTATGAGGAGTAAGGTGCAGGTGTTGGTTTCCTGAAGTGATCTGCTCTGAATTAGCTCAAATGAGTTAGGGTCTGCCATCAGTGGGCCAGTTGGAGGGGGGGAAAGGTGAAAGGGAATGGGCCCTTTATCAAAGATCTGACACATGTTGGGTGTCTGTGAAGACACTCCCTCTGCTACATGTGTGCTCCTCTGCTTTCCAAGGTGAGAGGCAGCTCTGTTTTTCTAAATTAGCAGGAACAGGTTTCAGTCTGCTATTTGGTATGTGTGTAAAAACCCCTGGGACTAACCCTGATCATCATACACATCACTCCTCAAGGATCTTTTCAAACCTGTGGGAAGGAGTCTTTGAGGCATCTTTGTCTCTTGGAGTTTTTGAGAAATAACTGCTCCAAGAGCTGTATGAAACTGGTCAGGTGGAAGCATGGAAGGGCTGATGAAGTTGGTCATCCCAGCTGGATGCTGCTTGGTTACATAGGATGGAGTTGGACTGTTGCCCTAAGTTAATGCCTGGAAGATGATATAGTGCTTTGCATGTGTAGATGTAGGTGAAGACCCAGCCCTCAACAGCCCTCTGAGTACCTCAACTTTTTATTGCAACCAGGTGCTCAATTTAAGATGGACAAGCACCCTCCGTGGCAGTGCTTAAACTTCCATGAACTGTGGTGGTTTGGTTTTTTTCCCTCTCCAGTGGGAAGTGTCCTGGCTCTTTCCTGAAGAACCCTTGGGGTGTGTGAGGCTTGCCAGGCTGCCTCAGTGGTTAGGGACAGACGCCTTGGGCAGTGTGTCATGCTGAGGAGAAGGCTGTGAAATTGCCTCCTTTCAGTGGAGCAGCCGTGTGATGCTGGGCTGGCCGTGGGCAGTGTGTGGGAGGCTGGCTCTGCAGAGACCTGTTTGTGCATTGCTGTGCAAGGGGGAGTGTGGGTAAGCAGAGATATTTTGCATGATGGCTGTGCAGGACATGCAGTGTGTTGCTTGGGATCTGTACAAGAGAGAACTTGTTTTGTGACTTCCACTAGGACTTATTTCTTGCTATAATTTATGCATGGTTTTACTGTAGAGCTCCAGGAGATCTCTATGCAAGTAAAACTAGGGAGCCAATAGATAATCATGGACATTTAAACAAAGGAAAATGGGGGGAAGGAATGGTAGCTCTAAGTAAAGCTTGTTGACAAGTTGGAGATAGTATTTGGTTTTGTTACTGCTTTTTGAAAACAGCTTTTGTTTTGTGGGAGGCCTGATTTTTGTTGCTGCCTGACTAGTTTTGTGTTTGGACTTCTCTTTTCTTGTGTGTGTGTCTTCTGATGTTTGTGGCTTGAATCGACTTTTGCTGTGCTCTCCAGATCTGTTTTTTGTGTTGAACCAATATGGACCTCAAGTACTGTGACTTACGCCTAAGGCTTGTTGACTGTTGGGATTTGTAATGTGTCGGTGTGGCAGTTGGAAGCTAAAATTTCCTCAGATAAGTTGATTGGCCTGCATTCAATTTGTAGAGGATTACCAGCCCTGCCAGAAATCCAGCCGTGCATCTGGTCACGGTGCTTGTGATTCCAGTAGAGACTCGGGGTTAAAACCCGGGCACTAAGTGCCTTTGAATCACCCTAAAGAGCAACAGTAGCAGGACAGAGGGGAGTTCAGGCCTGGCCCATCTCCCATTGTTACAATGTCCTGGTTGCTGTAGTACCTTGCTCACAGAAGTAATGTACCTAAGCAAGTACAGTTCCTGCAGGGGCTGTTTGTATTGTTGAGCTCTACACTTGTAAATATAAACCTCTTTTTAACTGATGTAGCTGTGCCTGTTTCAGGGTGGATGGTGTGTGTGGGTATCCTTAGTCAAATCAGATTGTGAATATCAATGGAGAAACAAATTGCTACAAAACCTGCTACAGGCTTTCCCTGGAACAGGAAGCCAGGGAATCAAAGAAACACATTTGGAATTTGCTGCTGGTTTCTTTGATCTTGCCTGTTTTTTCTAAGCCAGAAATATTTCAAGTTGCCTGTTTAAGAGAGTGCTTTGACTAAAAGCTGAATTCCTCAGCAGAAAGTCATTCAGCAGGGAACTGTTGTGTTGTGGTCTCTCCCCCTTCCAAGTGGCATGCAAACATGTGCAGCTGAAGTGCCTGTTCTTGCCCCACGATGCTGGCTTGGACTGGGTGGCTCTGCAAAACCTTCTTGAGAGCTTTTGTTCTGAAAATGAGCCCTGACTAAGTTGCTCCTAGTGGGACAGGCTTTCCTGTCCTCCTTTGGTGAGGCATGATCTGTTCTTACTGCCAGTCAGTAGAAACAAGTACTTCTGTGTACTGTGTCCTGCCAGTGAGCTTGCACAGATTTAAGAGGAAAGCAGATCTGTGGAAGCTTCAGACCCCTCATGTCTTGTCATTCCCAACAAAGTTCTCCAGCTTCTTAATCCCCTGAGAAGCTGGAGGGCTAAGCTATGATCACGGGCTGTCCTGGACACAGGAGAATGGAGTAATGTTTCTGGCCTGCCTGTAGCTTCCTGCCTTCAGCACACAGTCTTTTTTGTTTGAAAATACCGTGGCTTCCAACTTGAATAAGTGTCAGACCATTGCTGGTCTTAACTGGATCAGCTGAGAATTGCTGAACCTGAACTGAAACAGAACCAAAACCCACACAAGTTTGGTTCACTGATATAAACGCATCAAAAGTCATCACCTCGTATTAATCACTGCAGGTGCAGTTGAGGCGTGTTGCAGAGTAGGATTCTGTTTAGGTCTTCAGGAACAACTTGGTCCTGCAGCAGCAGAACCTGCTGGGTTCCCAGGGAGCTGGATGTGGGGCTGAGCTGCCTGACTCTGTGGGGGGGTTAGGGAGCAGCCTGTCTGATGCTGACATAAGCTTTTCTTTTGGCGTGATTTGGAAGGGTTTTCTACAAAATGATGGTGCTCTTGAGGAGCTATTCAGTGCAGTATTGCCCTATTCACCCTTTTTGTTGCACTGCAGTCTGAGCAGTGCTCAGCCCACCATCTCTGGGACCAGTGCAGCCAGGGGCACATCTGAGGGAATGCCTCTAACCATGCTCTGGATGTCTGCTACTGTGCCTGTTCTGCTTCAGCATCCATGAATATTGCTTGACCTCAGCTGATAGCTGGGGATCTCTCTCACAGCTCTGCACTGCTCACTCTAAACACACCCAATTGCTTCAACAACTGAGGGCCTGCTGTCCAGAGATAGAAGGATTTTCATGTCTGTCTCTGTTCAGGCTTGTAACAGTGCCCTTAAAGCACAGGACTGGTTGGGTTTTCCACACCAGACCTGCATTTCAGTGGCCTGTCTGTATCTGTAGACAGAGTCAGTGGAACAACTGAGAGTCTCATAGCTCAGGGGTTGAATGCTTCTGTGCTTGGATTGCTCTGTTCCCCCATTCTGTCCTTGGATATGGGGTGCTCAAGGTGACCCTGTGTTTGTTAATAGTTTCACACAGAGCACTTTCTTGTTCCATTCCTCACTCTGTGAATGATATGCCTTGTCCTGAAAATACAGGGTGATCTGGCTAGCTCCCTTGGTCTAAATGTGAGTGTTAAATGTGACTTACATTCACAGAGCATATCAAAGCCAGAGTTTTTCTACTGGTGAACTGCAGTGCCAGTTGATTTTGGTTCTTGAAGTACAGTGGATATAAAAGCATATAACAATTCAACATATTTGGTCTTGTAGCATGCAGTTGTATCCATAAAACACTGTGATACTTCTTGCCAAACTTTAGGCAAGGTTGCTGGCAAGATCCATCCCTCTAGCCACCCTTAAATCTTGTGCTGTCTTTACTGTGAAAGAGGGCAGGAAGGCATCTCCGTGGCAGGGGGAGCATGATGATGTGCTGGGGTGAAGCCCCATGAAGCATGAATAACACAAACCAGGTAATTTGCCTCGTGGGTTGTCATGGTTTTTGCTGCCTGTGGATGGCCATAGGCTGCTTACCTGGATAGCCTTTCAGAGCTGCTGTCATCCTGCCTTGAATGTTGTTCTTCACTTTCTTCAGATGAGCTGTGTCCTCTGAGAGGGCACGTGGGACTTGGCTAACCTGGCTGGAGAGGCTCGTAAGCAGCTTTTACAGTGCTGTCCCTGCTGTGCTGAGTGAGCTGTGCACAGAATCCCCCTTTTTATCCATGGGCTGTGAAGTGTGTGGTGTTTGCCAAAGACCTGGCTGGGACAGTAAGATGACAGAGGTCAGGCCTGCTCAGAGATGTTGCAGGTGGTGCATTTGCTGCTTCCTAGTCAGAGCTGTTGTTCACTGTGGTGCTGAGGAGGCTGGTGCAGAAAGGCATCCTCAGGAGAAAGAGACCTCCTTCAGAGTGTACCATCTGTTTCACTAGCTGTGTGCTTGGCCCTTCCTATGTTGTATCACCTCATGTTTTGGAAGGGCAGAAGAGTTGAAGTGTTGGTTGGGAGTCAGACCAGACTGGGCTAATATCTGATTTTCCATCATCAGGGGTCTGCAAGCATCTGTAAAATGACTTATACGTTATTTACTGTCCTCTGTGTCTAGTGGAAAGTAACTACAGGGCACCACCCCCATTTCTGGCTGAGAAAGTGGTGGTCAGCATTTTGATGGCCTGGAAAACTGAAGCAGATATTTTGTTTCCTGTTGATCAGATCTTGGGGAGAAGCTGCTTGATTAGCCTTGGTACAATTTTCTCTGTGAACGAGAAAGCAGACAACAGCTACTCAACATACAACAGCTACTCTTTGGCTTTTTTCAAAGGTTTTGATGTTTGGTGCCAGGGGTGGTGCTTACATGGCACTCAAACAGCGCTTAGCCCTGACATTAATGCTGAGTGATCCCAGCTAAGGGCTGAATAATTAACTATCACCAAGCCCAGTTTCAGTTACTTCAGGCTCGTGTTTGTGCCTGACATACCTGCCTCCGCATAGCTGGAAGTTTCTGAGGGCTCTGGTATGTGCGTGGCAGGGTTGCAGCATGCTCGCTGCTCTGGTTCCCAGCTCCAGATGTGGGCTCGTGTTTGTGCCTGAAACCCTGCAGGCTTTGCTGAGGCTGTACCCACCAAAGGGTGGCTACTGCAATTCAGAAAACCCTCCTACTATTTCCTTTCACCACAGGGCTGCTTGTCCTTTTCCTGAGCATGTTTGTGTGTTGGGCAAGGAAAATGCAACTGAGGCCCGCGGCTGTTGTAATCAGCTGTGCTATGTGGTCTGTATTCAGAAACATCAATGCAAAGGTGACTCGTTGCTAGTGTTTGTATGACCACAGACTGCAGGAGCATTCCATCTCTCTACCTTGCTTCGATGAGTACTAAACAAATGGGATAAAGTGGACCCAACCCAGAGGAGCTTCAGGCTTAAAAACTAAAGAGATGGATGGAATGGAACATGCATTTTCTATACAGACATGGTTCCGAACTCCCACAGGAAGTCTGAGGCAGACCTAGAAATTGAATTTTGATCCTCTAAGGCCAAATCCTAGCCTTAGTCACAAAGCCGGACCTCTTGTAGATGACCGGGGTGTTTCTCACCTCTCCCGTGTGAGGGGGACTTGTGTTCATTTGAGATTATTTGCTTAAGAGTCTGCAAACTGCCGTTGTAAATGCTGACTTGGTCCCATTGTCACTAATGATTTCAGTAGCTCTGGTGATGCTGACTTTCCAACAAGCTCAAGCAGATTAAGCACCATAAGAATTAGAGCTGTGGAAACCCCAGTAAGCCTTGTAAATTTGCTAGTGTCCCAGGAGACCAGTACTGTTGTTAGTTACTGTGAAGAAACTGATTGAAAATAGTACTGTAGAAGACTATGAACTGCTGGTGTATTCAGAGTTTCCAAGTCAATAGCAATAAAAGTCAAACCTGTTTGTTCTCACAAATACTGTATTAAAATTCACAGTTGGTCAGGATACTAATTTGATATAACAACTAATACGAGATTTCTTACCCAATGAAATTTTAACAATGGCATTCCTTCCTTACAGTGGTGCATCTTTAATTTCTGCATTTCCCTGATACTTTGCACAGTTAGTCCGAGATTTCCCCCATCATGGATCCAGAGAGACTCCTTTCGCTGGAAAAATGTAGATTATCGGATGTTGCATCATAGTAGAGAGTCATAACATTAACAAATGTCTTGAGAGCAGGCAGATGCAGGAGTTTCTGAAAGGAGAAAGCAACTTTATGGCTGTGCCCATGGATTCAAGGATATGGAGCTGAAAAACTTTCTGCTCTTGTTTTTTCTCCCAAATAGGCACTGGGAAAAATAGTACTGCCTCTTCAGAAACCCGTCGCTATTGACAGACAGGCCCAGCACAGGGCAGCTGTTTGAAGTGCCAGTATTGAAGTGTTAGCTACCTCTCCTGTGCTCAACAGTGGTAGCCTTTGAGGTCTCCCAAGGGCTTTGAAATTGGCTGCTCACCTTTGAGTAGCACATAAGGGGCTGCTTGTCTTTGAAGTCTTGTTTCTACTAGGAGTGCTTTCATTTGGAAAAAAAAAAAGGCACCATTGCTCAAGTCAGGCTTTGCACCAAAGGAGCTTGAGTTTATTGCACATTCCCTAATGCAATCTAGATGCTGGAGATGCTGAAACATTGAATAAGTGTGAGTGTGAAAGGAGTGTCTGCAAGACCTGCCTCCTTATTTGGTGACAGGTGTTAGTGTTCAGATCTTGGTGTGCTCTGTGCTTTGGCCATGGCCGTGCTGTGACTGGAACCATGAGGGAATAGGGGTGGTGTCAGAGGTATCTTGAGGGGGCACGAGTGTCAGGGTGTACTTGGATAAGCACTTGCCTGTGCTAGAAAGAATTACCAAGCTGAGAGCCAAAACCAAGCTGTCTTAATGGTAACATAGTATCAAAAGAGTCTATTGAATTATCCTGTCCCTCAGAGGAGCAGGCTATACCAGTGAAAGGACTTCTTTCTGCCAGTTATGTTTCATCAATTCTAGTCTTTTCTGCAACAGCTTTGTGTGGCCTAAGAGTGATGTTCTTCATGCTCTTAACCAGTGCTTCTGTGCTGTTGAACTGTATAAAGGTAGAGTGAACCTTGAAATAAAGCTATGTAATTTTCTTTTGAAATGCAGTTAAAGTTTTCTTTGTTCTGCACTCTGCTCTTCAGATTGTCTCTGAGCCTCTTTTTTTCCCTCAGTGTAAAACAGACAGGATACTTTTCCACTTTCTGCAAAGTGTCCCACCATCCAGGCCTTTAAAACAGCTGCATAACTCCTTGTGTTTGGCTTGTCTCCCAGTTTTGAAGTAGATATAGTGGTTCTGAGCACAGTTGTTTCAAACCTGCTTTGGGGGTGTCATCCTTCTCGAGCAGCTGGGTTCAAAAGCATTTCTGACTGGAACTGAGAAATTTGGGATCTGCTTTTTTTGCTTAAGCCCATGTTGTCCCATCTCATCTAGTTTTCTTGGATTGAATCATGGCCAGATAGGCTTTAGATATGGTTCTGTGTACCTTTCCAAACTATGAGGGCTGGCTGGAGAGTGTTTGCCCAGTGTGTGCCCCAAACCCTGCTGTGGGACTGGTGGTTGAGTGGAATGGATACAAGATGACATAAAGTGTTCTTAATGAAATGCATGAACAAATATTTCTGATGCGTCTGTGGTAGGCCTCAACAAACGTAGCTGTTTCTAGCAGCCTGAGCAGCTTTTGAGGCTGGAATTGGGATTCCACTGTCCTCTGCACCGGGAGGATAATCTTCCTCCCTGATAATCCGTGGTTTGTGCTGCCTGTCTCTGCAGGCTTCCGAGCTAAGCTGTTGAGATGTATTAACATGCAATCAGCAGCATGAATAACTGGTGCTGGGGGAGGATGAGGGTGAGGTGCTCTGGGTGAGAGGCAGCTTTCTTCAGCCTCCTTGCCACTGCCTGCTTTGGCTATAGCTTCTGCAAGAGCAGGTCACCTGCATCACCGTTGTGGTGAGTGACTTATGGACACTTGCTTTGTGAAGTTCTTGCCCCATTTTCTGTTGCAGGGCTGCAAATAAGCTTTTTGATGGCTGAGACCTGCAAAAAATATTTTTTTGATCAGGCCATTGGTAGAAAAATGAATGTGGTGCTGGGGGAGAAGATGCAGTGCCTGGACTATCTCTGCTGCATGTTGAAGCTGCTCCAGGCCCTTGGAATGAGTGTCTCTGCCTAGGAGTATCAGTGTATAAACACAGCTGTTAATAAAATGGCCAAGGGGCTGATTAATCACTTTCTACATGGCCTGCTGGAGCCAGGGTAAGAGCCAGTGGGCCACACAGCACCCAGGCCACAATTGCATGGCCTGGCCTGCCTGCTTGCTGGCAAATTCACTGCTTCTACCCTGGCTTCTTCCAGGTGCTGCAGCCTCCCGTGGCTGTGGACATGCTGTGGTGTGCTTGGGAAGGGGCACTGTGACCCTGCCTGTGGCTCTGTGGGTATCCAGTGCCTGGGGAGGGCCCTGCACCGCCTGGGGCCTGTGGCCCTTGGTAAGCCTGCGAAGCTTGAGTTAAACACATGTTTGGGAAAAGGAGACAACCAAGCTCTCAGTCTCTAGTATAATAACCCTCTATAATATGCTCAGAGTATGTGTTGTTCCAGACAGTGCCTGGACCTTCATGGTGGAACTCTGGTGACCAAAGTTCCAGGCTGACCAGCAAGGCTGGGAAAGACCACCAGGTTGCCCCTGGGTAGTAATGTTGCCCTCCATGGTAGGGGATATGATGCACTGGGCAGCTTTCTTGCTTTGCAGTTCTGACAGGGAAACGGAATTGTCTCATTAGTTTGGAAAAATCTGCCTCTTTGGTGAAGGACAGGTATTTTACAGGGCACCTGGGGATCTCTGAAGTTATCAGGGGTTGAGAAATATTGCTCGCTGTGGACAGTCACGTGATGTTCCCCTGGGAAAAGAAGAGTACTTGTTGCAATAAGGCTTTTAGTTTTGCTGTCAGTTTTTTCCAGAGGTTTAAAACAATTGGGAACGCTCATCACCTACTACCTAAAGGTTTGTTGGCAAGCAAAATAATCTCTTTCTTTCTGCTCCTAGTTTTTTCTGGCACTTAGGGCCTGTTGTACTGGGAAGAGCAACCCGGCCCTCCTTAGCCGGCAGCGCTGGTGGAGGAGAGGAGGAGGCTGTGTAAAAAGTACTATAACTGTCCAGACAGGGACAAGCTGGTATTCCTGCTCTGGGTTATGGGGAAGGGAGCTGGGGGCGGGAAGCATATTTGTGTAGCATTTGGGATTAGTTGAGTTGAGGAGCTCTCATGCTGAGGAGATGGCAGAACTATAAATCATTAGTGATCTCTGTAGCTGCAGAAGCAGTTAGGACAGAAAGAAGGGCTTAGAAACAAAATCCATCATAAAATGTCGAAGTGGGTGGTTTCCCTTGCTGGGGAGAGAGTCTCTGGACAGCAAAGGGAATGCTGCCTATATACTGCAGCCATCTCTTTGGAAGAGGAATTTGCTTCCAGGTCTGCTGCCTGTGTTTTGTCCCATGTCCTGCTCTCCCACTCTCTACTGTGATTTCATTTGGATGCTTTTCTCAGATCCCCAGAAAGGAAAGTAGTGTTAAGAACTGCCAAGAAGGGTTTTGCTTTGTAGAGTGTACTTAAATGCTGAGGCCTGGTTGGATGATGGTATGATTATGTTTCTATTTTTCTGTGTGTGTGTGTTTAATACGAAGAACATACTCTGTTCTGGTTGAGTGTATGTTACTTTTCTAAGTATGCCTGTTAGTACAGTAACTTACAGCTTGCTCTTTTCTCCTGCTTGTAAAGTGACAGTGGAATTATGTTACAGCTGTAATGTACACAGTCTTATACAACTCTTTGTAGCGTTTTTAGAGTCGTGATGACCTTGAAAGGTTTAAAAGAAAACCGAATGCAAACTCTGGCACCATTCCTGTGGGTGCTTCAGTATGTGCTGAATTTTGTGTGGTGAGGTAGTATGAGTGGTTCGTTTCACTCAATGGATGTAAAGAGAAGTATCTCTGTGGCCAATTCTAAGATCAGAGTCTATGTGTGATGATTCATTAAATGCACATAACTGTATCTGTGTGCATGCCTTATATGTATATCATGCAGTTGTTTTCAGCATGTTTTGACCAGCTCAGCTGCACTTTATCCGATAATCCATATTTCCTGAATATGTTGCTAGCCAGTCCTATGAAACCTGGAACAGAGACTGTTTCTCTTTCCCAGTTTCACATCCCCAAATAGGCAGTTAACCAGAGAAATGCCATTTTTATTTTGTACCTCTGTCATCACTCCTGAAATTGGTTTCACCTTTTCTCCCCATCTAGAAGCTCTCTGACAGAGCCTTCTCTGATCTAAGCAAGATGCTGACCTGGCATGTTCAGGATGGGCAGTTCCATCCCTGAAGTTACAAACAGGTTTATGCAGGCTAAAGCTGAGTTATTTATACCCCAGGAGAAGAGACGCCTGTCTCTGAAGAGGCCTGAGATGGTGGTCATTAACTTTTCCACTTCCCATAACCAAAAGTGCCATGCCTTTTTAGTTACTTCTGAAGTGTTGATTATGCTTTCCTCCTCTTTAAAGTTCAGTCCCACTGGGTTCAGGCAAAAGAAAGCAAGCTTTTTAAAAAAACATGTTAATCACATATCAGTCGTTTTCCCCCCCAACCCGGTCCCGTTCCACCCTCCCAGTACTTAGCTGTTGCAGAGAAAAATGTGATGAAAGGTTGTTTTTATGTGTATTGGGAAGACTGACAGGACTGTGTTTGAAGCCTGTGAGAGGGACAGTCTGGTGAAAAGCATGGTAATTATCACTTCTTGCTTTTCTACACGTGGGCTGCTGTTTGCAGCTTGGCTCACCTGGGCTCGTGTTAAAGCCTAGGCTCAGCACTGGCTCAGTAACCTGCGAGGTTTTGTGCAAGTGTCTTCCTCGTGTCACTGAGGCCCCTGCAACCAGTGCTGAGGTAAATACCCTCCGGGTGTTGGGCCGGGGCTTCTGCTCCTTGCCATTCTTGTTTCTTTTCAATGTGTGAGCTTATGGGTACTGGAGTCAAGTCAGATTCATTAAAATATGGTAGCACTACTGATCTTTTCAGTACAGGGTTTGCACATAGAGCTGTGCACATCCAGCTATCTTCTGTTTGTCCACTCTTAAGTTTACAAAATGAAAGTGGGTACTGACAGATGCTGTGTGTATTGCATGTCTTCCCCTATGCTGGCCCACACCCTGGTCACCTCCATGTGGTGTCTTGGCAGTCAGACACTATATCTTGATGTGACAAGAGCTGGCTGTGAACTTACAGCTATAAATCTGTTGGGGCTACAGTGGAAGTCTGTCAATGCTGTGCAGGTGGCAACTGGCTTATTTAGCTTCTGGATGGATAACTTTTTATTTTTTTTCCTATCATGGCTTGTGTTTCTGCAGTTGTAGAGCCTGTTCTGGTTACAGTGGAGCAGCAGTTAACAGAGTTTATGGGACATTGTTTCCAATTGCTGTGGTCTAAACATATGTACACCAGCATTGGGTTACTTCTGCCTGGAAGTAAGCCACAGAGCTATATATAAAATATGTTTGAACTGGTGCAGTAATGTTGTTGGTATAAATAGAAGAAAGTGGTAGACCCAGGGCTTCCCTTCCTTACAGCTGATTCAAGCTGATTTCCCAGATACTCTGTCTTCAGTGGAAAAGGCTGTGGAAGGTGGATGAAAGCAACAACAAAATGCCATATGGCATGCCTTCGGGGAAGAGCATAAGTGCTTGGGTCTGGAACATTGGCCTCCTGCTTGGAGTTTGCTTGGCTCTTCTCTTGTGGTGCAACATCTGTCAGAAGTCCCATAGGATTCAGTTTGCAGCAGCCTGGTGTCCCAACACCACAGAGTTTGGTCTGTGACAATCTTAGCTTTTTGTGACTGCAGAACTGTTGCTGAGTTTGCTTGAACTGTCAGATGTCTTTCTCCTCAAACTATTAGACAGGCAGTCTGGGCACTTGTGGAGCTGCCTTGATCATCATGGTGTCACACATTGTAGGGAGCAGTATTTTTAAGTCGCATCATCTGTGGTTTCACAGATGCATCAGGATGCTGCTATCATCTTTTGAACCATGGGGAATGTGCATAGGACTCCTCCCAGGCAGTGCTTGTGAACATAACTCTTGCAATTTAGAAGTAGCTTTCTAGTTCTTTGTCAAGATTTTTTAGTGCAAGTATTTGCTCAATCAGCTTGGCTGCCATGGCAGATTGTGCCAATTTCTGTGGTCCTTTCTGTCACTAATAGATTTCTATCTCACCTAAAGGAAATATAGGAAATTATCTCTGTAGAAACAGCAGAAAGTACTGATAAGCACTGAACAGCTAGTTTTAGTCTTTGCTTGTGGATGATGTTGATTCTGTCTTTAAACTCTAAGTACTTCTTTTGTCTTTGGCTAATTTTTATTGCCTCCTAAGTGCTCTATTGCAGGTATCAACCTACAGCAACATCTGCAGGTGAAAGTATTGTCTTTTCTTCGACTGATGCAGTTAGAAGAGGAGAGACAAGACTGTGTACATGTGGGAACATTTTAGGGCTTCAGTGCTCCAAAAACAATTTTACAGCCATTTCTTTCTGCATTTTTGTTTAAGAGTCCAAATCATCAGCTGCGTTCATTCAACTGTGGCAGGCCATCAGCTCTGTTTCATCCAACACCTCTTCCCTGGTTGGTGATGGGAATTGCAGCCTGGCCTCATGCAGGAGCTCATTTTGGGGTGACAGTAAAACTTGTATCCAGCAGTTGCCCACTACCTCTGCCAGTGCACTGCAGCAGGGAGTGGACACAAGATGCATACAAGCTTTACAGCTCTCTTTTTACTGGAGAAAAATACAGTTTGACTAGGGTTAGCATGGTGGTTCAGCACAAATGTCAGTCAACAGGGATATTCTCTCCTGTGTTACTTTGCGCTTCAAGTGTTTGCCTGGTTTATTATCTCCCTTGTTTAAACTGCAGAAATGTACTTAGTTCAGATATTTCTGAACTACGTGTGTCACTCAAAGTTATTTCTTATCCAGACAGATTCTGCTAAATGCTTCTAAGTAGGTGAATTTGTCTAAAGCTGTTTACCAGGAAATCGGAAGGATTGCCTCTCTGCTGAAGACTGAAGTTCCATAACCTCTACTTTTGCATTCTGCTTTTTGTAACAGCAAGTTTTGCTAAGAACTAAAAATGTAAAAGCAACAGTACTTTGTGAAGTGTCAAAGCAACAAGAGTTGGTTGTGCACCTGGATCTAGGGCTTTCCACTGTGTGTGTGTGCAAAAGTGAGAGGATCGATGGTGTTTTTTGCTGCTTACAGGAAGAGTATTTAGGTCTTTGGGATGCTGGGTCTAGGTCATAAAACTTGTAAGAAATTGGAACTATTTGGAAAAGTCTAAACTGAATTTTGCATCTGCTGTGACTGTTGGATGATGATTTCTTCTCCTGGAGTACCATTTGTGTCTTTGCAGCAGAAAGATGGCTCAGTGGTGTGTACCTGAGTGAGCACTTACAGATTTGCAGAATTTGTCTGTTCTGCAGGGGCAAGTGACGGGGTCACCGTGTTACAGGTGAAGGGCTTTCCTGTTCCAGTACAGGAAGTGGCAGCAGGTTTGTTGAGGAGATGATGGAAATCAGTGCTTGTGCTGTTCTCCTCAGTTTGCTTTCTCAATATTTGCCCCATGTTCCTATGTATCAATTCCCCTGGGGGATGTGGTCTCCTTTCTGGCTGACAGGACAAATCTCTTGGTGCTCAATATGCATGTTGATGGGGAGATGTGAAGAGCTTCTTAATTTCAGGGTGCATGAAGGGCAAGATGCTGGTAAAGTCTATTCTGTAAGAAGCTTATTCTTTGGGGCAGGGAGGAGTGCCAGAAGGGATTGCCTAGAGCTAGGCAGTGAGTGCTGGCAGGGGGCTTGAGTGTCTTCTTTTGTATGTACTGGTTGGCTTGAGCAAAATAAAGAAATCTCTCGTGCTTTCTTTTGATTAATTTTTAAGCATTCTTTAAAAATACTGTCCTTGGCCTCAGGCAGGAGTGAGGTACAGAAGTGGTGTAGCATGGTCTGTGCAGTAGATAGCTGCTGGAATTTGGGAGGGAGTAAGATTATTCCCAGTTCTGTTGCTAATTTGTTGCATGTTCAAGACATTTAACTTCAGTGATTGTGTGGTATTGCCACCTAGTCGTCTTATACTTGGTAGTAGATTGCCAGCTGTGTGAGAGTACGTGTTGCTGCCTGCTGTTAGTACAGAAGGGCCTCTGTTGGTCAGGACTTCTTGCAAGTACTGTGAAACAAATAGTAAATAGTTCAGACAATGTTTAGGCAGAGATGGAATACTAATCTCTTTACCTCCTGCCTCCTTCCGTAGGGATGTTGTCTGTGTGATAAATACTTTTCACTTACTCACTCCTTCCTGTTGTATTTGTTCCTATCTTAGCATCTTTTAAATTGCTGTAATTTTTAAACATAATTAAATCAGCTTACAACAAAACCATTTTCTTATTCCCCGAGGATGCAAGTATGTGCTTTCCTCCATAACATCACTGAAATGTTAGGAAGATGCATGGGTGGGAGGACGAGGTGTCTTGTCCTGGAGCGGTTCAGGTGTTACAGGGAAGATCCTTGAGCCCTCTGACCTCCTATGGCAGAGACAGATACCTGCTCTGTGTAAGGAATCTGGGCATGAAAAGGTGAGGCTTTTACACACAGAGAGTCTCTTTAATACACTCTTAAAGCCTCTTTAAGACTTCTTACAGCTGTGTCCTTCTCTAGAAGGCATAGTTGCCTTCATGGCAGTGTGGGGTGTGTAGGTAGAGATGAGATCTGGCAAAGACTTTTAGGGCAGAATGGCTGTGTAAATCACTGGTGAAGGATAAAAATTAATTGATTTGGCATGGGGTCATGGGTGAATAAAGAAATCACAAATGAGTTATGTGTGTTGCCTCAGGCAGGCTGATCAAAAGGGTTTTCTTCATCCTGCATAGCTCTGTGTGTTTCTACTCTTGGACTCAAGATGAACCACTAAGTTCCCCCCCAAGCCTTGTCAAACAGTTCATAGATCTGTTTATACCAAAAATAAGCCCCAGAGAAGAAATTAAGGGGAAGGAGATTGTAACATGATACTTTTCTTGAAGTGCTGAGATGTGGCTTTCCTTCTGCGGCTCCCCTCAGCAGAGTTGACTGTGGGGAAGGCTTTCTGCACCCTCTCTTTCAGTTTGTCTTCCCTGTGTCCAAGTTTAGTTTGAATGTATGTGTTGTTTATAGAGTTCAGCAGGAGGTGATTTAGGAGGGAGCTCCTAGCCATGACGGTATCAGTGTTAGAAGTGTTGTGTTATAGCCCCTGTGTTTGACTCTTCAGAGTCAAGAATTATTTGGTCCTGCTACAGTTTCCTGGGAGTGTATGCCTGAGAAGCTGCGGACTTTTAACCATTGCCTGTTTGCATTTAGGAGCAGGCTCAGCTCAGGGTTAGGACCAAGAGGAGGGACTTCAGCAGAGCCACAGAGGGAGCAGCCTTGCTACCAGCCTATGCCCACATTCCTGTTTGGCTCTTTTCCTTGTTCTTGTCTCTTGCTTCTTGTGAGTGCTAAAGCCTGGCAAAACAGAGGGGAAGGAGCCTTTCCTATCTGGGAAGTGATGATTAATGATGATGAACAGTGACCCTTACACTGAGAGAACCATTTGTTCCTGCTGGATTTCAAACCCTTATATGAGTAACTGAAACTCTGCCCAAGGGAGCTATAGCGGTGTGGTTTTTTTGGGTTTTTTGTTTTGTTTCTGTTTTTTTTAAAAATTTCTTCTCACTGAAGCACTTTCTTTGCCTGTATTCAGGCCCCTGTGTGTGGATTTGGAGAAGACCAATATGTAAGACTGTCAGAAGGTCAGAAGTTACTTCCACTGATCTTCAGTGCTGGGACAGATTAGGGGAGGCAAGTTTGTATTTGTACCTAAAACTTTTATAGGTGGTTCTTGATGCAGGGGAAGGTGAATTGGCTTCATCTTCTACTATAAAGAAAAAAATATGGACAAATTGCCTATGTGGGAGGGCCTAAGCATACCCTATGTAAAGTCTTGTATCTTGTCTGCTCTCTTTCCTCATGAAAAAACAATGCACATTTGCAAAGTGGAAAAGTCTGGTTCTTGTGAAGGAGTGATCTTGCAGAATTTCAGATCCCAAGAGCTCAAGAAGGGTTTCTTTGAAGCCTGCCCACACAGAGGTGTCTCTGTTGTGTTCCATGGGGTTTAACTGCCTGTGGAGCTGGTCCAATTGACTCCATGTGCAGATGCTTAGTCTGGAACAAATCAGGATTGACTCTTTATGTACCAGGAATACCTGTAGCCTGTTTGATGTCACTTCTTCTTTTTACACACATTTCATGCATTCATCACACTGATTTGTTTACATCAACAAAAAAGAACTTCCCACATCAAAGTCAAAATACCATCATGACAACACTGACAATGGTGGACAATTTACACATGCTTTTTCCCTGTCCCTTCACCACACTTGTATCTCTGAAGCTCAGATTTTCTGAGAGTTTTGTGAAATCTCATGAAAGTCTGAGTTGGTGTTGCTTTTACAGTGAGAATGATGACTGAATGGTAGAGGGAAGAGAAACCACTGCTTGTCATGCCTGTAGCCAGAGCTGGTAATGTTACATGGACCTCTCCTCATCTCTGCAGTATTTAGGAAGAAATTGAACTTAGTGTGGGGGTGGGGAAGAGAAAATTGGTGGTCCAGGCTGATGTTAAATGAAGAAACAGAAGATTAGTTAATGATGGCTAGGTTGTGCTCTAGAAGCTGGTAGGAAGTTAACCCTCTATGTGTCCTGTTTGCAGGCTGCAGGAACACTTGCAGGTGTGTTCTGTTGCCAGTTCTAAGTTCCCTCACTGTGGTTGCTGGTAGAGGTTATTTTAATAGCCTCCCACCCACTCCCCGGGGCTGTGCAATGGCATTTATGGCCTGCCCGGGACTGCCTTTCTTCAGGTGCATGGCGAAGGCAGAGTGCAGATTCAGCACGTAGCCCCTGACAGCTGGGGCTGAGGGGTCAGGAATGCAGCCCTGACAGCTGGAATTGGACTGAAAGCGGCCAGCACGGTGGGGAGGCCAGGAGGGGAGAGCAGGCAAGAGAGGCTCTGTGAAGAGATGGACAAATGCACGCACACTGTGGAGAGACAGCCTGTGGGGACTGTGGGTTGCTTGTGTTCTGTTTCTCCCACTTTCATCCCTGATTTGATCTGTTCTTTTTGTCCAACTGTATGGACAATTTTTAATAAATGTGTGCATACCCCTGTTGCAACCTCTGTACAACACACGTGGCAGAACCATTAGAGATGAGGCTCAGCACCTGTATTGGAATACCCCCCATCCCACCTCTGCCTTTATGCAGGTTTACAAATGTAATGTAAGGCTTCCCATAACTCAGTGATTCAATACCTTTTAGCAAGTCAGTTTCTGCTCTTGCCACTCTTGTGCCAAGGAGTGCCATTCATAACTTCTGTTGTGGGAGATTGTTCCCTGATGTTCTTAAAGTGGTTATCTTGAAATCAAATTACATACAGTTGGCAACTGCTTGTGTCATACAGTGATGTTCTGGTCAGGTATTTTTGTTTTGTTTTGCTTTGTGTTTTTTTTTTTTCTCTTCTGCTTTATTTTTTTAATTGGTTAACTGTGAGGGCTTACTCGTAGCTCTGAATCATTTTTCCCACAAAGACTGCTTTAAACTGGGCATTGGCTGGAAACACCTTAAGTGTCAAACATATCTGTGTAGTGGATTGCATGAAAGCAGTCTCATGGTCTTGCAGTAGTTCCTTGAGGGTCAGTTGGGCAGTTGGTGTGAGTGTGCAGTGGTGCCTGTGGGCAAGGTTTAGGAGGCTTACAGTGAGAGAAATGGAGACTGCTCTGTCAGCCAGACCTCCGGAATGGCTCCTGTGTTGGAGCTTGGCTTGTGGCTGTTGCCTTTTGCAGGTGGAATATTTTCAGTCTCCAGGCTTGTCAAGACATTACTCTTTCCTAGCACTCGTTGCTGAGGGAAGAAAGAGTGGCTGGAGAAAAGGGTGAGGATAGAAAAACCTCTTTAAAAACATATAAAAAATATATATGTAAAAGAATTTTAAAAGTGCATATTCTAAATGTATATAAAAGCAGAGGAACACATTGGATAGGTGAGGGGCAGAAACCACTTGTGGAGCTGAGTGGTTTTGTTGTTTATGTGCTATTGTAAGTCAAACACCTCTTGCAGTTAATTCCATCCACCCATCTTCAGCCCTTCCCCTGCCAGACCAACAATAAAAACCCTAACTTCCTCTGCCCCTCAAAAAACCAAGCAGGGGAACCTGGTCCAAAGCCAGACCTTTGCATGTTAAGCTGAAGTGCAAAATGAATATTTCACAGCTGTGTTATAAAGCCCTGAAATGAAGGCTTTGCAGTGGAAATGCTGACAGCCCCTTAGGTAGAACAGTATACTGTAATTAGTGCTCTGTGTTTTATGTGCCAGACGAAGCTCAGCAGAACTAAATGTAAAACTTGAAGCCTTTGTTTTTCTGCAGCAGTAACAGGACATCAGACAGTGTGTTCAGACAATGGATTAGTGCCTACACCGTGTGCACTGGTCCCTGGAGGTCGGACGTGCTTTTTGGCGGTGAGGCTCGCGAGCAGCAGCAGAGATGTACAAACAGGGCCAGCTGTGAGATTTGGCGCTCTGTATCAAATTTCACTTATGTAAGATAGACAGCTATTTCTTAAATGCTGACGCTGACAATGTACAGCTACATTTTCAGCATTTTCACGTATTGGATGCCAGAGTGCCTTGATACGACTTTGCTGTGTGGCAGCATGGAAAACATGTTGGAGTGCATGCAGAGGTGCTGGAAACTCTGGAAGCAGAATGTAACAGACCTGCAAACCACGGTGCTGCTGTGAAACTCAGGCCTGATGTTGGAGCTCCCCATGTCAGTGTATTGGACCGTTGGGAGCACTGGGATCTCCATTCAACCAGTAAAGGCGCTCTTTTTTTTTTTTTTTTTTTTTTTTTTTTTTTTTTTTTTTTTTTTTTTTTTTTTTTAAGGCAAAAGAACAGATGATTATGTAGCCACTTCCCTGTGCAAGATAGGTGCTTAGTTACAACTGATTGCTTGATGTGCTAGGGAAGGCTTTTCAAAGTAACCCTCATGGGTCATGTATCTCAGGGAATTCCTTGTCCTGTGCTTTTTCAGGAGCACATGCCTTTGCACGTGCATTATTAATATGCCTGCTTTCAGGAGAGGGATGAGGCCAGGCACATTGTGCAGTGGACGGTAGATGAACCCTGATGGATGTTGTCTTGTCATGCTGATTGGATGCTGCTACTTAATTAAATGGATTCGAGTGTTAACTGTGTTATACATAGGCCCATGGGAAGGCTTTTAAAATAGAACTTGTCTGCTTGTGGACATTTACTGAAGTAGCCATTCTGGAGTGGATTGGAGTAGTTATGCTGAAAGAACTCTCACTGAGGATGCTCTTGATCATAGATGCTCACAATGGCATGGAGAGAAAGGGGCATGTTGAAATCAAACTATTAAATCAAGAATAGGATTTCCCATGCCATAGGGGAGCAGACAGGACAGAACGAGGCATAGGTTTCCAAATGCAAAGCAGCAGCAGCAGTTCTTATCTGTGATTTTTGTTGAGCAGGGTGACCTCTTTGTTGCTTTCTGTAAATGATCTTAGATGTCAGGAAGGCAGATTGAGCATAAGGTATTAATGGGGAAAAAATGGAAAACAAAACAGACTATTATATTATTCTGCTCTGTAAAAACTTGCTGTGGCCATGCCTGAAAAGTCACATGTGGTCTTCATGTTTTTCCTTCATCTCAGGAAGAATGAAGGGGACATGGAAGGGGCTTCACAGAGGAACTGATAAAGAATATGAAATAGCTTTCAGGAGAGCCATAAAGTAACTTCGAGAAGACTCTCGTACTTGGAGCACAGATGACTTGGGGTGATAGTATAGCTCCTTACAAAATCATGAACCACCTAAAGGTGGTGGATAGGGACTGACTGTTCACTGTCTCTTCTCATACAGAGACTGAGGCACATCAAATAAAACTATTAGAAGTGAGGTTTAAAACAAATAATGAAAGATGGTTCATCTTGCAACATACCAAACTGGTGGAGTTCCTTGCCAAAAGATGTGTGAATGCTAAGCTTTTATAGACAGAGTGGGTAAGCTCATGGTAGAGAATTCTACTGAAATAAGTTAAAAATGGAGAATATCTATTTTGCAACAGCAAGACTGACAGGAGGTGAGAAAAAATTAAATTTGTTTTCCTTATTCTTAAACTTTATCTGTACATTTCTTTATACCATTCTTCCTGATTTTCCTCCTTTGCTTTTGGCTGCAAATGGAAAAATAAACCAAGGCTAGATATTGGTCTCTAATCCAAGGTGGCCAATCTCGTGAAGTCTGGAACAGATGTATCTGCTTGCTGGACATGGTTTTCTCCTGCCTAGTGCTGTAGGTGCTGGGGCGTGTGGGCTGCCCTGTACAGTAACATAAGTTTCCTCCCCTTGGTTATCATTTTGAGCACTGGAGAGTAGCACAAATCCTCTTAAATGCTTTGCTTTTTTTTTTTTTTTCCATGCTTAAATAAACTGTGCTTGTAGTGAATGATTAGATTTTGGGTCCAGAAGAGAATGAAGATAGCATAAGAAGGCAGGAGGTGAGATAATCAAGTCAGAAAACTCTGATTTCTTTAGCATATGAGTGTGGGGATGAAGAGCTGAAATACCGTTGAACTCCTACTTAGTATTTTGCTGGCCTGGGGAGAATGGTGGGGTGAGTTGCAGCAGGCTATTATTCAGCCTACAGTCCAAACTCTTTGAGGGATGCCTGGTGGCCTAAAGCCTAAAGATGTCTTTCTCTTGAAAATGTCTTCCTCTCTTTTAAGATGAAGGCAGACCACAGAAGTCTGCTGGTGTGCAAAGAGGCACAGCTATAGGAGCTCCTACCCAGCAGCAGGGGTTCAGTAGTGAAACAGTGCAGCTGGAGGCAGAGTGCCTGTGACAGCTCAGGCAGGACTGTCAGTGACTACATTGTCCCTTTTGGCACCCCTTCCTGTGGAAATTGTTGCTGTGCCTGGGTGTGTTTACTACTGCTTTCTAACAGAGTCCTGGCTGGGTGTGCAGGCCACAGTGTTTGTCTCCTGTACTCCCGTGTGGCTTTGCAAGTGTAGATGGTCCCAAAGGAATGCAAATGATGGGAAAGACGAAAGTGTTTGCGGGAGGGTGAAGTTGGGCTGGTCCCTCAAGGATTTCTGTGTTGTCCTTATGGCATATGTAAGCAATTGTTAGTGATAACTTCCTCAAAACAACAGAAATGGCTCACGCAAGTACAAGACTCGCTCTGAGACCTGGTCGCTGCTCAGATATCGAGTCTTCTTGAAAAGCCAAACGAGGCTGGCTGGGGCTGTTCAGATCAGTCTTTCTGAAATGATTATCTGCACCTCAGGAGGAAGGTGGGGGTGGCACAGCTTCTTCCCTCAAGCATGGGCTTTCCCTGTGTGCTGTGTGGGACTGTGTCTGATGGAAGCAAGGGCTGCTCTCGGATATGCCCTTTGACTTCCAGGTGGGATTGGGCTCCTCATTCCCCTCTTTCTGGGCAGGCCCAGCTGCTGTGAATACCTGTTGGTACCTTGAGTCCTGCAATTCAGGACTCTGCTGGTTTGGTCCTACCTATCTGATGGTGTTGGGAATTGATGTGGAAGGAACAGGGTAAGGGATCTGCTTAGGCACAAAAATTTCTTTACACACATTAGTGCAATTCCAAGTAAATAAATTTAGATTTAAGCCTGTAAAATGGCTGAATATCAGATTTTGCAGGACAGGAATTAGCTGCACAGGTTTATGTGCCTAAGGGTGTGTATTGACCCTCGAAATCTGAGTAAAAGTTGACCTTAAAGGAATGGAGATGGGATAGTTTCAGATAGCAAAGTGGCAGTGCAAAATGAGCTGCAGAAGTGTTTTGTGAGTGGATCAATTCAATAACTCGCAAGTTGTGTAGAGAACCTTGACTGAACGTGCCAAATGCTATTAATAGAAGCCTCAAGATGAAGTAACAAATGCAGCTTGTCAGCCTCCTCTCCTGCCTCTAATTTAGGTACAAATGACAGGTTTAATCTTGCAGTTGTTTCCAGGTTTGGATGAGGGTGTTGAGGTGGCCCATTAGTTGTCTGTGAAGGCCTGAGCAAGCAGTGACATGTCTGACAACTGTAGGTTGCAAATTGGGCAAACACAGGAGCTATTGGTAATGAACAATGTCTCAGATCTGCAGGGGAACTCTCCAGGTCCTGTGGTTAGCTCAGATCAGACTTGGGAAGGTGTGCAAAATAATGTATTTCTGACTGGGATGTGCTGAGGTACCACTTGGGAGACTTGTATGAATGGCAGTGTTTATGGCAGTGTGGGACTGGGAGTCTGCCCTTACCACAGAAGGAAGTGGTAACTTCAGAGACGGGATAATGGCAGAGCTGTATCAATTGATCTGCCCTTTGCTGACAAATCTTAATTCCACATTAGGAAATTAAAGTTGATGTGGTTTTGCCCTAATTAACCTTACTAAGAATTCATTTGTTTTAGCTGACAAATTGAGAAGAATCCAGTTCATACTGTGTTGTTACTTACTGTTTTTTCTCTCTGAAATGTTTTTTGTTTTCAAGTTTTGTGACAATCTCTTGCCCCTATGTTACCTAGCCTGGAAGCTGGTCATGGGGAAAAACTGTGGTGTATTGTGGGCAGGTTGGTGGAAGTGGAGCTCACGAGTCTCGTAAGATCACATTTTAAATTTATATGCACTCTTTTTTGATGCTAGTTGGTTTTAATACTCGAGTATTATCAAGTGGAGATGCTGCCTTTGGATATGCTTTGTGGGGTTACATTTCAAATTCTTTACACTAGAAAGTTTTTGAAGTTAAGACTGAGAGCAAAAGAGAGGAAGCCTTTTTCAGAAAGTTAGTTATGAATCTTTAGAGACAGGTTATCTGTGGCACGTGGTCTGTCAACATCAGAGGTATGGCCTTGACAGTTGCCTTTTTCTGGAGGAGCAAATGGTCTGTTGGAGGCCAGAAGATACTCACTGGCAGTAAAATAATTAGACTGGAAGATTGAGCTACTCCTTTTGTGTCAAGCTGTGTGGATAAGAGACAGAGTTTCTACATCCTAGCATTGCCACAAAAAGTCTCTTGGCAGAGCACCAGGGGACCTCCACTGACTTTGGAATGAGAGAGAGGCTGGAGTAAGGGTGACATTTTGGTATTGGTGAGGTGAGTGTGTCAAGACAAATCAGGTAGTGCTCCTGTTTGGTTCCTCTTCTTCAAGACTTGGAGGGGTCAGACTGGGCTTTGGATGTGCAGCTAGATTGATCTAGTTGCCAGGGGAAGGGTATGATTGTTGGTTTTTTTCCCTGAATTTGTTCTTCCTGTGGTTTTCCCCAGGCTGGCAAACAGAAAACAAACAGGAAATAAAAAATAAAATATGGTTTTCTGCTGGTTTGGCCTTCTGGACAGGTAATTACCATGCCAGGGCTGTCTGAAATGAGGGAAATGTGGGGGATGTCATTTGGCTGATAGGGTGAGGGAGGAAGGAACTGTCCCCTCCAAGACAGGCTGCTGTGAGATCAGCTCAGCTGTGGTGTAAGAGTGCACACTGAGAGGCTCGATAAATGTCCTTGCAGAGCAAAAACATACCTGTTGGTGAAAATAGGTTGCTGAATTGCTGCTGAATATCTGCATAGCCAAGGTCAAGCAGTGCCTTTTAGGGCAGTGGCAATTACAGCCAGACTGAGCTAAAGCCTGCACTGAGCACTGTAATCACAGCATTGCTAAGTTGATGTTGCTGACAGCGTCAAGTAATTGGTGCCTTATCTGGATGGAACTACTTGAATGGCACATGTCTCTTCCACTTCCTCCTTTGCTGACAAGAATGCATTTTCTGTAGGAATTTAAACCTCTCCTAGTTTGGAAACTGCTGATATTAGCCAGAATCTCAGCAGCAGAAGCAGTGAGTTCTTTGTGCATATTTTTGAGCTGCTTTAAAAAGATGTGTTTTGAAGTATTGTTAACAAGTCTGGAAGAGTAGATATCCTCCTGGCCCTCCCCACTCCTTTCCCCAACCCCGGCATTTTTGTTCCAATATCAAGTTGAAACAAAACTAGTTCCTTTCTTTATCAGTGAATTTGTAATGCATTTTGAATTGCATGTTCTTTCTTAATAAAAATCCAGTGGAGTTTTGTAAAAGCCGTATTTTCAGCGATTCTCAGTTTGCAAGGGAAGGGGACAATTTGGTGGTTTCTCATAATGTCCTTAAGTACCTGGGGTATGTTATTAATAAGAGGGAAAAAAGGACCAAATTGTTCCAGAGATTGGAATGTGAAATCTTCCACTTTCCATGTCACTGTTTGAAAGCAGGCCAATTTTGAACTAACTGAAAGCATGGATAGTTCATGTTAAGTGGCATCTCAGCCCTGCTTCACCTCCTGAATCAAGGTGGTTCTCTGTGTGGGGTTACTTCTGGCCTCTTGCCTACTATCCTGAGCCCTGGGCTTGGTGAGACCTTGTGTCTCACCCTGCAGCCGAACTCCTCAGGTCTGGTAAGGTGTGTGGTCAGGGCGGCGTGGGAAACCTGCCCCGCCCCTGCCTTTTGTGCTCCACCTCGGTATAAATGCAAGATGTTCATCTTCAGGGCAGCTATTAAAGTCAGTAGTAATTATTACAATAGTAACTTCTTATGCTGTGTCCATGCCCTTAAGGCCTTAACCAAATATAACTTAGATGATGATAATTAAAAACAGAAGACTGTGACCCAGTAAAATCCTTTAGTTTGGCAGAGACAGCAATGCTGAGGAGGAATGTATGCATCAAATATATAATAAATAAAATGAAGCCGTGCAAATGTAGAGGAAAGAGAATAATTTTGTGTCAGTCAAATTAGCCCCAGGGCTGAGAACGGATTTGTGCTCAGAGGTTGAGTCCTTTTATGCCACAAGCCAGATTTTGCACGATGTTTTGCTTTGGGGTAATTGCTGAATTTTGGTGCTTTCTCTGCCAGGGAGCGCTCCCCAAAATATTGTGTCATGTCCATTTGTCACCCACCCTTCCCATTTTTTTTTTTTCTTTTGTCAGTTTCTTACCACAGAGGCCTTTGTATTTTCCCAGTAGCTCTTCCAGTTGCATTTCTTTTCTTTTCCTAAAAATACTGGAGATCTTTGCCTGAGGGGAGTGTGGGGACATTTAGATAACTGTCTCTTGCAAGGGTCATTGATATGCAACAGGCTTGTGAATGTTTATGGTGTTCTTACGACTCCTGGCAAGGGATGCCCTTGACCACGAGTTGTGATTTCCAACTCAAGCACCCTAGGAAAAACTGACTATTCAGTTCCTAGGAATACCAGGCTGAACTGCCTTCTACCAGATGGACGTAACAAAGAGAATGGGTCAGCCTGGAAACAGTTTTCAGGAAAGAGCCAAGCTCTAGACACAGTGGTATGTCGCTCTTACTGGGAGGATGGAGTCAGTGGTTAATGAATATGCATCCCAGCTTTTCACCAGTACTATCTGCTGCTTGCAGTTCTCTGCTTGCAATGCTCTGGCATAGAGAAAGTAATAAGTGGGTCAATAAGTCCTTCTCTGTAGCCCAATAGTATTTTCCTATGCCTATATTGAAAGCTGAATGCGGTTACCTGGTGTACCTGGTGTTCCTGGTGCTTCTCAGTGGATTTCTAGGAACCAGGGAACCAGTGTGAACCAGACCATCAGCACCTATGTTATTGGTCTATTTGAGCTGTACTCACATTTCATGGTACTTCCTGTTTTCTTTCTTGTATCCTCTAGGTGACTTTGGAGAAGGTGTTGGGCATAACTGTGTCGGGAGGCAGAGGATTAGCCTGCGACCCCAGAACTGGCCTTGTTGCTTATCCAGCAGGGTGAGTCACTAACCACATCCTTCAAAGCTAAAATGAGCCACGACTGATGCATTAACATAAAGATCCAGGGTGTTTCCACTATCATCTTCTATAGGAAGCCTATTTACTGCTCTTCAAACACCAGAGAATGATGAGACTCAGCACTATTAGTGTAATTGGCAAGGGAGAGGGATTGCATTATCAAATTTTAATGAGGTCCCTTTTAATAGAACTACTCTCATTCCTCTTGCTCTAAGCTGGGAGTTAAATACATTTTGTAGACTTTTCACTAGGTTCTGTAGTGTGATGAACATAAGCATAATTCAGTGTGGTTCTCAATCCAATAAATACCTAATGGAGCAAACGATGCTTTCAACAATTGACTGAAGCCTTCTTGTAGATGCCCTGCGATTTGTGACTTACCACGTTCCTCAGCCAAATGTGAGGAAATATTTCAGGCTTACAGCCTGAAACTGCTTGTATGTGGGTTCTTTGGAGTGAAACACATAAGTCCAAATAGAGGTATCCAGAAGGAGACTTTGATGGAAAGATAAAGAGCTACCTATAGAGGTGTGGGTGAGAGCTGGAGAGGTCTGCTGCAATGCAGGAATCAATATGAGTTTGGCTCACCATTGAGCTTTTCTGCTGGTCAGCAAACCAAAAGAGAAGACAAAGGGCACTATCTCCAAGTTGTATTGCATGGGCATACTCTTAAGACATGAAAGCTGGAATTAGAAGATGACAACTTCCACATCAATTGTAGGTGATTTTTCCAAGGGTACAATAAGTATGCTAGCAACATTTAAAGACTCTGTGTTTGTCACTAAAATGATGGAGCCAGTGAAACTGGCTAGTAATTTTTGCCTGTCTGGTGATATCCTAGTTCACCAAATCACAGCATTGCTGTGGTTGGGGGAGCCTCTTGAGATCATCTAATCCAACCCTCGTGCTCAAGCAGCGTCACCTCTAGCGGGTTACAGCTTTTAAATATCTCCAGAGATGGAGAAGCCACCATCTCTGGTCACCATGTTCCAGTGTTTGACTACTCTCACAGTAATAAAAACAAAATAAAAACATGAAAATAAAGGGCTTTTTAAAATTTATTTTTCCTTTGTGTTCAAATGGAACTTAATATGTTTTAATTTATGCCTGTTGCCTCTTTTTCTGTCAGTGGACAGTCTGTTAATCTGCTGACAATTTGAGGTCCACATCAGTGTTCAACTACATCTGTTGTGCTTGAACTCTTTGTAGCCAGGCAAATATATTCTGGTGTGTTTTACGTCTTCCTGTGTGTCTTTTCTGACACTGAATGTGTTCGCACTTGAAGTCAGCAAGGAGAGAAGAGAAAATTAGTGCAGTAAACAGGTATTTTGGGCTCTTGCATAGCTAAAGATAGGTTAGTTTTGTTAATAGCAATGCCCTTTGATGAGCATGCCTGACATTGATTTAATCAAGTGTGAGTACACCTGGGGTTTCTTTTGGCTAATTAAAAGGTTATGTGGTTCCTTAGGGCTTTACAGGGGAATTCTTGTCCTTACTTGTTGGTGGTAACATTTCATGGCCTGAGCAGGAATATACTAGATGTGTGTTCTAAAAGTTTAAAGGCTTGTATTACTTGCTGCTTTTGTGCCATGGCTGGCCTGTTTTTTGTGATACTGTTGTGATTTGATGCAGTTAAGACAGTCTCGAGCTAACAATCTAATCATCTTGTTCAGTTTGTTTTTTGTGGGTTTTTTTTTAGTTTGTTTTGTTGTATTTGTGGTTTTTTGTTTTTTGGTGGGTTTTTTCCCCTCATTCTGATTTCCAGTGAATGTCTCTTGATTTGGAAGAATCCTGGCCTTTCTGGTACACTTCCTTCATATGGTTGATTTTTGTTTCTATTTGAATTACACAGACTGACAGAATAGGTAGGGCTGTACCTACCTGAGTGGGACCACTCTGAGTCATTCAGTGCAACCTCCCTGCTCAAGCAGGGTCATCCTAGTGCACATGGCATGGGATTACATCCAGATGGTTCTTGAGTATCTCCAGTGAGGGAGACTCCACAGCCTCTCTAGGCAACCTGTTCAGTGAAGAACTTAACTGTCACCTGCTCAGTAAAAAAGCTTTTCCTCATATTCTGGTGGAATTCCTGTGCATCAGTTTCTGCCCTTTGCCTTGTGTCCTATTGCCTGGCTCCATCCCCTGACACCCTCCCTTGAGGTATTGATAGACATTGATGAGATCCCCTCTCAGTTGTCTCTTCTCAAGGCCCAGCTTCCTCAGCCTTTCCTCCTAAGAGAAGCTCCAGCTGACCATTCATCCTCCTTGCCCTCCACTGGACCCACTCCAGAATCTCCACGTCTCTCTGGTACTGAGGATCCCAGAACTGGACACAGCTCTCCAGATATGCCCTCAGCAGGGCTGAGCAGAGGGGCAGGATCATCTCCCTGGGTCTGCTCTTCCTGATGAGCTCCAGGATCCCATTGGCCTTCTTGGCCACAGGGGCACTGCTGGCTCAGGGCCAGCTTGTTGTCCACCAGAACCCCCAGGTCCCCCCTGGCAGAGCTGCTCTCCAGCAGAGCAGCCCCCAGCCTGTGCTGGTGCCTGGGGTTGTTCTTCCCCAGGTGCAGGACCCTGCATTTGCCTTTGTTGGATTTCAGACAGTTCTTCCCTGCCCATCTCTGCTGCCTCTTGAGGTCCTTCTGAAGGGCTGCCCAGCCCTCTGGGGTGTCAGGCACTCCTCTCAGCTTTGTGTCATCAGTGAACTTGCTGAGGAGGCATGTGCTCCTTCATCCAAGTCATTGATGAACAAGTCCAACAACACTGGGTCCAGTACTGAACCTTAGGGGCACCACTGGTGACAGGGCTCCAGCCAGACCCTGTGACAGTGATGACCATCTGGGTTCTGTTGCACAGACAGAACTGTGCATTTACTGGACACCAGAGTACTTACACGAGTCTGATGTAGCAGACTGGGCATGGCTTATGCACTGTTGTTTCATGAGCTGTCCATGCAACTTGGTCATCTTCAGCTGTACTCCAGTGATTTCCCCATCCCACTGCTCGTGTCAGGAGGTTTTGCAATGCTGACATGCAGATGCTTTGTTCCTCCAGTCCTTTCCCTAAAAGCTGGATTTACGTAATAACGTTGTATTTTCCTAACAACACTTTCAACATACCTAGATTGATTTGGTTGAGATCAAAACAGTTGCCTGAGGCATTGTGACTTCATCCACATCAGGTATACAAGCAGCTATGTGAGTGAGGACTTGTGCGTAAGAAGCTTTGGCATTCTTTGAGCATAATCTTAATTTGGGTCTCTGGTTTGCCCAAAATATTTTTTTTAAATAAATGTGATGGTTTTTCTGAGTTTTCTCTTTCCTGGAGTTTCTGAAATCTCCTGGGATGTTTCTTAAACTGATGAAAGAAGCAATTCCCAAACTGACAAAACTCATTCCATCTCCACTGTGGTGCCAAAGAGCTGAGTGTTCCATTGTTTTTTCCTTTTCTTCTCAATGGCTTTTGCACATATTATCCTTTCTCTGCTTTGACCCTAATGAGGCTCCCTCTCCAGCGGTGTGAGACAGCAGCTGTGCTGCTCCTGGTGTGTTTTTTGTGGGATGCTCTTGTTATAGGAGACCTTTTCTTCGTGTCAGCGGTAAAGGGCTAACGGCACTGAGTGCTGCAGATATTCCAGGCTACCACTTTGATGTAAAGCTGTTGTCTTGAGAGATAAGACAGAAGATTGTTTCCTCTGCAAAGGTCTTGCATCTGCTGCCTGCATTCACCTGTTTTTATATTGTCAAGTGAAACAAACCCAAAGTTGCTTAATTGGATCTCTGTTTGGGTTTTGCAGTGAGTAACAAAGTTGTTCATGTGAAGGGGGTGAGGGGAGGTACAGAAATGTACCAAATTGTTTATCTCTTGTGGTAGGACCAAGGCTCTGACCTTCGTTTGTTTCAATTCTCCTGCTTTGCATTTTCCCTGCTCTTCCCAGTTTATTCTCTTTTTTTTTTTTTTTTTTTTTTTTTTTTTTTTTTTTTTTTTTTCAGTAGCTAGTTGAGGCTCTGTTTCCTAGAAACAAGAAGAGAAACAAAACTAAGAAAATCCTCTGAGGATGACTAACATTAAAAAAGGAAAAAAAGGGTGTGTGAAATGTCTATCATTTAAATTCTAGACCAGCTGTTAAGATAGCTTTAGTCAGCTTATCTGGTTTTGATTTTGTGTTTTGTTTGCTGTTGTTTTTTTAAGCCTTGTAGGTTGATGTGACTGATTGATTTTTACTTCTCATTGTTCTTCTTTTCTTGGCTCTCAGCTGATCCTGGTAGTTGGTTGGGAGCCTGATCTTCAGGTGAGGCACTTGCCTGCTTGAGGAATCAGCCTGTGCTTTTTCTTCTGAGGAACAGGAACGTAGCACTTTGTTCTTTTAGTGTGCAATGCCTTTTCAACACTATGCTGTTATGCTGTGGTCAGCTTAAGCATCCCTCTAGCTCTGCTCATCAATTTGGAGCCACTCTGATAAATTTCAGGGATTTTTTTATCTTAGTGTTCCTTGCTGGGAAGACTGGTATTTGATATATAGCATGTGTGCTGAGTTGATCAATCTCCACCTGCATATTCTTTTATTCTATCCCCCTTTCAGCTCTTGCATAGTTCTTTATGTGCAGCAGCTGCTGCTAAAGGCAGATACGGGTTTAATATAGAGAATTCTCTCTGAGACATAGTAAAATGAGTTTCTCTGGCTTTCTCTCAGAAATTACTGTAGACAGTACAGACACAGGCCTCTGGCTAGCTCTGTCTGTGTGCACAGTATATTTGCTGAACACATGATTTGGATGCCCCTGTATTCTGTCCCATTTCAGAATGAATCATCCTTATTTGTAGGTAGGAACAGTAGAAGATGGATGATCAAAGTTAAAATGAAGATACAGAGTCTTTTTTCCTGCTACTTTTTGCTGTGTGATCTGGTTGAACAGTTAGACTTGTTTCTTCTTCAGCTTTATCACCTTGGGGTGAGTGGGTGGTTGGTTGGTTTTGTTTTGTTTTTTTGGAGATAGAACCAGTAATATTCCAAAGTAAATAATTGTATGAGTGTTCAAATCAGAAAACTGCACAGTTGTCTGGGTCATTTTTTATTGTACTGCAATTGTGCCATGCATACTGCATGTCAGTGCAGCAGCCTCTCATGTGCCAACCTGCACTGCAGCAGCATCCAGCCACAGTCTCATCTCTTTTCACTGTGTCTTCCCCTGTTGCACCCCTCATCCTCAGCTGATGTGCAGTATGGAGTGGAAGCTACCTAACTCTGTCAACCCTTCTGAGTCATGCCCCTCCTGGCTGTCAGGTCCTGCACTGACAGGCAGTGATGATGGTCTCTGTCACGGCAAAGGGAGGAAGGGCATGAACAGGAAATGAGCAAATTGCTTTTAATCCATCTAGGAGCCTGTTCAATGCTCTGTCACATACAGCTGAGTGGTAAATCCCCCTGGAAGCTGAAAGAATGAAGATTTTTCTTTTCCAGAAGGGATTGTTGGTTTGCATTCAATTACCTCTTTCCAGTTCCTGTAGATAGGCTGTAAGGCTGAGTGGTTTCCAGCACATCCACATATGGAGTCTCTTGGAAAGTTTTAGTCATAATTTCCCATCATTATATAGATACATTACTGCACCAGGTAATAAATTATCAGTGTAGAACAATTTCTCTTTACCTTAAGCTGTATATAACCCACAATGGAAGAATAATGTTTAGGATAAACATTGTGTAATTTGAGCAGGTATGACATTGCCTTCCTCCTTTCTTTCTTAAAATGGAAGGTTTTGGTCAGTGAAGTATAGTAACAAATTGTGAGAGGCAAATCTAACAGGTGACTGATGGTGAGTGGGGAAAAATGCTGTTCTGAACTGAGATCTTTCCAAGACTTATGACCACTTTGACCAGGTGAGAATTAGTGATGATATGGACAATGAAGTCCTAATTTGTAAGATAACAAGTATTCCTGCCTTATTTCAGTGCCTCTTTTATTAACTAATTGATCACATTGCTTGGGTGTCACAGTGGTTGTTGCCTTTAGAAAACTCCAGGTGCACAGAAGGAATCTACTTCTATATAGAGCCAGCACACGGCACATGTGCAGTTTGAGCAAAGCTCTCCTGCTCTGTGCAGGTACAGTTCTTCACTAATTTTTGCTTCGCATAAACACTAATGCTATTGGGCTGTATCCCAAATGCAGCCTGAATTGGTACAGGGATTTTGAAATACTTGAGCTGCTGGGTTGCCAGTAGATAAATCCACTTCTGCTGGTGTTGCCTCCTTCAAGTATACCTACCCAAGGCTCTGAAGGAGAAGTTCTGTGCTTTCTTTTTATGTTCTTTTGTAAAGGAGAATCCTGTGGTGTTGTAAGGATGTAGAAACTTACCATAAAATGGAGAAAAGTTCTTGTGTATGGTTCAAAGCAAATTTCAACAGCTTTGGTCACATCTGAGGCAGCTTGCTTTGTCCTCTTTGAAACAGGACAGTTGTTTTTCAATAGTTAGACCTCTTTCCCCTCATCTCCCAAGAATCTGGAGTGTTGTTAATACATTTCTTCTGTGAGGCTACTGTACTTAATGTGCCATCTGGGCAGATTTTCCAGCTGGCACAATTGTGGTGATGGGCTCAGAGATGAAGATAAGAAAATCCCCTTAAATGAGCTCGTTAAACATAATTAGAATCTGTACTGCAGAATGATTTGAGTTGGGCCGTTAGAACCAAACCAAACAAAATTCTCTGTGTCAAAAGTGAGCACCACTGTGTTTCAAAAAGATGATAAAAAGCAGCCAAGCCCTTCCTTCTCTTTCCTTCCCCAACAGTAGCAGATTTCTCAGAAAGACGCAGGGATACTTTGTGTCTCAAATCTCCCTGTCTTAAATACCCACTGGACAGAAGAAATGTGTCTGCACTGAGGCATGAAGACCTGAAGTGTAAAATACTTCCTTTCACTACTTGCCTCTCTTAATGTAGATTAGGAGGAGGGGATGGTGTAGAGAAGGGTGGGCTGCAGAAGGCTGATGCAGTCTTAGGTTCTGGCAAGAGAGTGAAGTCTGCACTTGGGACAAAAGAATGGAGATCTCATTTGCAACAGTGCTTTATATTCTCAGGCCAAATAATTGTAATTGGTATTTTAATTTGCAGAGGTGGATTTAAGGGGGCTATGGCCTCTCTGCTCTCTTGCAGTTGTCCCATGACATTCACAAGTAACAGTCATGCAGTCTGGAGCCATTGCCCTCTTCAAATCTAGGTAGCAGCTGGGTCCAGTTCTGCATCTCCATCATTGTGCTTCAGACAGAAAAGGTCCTGCCTGCTGGAGTAGGGGCAGTCTTTCTTGTGTGAGCTGATTCCACGTGTCCATAACATCTAGACTGGAATTTCTACATTGGTTTTTTCTTGGTCTCCCTTTTTGTGAATACTGGAGACTCTTCCACATTGAATCCATGTCTCTATTGAAACGGCACCTGAAAAGCAGAATTGTTTGCTGAACAGTTGTGTATTGATCACTTCAGCTGTAACCTTGCTTGGTTTGGCAGAGGAGAAGATGAATAAGCAAATGAAGCAGTACTACAATCTCCTGGAGCTGTAGGCAAACTCCCCTGGTTTAAGTCTTTACCAGGATTGGAGTCAAGCCTGCTAAATTGACTTCTAGGCAATTTTCATCAGCCAGTTCCCTTGTGTGTGTGTGTGTGGCTGCTTTTAATCTCTTGTCTAATTAATTAAAATTCTTTACCTTTGACAACCAGTGGAGAACATAACATTTGATAGAATCTTAAATAATGAGGTAGCTGTGAAGCTACAGACCTGCAGCAAACCTGTTGCCCAGGAGAAAAGGGAGAAAAATAGGACAAAACCTCAAAATAGCTGGGCAGAAAAGCTTCTTACTAAACCAGAGGGAGACTGTGTCAAGTCTGCCAAAAGTACTGCAGCATACATTGAAGACTGCAGCACTGGGGTGCTGTCAGAGAGCTGGAGGGAATGTGTTGGGAGCTGAGCCCCTGAGTCTGAGCTCAGCTGCTGGATGGGGAGTTGGCTAAAGTTGCCATCTTTGCCAGCTATGGAGTAGCTCTTGTGGTGGGAATCTTGTGGAATGCTTGGCTTCAGACCTTGTGTGACTTCTACGTTGTGTCACTCTTGGTATTGAAAGACGAGTCAGGGCAGTGCAGATGTTTGGTGTTGCCAGGTTCCTTTGAGAGAAGCTGCTGTTCTGCTGTACACAGAGCTCCTGGGTGCTTGTCCCGAGTGCCATACGCTAATCCAGCCTTCAGGTTACCAGGGGGTGGGTCCTGTTCTGCAGCCGGCTGCTACAGCTTGGGACAAACAGAGGATGTAATGTGATCCTTTATCCTGCAGTTACTATTTGAGGATCTGGCATCAGCAATAGGTCTGATATGGCATCCTCCTTCAAGCCTCCAGGTACCAATGTATCTGCTTATTCCTTGCCTTTCAAGAGAACCCATGTGATATAAGCCCTTTCTCCCAAAAATTTCTGTGTGTACTCCCCTCTATCTGGGATCAGCCATGCTTTTGTAATGCCTCCTTTCTGTCAGGCACCTGGAAAAGGCTGGACTTGGCTGCTGAGCTCAGTGTAGGAGCACGTTGCTGCCTCTCTGTCTGGTTACAGAACCTCCTGTCCCAGAAGGAGCACAATCTGTGACTCCCTTTCCAGTGCCAGTGACTGGCAGTACCCACTCTCTGCACTCAGGGTGAATCAAAGTGGAAGTCTGGTGGCCCTTGGTAAAAGTTTGCTGCTGTTTATAAAAACAAAGCAACACAAACCAGAAAACCTCAGCCAACCCCAACCAAACTCCCAAAAGCCACAACAGAAAGCCTTGACTTGTTAAGAATGCCAGGTGGTTTTTGATATCTAGATTGAATTGAGAATATTTCAAGGGAATGGTCCAATTGAAATGAAATATTTTGGGACCTGTTTCACAATTTTTTTCACAGGAAATCTGTAGAGAAAGGAAATATATGAGAGGAGGCATATGCCTTTCCCCAGAAAGAGCAGCCTGAGGATCTCCTTAGGATGTGGGAACCCTGCTTTGAATTGAGCAGAAAACTGAGTTCAGTTCAGAGGTGAGCTGGGAACTCTATTCTTCCTTCCCATTTTCACCTTCAAATTTGTAGGGTTGGGTCCAGGAAAGTCACAGAATCATAGAATTTGGGTTGGAAAGAGACCTTTAGAAGCCATCTAGTCTAACCCACCTGCAGTGAGCAGGGACAGCTTCAACTAAACCAGTTTGCTCATCTATTACCCCTCTGGACAACATCTTCCAGTGCTTCACCACTTTTTTTCTGTAAAAAAAAATGTAATCTGAATCTATTCTCTTTTAGCTCAAAGCCATTTTCCCTATTTCCTACTACAACAGGCCCTACTAAAAGGTTTGTCCCCATCTTTCTTGTAAGTCACTGTTAGGTATTGCAAAGCCACAGTAAGGTCTCCTGGAGCCTTTTCTTCTCGAGGCCCAGCTCTCAGCCCATCCTCACATGAGAGGTGTTCCAGTCCTGTGGTCATTTTTGTGGTTCTTCTCTGGACTGGCTCTAACAGGTCCATGTCTTTCCTGTCCTGAAGAGTCCACATCTGGATGCAGTATAGCAGGTGGGGGTCTTGCCAGAAGTGTGTTGTTCTGTATTTGTTATGTTGCTCTATATTTGGAACGATACTGAGGATTTTTCCAAAGAACAGGAAGACTTTTCTGAAAAAAGCCAGCAATAGGGAAGAGCCTATTGTAGGGCATGGGGAACAGACTTCTTTGTATTTTTCATCTCTCATGGGCCCAGATGGTAGAGAAAATCACTTTGTTTCTCTCAGCTTGCACTGTTTCCTAAAAATAAAAGTAACAGTTTTCTATTTTCTGCCTTACTGATAATAGGAGTTGGGTATTAAATAGAATATATTTAAAAAAAAAAAAAAAAAAAGAGAGAGAGAAAAAAAAGGGATAATGTGGAAGATGCTGTGTTGTACACCAATCCTTACCTGTGCTAGTTTGGAGACTTCTCCCAAGACCACACTAACCTTCCTTCAGTGTAGTAAAGCCCACAAAGACATGCTGTGCTGCCTCTGCAGTGTGCTGCTCCTGCTCAGAGTCCCACAGCTGGTCCCACGGGTGGGACGTGAGCTCAGCTGATGCTGTGGTACACACAGGAAGTAAGGACATGGTTATGGCAAAGAACACCACGTGCTACTGGCTCCACTCCTTCTGTGTCCTTGTTTTCACCTGCTCCAAGTGCTGAGCAAGCCTAGTTCTTAGAGAGAGAGGAGAGCAAAATGGGGCAGTGGTGGAAAGAAATGCTCTCAGAATGGTTTGTAGAAGGAAATAGGATGGAGTTTGTGTAAGCATCTCTTCAGTCGTATATTTTACATTTCCCATCCCCCCTTTTTAGCATTAGAATGCTTTTACATGCAAATTCTTTGATTACTAATTACCTTTGGACTCTGACCCTTCAGTACTGCAGCATGACAGACAGTTGTGTTAACTATAAACAACTTTTGAACTTAACTGATGGTGAAGTTGGGAATGGTTTTTAGTGCAAGAATGAATTGCAGGACTCGTATTATGGGCCCAAGAAGGCTCCTTGCTTGCACTGTCTGCGTAGGCAGTGTGCATGTGCTCTTCCCACCAATGATGGAAAATCTTGGAGAGGGATTTCATTCTGTATGTGATGCTGCAGTGGTGTGAGTGAGCTGTAAATGAAGTTGGGTACTGTGGGCAGGGCAAGTAGTTACGTAGCTTCTGTCCCACAGTCTCACACAACTGGTGTGGCAGGTCCAGACACCTGCCTGTTTCTTTTGGGGGCCAAAAGTACTAGCTGAGTCCTCAAGAACATTAATGTTAGTGTGGATTCTTGCTGTTGCCAGAAATGTTAGTGATGAGGAAAGTGAGAGCAGGGAAATGGGAATGCTTTTACCTTGGCAAGGCTGCAATGAAATTTCTTGTCAGAGCAAAAGAACTTAACTGCCCTTGAAATTTCCCTGTGCTAGATTCCCAAGGATGTGCGGAGGGAAAGGCAGGGCTTTTTGTAGGAGTCCTGCAAGTTTGTTGCTGTTTGGGTTGCCTGACAAACCATATTAAGGAAAACTACATAGGACATGCTTCTTACTGCTGCCATCCTAGTTCCAGGGCAAATATTCCAGTTCCCTCAAAAGGAAAGTGCCATTATGCCTGTCACAATAGCTACAGCAGTTGCTGTTTTAATGATTATATTGGTCATATATGATTTTAACCTGCCTTAAGAGAAACTCTGGCTGTCCTCAATCCTTGAGTGTGTCAATTGGATTTTTAAATTGAGAGGCAAGCTGGTAATAATCCCATGTAGATGGCTGGTTTGTTACTTTGTGCTTTGATCTCGTTAACCAGCGTGTGAACTAAAGGGAAGTTGCTATTTAAAAGAAAAAAAAGGGGAGGAGGAGGAGGAGGTCGGGGAAGCAGTCCCGTGGTGAGGGTCATAAACTTGCAGTTTATGTGCAAAGAAATGGAAGTAAGAGAATAGACATGACTGCTTTATTTAAAAAGAGCTAAACACTCAGGTAGAGCTCTGCAAGTGGGAAGCTTTGACAGGCTTGGAAAGCTATTGCATGCTAGTGAAATAGGGGAGAGGGGTGTTGCAAAGCTCTCAGTACCTCAGCTATTTTGGAACATGTAGGCCTTTTCTCAGCTTGAAGCTCTGCAACCTGCTGGGGTTTGCCCATTAGGTGAGAGAGGAGGGGTATGGCAGAGAGCACGGGTGCCCAAAAGCCCTTGTGCCTGCAGGCAGCAGCCTGCTCTCTGCTCTACCTGCTCTGGATCTCTCCACTTACACCTCCTAGCAACCAGTGCCTTGGTGCAGCAACACCGCTGGCCTGTAAGCCAAGTCCTGAGCTTGCATAAGAGCAAGGCGGGGGGAGTGGGGACTGAATAGCAAAGTCTGGGATGAAAATGAGATACCAGCCGCCCCAGCTGAGCTCCACCCTTCTAAGAATCTCAAAACAGCCACTGTGTCTCCTGGCAACCTTGACACAAATCACAGAGTTTAACTTAAAAGAAGTACATACAGTCCAAAGGACATGTCCCAACACCAGGTGTGAACAACAGGGAGTCTCTCCTTTTCCTCTTTCTGGAAGACCTGGCACTGCAGATGGTCTTGGTGTCAGAAGGCAATGAGTTAAAAGTGAAAGAGCATCGTGTTAGGATAGCTAAGAAGTGCCAAGAAATGGTGTAGTTTGTTTATTGCAAGCGTGCCCTGACTATTGCTTAGGAACCAGACGTAGGACTTGGCCCCCTCCCTGCTGCACTGGAAGATGTGCCCTGCGATGCATGCACACACTGGCCTGTGGTGCACCTGAACCTGGTTCTTTCAGCTGGCAGCCAAGGACTGACAGAGCTGATACCAGCCCATTTCTTGTCTTTGGAGTCAGTTGTTACACTTTTGCAATGCTGACCTAATACTTTTTAGGAGGTACTCTTAGTCTTGGACTCTAACCTGACAGCACTCTTCTGTGACAGGAGATGTAGATACACAAGAAAGCAAAATTGAGTTTTATTATGATTGCTTCCCCTTCCAGGAAAGCTGTCTTCTCAGATCTCCTGACAACTGATCCTCATTAACTATGCTGAAGAAAAATTTCAGTGCATTTAAAATGCTATGTATTATGCTGAGATAGAGGTAAAGCAGAAGTAAATGTTCATCTTTTGCTACAGGCAGAGCTGTCACAAGGCTTCTAAAAAGATAACGTGGGCAGAATTGAACTTTGCCAATCTGGCAATGTCTGAGCTGTTCCTTCTGTGAGTGGCAAGGCTGGGAGAGGGAGCGGGAGCTGGCATGAGCTGTGGATGTTTGGGCCTGGGAGCTGCAGAGGCTTCCTGTGCATTGTGGTGTGGACAGTTGTGGGGAGAGGCAGCCCCCCCGGCCCTGCTTTCAGCATCTGCCAGCCTGACCTTGTAGGGTGCTGAGTAGGCAAGGCTGGCAGGAGGCTTTAGTGCCTTTTTGTGGATCTGGCAGCCTGCTGCCCAAGGCAACTGTGAGCTTTGCCCCTGCCTAGAGGAGCGGAAAACAACTGGCTATTTGAGCAAGAGCTTCTTTAACTTCACGCTTTCCAAGAAGCATTTTTTTTTCTCTCTCTCTCTGTGTTTGGTGTGGGGGTTTTTTTGTTTGTTGTGGTGGGGTTTTGTTTGTTTGGTTGGGTTTTTTGTTTGATACTCTTGCAAAGATATGGCCTGGATTACGCTTACTGAAGCATTCAAGGGGAAAAGCTGCTCCAGTTTCTTTGTTGCAGTGGGGACTTTTGCTGCCTGCTCTGGAATGCAGGAGAGATCAATAATGGGTCAATGGACCCTGGAAGGATCTGCCCATTACCTTATTCCATGTGTGACCATCCAGAGAGATGGTGGTGGGGAGGGGGCCGGCAGATAGGGTTAAATTTCATTGCTTTTTTGTTTTGCTCCTTTGAATGATGCCATTTTAATATTGATACACTTTGTGCTCATGGTAAAACAGCCTGAGGCATCAACCATGAGCTGTCATGTTGGTCTGCCCCAGATGATTAATTTGATGTATGGATCTTTCTCCCTGCTCTTGAGTTGCTGAGGAATGAGGGAATACTCTGGCTGTGCATCCTGCTGAAACAGAGGTGTTTTCCAATTGCTTGAAAGCAGGATATTTTTTTTCTTTGGGAAATGTTCTTCTTTGTTTTTAAAGGAAGTCACATATCCAGCTTTTGAGACTTCATGGCATGATGTCAACTGCTCTTGCAGAGGACTTGGTGCAAACCTGAAGTGTAGAGCCAGACTTCTCTGTGTAATCCCAGCTGGGTCTGCAAATTCCTGCAAGGAGCTGCTTAATCCCAGGAGGGTACCTTCAGAGAGCTCCCATCTTCTCTTATTATACCATTGGGCTTGAAAGCTGAATTTGCTCAACACTTGATGGCAGATTTGATTATTCTGCAGTAATTTTATTGTACACTTTGCTTTTCTTTATCTTTTTCTTGCCTTTCCCTTTAAACTGCTTTTTGCCTGGTTTTTAATTTTTTTTTTCTTGAACTTGTCTTTCATTGCTTTCTCTTCTCCTGTATGTGTGTCTTTTCTTTAATCTGAGGCATTTGGCTTGGACTTTGTTGTTCATGGGCAAAGAGGAAGCACCCCTCATATACAGGCTGTGTATGTGCATAAATAAAGGCAGGAATTTATTGTTGGTATAACTGAATTCATAACACTCTAATTCAAGAATCATTTTACTTTACCACTAATTATGATAGAAAAAGGACTAAGAATGCATTAGGGTAATTTTATATTAAAATGTGTCAATAATTGTAATGATGCAGTTAAAACTGTAATACCTTTCTTTGTTTCTGTTTGGTTTTCCTGATGTTATGCTCACCCTTGTGCTGCTCCTAAAGTCCTGTTGTTGAGGGTAAATCTTCAGCTTTGTAGCCCTTCTCTGGGAAGAGTATGATGTGGGTTTTATTGGATTCTTCCTTATTCCAGGGTTCATCTGGGTAATTTTTTGTATGTCTGCTAATACACTTGCACATCTTGCACTTGTACAGTCCTGCAATGCTTCTGGAATTCACTATATATGATGTCTTTAGTGCATGTTGGATAATTTATTCTTTTTTTTAGTTGCTACCCCTAAAATCTGGTTTTTTTCAGCTCCAGGTCTGTATTTTTTTAACAGATAGTGGGTGGATTGTTTGCAGCGGTTTGGTCTCCAGTGGCAAGCATGTACCTCCTCTCTTATCATCCCATTCCTGTACTCCTCTGCCCTGCATCCTGCTTCTCCACTTCTCAAGGCCTCTGCTCTCATTCCATGCCTACATTTTTCTCCACTATGCAGTCATTAGTTGTAAATATCTCAGTCTACATAAAATAGCTGTTGGTCAACGTTGTTTATATAAAACTATGGTTGTACTCGGCACAAGATAAACAGAAGTAAAACAAATCATCTATAGACACCTGGTCAGTTAGAGAAATTGCTGTCACAGCTCAACCAAGTAAAACAGAGCTACAAGCAGGTCAAGAAAAGTTCAGAGCATGCAAGCCCAGAAAGCCCAAGGCCTTTGAGACTCAGTAAAAAGCTTGTGGCCTATTGCTGAAAATGGCAAATCTGGGGCTGTCAGCCAGATACTGATTGAAGAGGGACTAGATCTTGAGAGCCTGTGGAGGGGTGGAGCACAACTGGGGAGCAAGAGGTCCCCAAAGCAGGTGTCTTGGCTGGTCTTGGACAAATAGTTGTTCTTTTCTCCTTGTTGATGTGCCTGGGACAGCTGTAACTTTGGGACATCTCAGCATATGGAAACAGGTCCTTTCCCAAGAAATAACATAGTGTGCTGTGATTCTGTAGTGTTCACCCTGGAAGAAGTTGCATTTTCTGTCTTGCATGTGAAGCTCTTCAGGTTTTGAGCCATGTTCTGGCTGCTGGTTTCATCTCTCTTGGTCACACCTGGAATCAGCCAGATGCTGCTCATGGCTCCATTTCCTAGCGCTCCTCAGTCTTTCTTGTCTGTCTGATCAGCACATTTTCTGGTCATTAACCATCTCAGTGACGCTTTTGTTCCTCCAGTCTACCTACCATCAGTTGCCCATTGCTCTAACCCCTGGGGCTGCTGCTCATCTGCAGTATTCCGTGGGTGTTTGCCAAGAGTGCTGAAATGAAATGCAGCTCTGCAACTCCTAGCCCAGTTGATTTGATACTTCATGTAGGTGTATTGCTGGCATTGCTTCTCTGCCCTAGGAAAGTGAGTGGTTTTGGAGAGAGGGAGGGAGAAATGTGCACCCTCTGTGTCAGTGTCAATGTTATAGTCAACTGTGAGCCATATGTATGCATGTGTCTGTGTATATACCTACATATATGTGTGTGTGTGTGTCTGTACAGGCTTTTGTCATCAGTGCGCTGTCTCTTTTGAGGCTTGTCTGATGTGCAGACTGACAGACATTTCAGTCTGTGTAAGTACAGCTGCTGCTTTATGTAGCTTTATTTCTACCTACTTTTGCTGCAGGCTGGAGGACAGGTGGAATATTCTGCAATGCAGCAGAGATGGTCTGTGCTTGATTCTGCTAGGACAGGGTTTTATTCCTGGTTTCTCATTCATGAGGATTTTTTTCCCCTCTCCTAGCTTTGGCGGGTTGAAGGGAATGGGGTTGTTTTGAAGGTGAAGTTCCTGCTGAATCACTGGTGACTAGGTAGCCATGAGCCATAACAATTAACTGGAAACATTTTCATCTTCTTTGCAACTGTAACGATTCCCAGTTAGTAAGCTGGTTTAAATTTCATGGTTTTCCTCTGGGGCCTTTTTTCCCCTCTGCTTTCCCTACATGCACTTCTTGCCCAAGTCTTTCACAATCTATGTCTGGCTTAGCTCTTTGCCTCCCAGAAAAGATGCCTCCTTATTGTACAGCTCTGTAAAACGCCATCACTCTCCTGAGGGCACTACTGCCATGTCTCTGGCTCCAGTGTGGCTCCTCTGGAGTTGTGTACAACTTATGCAGTGGGAGGTGGGACCCAGGCTGTCTTTCCTCTCTGCATCCATTTTGTGTGAAATATTTTCCTGACTCATCACCCTGCCTTATATTTGGCCAGTGCCAGAAGGGTTGCCAATTTTAAAAATCCTCCTCCTCTTCTTCTGCTCTGCCTCCTTAAAAATAGACCTTGAAATAGCATGAAAAATCCTTAACGTACCATTGGAGGTTTCCACATGCAATAGTTGCAAGGGGGTGAGGATATTTTGCAGTGAGATCAGCTGGACCTACTAGAAATCACTGTAGTCAGCCCATGTGGACAGGCAGCACCTTCACTATAGGAGAAGGCAGGTTGGAAAACTGCAGTTTCTCATCTGTGATCCTGGTAAAGCTGAATCTTCAGTCGTGCCTTGTGGATGTGAGAAGAGAGGCCTGGGTTGATTGATGCTACAGTCACAATCTCTGCTCATTATTGGATATTTATATCTGCTCATGTGTTGAGTTTTTGGAAGTATTTAAGTGTTTAGGGTGCTGTTTCAGATCTGTGCATGTGTTCTCTGCCATCTGCAGCTTGAGGTTAGAGACACAGCTGGTTGTTTTAAAGATGTAGTCTGGCAGGTGTAAAGGGGCTGCTGAGAGCAGCCAGTGGAGCTGTTGGCTGTGTGTGGCAGGAGTTCGTGTTGGCCCTCCCTGTGCAGGGCAGGAACGGAGGAGAAGCCTTCTGGGCACTCAGGCCTGTCCCTCATCTGCAGCAGGGCCTGTTCAAGTAGACAGGCACAAACCACATTAGCAGCAGAAGATTGTGAGGATGGTAGCATCCCTGCCAGATTATAGGGAGAGAACACTGCCTGTTTTTCCGGATGTCATCAGATCACATAGGTATTGGTGGAGATTTTGCAGGGCCTTTAGCTTTGAGACTCAGTTAGTGTAATGGACAAGGTGAATTCAGAAGGCTGAAATGGTGGTGAGAACAGAGGCTGCCCTTGTCTTTTGGGGATTATCTCTATAAATCCTTGTCAGTTCAGCTTTGCTGCAACTTCCTCTGCTGCTCTCTCTCCTATAGGTGTAGATGCGTGCTGTTTTAAGATATCTCTGAAAGCTGAATTTCTGGAGGCTGAGAAAAGAATCTGGACAAGTGTGTTAAAATATGCCCTGTTCTTCCCTGGGACTGGGCTGTTGGAGGCAAGAAATTGGACTTGAGTGTGTCACAGTTCTTCCTGTGGTTTTTGGAGCAGAGCCTATTGTGTGATGTGTTTGAGCTCCCACTCCCGCAGATTTGGGGTGCCATGCAGCCTTTCAAATAGAGCAAGTGTGTTCCTGGTTGGCAATCAGAAATTTCTACGTTATTAGTTTAGTGACACTAAATATATCACTGGCTTTCTTTTTCACAATGGGTTTCTTGTTCAGTGTTCGTGGCTTTTCATTAGCCTGCGCTGGTTTCTGAAGCATCATTAGCTGCACCTCTCAGGCTCACACCTTTTTAGTTCTTTCTGTCACAGATTGGTACAGGGAGCTCTAGAGGCTTTTCTGCTCAGGCACTGACACCCAGCTCTTAACCTCTCAACAGACAGATCTTTCTTCTCAGCATGCATGTAATTAATAGAGTTTGCATAAAAATACCTATTCAGTTACACAGTCAGTGTGCACATCCTCTCATCACTGTTAACCCACTCCCAGTACTGGCTGTGAATTAAAGAAGCTCTTTGGCAGGAAGAATTGCTACATAGAAAATTAACACCAGCTTCTGTAGACACTGCTTTGCTCTGATCAAGCTTCCCATGGCAACCAATGCAGTGTAAAAAAGATTTTGTTCTTATCAAAGTCTTTTTTTCCCCCCCATGCATTTAGTGCATAGGAAGCTATTGCACTCTCATTTGAATAGCTTTGGGTGGGAAGAAGACAGCAAAGTATGAGCCAGAATTTGAGAAATGGACCAATTTTGAAGGGATGGGACTGTTTGCTCCTTTCATTTATTCTTGTCATGGCATGAAAGGAGTATATTGTGGGGGGAGGGGGGGCAAGAAAGCTAATGTTTGTTTTGATGTGTTAATGGAGTTTTCTTTCCTCTGTACAGCATCCTCTTTATAGCATAGACTCCATGCATTTGGGAGAGGAGGACTTGACACATGACCTTTGCCTACAGTCATGTGTCCCATGAGACAGGGCAATGCTGAGTTGATTGGTAGCTTGGAAAGGAATGCTACTGTGGCCTTTTAATTTTCCCAAACCCCTTGTAAGGGGAACCTGGAGAGGAAGGCAAAGGGAAAACAGACTTCTGCAGAAATTTGTTTTTTGTCAGCTTGCTGAGGAAGGAGATGGTTGGGGTAAGGCAGCTAATAATAGAGGGAAGTTCTGGGAAACAGGAGGACAATGAGAAGAGTAAAATGCCCAGAAACTATGATTTGGTAAGTGCAGAAGTGAAGCCAGTAGGAGAAAGGTCAGAAGTAAAGGTGGGGAGAGCTGCATGGAGTGATCCACTGCCACTGACAGTGAGTCAGATACTTTGTGTAAATGTGATACTGATGTACTGATTCCTCTCCACTCCTTTTGTGATATTTAGCCTAGGAAAATTGCTTATTTTTTAGATTTTGTGGACCTTTTTGCTTTTGGTGGAGCCAATGTGACATTCCATGCCTTCTCCCTCTCTCCCCTCCCTGTTTTTCATCTGCATATATGATGCACAGTTGTGAACATATAAGATAGTGCCTTTATGGAGGTTTGGAAAGCTCTGCAAGGAACCTTTCTTTTTGGCTGATACAAATAGGCTCTCTGATGGACAACGCTCATGTTGTTGATAAAAGCCTTTGCTGTGAGAGTTAGTTCTGTCCTTCCCTTCTGTCCATCCCTGGATGTCCCACAAGAAAGAGGCATACTGGGAAAGGTTGCCCAGCTAAGCTGTTTATAAAAGCTGTTTGCATCAGGAAGGTGCTTAATGGTTGTGAGGTGGCCCCATAGACCCAGAAATAGTACCTTTCAAGATGTGTGCTATTGCCAACAGCCTCTGCAGGAACAGCATGCAAACAAACAGGACACTTGATCTCAGCTGCCTGATATATGGTTTGAACAACAGTAATCCGTACAGCAGGGAATAGTTTCTATAAAGGTCTTGGAAATCAGGATATACTTGTGGATTAAAAAGGTGCTGTGGTCATCAAGTCCTGTCTGCAGCTGCAGAGGAATTAAGGTTTGTGCTCAAACGAGAGTGCTAACAATGTTGGTGTTCTCAACTGCTAATGTGTGCCAGGCTCTGTAGGTCTCATGTGAGGTGTTTCTGGAGCTAGCCTTAGTTTGCATGTTGGCACTAGCATTCAAAAATATCTGTTCAGGCAAAGGTATCTTGAACACTTGAATTTGTTTTGAAAGCTTCAGTTTGGGAAAGGGGTGGAGGGCACAGAACAGGTGATGTGACCATTGTGGAACTTTGGGTTTGAAGTACTTGGCTTTGTCTATATGCACAGTTGGAAGCTGTGAATAAGAACATCAGTGCTCTCTTACCATGCATCCTTTCCTATCCCTCTGGCTTAAAATACTGAATGCAGACTTACAAAGAAGCAGACAAAGGTGGAGGATGATTAGATGGGTGTATGCTCTTTGATGCAACTAATTTTCCATGGTAGTTATTTTTATTATTTTAACTACTGTAAGATTAAAGCAAGCATAAATGGAAAGGAGTAGATAGTTTGACTCTCTCGAGGGCTTGATAGCCTTACTGAGCTAGGAGGCAGTGTGGAGTGGGGGGTCAGGAACCTGATCATTCAGTGTCTCCATCCCATTTATTTTGCTAGGCTGATTTCCTTTGCTAAAATGGAGCATGCCCAGAGTATTAATGGGCTCTGAACTGACTTATTTAGGAAGCTGCTGCAGGTTCTGCTGGACTGAGGTGAGCTATGAGTGTCTGAGTAGGCAATAGAGACCACCCTGTGTCATTGAACTGCTTAGGCTGTAAATGAACCTGAGATCATGGACCATTAACCTAACACTGCCAAATCACCACTAAACCATGCCCCTGTGTGCCACATCTCCGCACCTTTTAAACATCTTTGGGGATGGCAATTCAACTACTTCTTTGGGCAGGCTGTTCCAGCACTTGACAAGCTTTTCTCTGAAAAAATATTTCCTAATATGCAATCTAAACTTTCCTGATGCAACTGGAGGCTGTTTGCTAACACTCTGAAGAGATTAAAGAACTAGAAATAGTTTTGGCCTGTAGTGGAAATGTGTTCTTTAGGATGGAAAGGACTAGAAATCTTCCTAAGCATTTTGAGAGGGGGCTAGTTTACAAACTTGGATGCTCCTGACTCCCAGAACAGGATCTGTGCCCCACTGTATGATTGATGCTTTGAGGTTTGCCATTTTGCTGAATAGGGTGTCCTTGGAGTTGAATGAAGTCTTCATTGCCCTTGTATGTGGCAGAGAGGAGAGGAGAGAAATGGTGGAAAATCAGCATGGGACAGCATTGCAGTAGGGTAGGTTTTTTTGGGTAGCAGTTAATTAAAAAAAAACAAGTTTGAAAGATTAATTAATCCTGGCTAAATGGCTTTGTTGGCAAGAAGGTCATAACTAAGTTATGTTAATTGTTAACTGACAAATCAAAGTATCTTCTTTTGCTAAGCTTATGAGTTAAAATTACTATTTCATGGTATGAATCAATGCTTGCTCACCAGTGGGGAGACACTGTGATTTATCCCCCTACCCCTTCAGTTAGTGTTTGTTAATTATGGGTCAAACTCAGTGAATCAAGCACATGTCTTTGTCTTAAGACAAAGTTAAAATGTCCACATTTGTGATGGCTGCTCTGGCACTAGGAGCTGTGTGGCTCTTGGAGTGGTTTGTTGATTTGTCTTGATTTTTGAGCTGGGTGGGGGCTCCTCCCTCCCTGTAGGCTCTGAATGGGCTGTTCTGGGGTGCCACTGAGCTGAAATTCATGACTGTAAGTGGCCAAGAGTTCTGTCCTCTAAGTTAGTAATGGCAAAGCCCAGGACCCTTGTGGCTCACTACACTATTCTAGAAGTGGTTTGTTTGCTTGCCTGGTTTGAAGACCGTAGTTTATATTTTGTATCTTTCCTCTGTTTTTTAAACTGTGTTCACTTCTCTGAAGTCCTGTTTTTCTGCTGAGTTCCTTACAATAAAACAGAAACTTAAATTTAAGAGCTACATAGGAAAGTCTTTGTCAAGATTTCATGTCCTCCCTTTATTCTTTCTGGTTTCTTGAACCTTACTTGAAGCACAATTCATCTGTCTTGTAACTCTGCAGGATTTTGGTCCATTAACCCCATCCAACTCCAACTAATGGAGTTTTGCTTTGCTTTTCTGATTAGCTGGAGGCTCAGGATTAGATAGATTTTCACATCTGCTAACTTCCTATTTCATATCTTGTGATTTGCAAGGCTTAACCTTCCCTGACTTGTTAATGGATCACAAACCACCTGCTTCTTTGCACTAATCCCCCAGAAATATGTAGCATAGCTTTGACTTGAAACTCTCCAGTTTGCTTCCCCATGGTAAAAAATGCTAAAGGATCAATCCTGGTCTGAACAAACTGCTTATCTACATTTTCTCTGCTCTCCCACAAGGTCACATCTCCAGCTGTGGCTATCTGCCTTTTAACTGTCAGGAAAGTTTGGTGCCTTTATTACCTTGGCCTTCAGGGTAAGGCATGAGTGGCTAGGGGTGTGTGAAATGGCATGGCTGGAGAGTAGAGTAGTCTAAAGGAAGGGAGGGCATATCCTGGGCGTCCTTGGTGCTTTGGATGCTGGCCTTGAGCTAGCAATGTTAGTGGAGTGTGGCAGGTTCAGCCAAGGACTCTCAGCTCAAGGCATTGGTGTGTCACTCCTCTTTTCTGCCCTCTTTTCCATTGCAAAACTTACACTCTTTCTGGCAGTGTGGCCAGGTTCAGACCAAGGAAAAGGTCAGCTGTCAGGGCTAGGTGAGGAGATGCCAGAGACATTCCAGGGCCCTGTCAACCCCGAGCTATGCCCTGCCTGCTGCTGGGGATGTGGAGTGGGACCTGGAAGGATGTGGCCCTTGTTCTAGGCAGCGTGGTGCCAAGGTGTGCTTTGTCCTGTGTATGAGTGTGCACTGCCTGTCTTGAAATGTTGGTGGTGTCTGTAGGTGAGGTTCTGCAGTGGATTTCTGTGATGCCTCAGCTTTTTGCCTTTCTGCTTGGCTCTTTCAGGCCAGCTCCTCTACTGCTTTGCTCCAGGCCAACTCCTCTACTTCTCCTGTGTGCCCTGCATACTTCTCCCAGTGATCAATGTCTGTAGCCTGGCATGTGTTGCAAGCAGACCCCAGCACGATGGTGGTGTGAGTGAAATCCTCAGTGCAGGGAAGGCTGCTGGCAGTGGAGCAGGGACATCCTGCAGTGCTCTCCCAACACCGCAGCGAGGGAGGAGCTGGGACTCTCCAAACTCCAGCAGTGTGTTCTTGTAGAGGGACAGGCAAAACCCACAGTTTCTATTTTAGAGGTGAAGTGAAAAATAGGGCATGAGGTGGTCAGAGCAATTGTTACTCTATCTTTTTATTCCCAGAACAGCATATTCTGTTACTAGTTGTTACTGTGCTTTGCTTCAAGACAAATACTGTTACATGAAGATTTAAAAATGGTGTATAGGGTATACACACCACTTGTATACACCTGTATACATTGTGGGGAGTGGGGAAGGCTGCAGTACCTGTGACTCTCCTCCGTCTAGTTGTGGTGGACTGAGGCATGAGGCAATGTGCTGTGGGCAAGAATAGTGGGAGATGGGGCCTTTTCTCATTCCTTCCCCCTCCACTCAGCAATAGAGGTGTTTTGCTCCCAGTGGAGGTGATTATATTGCTTGCTAGGAGCTTAGTATTGCTTGTTTTTGCAGTTCATCTTACTGAGAGATATCTGCAAGGCCCTGAGCAAGTTGTTTATGCAGATAGGATTCTAAGGTCAACAGTTTTTTGGCACTGTGTATCTCACTTCTCAACTGGCCAGTCACTTCTTGTGCTACATGCAGTGGTTTCTGTCCTGTCTATTGTTAAGGTCAAGCGTAGAAATTTAGTGCCTTTAATTCTCCTTCATCCCCCTGGAAATCTTTTCCAGAAGATCCCCTCTTTCCTTCTTCCCTACCTTGTTACTCTTACACCAGACACTCTGTTTTGGTGCCCAGAACGCAGGGTCACTTTTATGGCAGGGACATAATCCATCAGGGCTTTGCACAAGCTTTCTTGGTTAACCTTTCTGCCCAGTTTGAACAATCAGGGCTCCTGGAGGACGGAAAGGTAATTATTTATGGTACTAGCAAGTGGTATCCCTCAACATGGGAGAGATTTACAGTTTCCCTCTGGACTGTTCTTTTGCTTTGTGTTTTCTAGTTAACCTCAGCTCAGTCTGAGATTAGGGGATAAAACAGGTTTTTGGGGCTACTTTTGCTGCCTTTTTTTTTTTTTTGCTTTTCCAGCAAGGTTAGCTCTTTGGTTATCTTTATGTATGTGGTGACATAATCTCTCTGTTTTTCTGTTTCTTCCATCTAGATGTGTTGTTGTGCTGTTCAACCCTAGAAAAAATAAGCAACACCATATTCTAAACAGCTCCAGGTGAGTAAAGCTTTAAGCTGAACTTGATTTCTGTGAAGTGAATTCAAGGCTTTTATGGCTTGACTGAAGTGCAGGAGCTGCTGTTGCTCCAGACTAAATCCCCTCGGTTAGAGCTGCCTTGGGGACAGGCTGCCTGCTGCTTTGACTCCAGCTCCTCACATGAGGTGCTAGTGCTGACGAAGTACCACCTCATAAATATTGTGATCCCAAGAGGATCTGCAAATGGTCGTGGCATGGAGGGGATCTTACTACAACTCCATGGTATCTGACTTTTTTTCTCTACCTAAAATGATGACCTCATTATTGAAACCAGCGGTGTGACTCAGTCCTGCACCTGGAATAAAGGTGCAGGGATGAACCTCGACTTTTGGAGCTTTTCTGCTACTGTAGGCTGCTGTTGGAGACTTGGGCAGCCAGGAACGCCCCCATGGCAAAGCAGAACCATTATGTCAGGCTATTATGGGTGACTTCAGCATCTTTTCAGTTCGTCCCAACCTACTCCCCAGTCGTGATGTATTGAAATGAAGTCACATGTTGGAAATGTTTCTCAGTGTTATTTTCTCTGTTTTAGGAAAACAATTACAGCTCTTGCTTTCTCTCCAGATGGAAAATATTTGGTTACAGGAGAGGTAAGTGTGAGAGGAGAGAGGGTGCACCTTGTCCATTGCTTTTTGAAGCAGGGCAGAGGGGCTTAGAAGAAACAGGCTGTTTTCACACAAAGTGGGTTGCAGTGTTTCTTCACTGTTCAGTGGGTCTGCTGGCTTATGGGTGGCACTGGGTGCTCCTTTTGGGAGTTTTTCAACACGTGAGCTTGGGGGATGGGTCTTCTGGGGTGGCATCTGTGGGCTGAAGGTAGAGTGAAAATAAGCAAAAGAACACACAGCCGTTGTTCTACTCCAGCATCAATAAAGAGTACTTGGATGGTCCTGAATCTTGGCCTGAGCTTAGCATTGTCCCTTTAGGATTTCAGGAAGTAACAGAAGCCAGAAACAGGAAAAAAGAAAAGTGCATGGGGAATGGAGTTTTAGGAATAGTCACAGAAGATGCTGGTGCCTGTGGTTTGGCATTGTTTGTTTGGCTGGGGGCAACAATTGCTTCCTCTTCCCCAACATACCCAAAGGGGACAATAAGGATGAGTACACTCTGTGTCTGTTCTGCATTACAAGTTCAAGACACAAGCTGTGTCATGAGGCTGGAATTGCTGGATGTTAAAAATCCACAGAAATGCTGACCTCTATATGGCTGGGCTCAGTTTGCTCTTGTGTGTGGTTAGTGGCAGTTTCCCACTAGTCCCTGTGCCTCTGTAAAGAGATGGGGAGGGAGCATGTGTGAGACAGGTCTCCTCCTGAGCCTCAGCCACAGGGAGGAGAAGTGTGTCACTGTCCTGTGTTGGAGCTGCCAAGGTGGAGACTGTTCAGGCACAGATCTCTGGTGTGATCACCATGATGGCAGCTGCAATCTCACCAGGTGGCTCCAAAGCTGGGCCTCAAGCCTGTATGGATCAGACCAAGGGTAGAAACAAGAGTGGGGTTTTTTTGGATGGAGGCTACCACGACACAGAAAAAGTTAGCATAAATTTTTCATCGTTAGATGTTATATTAGTTTTTTAGTGAAAACATGAGGTTTTATAGCTCATAGTGTTCAGTTCTGATGATTCTGGTGTCTTCTATTTTTTTTTTTTTTTATTTCTGGTGCTTGATGCTTTTCAGGTGGGATAAGAAAAATGGTAAAAAATGAAGTGGGAACTTTTCTTACCAACAAACCTTTCTGCTTGAAAATTCATTGGGGTGAATGGCAAATAAAATTATATATTAAAAAACCAAAAACTGTTCCAGTTATACTTGAACTTTGTAGGAGTTTTGTTGTTATTCTTGTTGTTGTGGGGGTGGGTGTTTTTTTGTTTTTGTGTTGGTTTTTTGGTAGGGGTTTTTTTTCCTCTTGTTGCAAAACATGTCTCCTTTTGCCCTGTTGTAAAACCATTTTTTTTTCAGTATCCTCCCACGTGTCTGACATTTGAATTATTGCTTAGTGTAGCAGTGTCCCCTGCTGGTGTCAGCAGTCATGTCTTAGTTCAGCCCCTGTCCCATAGGGAAATGCTTTCTGAGTTCACTTTGTCAAGATCTCTTGTAGCTGCATTATGCTAATTCTGCCTAATAGCACCTTAGTTTTCTGCATGGCTGGCTTTTCAGGCAGGAGAGCATGGAGGATAATCCTTGGCTGCCATACATATTAAATGTCTTTTACATATTTCAAATTCATAAGAAAACTCTTTTTTTCTCTTTTTAATTATTATTTTTTATTTCTCCCTGTGGAGGTGTAGAGTCCTTGTCCATGGGGGTAACACAGAGCTAACTTTTGGTGAGCATTTTGTAAAAGATGAAATGGAAATTCAGTTTGTTAAGGTCCTGGGGTGTATGCTAAGTTACTGGGAAATATTTATACGTATGTATGTGTTTAAGTATAGCAGTCGTTTTGAAGAGCAGCTGATTCAGCTCATTGTAGCACCTTGCCAGCCACCTTGAGACCTGAGTTCTGCGTTGCAGAGGGAGAACTGTACCAACTGCAGTTAAATCTGACTATGGCATTTTTCCAGGCCACAAGCAGTTGCTTAGCAGAGCTTTTGAACAAGGCAATTAAAACATGCACAGTTTTAAGCTTTTAAAGCTTTGACTTTTACTTGTGATGAGACTTGCCTCTCCCACTCAATCAAATGACTAACTTAAAACCAATCAAAAAGGTGCCATTCTGCCATGTTGCCATGGATATGTTATCTTACAAGCTTCTGTTTTGACAGACTTCAATGTGAAACCATGAGCAGTTACTTGAGTAGGATTTGCCCATCAAGCACATTTTTTGGCCAGCATTTCAGTCATCTTGTGTGCCTTCTTTTAATTTGGCTTATTAACAAACAATTAAACAAAAGAATAGATTTGTCTGGCAGAAAGTGCTGAACTGGCATTTCTGTTTCTCTGGAGAGCAAACATTAAACGAGAAGCTCTGTTCCTGCCGTGTCTTTTTCTCTGCCATTACCTTGCCTGCACTCTTTGCAAAATGCAGCCATGTGTTACCTTGTGACAGAAATGGTGCTGCTAGTCCCTCAGAGGCTTCCCTCAGATTGTGTGTGAGAGTTCCCACAACAGCCATGTCATGTTTTTGTATGGCATGACCTGGTTTGATATCTCACATGTCCATGTTGTGTTAGGAGCAGAGGATGTGAGGGGTTTTTGTTCATTGACTCTAGGGATAAAAATCCATCATAATCCTTTTCACAAGCAGGCTGTAAATTTCTATTACTAAGACCAGGGATGTACATCAGAAGTATTGTTCCAGTCCCTGGCTAGAACAGGGACTAGCATTTGTGAGTAGCATAAGCAGAGGTTTAAAGCAGGGGAGGTGGTATTAATCTGCACAGCTGTTGAAATGCATATACTCTTTGGATTGTTGGTCTCAACCTGAGCTTTAAAGAATCAAAGGAACCACTAAACCTATTGTGAGTGCACCATTTAGACATCTTTTTCCAAGCTCCTGCACCTTTGTGTGCTCAAATCTGTCAGAACTGATTTCGGGGTTACACCTCCTGTTGTGTGCCTGTCCCCTGCAGAGCGGCCACATGCCAGCGGTTCGGGTGTGGGACGTGGCCGAGCGAAGCCAGGTTGCAGAGCTCCAGGAGCACAAGTACGGCGTGGCCTGTGTGGCCTTCTCCCCCAGCTCCAAGTACATCGTTTCTGTGGGCTACCAGCATGACATGATTGTCAACGTGTGGTCATGGAAGGTAAGTTCTCTAGGAGGTTGGGTGGACCACAAGGTGTTGCTAAATCAAAAAAGAGCTTCCAGTCTGACTCTAAATTATTTCAGTTCCATCTTGCTTTCTTTTTTTTTTTTTTTTTTTAAGTTCTACTATTTGGGTTTTGACATTCATAGGCACAGACAAATTTGGACAAGAGAGAAGGCTATGGTCCCTAGGGGAAGGTCTAAGTAATTTCCATGAAGGGATATTCTTTATGCTTGGAGATGTGTGACATTTTGCTGTCCAGCCAGAAAAGCCTGGACTTTGAAATATTGCCAAACCATTGTGCTTTTTTAGAGGCTTATTAAAAACTAATTTATGAGGTTAGGGAAGGAAACTCTCACAGGCCAGAGATTTCTTTTGTAGTGTAGTGCATGCTTTTGGCTTGTTTTCTTTTTTTATGTCAGTGTTTGTGATACTCTGATCCCGTCTGTGATGGGTGAGAAGAGGAATATAGGGAATTCATAATGAATGAAAACTGATGAAAGTCACTCTGCCTGTCACTGGATCAAGGCAACACTTGGTAGAAGGAAAGCCTGTGTCTTCCTCTAGTAAACGTTTAAGCATTTCTTAAGCAGTTTGTACATAGGAAAATAAATATTTATTTTTGGTAGGCTAGGAGTCTTTCGTATTGTAATAGATGCTGCTGCTACCTCTTCAGGTGCTGTAACCATCTCTAAAAGAGATATGACTTAAGAAAAAGCCCCAATGCATCTGTTAAATCTCATAGGATCATAGAATAGTTTGGGTTGGAAGGGACCCTAAAGATTACCTAGTTCCAATTCCCCTGCCATGGACAGAGATACCTCCCACTAACAGCCCTGTCCAGTCTGACCTTGAACATTTCTGAGAATGGGTCATCCACAACTTCTCTGGGCAGGCTGTTCCAGTGCCTCACCAACCTCACAGTAAAGAATTTCTTCCCAATAGCTAATCTAAATCTACCCTCTTTCAGTTTAAAGCCATTACCCCTTGTTTTCTCACTACGTTCCCCGATGAAGAGTCCTTCCCCATGTTTCCCGTAGGCCTCCTTTAGTTCCTGGAGGGCCACTATAAAGTTTCCCCAGAATTTTCTTTAAAAGTTTAAGTTTCTTCTCTTCTCTTGCAGCTTTTAAGCCCATACTCATTTAGTATGTTACTCTTCATCACATTTCCTGTGCTGTAATTTAAGATCTCACTGTTCACTTCTGCGTGAGGTGAAGTTTGATGTTGCTATGTTTTTGTATAGCTGAACTGTGTGTAGTGAGAGAACCTAAGTGTGTATGTCTCTTTGAAAATTGAGTGCTCAGCCTTTGGGTTATTTCTAGTTATACAAATGAAAGTCGTGACTTGGACAGGGTCACAATGTGTGGAACAGTACAAGTAGTTTTGCTTTCCCTTGCCTATCTGGGTTTTTCTGTTTGCTGTATAATTGTGGACATGAGAACTTGTGAGGTGAGGACTGTCTGACTCCTGTCTGCTGAAGAACATACACTTTAAGCTTGTGCTCCAGACTGTGATGAGAGGTATAGCTGGCCTTTACTTCAGGCTGGGCACCAAAGCAAGAGATACTTTACCTGACCAAAGTCAATAAAGATGGAGAATATAGATCTCCTGAAGCATTTTTCTGCACTTCTAACAACAAGCTGTCTATCCTTTGTGCTGCTGCTTTGATTTTCTTGTTTTTCCTGACTGGTAGACCTAGTAATTTGACTGTGATGGAAAAGAAAATCCACGTTGTCTCTAGAATTCCCTTGCTTCCCTAAAGAAAGACCACAGCAATGATCCAGATGCTGAGGTCTGCAAGAGTCCTAAGCTCTGTGCACTGTCTTGAAAGAGGTTATGGTAATTGCTGTCCCACATGTTTGCCCTTCATTCTGGGCTGGGGGATCCTCCATGGTGATGGTGCAGCAGGCTGGACTCCCCTTGTGCTGGTTGCTTCAGTTCTGCCAGCACACAGTCCAGCAGGGCCCTCGGAGTGACATGGTTTGTGTGCTGAGGGCGTTGTGTCTGGAAGACTGGGAGCAGCTGAGTCCCTGAAAGGAAGGGTAAAGGAAGCACAGCAATAATGAAAAGTGGTGCTCTCTTGTCACCCATGTGCTGCATGCTTGCAAACCTTCTACAGACAAAGCAGAAAACTTATTTATTCTCACTTATAGCTGGGGAAAGGCAGGGAGAGGAAAAACTGAGTAATGACGCTGTGAACAGGGAACGCCTCCTGCTGTCTGACCGTTCTGCTTGACCAGTGTCCATCCTGTTTTCTGTCCCTGTGTCTTCCTTCTTTCCCAAACTTCGACATTTTGAGGTGCACATTTGAGATATAACAGATTTTGCTTTTTCTCTTCCAATACAGCATGGTCTTTGTGTGTTTTGAGTCTTTTGATAAAGTGTATTGTGTTTAAAGAGAAAGGAGAATTTATGGAAGAACCAGTACAGTTTTCTCCATGAAAAATACCTGTTCCCCATCTTAAGTGCAATGCCCTCATTGCTGCATGGGGGAGTTCTTCTTGTGCTGGCCTCCATCTGCATTTACTGTTTAGGAAGGGAAATGGGTTTGCTCTGATGCTCTTACTCCTGGTGATTGTGAAACCAACATGTTTGTCATGGCTCAGACACCAAATTCCTGCAAGCACTAGTGCCTGCTGATTTGTTCTTGGTCATAGTTAATGTGGAAGAGGAATTGAATATAAATGTGAATTATACAGTCTGCCAAATCAATGTTCCCAGCTAAAGCTGGGGAGGTTGTATACAGAGGTGAATGGGGAATAGTTTGGGCCTCATCTTTTCCCTGCTGCACTGCTTGTACTGGATATATGCCTGTAATTGAAATCAGTTTCCTTTGCTTCTGAGCAAAGAAATTAAACAATCTAAACAATTATGCTTCCAGAAAAACATCGTAGTGGCAGCCAACAAAGTCTCAAGTAAAGTGACAGCAGTGTCATTCTCGGAGGACTGCAGTTACTTTGTCACTGCTGGAAACCGACATATCAAGTTCTGGTACCTGGATGACAGCAAAACCTCCAAGGTGAGAGAAAGTGCATCAAGGCCAACCTGTAAACAGGCATTTCTATCTTAGAGCAGGGTGGATTTTGCCCCAGTGAGCTGTGGGAAGTGGGAACTTGTTTATTTTTCTGGGATGCAAAGATAGCCTTCCATCCCTGGCTCTCAAGTCTCAGTCTCCCCATGGCCTGACAGCACCAAAAGCTTGTCTTATCTGTCTCATGCTGCACTGAGGTAGGGCTGTGGCTCCTGGAGTTGCATAGCAACATGCTGGCTCTTTGGTAGGCATTACACTGAAGGATAAATAAACTAGAAAAGAGTTGCAGTCATTTAACTCCTTGGAGCACAGAGGTAGGGAGAGCTATTGGTATGAGCATCTCAAAAGGTTGTGAGTGTAATTTTGAAGCATCAAATAAAGTGTTTAAAATTTTAACAGTTGTGTCATTCTCTGGGGGGCAGAATCCACCTATGGTGATTTTTCTGTGTGCTCATGAACAGTTGCAAACATGAACAGCAAGTAAAACCTCTCCTTGTTAGGCTGTAGACCGTTCTTTCTTTGAATCACTTCAGCACTCAGGGGTTGATGTTCTAAAAAATCCCTGTCTGCCTGAAGTGCCTTCCTGTGTTTGTAGCAAACTGTTTTTTGTTGGCAGGTCAATGCCACAGTCCCCTTGCTGGGCCGCTCGGGATTGCTTGGAGAACTGAGGAACAACTTCTTTGCAGATGTGGCTTGTGGAAGGGGCAAAAAAGCTGACAGCACTTTCTGTATCACATCCTCAGGCCTGCTCTGTGAATTCAATGAGAAAAGGCTGCTAGACAAGTGGGTTGAGCTAAGGGTGAGTTTTACAGCCTCCTATTTTGCACAAGCAGAGCAGGAACAACATAATGAGGACACTCTGAGGTACAGGCTGACTGCCATCAGTGAAAATAATTGTGCCTCTGCAACCCTGTGATGTACTCTGGAAGGCTGGACAAAAATGGTGTTATTTCTTGGCAAAGGGATTTTATTGATCATTCAGGCTCTTTCATTCTCACGCCTCAGCATTACAGCGACTGCTCCACTGGCAAAGCAATGTCCTAATGGCAGCTCCTGTATGGTCCCTCCTGGCTTGACTGGGGCAGTAGGAGTTTTAGAAGGATTCTGGTTTCTATCCACTCTGCAATGTCTTAATTGGCTTGTGCATCTCAAATGCAAGTTCCCAAGGTGCTAGTTGATTTGACTGTTCTAAACCACCAGGCTGGCCCATAGTTAAGAATCTGGTCACACTTGTTTTCCTTTCAATTGAATGTAAAATGCCCACCTGAAAGGATCCACTGTATTAAAATCAAGGGAAAAAGTCTGTCCACGCTTTCACTCAAGTGAAATGCCTCTTCTTTTCTTTCCTTTCCTTTCGTCTCTAAAATCTGCCTTTCACTCTCGCTCAGAATACAGACAGCTTCACAGTAAGTTGAAAAAACTTTTTGCATTGAACTCATCCCCTTTTCACCACACTCCATTTTGTACCATTTTCTGCCATTTGTACAGATCCCAAAGGGAGGGGAAGAAAATCCATTTTGTTCTTTTTCTTATCCCCTTCTGACAGGTAATGTGTTGGTGTGCTAGTAGAGGGTGAGGTGCTGCTTGCCAGTGTCCTTGAATGTCACAGAAATAAAAGCAATGTTCAGAGTAGGACTCAGGTGAAGCAAATGTGTACCTCTTCTAGCCTCCCATCATAGTGGGTGGCAGAGAAACTGGCCTTTTTTCTAACTGCTTGGGATCTGCAGTGGACCTTGGCTGGAAAGTTCTTCAGAAAGGAAAAATGGATTTTTAGGCTTTTCCTTACTCCCAGGGCTCGACTTCACTCCAGCTCTTCTGACCATGACTCCTTTGTCTGTCAATTCGCTGTTCTCCCTTCGTGTGTCTGGTGACCTTTGATGTGAGAGCGCATTCCTCATTTGCTGTCTCATGTGCTGTGTCCTCCTCAGACCACGGTGGCAAACTGCATCTCTGTGAATCATGACTACATCTTCTGCGGCTGCGCTGACGGCACCGTGCGGATTTTTAACCCTCTGAACCTTCACTTTGTCACTACTCTGCCGAAGCCACACTTCCTGGGAACTGACATCGCAAGTGTGACTGAGGCCAGGTACTGTGGAGAAGGGTGGAAGGGAGAAAGGGAGACTTGTGGGGGTTAGAACTGTTCCCCAGATATTTGCCATCTGGAGCATGCTCTTTTTATGGATTAAAATTGGCAGCTTTTTGCAGATCTCTCTCAGCTGTTGCAGGCTTGCCCTATATGACTGGACTACAGTTGGATGGCAAGGAGAAAATTTTTTCCATGGGACTTTGAGGCTTCTTTTGGGACTCCTATTGTTCAAGAGACAGGCCTTCCTGGGCAACTACTCTCTCTGGCTATAGATGCCACAGTATATTCTTCATCTCAACAGCACCCCATGGAGAATCTGAGCTCTCCAGTTGGAGCATTGCCCCAGCTCCTCGAGAGCACAGGTTAACCAGGCTGTTGTTGTCTCTGTGCAGCCGTCTTTTCTCCGGTGTGGCTGATGCGAAATATCCAGACACGATTGCCTTGACCTTTGACCCCACCAACCAGTGGCTCTCCTGTGTATACAATGACCATAGCCTGTATGTGTGGGATGTCAAAGATCCGAAGAAAGTGGGCAAGGTGTACTCTGCTTTGTATCACTCTTCCTGTGTGTGGAACATTGAGGTATGTTGTCTGCAGACACGGGTGCTGGATTGTGAATTGCAGCTGAGAAAGTCGTCAGATGAGCTGCCAAATTTGAATGCAAACACTTACTGTAGAGGGGAAGAGTTGACTCAGATTTTCACCTGTGGTTAGTGGGTTTGCCACTGGGCCTGGAAACAGTTCTTTGCACTGCAATGGCTGACTGCATGTATGGTGCTAAAAAATGGGGAAAAAAATCTCACCATTAAAAGGTGAGAGGTGGGAGGAGCAGAACTGAACAAAGCTGAATACAGAGCATCCTTTTAAAAAACACACAAGAGTTTATTGCTGACCTCAAAAAAATTGAGATCTGTGGTGAGCAAGTGCTTCAAAGTCAAAAACATGAAATAAGTGATATAATCTGAACTTTGGTCCTTCTTAACATGTTCACCCGAACATGTGGAAATAGCCTCTCAAGTGTCTGTCATCTTGCAGTCTGTCTAGTTGGCTTTTCCTCAGAGGGACAGAGGAAAGGAAGTATAGCAAACAATGGAGTTGCTAATATGTTGAAATATGTCTAACAGTGGTTAGGAGAGGGAGAAGTGGAAAGAAAGTGGGAAGAGGTTAAGAACTGTGTTATTATTTAGTAATTGCCTCTCACCTTTTCCTTCTGAATTATAAACTGACAGTAGTAGATGAACGTTGCAAACAACAGTGCCAGGTGGTTATTGCATGGTCATTGTTTGGGAATTGAGGTACTCTCTTTGAAACAAAGGATACTGGCTTGTTGCATGCTTCTTAAGGAGGTTTTGTATGATGAGGGAAACTCAGTGAACATTTGTTTGAAGTCAGTATGAAGTTCTGGTCTGCAAATAGATTTTTGTCAGAACTGTCTGGCTTTCACTTGTAGAAAACAGAGGACACCCCTTTTGTCTCATTTTGTTTTGAAGCTTGCTGTCAGTGTCTAGGGTGCCAGATGACAGGCAACATTATTCAGGCATTGATTTTACTTGCCCATTAGATGTATCCAGAGGTGAAGGACAACAATCAGCCCTGCCTCCCCCCTGGTTCTTTCATCACCTGCTCTTCTGACAACACCATTCGTCTGTGGAACACTGAAAGCTCCAACATCCACGGCACAGCCCTGCACCGCAACATCCTCAGCAATGTAAGATCCTGGATTTGGATCACCTCCTGGTCCTTGGGGTTGCTCTTCTTCACACACAGATTCCCAAGCTAAGGCCCAAATTTCTTTGGATCTCCAAGTCAACACAGGTTTCCGTAAACTGAGCACAAATCTGGGTAAATGTATGAACCTAAAGAAACATGAAAGGAGTACTGGGTGGAAGCACAGGTTGTCTGAAATGGTCCTAGGGACTATTGCTGTTCTCATTAACCACCCAAAGATTCATCAAGCTTAGTCTCTTCCATAAGGGCCATATGTTTCAGGAGAGTTGGTTCTTTTTTCTACGGCTCTGTGATGTGTAACCACATTTAAGATTGGTTTGGAAAAGGTGCATTAAATGAAGCAGAGGCTTGGGAATGTGAATGAAAAAGTTTGCACACACTTCATCTATATAAGAGGGAGGCTAATCATACAGAACAATGATGACAAATGGACATTTGCTTCTGTCCTCATCTGAGTTAGAAGATCTTTGGACACAGCAGCCCTGACCTCAGGAATCAGGTGGAAAAAATTCTTGCTTTTTCTGTCAGAAGGCTGAGTTAGATGATGCCTAGAAGTCTTTCATATTCCTGCTGTGTGCCCTAATATGTTGTAATCACTAATCCCATTACTTGTCAGTAATGCAGGAGATGCTATTAGTTTCTAGCTTGAATCATTTGAAAGGGTGATTGTGAGACACAGCTATGAACCTTTCATCCTACAATCTGAAGGGACTTAGTACTTGCTCATTACTAAAAGGTCCTACCAGTTACAGCATTGTTGCCAATAAAATGTTTATGTTGGCGAGGAGCTCGGTTCTAAGGCAGATGCTTTGCTTTAATATTTTGTAACTAGTAAATATTTCTGGGTGTATTGTGTCCCCAGGACTTGATGAAAATCATCTATGTAGATGACAACACTCAGGTACTTCTGGACACTGATTACAACTCGGCAGGAAGCGCAGACAAAGCTGATGCACAAGTGCTGGATACGAAGGTGGGGATACGCACTGTCTGTGTGAGTCCCAGCGGGGAGCACCTGGCCTCAGGGGACAGGATAGGCACTCTCAGGTAATCCCATAAAGCTTCTTATGCAGATTGCAGACTGGTCAGGCGTGAGAAAATAACCAGGTCTTGCTAATTTTATTAAACGTACTGAAATGAGCCATGTTATGTCCTAGAATATACGAGTTGCAGTCTCTGAAGGAAATGCTGAAGGTGGAAGCCCATGACTCTGAGATCCTCTGTCTGGAATACTCCAAACCTGACACAGGTAAATGCAATTGAGCAGCTTCCCCTTTGCCTATGAATGTAGTGTTGGGCAGGTCAGAATGTCCTACTATGGTGTTAGACTTGTCATGCTGAACTACTCCTGGATTTCAGAGCAGGCTTCTAGTGTTGGGCCAGTAGATCCAGGCTTTGAAAAAGTCTTCTTTCTCTTACTTTTTATTAGGATATTGTATGTTGAGATTGAAACTTGTTCTGTTTATTATTATAATGTGAAATTCAGGTATGTTACTTTGTGTCCATCTGTGCAGTTAGCTACAGTATAATGTTTTGTCCCTAAGAAGACTTGGGAAGCTGTTTTAAAAATCACTTTTTAAGTCATGATCTTGCAATCTTTTTCACTTTCTGACAGGTTTAAAGCTCTTAGCCTCAGCCAGTCGGGATAGATTGATTCATGTCTTGGATGCTGGGAAGGACTATAGCCTGCAGCAAACCCTGGATGAACATTCTTCTTCCATCACTGCAGTGAAGTTTGCAGGTAGCAAATCATGGCCTCCCTCCAAAGCTGGATTTGAGCACTGCTGTTGTCCCCTTGTGGCTGTAATTTTATCTACTTAAATACTGAACTAGGTCAATTTGAAGCTGCAGCTGTGGTTTTTTGGTCATCTTTTTCAGTTGCAGTCTTGACAGAAGGTGATACTTGCCTTCTTTTCTCGTTTTGCTTTCATTCCCTCTCCTTCCTCCCTCCCAAGAAAACTTCTGATTGAATCCTCAGCATTTCTTTCGAAAACTTTTTTCTGTAATGATTTACTCCCTCTAACTAATTTCAGAGAGAACAAATTTAGGAGAACTCTACGCAGTCTTTGTCCAAAAAAATCCCAAAAAACTCCAGAAAAAGTTTTGGTTAAAGTAAATTTGTGATTGTAAGCCACCGTCAGGCTTTGCCTTCCTGGTAATGGAGCACGTTTTATCCCAGCACTCAGTTGCTGCCGATGGTCAGACACCAACTGGGAAGAGCAAGAGCTGGCTGCTCTGTCAGGGAAAGGCAGTAGGCAGGGGTGACAGGAAGGGGTGGCAAAGATAGTGGCCTTTTCCACTGGCTGTGGGAAGGTACCACAGGACGTGAACAGGAACAGATCAAGTCTAGATACAGCCAGTAGTTCAGGTCACCAGACAAATCTATAATGACAAGACTATGGATTCAAGCAGTTCAAGGTCTTGGTCAGTCTGGAGTGGTCAGGGTCAGCTACAGTTCAGTGCCTGCCAGGCAAGTCCATACTAGCAAGGCAAGATGGAGTTGAGATCGGGAAGGTGAGTCCATGGGTTGGATCAGCATTTGGATCAGTGGGGTGCATGTCCAGGCACAGGTGTGGCTGCAATGCTGCTGCAGAGGAGCTCAGTTGGGGCTCAAAGGTGAGAACCTCAGCTTGAAAACCGCTCCCAAGTGAAGGAACTCACTGAGGCTTCATAGCAATGGCTCCCCAAAGCAACTGTGTGGCTTTTTCAAGTTTTTTTTCTGGAGGAGCTCCAAGGTCAGGTAAAGTTTCTCTGACAGATCTGTCTTATCAGTGAGCTGGCCTTGAATGCAGCCAGCTGAACTGCTGGGAGATGAGGGAGGTGGGCTGAAGGCCTGGCAGCTAAGGCCTCTGTGCTGGTCTGTGAGCCAGTGCTGGCATGATCTAAGTGGGCACAGTTCAAGGGCCTGTGTGATGTTGGATGCATTGTCATTACTTTTTATCAGGTGTTTTATCAGGAGTTTAATCTGGTGTTGCTTTGCTGAAGGAGCTGCTTGGTTACAGAAGAGTAATAAGGGAAGCCTGACCAGCAGTAAGAAAGGGCAGCAAAAAACGTGCCCAACTCTAAGCTCTGAAAAGTGCCTATTGCCTGTTTTCAGCTTCTACTGAGTGTGACTGTGCCATGTTGCCACAGAGTGCTGTGGCACTCAGAGATGTGAGCATATTGGTGAGGGAGAAGACAGAATTACATCCTAATCTGTTCTGAAAAGCCTGTGTTAATGCCTCTTGCTCTTTGAGCATGAAAGACAAATGCTGTCCCTGAGAAGGGGGTTTCTGTTTTGCTCCTTGGGGAGGAGTCAGTCTTAGCTAATCAGGACTGGAATAAATGAGTGGTGGTATAAATTGAAGCATATCCCTCACCTTGTATATGCATTTTTATCTTTTGTCTCCTGCCTTTTAATTCCAGCCAATGATGGGAAAGTGAGAATGATAAGCTGTGGGGCAGACAAGAGCATCTATTTCCGCACTGCGCAGAAGGTAACCTTATCACAGCTTTTTGTACACTGCTAATTTATAATCTCTCCACAAAGGAGTTACTTCAAAGAATGATATCAGAGTTTCTGTATGAGCTTGTTGCTATTTCAGCCTCAGTGCCTCCCACTGACTCGATAGAAGAGATTACTTTCAGAGAACTGGTTCTGTGAAGCATGTAGCTACTGCCAGCCTGACCTCTCACAGCAAGATGTGAAATAGAGAACTGTTAGGATATCTGCTTTTCTTTCACTGCCAGAGCTATTGTGAGAACTGGTGAAAGAGTACAGCCTGGAGGGAAGAGTACCTTGTGCTTCCAGTCCCATCTGCTCCCAGCAGCTCCCTGGGAAGGATGGTTTTATGCTGGCTGTGTGAGAAGACTCATCTGTATTTATTGTTTTTAATAATGGATTAACTACTTGATTTTGACACAGTTGTTACCCATTTGTTTAGACAGGTGAAGGGGTCCAGTTTACCCGAACACATCACATTGTTAGGAAGACCACTCTTTATGACATGGATGTGGACCCCAGCTGGAAATATGCAGCTATTGGATGCCAGGATCGTAACATCAGGTTAGTTTCCTTCTCATCTTGAAAATATTTTTGCAGTCATAAACGAGGCAGCCCCATCTCCATCGTTATTCCTCTAAGTTGTTTGATACAGCATTTTCAGACAGATCTGAGGCACTGTGAGTTTGAACTCTGCCTTTCCCCTCCCTGATAAAAAGCTGTGAATATGTGCAATTCCCATGGCACTCTTGGCTTCTCACTGGGTTGCTGTGCAGAGCTTTCTGCTGGGGGAGCAAGCGTGCCTTCCTTGGCACACATCATTGAACTGTGGAGCAAGAACTACACTGTGGTAATTTTTGGTTTTGGAGCTACTTAGTGGAAAGCTGTGAGGTCCTGTGGAATACCTGGGGCTGTGAGAACCTAAAACTGAGCTAGGTGTGACTGTCATTGAACAAGTGGAGTCCATTCTCTTTATTTTTATCCATTTCTCCAATCTGTCTGCTTGAAAGCAAAGGAGTCTCTCAGTGGTTGTCTCCCCTGCTATTGTAGCTGTATGAAATGTTAAGAGTTTTGCTCATAGCCAAATATCCCTGCTGTAAAGTAATTTGCTTTTGTATTCTAATATAAAGTGTCTTGCTCTCTTAATCCTTTGCTCTGGTATGAAGGAGCCCAGGTATTTTTAAAGCAGTGAGGACTGATTGATTATTGGCTTGAGAATAAAGCCTCTGCATTACTTTTGAGGTTGTTTCTTGAATCATTTAATTGACTGGTGATAATACTTCTTGGAGGTAATTTCTCCACTTTCTGTAGCTTGGCTCTGTTTCCTGTGTTTTATATGGAATGAGGAACAGGGAGGGAAAAGGATCCTGGTGACAACAACCCCAGAGTGGTACCTGGGCACAGTGATCCATGTTATCTTGTGTCATCCCCTCAGGGTTTTCAACATAAGCAGTGGCAAGCAGAAGAAGCTTTACAAGGGATCCCAAGGTGAAGATGGCACCCTTATCAAAGTAAGATGTTTTCTTTTCCTTCCTTTTTCATTCAATTTTTTTCAGCTTTTCTGAATGCAGCTCAGGGGCAAGAAAATGAAATACAAATCTGAATACAGTAATTTCTCTCTCTCTCTCTCTTTTTTTTTTTTTTTTCGCTTGCTCTATACTCTGTCCTTTACCCTGCTGCTGCTTCTTCCTACTTCCACCCTTAGGGGCTGGTGATGTATTTGGGTTTCACCAGGCTAAAACAGGAAATGAGTTAATGAATGCTGAAGCTGATCTATGATTTTTGTCTGTCCTGTTTCTAGAGTCACAGGACCATGCTGTAGAACTGCACCAATATCTGTCAGGAAATTATTTAGTCCATTTAAAGTAATCCTTTACTTTCTACTGCAGAGAGCTCATTCTGGCTTTCTTGACTGGTTTTGTTTGGATTTTTAAGGTGGAAGCGGCTGTTGATCAGTGTTTGTGAAGTGGATTTCAGAGGACAAATACAAGGGAAACTCTTTGAGTTTGATAAAATTAAATAGCATGAGACCTGAAAAGCCTGGTTCTTGGAGTTCTGGACAGGCATGGTGCTGCTTGGAGAGAGTCTGTTCAGGTTTCCCACCTGCTGAGTGCATCCAGGCCTTGGGCCGTGGTAGCACACCTGCTTCTGCCTCTATCCAGGGCTTACCCTGGTAAATCAGGTGTGTTCAAGATTCGCAGTTGAGTGGAAGAACTGCATTCTTATCTATAAAGGGGGGAAGCCAGCTGATGAAATATCTCCCAAGTTGCCAAACAAGCTTCTTCATTGTTTTTTTCACTGATAATTTTCTACTGCTGCACTGGTCAGCAGTATTATTATGAGGGAGTGGAAGAAATGTCCTGTGAGGAACAGCTGAGGATTTAGGGCATATCTAGTTTGGAGAGGAAGAGGCTGAAGAGTGACTGCATTGCTCTCTATGGCTTCCTGAGGAGAGGACACAGAGGGGGAGGTGCTGAGTGCTCAGGTGACAGGATAGATGGGAATGGTTCAAAACTGTAATGGGGACATTAGGAAGGATTTCTTTACTGAGAGTTTGGTCAAACACTGGAATAGGAGTCCTGGAGAGGTGGTTGATGCTCCAAGCCTTACAGCATTGAAGATGCATTTGATTAATGCACTTTAAAAAGCACTTTAATTTGTTCAACTCCGAATTGGTCAGGCAGGAAGAGATACTTGTAGTTCCCTTCTAGCTGAAACTATTGATGGGTGTAAATAACTGGGTAAAAAGGGAGGGGGAAACAAGCTATTTTGTTCAATGTCAGATTTTCTGTTTTACAGAGAAAGATAAATTCTTTCTCTTTGACTGTAATTCCTACAAATTTTTTATAAGCCAGAGTAAAGAAAATGAAAAATTGATGCTACACTCTAAATTGCTGATAAGCTTAGGTGCTTGGTTAGATTTTTCTCAGACAAAAAACTATGAAATGTTCTAGGAGCTGGATTTTTTGGTTTTAATATCCTTCATTTTTTTTATGTGTATCTCAATGTCTTTTTCTGTAGCTTTGCTTATTTTTAAGACAATTATGTAACCAAGGGATTATGGTTGTCTCTGGAATTTAAACTTTCTTGGCATGTTATTCTGAGATCATACACATTGCAGTTTAGTAAGTAGAACCCAAACAGTGACACTGATAGCAAACATTAAGAAAATAGACATAACAAACCAAAAGAATTATCATTATTTAAATACTGTGTCTTATAAATACCCTTGAAAAACACAGTTTACCCTCTCAATTCCTTAAAATTCTATAAAGGACAGACCAGGACATTTGGTGACAGTAACTGTATTTGCTGTGTAGTGCTGCTTTAGACCTGGTGAGGCATTTGCAGGGGTTTTATATTTGATCCAAGATAAAGCAACAAATAGGTGTATATGAAAAAACAAACAATGAACAAAATAGCTGAAAATGGGAGTTGCAAATGCTGGAGATGTGACAGCATCATTATCAAAGAGTTTCTTCGCAGTGTTGAGTTCTTTTTTGCTTTCACTCCTGAAGACTTGAATCCTTTAATATTTCACTTAACTCTGTCAGCTCTGATTGTTTTTCTTTTTCAATAGTGTGTGAGTTTTGTGATGGGGGTTTGTTTTGTTTTGATCTTAACATAGAAGAAAGTAATACTCCTGTGGTTAAAGGAAAGTAGGAGAGAGGTAGAAGTCTGTCCATTGGTGGCAATACCTTCACAGTCGAGAAGGCATTTAATTTGTCTTCAGTCTCTGATTAGGTTGGAGATAGTCTTAAAAGTGTGGTCAGGTTGGAGATTTGTCCTGGGATACTGGATAGGTTGGTATTCAACTGGACTCCTGTGTGGGGGCTACTTTGCAACTTTTATTCTGACCCTCTTGAGTATTCTGGACTATTTTTATGTAGTTTGAAGGTAGTTTCTCACCAGATCTTTGTATTCCTCTGGTCTCCTAAACCAGGTGCAAACAGATCCTTCTGGTCTTTATATTGCAACCAGTTGTTCTGACAAGAACCTCTCCATCTTTGATTTCTATTCTGGCGAGTGTGTTGCAACCATGTATGGACACTCAGGTAAGGCTTATAAACTTCTGAAAATTCCTTTTTTTTCTGTTGATGACAGAAAAAAGTTCTGCAAGTTCAATTTTTGCATTTTGTATACAAGCACACACACACACCTGTCAAGCCATGTATTTATTTACACAGTTTTTCTAATAGCCTATAAAGTAGTCTGGTTTTTTTCAGTGTATATTAAGTTTCATTGTGATATATCCTTAGTTCCTACCATGCAGGAGCTATTCTATTATAGGCAAAAAGAGAATTCAGTCTTTTTTCAGTGTATATTTTGCTGTGGAGTATCCTTTCCATGTCAAGCCTAGATTCTTGGTTAAATGGTTATGGTAATTGGGTCATACTGATCTGTGAAGTGTGAATTACTGACAGGCTATTTGGCTAATGATCTCTTCTGTCCATTTGAATAATTCAGGGAAGATTGGGTTTTTTTGTGCTTTATTTCTCACAGAGATTGTAACTGGGATGAAATTCAGTAATGACTGCAAACATCTGATCTCTGTTTCTGGTGACAGGTAAGAGGTTTTCCTTGTTTGTGATACTGGCTCATGCCATCTCATACAGGATATAACATGTCCTTAGGAAAGGAAGATTTTTTTTTTTTTAGGGATATTTTATGAATTCCAAATAATTCTCAGAGCTTTCTGAATCCTAAATGTGTGCTGTTGGCAAAGCTCACAGAGCTTATGTTACTGTTCCATGGAATGAGACCCATGTGAACTATTTCCCTTTTTGAGAGTAAATACTATTCTGTGCTGGGAAGGAGACAGAGATGTGGCCTGGTTCCTGACCAGCCTTCAGGGCTGTATATATAAGGCATCTTGAGCTATTTTTGATAATAGTGGCAAAACTTTTTCGTGCAGTACTCCTGTTGGTGAGATTTCACCAGGTGAAAGAGTCTGTTTAGCAGCAAAATGGACAAGGCCTGTCCTCACTTTTTGATCCTGTCCATATGATCCTTTTCCCACTTCCTGAGTCAGCAGTGGTGCAGCTGACCCCTCATTCAGCTGATTCAGGTCACTACATAAGTACTCCCCTGAGATGATTTTTCTGCACATTTAGGGAGCTAAATCAGTTCACTAAAAGCTTAAGTAGTTACCAGACTGAGCCTGAGGGGAAAAGGAGAATGTGTGCCTAGTATGATAATTGTACAGGTGAGTGGAGCCAATATTTCTGGAATCAGTGAATACTTAAATCAGCTGAACTGAGTAAAATTTTTCCCTTGAGACAGATGGCTCCTGGAGTGCTATTGCAAGTTCAGAGCAACCTAGATTCTTTCTCTCTCTTTTCTTTTAAATTAATAAAACACAATTGAATTGGAAAGAGGGTTGTAGAGGGTGAGTTTTTACAGAACATACAATATATCACCTTAAATCTTATCAGTTGGTTGCTTCTGTCTTTCAGTAATAAATAAATAATTTAGTTTTGCTCTTTCTTTACCTTTTATGTGTTTAAATAGATTAGGGACAAATGTTGTAGGAGAAAGACTCCTTTTGTTGTGAACTTCTGACAAATTCCAGAAACATGGAAGGTTTGAAGTTCCCAGTGATCCTTGTGATTTAGTGCAACATTCTTTTGTTGACATTTCCATGAGCAAAAGGGTAATTTTCTTCACTAAGAATATGCAGGAGGTGGATGAGAAGTGAAGAAAGGATTCCTAAAGAAGTTTGCTGTAAGGAGATGAGAAAGCATCTTTTTCAAAGGGGAACAGGGAGCATAGTTTATTCACACACAGCAGCACATGCAAAGGACAGACCTGAGAATAGAAAGAAAAACAGGGATGAGAAATGTTGGAGTCTAGAACATCCCTCTGGCCACCCTGGAGGGTTTGGAGACCGGACAGGGGGGTCTGGGATCTGTACAGGGGAGTCAGTTAGACCCACACAGATCCCAGGAGGACAATGACTCTGATTCCTGTCCATGGGAGTGAACACTCACATGCAGGAAGAATCACAAATCCTAAGAATTTAAAATAAGTAGTGGATGGTTTATTATAGAATATAAATAAAGAAATTAGGATTCTTAGCATATGGGGCTGAAGAGACAATATGGAGGAATTGGGGAGTGGCCCCTGTCCTCCTTGTTCTTGCTCTCGTCCCCCATCTTGTGCTGAGTTGGGTTTTAGAGATTGGTTTAGAGTAGAACTGACATGTTAGTATAGGTAGTAGGTATTGGTAAAATTTTGTAAATAAAAAATACGTCTCGGACAGTGGTTGGGTCAGGGGTACTGTACATAAGGTGCGGGGCTCTCTGATCCGCCCAGTCTGCCGTGTGTCCTGCTCTGCGGAGACACCTTGCAGAGCTGAGAAAGAACTGAGATAAGGTACCCTGCCAGGGAGGCCTGGCAGAGCTGAAAAAGGACTGAGATAATGAAGAATAAACAACCTTAAAAATGTGCACCGGTGGACTCAGCTTGTCGTCTTAACCTCTGGTGTGAAACACTTAGGGCAAAGAGAAGACTGAAAACCTTATTACCTCTGGGAACAGCAACCCAGAGGAAACTCCCAGGGAACAGCAACCGTGGGGGAAAACCTTATTACCTTGGGGACCAGCAACCCCAAGGAGAATCTCAGGGAATCAATAACCTTGAGAGAGAAAAGTCACAAGGACTGTGAGATTCATTTGAGGAAAGTAGTTCAAGGTAAGAAAAAATGAAACAAAATCACCACCCCACCCTAGCAAAAGGAATAGATGGGCACTTGCTTCTGCAGAGTTTGTGTTGGATGCTAATGTGCTCACAGGCTTGGGTTGTTTGCTGCTTGTCTCTGGGTTTGATAACTGCAGGGGTGAGGTAAATGAACAAGCCAGATTTGCTTTCAGAATTTTGTTTCCTCCATTTCAGTGTTTTTTAGCAGCAGATTATGGTTGCTGTTACTTGGAGAGAGCTGCTCCTTGAGGGGAAACAGCTGGCTGCCCTGGGTTGCCATAGTTCCCAGACACATTGTCTCACCCCTTTCTCCTGGTTGAAAAGCTCCAGTGGGAGGATGAGAGTGTGTTCACAGGCAATGAGAAATGTCTGTATGTGATTTCAGTAGCTGGGAGTGATGCTCCTGAGCATGACACTGGGGACAAGAGGAGAAATTTTAGTTTTGCCTTAAAATCTCCACAGACCGCAAAGAGGGTTTTTTTTTTGGTGTGATATGGAAAATAAAACCTTTTAAATTGTTTTCTCATGAGAGAGAGAAAAAACGAAGAAAAATCAGGTATTCAGAATCCTGACGCTTTTGGCATTTGCCCCTGGTCAGGGAGACCAAAGATCATGGTCATTGTTCAAAATGGCAAAGCAAATTAATCTTTACATGCTATCAAGAAAGAGGGAAAAGTCAGTCATTGAAAAATGTTCTGTGTGTTAGAGTACCCATGAGTATACTGGCACTGGTGGGTCTTGAAGAACTGAATTAAATCCTCTTTGGATTCCAAAGTAGGGCGCAAGATTTTATAAGTGATAGCCAAAGCACCATTTCTGATTCTACATCAATGTAGTTATACCCAGCTAGACAGGAAAGATGACTGAGATGAAAAGAATTAGTTAGCACGGAAGTTAAATTTCAAAGACAGTGCTGGTCATTTTACTTTCTAGTAGCTGAAGATGAGATACAGTATTCTTTAATGTGATGAGGAATATATTTTTTTAAGCTGAATTTCTGAAGAAATTCATGAAATGAGACCACACTGTTAGTTTCCTTCTCTCAAATGTTTTTGAGTCCATTGACCAAATTCAGTCAAATTTCACAGAATTCTGTGAAATTCTTCTGAATTGGAAAGGGCTCAAAAGGGTCATCAAATCCAGCTCTGAAGTGAATGGCCCATACAGGAATTGAACCCATTGCCTTGGTGTTATTAGCACTGTGCTCTGACCAGCTGAGCTAATGGCTGTGTAAATTCTGTGCAAGTGTCCTGTAGGGAATCCTAAGAAAAATATCAGAGGCACCCTCGCTGCAAAAAGAACTTCCATATGATCTTAACTGTTATTACAGCACAGAGACTCCATGGGATGGTGGGCATTAGGAAGGCCTTGCCTTTGGGGGTTGGCAATCAGAGACTTCAGCTTAGTCACTGTTAGAGGATGCAAGGGACATCTGTAGGCTCCAATTATCCTGCTGACCGTGGAGGGACTTGTTATGGCATTTCCTTCAGCAGCTGGTCAGATAGTCAAGAAAGGGGTAGGATCAGAGATGAGCCTGTGTAAGTATCTCTGCAGTTGCTCTCGCTCACAGGGAGTCTTTGACAGGCAGGTTTAACCCTGTCGTCACGGGGCTTGTGATGGGATTGAGTTTCTGTGAAGCTGTTTCTGCGTGTGGCTCTCTACCACAGACAGAAAGACTCTTGTTTGTCCCTGCAGTGGGAATCAGTAGCAATAAACTGAACTGAGGCTTGGTCCCAGCTTCACCTTTGTCTTGCAGCTGCATTTTCATCTGGCGTCTGAGCTCAGAGATGACCATCAACATGCGGCAGCGGCTGTCGGACATGAGGCAGAGAGGGAAGCAGGCGGAGAAGTCTCCTCCTCACAAGGCAGCTGGACTCATCAGGTGAGCAGAGCAGACTGAGAGCAGGTGCCTGGCTCTGGAGGGTGGAATGTGGCACTGGGAGTCAGCTGCAAGGTTCTGGCTGTGTTCACTGACAGAGCTCTTCCAAAAGTTCTCTTATACCTCTGTTGGATTTGGTTTTTACTCCCCTTCTTTGGATATAGAAACCAGACTGGGATCTTCCAGACGAATTTAGTGTGCTTCACTGATTGCAATATGTATGCAATGCCTCTTGTCTTAATTTAGTTTAATGATGTGGTCAGAAACTTTAATAAGCAGTTCACTTAGGAATGCTGAGAATGGTACACAGAATTCCGCCAGGGAAGCTGTGATCCTTCGTGAGTAAAGTCCTCTAGATCTAGGCTGAATGCAACTTAAAGGCTGTGTTCTGTGGTGTCAGTACTGAAGTATACCTGTGAGCTCTATGAGTTGGCTATGTTGAGCATAATTCTAAAAAAGTCATTACAGTTTTGCTGTTTCTTTGTTAACTATTTTTTGGAGGCTTTGAAAAAACTCAGCTAAAATAATTATAATATGAATAGTAAATACAAAAATAATTCAAATAGGAAAAGCTCTTGCTAGCTAAATAATGTTATTGTTTTTTGCTTGGTAAACAACATATCTAAAAACAAATTACTGCAGCCTACAAGCTGAATAGATCTAAATTTATCTGGTGACCTTTCTTTAAAAAGTTGTGATACTGTTTTTAAACAGAACAAGAGTGACAGGGTATTTTTGATTATTAGTTTAATGTGTTTGGTTTCTCTATAGTTTGTAAATAACTGAGATTATCAGACTGTAAGTAAAGCAGGGGAGAATCCTAACCAAGCTGTTATGAGATCACAGTGGAGGAAAAAAGGATAAATGCAGATTCTTTTGTTCCTATGTCCCAAATGACTACAAATAGAGTCCTGGTTATAAAAGTACCAAAGCACTGGAGGATTTACCACACTGGTTGTTGAATATCAGGAGGACTTTCCCACTCCCTTCGGAGGAAGCAAGCAATGTTGTAACAAGTCTGTCTGCATAGTTTTGTTTTGGAAAGTCTTGATCTGTTTGTTCCTGAAACGAGTCTTGTCTAGTGCTTTTGGTAACGATGTCGGGAAAACTCAGGAAGTCTTTTTTCTAGCCAAAGTTCTGGACCTGTCAAGCAATGTGCTGTTTATAGCAGTCTCTCTATTATTCCAGCAGCTGCAGCCTTACCCTACCAAGGCTCAGCCTGTGACAGATAATCCCAGTGCTGTTCCACGTGAGGTGATACTTGTTTCCATCACAGACGCTTGCTGAAGGGCGGTGCTAGTGCCACGCCAAGCCCAGAACTTTATTAAACTTGTTTGGTAGCCTCTTTGCAAGGCTGGAATCTACTTGTCAGCTTTGAAAGCTTGTCTTCAGTTTTGATCGTCCGCTGTGGTCACTGGAGACCAGCAAAGGCATAGTTCCCAGAGCACTTTGGATTGGTACTGACAATGGAAGAAGAGCCTATTGGACCAGCATTATTGAGGTGGGAGAAGAAAAACTAATGAACGTGAGTGGGATTTGTTTTCCAGGTGCCCTCTACCTGTTCCGATTGTTTCTCAAGCCTGTCTGTGTAGGTTACAGTAGAGAGTTGCAATTCGTGGTGTAAAATTGTTGTCTCAAAAGACTGACAGTAGTGTGAGAAAGCTCCCTGCCTTGTGATAAGTCATTTGTTCAACTAGATCTTCTTTAGAACAGTACTTCTAGAATTGGTGGGGGAAGTAACACTTTGTGCCAGTTCCATGGTATGAGTGTATTACAGGATAAATAATCAAAATAATGCTGGGGTAACAAAACTGATCTGAGGCGGCAGTGGGAGATGAAGATTTCCAAATCAGGACAGTGCTGTCTATCCAGTTGCAACTGTCAGGGCAGGAATTGACCCAGGTGAGTAATACCAGCAGTTACTCTGTAAACACACAGAAGATGCCTTTTTGGGTCAAAGCAGTGCTCTACAAAGCCTAGTATTCTGCCTGTGACTGTGACAATGGAAGATGCTGTTTAGTGAGACATTCTGTGAGCCTTTGTGGTCTGTTTGCCTCGTGCTCTGTTATTACATCAGGGGTGTTGGGAGGCTTATCTCTACCTTCTTCCTTTACTATCTGGACATGGACCAATTGTCCACTGAGTTTGTATAAATTCTTTTTGAACTTCATAATATTGTCTGCCTCTGTAGCCTCCTTTGGTGACAGGTTCCCAGAGTTCACTGCTCTTTATGGAAAGAAGGACTTTTTAAATCTCTGTTAAAGTACATTCCTATTAGTTTTATTGAAGGTCCTCTGCTTCTAAATATATTGAGCTCTGGTGATCTTTTGTTCTGCAGCCAGCTATTGGTAGTGCCTATGGTTTTGTGAACCTTTTTCATAACCTCTCCTCATCCAGCCTGTTCTCTGAACTGAAGAGTCCCAGCATTTTTCAGTCCCTCCAAAAATTTTTAGAGACTAAAGTTTCTCCTCTGAATGATTTCTCTGACTCACCTTTATGGGACATTGTATTACCTTAGACCTGCTCTGACCTGTATGACCCACAGTTCTCCATAGTGAGCCTGAGAGCCTTTGAGTTCTACCTCTGGTTGTGGTAATTGCAGATATGTGCTTTTTTCTGAACACGAGGAGCTTTGATAGTTCAGGATAATAGAACTTGTACTCAGCTGAGATTGCTGGTACATTTTGGTTTTAAGGCTTTTATACTTTCAGTCAAGGAGTCATGTAAAGGCCATTTAGTAGGGTTTTGGTTTTGATCCAAGTATGCATTTATAGCTTAGAGAAGCTTGTCTCAAATTTTAAGGTGATTTTACTGGGGAATTTTTGCAGGGCTTATAGTCATGTTTTAAAAATTACTATATCTATGGTTTTCCTTGACTCTTTAGTATAAATAGCAGGAGAAAAAATATCCAAATTAAATTGTTTAAAAGTTATATATGTATACTGAGGAAGTACTGTGTGCTGTCAGATATATTTGGAAAGAAGAGCTCCTTATCAAATTCTCAATGGGTCTTGTCCAGTCCAGGAAAGCTGTGTTGTTTCCAGGGCTTAGAATGGGGCAGGCTTTTGATGCCTTATTAGAAATGGTGCCTCAGTTTGTGATGAACTACTGCAATTGTAACACATGGGAAACTCTGGAGTCAGTGCACTGTGATCCTTCTGTGGGGAAACGCAGAATAACTTTCTTTTTAAAACTCTTCAGCATTTGAGGGGGAAGCAGGAGGATACAATCTACCAGTGATACCTACCACACAGGATGTTACAGTTTCATAAATATGTCCCTAAAGCTGAGGGTTTAAGTAGCGCAAGATCAGAGTGGGAATGCTGACAACATATCTCTTTAAATATCTTTAAATAGACAGTTGCCATTCTTGTCTGCTTTGTTTTGTTTTGAGGAAGCAGAACAGGGTTGGGTTCAGGTCATACAAAAGAATACAGAATACCTATTATCAGATGTCTGAATACTAGAACTCCATAATGACATGTGGCACTTTTAAGTCTATACCAGTCCTGAAGACTTTCTAATTTAAGGTCCTTCCCTTCCATTCATCCTGTACTCTCTGACCCTTCAAAAACCGGGGGGTGAAGAGCAACAGACACCGTTGCCCTGTATAGGACAAGATCCAGGTTATAGTGAGCTGGGAGTTTGCCTCTTCTCCCAGGCAACTAGCAATGGAACAAGGGAAAATGACCTTAAGTTGTGCCAAAGAAAGTTCATGCTGGACATCAGGAAAAGTTTCTTGACTGAAAGAGTGGTTAAGCATTGGAACAGGGGTCCCAAGGGAAAATTGTTGAGTCACCACTCCTGGAAGTCTTAAAAAATGAGTGGTCCATGATATGGTGATATTCAGTCAAATGTTGGACTTGATGATCTTGGAGGTCTTTTCCAGTCTTAATGATTAATAGTTCCTCAGCAAAGAAGATGAACAATTACAATTAAAACTCTTGCTCTGAGTCACATGGATCATGAGAATTGGACATGTCTGTACATGCTGTTCTGGAATAGGTACTCTGAAACGTTCATTCTGGTATAATGATGCTTTGGGGTTTGGCTCTCAGGAGGAATTCAGCAAATGCCAGAAGTCTTACTCCTTAATTTTCAAAATGCTCTCATGTTGTGCTTATTTGGAAACAGCTTCTGTGTTTGAAAACTCCCTGTACGTTACACCAACTCCCATTTAAGCATGAAAAGAACTGAGGAAGAGTATTGAGGAGATGTATGCAGCAGGGGACTTAGGAGAAAATCCACAGTACCTGGCGAAAGGCAGGGAAAGAAAGGAGAAATCTGAATAGAAGGGTTGACTTGGGCAAGAATAACAGTTAAAACACTCAAGACCTTGTGAACCTAGTTTTTATTTCAGGAGTATCTCAGTTTCAAGTCAGTGGGCCTAGGATAATTTAAAAAATATCATTCATTCATTCATCTATCTCCCTTCAAGTTACAGAACTGAGTTTGAAAAGCATACTTGAGTTGTAAAAAGAAGGATGTGGAAGAGGGGTGTGAATTTTTTCTGGGATAATGCAAGATAACCCTATGTTTGTATCAAATACGTTACTTCATAACTTGTTTAGCACTTCCTGTGAAGTAAGAAAAAACCCATCTGACTTCCAAAATATGTTTTGCATTCTCTTACTCTGCTACTTTAAGGATACTGGAACATACTTTTTCCCCTCTCACTAATTGTTTTGGTCACCATCTAATGGACAGGGGTCATCTTTCTATTTGTAACATAAAACACGTGGATAGCTGTCCTCCCTTCTCCATTTACACCAATGACAGTATACGTAGCAGCTTGGCAAACACAGAGTCTTGCCTTGCCATATCACCTCATCATTGTGAAGTGTTCAACCAGCTAGATGTTTAAAGGTGTAATAATCCAACCCTTCTGTCTCAATAGACTCCTCAAACAACCATGATAAACACAAGCAGAGGGATGCTATCAAAGTTACTGATACAAAGTTAATATTGCCTACCATGAACAGATGTAATTAATCTATGTCATAGGATGAAATATGGCATAACCTCAAACATGCTGTGGTGCTTGGGCTTTGTTAGGATTACCCTGCTTAGAGACAAGAACCTGAGGGTGACTTGATGAGCATACGAGGAGGCAGTAGAAAAGATGAAGCAACTGACAAACTCAAATGTCAAAAGTAGATGTGGATGGCCAAAGTGAAACTTTTTCACTTGAGAACTCTGCAGGTTACAGTCAGTTTCACTTTTCTTTTTGCCAGAACACTTCAAAGCTCATTTGAAATGGTTAAGTAGTTATTACTCCTGATGAAATGGAAATTAATATTCTGCCACTACACAGGAAGAGAAAAGATTAAAATACCTTAACTACTTCTTACCGTGTTTCAATGCTGCCTGCTATCTGTCAGCTGCAGGAGAAGCTGCTGCCAGGCTGCTCTGTATTTGGTGGACAAGCTATTTTTATTTCATGAATAATGCTTGGCACTCAACACCCACCAGTGATATCCTATAAATATCTCTTACGATGAGTTTGGCACTCTAGCTCAAGGCCATGGAGGGAGGGTTACTCAAATGTATTTGTTGGGGATTCTTCTTTCTTCAATTATTGTCCAAAGGCTTATTTGTTCATTTGATTCTGTGGGCTGAAGGAGTGAGTTGAGGAAAGGGAGGAGGAAAAGAAAGAGGGAGGGTAAAATTTGATGTTCTTGAGTGTCCTTGATTGGTGGTGGGCAATTCTCAGCTGGGAGTGCCTCTGAGGTGTGTGTGGTAAAACTTGTCTTGATCTACTTTAATCAAATATCTGTGCAAGATATGTTTTACATGATTCTTGTGCTTGAAAGTTAAAATAGTCAGCATGGTGCTCTTATGGTGTGTGGGGTGTGCTTTTGGGTTCTGCCTGGAGCAATCCTTGAAACGAACCTGTCTCTTATGGGTTAATTTTCCATAAACCAAATTACTTTCAAACAGAGATGATCTCTGACGTTTTTGATGTGTAAATCAGTTCCAGAGAAGAAATGCCTAAGGGTGAGAAACATATTTGCCTTTCAAATATAATCTACCATCTTGACCTTATCAACTGGCAGAGTCTGAAGGCCCAGTTTCATTCCATTTGACTTTCTCAGACTTGTTTACTTCTGATTTCTGTCAACCTTCTACACGTATGAGAACATTGTTGTGGCAGGGTCTGCACATCTTTGTGCAGGGTTTATCTTGCCCTGTTTCTCAGTGCTAGAACAAGAGCTGTTTGAGAGAGTTGAGGCAGCCTCCTGAATCTGGATGGAGATAAGTTGGAGAACTTGTGTAAGGATTGAAATGGTGGGCAGTTCGTGCATAAACCATAATGCTCCTCCTAATTCCTGCCTTACAGGCATGAGTCCATCTCTGCCCTCTCCTCTGTGCCTGCACTCTCATCAGACAGCGACAAGGATGGTGAAGATGAAGGGAATGATGAAGATGAGTTACGAGGGCTGCAATCTTTCCATGTTCAGTCCAACTGCAACACTGAGAGAGACTCAGGTATAAATGGGAGAGGGACGTGGGCAGAGCTGGAGAAAAATGGTGTGAATGTGAAGGGAGGAGAAGATGAGAGACAGTGGCTTAGAGATAACAATGTATGGGCAGAAAGAGAGAGATCAAAGCAGAAGAAGATGGACAGATACCAATGGGTAATGTGGAGCTGCCCATTCCTGCATCTGAAGAGGGGGGTGCATTTCAGAGTTCTCTGTCCAGAAACACAGTTGTTAAATTGGCAAGTTTCTTGTTAGTTCCAACTGGCTAAAGAAATTTTGAATTAGTTTCATGGATTGGGGTTTACAAGCTATCAAAAGTCTGCAGAAGCCAAAAGAGATCAAGAGAGGACTTTAGAGATGTCTGAAAAAACTTACAGTAGAGATTGCCATTATTAATTTTATGTATTTTTACCACAGATAGTATAGTGTATTGCAGCAGATTTTTTTCCCAAGCCTTTGGGAGGGCACTGCACTGTGGCAAGTGTTCTGCAGTGGTCTGCTGATTCAATGAAAATCTTACATAAAACTGTATGTCTCCATTAAAATTTTGATACAATGAACTGAGTAGTCAGTGGGCAAGCATGTGTTGATAGTGGTTTAAAAGATGTAGGAATGCTGCCTTTGTTGAAAGATGAAGTAAGAGGTTCTTCAAAAGCTGGGCTGCTGGCCAGAATGTCAACCAAGTGCATATCTCTTTACCTTTGCAGATCCAGACCTTACCCTCTCAAGAAGCCTTTCCCAGTGGGAAATGAGGAGGGTGAGTTACTGTACTTTCAGACTGTATTTCTTGTTACAGGGAAACTGAAGAGGAAATTCCCAGAGAGATAAAAAACTTCATTTGCACGTGTGGGAAAGGTGCAGCTGTGGTGGGAAACCATTGAGAAGCCTCTCTCTGAAGAATCACTTGGAGATGGCAAAATAGAGCCTAGTTTAAGAGACTAGCGCACTTGGGATTTTTACATCAGTCTTTTTTCATCAGATGTTATGCTTTTGTCTTTTTATTTTTAATCTGAATCTCATGTGGTGCTGAAGCTGTTCATATACTTGGATCTGAACAAGAATTTAACTGTTTAATTGCACCAGAAGCAGCAACAAAAGTATCACTTTTACTTGATGCTTTATGATTGAAGGTGCCCTTTCAAGTTGTCTTTTAGACAGTTTTGAGGCTTTTATTGAGATGGACATAATTATGTTTTTCTGTGGGTCTTGTGTTTTTTCTGTTGTTTTTCCATCAGCAAAGCTCAGTCTCTAAGATAGTCTGTGTCTGAATTTCCCTCAGGCCAAAGAGATAGCGGCAATCCAGCGCTCAGAGGCACCAATGAGCAAGATGCCGCGGCAACGGAGTCGCTGGTCCCAGCCAGCCAGCAGCATAGAGATGACTGTGAAATCCATGCTCGACCTGCGTCAGCTCGAGTCCTTCTCTGTTTCCCGTTCTCCCAGTCGAGACTCGCTGTCCCAAAACAGCAACGGGGATGACAGGGAAGAGCACACTGACCTTCCTGTGCACGTCAACAAAGTAAGGGCAGCGCTGCTCCGAGGAGGTGAACCCGCTCTGAGTGCATCTGTCCTGTATCTATGTGTTATTACCTACATTTATTGCTACCTGATGCCATTCTTTTTATTGTTTAAGATTTTCTAAATGACTTCTAAGGAACTTTTTTAGATAGCTCTTTTGTAATTAATACTCCTGCAATGTGTGATTCTGCTGTCTTATAGCAGAGACCATATGAGTTTAAGGTTTCTCTTCAATAACAGGAAGACCTCATGTTTTCTTTTAGCTTTTTGAGTATTTATGTCAAAAACAAGCTGAGAAGTTGAGCTTGGTGTGTAAAAACGTGATTAGCTCACTCTGCTGAGATGCAGTTTCTTGACTAGTAGCCAATGGAATGTGGTTCACATGAGGCCCTTAGTTGCTGGCTGTGCTAGATTAGTAAATTCTCTTTGATCTTTGTATTGATGGGTCACAGCAAGTAATGTGTGTTCATCCTCAGAAAGCTAGTGCCTATTTTCCAGTAGCAGTCTGTCCCAGTGCCTAGCTTCCTTAGAAGTGTTCCCTCCCCTATAACTATGTGACAGAGAAGAGGATTCAGATTGTTGTATGCAAAAATTCAGTTTTTCAGCTGGAATGGCCCAGTTTTGTGAATTGTTCAATCAGGCCATAGAAGGTAATGGAAGAACCTGCTGCCACATGGCTTACACTCCTGGTGTGTGATCAAAGAGTACTTTACCAAAGAACTTTAGGGAATTCCAAGCAGGAAACAAACCAGGAAAGAAGAGCAGTAGTCTGACAAGTTTAGTAAATAAGGAACAGAAAAGACATAGGATTGCTTTGTTTTCTGATCTCAGATTGCTGATCACATCCTGTGCTGTAATGCATATTTTCTAGCCTTGCACAGCACCTGCTGATGTAAGGTAAAACACCAGTAATATCTAGTTTTTTCTCTTTTTAATTAAATCAGGTTGGCAGCTCAATACCTCCCCAAGATAACGGGTCTTGTGTGCGACCCCAAGTGATTCGGCTTGTGTCTTGCGAAGAGGGGATTTTCTCTCAGGAACTGGAACCTTCTGAGAGTGAGGAATGTGTAATCTACCCTGAGCAAGATGAAATCCATCCCACGGACTCTAGCAGGTTAAAAATAAGCTCTCTGCTGTGCATGGCTCATATGTTTCTGTTCTGGTTTTCTTGCAACTTGTGTGGTAACTTTGACTTGACTTACTGCCTGATTGATGTCAGGCATGTTTAGTTGAGAGTTTTATGTCAGATGGATGCTAGAGGAATATGAAACTAAGAAGGCACCATTAAAATAATTTTCCTCTGAAGAAACTGCACATTAGCAGTCTCCTCCAAGGTGGTTGTTGTTGTTGTTGTTGTTGAGTAAACAACTTGGGAGCAGCCTTTTTGCTTGCTTCCTTATCTGGGTTGAAAATAGCAAGAGAAAACTTGGAAGCTTGAAAACTCACTGACAGTGACACGTATGTGGCAGTAAAATGCCTACCCAGGAGAAATGACAGGGCATTTATGAAAATTGGACAAAAATTTAGCAAATGTAGTGTGTGATTACTCTTTTATGGGAAATAGAATGACTTGCACAATGCAGATGGAATTGAAAAGGACACTGGAGACAGTGGAGACCTTTTAATTCCCCCGCTGTTTCTTCTGTTTTAATTTTACATAATTTAATTTTTCTGTGCTCCCTTTTATTTTCCTTCCCTGAATTTTGTTCTTCCCTTCCCCTCTTAACCTGATGCTAGTAGCTGTTTAATTTCCTTTGTCTTCTGTCATGTCACAGAGAGTGTGGCTGATAGCTTTAGACAGACTTTATGCAAGAGTGCATGCCAGGATTTTGCAGTTGAGGCTGCTAGGTTTTGCCTAGTTTATTTTTCATTTTTAACTTTGCAGTGATAGCATTTGGACAGAGTAGACCCATGTGTTGCTCCATCATGTAAGAAAGGGAGGCCCTCCGGTGGTACTGGATACAGGCTGGACACATGGCAATGTTTACAGAGCGGGGAGCTGCCAGGGGTAGTTGCCATTCAGTTCTGTTGATTGACGTCTGCATCCTACCTTGCCTCGGAGTACATTTGAAGCCTAAGTATTTCAAAAAGTGGAAAACTGAAGTCCTTAGACATCAGGCAAGAGAACAGTGCTGGTGACATTTGACAAAATGAGATCCATGAAATCACAACAGAAATTAGTAACCCTGTCATACAAGACTGTATTTTTGTATGATGTTCTTCAGTAAATTAGTCTTTCTCAAGGCCAGAATCTTGTATATTTTGCATCAGAAATTGCCCAAAGAAGCAGGTCATGAACATGGGAAAAAGCATGTATTAGAGCTTAAATCTATGGCAAACTAGAGTTTCTCTCCTGCAGGCATAGGTCTGCTTTTATTTCCTTTTTCATCCTGTAAACTTCTACATTTGTTCCTCACCTGTGGTGGAAATCAAGCCAGAGCAGTGTGCTGCTGGTGCCTGGTAATCGTGGGAACTGACAATACCCAGAAAATCAGACAGTCCCCTTGGGACTTCCATGTCCAAGCTTAATGAAATGCAAAAAATATACTGTATTATGATGAGAGAAATCAACTTCTTTTTCTCTTTAAAGCCTTACATTTGTAATAAAAGGTATTACTAGTACAGGTAAGAGCTTATTAAAGTTAAAATGTGCTTCTTTACATGTAAACAAATATCCCTTCTAGTGCTGTATCTTCCTGTCTCTCTTGTAGTGAGTTCCAGGTAAAAGCATTGCCCCATGGGAAGCTCTGTAGAGGTTATCACAGTAATGGATGCCCAGACAAACACAGTCCAGACAGTGCTTGCTCTGTAGATTACAGCAGCAGCCGTCTGTCCAGCCCAGACCAGCCGAATGAAGGTAAGATGCAAAGACATTGTAAATGTATTTATACGTGAGTTCTTAGTGAGCTGGCCTGTCACACTCCTATTAGTCCCACTGGTCCTGCTGTACGGATTCGAGAGCATTTGAACAGACTCCTCAACTAAGCCGCTGTAGAAGCAGGAGTTGGTGCACTTTCCTTCTTTTCTTGTGCACCTCGCTAGCCAAGGAGGCAGGTTTAGTACTGATTATGCCATAGGCTGTGCTGTTTGTGAGATATGGGAGATTAGAGAATTACTGCATGTAATGCTGACTGACAAACATTTTATGTTCAATTTAGCATCTTTGCTGGTTTTTTTTTTAACTTGGCTAATGTTACTCTGATTAAGTCTTTACAGCATAAGGGTTTTTTGCCTTTTCCCAGATTCTGAAGGCACTGAGCCTCTAAGCGTAGATGGTGTCTCAGACCTGGAGGGAGAAGAAGGAGAGGAGGATACGGGTACTAGCATGACTGAAGGAGAAATTCCTCAGATACCTGATCAGGAAAAGTTCCTCAAGGAGCATTTTGGGACCCTGAGCAACACTGATGGAAAAGGTACATCTCTGTGTTCAGTGGGGAGACTTTATAAGGTCACTCCTGATTTTTCCTCTGTATAAACCAAAGCAGGCTACAAGTTCTGCTACAAGTTCTACATCCATCTTTCATGGATGTGTGTATATGGGGAGAGGGGAAAAAACGGAAAACTGTGTAAGAGGCCTAAAGAAGAGTGACATCCGTTAACTTTATCGGCCTGTAAATGTGTAAATTTGTGTGGATGAGGTTGGGCTCTGTCAGTTTGTGTTAAGTACTGTCCCTGGAATCCTCAAGAGCTGTTACCTTGCTCCCGCACTGTTTTTTGCTGTTGCAAGGGAAGGTATTGACTGCGCGTTCACACCCCCATAGGTGACACGCAGTGGCCTCTAGTGGTGCATCAAGGCATAGCCAATGTCACAAAAGAAAAGGCTGAAGTGCTGGGTGGAGAGAGAGAATGAGAGGAAACATCAGAGTGGCAAAGGAGCTGGTTTGTCTTTATCGACCAACTCCAGAACAAAGGATGTCTTTTTAGAATTGATAATGGTTGCAGGCAGCAATATTTATGTGAGTTTTTCGGGTTCTTTTTTTTCCTTTTATTTTTTTCCTCTTTGATGGGTTTGCTTTCTGCTTCATGCCAGTGCCTCACAGTCCTACAGGCAGGATAGGACACAAAGGGAAGCAAAAAAGGAGGAGGCGTACCCTTAGGGAGAGTAGCATCTTAAGGCAGAGTAATCTAAGTAAAACACTAAAGGCAAAGGAAATATAATTATTTCATTCTCTGTGGTTTTAGCTTAAAAAAAAATCCCCTCGGATATCAGGGAACACTTGATAATCTTCATGATAAGAAAACATATATATGAGGGTGTTCTGTAAATAAAGTGCTCATTTTTCTTTCTCCTTTAACCAAAATTTTTAGGTGGCTCATGTAGGAATCTGGAAAGGACCGAAAACCTCAGCATTTCCTCTCGCTTTCTTTCCCGGTCCCCAGCACTCAGGTATGGCTCTGCTTGTTTTGAGTGTTTCTGTCTGTCTATTTATACTAATATGAGTAGGTCTCATGCTAGGTCCTGGGTGAAAATAGTTGAACAAACTTCTGGCTTTGGTGTGCCTAGGCACAGCAAAGTGTTAGCACAGCACCTGGCAGGCTGTTTGCAGACTCTTGTGATTTGGGCAGGTTATCATGGATCACTTTAGCTGTTCTATTTATTCTAATGTAACACTATTGTTTGTTATTTTTCCGCTTTCAACAATGTGCTTAATTGTTCATGATTAATGCCTTGGTTGATTAAGTTGGAGGAATCACTAATAATCTAATTTACTTTTCACTGTTTATGCGCTTTTTATTCTTTTGCATTTCATTCAGCTTGGACGATGAAAGTAGATTTGTCAACTTTTCCTTTGTTTTACAGTCCTTTGTTACTCAGCTTTGTTTCTCAGTCCCATGCCTTCCCAGGGTCTTTCTGGTGTCTCACACAAAGCCCCATGGGGATATTATTCTTCCAAAAGCCCCTCAACCCTAAAGCACTTCAGTAGGTCTCTGCAAGCTGTTTTCCTTGTTATTAAAAAAAAAAAAACAACAAGAACAAATAAATTTAAAACTATTTAAAAATTAAGTCAATGCTTTTATTGATTTGGAGCCATAAATGTTTAAAACAAACAAATACTCCTGTATTCCTCTAAAATGACAATTTGAAATCTTAGCTCAAAGAAATTTCCTTATATAGGACTAAGCAGATTTGAATACATCATCTAAAATTCACCAGCTGTGTCCAGATTCAGCATGGTAGGGAATTTTGTTTATTATTGCTGTATTCAGCTGCTGTTGCTGCTGTCAGGAGGGCCTCTTAGTCTGTCTCATGTGTGTTTGGGAAGAAAGCCAATGGTTAGATATTGTGTAAGCTTCTGGAGAGTTGCAGTGATGAGTGAAGGAAGTCACTGGTGCTCTAGAGATGTAACAAAGGAGGTAGTTTTTGATTATGAAAACCTCTGGGCTTTTAATCTGTTCAGCTGTTTAAACATGCTAGATTGGAAGTTGCCTCCTTTCTGAAGTAAGCCCACTGTGTTTGTCTGAAGTGGAGAGGAAGAGGAAATTAGTTTTCTAATTTCTTGAAGATACCGACTGGCTTTCCTAGTCATTATGCTTTCATAATGTTAGGAAAGCATATTTACTTCCTCTTAGGGTTATCTTAGAATTGAAAAGATTTAAATTTTAGTAAGGTAAGCTGAGAGAAAAGGCCTGACCTGACTTTGCCCAATCTTTCCTATGCCTGGAAATTTTCCCTCTTTTTGTCGTCACTTTTTACGGTGTCCTCCCTGGAAACAGCAACCCAATGCGATCTGTGATTGCACAGCCAATAGTCAAATGCCTGAAGACCAGAGCTTGCAAGGTTGAATATAATTAAGTGGTAACAGCTTAGGGTATTTTTGACTCGAAAAAGTCCAGACAGGGAGAGGCTCTTTATTCCAGAGAAACTCCGTGCATGTTCCTGGCTACCCAGGGGAACATACTTACTTGTTTTAACTGAGGTTTCTTTATTCTGTTCTTTAGACGATTGTCACTCTCTTCCTCAAATCTGACACTGGATTCAAAGCCCATCGAGCCACCAACCCAGACCAGTCAGTTTACACCAAACCTGTTGAAAAATGACAGCAGTCATCCTGGTGATGCGTTGGAGAACAGCCATCTCCTAGAGAATGTAAATTCCAATCGAGCTATTTATGTGCAGAAAAAGCGCAGATCAGCTTTGGAGAGCAGCAGAGCTGGTATGGCTCCTGGACGGGTTATTGCCTCCTTTCCAGAAGGGCCTGTCAATGCAGTCATGAGAAAGGCACAGTCAGTGCATGACCTCGTGCATGAGGGTAAGGACACACGTTGGAATGATGGTATGAACATGAGAATGAAGTGGAGGCATCTGAGTGGAGGACTTAAATTAAGCTTGTGTTTCTGCATTCTGAGCTGTAGGCTTTACATATCTTCTAATTCCTAGTCTGTCAAGGGAAAATATTTGTAATATTAATTAAAATATTATTTAATATTTTTAATTTGTAATGCAGATGCTGGTCTTCTAATTATCAGTCTCTGATGTTTGTTTGGCATCTGTGGGAAGAGCACTGGCAAGAATGAAATGAAGTATTTGCAAAAATATTCTCTCTTGCTGTGGGTAGTTGCTCCAAGCTAAGACTGAAGCTCCCCAGGGTGGGGAGGAGAGAAAGAGGGAAGAGACAGTAATAAAGAGCTTACTGTATCCATGCCCACTGTGTGAAATAACTCTATTTTTGAAACAATCAACTCACTAATCATTGGTAAGTTCATTTAAAAAACAAAAAAAACCCACTTCATCACCACAATGGCACATACAAGTTTTTGCCTGCTTCCTCTGGCCTCTCACTTAAGAGTCACAGTGATCCGAGGTCTTCTGACCATACACTTTAAGAACAAATCTCTCTCATGAGGAAAGCAGCATTGTCTGAGCAGGATGAGGGATGGGAAAAAAGGATGCTGAGGCCTGGTGATACTAACCTGAACTAGTGGTTGTGTTTGTACACATCTCACAGGGGCTGAGCTGAGCTACATTAAATTCCAACTTAGGAATTCACTGCAGGCTCTTGTCTATTTTTGGTATGTTTGTCTGTTTAATTTTCACAGATAAGGGTCCAGGAGTGATATCTTCTGCCAAGCAGCGTCCTCAGACTCTTTTGGTGGTTGAGAAGGATCTCAGACCTAACAGTTGCAGGGTGTTGTCAGCCAGTATGTTGAAGATGGATGGATCTGGTGCTCTGCTGGCCAAAGATGTCAGGGCTGCAAAACCAAAGTCCTACATGAACCCCACAACCAGCTTCCGGGCTAAGATGTCAAGGAGCATATCTGTAGGGGAAAATCTGTACCTTGGTTGCTCCACTGAAATGCTGACTGATGGGAGGAGTAGTCCTCCAGTGACAGAGAAGACACAATTCAGTTCCACATCAGATGCTGAGAAGATTAAGCTGCCAGTGAAAGAAAATGTTCCAGTGAAACCTGCACTCCAGCCAGTTGTAAACTGCTCATCTCCCAAGTCCTTCCACAGCAAGTTGGCATCATCAAACCGAGCACACCTGATTCTTGACATTCCCAAGCCATTACCTGATAGACCCACACTGGCCTCCTTCTCACCCACTACCAAAACAAAAACCCTGCTTGAGCCACAGTCTCCACAGTCACCTGCTGGGGGCTCTAAAAAGAAACCCTCTTTTCCTGAGGTCCGAGCCTCCAAGAGGGAGAATCAAACTGCTGGGTCTCTGGTTCCTGGTAGAGAGATCCCAACAGGGCTTGCTAAGGAGAGCCCAGTGGATTATCCAGTCTCAAGGACAGATTGCCAGGATGAGCCGGGGGTCACTAGTCTAAAACTGAGGGAGGTGTCAGAGGGCCAGCAGCCAAGGTCTCCTGAGAGCACACTGCCCAGGGGCAGGGAGCGGATCACCGGCATCGCCTGTGTGCTAGACAGCCAACCTGGACTTTGCCCACTAGACCCCATCAGGCCGAGGTCTCCTACATCTGTAACTGCCTCGGCACAGGTCTCAGGTGTGCATGGATACCCATCTCTTATCTTCCCCCTTCTGTCTCCTGTCTTTGTGAACCGCCTCACGATCCCATCACATTTCTTTACGTCCAGCTTCTGGCCTGTCTCGTCCTGTCTGCACCTGTCTCGTTCCATAAACCATCCCCTCAATGGTGAGACACTTCTTCAATCTAACATCTTTTTCTCAGTCTTTGGTTTCCATTTCCTCTGGGTCTTATGTCTGACAGTCCTTCTTAGCTGAACGTTTTGTAGATCTCAGAACTGTCATGTTTTTAGTGATTTAGAGGTAGCAATTACCTCTAGGGGCTCAAACCTCTTTGTGGTCAATGCTAAAAGCTGATATGCTGGGAATCCCCTGGAGTGTGTAGGTCACATCCTCCACCCTCCTCTTGGAGCATGTTTGGCCAGCAAATGAAGGTGCAGGCCAACATGTGCTAACAGAACTAAGCAAGCACAGATAATACTGACAGTGAAGTTATGCCAGGCAGCTCAAGCTTTCCTCTGTTAATATGCAAGTGTGCAGGGTCCTGAAGGGTTTGCATACAATTTTCTTACATGAGATAAAACTCATGGAGTTGAGCTCCTTGCTGTAGCTACCTGTGAGAGCAAGCAAGTCTTTGTGCTGTTATCACTCTTCTTTGAGGACATGTCTGCAAACTGAATATGCAGTGCATGAGCAGGGTTTGAACATAAAAAACAGTGAGCTAATTTTTGAATTATCTCTAGTTTGGAGAAAAATGTACAAGATGAAAAACTTTTACCTGCTGAAAAGAGCTCTGTTACACGCCTCAGTTTAAGGTAATACAGTCAAATGAAAACTAGCATATAAGTTCAAATTGAAGCAGAAATCCTGCCCTCCAAAGCAGGAAAACCTCCAGTGGCAGTCTGTGGCACTGTTTAGTCCCACATCAACTCCTGAGGTTTTTCTCTTGTGATACAATCTGAAAGGAAATACACCTTTCTGAGTTGTACATTAGAAAACTAGTTAGTTTTTTAATTAGTTAACCACTGCCCTCATAGCTTGTACCTTAAGGGGCTATACAGTTTTTTACCCCTTTTGTTATGTTGTTCTTACTCATATCTGAGAAAGGATAGCTCTGTAATCCTGTGATCAGTTACCTTCTGTGGTGCCAGGCTGTTGCTCCATTCATCGGAATGGTTAAGCACAATATTTCTGAACCAAAGCATTGCAGAAGGTTTAATCTGGTTTTGAAGCACTTTTATTTTTCTTTTTGCATTTCTAGAGGGATCAAACACCTTAAAAGTACAGCAGTATTATGTAAAATGGGAAATATGATGTTTTGTGTAAGGGACCTGCAGTTATCGTACCATAGCTGCTCTGAAGAACAGTGAGTGCATCTGAAATTTTCAGACCCTCCCTCTACAGGGGTGAGGTTTCTTCCAGCACCAGATGCAGCCTGAAGCTGTGGAATCACATTCTAACCCAGAATTTAAGTTGTTTGTACTCTTCAGGCTGAGTTTTCTCTTCTAGATTTGCAGATCAGACTACATAGCAAATGATTTTTGCTGCAGTTTGTGGAATTAACACAGGTAGCACAGAGAGAGAAGAAGGTTTTTTAAAGTATTGATTTTTTTAAAAAAATCCCAAGACATAGCACACTGACAGAATATTTAACAGCATCCTTTAGTGAGTTAGACTGAGGATCCCAGTGTTTTTTTTCTCAGTAGGCAGCCCTCAGCCTCAAGCTTCTTGCAGACCACATTTCCCAAGTTTTAATGGTAGATGCTGGAAAAGCGGTTTAGATCCAAGTCGGCTATCTCTGTGAACAACTTACTGTGGCTTCTGGGAATCACAACATGACAGTTAAGATTAAAACTGTAGGGTTGAGGAAGACTTGTTCTGCTTCTGACTTGCACTGTTACTTTGGGTTTCCACTTAATTTTTCTGTCCTTCCATTTCCTGCTTGTATAACAGCTGCAAATAAAGAGACTTAATTGTTCTTGTTAAAGCATTTAGACATCTACAGTTAAAATTCTGTAGATGTCCTCAATACTGTTGCTGTGTTTAATATTCTCTGCTGGTTTCTGAAGAGCTCTGCTCTGCACACCCGAGAGGCAGAAAATGCCTGTTACTTAAGCATTTATATTTGGTTTTATGACCTTTCTCCTGACTGGCACCTCCCAGAGCTGGAGACCAGCATAAAAACAATGATCAGAGGAGAAATCCAGAAATGATCATGAGAAGAAACAGCTGGGTTTCAAACATAAAGAGGAAAGGAGGGGGGCAGAAAGCAAGAATCTTGGATTGCACTGAAGGCCACTCTGCTCAGACTCCACGGGTGATTTAGGATCAAAGAATGCAGATCGAAGGATTTGTTCATGCCCCTTTGTTCTTTGTAGACGTCTTTGTTTGTGTATATGTAGATGTTTTTCTAGCTGTATTTGTTTATGCATAATCTAGATGTATTCATAAAGTTAGCTCAGATCCTCTCCAGTCTGTTCAAAAATGGTGTTCTTGGTATTGTCGAAATTACAGTTCTAATGTGACAAAATTTGGGGGTTTGAGTAACTAAAGAAAGTTGAATGTCCTTTGTCTAGACCTTTGCAAATTGAAGATTGTTTGTGTGTCTGTCTTTGTTCATGGTTTATGTCCAGCTCATGAAAGTGTTTATTGTATAAAGATTGCAGGTCTTCAACTCATGGTTTGGAGATAGTATCTGGTAGGGGCAGGCAGAAGATGCTGTCCTTCGGTTGCATGCTTTTGTTTTTCAGTTTTGGATTATGGTGTGTTAACAGTGTATGTCATGGGTTGCTCAGCAATGCAATTCTGTTGTTATTGAGTTTACTTGTCACAGCTCTTCTAGACCTCAGTCCTCACTAGAGAACACTGCAATAATTCAGGGTAATCCATCATCCTCTGTGCTTTAGTAATACACTGTACAGAAGGATGCATGAAGAGGAGCTTGTAGATTTCTATCTAGGTAGAAGCTAAAGTAGAGGCTCCTTGGATCAGTTCCTCTTGCCACTGAAAGGCCTCATACAAGCATGGCTTTAATTGTAATCAGAAACCACATGGGTAATCTGTGACTGTAAAAAAATGTGCAATCTGAGGAAAAACATTGCTGACTTTGGAGAGTCTAAAGACTGGAAAAATAGGGGTTTTTGAAGCAAGCAGCCTGTCTAGCTAGTATGAAGGAAAGATCATACAGAATGTGCCTATTTAATAATTTGCTCAAACCAGCCCTAAAAATTGAATGACAAGTTGTGTGTGAGTGGTCTGAAGATCCATGTTGAAAAACCCATTTTCTTCCCAAACCACGAGGTTGTGGGTGGTGGAGTGTCTGCTGTAACTTGTGCTTTTATGTTTTCCTCCCTCCAGAATCGGGCATCAGCATGGAGCAGTGTGAGCACGTGGTGTCAGAGCTCCAGGACAGCATGCGCAGAGCCCTTCGCCTTTACCGCAGGGTGAGTGACCTCACACACGGGCTCTGGTACCCTAGCTGGGCTTCACAGCCCACAGACACCTTACACAGAATGTGAGTGCTTGCTGCCTCAAGGTGTTCAGTGACACAAGCTGCCTGGCTGTCCACTTGACTGCACCTTCAGTTTGAACCAGGGATACAGGAGCTCCTCATTTCCAGCTCTTGGATTTTCCAGTGGTTTGCTATGGTACTCTGAGCAAATCAATTAAGTTTTCAGTCTGTTTAGCCTATCTGTGAACTGAAGATAACAGTATGCTCATTTTCAAAGGAGTATTAGGGAATTAATTAATGGTTATACAGTATTTTGGGGATATGAAATATTATAGGAGTTTTGAGTTTTATTATCCCCATCTGTTCTTTGTCTTTGAATCCTGGGAAAAGGATTAGCAAATGTGGGATACTGTGGGAATCCAGCTGTGAGAAGAACACGCAGCCATTTCCAGCGCTACATGCAGAGCAATATAACAGCTCTTTGTTTCTTTGATTAGCACTGGCCTGTCAAGTCTCCTGCAATGAGTGTGAGACTTTGCTGGTGAGCATCTGCCACGTGGTCCTCTGCAGCTCTGGCCACAGCACTTGGATTAGCTCTCTGACCTTGCTCTGTCCCTGGGACCAGCTGCATTTGGCAGACAGGACGGACAGGAGACTGTGGCCCTGTGCTGCAGCTGGGAAACACAATACCTCCTTAAGCCCACTGTAAGGGGAACACTACCCAAAACTGTGCTTCCCTTCTCTATCCTGTTGGAGTAATGCCTCTGGATTTTGTGCAACTAGGGAGCATTGGATGCATGTCCTGCTATATATCTAAATGGGCAGTCTCAAATATTGAAGAAAAGTAGACTTGATCAGTCTGCAAATCGTTATGGCTTCACTTCCCTGAAGGGCTAAAATCGCTTACTTGATGCTCTACCTAAATCCCAATGCATTCTTTTTTTCCCCTTCCTCTTTGTTTTCAGGTGTTAAACGATACGGAATCTTCTACAGACAAAGATAAAATAGCAGGCCTCCTGACAGAAACGTTCTCCTCAATGAAGAAAGAACTGGACTCTCTGAAGGATGCAGAAGAGCTTCCAAAAGATAAGGAGGCGCTGCTGAAGCCACAAGATAACCCTAGCCCACTGAACGAGGGGTGTGGTGCCAATCTACCGAGTCCTAAGAGTTTGGGAGATGAGCAGACACTAGCTTTGTTGGAACAGTACTCGGAGCTATTGCTGCAAGCTGTGGAACGACGCATGGACAAAAAACTCTAAGAGGGATGGCTTTCAGGTGTTTGTGAATACACAGAAATAATTGCAAGAAGAGGACCACAGAAAGAGCTTCAGACCAATGCTATCATCAGCTGGTCTAGGGCTGGTGGGGATTCCTTTATAAATTGATTTCCTCAGGCTCTAACAACTGACTTGTTCCAATTCTTAGCAGTGTGCTGGCCACAGTTTTAGTATTTGTTTCCTAACAGTCTTCAACTTCCTGTCTCTAAACAAAGTCTTGAAAGTGGAGTTTGGAGAAATTGCCTTGAAATTTCTTCATAGCCAGGAGGTCAGGATGTTTGACACCTAAAAATACAAAGAAAATCCAGTTTATACAAGAAATTCTGAACTGCTGACTAAAAGCAAAGGAGTCCATGTGAAGCCAAACCCTTCCTCTCCAAGACTTCATGAGAATCAAGTATCAGACTTTTAATGGGTTTATTTATTAATTTATTTCTCTTGACTGTTGCTTTATGCCACATTTGTGGCTGTTATATTTGTCCTTTAAAAAAACCTATCAATCCCTTTGCCATATCCCAGCGAGAAACAATCTCTGTATTATAAATCCCCAACAGGGAGACAGGCTGGAGTGTCTGTGCAATTAATGAACTGTTCTCTGCTTAGATCTTGTCTTGCTGTTCCTGCTTTTCCTGCCTTAGTTTTGTTCCCTGCAGTAATCCTGCTGTTGTTATGACAACCCTGTCTGCTTTGCTATTGTGTCAAGACAGTCCCCACGCTATTTTATCTGCATTCACCTCCAGGGAAGGCTCTGTGTCCCTTGGGCCATGCTTTGGAGATTACTTTATGAATTCATTAGTGGTATTTTTAATCTGAAATTTGAATACTTCAGACTGGGTTTTCTGCAGACATATTAAAAATTAAATTTAGATACAATACAAAAGTTTGTTTCAGCCACCTTTCATGATTAGGAATTGGATACTGACTTTGATGTTGTTATGATTTATTTGTGGAGAAGTGACATGGAAAAGCTGGTTTCCATCTCTTACAGCATAACTCTGGATTTGAGAGATCTTCAGTGCCATGGCTCATCTGTGTCATTTGTTCATTTCACTGTGACAGGAAAATGTTTTCTCCTTGCCTTTTTTTGAAAACAGAATATTTACATCCCAAGAAAGCTGGAATTCTCTTACCTTTTGTAAAGCTATTTCAAATCCTCTCAGAAAATTATTTCCTTAGAACTTCAAATGAGATATTTGGGGGTGTGATTACCACAATTTCCCCTGCCTCTAGGCTCTTTGCTTTTCATGAATTTCTGGTCTGAGAAACAGAATCTTCTCTTCTTGCATTTGTATGTGCAATATTCTTCTTGCCCTGTGGAGCTTCTCTAAACCCATGCTAACTTGTGTCTGTTGTGGCTTAAGATTGTCCAGTGATATTTTTTAGGTCAATGATATAAGCTAAGAAAAAAAATTTAAACCAATGAAATTCTTCAGCACCTTCCCCCTTACTCCCACTCCTTTCATCAGCAGGGGCAAATACACAAAATATTTATTTCTGCCATCTCCAGTCTGTCTTGCATTTATTTTAAGGCAGAGCAGTGTAATGCCAGTTCATAAAACCAGTGCAAGCAACAAGAACTTGGTGGGAGCGAGACTGCTAGCATCTGTGCAAGTCAGTCAGAGGCAGCCAGACTGCATCACTTGGTTACAGAGGCTACAGGATGGAAGCAGTTTTCTTTCATTTTACTGTCCTGGCTGCTGTCTCTGAAACCCTGTGGCACTTGGAAATGTGGTCTGTTGACTTCTCTGTCTTTCTGTGACTGCAGATCTGCAGTGCAGCCTTTTTTCTGCTGGTCTGGCCAGACTGGCATAGGACAACCTATTTCTCCTGAGTAACTCTAGGGCTGAATAATCTGCAGTTCTGTCATTCCCCTTCAGGTTTGCTGCCTGATCACTGCCAAGTGCTTCAGGACATGGCAGTATGGGGAACACTTGGAGAGCTTTGCAGCTGCTTCTGCTTGTAATTGAAATCTGCCTAATCATGTTTTGGGTGTCCTTGCTAACTTTTCCTTCCATGGGTTTGTACTGAAATTTTAAAGGGGTTATTTTCTAGCGTTGTCTCTGCACTGTATTGTGCTGAATCAGCTGGTGTGCTCAGTTCCATGGGCAACTTCTCTTGCACAGACAGGTTTTGCAAAGGAAGGCAAGTTGGAAACCAGAGAGGAAATTTCTGGCGGTTTCTCTGAGTGGAAAGGTGAGCTGGAGATGCTGCAAGTGGAATGTGATAACAGTCGTGCTGGGTCTGTGATGGGAGTTAGTGTGAGTCAAGCTTGCTTCTGAGGTGACCAGTTCCTCCACTTTCAGACTGTGAACATATGTCCTAGTATACAGGAAATGTCTTGCTCTACTGGGGCCACAAGACACTCAGGAAAAATAACAGTTCCTTGAACCCAGGTATATTTTGGTACTGTGATAATGGTTTAGGGTTCTTTATATTACTTCCTTGTGCAATTTTATACCATTTTATTATTTAAACATTGGGTAGTGACAAAAAGGTCAGAGATGATACAGAAGAGCCAGTGGCGAGAATGAAATTACCATGAAGGTAAAGGGCAACAACCAGCAAAGCTGGCATAGAGGTATGAAACAAAGCTCCTTGCAAATAAGTTGTGTGAAGCAAATCTGATTTTTAAGATGATCAGAGAGGGTTTTGTTTCTTGGAATGGATTTTACTTGGATCATGGCTGTATACAGGAAACCAGAGGTAAAATCTGATCAGAATGATGGCGAGAAAAGTGTTGGGCAAGTAGATCAGTTGGAGAATGGTTGTGTAGTTTAAAATAAATTTAGAATAGTATACGTAGGAGACTCAGGAAAACAGAGTAGAAGTAGAGATGGTCTTGGTCTGAAGAACACCATTTAGCCAATACCTGTGAATGGTACAATACCAAAAGGCTTCGGGAAAGTAGATATAGGACTTGAAGATGGTGATCTGTAATTGAAGGATGAATTGGAAGGAGTTTGTTTTTAAATATGTTCTATTGAGCCTCTTGCTTCTTCTCTTGCTGCTCTCTAAGCAACTACTTTTTTTCTTGAATGACAAAGTCATGAGCTGCTTGTTCAAGGCTTTGATATTTTGAATTGATTAGAAGCCCAGTGAAGGAGACACTGGTGCCACAAGTTTGTTGCTGAGAGGGGTGAGGAGATAGTGTTGCTCTTTCTAAGTTAAGACGTATCCAGCTAATTCTTCCCTCCTAAGTTCCTATTGCTGGCAGTAGGAAATATTACTAAAACCTCTAGTTTACAGAACAAAAAGAGCATAAATGCATTGCATTTGCACCTTGTGAACATGTTTCACTGCAGGCTGTCCATTGGGCCAGGTAGAGAAATAATGAATGGTAACTGCCTGGGAAGTGAAGAGGCTTGTCAGAGGAGGTAATAAATTCGAGTCTATCCCTCTTATTGGTTTGCAATCCCTTTTACTGGTTTGTGTGGGTGTTAGCATAGGCACCTGCACAGCAAGATAACAAAGCCTGAAAAAATAGTTTGAACCTACCTATCCTCTTTGCGTATATTTTCAACTCAACATTCCTGGTCAAAATGGGAAGTTTTCGGTTTCTTTTCCATCTTGCAAATCATACTGCTTTGCCTGTGGAACCCCTCAGTTTGTTTAAGGGCTCCCTTGAGCTGGGACAGTAGGAAGGGCTGCAACCTGAAAGGGCAGCAAACTGTTGTATTTCCTGCTGCAGACAGGTAACCCCTTCCTCCTCCCCATCCCTCAGCGCCACGCAGGAGCTGTGTGTATGGGAGTTCACCTTTCTCCCACCTCCTCTCTCAGGCTGTCCTCTCCTTTCCACGCGACCTCCCAGGTGACGACTGGGGCATGGCCTTACAGCAGCCCCCTCCCCAGCCTCCCCGTTTTGCAAACTTCATCAGGACTCAGAGGAATTGGGACGTTTCTTTCTGGGAGTAGAAACATACCAACTTAATTTTTTAAAAAGAACGAATATGTATATAATTATATATAAGAAAAAAACCACGAAGTGCAGGTATTTAAACACCCTTGGTAAATTCGTGCATGTATACAGTGTCTTCCCCCCAGCCCGCTGGATGTGTAGCATCCAGGACACTAAATGACAAAAACCTCATTGCAATGATAGACAGGTCTTCTGGCAGTCCCCCGAGAGAGCAGGTGGTTCCTTCTCTGGGTAAGCCCGGCGTGTGCCGTGTTTCGGATGGTGACACGGGGCGGCCGCGGCCGTGTTCGTGTCACCTTCGTGTCACCGGGGACACGCGCGGGGCCGCCGCGTTCGGAACAAGCCATGTCCGCCCGCGCTCGCCCTGTTCCCCCCCTCCTGCACTGCCCTTTTCCTTCGCTCCTTTAAAACACAAACAAAAACCCCTTCCTGTTTTATTTATAAATGCGTGTTTTTATACTTTTGGCTTTAGGTAAAACAAAATAATACATTGTCTTGGGTTTTTTTAATTATTATTTGGGAAAATAATTAAAAAATCCGTTTCTTGGGTTTTGTGGGGGGGTTTTGTTGTTTGTTTGGTTTGGTTTTTTTTTTTCTTTTTTGGTCGCTTTTTTTTTTTTTTTTTTTTTTTTTTTTTTTTTTTTTGCACTGTGAGGCTCCCCTGGGAGCTGTTTTTAACTCTGTATCCATTTGTACTTCGTGTCTTAAACAGTTTCAATAAAAACGTGACCATTTGTTACCGAGCTGCGCGCCTCACTCGGGAACTGCGCCCGCGGTTCGTTTTCCGGGGGCAGGGGTGGGCGGGGCCAGGGCCGGAAAGGGGCGGGGCCAGGGCCGGGAGGGGGCGGGGGTTGTGATGGGGCGGGGCCGCCTCAGGCGGGGCGGGCCGTGCATGGCGGAGGGCGCGGCGCTGCGGGCCGTGAGGGGCTGCCTGGCCGCCTTCCCGCGGGAGGCCCGCGGTGAGCTCCGGAGCGGGGCACGGGAGGCCGCGGTGACCTTGCCCAGGGCGGGCAGCAGTGCTGGGCCGACCCCGCCGCCGCCCCGGGGCCCGGCCCGCCCGGTACTGCCGCCTCGGCGAGCGGCAGCGGCCGGGGGCTATCGGCGGCACCCGCTGTGCTGCCGGCATGATGGTTCCGTGGTCAAGGTGAAGCAGAAAGGCCGCCGCAAAAAGAAACCGCAAAATTCGAGAAAACGGTTCTTTAATGGTTGTTTCTCTGGGTATAAAGTAGCAAAACAAGGCAAATCATCCTGTGGTATCACCTCTGTAAGGGAGGTGCACTTCCTGTAGCACTGGCCCTTTGTCCCTTTATGAGATTTCCCTCTGGCTCTGAATCCCCGCTAATACTCTGAGTTTCAACAGAGCGATTCTGCATCAGTGGGGGGCCCTGCTTGGCGTCAGCGTGGGGAGGTGCGTGAAGCCTGTGTGCTTCTCCCGGGATGCTGAGTAACACTGTCTGTCATTTCCCTGGACAGAACTGGGCTGGCCGGAGTCCGTGCCCTATCTTGATAGGCCTCCGTCCCCGCTGGAGTTTTATCGGGAGTTCGTGAGTCCGAATAAACCCTGTATAATTCGCAACGCCATCAGCCACTGGCCGGCCCTGAAGAAATGGACCTCAGCGTACCTCAGGTATGACAGTTTCAGGTGACCTCACTAAAACCCCCTTGGTTAAATTCCGCTGTTGTTTGTAAGATTAGCTCAGATTCCTTCCTGGCTCTTTATGAAGGTGTTCGGTCTTGCCAAGGTCAGGTGTGTCTTCCTTGCCCAAAGATTGCCCCGCCAGTTCCCATGCAGCGGGAGGGATTGAAACCCACCCGTCTGGAGTAGGGCTGTAAGAACAGACTGACTTGTTTGTGACCGAGCATACCTTGTTTTCTTCAGAAAACTAAATAATGAGCATTTTAACAATGACCGAAATTTTAAAGAAAAGTCCATCTTTAAGAGAAGATTTATGGTTAGACCTAAAATCTGTGGGTCAAATCTAATTCTGTGGGGTTTAAAGCTAAATATGGAACTAAGGACTGTTAGCCTCATGGGGTTTGTATCTGTTAGTTTCTGTCCACGCCTTCTCCCTGCTCAGTTGCGTTTGAACATGTGAACCCCTGGATCTGGCTGAGTTGAATGGGCACAATATCAAGCTCTGCCATGATTGGTGAAAAGAAGTGGCTGAAGAGGACTTTCTGTCTGCACAGAGGAAAAGGGAGCTCCTTTGTGAACTGTCCTTTTAGGAGAGAATTCAGAGAAGAAAAAGAAACTGTTACCTTGATTGGAGGGAGTAACTGGAGTAGAATGCCAGAGTCCTTACCAGACAGCAGAAAACCTCATCTAGAGACACCCATCAATGGAAAGACAGGCATCTTGTTTTTGCTGCTCTTGAAACATGTTTTTAAAATAACCAGTATGTAACACATGAGCTAATTGCAGGCCTGGATATAAGCCTTTGATTTGTTTTGCAGGGAGGTGGTGGGTCCCAAGGTGGTGAGTGTGGCAGTGACACCAAATGGTTATGCAGATGCAGTGTTTCAGGACCGTTTTGTCATGCCAGAGGAGAAACAAATGCCTTTCACGGACTTTTTGGACATTGTGGAGAAGAAAGTGACCTCTCCCAACGTATTCTATGTGCAGAAGCAGTGTTCAAACCTCACTGAGGAGTTCCCTGAACTTGTCTGTGATGTGCAGCCTGACATACCATGGATGAGTGAGGCACTGGGTAAATCCTCAGTCTCTCATGTATTGAGTAAATATTTTGCATGGAGCTTTAAAACAATCACACTAGGTAGTACATGGTAAATACTTGTTCTCTTTCTGACTGCCACAGCTCAGTTTGGTTTCATCTTCTTAGAATGCAGAAGTGGTAAAATACCTAATAGTGTAATCCAAGTTTTGGGGTTGGATTAATCTGAAATCAGTATCTCTGTTGTGTATTGGGATCCTCACAACTGAAGAATGTCATGTAACACTTCTTTACATGGAGTGGCTTTTCGTTGATCTAGAGTCATGTTTTGGCACAGTGTTTGCAGTGTAGAAGGAGGCTGCTGTTGTTCACAGAGTGCTATTTGCAATGAAATCTGTCATAGTTATGAAGGAAGTTACAGGACAGAATCTGGCAGAAAATTATTTGGAATGTTTTTAGAAATGACAATTTTTTGTTGCTGTCTCATATCTCTTTTCCCTAATCATACAGGGAAGAAGCCTGATGCTGTGAATTTCTGGCTTGGGGAATCAGCTGCTGTGACATCCTGTATGTATCCTATGGCACTGTAAATCTTCTGATGATTTCAGCATAAGTTTTAAACTGGATTGTTTTGAGCTGGCTCGGGAGAATGGTGTGGTTTTTCTGACAAGGCAGTTCTGTTTTAACATGTTTTTTTGCGTTCTTTATTTTGTCCTCTGCAATTTCCTGCTGCTGTGTCTGAGTGCATTTACCTGGCATTGTTTCAAGCAAGGCACTGACAATTTGCTTCATTGAATGTATTTGCTACAGCATCATGTTGTGATTTTCCCACTGGCTGCAAGAGGAAGAGGCAGTCTGATAATAACAGGGAAAGCTGATACTCTCAGTTTACTGTACTTTCTGCTGCAGAGAAGGAAATAGCTATGATTTTCTGTCTTTCTTCACATTTCTCTTTTTTCCCTCAATCCTAGTACATAAAGATCATTATGAGAACTTGTACTGTGTGGTGTCTGGAGAGAAATATTTTCTACTGCATCCACCGAGTGACCGTCCCTTCATCCCATACGGTACATCATTTTGCTGTGCAATGTGTCTGAAGGTTGGAAGAAGGACAGACCAAACCACTGAAAGATGTGAAAAAAAGGAAGCAGTGGTAACATTTTGGTGTTCATGCAGTGTTACACTTTCCAGTGTGAACAGAAAGTTCTTCTGTTTCATGCTGCAGCTAGATTGCAATATCAGTGTTACTCTGAGGCCAGGCTTTCCAGTCCAGTAAAGTAATGGGCTCATTGTTTCAGATCTTGAGTCTTATGTCCAGTTCTGAGCCATGCGAGTTGGGTAGGACATTTAGATGCTGAAGCAGGTCTAGAGAAGGATATCAAAGCTGGTGAAGGTTCCAGAGGGTAATTCCTGTGAGGAGCAGCTGAAGGAGCTGGGCTTGTTTACCTTGGAGAAAAAGAGATTTGGGAGGAAATTACCACTCTCTAGAACTCCCTGAAAGGAGATTGCACCCAGGTGGGGTCAGGCTCTTTTCCCAGGCAACAGTGACAGAAGGAGAGGTAATGGTCTCAAGCTGTGCCCAGGAGAGGTTTAGATTGGACATGGGGAAGAATTTCTTCACATAAAGGTTGATTAGATGTTGGAATGGACTGCCCAGGGGTGTGATGGAGGCATGTGCCTGGAGGTGATTAAGGAAAGAATGGATGTGGCACTTGGTGCCATGGTTTAGTTGACAAGGTGGCATTCAGTCATACCTTGCACTTGATGATCTCAGGTCTCATCTCTTGATGTCTTTTCCAACCTAATTGATTGTGATATTCATGACAGTCTCCTCAGCTGTAGAATATTTAAATTATTTAAGTATTTTGTTAGTGTTGTAGCATGTTGTCTTTGATGTTTTACAGGTTTGGATTCTCTCTTGGCTTTTCTCTAGGAAGAAAAAGCCAGGAAGCTAAAAAATTAGTTGTATTTTAATGGAATATTCAAGCTACTAACTGACTCTCTGAAAACTGAGAAATTAAGAAAGAGATTATTATGGCAGCAGTCCTTCACACTGCCTGTTTTCTGTTTCTTTATGTGCGTTCCTACGTGCATAGCAGTAGCTTTTGTTGCAGTGCCATCTAGAAGATGGACAGCTTAACTTTGTCTCATAAAACTTAATTTTCCCTTTCCTTGACTTTCAAACCATCAGATTCAGTGGATACAGAGTGCACTATGACACAAATATAATTTGCTAGATGTGTGCTGCTACAATATTTTGCTTATACTGTTCTCATTTTGTTCACAACCTTGAAGTCATGGAATCACAGAATGGTTTGGGTTGGAAGGGACCTTGAAGATCATTGAGTCAATGCCCCTGCTATTCAGTAGATCACATTGCTCAAAGCTCCATCCAGCCTGACCTTGAACACTTCCAGGGACAGGTCATCCACAAGTTCTCTGGGCAACCTGTTCCATTGCCTCATGACCCTCATTGTTAAAAAATTCTTCCTTATATATAATCTAAATTTACCTGTCTCAGTTTGATACCATTAACCCTTGTCCTGGCCTTGGTAAAAAGGCCTTCTCTGTCTCTCTTATAAACCCCTTTTAGGTACTGGAAGGCCACAATGAGGTTTCCCCAGCATCCTCTCTTTTCCAGGCTGAACAACCCCATCTCCTCAATCTTTCTTGGATTGGTAGTGGTGTATGTATGTGAATGTACAACATAGATGTGTGTTATAGGAGTCCTACTTTGTAAAACAACTTACTGTTAAAGCACAGAATAGAGATCATGCTTACATTTCATAGTGTGTAGTACAAAGAGAATTCCATCGTTTTGAGCATTAAGGTAATTAATGGAAGGAAACTGTCTCCGGGGAGGGCTTAGAAAACCACATGTGCTGAAGCAATGAAAGAAAAGCAACCAGCAGTATCTGAAGCAGTTGATCAGCCCTGTCAATTAAAGTTAGAAGTGGAAGGCTGGCCACAAGCCACTAAAAACTCTTGTGAGTGCTTCTTTGGTAGACTGACCTAAGACAAAGCACCCAGCTATGGAATGATGTATATGTCAGGAGTGCATTTATACCTTCTGAAAAGGAAAGAAGACGGTCACTCAAACAAAATAGGACTAGAAATACAAATGGGCTTGGAGGAGAATAATTATTATTTAGACTGACTGAAAAAAGTATATTAAGAAACTGGATAAAATTTGAAATGGAAAAAGAGAAGGATAGTAAGTACAGTAAGCTGAAAATGGTTTTGTCTTAATTTTTCATGGTGAAAGTGTGACATGCACTGCCATCAGGTTCTCTGAATTGTGTGATTTAATTCTTTCTCTGGTTCAGAGCTCTATCAGCCAGCAACCTACCATGTATCAGAAGATGGTTCATTTGAAATTGTGGATGAGAAGACTGCAGAGAAGGTAAAAAGTTTGTAAAGAATGCAGTTAATACAGTGGGGAGAGTTTGGTGCATTGCTGAGGCCTCAAACTAAGAATACTGATTGATATTTAGAAATCCTTCCTTACTGAAAAGAGAATGTCTAGATATTTCACTTGTATTTTACTATCTGCAAAGGATACCCAGCTTCCAGAAAAATCTTTTACTGCACACCTGAAACCATTAATATCATAAAGTGTTGCTTTGCAATAGACTTGAATAGATCCACTAAAGAACTTTTGAATGCATCAACAATAAAGGAATTGATTTCATTATGCCTGAAATAAACCCCTCTACATTCACCTTCTTTTGGCCCTCTACTCAGGTCCACAGTAGTATCATCCGGTGCAATAAAACATACCTGTCTGAATTAATAAATTGTATTTTCTTAGTAGTAGCAAATATTTATTTGATTAAAATGTTTAGATCTGGAGGCACTTTAAAGATCTCAGTAGAAGCTTAATCCCTTGCCTTTTGCCTCTGCAAAGTGTGAGTTATATTACAACAGAACTTGAACTGGGGCTTGTTCTCTGTTTCCAGAGTGGTGCTCATGGAATCTCATTCCTGTAATGCAGCAAGGTTGGAATGCTGAGGTTCATAATTCTGTAGGGCAGAGAAAGAATTAATGCAGGCAAGAGGGACTTCCTAGCAAGGAAGGTTGTTTTAGCTGCTAGGAGTAAAAATTACACCAGAGAGCTAATGAAGAAGAAATTAATTTCTAAAAAGAGTGGTGCAGACAAAGCATTTAAGTACTGAATGTAGGAGGAACAAGCAGCTTAAGGGGCTGGAGGTGTTTTGAAAGTATGCCAGGAGACTGCAGTTTCATGGATGACATTTATTGCCTTTTCTCTAATTAAAATGTATCACTGAAGGAGGCACATCTTTGCATCTTTGACCTATTCCCAGTTGAATGTGTAAAGCTGTGTAGTTGTATATGTTTTGCTAGACAAAGTACATGTTTTGTAACCTAGTGAGTTTGATTATCAGTTGTTTTTCTAGAAGCTTGCTGGAATTTTTTGCCAGGGTCAGTGCCATATATACATTCTTTTGCCTTTAGGTGCCCTGGATCCCTCTGGACCCCTTGAACCCAGATCTAGAACTGTATCCAGAGTATGCTCAGGCAAAACCTTTACAGTGTACAGTAAAAGCTGGTGAGATGTTATATCTGCCTTCTCTCTGGTTCCATCATGTTCAGCAGTCACATGGCTGCATTGCAGGTAAAATAAACAGTATTTCCAGATACGTTTTTGAACTGTGGTAGGTGTGCAATAGATATATCCCACAGCAAAGCATCAGTGGGACCAAGTTCCTTTAAGGTTGTCTGCCTCTCTGCAGGAGGGAATAACCATCTTGGTAGATCCCATGAAGCTGCCTCCTTGCAGTCTGTTTTGCTTGTAATTCATAGCTTTGTTGACACAACATGGAAGACACTCTGTTTTCATATGAGCTGAAATCTGCTCTGACCTAGCCTCTTGCCTTGCTAATAAGGTTGTTTGTATTACTGTTCCCCTGGACTTACCAAAAGTCTTATAACTGCTTTCTTTGTAGGATTTATCATCATCTCTCTATCTCTTTTTTTTTTGTCTCTCCCCAAGTGAAATCCAGAATTTCTAGCATTGCTCATTTGGTACAGGTGGAGGGGTGGGGATTGTACAAAGTATTATTGTTATGTCGTACAAGTTTTGCAAGGTTTAAGGAAGAGATTTGCTGGAATTTTTGCTTGCCTTTGTCTGGAATAATCCTGATAATGCTGTTCAAGAAAAAAGTATTTTGAACAGCGTAACATTAGTATTTGTATAACGCTGCAAGTGTTGCAAGCCCTTTTTTAGTTTTTGTGATTCTGTGAGAAAAAGACAATCAAGCAGTAAAGCAGTAATTCTGATTCATTTTTCCCAGTGCTTCTGCATCAGTCCCTAAAGATTTTTTTTTTTAAAGTAAAATTGTTTCCAGCTTCAAGCTCCTGGCCACTTTTTTTTTTTCTCTGTTTAGCAGAAGTACCAGAGAGTTTGAGTTTATTTGTCCTTTAGTCTGTTAACTGCAATACAGTCTGTATACACTTGAAAAAATCAATATTCTCTGGGTCTGGTCCAGTGAATATCTGAAGCTAGAGCATATCCTCCTCCAAGGAGCATTAGTACAATATTACAGGGTATGGCTTCATTTTCCTGGGAATCATACCCCAAAGTTAGCAAGAGAAACAGAATTAAAGCACTGTCAAATTTGTGACCACTGTGAAGTAGTGGTCATTTTACCATCCTTTACACAGGAAGAGAGGTTCCTATCCAGATGTTAAACTTGGCAGTTTGGTATTTTTTATCTAAATCGAGGATACATTTTCTCTTCCTAAGCGTTTTGCCACCATCTGCTCCAATGAATCTCCAGCATAGATTCTAAAGTTGCTTTGGGTTAAGACAGAGTTGCATCGGCAGCACTATTGAAGAACTCCATTGTTTGCTTATGTTCTTTTTAGCTGTAGTCAGATTTGCTCATTTCAAAGTTCAGTCAGTCAGAAGGAAAAGCCTGTACTAACTGAACTGTATGAAACAGACTGTGAACACATCTGTAAATCATTATATTCTAGCCTTAAAATGTTTTCCCTTTTTTCTGTCTCCTCAGTGAATTATTGGTATGACATGGAATATGACATTAAGTACAGCTATTATCAACTACTAGATTGTCTCACAAAAACTGTGAAAATGCTATAGCAGCCGTGGGAGACTCGAGCTTCTGATATCTGTTTCTGATGTGAAACAATCATCAGCATCTGTGACTGGAGTACAAACATGATTCCCCGCAAAAGAACTGAACGTTAAATTATGGTCAACGAAGCCTGATGAACACATCATGGCCATTTTTCTTGATTTCAGACTGCAGACCAATTGGGCAGATTTTTTGGTTTGTAAGTAGAACTTTGATAATAGGATTTTTAGGCCTTTGCATGTTACCTCGGTGATGGTGAGCAAAATAAAATGTGAGGGGAGACAATCCAGGTTTTGAAAATCCCAAAATGGAAGCCTTGACTGTTTGTTCAGACCTGCAGGTTGTTTTCATAATAATCCAAGTGGACAAGGAGGGATCTGCTCTATGCATCAGGCTGCAATAGTCCAATGCATGCATTCTGCTTAAGGCAAAAGTCCGTCCTGTTGTAATTTTCTAAGTTTAATGGCTGTGGTGTTTTGATTGTGAGAAACTATAACTTCTGCAATAAATAGGTCAGTTTAAAGCTTATTTCTGTACTAATTTATTTTTTTCCAAAGTAAACAAAGGCTAAAGGACACCTAAGAGGACATGCAAAGGTCTATGTTGGCTATTTTCCAATAAAAAGCTACACATTTTTATTGCTGTTTTTTATTTCTTTTCACTGTTGTATTTAAACATAGCTGCATCCTCTTGCATCCTGAGGGATGGTTTTGGAGTTGCTCTGCCAGATCTGCAATCAGTCTGCATATCTGTGGTCTCATGGCATGAGGTGTGATTGTGCAGCTTGTAAGCTCATTGATTGTTTCATTCTTTTGTCATTAATTGCTGCCTAGTGCATGGCCAAGTCGTTTGAACCAGGAGCATGGATCAAACAGCCATAATTCCCATTTGTATTTCCACAAAATGGGATGATACTACTCACATGTCTGAGACCCTCAGGGGGTCTTCTAGGACTAGAAGGCTGTTAAATTCACAAACATTGCAAAAATAGCATTGTTGTTTATGAAAAATAAAAGCTGGTGTTTACGGTAAAATCTTCAAAGAGTTGCTTAGAAACATTATCAATATGGGGAAATTAATTACTGGGAAGAAAAATGTAGTAATTGTTTGACTTTGTTTCTTTTGCTCCTTTAAAGAAACATAGTTATAGTATAAAGTTTCATGTTAACTTATGATGCTTACCTAAAAGATGCATAACCTAAAAGCTTGAGAGGGCTCGCGAGCAGGCTTTGTTTCGTGGCTAGATGAAGATGTCATGCTGCTTAGGCTTTCCAGCTTGTTCGTGTTTATTGTGCCCTGGCAAAGGTTCCCAAGCCAGTTCTGCAGTCAAATCTGGAATTTCCTTCAGCTGGGGGGCTCGGCAATTTGGCTCTCTCTTTTTGCTGCTTTGGGGTTTTTAATTTAGTCTGTCTCTGTGATCAGAAGTGAAAGCTCTCGCCAAGAACAAGTGCCAGCCTGTGCCCGCGGGAGTGGCCGGTGCCACCCGAGGCGGACAGTCTGGACGGAGGCGTGCTCCGAACTACGTCTCCCAGCAGCCCGTGCCGGCCGGCTGAGGGAAGTGGTGACGATGATTCCTCCTGGACTTTGAGCAGGATTTTAATCCCGAGAAGGGACAGGTCGCTGGGACCCGTGTCTCACGCAGTTCCAGGCGTGCCTGGCCGCAGAGGAGGGCCGCAGCTCGCCGTGCAGCCGGGCTGGGATGGCGGCGCGGGTGTCGGTCCTGCCGGCCCGCAGGTGCCTGTTCGATGAGCCCGTGCAGATCCGTGTGGCCGGTCTGCGGCCGCAGCAGGCGGTCACCCTCCGAGCCAGCCTGGTGGACGAGAGCGGGGAGCTTTTCCAAGCCCACGCTCTCTACAGGGCTGGGAGCAGCGGCGAGCTGGACCTCAGCCGCTCCCCAGCGCTGGGGGGCAGCTATTTGGGAGTGGAGCCCATGGGGCTGCTCTGGGCTCTGCAGTCCAAAACGCCCTATAAGCGGCTGGCAAAGAGGAACGTCCTGACCCCGTTCTGTGTGGACTTGGAAGTGTATGAGGGCCATAGGGACGTGAGCCGCTTGCTGGGAAAATGCACTCATGAACGATGGTTCTTAGGAGAGGGGGTGAAGAGGATTTCGGTCAGAGAAGGTCGTCTCAGGGCAACCCTGTTCCTCCCTCCTGGTGAGTTTGAATTCCGTTCTGGTTTTCCAGGTGTGACTGACACCACATCTTATGCCCCGCGGTCCTGAATGCAGTCAGCAACCCAGAGCAAAGCCTCTGCTAACACTTCCCTCAGCCTGTGCCTGATCCAGGCACCTGGGTCAACACAGCAGAGCAAAGAGCAGCAGGTGTTGCCTGGGCAGGGCAAGAGCCAAAGCAGGGGTAATGGTGGTGCAGGGAGGACAGCAGTGGTAACACAAGGCGTCCCCTGGTTGTTCTAGTTGAGTGTCTTGACCTCTCCTGCAGTGAGGGCTTTGTCAAAAAATGTGGTTTTCCCCAGCTTTTCTGTTTAGCTGACAGGACAAAGAGGCCCCTGGTCCTTGGCAGAGCTGTGATGTGTGACAGCTCTGGCCATGGAGTGAAGAATGACAAAGCATGGTAGGAGCAGTGGACTTAGGCTGCAGCCAGCCTAGGCTGAAGAACCATGCCCTCAGTAGCTGCTACAGATCTCCCTGCAGGTTCTGGACCCGTCTTTCTGTGTCTCTCTTTAGCTATTGAAAAGCCAAAGAAAGAAGTCACTTCCTGACTGAACAGCTGGACTGCATGGGACGCTTAGGGAGATGGGAGACAGATGGGAAAAGCAAGATGCACAGGTGCCATGTTTACAACTCTGTACACAGACAGTGCTCAGAGTGGATCCTGAGCAAAGTTGCTTTAAGCCTGAAGTGTCTCTGTTCCTTGAATGGCCCTTAGGTATGGCTATCTTGCTCTGTAATTAACAAACAGTCCCTTGCAGCTACAGCAATGACACACCTTGTAAGGGAAATCTGGCTATGAGAATGGGCAGACCAGCATCAGGAAAGGAAGATCCTATTGTTGCAGGAGAGCTGAGGAGCTCAGGGGCAGTTACTCAGATCTTACTGAAGCCTGAACTGGCACAGGTCAATTCTGGCGTTTGTGAGTATCTTTCATAACCCAAGTATCCCTCCATGGCATACCTGCTAGCACAGTTCCTAAGGAAGAGACACTTCTCCAGTAATACTATTTCTTCATTGATCCTCAATAGCCTAAGGACTTGTAGGCCAATGCCAGCTGAAATTCAGGATGAGAGAAGGATGTCCAACTTGTGAACTTCCTATAATGAGTTCCTAAGAGAGAAAAGAAATGTGCAAATTCATGTTCTTACAGTCATTTTGTGTGTTCCTGAGAATGATACTCACCATGGAAAGCTTCAGAGGATGATTTTCTTCTGATATCTACTGTCCTGATGTGTGCTGAGGGGGCTCCACAAAAGGACACCTGTAGGAACTTTTCTTTTGGTTATGTATACACCCTCCTTTCATTGCAGGAACTGGCCCATTCCCTGGACTTATTGATTTGTATGGATCTGGAGGAGGCCTTGTTGAATACAGAGCAAGTCTCCTGGCTAGCAGAGGCTTTGTGACTCTGGCTCTTGCTTACATGTCCTTTGAAGATATCCCTACTATTCCAGAGATTCTTGAACTGAGCTATTTTGAGGAAGCTGTAAACTTTCTGCAGAAGCAGCAGCAGGTAAGAGACAAATTATGGTGCTTTTCCTGAAACTATTTTCCAGTTTGCTAATCAGTTCCTAGATTAGAAATACAAAATTGCTTAAGCAGGAAATACTAATTTTTTACTAGCTTTGTGTCTTTTAAGATTTTAGAAGGGGAAAACTCCGTTGGCTTTTTTACTGTTTCTGAGATATTACAGGCTTTTTATTCTGAGCAAGTTTTGCAGACGGTAATAAAACACTCTAACAGCAGAATCCTTTACAGTTGTAGCCCTGGAGGTGTGATATATCATAAGAAGCTGAGGCTGTGTTTAAACAAGTGTGTGGGACAAGAAAGACACTTTATGGCAATGTATCATCATACTTAACCCAAAAGTGACCAAGAGAAATCAAGTAGCATTTAAAATTTTAATGCAATGCTACTTAATGTGTATTTGTTTTGCAAAGTTATTTACTTTCTGTCACATGGACACCAGGATTGTAGGCAGTGTGAGGGCAGGATTTAGCCTTGCTTGTCTTGTTCCTCAGAGAGCTCTGAAACATCTAGAATTCAGTGTGAAGGACCTTCACTAGAAATAAGTTGATTTAAACAGCTATTGGGCTCACTTAGCCTCAGGTGTAATAAACGTTATTCTTCCAAGACAAAGCAGAAAATAACAGGTCAGCTGTAGGAGAGTATAGAAGAAACCACAATGAAGAAAGTCAGTGCAAGTAAACCCAGGCAAAAGTGGCTTGGAGAGAGGAGCAGTAAAAGACACTGTGCTGGGATGTGGAGGGAGCAAGGACACTTTGTCTATACAAGTCACCAGGAGACAAATGTGTAACAGGGGCAGAAATGTTGAGGAGCTGTAGAATTCATAGTCACTCTTTTGGAGGCTCAGCAGAGGGATAGATGAGGGAGTAATATAACCTGAACAGAAAGAGGGAAGGGGCAAAAGGTCATTGTTGAATGAGTGAGAAAGCAGAACTGGAGAGGTTATGTCAGCTCAAGAAATAAGGACTAGAAAATAATATTGTTTTCATAATTCTGTTTCAGGTGAAAGATACTGGGATTGGGGTTTTGGGCTTGTCTAAAGGAGGTGAACTAGCCGTTTCCATGGCTACCTTTCTACCTGGCATCAAGGCAGCTGTCAGCATATCTGGAAGCACTTTTAATTCCTTCGTTCCCCTGAGGGGGGATGGCTTCACTATTCCTGTCCATCCATATGACTTGAAGAGGATGAAGATCAGTGATGAGTCTGGGCTAGTAGATTTTTCAGATGTCTTCGATGATCACACGGACCCGGCCACTTGGGATTGTCGCATTCCTGTGGAGAAGTCTGTAGCCAAATTCCTCTTCCTGTGTGGACTGGATGACATGAACTGGAAGAGTGACCTCTATTGCCGGGACGCTGTTCAGCGCCTCCGGCAGCACGGCCAGGAAGCGGAGTTCTACTCCTATTCTGGAGCAGGGCACCTCTTGGAGCCACCATACTTGCCTCTGTGTAAAGTTTCGATCCACAGGGCGCTTGGGATGCTGGTGTATTGGGGAGGGCAGTGGAGAGAGCATGCTAAAGCCCAAGAAGATGCATGGCGCAGGATACAGGCCTTTTTCTGGCAACATCTGATGGACTCAGACATCCCTAAGAGCAAGCTGTAGTGGAAGCTGTCATAGATGCTGGCCAGGGATGGTATTTCAGCACTTACTGGATCTTGGAAACTCGCCAGAAGTTTCCTGGACTGCCTTCCTCTAAACCCCACTGTTGCATAGTTGTTTGTTTTCATTCCTCAAATAATTTCCCATTTTTAGTTGAATTTCAGTTGACTTCTGGCCCCAGCTTCACAGTAGATTGGCACCATGTGATCTGTGTGCTCTAGTCTAAAAACAACCCAGCATCCCATCATCTAAATCGCATTTGTTCTGAGCTATCTTTGCCCTCAATCTGCAACCATCTCCTTTCATAAGAGAAAATACTCTCACAGGAGGAGTTTGCTATTGAATGGTTTAGTCTTGCCCCTTTAGCTAACCTAGATATAAACAGCACTTCTGCCAACCCATTAGTTCACTCATCTTTCCTCCTGGCATATTGTTTTTTCCCATTTCATAGTAACAAGTTTGCAGTAGTTCTGACATCTCAGCTAAGGGAAGAGGCACTCTTCTGGTTTAATCAACATTCTTTTTCTGGAACCTCAAAACCCAGAAGTGAGTCTTACGCAGGCTACCCTGCCTTGTATCTCCTTCTGACTCAATATAAGTTCCATATTAGGGTAAAGTTTTCACTGCACTACTCTGTGAGTGCATTGTGCAATGTATCTGTGTGTGCACAGTTTGCTTGAGATTATCTGAATGAAGCCTTCAACCATCTGTGCACCTGACAATATGTTAAGGAACAATCCTGGTGTAGCCACAAGCTGTTACTTCACCTGATTGAAGAGGTCATGAGCAGAAGTCCTCACCTCCTGTTGGGAAGAGAAGTGATAGAGTCTGCAGTTTTGCACAGTGTTCAAGATGGGGGTGATAGAGATATGCCAAGTACTTGCTCTCCTATGGTGAAATTTAGTTTGTCTCCATTTTGGAGGGGAACAGTAAAGCCACTGCTGCTGAGTTACCAGGAGCCCAGTGAGGTGGGCTGCCTCAGTGGTCTTGCCACTCAGCAGACAGCTCTGGGCTCAGTGACAGCTAAGAAATGCCACTCTTCAAGAGAGAACTAAACTCACCTTCTGGGAAGAGTGTGCATTTTCTTACCCTTTACCAGTGTCCAAACCTGCCAAGGGGGCTGCAATCTACCTTGTGCTTTTGTGGGATAGTGGCAAACAGCAGCAGTGTATCAAATGGCATCAGTGAAGCAAATTCTCCCTCCTGGAGAAGTCAAGACTCACACCCTGACCACGGAAGCATACAGGAACTGGAAGTCTGCATTGCACTGAGATCTTGCCTTTGACAGTGTAGTCCCTGGTTTCCAGTTCCTGCTGAGACAAAAGCCCTGTAGGAGCCTGGATCCTGCTGAGGGAGGAAACATGCCCTTAGTTTTCTTGTTTCAGGGAGCAATGGTTACTCAAAATGAGCACATTGGGCCTCAGAGGGCTGGGAACTCGCTTGTACAATATATTCAACACAGACTGTCCCTTTAGGTGCTTCTGGTTTTCCTGAATCCCCTATTCCTCAGACTGGTGGATGGGTACCATGTAGCTGAAGGTGTGAGCAGTTACAGTGGGGACATCTCTCTCCTGCTCACCCATACTGATCATCCATCAAGTTTTGTGCTGTTGCCTCTTACTTGGGTTCTGTTTGTCCCTTGTGTGCCTATGTCCTGCATGGACTGTGGTTGTTCCAGAGGTTTAGTGAGTGGGTAGGACTTGGCAGCAGAGTAACATATAACAACAAGGAAAGTCAAACGCATTTAACCAGTTCCATCTGAGTAAGGGACATTTCCTTTTTCCTCATTTTTCTGTTTTATTGAAGTAGTCAAAAAACCTTGGGCTGCTGATCCACATTTTCCTCAGACGCAGGGGCTTAGGCTGCGAGTTTCTCTGTGGTATGAGTAATTCTGTTCTTTTATTTTCACTGGACACAGTGAAGTTTATATAAAACAGTGTGTTGTTTTCCAGCCTGTGGGATAACTCACATCTATTTTAATCTCTTCTAAGGGGAAATTGAGCTTTCCCAGCTTTCAATGGGCAGTTTACAGATCTATACTTTGAATTACAAAATTGTGACCTTCCAAGAAAATACATTATCTATAGGAAACTACCATTACAAATAAAATTACTTTCCATCAGTAAATCAACAGTGTGGATGCTTTCATCCAGTTATGTTGTCACATTTGGCAGTCAGGTTCACAGAAAACAGTGTTGAAAATAGAGGATGAAGGGAGCTGAGTGGTGAATCCATCGATGGCAACAGCACACAGGAGCTCTTTCTTTTGTTGCTCTGGAATGAAAGGTTTGCTACCCACTTAAAAGCCCTTTATTTATTGGATGGCATCTGACAAGAAAGACTGAAAAATCTGATTTAGCTGAGCAGCTCTGTGGCACATACAGGAAAACATTCAAGGCAACTCAGTTGCACTAGGAATGCTTTTAAAATTCAACTCAGATTTGAAACTTATCTTCAGGGAATAGAAGCTGGAAACTGATGTCAGACTAATATAAAATAACCTGAAATGGCTTAATTTCAGTAAAACACTTCTGCCTGTTCTTCAATGTGTTCTTCAGCATTTTGCTGGAGACTTTGACTACTTAATGTTTCTTCTGCTGAAGAGATGATTTAGACCAGTAGGGCTAAGATCGTATTTTTTTTTCAAGACAATATTCTTCTAATTGCAGGCTGTTGAGTCAGAGTGCTTTATATAGTCTCTCCAGGCCTGCTGAATACAGATAGCATTATTCAAGAACACTGTGAAAGTTATTATTTAATTAAAGATAATAGACCTTTAGCTGCAAGAGATTCTTTGCCAAGCACAACTGATAAATCTAATAGAAGTTGTATGGGAAAATCTGTTCTTGTAATCTGCTTGTAATTGAAAAGTGCTTCAGATAAAATAGAGTATCAAAGGACTAGCTTGAACTGAAAGATCTCGATTCTTAGTCACCCACTGTGTAGCACTCTGCACTGAATTTCTATTTTGAGGATAAGAAAAGCTTGTGACAAGCCTCTTAAGAACTGGGAATCTCCCCACATGTAAGCTGCTATGAACAAGTTTACTATAAAGGAACAGTATGTCTTGGAAAGCTTTTTTAGGGCAGGATGATTTCCCTAGCTACCATGGAACCAGGAAACAATGGAAAGTGCTGATTTGCCCAATACATTCTTAAAATTTTCCATCTTTGCATTGAAAACTGACCCTGAAACATTTTGATACACATACACTATGACTTGGAGGAAACTGCAGAATGAAAGAAGTCAAAATGCCTTTATTAGCAAAAAGTGAACCACAGGTGCAGAAGGGGAAACATTTTTGACAAAGTGGCTGTCTCTGCAGAAGTAGTGGGTATTTGAAGCCTCAGCGGAATTTTAATAGGGACTATGCTGAGCAAGAAGATTTTAATGCAAATGTTCTTCTCTAAGCCTAGGAACTTCTTCAGGTGAAGCAGTGTCTCTGGGTGGCTTCTGCCAGCGAAGTTGTTTCATGGCCACAGAAGAGGAGGAATGAAATGAAAGATGAGCATATATGTTGTGTGGTGTGATTTAGAAGTCACTTTTCTCCATGTCTGGTTTCTGTTCCCTGTGTGTGTTTGAAAGTCTAAAGACTTAGGGGTTTTTTTAATTCAAACCTTGTTCAGTTCCTTAATACATTACCAGGTCATTTGTTATCAAGCTGTGGGATAAGACCAGTGTTTAATGACAAAATATCATTCTAGTATTTTGCTAAAAAAAATTATAATTCTACCATTTCAGAAAAAAATCACAATTCTCCACTTTTTAGTGCTGTGTACATGTTATTCAGAAATGGAATCTGAGCCAAATGTAGTGTTAAGCACAGAGAAAGTGATGCTTTGTTTAAGTTTGGGCACAAGAAAGATTAATATTTCCAATGAACTAGTGCTCCTTGCAGCATTGACTGCAAAATATCCCTGCTATTTTTCATTGCTGAGGACAAAAATTAGAAATGCTGAATCTTAAAAAACTGTCTGTACAGAATTCACATTAAACCTAAAAATGTCAGTACCCTGACTCTGGATAGCACTTAGAGAAAAATAAATTAGTTACATTCTATTTATTTAGGATTGTATCTTTTCAATTACTTCAGCTGCTGAACTTTGAACATCTTGTCTTTAGACTGGGAACTTAAGTTTACATTAAAATCACTTCAGTAAAAAGTGTGGGTTTATGCTTTTTAAACTCTTAAGAGTACCTTGCTGCACGTAGGGACAGTCATTCCTTTTTTCTGGTTAATGATCCAAGAGGTAATCCTGTGAAAAACAGAACAGAACAGAACAAAAAGAAGATTAAAATATTCTGCTGGATCAAAGAAGGAAACAGCAGGAATGTGCATGGGGTTATCAGGAGAAGCAGGGGTGAGCGATACTGTGCCAAGAGAAATAAGAGTCTAGTGTGGTTTTTAGTTATGTTTGTAATAGCCTGTCCAGCTGGCTTGAAATTGTGAATCCATTTCTGTGTCCAGTGAAGTGAGTGTTTGAATGAGGTGGCTCATTGTGTGCTGTCCCTGTTTACAGTGGCTCTGGTCCTGAAGGAGTGAGGTATTTGACCGTGGAGAGAAAATTGTGAAATATGGATGTCAGATGAGAGATGAGCTGGAGACATGGTTCAAAGGAAATGTCCTGGATAGGAACAGAGCATGTGCATATCTCTGCTTTCATCAAGAAGAGGAAGTTCAAATTCACTGCTATCATTTTAATATGCTATGAATTCAGAAAGGTGGTTTTGAATCAATAATCCTGTGCCATCTGCAGGAGTCTGTCCCTGGACAGTTGTTACTCTGACGTTCTCAAACATCCAGCAGTAACTCAAAATGGATTATTTTTGGCTGCACAGTGCTCTGACTCCAGCCATTCTCCCATCTCTGGGTTATTTCAGATCAGAGATATGTCATCTTGATGCAAGAAAACTACTTTGATACCTAATGACATCACTACTGTTGTAGTGGAAGAAAAGGAGGTCAGCAGTCTGTATTTTTTGGAAATATCACAGTGAATCACTAAGCAGCTCGGCACTTACTGCTTCCATGGCAGTCTGTGTACCACTCCCTTGTAAAGCTGATGCCTCCTAGACTCCATATAGATCAGCAATGTGCAGAGGCAGTTCTGCTCTTTCAAGCCTTCTAGGGAATCTTGTTCTTTCTGTGGCTGTCTTCCTTCACCTGAGGATATAATGTCTGCTTTCTTTTTTTCTCTATCTTTAACAGTTTTGCTTCTATCCCACTGACCTGGAACCAGGCCATTCCAATTTCAGGGCATCCAAAATCAAGACTGTAACCCAGCTAGATAAATCAAAAATTAACCAAAATAGAGGTATAAATTGTGCATACAAAGAAAAGAAAAAGAAATTGTGTGCATTCAAGGAGTATCAGTTCTTAAATTTCTCCCCCTCATAAAGGGAAGTATGTGAGTGTGTGGGCATATATAAATGTCTGTTGGAAAAGAGGGGGAGAATGGAGAATTTCCTTTGTAAAGCAAAGGAAAACCAAAAGATTATGGTCACTTCCAAGTAGAGATATTATATAATTTTAAAAAAATCTGTTTTGTAATAACTTTTTGTTTGTTTGGTTGGTTTTTTTGGTTGGACAGTCAGTTGGGGGGGCGGGGTTTTGTTTGTTTGGTTTTGGTTTTTTTTGTTTAGTTGTTGTTTTGTTTTGGTTTTTTCCTGTAGAATGTAGGTTCCCCCAGCAGAAATCTTCTGGCAGAAGACATAAATGTGCAAGTGAAAGCACCATGGCTCAGGTCCACAAAGCAAATGGTTTCACAGTGCAGTGCCAGAGGTGAGCATGAGGAGGACCCTGCCTGCTCTGGGATTCCAGGGATCAGCTCAGTGCCCATTCCTCAGCCACAGGGTGAATCCACTTTTCTCTGTCCAGAAAACATGTGGTGGAATCACCAGCTAACACAGGACACAGAATCTACTGGTAAACAAGTCACTGAAACCCATATTTTGTTTGCTTTCTGAACTAAGAGGTTTCACAATCAGTTATTATTAGTACACTTACTGTCTTGGGACATTGAGAACAAATGCTTTTATGAAGTGATAATAACTGCTTTCCATTACTGAAGCTCTAGTGACAGGTTATAGAAATTTTATCAACTTCCCTCACTTTGAGGTCAATGTAGAAACCGAGGGAAAAAAAAAATTTATTTTCTCTCTTGTTGATTCCTTTCAGATTTTCCAGTTACTCATCAGACCTGACAATAATGTCGTTTTTTGTTCTCTAATTGCTAGAGAGTCCTGAGGTAAGAAAGGTATTTAAATAAATAGGTTTTCTTCCACTGGGGAAAAGATTAGCATTTAGTTGTGTAACTCTGTTTTATCCTCTTAAGGACTGGTGGTAAAAGTCTCCTTGAAATACCCATTAACCTAAAAGCTGGGGTTCTCCATGGGCTTTAGAAAGCTGAAACTCATGCCTTGGCTTTGCCTGATGAGGTTCTCCATTTCCCAGATTTGTGTTCTGATCAGCAGGTTGTTGTTTACTGGTGCATTAGTGCTTATGATGGGTTCAGGAAAAAGGCTTAGATTTTATTCCACATTAGACCAATAGGTTTTGACATCTTGTTATTTTTTCATGAGAAGAGAGCTTTATTTTACCAAGAGCTACCTTTCACATGATATAGAGCAAAGTGAGTCATTTGGTAATTTAGCTTCCTTAGGATACATGGTTTAAGCTGTGCCTTGTCATGTTTCCCTTGATTAATCTGGAATACTATGCCCAAAAGAGGGGAGAGGAAGACCAAAGCTAAACATAATTTTTCTCTCTTTTGTTTTCCAATTGTCTCTGGCTACTAAGGTCTGTTTTGTATAGACTAAAAAACACTATCCCCTTGCAAAAGAACTTCTTAGGAAAAGCCAACCCCATTCATCACCTTATATAGCTTTTTCTTCTTCTGAGGCCTGAGAGAAACCTTTGAACCTGAAAGGTGCAAGTAACTAATAATTAACACACAGTGAGAGTTCAGTTATACTCAGGCCAGAGCTGTATTCTCTCTCTGCTTCATTTGCTGCTTGTTCCATTTGCTTTCTGGTATTTTCTGTCTGCCTTGCTAACCTTATAACAGTCACCACAAAGAGGATGATGATGGGCTGAGGCAGGAAATACCACTCTACCTTTCAAATTACAAATTTAAGAAAGATAGCTTCATCTTTTTAGAACATTTGACTTTTTAAGTAATTTGCTCCCAGTACTTTTTATGTGCAGGTTCTCCCTTCAGCTGGGTTGAGAGGAGACTAGAATTTTTTAAGACCATTGTTATCCTTCTTCATTCCTTTCAGTTCCCCACATAAGGCTATTTGGCTTTCCAGTGCTCCTGCTTTGCTTTTCTTCTCCTTGCAGAAGAACATAATTTTGCATTATCAATGAACATCAGTCCAGACCACAAAGGAATGCAATTTCCTGGGCTCTGAAAGGAATCCAGAGGTTAGTCTCATAAATCCTGTGTATACTCTGCAGCTCTTCCAGCTCTTAGCCAGGTTTGGCAACAGGGTCCTTTCATGTAGCACTCACGTAGTAAAACATGTTTCTTTTTTGACCTCTGAGCAAGCTGTTCAGGGTAAATCACTGTACATATGGTTGTGAGTTGAGCAGTGCCTGTGCACGTCTCAGCTGCTTTCCTGCTATTCTTTCTGTAGAACAATGCAGAATTCCCCATCATGAGATGGGGTTCCTGGAGGGGAGACAGAGCCTCCTGCTACACCTGAGAAACAGAGAGTGATTTTTCTGAGGGTCACTGCATGTACAGATCCCAGAGTCAAAGAGTTTCTAGACAGAATGTTACTTAGATGTGAAATATAGTTCTTCTGGGAGCAAAGTGTTTGTGGATGGTAAGGATGGTTTCTCCTTGCTGTGGTCCCCAATTCCCCAGTGCAAGATTCCATGGGGAGATAGTCAGGAATGATTTTATCTTTGCAAGATTTTTCTTCATGGGTTTTAGATTTTCATTGAAGAGGTGTAAAAACTGAAATCATATTTAAGGATGTTTTCAATATTTTCATGCCTCTGAAAGTGATAGTAAGTGGTTGTGTGCCTCCAAACAGACTTCTCAGCTGAAAAACAGAAGGAAAAAAAAGCTCTGTTTTCTGAAAAGCCAATAATCATCTAAAAATGTTTCTTGGAAACAAGAAATGCTTTGATGAGCTTAAATGTCATGATGCTGTTTGCTTGGCTGGCAATTCTGCAGCACCCTCAGCTCTGTCTTCTGCTGGTACCATAGGAACAGCAGGCATAGCATATACCTACCTCCACTTTCAGGCAAGAGCCACAGACCAAACCAAAATTCTCTTCTGCAGTTGCCTCCCAGGCAACCAGAGGTCTGAGCTTCTGCAGTTTATTGCTTCTTGGTCCTTTGTTTTATTCTTCTCTTATTTTAGTTTGTTTTCTTCCATTAGGTTTCCTGAATTCTGCTTTTCTTTCATTCCTCATGTCTCTCTTTAGAAGAATGCTAGCTTTATGTTGAGTTCTTATTCTTGACAAACTTTGCATAATGAGTTCTGTATCTCTTGTAATACAGTTATTAGATTATTATGATGAGGTATGTTGAAAGGAAATTTATTATTTATCAGATCTCAGGCTTTTGCCTTATTAGTAGACTTTCAAACTACAACATATTTCACTTAGCACTGATATGGACTTAACTCCTCTGTTAATCCACTGACTGTTTGGACTGCTGCTGCAACCTGAATCCATCCTGAGGAGACTGTATCAGAGAAGGAAGAGCCTGATATGTTACTGCAACAGAGAGGAAATTATATATTAAAAAGATTTAAAGATTATATTTGCTCAAGGGCAGAAAGGCTTGCTCAATACTTCTGGTAACTCTTAAGCCCTCCTTGTGAAATGAGGAAGAAATGGCAGACCTAGCACAAACTCTTGTTGCAGAGATGGCTTTTATTTAAAAATAAAATATCTGTATGTCTGGAACTGGACCATAGGAATATTGAGATGCAAATGCTGACATGACAGAGACTTCTATAGGGAAATATGACCTCTTTCATTAATATGTCACTGTCCATTGCTTTATGTGGATTAAGCTTGCAAAAGAGAAAGGGTATGTCCTTGTCAGCTGTGGATTTCCTATGTATCCTTGACTTACTTCCATAGCACTAAAAACATCAGCAATCCCTGAACATAGTCAGGATTCATAAAGATTTTTTGACAACAGAATACCTTCTGCTGTCTAAGTTGGTCAGAGGAAAGGAAGCGTCTCTTTAGCAATATGTCTGCTCTAAAGACTTCTCGTTTCAGCACACTAGGTGGAGTCTTGAACACCGTCTCCAGGATTTTTGACCATGAGATTACTATGAGAAAAAATGGCACATATCCTGAAGGACTTCCGGTGGTTATTAGTGGGATTTTACACATCTACCAGTATTAGATTGGTGCCAAAGTGATCAACACCTTACAGAAATGAATGCTGCATGGGTACAGAGATTCATTTATCGTCTTTCCATGTTCTAGAATTACAGTTTGCTGTATGGGTAAACATAACCTTCAGTGGCTAGTTGGGAGCTCTTATTCTGCTATGACATATCCTGAAGAAAATACAGTATGTCCTGGAAACTTTGATCAGAAACTAAGTGCAGGATGCTTTGGTTTACTCTGGCAAACAACGATTTGAAAGGAAGTATGATTTGGGTGTATAATGGTGGTTGAGGGTTTGGTAGTGAAGAAGGACTATGATGGTTTGTCTCCAGGTAGAGGTGTTGAGGGAACCTTTGAGCCATAGATGCTGTCTGTGTATCTGAGCTCAGAGCAGCTGCCCTGAGGGCTCAGAGCCCTCAGGCCTGCTTGTTCCTGGTATGTGCCTGCTCCTGCCTTGCCATGTGTTTTGGATTGCCAGCACTTCAGGATTTAATTCTGTGTCTTCAATTTGAAAGTGCTGTGGAGTACACACTGATGGAAGCACGTGTGGTTGGGGTATCAGGAAAGAATGGGATGTTACTAGGAGATGGGATCCCAGCTTGCTCTTCAATGTGAGTGCAGCCAAGCTAACCTTTCTCCGGGTATTTCAAAATGCCGTGTCACTGTGCAGCTGAAGTCTGTATTGTTCAGGGAACAGCATAACCATTTGACATTCAGCTATTTTATTTAATGTGAACAGATGGGACAACCCTATTTAGATTCAGAATACAGTGAATCTTAACACCATTTTTTTTTCAAGCAAGAAAAATGTTACCATAAATATACAAGCTTTACACTTGAGAAGACGGAGAGGAAAATTTTATCCTCAATGTAAAAAACTATGTAATCATTTATAATAATGCTTCCCAGCTGTAAGAATATGTCTTTTTTTCTTTTACAGTGTGTACTGTAATTTTCAATTGCTGGCCAAGTGTGTGTTTTGCTTTCCAGAACATGTGATTCTCCTGGCAGCAGAGGGACATTCTGTAGCCTTTAATACAAACCCCTAGTCCTTTAAACTGTGGGTTTCATCCCCTCTGCAGGGTTGCCTCTACTCTCTCCTCAGGCCTGTCCATAGACAGCACGTCCTTTAGGAACCATGTTGACATTAAAGAGTGCAGCCCATGAGAGACAGATAAGAAAGCTAAGGAGAGACAATGTGGGTCTGAATATAAAAGAGGGCTTGGCTGCTCAAAGCATCATTACTGCACCTCTGTATCAAGGACATCATGCACACTGTCCTCCCAGTCTAGGGGAAAAATTCTGTCACTTGTAGCTAAGTAAAATTTACAGCTCACAAGATGGCAGCATAATCTCACTAGTCAGGGTGACAAAATTTGAAGGGTCAGGTCAGTAATCTTCCTCAACTCAAACTGTGGTTTTGAACAGTCAGAGAGTCCTGTATCTAATTAGCTGGTGCTTCCTAGGCTCTAACTAGAGGTGAAACTATTATATATGTAGGTAAAAAGCCTTTTAGATCACCTTTCAAACTAACCTATTTAATTTACATTCAGATGCACTGTGACATTATTAGCATAAATTGCTCAGCACGAGTTCAATACAGAATAGAAAAAATGTCACCAGCATGTCATCTAACTAATCAAAAGTAAAAAGGGCCACACTGATGGCACACTGACTTTGCAAATTCTGTGCAACTGGGAGTCATACTGTTGTATTTTCAAGTCCTTTCTGCTCTTGAGAGCAAGGTGTTCTGACTGCTGCCTCAAAATACACGTTTCTTCATGAACATTCATTTTTTGATAGTACTACTGTGTGAAGAGCTAATTAATAATTTATTCTCTTTCTGTTTGAGGAATATTCTGTATTCAGTTTTCATATGCCTATTTGCCTGCCTGTGTGTTTGACTGTCTTTCAAAGCCATCTACCCGTTCTTACCATTTGTCATGAGCTGAACCTTTCCAATGTGCAGGGCTTCATTTGGGAAAAAGGACTGTGCTAGGGAGAGATGATTCATCACATCAGTCACCACATTATATAATGCAGAGTGATAACAAACCTACTGACAACATTCCTAGCAGCAATATTCCCACTTGTGACTTTAAATACTTAGTGCAGAAATATCTGTAAAAATAAGTGGGGCTATCTGCATCTATTTGGAAAAAAAATAAACCATGAGAGCAAGGGAAATATATCTCCACTTTCAAAATTAATTGCTAGTTTTTGTGATACTACTGCAGAATTAAACCACAGATATTTAAATGCAAACTCCAGATGCACTTTTTTGAGAATGTTGAGTCATAGTTCTACAAGTTGCTTGCATTTGTCAAGTGAATATGATTTTTTGACATATGTGAAAACTGTTCATATGGGTATTTACTTGCTGAACGTACAGGTAAGTTTTACTGGACAATTTCACAAACTTTAGACTTTTGAACATATGGTGAAATCCGAAATGATCATAGGGTTTGGCTTTGTTTGCCTGTTCAGATGAAGATTCTAACCTAGTTTACTGTCACTAGTTAATATAGGTTCAAGCAGGCTTAAGACAACTTCAATAAAACCAAAAAAAAAAAAAAGAGAAAATTGTACACTACCCTTTCCATTAGCACGTTGTTCCCATCCTTTCCATGTGGTGATTGGCCACATGGTGTCACTGTGTTTTAAGGCACCAAACCGTCTAGCATCAAAGCCTACAAACTCCAGGTTTTCAAAGTATCCCAACCATTTGGTTTTATCTAAAGAGACACTTCAGCAAAAGTGAAAAGGTCACAAAAGCTTCACAGTGGGTAACTTTTAGGAAGATATTTTACACAAAACATCTCTTTCTCAGCGTCCTTTACCTTCCTGGAATATGTCAGAAAATTTTTAGGCCAGAAACACTTTTTCTCCAGACGTCTGCATTTTGGAACATGCTTGTAAAGAAAGCTTTGTCTTAAATTGCTGCAAGTTAGAAATTTAAAAATTCATCTGTGCTGGACTCATCCTAAGCTTCAGTCACAGTTCTTCTTTTCTCCATCTGTCTTTGTGTATCTGAATTTGCAACAGCCCTTGGCTCTGCTGAGTAGAGGAAACGTGGCCTTATGGTGCTCAGAGCAATATACACTGCATCTCCTGGGACCCACAAATGCTCTTTAATCCCTGCTAGTTCTGAAGAATGCATTGCACAACACACCTGCTCAAGAGATCTGTGCCAAAACCTGATGTGTTGCGTATTTAGGGAGTTTCATAATGTACAGCTATAGCAACAGTAAGAGAAACAGTTGTGTACAGATACAGTACGAGCCTTAGCCAAGCAGATGATATCTGGCTCAGGGTGTGTCAAAAAGCTGCAAAATCTCATGCAGTGCTAAGTGCTGGTGTGCACTGTTTCTTCTGTGAGTGGTAAGTGAACCTGGAGTAGCAGGCCCTGTGCTAACACCCTGGTCGCCCGCGTAGGTTGGATTATTGTTTTATAGGAAGCATAGATGTCTGGCAATGGCTTAACACCCATGGAGAGTGCATGGTGCTTTGTTCTGCTGGTTAGCACATCAGGTAGCTGCAATGCTTTCCCTAAGCCAGCTGCTCTGCTTTGTGTGGAGCTTACTCTGCAGAGCTGCTGAGAGTGATAGCGCTGGTTTAAGGTGGCTATTTCTTAGTGATGGTTTTGCTACCAATTCTGTTTGGACCAAGAATTCACTTGTAATATGTCTATTTTGAGGGCCATATCTTCAGTTTAATGCACAGTCAAGTAATATTTAGATTTATTAGGTCTACAAAGCATGGTGCTCTGAAAATTCAGGTGCCTCAGTATGAATTTCAGTGCAATGGTATGAACTGAGGAATTAGCTGTGTTAGTCTGGCCTTGAATGTGAGCTGAAATTAAATGCTGAATAAAACCTGGACTGTCAGGTCTCACAAGCTGCAGTAGAGCTGAGAGGTCCTGTTCCTTGCAGAGGCAGCAACAGTGCAACGGGTAGGCTTGGAAGACTGTTTGTGAGTCCATTTGTGTGTACATTTGTGAATAGCAGATTATTTTGTGTTTTCTCTTGCTACTTGCAATGCAAAATCAGCTTAGAAGTATGTTCCACTGATGTTTATTTAGAAAAACTTACTCAGATATGATTTTGACCCATGATTTCTCCTCTTTCACCCTCACCCTTGCTTCTGTGATTATCTTAACTGGAAGAGCTTTCCATTGGCCTCTGTGCTGGTGGTGGCCTTCAGTATGGGAGCTTCTGAAGAGGATAAAACATGGTATGGTTCATCCTGGAGGAAGAAGAGCCTAAAGCAGAAGGTATAAACAGTAATGCAGAAGAGCACATGGGGGTCTCCTGTAGGGGAAGGTGGTAGGTCAAGCTTGGGAATAAGTTGGGCATATTGCCAAAACAATTAGTCCTTGTTCTGCAAATCTTGGAAATTGCTGACCTCATTATCTAAGACACAGAGCGTCTCCTGGTAGTGTGCAGGGCAGTCCTAATATAACTGTAATTATCCTAATGGCACTGCTGCCATGATGGTATATAAACTATAAACAGGAAAGACTGAAACCCTCTGACACAGATGAGATACAAATGAAGGGCTGGTGCCTCTCCTATAAGAATACCAATAAGAAATGGAAACTGGCTGAGGAAATCATTCAAGGTTTGTCTCCAGGAACTGCCTTCAAAACATTTGCTCAGGAAGAAAGCTGTGAAACAGCGGAAGGATGGGTGTTTCCTCCCCTTGTGGTTTTATGAACCTCAGGACCTGGAACCAAGGCTCCTTCTGAGGAAACTTTTATGTCTTGTCTTGTGCAAGGTATTATCTGGGAAGCTCTGGTAATCCATATTTTTTGGAAGAGGTGCACTGTATATCAGTGCCAAGGGCGTTTCAGTGTTAGTTTCTAACACTGTTAGATTAAAAAACCAGCCTTCTATAAATAATGGGAACAGCTTGTCTCTTCGTCTGAAACTTTCTACGAAGCAGAGAGACCATCATTGCCTCTGGATACAGGTCAACTACAGGTTCCTAAAATATGCTTGATATATAAGGAAAATCTTGAGTATGGAAGAAAAAAGATTTTAAAACAAAGGCCATCTATGAATATTTAGTTTCACCTACCCAATGTATGCATTTTTCCCAGTAATACCTGAATTAAGTTCCTCATGTTTGATTGAGCTACACATAAAAGAAAAACATCTAGTTTTGATTTAAATTTAGTTACCATATGGAGGGGAAATGTGCTGTGGAGGCTGAGAAAAGTCAGGGGTCACCATATGAAAGGAAGGTGTAGGAGGGAAGATACATAGTTTAGCTTTAACACAGGTTTCAAGATCAGAAATAGAATTTATTGACATCTATGGTACTGTGGCACTGCGAAAAGTCAAGAGAGAAGTGACTTGTAAAAGTGATAGAAGTTCCCAGATAAGCTGTAGACCTTGGTCTAAAAAGATCTATGAACATGAACACCAACGCAAACACCAACACATACAAAAAAATAAAGGAATAGGAGTTTAACAATAATTAAACCTATGAAAAAATTTTGTATATTTGATTTTCACAGGGAGCAGAGATGGGAAAATGGGCTGATGTTTTGTGCATATTCCTTTGTCAGTTTGGTTATGCTCCAGTTCATCAAGCACTGGTGCACCTGACGTGGCACTTTACCTGTGAATTATCCTATTAATATCAATTAGACTGCTCCTGAGAGGAATGTGTGCAAGTGTCTGAGAAGATCAAAGATTTGGGCTTTTTAAATGTGTATGTTAACTACTAAATGGATAGCAGAAAAGCTGGAATTGTCTAAGCATGAGACCTAATAGTGAATTACCAGTAGCTGCAGGTGAGGAAGATGTCTCTCAATCTTTTTGGCACATCTTTTCAAACAGCAAAGACATGGCTTTGAACTTTCAGCATTTTACTGTGGGTTATTTTTGACTGACTGAATTTTAGCTCCCCTCAGTAATCTGGAGTGGTGAGGGATACGAGACGGAGTGTAAGGGATGAGGATTCTACTTGTGCTGAACTCTACACAGCTGGCAATAAAACCCCCAAGATGCTCTGTTGTTAGAATGTTTTTCATTAAACCCTGTCCTGACACAGACAGACCACATAATGGTGATGACTACATATGTCAGAAGGAAGGAAGTGGAGCTCAAATGATCGTGACCAGGACAAGAATTAAGATACGAAATAGATATTCCTGTCACTAGAGGCTGAAATGGATGGACATGGATTCACCTGTACAGTTCTTCTTTCAAATATTGGGGGTGAAAGGGGTTGTTAATAGCTGTTAAGATCTACCCCTGTTTAGAAAACCATCAAATTGCTTTACAGTATCTTTGTTTCTTGCTTTTGCAATGGAGACCATAGTATCTTCTGTTGGAGTTACTAATATAGACTTCCTAGTACATGAGTATATTGAATGAAAATTAACCTGCCCTGCTCACTGCTTCTTACAGACTGTCCCTGGGGCCATGTGAAACCATTAATTAGCTTTCTGACTCCCAGGTTACTCCCCCCAGAGATGAGGGATGTTTTGCTTGGGACAAGTGAAGAGCATTTAGCTGCATCTGTAATAATGTAATGCAACTATTCATTTAATTTGATTCAGAGCCACATAAGGTTAAACAATGTCCTATATGGAACAAGAAGCATCTTAAAGTATTAATTCAGAGGGTGGGACACATTTCTGATCTATGCCACAGCTAGTGGACTTTTTGATGCTCTCTGGACCTTGGGTAAACTGATGACTTCCACAGCACAGACATTTGATGAGGAATACACTCAATTTCTCTGAACATTGAGAGTGTTGGTATACGATGTTTGTGTTCATAAATGGAAGGTGTTCTACAACAACAGAATCATTTTTTGTCTTTACAATATTAGTTTGTCTTTCCTATGACTTGCAGCAGTGTCTGTGATCTCAGGTGAACTGGCTGTTGCTACCTTCATTTCACACAACAAATTTCTCACTAACTTACCTAAGATGTACAAAGGATTTATGACAGAGTCAAAGCGCAGGGGGTACATTACCATTTTAGATCTTATTTCCTCTCTCCTCTATTAACTGTAAGCAAGTTGTTGCACAAGGCATTCCATGCTCCACATATCTGTCCATGTTGTCAGCTGTTTGTGTATCAGATCTGAGGAGGAGGAAATATGTGGTGTGTTATCAGCCGTCGGATACTTCCCATTCCCAGTTTTAGAGTATGCGAGGAAGCGGTGTCTGATGAACAGAGCTGATCATACATTTTCTGATGCAACACTTCTCTGTTTAAAAATGTTGATTGGATTCTGTATTGCTGGGTAGGCTGGTTCTCCTGCTTCACGGAAACCTGCTTGGAAAGCTGTCATCTTTTGTGCGCCTTGCTGACCCACCTGGCCTGTTCCTCTGGCTACCCATCATTCTGTGATGACAGGGCACTGCTGGCTTCTCCCACTCACCAGGGGCTACCCCCTAGGCTGGTCAGCAGGTCAATGAGATGCCCATTAGATGTTCTCAGGCTGTTGGTCAATTCCTTTGCTTCCAGCTTCCTAGATCTCTTAGCTGTGAAGCTCCCAGCATGCCCAGAAGGCTGCTGAGCCAAAACAGCTGTGTAGGCAAGGTCCTGGCGTGTCAGCTCACCAGAAAAATTTCAAAATCTTTCTTATATATTGGAGTGAAATCTTTTTAGGGGGGCATGCCAACATGATTTCCTCTGTGGGATGAACATTCCAGTTCCCAGAAGTGGCGCAGGACATTTTACCTTTTTGTGGTTCGCATTTTGCTTACTAGTACTTGGCTGACAAATGCACTCAGTATGTGTGTAACTACACAGTAGGGAAGGCCAACAATTAGTGGATTTGAATCATACAAAGCAAGGGTCTCTGCCACTTTGCAATGTGTGTATTGCATGGGGAGGGGTTGCAGAGTACAAATTGCGCGTGTTGCGGGGAAGGCACCGGCAGTGGTTTGTGCTCTGCTGCGTTGGCAGGCTGTGGGTGAGCTTCCTGGAGCTGTTTATGGGAGAGATGACCATCTGAAATCTACTCTTCCATCAGATCCCTGTCCCTGGAAGCTGGAGTCTCTGAGTGAATGGCATCTCCCCCAGCTCAGACTCTTCCTGGCTAGGTCCAGGAGTTCTAATTTTGGGCCTTTGGCACACAGGTCTGGAATGCTCTGCCAAGTAAGGCAGCATAGGTAGCTTAATTTAATGTTGTGCTCTGAACAGACTCAATGCTTTTCATGACCTACACAAAATTTTTTTCTCTTGTTGGCCATATTATATCTTACCTGCCACACAGACCATGAATGTGGGAGGCCCACAGTTAAAAACACTCTAATTCCTTGAGATGCTGAAGGCTATACATTTGTCTTGGCTTTGGTATGATTTTCTATTCTAGGTTATCAGGTTTCAAGAAGCACTTTGTAAAAATCTTCAGAGCTTCAGAATTCCCAAAGTATTATATAAGTTAAGAGGTTAAAAAGGATCTGTGCCTGTAAAAATATTTTTTGTACTAGACTAAAAGCATTTAAAATTGCAGTGTTATGCAAGTGTCATGTTTTATGTGCTGCTGAAACAGAGGAATTAACCCTGACCTAATATGCATACACAGAGACATTCAGAGATAATATCAGGCTCCGTGGATGACTCTGTCTTGGCACAAGTTAGGGCAGCTTTTCTGAGATCAGCTGAGATGCTCACTGTGTTTCAAGTGCCAGGCTCTCTGCTCACTCATGTCTGCCTTCTCTGCTGGCTTAAGGGGAGCAGGTGGCAGAAAGCTGTTTTTATACCACTGGAATTAAGCTGACAGTGCTTTCAGCAAGGCAAATTTCCAGTTGCTCTATCAGGAAAACTTTGACTTGTTTTTGTCACAGAAATGGTATAAGTTGAGTGGAAGAAGAGACACACACATAAGCGAGAAATTTTTCTCATTGGAAATATTTTCTATAGGGATAAACATCGATGCAGAAGGAGCTTTTGAATTCCAATCTCCTATAGCACCCCTGAAGTTGTCTTCTGCTGTCTGAAGTTACAATCCACCAGAAGTGAGTCACAGGGCTCTTAATTGCTGTAAATAAACTTGCAAGGCTCATAATAACTCTAGTGACTAAGTCGAACTCTGGTTTTTCTATTTAAATTGTTCATATAGCTTGGTTGATGTCTAGAGTTTTTGTATTAAAAAAAAAGAAAAATCTTGGTTTTCAAATTTGAGGATCTTTAAATACAATTAGAAGACACTTATAAAGAGGTGAAAAGCCTTGTGACTTTCTGGTAGTGGGATCAGTGGACAATGATCCACTTGCAGGAATGTGCACTGAATTGTCTGATGTGTTCTCCACCTCTGATACTTATTTCCCTTGGAGTGCTGATGCTTTGGACAGCTCTTATGGACAGTGCTGCTTATCCATGGTCAGATTCCCACTACTGAGCTCAAGATGAGGTAATGGCTGCATGCCTGTACAGAAGGGCAGCCCTGGAAATTCCTCAGGAAAAGGAGTAGTTTCCTGTTGCTTCATTCCCTCAAATGAACGTAACAATTTGCCAGAGGAGTTCCAGAGCCAGTGCTGTGAATTAGGAGCGGGGCTTTCTAAGCTTGGGAGCTGGACTGGAGCAAACCCTCCTGTTTTAGCAACAACTAGCTCTTGGATTTCCTGCTGCAACATTAAGCTTTGCCATTAGGTATTTTTAAGACTTAAGCACTTTCAGATATTTACCAAGGACTCTGTGTCAGTATCCACTTGTTCTAAGTGATCAGTATGCTTGTTATAAAGGCACACTTAGCAGGTATTTCCAGAGCTACTGGTGATGTACTTGAATGCATTCAGTTCTCCCTGAATTGACTGTTTCTGTATTTCTTTGCCTTGCCTCTGTGCTCAGTTCAGTGGTTTTCTTACACTTACACTTCACTAAAATCTTCCAGATTACCTAGGCTAGAATATAGGTTGCTGATGCTAGCTTTATTTAAGAAGCCTACGCATTGGCAATACCAACCTACAGAATAGCTGTTTTAGTCTTGCTATTTTTGGAGGGCTACTTAGACAGTAAGTTATTGGCAGGAATGCATTAATTGAACTCTTAAAGTCTTTGATATTGTTTGAAATAAAATATTGTATATCTTTTATTTCTTTCTCAGCCAACATCTAATGGCTGTGCTCAGGTAAAGGTCAGATCTTGAAAAACCCATATACACGGTTGAAAGAGGATTGGACAGAAACAGAAAGGAAATGCTATTGTATGTGTCATACAATCACTGCAACCCTTGTTTTTTAATTACTCTTGCCCAGTATAATAACTTCCAGTAGCAAACATGTCCTTAGTAGATCCTGCCCCAAAGAACTTGTAGTCATAGAGAGTGAAAAACAATAATAGAAAGCAAGAGTTACTCTCTTGATTCTAAAAAAGTGACCATTAAATAAATACGAGAGGTAGGTGGCAACTAAAAAAGCAACCCTTCTCCTGATAATTTGAAGCTAAATACCATAACCATAAGTCAAGTGTTCCTGTCAACCAAGTGGTGAAGTGTAAGGCTTACCTAACTCTTCTGAGGTCTTTGCACAAGCAATTTTATACTGACATCAGACTATTTGAATAAGATAAGATAAAGGTTTGAGAAACTGGCTTGAGTGGAATGACATTGAAATGTCTTACTCAATTATTATTTCAAATAGATGCTTGGCAGTCACTTGGTTTAGAATAAAAGAACAATTTCTAAACATAAACACAGCAGGTTTCAATGTGTGGCTTGACATTGACGTGTCTTGGAAAGGTAACACTGCAGTCCTCAGATACCCCAGGTAAGTAATAAGCAGCTTCTTCCCATGGTGAAGCTGCAAAGATCACTATCTTGCCATATTTACAACCACACCTGCAAAGCACCTAAGGAAATTAGTAGCTCTCTTACTCTGGCCAGGATAAAGAGCCAGTGATACTGGATTTACTGTATGATGTCTTTGTTTAAGATAACAGTGGTTCGGGAGATAGGTAAGAGGATATAACACCTTTTACTTTTCTGAAACAAGGATAGATCTTGATATCCAGAAGGACAGTTCATTTACAAATGTTATCACCTGATTGCTGCTCAGATAGACAAGCTGGTATTTTGTTCTAATTAACAGCAGGTACTGAAAATGGTCGTTTGGAAAGTATTCAAAAATCTAAAGTAATTTCGATTGTCTGTGTTGTTTGCTCAGAATGGGGCAAGGGTGAAACAACAAAAATTAGAAAGCTTTTATTTCAAAATTAAATATTACATGTCCAAAATGTGGCATTTCTGAATCTTGCTTTATAGCTCCTAATTTCACATGGTAAGTTTGAATTCAAAAATTGAGATAGATCTTAATGAAGTTTTTGTTGTTGTTTGTATTATTTTTTACAGTGGTTAAAGAAAACAAATATGGAAAAAATATTTTGGGGATGAGCAAAGGAAAAGTTTCTTTTCTTCTCAATTTCTGAGAACACTTAAAAAAAAATGGTTTGAATTTACCTGTACACAATTATTTTCTTAGATAACTATAATTTTCCTAACTTAACCACTGAGCTGAACAAGCTACAAGCTGACTTATGAGGTGAAAAGAAAGTGATTATTATCTCCCATGGTCTCTGTGTGGCAAAACAATACATCTCCTCAAAATGCACAGTCTTCCACCTCCATCTACTCAGTGGTTTGGCTGCATCTAGCCTTAGAAAGACCCATCACTTATCTCTATTTAAAAGCTTTTATGGAATGAATGAAAAACTCCTCTCAAAGTTATGGGAGGTTTATATTTATAGGAGAGTGCTTTGGTAACTGCCATCCTTCCTCATGAAGCTGTTGGTAGGCAGAAGGGTGGAAGGACCATGAAGACAGTGCCTCAGTGAGAGCAGTTTCTGTACACCAAAGTTGATTTTGAAGTTTTGCTGTGCCATTGCTGGGGCAAATAATGATCTCCACTAAATGAGACTTCTGTATCTTTTGTAGATTCTGTCCCTGCTAACTTTTCAGTTTATGCCACCAGTAGGATGGTCCAGCTCACAATCATTTGGAGTTGCTGCCACTCTACTGCTTGGTTTTTGGCAGCTCAGTAGCTTCCTTCCAGGGGCAGTTAGTGAGCAGCCCACTGGGTAAATTGCATGTAGCTGAACACTATATTAATTGACTTTTATTTCTTTCATACTGGGCTTGCAGCATGGACTTGCATTCCTTTCATTCTGATTTTGTTTCACACAGTCTCTTGTGTGCATTACCCAAATGCCAGGTAGTGTATGAAGCAATTTAACCTCAGTGTAATTTGATACGTCTTTTTATCTCTCCCCCTGCCCCCGCCAGCTTATTTCCAAGTACTTTCTAAATAGTTTGGAAAATAAGTAAGATTCACTCACAAATGTGGAATGAGACTGTCCTAATTAACAAGTGAAATCCTTCTAGAATATCTCTTCTATTTGTCCCCTGAACAGTCTTTTACAATCTGATGCTGCAGGTACAGTATCCTATTTTCTGAGTCCAACTCCACTAGTATGAGCCTGGCATGACTATGTCCTCCCTCTAAAAAGGGGAGGGAGAGGACTTGCTGTACCACCTTGAAGTTATTGCCTGGTTATTGTCTAGTTCACTAGCATACTCTGCTGTGCCCTCTTTGATTCAGGTTTAACATTTTTGTTTTGTCATTCCTTCCTTACGCAGTTGACTTTGTCTTACTTTCCCCATGCTGTACATTTTTTATGTCTGCAGCAAGCCCTGATGTCCAGCAGGAAATGGATGTAGTAGTTGTCAGCATGCTTGTTGACAAGAAACACAAAACATTTTATGTATTTTGGCCATGCTGATTTACTGGAAACATTTAGTTCTCGGAAGGGTTATTGGAAAAATTAGTTCCATAGCTCTCAAGAATAACTTTTGCACCTTAATTTGAAAGCATTCTGGGAGCTTTTCTTCTTTCCTGTTCCATTAAGGCATGGAAGCTCCCTGCTGCAGCTGTTCTGTTTTAATGTGTTGCTCTGTTTCCAGGCAGACATACCACTCTTTGAATGGAGTTCATTGTTGTCTGGCTGGTTTTCCACTTGCCTTCTCTTTGGGAGGTAAATTTGTCAATGTACTACTTTGGTCTCTGAATGCAGCAGAATGTCTGATAAAAGCTGCAACAGCAATACAAAAGTGGAAAACCAGGAATTATTCCTCTCTGAATAAGAGCTTTTTCCTTTATTCTCTGATTTTTTCCTTATCTCTGGAAATGGGTTGTTACAGACTCCTGTGACCATGGAAGCAAGAAGATGAGTGTGTGCACTGCAGTCTTAACTGGTCCTATAAAAATACCCAAGTGAGGCTGTTAAAACAGTGTTACTGCAGAGTCCTGCAGGCTTGCTTAGTTAGTTGCTCTGAACTCCACATTGCTTTCAAATGAGTTTTGGTTGATTTTTCCTTGAGTTTTGTAACTGCCCTTTGATTTGCTGCATGTAAACACCAGACCTTTATTCGAGATATCATTCTTTTTAGTATTTCAAAGATTTCAGCCTAGTGCATCTAGTCCTCACTGGTGGTGAGCATGGTGGCTACCTTTCCAGCCACAGCAGCAGAGTCTATGAAATATCAATTTGAGTGATTGTTGCAGATTCACTTGCAGAAGGCCAGGAGCATCTGCCTAAAACCAATTTTAAATGGTGACAGTTTTTTGTGGAAAATATTTTACCAAGTGGATGATCCACACTGTATACCTGAGTTTAAAAAAGTCTGAAGCCAAAGATTTCAGGTAAACCTATTTTCCTAAACAACTATTGTAGTTATAATAGATTTTTTCTTCTCTTGTCAAAACCCAAATTTATAAGTACTATTTGATGAAAATTAAGTCTTGACATTCTCCATCAGTTTAAGGTGTTCACTGGCTGTTTTGTGAGGCTTGATCCTATCTGTTATTACTATGCCCCAGTGAGAAATTACCTTAGTGAAAACTTGTGGTGGCCTCCAGGCCTTTTCCAAGTCTGGGTCTGTACACCATGAAATTGCAAGTGTGGATTAAGGCACAGACAGAGCAGATTGCCTGGAGCAATGTCCTGACAGGCACTCTGTCAGCAGGTCACAGTACGCATGGGAGAAGTGGAGGAAGCCATGCCTCTGCTTCTTCAGGGGATGCCCTAGGACCCAGCACTGTCAACAGCAATTTGATGGGGGAACAGGATGGGAAGTTGGGAAATGTCAAGTTATTGTATTCATACAAGAAACAGGTAGAGGGGAAAAGCCCAGAAGGCAGCAGCTTTCCCTTTCTCTGCCAATATTTATCTCAATTTCACCAGCATCTCTGCCTTGGCCAGGTGATCAGCCAGGAGGTACTTCCAACTGAGGAGCCAATTGATTTACTGGTTGTCAGAAAGATTCCCAATCATATATTGGGAATGCATTGGGTCCCTGTTGTAGGAAAAGTTGAAAAGAACGCTTGGAAGTGGGTTGGCCTCCCACCAAAGACTGTAATAGGTGAGACTCAGTTCTCCCTTCCCTTTGCCCTTTTTTTTTTGTTGTTGAGTATTTTGTGGAAGATCTTAAAAGCTGCTGAAAATTAACCTGCTGAGTAGCTAGATGGAAGAGAGTGGAGTAAAGGAAGACTTTCTGAACGTGTCAGAATCAACCCCAAAACCTGGTGGGAGGATATTGGGTCAATAGCAAATTCTGAGAAATAATAGAAGTATCAGTGTTTATGCTCACCTCTGACATTGCAGATCTCTCCCTCTCAGATGTAGGCAGGCTCTCCTCCACACAGAGGAGGCAGAGGGTGGAGCTCGGCGCCTGTATAAATTATATGTGTCCCTCAGGTTGTTTCAGCAGCAGCACAACAAGCTGCCGGCGTGTTTGTCAGCTGACGGATCTGCTCGCCACGCTGGGGTTTCGGCTCTGCCGCCATCTTCCGTGCCATGGCGAGCCCACCGGCCAAGGTAAGGCAGCGGCCCCGCGCCCCGCCCTGCCACCTCGCTCCTGGGCCTCCCTGCCCCAGCGCTGCCCAACAAACCCCCTCCTCCATCCTGCTGTGGTGTGGCAGGGCCATCCTGAGCTTTGCAGACTCTCCGCTCTCCTCTTTCACCTCACAGTAAGGACTATGTGAGCGAGCTTCAGTGAAAACGCAGGGAAAATAGGGCGCTTTGCTTTTATCGTGTGGCTTACATGCTGGAATGAAGTCTGTGAAGGAAGAGGAGGCTGGTCCTGAAGGCTTTACCTCCAGTAAAATGAAAGTGCTTTAGCCCTCCTGGGTGCTTTTCTCTGGATAGCACATGTTCATTGCTTTCCCCAGCTGAAATAAACCAACAGCTTTATCTAGCAACAAAGCATAATCTATATTACTTTAGCTGCAGGGGAGACACTTAATGAGCTGTTTGACTTGTTAGATCTAGCTATTTTTAAGGTAATGTTTACAACGTTTGCAATTCTATTGGAACTATTTCGTGCCTGGACTTGAGTTTTCTAATAGTAAGTTCCACTCAGAGATTTAAACTGGTGACCTTTAGTATAAATCAACAGAACTATTTGCTGAAAATTCTTTTCTCATGTATATCTTAAAAAAGTAATGGATATGGTGTCTGAATGCAAGGCATGAATTCTTTACAGATAATCATTCTTTATGTATCACACCCTTCGTCAAATTTTGCAACAAATACAAGAAATATGGGCATTTATAGGCTTCAAATATAGTGAGAAACAATGTTACATGCTACAGGCTATAGATATCATTAATTGTGCTGTGGTAACATTTGCAGGCAAAGTTAAAGATTAGAAAATATCAGTAGCTTGAAGGGAAGACTCAAGGGATGGATTAAAAATATTCAAATATTCAGGCAACGAAAATAAATTGTAAATGTCATATACTTTCTGGATGCAATATGTAACTTGTCCATCTACCAGTTAGGTCCAGACGTATCACTCTATTGTAGATATGAATATTATCTATCAGTTTTAAAGCTCAATGTTGTATCTAATAAGATAGTTCTGGAGCTGACAGATGCATAGATAGCTCAGGTATAATTTTATCTAGGAAGATTCAGCGCCAAAGTTCTTGCATTTCATCCCAATGCTGCAACTGCTGTTCCGTGAGTACAGACAGACTCCTGGTTAACAGGCACCACTGCCAAAAGGTTTGCAAGCATAGTTTCAGGTCAGAAAGCCTCTGTTCCCAAGGAAAGAGATCAATTCAGTACTGTAGGTAGCTCTGCTGTTGTGTCAGGCAAGCCCTTGTTTCCATATGTATAAGTTGGTGAATAGATATGGAAATAAGAACAGAGTGGTTTTGTGCTTTTTTTCCTTTTACATTAAAAGCCCCACATGTGTAGAAATGTGTGGATACTTCGAACTCTCTAGGAAGACCTCCTAATCTCCCAGTTAGTTTTTTGCACTTTAAGAAAGCTACCAAACTGACACAGAAGTGATTGTCCATATTAATTTACAACTTCTCATACTCATAACAAGGTCTTTTCTTCTGCTCAGACAAGAATAATCCCTCTTTAGAAGTTTTATTTTGTGGACTATGGAATCATTTTCATCTGGTAAAATACTCAGAAATTTTGTCAATGCAAAGCCCTGAGGGACCCTCTCATATGTGTAAAGAGGTGACTGATATATATGAACAGGAGATACATTCCAAATCCACAATGATTCTTGAAGTAACCCATCAGTGATTACATGAAATTACAGTATGTTTGTAAGGTGAATTAGATTTCATCACTAACTGTTCTACTTCCAAAGACAAAATTTGGGACAATTGCGATTCCCAAGTAAAATGAAACCCTCATTTTCTGTATTTCTTCAGTCAGTCACTTTTTCCACTAGAACTTTTCATCCCTTTAATTTTATTGAAAGTAGGCAGCTGGTTGGAAAGACAAATTTCTAGCAATGTTCTCACTGATGGAAGGGCTAATAGCCCATGCTAGATTTTAGAGGGCCTATGTGGAAGAGAGTGCTTTAGAATCAGGCTGGTAGTGAAGCTTTCTCATGGTTTATACATTTATAGATTTAATCTCAATTTGGTAAATTGCCAAGTTGTAGTTGGACCAAACCCTCAGTATCGAACTTAAAATAATGGTAAGAATATACCAAATAATTACATTTTGTGTGAGATCTTGTAGACAAGATATTGTACAGCTTCTAGTACACTGCTGGAGAAAGAAGTAATCCATGAAAGAAAGTAATTATTCATGTCTGAAACCTATGTATAAAGCTGAGTGACAAATCCTACAGCTATTTTCCAAAATGTCAGAAGGCAGCACAATCCTCATGTAAAGCTTAATATAATTCGGTGTTGTCCCATGGTGATAACTCTGCTCAGAGAGCTGCTTCAGCTTGGTGCAGGGAGAGTGAAACGCTGACATTCCAGTCAGCCTTCCAACCTGTACAAACCAAGGACTTCTTTAAAAAAAAGAAAAAGAGAGCAGGTATGGAATGAGGTTCCCAGACTGCAGAAGCTTCCCCAGAATACTGACTTTCTAGTGAAGGTAACCATGAGTTCTTCTAGTAGCAGCATGGAGGGACAATAAGGACTGAAATAAAACATACGAGCTCTTGGTAGGTTTTTCTTTTACTGCCATCCACAGACTGTTTTGGTAGGCTCCTCAATATTTATGAGCTTTGAGAAGATTTCATATGCTCAAAGTTGTCTTTTTGGAATGAAACCTTAAGTGACTAACTGCCTGTAAACAAGAGATTTATGTGCCCTTCCAATGCTGATCAACATCCCTATGGAAGGAAGTTGGTGACTGTGTATTATTACAATCAATGAGATGGTGGTAACGGATGTGAATTTTCAATATGTTAAGGTTTGATACAGCTATGGCAATTCTGACATGCTAGTTTTATCTCCTGATTACTGACTCTTCTGCATTTTAAACAGAAATTACTCTCTCAAAGCTTGGTTTGAGAGTACAGAAATACGGTTTCAAGTGAAAAGACATTTGTTGGTTTCTAGTTTTTTCTCCCCAAGTTCTGGCCTTCCCTTTGGTACTCTGGAGATGCTACTATTTATTGGCCTGGAGTGTTATTGCTTAGGATGCAGCAAGACACAGGTAGCTGAATCCTGCACTCTGTTCTTGGCCTCAGTGTCACACTAGTAATTTCCCAGCAAAAATAGAATGATGTGCTTTTGGGAAAGCTGCCTTTGACTCTGGATGTTTACAGAGGGGTTCTGTTACTCTCTGCATGCCTGTACAAGAAACCGTGTTTCTCCCAAGGAAGTGAACTGAAACCAGCAAGACCCGCAGAGCTGCAAGTCTGTCAAGGGCTGTCTGGATAGGGTGTCTGCGTTCATCAAGTTACATTAATTGTGAAGATACGTGTTGCTTTTCATGTTATAAAAATAGCAAATGGTACCACCAACTGTAATTATTTTTTGTAGAAGAAGGGTATTCTGGAATACTAGCACTTTCAGGCAGATTTTAGATCATCCAAGTCAGACCCTAGGAGTCTGTTCTGGACTGTTGTTGAAGAAAATCAGTTCTGCCTTTATCTGATGGAAAAAGGAATTAGCCCACTTCTGAGTGGTTATCACAGGTTGGAGTAACTGCAGTCTTGGGAGAGGGATGGTTTCTGGCTTCCTTGTGGGATTTACAGAACCCTCAGGGTTTATTATGGCCACACTTTCCCATCTGAATCTGTTTGCCTTTTGTCCTGCAACAACACCAGGACTAAGCCGCACCGAATCAGAAGGAGTGAAAAGTCATCTTTGATGATGTTTCCATCATTTGGCAAATGTTGACATTTTTAAGGAAAGAGGTTGCTGTTGGAAGGGGAAGAGGAATGAGGTGCTCTGGCTGTAGTGGCAGAGGATGAAAACATGTCATCTGTCACATCTGAGAGTACTCTGAATATACCTGCAGATGCCCCATTTTTATAAGCAGTCAGGAAATTTTCATCATAAAAAGTTTCAAAGCAAATTTTATGCCAACATCTGTTTCTTCAGTGACGGCAGATGCTATGAATGGTTTGGGCTTCTGTTGAGCAAGGGAGAAGTTGATTACAAAATAACAAAGAATTAACATATTAATTAAAACTAGTCACCTCTGTAATTGTCTACATAATCTGATAATTCACGTAAATGAAAACCACTAGGAATGCTTTGTGAGTGTTCCAGCTGGTAGTTCTATGTTAAATAACTATTTGCACAGGAAAATTAAAGTCAAATTCTTTCAGCGGGCAACTGGAATAATATGGAAGTGTTGCAATTGGAACTTGTAATGTCCACAATGCATTAAACTAAGAAAGTTTCAAATATGTGAGTTTTAAATTTGGTGGAAGACACTAGAAAGAGCTCTTGTCACACAGGAACAAATTTGCTTTGCATATTTATACAAGCCAAGAGACAGACAAATGTGATTTTATAGGTTTAACAAGGGTTTTTCTGATCAAGGCATCTCTTAAATATTAATCTGAATTGAAAAAGTGTGTAACTTTCAAGTGACATAATAAAATTTAATATTAAGCCTTTATTTGAGCATAGTAATTCACAGTTCAGATGATATCCATCTTATGTAACGTAATTTACCTTTAAACATGCCTGAATGAAACTGAATGCAGGCCATTGTCATCTCTAATGAACATGTTCAATAGTCTCCACCTCATTATGAAAGAATTTCAGATTAACTGTAGTGAGTGACTTCTTCTGTAGAGAGGTTCCTCCTTCCCCAACAGTTTATATCTACAGAGTTAATAATTTCCTTGTCAGGAAAATTAATCATGGTGCTAACTTTCAAAATGAAATTGTCACATTATTTAGTGACAGTGTAATGAGATTCCCTGTTTAGGCAAATAGAGATAATATTTCAGTTGGTAGTTTAAGCTTTAAGTTTTAATTTATTAGCGATAGTGAGACTGTAATAACTGCATGTTATTATTATTAATATTGCTGACAAGCCATGCTAGTATGGCATGCAAAAAACCCAACTAACCAACCAAAAAATCCCCACTAACAGAAAGTTAAAAGAAAATTTAAACGTATTAATTTGAAAAAAGATTTAAGGATTTTCCCTGCTTCTGTTATTAAGATTATTACATTTATATATGTGTTCATTCATGCTTATCAGAACATCTTTTGAAAATGGCAAGTATTTTCTGAATAGCTTAGCCTGGAAATCTTAACTGTTAAGAGTTAGGAGCAAGTAACTTGAAATAGTGTTCAAATGATAGCCTGCCTGTGATAGAAATAGATCTCATGTCTGGAAGGGAAGTGCTTCCATTCCCATGAGGGATTTTCAGGATACATAATGATATGGAATTCTGTGATAACATACCTGCAAAGCAGGGCAGTTTTTATTTTGTCTGAAGGGTCTCTGCTGGACCTGTGGTCTGTTCCCTCAAAGTCAGCAGGGCCATTTGGTGAGCTTGCCCTACTTACAAGCAGCATGGAAATGTAGTTTCAGTTCAGATACAAGTCAGATGTTTACAGCACGTTTTGGTAAATGCCAGGTCCTGGCCTAGGTAGGTCAGCTGTGCTATGACCTGGGGAGGCAGCTGCAATTCCTAACGTCCCCTTCCCAAGGCCCTATTCTGATCTATGGGTGGCACAGGACCCTTGGGGTGTGTTGGCAGTACAACCATCACTGTGGCCATACATGCATCAGGTTGCCTGAAAACAAGTGCCTCTGGGTGAGTAAGAAAGCTTTCCACACCACTGTCTGAGCCTGTGTTTTCTCTCTCTGTCTTCGTTTACTCAAGCTCCCTAGCAAACAGCCCAGTGTGCCGTTGTGTTTTCATCTCAGCATGGTGTGCTTCCACTTGAGGGTGATCATCTCACTTCAAACAGACGTGGGCAGAGTGGCCCCTGCACTGTTCAAAATGTGTCTTGTTTTTGTATTCTGAGCTGATCAAATTATTGCATTTGTTTTCTCTGCAGATGAAGTTTTGCCCCATCCACATGCTTTCTGTAAGAATCATACAAGCTAAGAACATCAAGTCAAGAGACCTGTGTGAGTTGTGGTTTGATTGTGTTTTTAGTCACCTCCAGAGTTTACACAGTGAGCAATATTCTTAGGTTCTGAAGGTATGCAAGCAACGTAAGTAAAGCACAGCAGTAGAAATACTAATGCCAGGGCTGTAATTAGATCAAATGTCTCAGGTATCATTAGATTGGAGTACATCTCTAGGGGCATTTCAGGGAACTGGTAGAAACCAAGACACTGAGATTAATTTTCTGGGCCAAGAAGGAGAGGTAGACTTCATTAGTACACCGAAATCTATGAATCTGCTTGGGGAAGAATTTTGCCACACAGGCTGTGAATTTAGGGATCTTTTATTGAAATGCACCAATTATACATAATAATCAAAGGTAAATTAGAGAATTTCAAGCCTTCTAAAATACCTTATCTTTCAGGGCATTTGCTGTTCTCAGATGACCAGTCACAGTAATTTATATTGATAGTTTTGGTTAAGGAAGACCCCTGCAGATCCAGTTCTAAGCCCATGCTGAATGTGCAGGCAAAACAGACTTTTCTGTGTACTTTTGTGTTCAAGTGTCTTTAACTCATTATCTCCCCTTCACAGCCTCCTATGTCTCCTTCTCCAGGCGTGCTGTGGACCTGCTATTCAGCTGCCATTTTTGCAGAAGTCTCCAATGAGTTCCTCAGTTAGGACAGAGGCACTGAGCTGCCTTTTGTCAGTTTTGAAACTTCTGGCCTGTCTATTCCTTTAGTGAAAAATGACTCACTCAGCAAAAAAAGAGCACCAATTTGCAATGATTTGCTTGAGTTACAGCTGAGACCAACTGTGCCTTGCCATGCAGGGCCGAGCCTGGATGTGAGGGAGACCAGAGGGACTGAATCCCCTGTAGGTTAACTGCCTGCCAAAGGCCTCCTGTGCTCCAGTGGCAAATGCCACCTAGCACCATCCAGAGATGGACACTAGAAAGGTGTTAGTGTGACAAGGCCTGTATTTCTGAGTTTCAATGATCTCTTCTATCTACTCTGTTGAAGGGACAGTTCCACTTTCGTGCCAAAACCTTGCGGGGCAATGTTATTCACTGCTTGATACCAGTCTGAAGTATTTAGGCATCTCGGGCTGCAGTAGAAATCTTCCGTCAAGTCCTGACTCCAGCTCTGAAAGACATCACCCTGGAGATTTCCTTTCACACCGTTGTCAAGGTTCACAAAGTAAATGCCCTTCCCCACCCTGGCTCTCCCCCAAGGATGGCTGCTCAAGGCACTGACCGCACTAACCATAAGGAATAGAGATAGGATGGAAGTGAAAGGAAGATTTCCGACTCGCTTGTGCCCTCCAGTTCTTGGGCCCACGCTGGCCTTGAGCTGCAACAGATCACCTTGCCTGGTGCCTAACACTTCTAGCCAGCCATTATGTCCACTCTGCATGCTTGTGTGACTCCACTGAACCAGCCAGACTCTGACCTTTGCTGTAATGTGCATTCTCCTTTCCTGTAATCGTCCTAACAGCCCTTTGTGGAACCAGCTGTAGTTTCAGTTTAACTTTTTAACATCATTGACTGGAATTGCAGGGACTATGCCTGCAACATAGTTGTTGCCTGCAACTGTTCCTGAGGAACAATCAGTGGGCATAGTCCACTTTCCTCTTTCTCTTCACATGGCAAACATGGCTCTTAGTGTACTTCGTGTGTGCATGTGTACATTTGTTGTTTGTAGTTACTCAGGAATTAGATGATTTTCCTTGGTTCTTTCGAAATGGTGAAGTGCTTACTAATTTAAAAAAAACCCAGTAGCAATATTTATTCATCTCCAGGATTATGGCCTAGCCCTATTGTTCATCTATAACACTGGCATCAGCTTTTTAATTTTTCTCTGCTGCAGTGACTGCATCAGACTGCTATGTACGCTTGTGGCTGCCGTCTGCTTCACCTGGAAAGCTTCAGACCAAAACCATCAGGAATTCTGACAACCCTGTCTGGAACGAGACTTTCTACTTCAGGATCCAGAGAGAAGTGGAGGTAGTAAAAAAAATAGAATTCTCACCAATTTGAATAGCTGGGAATTCTCAGTTGACATCATATTGATCAGCTGTGCTAAATAAGTTCTGAAAACACTTGCTCAACAGACGGGTTTGCACAGAACAGTAGACATAAGAAGTAGTGTTTTTCTCAGCTATTTACAGATGTTGGTGATGTAAATGCCTGTATCTAAGCTAGTTCAGACTCCCTTTCTTGTCACCCAGGTGAAATAAGCACTGTAGTAGTATACTTCTGTCCTGTTTTGGCATGGCTGACTTAGAAAGAGCTTTCCCTCCCCTGGTTCTAAGGGAAGAATAGAGAAGTTGCTGTGGTTTAGACAAAAAAATTAATCCTTCCCTAAATTGTGGAATTTGGAGAACTTTGGGAATGAAGAAACTATGTTCTTTGGGTGGGTTATCAGTGGGGTGCAGAGCACTGGCATCTTTTCTTTCTTGGGAGAGTGGGAACTTCTGTTATAGGTAGCTGTTCTCCATTTCACAAGTTTCCTGAGACTGGGTGTTATAATGTTCTACATTAGCAGACTCCTGAAGGAAAGGACATGCTTCTTTATTCTTACTGCTCTGCTAGTGAAACAGTTGCAAACATCTATAATTTTTTTTTGTTTCTGCCTGACAGAAGTGTTCTTATTTATTTTTTCTACCACCAGAACATTTTAGAATTGGCAGTGTGTGATGAAGATCCATTCACCAAAGATGACATGCAGTTCACAGTTCTTTTTAATGTTGCTAGAATCAGACCTGGGGAGACAATCCGGGAGACATTTGCTTTGAAATCAGAGGTAAGGGCTGAAAACACAGGGAGAGATTGACAAGACCTCATTGTCCACATTGTCTTCCATGTTAAGTAGGGTTTGGATCTTCATGAACAGGTAGTCTTATATAGCATTATCAATACCTCATCAAAACAGATATAGTTGTGCTGTATTTTTGTGACTTCATGAATCTCTTTTTACAAATTCAGAAAATGAAGCAGCTTCTCGTTTATACTGTCTGAGGGCAACATATTGTAACAGGAAGTATCTGTAAATAATAATTTTTATCTTTTAGAATCCAAATAAATACTTCCTTACCTTTCAGCTTTATTCCACTTTTGCCATGATTAGGGGAAATTTCCTCTTAAATGGCAACTTATTTATTAAAAACATGAAAATTATTCACTCATCTCTTGAATTAAATGGTTCTTTCAGGCTTTTTTCCCTGTTGGTGTTCATGCCAGGTTTCCTTCTAGTTGATTCAGATTTCTCTAGTGCATAGTAAAGGAACGTCTGTCCTGCTAACATCTTTGGTATTTTATTAAGGAGCCCATGCAAGAGAATTGCCCAGTAAACAAAGCTGGGATAGACCTGTGTGACAACTCCTGGGCTTGTCTGAGCTGTTGCTGAGGTGTTGCTACACACTCATTACAGGAAGAAGACAGTCCATAAAAGTGGCTACTTCCCACATGCTGAGAGCTGTTAACATGGATTTTCCTTGTGACCCTGCTGGCTGCTGCTGTGCACTTCTCAGCCAGTGGGTGATCACTGGGAAATACAATGAGTCAATAACCACTTCGGTCACTTGCCTAATTCATCTCTTCTGGATTCAGTTCAAATGTGATTTAAATGTTCTGTGTGTGGAAATGTCTCTGCCCTTAGTGACATTTGTTGCTGGGCTTCGATGACTTTCCCCCATGCATGTTATCTTGCAGAGAGCCATTATATTTCATTTTCAGTCAAGCTCTCCCTCTCTGATTGTATCTTTGGAAATATATATAATTCTACATATCACACAATGGGAGATTATTAATCTGATGTGCCTTTCACAAGTCTATGGTTTCTGTTGCAATTTCAGCTTTGGAAAGACACAAAAACAAACTTTTATTGGTATCATTAGCAGAAGAAATGTCAGGCCTTGAAGTGCTTTCTAGGTGTGTCTGTGCTGCCAAATTCTTGCAGCCTTCAATAATCCATATTTATTTTACCCTTTTCTTTTTAGACAGAGAGCTGCTTTAAGAAATGGGAAAGTTTGGAAGTGGAATTCTGGATGGAAAGAGTGTGAGTAAAATTCCAAAGCTAAAAGGTATAGCTCTGCCAGGGAGTAATGATACCTCAGAGGATGAGAAACTTCTTCCAGCTCTTTATCCCAGCACTAAACCTAAATTACAGTTTCAAACTTTTTTTTTTAAACTTAATTTCTCTAGCTAATTCCAGCTTTCAGTGTATTTCATACAAATCTTAAACTTCTATTGAACATGTATATCTAGATCCTGGAAATGTAATAAAATTGTCACAATGTGACCACGTTTATACAAGATGCATGTGAAACTTAATGTGAGTGCTCTTCAAATTGTTGATATTAATTGAGCAATGCCTAGAACATTGTGGAATTTTTCAAAGACCATAAAACTTGTCTTGTATTATTATAACAATGTATACATGGAGTAATATAGACAGTACTAAAAAAGTCACCCATTAAGCAATAGCTTAGTTAAACTGAAAAAACATACGATCAACAGATAATGAAAATAAGACCACCCCCCTTAAAATGGTAATCAGCATTGTCTGGAGGAGAACAAATCCCATAGGAGAAACTCTATCTGTCTTTTAAATCGTATCACAGGCTTGGTTTAAACTATAACTAAACTATAACTATATGTTCTGGAACATTTGAGCTTAACATTAGCTAAAAAAAAAAAAAAAAGAAAAAAGAAAAAAAAAAGAAGAAAAAAAAACTTCAGTGAAAACTGGCTAACTGCACGATCAGGAAAAGGAACTGTAAACAAGACTTCTTATTCTTAAACATGAGTAAACTCATTAAAAAAATCACTTGTGTCCTTAGTAATTTCTCCCACAGTGAAACTCAAGAAAATGTATTTAATTTACCTGCGAGAGGTACCATAGGAGATAGTATCATGTATGATGATGGTAATCATCTCCTGCAAATGTGGAAGCAGTCACAGTCAGATATATAAAAGGGAAGCAGTGCTTGGGAACTGGATTCAGACTAGAAATGAGAGGAACATCTTTCACCATTCAAGTTATAAGGCATTTGAGTAATGTCCATCCTTGGAAATCCAACATAGTTATTTAAATACATGTTACAGCTGAAATAGAATTTTTAAGCCTGGAAATGGTGTTTGGTAAAATACCCTGGACATGCGAAGGTTATGTACTACCTAATTTCAATGGCCCTTTCAGATATAGGAAAGCATTTATCAATGTGTGTAACGTAGGGGTATTGGAATATTTGCCTTACTGAAAGATGCTGTTGCTAGACTCTACAGATTACTTGTATTACTAAATTACCACATCCATTCCGTGACAGACCAAAGTCTTACAAGGTAAAATATCTGGGACAAAGATTTTTTATTGTTTACGTCTGTGTTTTGCGGTCATACATATAGCACAGTGGGAGCTAATTCTTATTTGCCATTCATTTGTGATCAGCCATAAATTATAACATGAACTAGTCAGAAGTGTCTTTCCTTATAAATGTTTGCAGAACACATTAATAGTAGTCTTTGCTTTCCCCGAGTCATATGGTCATTTGTTAATACCAGGACATGATTCCACATATACCAATATGCCTTTGTTCTGCTGTAACTTAGCACATAGTTTTAAGCATTAGTATTTTTATGGGCTTTCCTGTCTTTCTTTTTGTTTGGCTGCTGTATTTTTGTTCACATGCTTAGCAGGGGATCATGTATTTTGCCTTTTAGAAAACAAATTGTGATAACTTACCTATATTCAGTTTTAAGTGGGAAAGGTCATATAACTGCTATTTAAAGAACTAAACAAAACACACCAAAATCCAGCTAATCACACCGCTTTTTTGTTTGTTATTTGTTTTTGTCTTTTCAGTCCTGGCCCTCCAGAGCATCTCATTACCAATGATGTCCTAGTGGTAAGGTTCACATGAGAATTTGTCTTGGAGCTACATCTGCTTCATTTTGATCCTCTCCTCTTCCCCCCATTTTATAGAGAGAACACAAACTACCATGAGAGATAAGAACACAGTGTGCATTTTAAAATCAGAAATATGGGGCAGTGCCCTTTTGTTGCAGCTCAGCTGTTGCCCTCTCCACAGGAAAACAGAAGCTGTGTTTCTTGAAGTCCTCAGCTGATACAGATGTCAATATGTTGCCAAGCTGTGGTTTGTTGCTCTTGCAGAACCCCATATTTATTGGTGTTCAAAGTGAAAATTGATTGTGTTCCTCGTAGCATAGCATGGCACTTTACAGGAAAAACAAAGGTTATAAAAGGTCTGTAGAAGACAATAGGAAGTATTCAGTGTCCTTATGACTGGAAGGGTATCTAATGTAACAGCTTTTTGGGAAATGAGTGTTTTCATACAGAGTTATTTTAGTTGTTGAAATACAGAGCCCTGTTTTGGTGTTAGCCAGCATGTGGTACATTCCTGTCTCCTCGGGCTGGCCCAGCAGCTAAGGAGTACCAGGTACTTCATGCCAACTCCTCCAAGCCTGAGCATGGTTGCCAAATGCTGGCCCTTGATACCCCTTAGGCAGAGTAACACATATTCTACTCATTCCCCCTCATTTTCTGTGTGAGACATAACAGTTGCAATGACTGGCATGCATTGTTCCTGAAATGACTTGGAAAACTGTCCTGGCATGAGGTGAACTGGAGTGATTCAGGTGGAGGGTAGGGTGGAATAAATCCATGATTTTCCCACATCAGAGCCAATAAGAAGATGCTTTGTAGACTAATCACTGCCACAATACACAGAAAGGTGTATTGTGGCAGTGTGGCAGAAAGGTCATCATCAGGTATTTTCCCTCACCCTTCCTAAATAATTATTAGATATATGTGTTTGGGCACCAGTGTGTTGTACAGAGTTTCCTGATTTGGGGATGATTTGGATGTGTTAACAATATCTGACAGTGCACCACTGTATTGACACTCTGAAGCACTGCAACCTGAGCTACTATCCTGGAGTAATGAGCTCTGGATTTTCTCTTGGATTGCTGCCAGCACTGAGACCAGTTCAGTTGGCTCTGTATTATAGGTGGTGGTTGTCTGCATGATGTTTCATTATTTGCATGAGATGTGTTATTTGCTTCCTTCACCCTTTTCCATTCCTGCCTTTTACAGTCCCGTGAGGTTTGCTGCTTGGAAGTGCATGTGGACATTAACGAAAGCAGGAAATACTTGAAAGGTATGACAATTTCCCCGTGAACTGAGGACATGACCAAACCAACCCTATTATAGTCATTCAGACCCAGATGGAGGCATTTTAGAGTACAGAGACAACTGAGAGCATTCTAAATTATATATAGATAGTGATATATGATCTAAATAATCAAATGCAGTGCACTGAAATACTCTGAACTGCCCTGAACTGATCTCTGTGTCTTTTCCTTGGAGCTATCAAGTTTGGACACAGTAGACTTTGCTGGTAGAAGCAAGAGAGAGTGCTGACTCTGGGAGCACTCCAAGCTATGGGGTAAAGGCAGGAGTACCAGGTCCTTGCTGTAGGAGACTTGCCAGTGGGGTAGCTTACAGAGGAGCTACCACAGAAAGTTACTACAGCAGAAAGTTTGCCAGCTTTGTTAGCTCTTTTGCCTGAACAGCAGTATTTTTGCTATAGGACATGAACAAAAGACGAGAGACTCCAAACATTTCAGAAGACAAAAGGAATAAAAAAGGCTTTAATTGTTTAATTTTATAAGGTGTTCTGATACAGACTTTACACGATTGGTGAACAGGAATGACACCTCTCCAATCCCATTGGTTCAACTAGAGAAACAGCCAAGATGTTTTTCTCTGAGAACCAGAAAGGCAAAACACCACCTGGAGAGAGATTGTTTTGGGAAAGGATAGTTGTTTTGTGAAGACTGTTTTGGGAAGAAGCTTTCCTAAGAAACTTTTCCCTTGGGAAAGGAGTTAGCAGCTACCAGTGGTTAAAATCTCTCAGGCCCAAAGATATCAGGCCCACAGCAGTATTGTTCTCTAAACAAACCTGTTTTCACTAGAGGGTAAAAATCTTGTGCTTACGGTGCCTGCTTCTCATGAGAGAATACAGAAGACGACAGAGGACACTGATACTTTCTACTTCCATTGCGTGAAGGCTTGGGAGCCAGTTCTAAAAATCAGGCTGCAGGTAAGGGGCACTTCACAGTGCTACTGATCACACTGCCTCCCTACTTCCAGTGATCAAAACAGCAAAGAACTGCATTGTTTCTGTTCTGTGAATGCAACCCATGCTTTTTGTTTTGTATAGAAAGTTTCTGATAAGGAAGATGACAACAGCAATTTAAGTGACACCTTAAAGATACCACTGAAATTTCTCCCTGTTGGACATAAAGTGAAAGTAACCCTCCCTGTGAGACATGTGAGTGTTTCTTTATTTATATCTGGAAAGAAGAGTAGAATAACCCTCACTATTTAACACATTAATATTTAAAAAAACCCTCAACAACCAAAAGGTATGCAGAGTGGAAGTGGTGGGACTTTTCATGAGGCACTGAAAATCTGGATTCAAAACTTCTCTTTTTCCCATCATTCATGTTCCTGCTCTCATCTCTTTGTTCACAGAATGTGCCACTACAGTTGTACCTCCAACTAAATAATTGGTAAGAGGACTGGTTTGGGTTTTTTCTCTAAAAGTTTTATTGCTCTTTGAACTGTGAAATCTGGAACAGAGTATCCTTTATTTAGATGTAAGGAATGCACAAGACTAGGGGCAAAATTTACCTATATTTAAGTCAAAGTTAAGAGTCACCACAACTGTTCAAAGGTAAATGTCCTCTGGGCAAAAGAGTCCCACCAAGATGCAAAAAAATGATGAGAGTTTCAAACAATGAGGGGCTTAGTCACTGGGTATCCTTTGCATCAAATAACCAAAGACTAAGACTAGAGACTTCTTCAAAAAGGGCATAAGAAGAAGGCAGAGGGAAAAGAGAATTTGAAATAACAAAACATCAGAGTCCATACATTACCTGAATGACACATATTCTCTTAATGAAACATGCTTGTGGCAAGGTGATCTCAAGAGAAAGAAGTATAAACTAGGGAAGACAAAGCGTTGCATTATTAAATAATGTGTCAGGCAAGAAGCAAACAAAACCTATTTTAATATCTTTTTCACTGTACAGCTTCAGTATAAATCTGCAGTACAAATGCCCATGAAAGGCTTTGTTTGGTTTAAGTAATCCTTTCTCAGAAATCATATGAAGAAGAAATAGAAAGGATTCAGCTTACAAAGCTACTGAAAGTCATGGAAGCCCTTCTTTATTTTTCATATTTATTATCCTTAGCTGAGAGAAATTCTTACACTGAAACAATAAAGAGACAATGTAGAAGCAAAGAAGTTGATTTCTTTGCAAGTGCAAGATACATTTCTGTATAAATCAGAACAAGGAATCGGGAGGTTTTTTGAATTCATTAGATTGCAGTTGCTGGAAACAGATCCTTATACATTTTAAACACCAATCCTGTGCCTCTGGATTTATTTATGTTTCAGCACAGAAAGACTAGATGTGCGCTTAGGGTATGATCTGTGCCAAGGAGAGCAGCAGTTCCTGCATAAGAGGAAGAGAGTTGTTGCTGGTGCCCTGAAAAGGGTTCTTCACCTGGAAAGAGACCTACATGGACATGAGGTCTGTGCTTTGGGATCCAAGCACGGGGTGTGGGTCTATTGAATTAGGATTGGCACAACTCCCCTCAAAATTTCTAGTAATATTTGCATGTTGATAACAAGCCTATTGATTTGAATGGCAGCAGAGCTCAGGCTCTCAGTGTGGCATACCCCATACTCATGTAAAATTTCAGCTCAAGTATTCATCCCTCCAATCTTTTCAATGGGCCAAATTACTAAGGATGTAATAATACCACTCTTTCAGACAGTTTCTTGCTGCAAGTCAGCAAGATATGAGGCATCGTGTTAGATACAGCCTAGTCAGGCAACCCAAAACAATAGTAAAACAGAGTATTGGAAATTACCCTCACATAAATACTTATTAAATCAGTGTAATGTCACTTCTTCAGGCTTACTTTTTTTTTTTCTTCATTCTCAGAACACTTCTTACAAAAAGTAAAAATCTTTTGTGATAAAGAAAGAACATTAGAACATTTTATAACAAGCTGAAGTATGTTTTGTTGCCAAGATCCAGGGTGACTTTTTAAGGGAAAACTCATTTTCTTACTGGAATTATGTTTGTTAAATGAATGCTGTCCAAAGAATCAGCAGAGTTCAAAAAACTTCCTTAATCCATTTTAATTGCATTTATTAAAATTTGTTGTTGTTTATAATAAAATCACATCATTATCTATCTTTAATCACTACAATTCCAATTATAGAGAGCAAAGGTAGGGAGGAAGGTTAAAATGACTGCATATTCAAACTCCTTCAAGCATTGGGGTTAAGAGTCTCTGGAGATTTATTTCAATAAGGTACTGGTTAGATTGGCTAAGTGGTGATAAAATTCATTGTCCTCCAATGAATCTGCTGAAGAAATTCTGAAAGCTGTAATTAGACTTTTCTAAGTAGCAAGGGAGTAACTTCCTGAGGATAATACTTATGTTTTGGACAGGTCCCAGTAATAGCTGTGATGGCAACAGGCGGAGGTCTCAGAGCAATGTCAGCTATGTTTGGCCACCTCTTAGCTCTTCAGAAGCTGAATCTGTTGGACTGTGTCACCTATCTCACCGGGGCTTCTGGCTCAACATGGTGTGTATAGAAAAGGAGGTTGCATTTGGAATGACTGTGGCTCCTTTTCCACACAGTGAGAGATGCATCTCTTTCAAGGACTTACATTGCTAACAAGCAAACATAATTCCCTCGTGGAGCTCTTACTGCTGGCTCTCAATTATAACTTCAGTTTAGCCTCACTGATTCTCTTTCATTGATTAAAGTGATTGTGTCAATGTATCGATTTTCCAAAATCATCTAAATAAATGGGTGATTTTCTAACATTTCTGCTCCTTAGGACCCTCGCAGACCTGTATGAGCATGCTGACTGGTCACAGAAGTCTCTGGAGGGGCCACTTAAAGCAGTAAAAGAACAAGTGACAAAATGCAAACTCAACCTTATGTCTCTAGACCATCTGAGGTATTATCACAAGGAACTTGCTGAAAGGGCAAAAGCAGGACATGTGCCATCTTTTACAACCCTGTGGTCACTTGTTCAGGAGATGTTCTTACATGGACAGGTAGGTACACGGTCCTGCCACACATTTGGGAAACAGCCACTTGCTTTCTTTAGAGCTTTACTCTTTGAAGGCATGATGTAATATGTAACAAATCCAAAGAGACTGAGCCATACCAATGTGGTTTGTAAACTATGACAGAGGATTCTGTAGCCAGGATTTTCCAGAGTAGATTGTCATTTAAAGGCGCCTCTGTTCTAGGGTTCTCAATAACAAACAACTTCAGTAGGCAAACTTCTAGAAAGAACTGAGGAATTCCCACCTCCCACCCTCCCTGAAAAGTCAGATTTTTAAAGTCTGTTTCTAGTTTGACATTTAAAAGTTAGAGTAATCTGTCCTCATGTGAATATTTATCTCAGCTTTAGTAAACGTCTTTGGGATGCGGGCTTTCAAGGCACTTAGATACTCTCGTGAAGAGGTTACTAGATACCCAAAAGGCAATCAGGAAGGAAAGTGCAGGAATGTGAAGGAAAAGGTCTCACAAAAACGTGACTTACAGATTCCTCTGTGTTGTAAAATATCTGTTACCAATCTTTAAATGTTTACCTGGGTAGATTGTGCCAGTGTTATGTTCTTGCAGAGGTTTACTGTGATTTTTTTTTTATCTCACTGATTAGCCAAGAAAGTACAAACTCACAGACCAGCGCAAGGCATTGGAGCATGGACAAAACCCACTGCCTTTCTATGCAGTCCTCAATGTGAAAGAGGAGAAGTTTGGTACTTTCAAATTCAGAGGTAAGTGTTCCTGGAGTTTATTCTGATTCTGGGTATGGATCAGAGAGAGTTTGGAGGGAGGTATGTGTGGAGAAAAAAAAGAGGAATATGTCTGTTACTTGCCCTGACTCAGTATTCATCTTTTAATAAAATGTTTGTCTTTTTTGCAAACTACTGGGTGTTGGTTAGAAAGAGCACATCTGATGGATAACATCCTCAGCCATAAACAGGACATTAATTAAAAATCTTTGGTGAAGTTCTATTTTTGCAACAGACATTGTGAGTGAGTGTGGGTAAATCATCTGATCTTTTCCTGCCACACCTATAAAATGGCTTTGATGCTTCCTTAGTTTCTAGGGGTGCTGTGAAATGTAATTGTCACTTCCTGAACATGACACTGATGAGGGTATGAAAATGGAGTGGAGTATGACTACTGTGATGGGTGTGATATGATATCCTTTGAATGGACACAGCCATGTTCAACAAAAGGTGTTAAAAGCAGAAGTAACTGGAAAGAAAAGCTATTAGTCCTTATGCTTATTTATGTTTATAGCTACTGTTCTACTGTAATGCCTGTGCAGAACAGCTTGAGCTGGGAAACTGCACATCCATGGCACACTGTGATAATGTCTAGTGTGTCTTCAGGCTGCTTTGTTATACCTTGTAGACTGGCAGACTTGGGTTAACAGAGATTTCATGCCAGTCACTCCTTGCAATTCACACCACTCTTGTGTGAGGTACAGTTGATGCTCTTGATTTAGAGAGGCAAGTGTGATCCCAGAATCTTTATATAGAAATAGCTATCTAAGCATCTAAACCTAATGCTAGAGCTTTTTTGAGCTGAAAAAGCTGGTTCCTTTTAGTTGCAAATAATTTCTCAGTTTGTATGGAGGTAGATGGTGCAGCTTGCAGTACAAATGTCAGGTAGTACAGAGCTGCTGAGACAAGCAAGGTCTTTGGGAAGGTTTTGGGGTTTTATTTTCATTGCAGCAAACATGCCTCATGTAAATTCTTTGTAGAGTGGGCAGATTTCTCTCCTTACGAAGTGGCCATACCAAAATATGGAGTCTCCATTCCTTCAGAATATTTTGACAGCGAGTTCTTCATGGGAAGGCGAGTGAAGAAGCTGCCAGAATCTCGGATCTGCTATCTGGAAGGTGACATAGCAGTGTTACATAGTTAATCACAGCATTGTAGAAAACATGATATTTGCTAGCCACAGGCACAACACTCCTTGCCAGCTTTAGGTTTTAAATCAATGGCCTTTCATAAACTTCTGCTCTTTGTGTATCTTCTTTCCTTCTGTCCTCCCTTTTTACCTGGGTAGATTTGGGAAAGTTGCAGCATGTTTCCTGTTCTATTGCCTAAACCAAACAAGATGGTGGAAGAGGCAGGTTGAGAAAATAATAAGCATTCCTTCCCTGATCAGTCTCCAACTCTTCATAAACTATATTTCTAGACAAAACATTACTGGGGTAGAATTGGAAGGAGCTGAGATTAAAATTGTCATCTAGAACAAGCCACAAAGGCAGGAGCTACCTGAGTGTTGTGACTTGAGGATAATGTCATTAATCTTCTCTGCTCATAAGGCTGAAGGAAGGCCTTTTTGACCTCCAGCAGCTACTTTGACTGGCCATTTTGCCACCAAAGGTGAAGAAAGGGAAAAAATGCTACTCAGAGGAACCCATCTGTCCCATGCAGATTTTAAATCCTTATAGGTGTTTTAGTTGTGATACCAAAATCAAGGGTAGAGGAGAAAACCCCACATATTTCTCTCACCGTAGAGTCTGCTAGAGATTCAGTTTGTTCCTTGTATGAGTACCTGGAATAGAGCTTAATGAGGAAGGATAGTTCTTACTTTTCCAAAAGCAGACTCATATAGGGAGCCAATATTATTTTGAACCTGGATCACCTGCACTCCACAGAAACAAAACATGCCTGGAAGGAAAAAATGAGTCTTAGATCAATTTAAGTAACAAATCAGTTTAAAGAATGCCTTTATGCTTACTAGGCTTCACCATTTGAAAGGCTGCTTTCTCTCACAAGTGCACAAGAAACTTTCTTCAGCATAATTTGAGTAACTGATACCCCTTACTTTGTTACTCTGTACTATGCAGTGAATGTTCTGTGTGTAGTTACCTCCTGAGAGAGGCACTGAAGTGCTTACACCACTATGTTTGAGCTCTCTGAGACCTGCTGCTTAAGCTGTGTCATGATGGGGTCAGGTTGGGTGGGCTAATAATGTGTAGCATGGGTATTTGCAAGAGTCAGTGGTTAACATGTGGTAGTGCAGTAATTTTCCCATGTGGTTTGACTTGCAGGTCTTTGGACAAACATCTTTACCAGGAATTTGCTGGATGGCTTGTACTGGTCCTCAAATTCAAATGAATTCTGGGAACGATGGTCCCAAGATATGGTAGATATAGGTGAGAATTTTTGAAGGGTTGCCTCACTGTGGATCTTCCAGTATGGTTTTAGTCTGTATCAGAATGATTGCTATGTCCTCTTCTCTCTTTTCCCCAGAGGCATGCCTTATGTTACTACAAATGTTTTTCATTTAAAGTTTCCTCATGGTCTGTTAAATGACTCTGCCTGTAACTGCAGATGAGAAGGTTGGCTTTTACCTGTGGGCAAAAGTACAAAGCCAGTATGTTGTTTGAAAGAGTAAAGCACAAAAGCTGTGGCTGCTTTAAAGAAAATGAAATATCTCTTTGGTAAATTATATGGGTCATGTGCACATGTTTTCTAGCAGCCTGCAAGAAGCAGGGATTAGAGGGACCCACAGGAAGACAATAAGGGCAGCTAGCCAGCAGAGGTGTCTGGCAGGGCAGATTGCTGTTGGTTTTTTCTCTATTTCATGATTTCTTCTCTATTTCAGAAAAACATTCTCCTGAGGAAGATGTTACTGTTATCGAGCCTCCATCTTGTTTGTCAGGAAAGTTGTATGAAATGTTTCAGGACATTATGACCAAGCGTCCACTGCTGGGAAAGTCACATAACTTCCTGAGAGGCTTAGAGTTTCATAAGGATTATATCCATCAGAAAAAATTTATTGAATGGAAAGGTAACTGCAACAAAGAGTTAGCTGCACTGTGCAGGTAACATCTCAGATTTTGTTTTTTAGACTTTGGAAAACTCATGTTTGTTTCAGGGTTTGGAAATCGGCTGAGTTGGACCTATGTTCATGGTGTCTGTTTCTTTAGGGTAAAATGAACTAGGCCATGGACTGCTCTTTCACTTCCAGAAGATACCTGTAATTTGTGTCAAGAAATAGTTTTCTACAAGAAGTTTGTCACTTTGCATAGGTACAGTAGTCAAAAGACTTAGGAAGGGCAGAATCTTTTGAGGTCAAGAAACAAAGGTAACATCAGAAACATAAAATAGCAGGGTATTATGTGGATCAGATGAAGGAAAGAACTAGTTGCAAGGATGTGGTTGCCCATATGCCTGGTGAATTATCCATCCAGAGACCTCTCTTTAACCCCTCAGAACAGAAATACCAAAATCCAATTACAGAAAATTGAAATCACATGGGTTTAGACTGTAAATGTTAAACAGACATATGTATAGTCTTGATGTATAAATTGAAGAGTGATTTTCTATGGCCTTTGCTTTGTAGGCAGGCAGAGCAAACAGCAATAGCTTTACCTCAAAACCTATGGAACAATCTGTGAAATGATAGCAAGGTGATGGACCTGAGGTTTTCTGCATCAGAAACATTCCTGTAATCCCAGCATCCTTATTTATTCCATGAACAGGCAGCACCCCACATTATTGAGGTTAATCTGCCTCCTCTGGCAAGTAGCATTTTCTCTCCCATTTTAGGCAAGTTACAATGTGTTTTGTCCCTCTCTGCTACACAGTTTGCTGACAATTGTGAGAGATGGTGGTGCTTTTCTGTGGATTAAGGAAGAGCCTACTGCGAGCTATCTGCTTTTAAATGTTCAGTAAGCAAATAGTCTGTGTCCCAAAAGGGTCTGCTCTAAGAAAACAAATGAAAGAATGAGTAAAAACAAGTGGCATAAGAAGGGTGGGTGAGAGAAGGAGCAAGCAAGTAGCTTCAGAACATGGATGAAGGATAAAATTGTCACTCAGTAAATGTATTTTTGTTTGCTGACAGTTTAGTAAAGATAAATGGGTGGAAGCAGATTTCAAGGAGGATTTTGAAGAATTGTGCATAAAAACACTTATGACTATGTCAGGGTAAATATTCTACAAATAAAGTAAAATATGTGGAAAGTATGAAAACCGGAGTGGGAAAAGGGAAGCTGAAAGTCCAGAGTGGGAAAAATCAGCAGGTTTTCCATCTTATTTTTTTTGCCTGCACAAGATCAAGCTAAACCCAGGCATGGATCCATCTCTAGGAGTAAGAGGAGAAGCCAGGTCTGTGAGCAGAAATGAGTCTTGTGGTAGATGAAATCTTGAGGATAGAGTTTTGTTTTAAAGGCTTCCTTGCAGCTCAGGTTATCTGACATATTAAAACAAGATTTTCAATGCCTAATTTTCCTGATGAGAAATTGAAATAATAGTCTGGAATTAGTGTAATGCATTTGCAGTTCCATTCATACTTCCAAGGGTATTTCTGAGACAGGATTTCTTTAAAATATCTATTTGGATATGGGATGGAAGAAGGGATTCTTACAAGATAAATGTCTGCTTCTAGTTCACATATGCAGCCATGAATAAATGCTGCAAAGTTCCATCTCTGTGATCAGAAAACACAGGTAATGGAATTTAAACATCTAAATTAACATCTAAAAATGGTCACCAGGCCAAATAAAACTAAAAACTATGCTCTGTTTCTTCTGTGAGGGACTGCAAGCAAATGTCTCTTATCACAGTTGAATCTGTGAACTCTCAGCAGCCTTGAATGCTAAAATAAGCACATTTTGTAAAGACTTGACATTGAGGGAATGGAAAAATTATGAATTATTACTTCAAGCTGGTGTGAAGCATTCCAGGCTACGGAACAAGCAGGATTTACTCTGCATGGTTTAAATCAACACTACATAGTGAGGCCAAGAAAGCAGAGTGATTGAATGAATTGAAATGCTGGAACTTACCTACAGTATTTCTGTGATCAACAGTTTCTTAAAATGTCTTAAAGCAATGATTTAAGGCTCAAGTATTCTGCTCTGGGCTTTCCTCATTTTGTGAACTTGAGGAGCACTCTTAAACAACTATTTTGATATTTAAAACTATGGCAAAATGTTCTGTCTTCCCTGAGACTGAAAGTGTACTAGAAGAACAGTAAAGAACTTGCTGTCTACAGAGAAGTCTGGTAAGGTGGCTAGCAGAGAAGTAAGAGTCTAGCTATCAGAAACTGGCTTTAGATTTCAACTCACCTGTTGGTGTAATCCCCTTTTGGCACTAATGTGAGGTTTAATTAATTCAAGCAGTATTTTAAGCTGTTGGTAGGTGATGTTGTGGTATTTTTTACAGTACGGCTAAGATAGTTTATATGAGATCACTGAAAGTGAGTTGAAGTCAGACTTTTCAACCTGAGAGAGTAGTCTAATGCTGAGAAGGTAGAAGCAAAAAACGAGCAATGCAAAAGTGCTATGATGTATTAGATCTGTTAGTTGTGTTGCCACACTGTGAAATTGTTTCTGTTGTTTGCATTTTTCCCAGTTTTTAGAGGGGAAAAAAAATCTGTGGAAGTCTGTATTCTGTGAAAAATGACTCCCCAGAGCAGCTGTGAGGTCAGTGGAGTCTATGTCTCACCTGTCCTCTGTCTGGCTGCCCCAGGGCCTGCCTTTGTGAGTGTGCCTGGGAGAGTGTGGAAACAGGCCAGGTGTGTCCAGATGTGCAGTTTGAAGGGCATGCTCCTGAGGCTGTGTTTGTGGGCTCATGTTGTGGAGGGAGGTGACCCTGGTCTCAAGGGTAACCAAGGAACTCCCCTTAGCATCTAGCACGTACAGAATTACTCACTCCTCCTTTCCTAAAAATGCACCATTAACTATATTAAAATGTTTTTCAGACACCGTGCTGGACGGTTTCCCTAACAATCTGACACCGCTGCAGAAATATCTTTGTCTGATAGATGTTGGCTATTTCATCAACACCAGTGGTGCAGCACTTTTCAAGCCGGAGAGGAACGTAGATGTCATTATATCCCTTGATTATGGTTTGGGGCATGTGTTCAAGGTGAGAAGATTAACTTACTCTGCTCCTTGCAGAGTAAAACTCATCTTATTAAAACTTTTAAGTAAGTGTCTGTCTAAATCTTAATCATATATCAACTTACCTTGAAGGAAGAAAGAAACTTCCTTCAAGAACGGAACTACAGAACCTGCTAGGCTCTTTTCCCTGTAGGGAATTACAGGATGTACTTCCTAGAATCCTCAGGGAATTGCAGAAACAATGCTGGAGACATGCCTGTGACCTCTCCTTTTCTGTCATGATGAGTTCTGAGTGTGACTTTGGGTCATTCACTTGGCCTTGTAAAACGTTACAGGGTGATAAGTGGCATTATCTGACTTAGGTTGAGTGGTGGTCGAAGGTAAGGTTGTACTGTGGTTACTTTGGATTGCACACTCAATTCACGGTGTTTCTAGGGAATGAGTTAAGATGCCACAGTATTTCTGGGGTACCTGAGTAAACCTGATTCTTTTTTTAGAGCTTTAACTCTGTGACATTCTGTGCCCACAGCAATTAGAGATGACGTATAAATATTGCAAGATACAAAATATCCCCTTCCCCAAAGTGGAGCTAAGTCCAGAAGAAGAGAAGAACCCAAAGGAATGTTATATATTTGCGGATTCAGAGGACCCCAGAGCACCTATAGTAATCCATTTTCCCTTGGTGAATGACACCTTCAAGGAGTTCAAGGAGCCAGGTAAATGCAGTCAACAGAACTGTGCACTGTGCTCTAGCCCTGGTTTGTGTTAGGTGTCTACTGATGGCAGGCAGAGGAGCATCCTCCGTGCTCCTGCTGCTTGTTCTCCACTTGAAGAGCACAGAGGACACAGTCCTGGGCAGCTCAGTGCCACACTGCCTCCTCCAGCCCTGCCTGTGGCAGATGGCTCATGTCTCTGCCCTTGCAGCAGAGCTGCAGGTACTCCTCACTTGTGCCTGATGCCATGTCCTGCAAAGAGAGATGGGCAGAGTGCTGGAGTTTCTCTGGCACTGGGAAGGGGGAGAGTAAAGAAAAGGAACAGGGAGATGTGGGAACAGGGAGATAAGGTCCTCCTGAAGGACCTGCTGGTGGGCTGGAAAGCAGGATCTGGCCCTTGGGACATCCAGCCCAGGGTTGGCCCTGCAGCCCTGCCTTCCCCAGGCAGGCTGCCTGTGGGGGAGACAGAGGTGTGAGTGCAGAGGGAAATCCTTCCCAAGCCTTGAGGGACAGCAGGCTTGGGCACAGGGACGTGGGCAGGGGGCTCATGTGTGGCTGTGGTAAGAGAGGCTCTGTGTAGTGCTTGGTAGGAGCTGGGACAGAGCAGAGAGATGTGGGGCAGCCTGGGATGTGCAGCTATCTCTGCTCAAGTGCCTGGGGCGAGCTCCTTCCAGCTTTACCCAAAATTCTGTTGAGGCTGTGAGTGGGACCAGAGCAAGATGGAAGTCTCTGAGGGAGCCTTTGGGAAGGAGTCTTTGGAAAGGGTAGGGATAGCAGCAAAAAGTAAAGGATGTTCAGTGATGCTCAGTGAATATGTACAGTAAGAGCTAAACCTAGAAAATCACATTTAGAAACTCTGTGGATGAAAAGAGGAGATACTCTGTAGAAGGAGCTAGGCTTGTTCAGTGGAAGCTGGAAATGGTCCAAATGGCAATGTGTAGTGAGATCCAGTCTTTGAGCAGTGGATGGCAGGTAAAGCAGGTGAAGATTTTGGAATCTCTCTGATTAAAATAGATGAGATACTGGGGAGCAGAGCAGCTGGTGCCAGTTCTCTGTGCTCCAGGCCCAAACTGGTGAGCTTTGACACTCACCTGCATGTCTCTGAGCAGTTGGTGATTCATCCATCAAGCTGACAACCAGCAACTGATGTGGGTAGTTGGAGGAGGGGGTTCTTGTCAACCTGCTTTCATGGATTTCAAGTTTAACAGTGGAGTTTTTTGTTTCCAGGGGGATGAGAGACATCTTGTGGAATGTGGGTACTTATTTTTCTTGGTTTTAACTATTTCAATTCTAAAAGTGCCCTTTTGCAGTGCAGTAGTTACAGACTGTGCTTTTGTGCGCTTGAGGCAGATGCAGCTTTATCTGCATGTGGACAGCATAGATAATACATCTCTCAGCATTGTGAGTCTCAATGAAGCAACGTTGGATGTTTTTAATTCAGCCACTTCTAGTGGTAGCCTTTGCCTAGCACCTTGAGATCATGCTGTTCAGAAAACACTAGGTTAGACTAAAACCTGCTGTGTCTCAAGCACAATTCTCGTGTCTTTTTCATGAGGTTCTGGTTGAAATCATTAGGAATGTCTCAGCTGTCTGTTTGTAGCCCTGCTGATAGTCATCTTCAGACTGCAAGGAGATAGGCAAAAAACCCAGCAAAGAAATGTAGCTAAAAATTTTGTAGAAATGTAAACATGAGACTGCCAAAGTCCTTGGTGCAGGTAATTAGGGGGTCCTTTTAAGCAAAAGCATTGACGTGACAGGGAGTATGGATGTTGCCAATTCTAAGAGACATAACCTGAGACCAGGCTGGAGTCTGATGTAGGATGCTCTGTTCCCCTTGCACTCTGCAACAGGCAGTCCTGTGTGGTTAGCATCACGAGGCCTCCTTGTATGTACTGGGCTGTCCACTCACTCTAGCTGGCAGAACTGCACTTGTCACCACTAATCCAGGGGAGATCATGGGTTTTGAGAAGTGTTCCAGGTGTATGTTTTTATCTGAGAGTCAGACTTACAGGGTTTGGGAAAGAATGTGGACCCATGGGCGTGCTGCCCAGGAATGATGTCCGCAGGGGCAGGACAAGGAGGAATGCAAGAATTTGTGCCAGCTCTGCTGCAGGATTTCCAGGTCTGAGCTTCAGCAGGAGGGGAAGGAGGAGTAGCTGGAAAATCAACCAGGAATGGCTCTTTCAAGCTGTGGAGTGGGTTTGCAGTATTTCCTGGGGGCTGTTTTTAACAGTGACAAGTAGATCCGTCCCCTACAACACTGTGTGATAGTACTCCAGATTCATCTCACTGTGGTGGCTTTTGTCTTTCTCTGCAGGGGTGAGGCGTGGTCAGTCAGAGATGGAAGAAGGCAAAGTAAATCTAGACAACAACTGCTCACCGTACTACCTCATTAGGCTAATCTACTCCTCTGAAAATTTTGATAAACTTGTGAACCTGAGCAAATACAACATCCTCAATAACAAAGACCTGCTCCTCCAGGCAATCAGGAGTGCTGTAGAACGAAAGAGAAGCAGAAGGACTGGGAATTTCTCCAGCTACTCTGGATACCCCTAGGCTGGATTTTTGTACTGTTCCCCACCGAAGGCTATAGCAGCACATTGCAACACATCACAGTCACATCACAACACATCACAGTGTTCATTATTTGCAGAAAACTGAGTAAACCTGTACATTTCTCATCTTGCAGTGTTCAAGCTCCTAGCTTTCAAAAGGGTTTATTTTATCTCCTTCCCTCATATTTTCAGCCCACAAGAGCCTCACAATGTGGTCTTACTTGTTTAGAAATTAGGGTCCTGGTTAGCAGAGACCTCCCAGGATCCTCCTTGCTGTTACAGTATATGGTGGTGGTGATAGTTCTTTGTATGAGCTTGTCCCTTCAGCCCTGAGCCCATTGCCAGTGTCCTTTCAATGCATTACAGACCAAGTCCTGGCCATTTGCATTCAGTGATGTCCAGATTTTCAGATAGGCTGAGCAACCAGAATTTGCACTGAAGTGGTGGGCTCAGCTTTGGAGTCAGGCATATATATGTGAACAGCAGCCAAACTGCAGTGTGGACAATGGCACTTTGGCCAATTCCCCTTGCTGATTTAGAAATTACTCCTTTTTTACATTCTTCTGCAAGAGTTTGGCACAGAAACACTGCTCCAGACTACCATGAAAGGGGTGGTTACATTTCAAGAGAGAGGGTGGTAGCAGCAGTGAGTGAGCAGGGTTCTTTTGAGCACTGGCTGGAGGAAAAGTTCTGCATAAAGGACAAGGGATAGTATTGATTTATATCAGCAGTGCCTTTATGGATTAAAATGTCGAGAGCCTGAAACACATTTTTCATAGCAGGAAGCTTGAGAGGAATAATTACCATAGACTGAGGTACATTTAATTTAGTGATCATGACTGAGACATAAGCTGGTTCTCCTTACAGATATAAACTGAATGCAGGACAACATAACTCACGGAGTGCAGAGCCATTGTATTTTCACACACAGAAGATTTTGCCCTTTATAGTCTTCTATCCCTAACATCACAGGCAAAGTATTTTTAATAGGTGCTACATAAAATAGAGCACAAATTTAAAAAAATAGGATACCCATTTTCCTCCTTGCCAATGGACAATACTTGGAAAATGACACCTGGTTTTCATTTGCTTTGGAATGCAGTGAGAGACTTTGCCTCGAGCTAGAAGCTTGGAACATCTTTATAGCCCTCCACTACATTGAAAAGATGACAGGGAAGGATGCTGAGAATATAAAACAGAACTCCACAGAAGTCAGAGAAGTTTGTGGACTTCCTCAAGCTGAAGGATTTGGATCTGCTTCTGCATTATTTATTCCAAACGCAGCATATCAGAACTTCCTCAGAACTTCCAAGGAAAATCTTACATATTTATTCTGAGTTGCAAATTTACTTGAGATCTAGAATCAGTTGTACTTGAAATCCAGAATCAGACAAAGAATGAGAAAGAGAGGTCTGTCTTTTTGGTATATGCAGGCAATATTGAAGCTCAAAGGGAGAGCATTTACAAAACACTTGATTGCCTGACTGAAGCCTCAGCAATGCTTCTTGTACGATGCTTACTTGCTGAGCTAAGGAATGCCATCCAGAACTGAGAAGCCTTAACAGCTGGAATGCAACTGTACTTTGGGATTCAGATCATGAGAAGTTAAGAACTAATCAGGTACTGGCTGCAAGACAAAATATAAAGAGCCATTTTGAGTTGAGAGCTGATCCAGCTGGATCTGTTCCCTTTGCACAGGAGAGCAGCATGTCCTGGCAAAGTGTTTTGTGGCACATACAAGCCCACATGGCTCTATGCCCAAGGTGTGTATTGCAATAAGTTACTGAGACTCCATTTTCTTCATGCAGGAAAAGCCAATTCTTCATTCACATCACTTACTTTATACAGTTTCCACACACCTCGTGTGCAGCACCTATTGGCTGGTAGTTTTCTACTACTTCATTTTTTGGTCAGAAGGTGATTTGTGTGTACGGGCTAAGATTCAGGTTGTTTACATTTTTCCTTCATGGGTTCTCATGGAACAGATCTTATTGTTCCATGAGATGCACAGATGCACTTATTTTTCAACCCAAGAACAGGTTGTTGTGCTAAGGAACCTTTCACACCAAGATTGTTTTCGCATGAGAACTTGCAAATCACTTAACTACACTTAGAAGAGATGACAGGCTAGCTATTAATTTAATAGAGCAGGCCTGATTTTATGAGGCCTTTCTTTTATAATTCTTCTACCTGTCACAACAGGTGTGCACTATTTCCATGCTCCTCTGGCTGGTCCTAGAAAGCTCTGATGCTGCAAAATTGTATCCCTGTTTTGCTCATGGGCTACAGAGAACAATCTGTAACTCTTGTGAACCTTGGCAGCACACGCCCAGCAGCAAGGCAGCTCAACCACACTGAGAAAGTTTGGTCTCTCAAAATGCTCCACAGACTAATGATTGGGGCATGTTTGGTGCATTCACAGTGCTGCTAATACAAAGAGAAAGGCCCAGTAAAATGTGAAGGAGCCACAAAACCACAAGGTTTTTGGGTAACCCACAGCTGGTGGGGAAATTACTGTTCTGAGGGACTGTTAAATCCTGTTACGAAGGGAGTGAAAGAGGTGGGAGGGAGCTGTGGGTGGGGAAGGTGGTGTGACTCTTCTGTCACCAGAGGTTTTGCCAACACTTGAAGTCAGTTTGGGAGCTGCTGTCTAATCTTGCAGCCAGAGGCACAGACAGGCATGTGCTCCTTCATTTCCTCAGTGCACCATGAGGTACCTCTGTAGCCTTTAATGATAATGGTTTTTAAAAATATATTTTTGCATTTCAGAGCCTGTAATTATGTGAGGGCTGTATCACTGCCCATCCGAGTGCCTTTTTGTTTCATTTTGGTTGCCTTTTTGTTTTTGTAACATGATGTGGGTGTGGCACAGGGGACCAGTTTAGTGGTGGACGTGGCAGTGCTGAGTTAACATTTGGACTGGATAGTTGGAGAGGTCTTTTCCAACCTAAACAATTCTGTGATTCTGTGACTCTGAAGGAGTGCCTTGCTGGCTTGATGGTGTAGCAGGAGGACATTTATGAGGACAGAGGCTGCTGGAGAACTCTGCATGTTGGAGGGACCTACACCTTGCCCAGTCTTGTCTGTGCAGCTTGTGGGAGGTGGTGGCTGGCACAGGTTGTCCCTGAAAGCACTCCTGAGCTCTGGTGCAGAGCATGCTGATTTGCATTGCCCCGAACCCACAGAAATATAGGGCATAGTTTCAGTGACATAAGGCTGATCAGTGACTTGTGCTCAGGACTGGTCCTTGTTCCCTTTAGGGTAAACATGGAGTCTAAAGACCTCTGAAATTTTGTTGTTCCTCAGAGGCTGTGGTTTATTTTTCCCTTGGTGCCATTCTTGCCTGGCCTAGTACCACAAGTTGTGCTGTGACTGAAAAGAGAGCATGCAAACCAGAGCAGGCACTTCCAGGAGAAAAGAGGCATGTGCCATACTTATAAACCAGGCCTGGCTGGTCTGGTGTTGTGTTTGCTTAAGCACTGAAGATGAATGCATGCCTGCCAAAAACCTCATCCAAAATACACCCCAGATCACTGCTCTCTGATTTTGCTGGGAAACTCCAAAATCCAGAGCTTGCTATCTGCTGCCAAACTCAAAGGAAATGAGATTGTTCTTATAACTGTTAGTTGCTCTTCATAGAATTTGCTTGCTTGTGGCTTTTACCTGTTTAATAATATATTAATTAAAAATAAAATATTGCAAAAGATCGCCAGACCCATGAAAGTCTTTATGCACTTAAAAACAAGACAAGGTTTTTTCCAGGTGTATAAGCACTACTTATGCTGAGTGTGTGCTGAGAACTTCTCAGGGCATTCACTGGTTTCAAAATTAGAAGAAATCTGGGAGAAGATCTTCTGGTTTTCAAAGGTATGGAGAGCCTGGAACAAAATCTACCTCCCGAGGTAAAGCCCTCTTCAGTGGAATGGCAAAAGGTGGGATGAGGAGGCAGCTGTACTGTGCCACAGCCAAGGCACATCTTTGTTCAATTAAACAATGTTTAAAAATACTGAAGCTGGTTTTGTTTTGATTTGTTTTTTAAATCAGTTATAAATGATCAACAGTAATGAAATGTATGTTTCTCATTACTTTGATATGCTGGGTTTTTTGTTTTTCATTAAAGACAGCAGCTCCAGCTGGGGTAAACAGAGGAGACAGATGGATTAGCCAAAAAAATGAAATTATTAGCTCACTTGTTGGATGCCTGTGACTGATCTGAACACCAAGTTAAACTCTAGATGTTGCATGTGCCAATAAAGTATTTACATAAACTTGGTGTAAAGTGCTCCCCTCCCCTACCACTGGAGTAGTCAATGCAGAGGAGAGGACTGGAAGCAGAAAGCAGGAGTGATGGTTCAGACTGCATAAAAAGGACTGAAGGCTGAAGTCCTTGTGAGAAGAGTTAAGGAGTTGAAGTTTTAGCTTCCATCTGTCAGTGAAGAGCTGCCAGCCACTACATTGTCCTGGGGAGGGTGGAGAAATGCCATTTCACTCCATCTTCGTGCTAAGTAGCATTTCTTTGGCTCAGAAACAGAGATAAGTTGGGTGAAAAGTATATATTCTTCCCCATGATTACACCCTACCTTAGCATGTGAAGCTTGCTGTCTGGGGACTAGACTTCCTCCTTGCTATCCTGCTTTTCTTCTCCTTTTACACTGAAACACTGATTGTTCATGCCTTAAATATTTAAGTTTCAGATTCCATTAAAAATGAGTAACACTGCTGGACTTTTTTTCCTGGTAGTTTCATTCAGAAAGAATTGGCAAATAGAGAATTGTTGGTTAATGTGTTGTAAAAAGTAAAGATTGTGGAGACCACAAAGTGCTGCAGGAAGTATATAACATTGCCTTTGGCTGCACAGACCACCCAAGCCTCTTAAATCTAGTCTGTTGGTATCTGCAAATCTACTTGCATGTGGCTTTAGTTAACTCACAGCTTGCACCTCATGCTCTGCTCACTGCACCCCATTCCTGTCTCAGGATCATTTCATTTGAGCAGTCTGGCTTAAAGGTCTCCCTGCCCTTTGGTTTAGTACCTTGGAGTAGATAGCATTTAGGTGATAATGGCAAATGACAAAGTTGTTGTACATGCAAAAGTATACCAGATGCAATTCTGTTTAATTATATTTAAAGATTTTATGAGATCAAATACATAATTTTAGAAGTTCAGAGGGAAGTGATTAACTTAAAACATATCAATACATTTCCAGAGGGCTGAGTTAAGTTATAATTGTCTGGAATTCATGGAGGTAAATGTCATTTTTCTCTTCCTGCTCCTAGTAGAGATGGAAGCTGTTTTGTTTCATTTCCACTTTGTTCGAGGCTGAGGGTGGTGATTGAGGCTCGTGTCACTGTAGGTGCATCTTCTTTAAAATCTCTGGAAAATTCTGCAGACTCTCTCTCTGGTTTGATTTTGAAAGAAGGTGTTCTCCTACCAACAAAATGCATCATCAGAAAATCAGGTATAATCTAGAGGAGTTCAAGTCTCCCTATATATGTATGGACTCATTAAGTGTCCAGCTCAGCAGCAAAAGTCTGCCCAGCTGTGGGACTAGGATTTCACATCATAGCCTGTAAGATTTGTACAGACTCTAAATGCAAGAAAAATTGATTTAAACAGACCAGATTTCTGAATTTGGCTGTGGCTGTTTTTCTTGCCTGTGTCTCCCCTGAACCTCCTTTCCCCAGTCTCAACAACCCCAGTTCCCTCAGCCTCTCCTGGTAGGACTTGCTCTCCAGACCCTTCTCCAGCTTTGTTGCTCTTCTCTGGACACTCTCCATTTTTCTTGGAGTGGTTCACAACTGAACACAGCACTAAAGGTGTTGCCTCACCACTGCCAAGTACAGGGGGACAATCACTGCCTTGCTCCTGCTGGCCACATCATTTTTGTGACATTAGTGACAGGAGCAGGATTTTTTGACCTCAGGGCAGTCCCTTGGTAGGTGACTGCAGCCTGAGCACAAACAGCACTAACATCTGTTCAGCTTTGCAGCACAGAGCCCATACCTCAGGAGTGAGCTTCTGCTGGTTAGTCTTTCAGCAGAGTCCCTGTCTGGAAAGTCCCACACTCTTTTCTGGGAGGTGTCTGTGTTTGAAATGAAACTTTGCGCTGTCACTGTAGAATGGGATCTGTTACCATGTCCTACAGAGTCAAAAAAACCAACAAATTAAAACTAACATTAGAACCAGAGTTTGCCACTTCTGGGTCCATAACAATTTCCTCTGACCACCATACTTGTAATTATGCTGTGGCTTCCTTCCCAGTAAGCCACTATATAGAGAGATGTCCAGAAGAGATCGAGATTCAGAGGAAAAGCTGTTGATCAAATCCAAAGCAGGTCTTTAATAAAAGGACAAATACAGCCCCACACCCCTACCAGAGAATAACCCAATGTTGGCCACAGTACAACTGAAAGACTGCTTTGCAAGTCTCCCTGGACTGCATTTCTCTGCCAGGTCACTACACAAGGTATTAGGTGATTTGTGTATTGCTTTCTTACAGAGGCGAAAAGGATGGCTCAAAATGCCCCAAACTAAGGACAGCTTGTCCTTCTCTTATCTTACCATCACTTGCTAAAAGCACAGCTCATTCTTAAAGGAAGTGAGAACATACCTATATTATTCTGCAGTGATTGCAGCCAGTCCTCCATCAGTGTCTGAGAAGGTGCTGCAAAGAAATACTCTGCCCCATCTCTCAGCCTGTAAATAAGGACACGAAAAGATGAATTCTTGTCAGTTTTGACTTATACCTTCTGTTCTTGTGAGACACTTCAGTTATGCCTCCTAACACCATACAGCCTTGGGTGACTGTGGGCAGGGAGCTGCACAGGCTTTTATTTGTGACCCTCTCCATGAGACTCACCGCAGCATGAAGGCGTTCTCTTTCCTGGAGTAATTCACCAGCCTCTCACATTTGGCACCAGAAATGCCAAGGGACAGGACTGTGGATACATTCTGAAGGGGGATAAAATTAAAACAAAATGTCCTCTGTGTCCTTTCTGCTAGGATTCAATTCCATACCAGCCTGCAGGCAGACTACACACCCATCTCTTTATGCTTCTAACTTTAATCCTAGGATCACTGAATAGGACGAACCACAGAGGAACCATGGACGATTGCATTATATCTTGAAGGCAATCCTTGAATAAGTTATACCTTAAAAGAAGTATCTTTGAAAAGTTCTGGAAGCATATCTGTTTGTATCAGTTAAATAATTGCTGAATTTTCACTCAGCTGACATTTGAGGATAACCCTAGCCCCAAACCAAAGGTGACATTTTAAAATTCATTTTTACATATGTATATACAAAGTTTGCTAAAAAGATTTAAAAAAACAAGTTACCTGAGTTGCTTCTTTGTCATCATTATAGAAATCAAGCTTTAATCCATCAAGTTTTACATAGAAGGATTTCCAAGACCTTGAGCGTGGCTAAATGAATAGAAATGGTAATAAAATTTAGTTGTGAAGTATATATTTTATAGGAGTAGTGAAATCTTTCACATAAACCTTCCACAGGAAGCCAGGATCTGTCAATATTATGATCACAGAAGTTCTTACAGTCATTGTTGTCTCTTAATAAAACAGAACCTGCTATAGTTTCTTATAGGATTCAAGAAAGGGACTCTATGAGTCAGAACTGAACAAACGACATTACCTGGTTCAAGCAAGCTCTACACCATGTGGTCAGCAACATCACTGAAGGTGGATAATCAAAGTTCTGTCTAATTTTTGGCAACTAAACCTCCACCTTTTTCCCTAGCTGGAGCACTGGCCTCTGCCTGCTGGTTACGGGCTACTTTTATCAAGTGTGTTATTTCTTCCTAATGTGGCTGCTGAATTCTTCTTCATTTACTCAACTAACCCAGTGGAATGCTACTGAACAATGTGCAAAAGCAGCAGCTATTTCTAACCCCAACTATGTACCACTGAAACTTAGCCTAGTGCCATGAGACTCTTCTCAGTGAAGGATCCTTAACTTATATTCATATTTTTTTATTCCAGTGAATAAAGTTGACAATTTGGTCATTCTGAGAAAAGGAAGGAAGCAGTTCTGAGGAAGGTAAGTCACTGCTTTTCTTGTTAGGTAATATGGAAGTTCAGTATCTCTGAACACTAAATTCTGTGTGCCCAGAAGGGAAGAAAAACTAAATTTTTCCTCCAGAAGATGAAGTCCATATGAGATTCACTTTATAAAAGAGGTCTTTCAAGTTGAAAATTTCAGAGGAAATATTCTCTGGGACAAATAATCCAAGGCAACTTGTTTATGTGCAGACATTCAGCAAACATTGATATCTGCAGATTGGTGGTGAATATTAGAAAATTTCCTGGCCTATCATGATCATTAGGCTACTGACTTGAAGTGGTATTATTTCCCAGGATAAGAATTTAGATTTCAGTTTCACTCAAACCTGTATTTAAGGAACCAATTCTTCAAAGATAAACAGAATCTTAATTCTGTTCTAACACAGTTAGAAATTACAAATATTGGGAGCATGAGACTGAGGGCTTCCACTGCTGAAAAACTATCACAAGCTGTTACAGGATCATGAAGCTTTACAGTTTTTTTGTGGTGTGTTTTCTTTTGATTGTTGTGGGGTTTTTTGGTTGTTTCATTTGGGGGTTTTTCCCCCCAATTCAGATGATACATTGAAAACAGTTGATATATCGTTTATAATTAGGAAACTGTAATTAACATGTTCATACAGCTTAGACTCTGGTTTATAAATCCATTAACTGTAGACAGACCCTGTTCTGTGTGGTTCCCATGAAAGGCAAAAATTCCATTGTTTCCTTCTCTGAGAGATCAGGTACTGCCAAAGCCAGTGGACACTTCCTCATGCATTTTAGGGATAGCTGAAGTAAACCCACCCTGCTGAGCTTCTCTTCAGCAACAGTTTGTCCTGAAGAGCTCAGATCAGATCTGGACTATAACTCAAGGAAAAATGAAATAACCCAGAGTGATGGCATTTGTTTCTACCTGTTGTCTTCGTGGAAGGAGCTGGTCTCGCTTCTCTAGGAAACCCTCCATGTTCTGGAAACTTGCAGAAACCTGAGACATACAAAAACATTGCTACTTAACTTTAAAATGGCCCTTAGGCCTATGCTACATTTCTGAATGTCTTTTTTAGATAAACTCCATGCCAAGAAACTGATCTCTGGTTCCTCTATCCTTTACATTGATGGCACAGCTCGAAATCCTCACTTGGTTGCAATTGTTATCTTTGACAGACCACCTAAACAAAGATAATTCAAATCCTTCTCAAACAATTTACCTATGGAATTTGCTCTATCATAGTGTGTTAATTAACTAATAATATTTTTATATTATTACATACATTTTACAGCTTAAGTTGTTCCAGTTATTCATACCACCTCCACAATTATTGAGTTACACCAATGTATAGTGTCTAGTACACTTGGGTATGTGACGAATGGGCTCCTTTCAAGAGCAGAGGAGCAAAAGGAAACAATTTTGTCTGCTAATGACTTAACTGTGAATTTCCTGCCAGGACGAGCAACCAGGAGTTGTTGGTTCTAGTCTTGCACCTGGTCAGCTCTTTGACAAGTGTGCCATGAAGTCCTGCCTCTCTCTGACTTCTAAACAGAGTGGACACTAAGCACTGCCACTTCACACAGAGGGTGTAGGTAAATCATCCTCTTTGTGAGATACCATTGGGTTTTAAGTGCTCTGCTGAATACTCAGCAGCAGGAATAGCCTCTAGTTTAGGAAATGAAGAACAGAAACCAATACAGTTGTCAAGACCTAGACTATAAAGCTTAGCAAACCAAAAATACTTTTAAGCTGTACATAGCTGCTTAAGTCAACTGTCTTTGTGGAAAGTGTTTGAATTGCAAAGACACATAAAATGCTTCTTGTTTGAATCCAGGAGTGTACCCACCAGAATGCCCACTGTATGGTCCTCTTTGTGACTTTCACACAGAACTTCCTGTTATTGCCTTACTTGAACTAGCACAGGCTAGTGGTTTTGTGAGGAGAGAACCAGAAATTCCTGGGACTTACCGAAGATGTGTTCTTTAATCTCTCCCAAGAGGAGCTAGACAGCAGTAAGTTTGGTGAGTTATCTAGTGACCTCTGTCCAGGCTCGGGTGGCATTGCTGTTGGTTTGGTCTGCAGGCTGGAGAAAGAGGAGCCTATAGCACCTTTTTCCTGAGGAGATATGTGGTCTGTGGCTTGTGATTCTGACAAACCGCTGCTGTGCTGCTGGCTTATAGGAGTAGGAGATAAAGGAGAGCCTAAAGAACTGTGACTTTCCAAAGATGCATCTTGTGGACCTACCATCCTTGGTGTAGCTGGAGTGACAATCTCACCGAGCCTTGTCTCAGCTTTCATTTCTGTTTTGCTGCTGCTCAGCACTTCAGGGACTTCCAAGGAAGTGAATTCTTGGAACTTTGGAGATTTTTCAACGGGAGAGAAAATAGTTTCAAGTGGGACCCTCCAGGTCACGCTGTGTATGGGTGGCACTGGTGTGGTGCTCGTTATCTCTGTCACTTTTGGTGGTGGATTCCTTTTGTCAGATGGTTTTCTTTTCAGAGAAGGAACCCGTACAATTTTGCTTTTATCCTTCTGCTCACTTTCTTCTGTGTCCACTTGTTTAAGGAGATTCATCTCTCTCTGTAGGACAGCAGTATTACATTTTTTAAAATCACCTTCATGCAAACATGAATACTTACCTAAGACTTTTTTTTTTTAATTTTAAGCAGGAACAGTATTTCAAATAAACTATCTCCTGGCACTGAATCTCAAGGCCTGTACTTCCACTGGCATTCTTAGAGTTAGATCTGAATCTAATTGCTATGTGCTATGCATTATTTTGTTGCCCAAATCATGAATACTAATGGCAGTTAACCTCAAATATGGTGAATTCTGCCCTTACTATGTTCTCTGGAGGCTGGCCTTTGTTTTAATAATCTAAGGAGAAACTGTGCTCATTTTCTTGTGCCACTTCTTCTTTAAGTTTTCTGTAAAAATATTGACTATCCTGGGTTGTTCTCATGGAAAATTTTGGAGGGAAGGCCATTCGTCCCTTCACTTAGCCAATTTGAAAATAACTGCACAAAAGACAGATTAATTTTCAGCCTAAAGTCAAACACAACTGTTACGTTTTTCTGGTTATTTCAGGAAACTAATTTAAAAAACCACCCCCACAATGACAGAGAATCTGAGAGGCTCACTGAACATCTTTGGTATTTAACACAATCCATTGTAAAAATCTTAAGCCAGAAGGAAAAAGGTCTATCTGTGCCTTGGTCTCCATTTATTTTCAGCCCTTTGCTATCCTCTTTCACTTTCAGGGGCCCCAGCTCCCTACCAAAATCCTGAATGAAGCAAAATCTCCCCATCTGAATAGCAAGGGCTCACCCTGTTTCTCACACTCTTTTTGCTGGTCCTGGCAGAAGAAAATTTCCACTTCCCCCTTGCAGCTTTTTCAAGCTAGTTGATCTCTTTTGATCCACATATAGGTTTTGCACTGAAATATTTCAGCTTGGGTTACTCATTCACCCCATCTCTTACATGGAGTGACATTCAAACAATCAGTGACTCACACCATCCTGATAATGCACAGCTCATCAGTCTCCTGCCACTCACCTTTGTTTTCCTGCTGAGCTGAGCAAATTTCTCCTCCTGTGCTGCAAGCATCTTCTCAAAATCATGGTGTTTCTTCAGTAATTCCTCTACTTCAGACACTGAATCCTAAATGGAAAAATTACAACATATGGAGGCCCCAAATCAAGTCATCAGAAGAGATTATGCCTAAGATTTTCAGATTGATCCATTCTATTTAGCCAAGTGAGGATTCTGAAAATTTTGTAATTGGATGTGTAAACCCCTGTTAGTGTATGACAAAATCTGAATTTACATTTTAAAAAGGTCTGTGTCTTGCAGTCTGTCTGCTGTACAGGAGAAGGAGACTCAAATACCAACCTTCCCTTTTCTGCAAGGCCATGTGGTGCCATGGCTTCCAGCCATAGCTGTTTATGTGGAGATTGAGTACTTGGATTCTGGCTGGTGCTACACACAGAGTTTGTTCTGCCCTACAAATGCATCTGAGACTTCTTTCATGTCCTCTGCTTAGTTTCTGATACCCAAGTTCATGACTGTTTTCCAATCTTATAAATTATCAGAAGACAGTCAACAATGAGAAAAATACTGAACAAAACAACAAAAAAATGCAGCTGGCATTTAAAAAGGAATTTACAAGCTAGATGTCTGTGTAAAACATTCTACCACTTAATGGAAGAACAAGGAGGGAAAAGCCTCTTTTTTTCCCCTACAAGGTGGGAAAAAACCTTTTTGAAACAGGCTCTCAGCAAGACAGGGAAGGCTGAACCTCCTGCAAGTTATGGAAAAAGTGATCTGGAATTCTTCCAAGACTTCTACCACCCTCTGGAATCCACCACTTCCAGGAGCCCATCACCATGTCAAATGCAGCAGCAGCTCTGGACTCACTTCTGCAAGAGGACAGAGCTCCCGCCCTTTCTAATCTCAAGGGCGCATTGCTGTTGAGGTTGTGATTAATTCCAGGCCTGAGCTGGTCCATGAGCCAGGCCCTCTGCACATGCTAAGAGGCACACAGTGCTCAGTAATGCTGCATGGTTGTTACTCACCCCATAGGAGGGATCCGAAAGAAAGCTCTCCTTGGCAGCCAGCCACGCTTCTGCTTGTTCGAGCTCTCTGCGGAGCAATTGGAACTCCCAGTTTTCTTCATATAACACTTTCCTCATGTCCCAGCTCTCCTTTACCTTCTTCATCAGCTCTGACAGCTCTAACAGTTTTTCTTCAATCTAGAAAAAGAATATTTGTAATGCCAGCAGTTGAAAAACCCAATCAGACTTTCACATGACAGTCAACTATCATGTAATCTGCCTTCATGATTTAGAAGATGACCTCCAGATAGTTTTGTGATGTTAGCATAATTTAGAAAAGATGTCTGAGTCCCCTTTTTTCCTACTCGAATTAATTTAGCCTGCAAATTATGTAGCTAGATAATACAATTTTAGGCATATTCCACATACTATATGACAAATATTCTGCCATGGGATTTCCCAAGATGAAACTTTATACCCAGGCAACTTGTACTACAAAACTAGGGAGAACCAGAGGATTCAACACATGCATGCACTTATGGCAAGGCAACAATGGAGAGATTTCAACTGTGGAAAGTCTTCTTGTTCTTTCTACAACAGAAGTTTTGTAATCTTGCATAAATTCTGAACATGGTTTTGATGGTGTGATCTCTGGATCTACAATGTCTTGGGCAAAGTCTAAAGATACACAGATAACAGAATCACAGAAATTTTGACATTCTTGCCCCTTTGGACATTTCTGAGGAATTACATCTCTTCTGGTGAACTCAGGGACATCAGCAATGCAAGGTGATTGCATTGTGATGTAGCATAAGAGCTTTAAAATATGTTTTATTTTCCTATGTGTCACACGAAATATGTAGCTTTCAATAATAAAGAACCTGATTGTCCTGTTCAAAGCTACACCTTCTGTCTGTTTCATGTCTTTGTTCACTCTTGTTTGTAAAATACTTAACTCTTCAACACACCTCTGCAGTCATGAAATGTCCATTCTTCATCAGGTCACCTCCTGCCTGCTGCATTTCCTCATATTTCAGCCACTGCTTCTCTATCTCGCGCTTGTATTCCTCATGGCGCTTGATGAGCAGCTCTGCTCCCAGGACATCGTTTGCCAGTTCCTCAGAAATCACCAGAGCATGCATCTCGTTGGCCCAGGCCCTACAGAACAGGGACAAAGGGTGAAAAGGGAATGAATCTGAGTCTGTTGGACATTTGGGAATGCACACATCCCACGGCTGTGGATACATGTGTATATAATTTTATTTGGTCACAAAAGATATTAATATTGTCCTGATTTTCCTGGGATAGAGTTAATTCTGTTCTTAATAAATGGTACAATGCTGAGCTTTGGATTTAGTATGAGAATAGTGTTGACAACACACTGCTGTTTTGGCTGTTGCTGAGTAGTGCTAACCCTAAGCCAAGGGCTTCCCAGTTTCCCAGGCTCTCCCAGTGAGGAGGGGCAGGAGCAGCTGGGCAGGGGTGAAACACAGCCAGGACAGCTGAGCTGAACTGGCCAAAGGGATGCTCCACACCATAGACCAGCATACCCAGTGTATAAACTGGGGGGAGTTGGTCAGAAGGGACCAATGGTTGCTTAGGGACACGCTGGGCACCAGTGTGTGTGTGATGAACAATTGTATTGTGTGTCAATAGATTTTAGGGGGTTATTTTCCTTTTTTTTTTTTTAAATATTATTTTCATCATTCGTATCATTATATTTTACTTTTTTCAATTACTAGAGTGTACTTATCTCAAGAAATGAGTTGTTTTTTTGTTTGTTTGCTTGTTTTTAGTTTCTGATTCTCCTCCCCTTCCCACTGGGAACCTGGGGCAGTGAGTGGCTTGGCTGTGGAAGTACTTCCTGCTGACTGGGGGGGTTAAACCATAGCAATATACAAGACATTGATGAAGGTTTACTCAAACATCTGGGGGATTTATAATGTTCCCAATGCTGTTCCCATACACAGCCTATTAAAAATACAGATGTAGATATGCACGTACCAAAGCATTGTGCATTCAGATTCTCAGAAAGAACTAACTGCAATTGCCTAGGCTACACACTTTTAAAGCATTTTTTTACATTTTAAAGGAACACAGAGACTTTCAGGTGCCCATCCAAACCTTATCACCACACATGAAAGTACTTCATATGCACAAAGTGCATATTGATAGATACTTTTAAAGAAACATTTTCTACTCTATAACTCTCGACTGGCACAAACTAATGCATGATTTACCTGAGCTCAGGATCTATCTCTTAGCATAGTAAATGTCCAATAGTCAGTAGTAACCGTTTCACAGTCTTTGTATTTCTACTCCTGTCATAGGTGAAAGTTTTCATTACCTACTCTAGGAGATTATCTTTAATGCAGCTGCTTTGACCCTGAGAAAAAGGGGCACTGATATTTATGCAGGTGTACAAATTACTTCACTATCTAGCCCTGTCTTCCTACAGAATCAATCAACAGTGTTTTCAACTGGAATTGTAAAACTACCAAATTTATCCACAGGGATGGAATTCTCGAACCCTTTTTAGGAATTAGTCTAAAAAGGTGTCTTTGTCATGCACACTGTGCTGAGGTGTCATGGTCACCTCTGATACCTGGTAAATTCTGTGAAGTGCTGTTGAGGAGATGCCATCGATTATTATTCGAAGAGACTTGAAAGCAAGCTGCAGAGCACCTGGGGCAGGGATCAAGTAACTAACAGCTATAATTTAGAAAATCCTGTATGGGAAAGACAAGAAATAAGGCCCACTGCCAAATTCAAGAGGCCTATACATACATCAGCTCCCTGCAGTCATTGAAGTAGAGCTGGACTTGTTCTGCCTGGCTCAGTCTTGCCTTCCTCTCCAGAAACTTTTTGTCCAAGTTTTCCCAGCACTCATCCACATCTGTGAGTCTCTCCATGATGTTTTCCTTAACTTGAGGGTATGTGCGGCTGAGGTGCCAAGCGTCTCCTCTAATCCGTTCCAGCTCTTTCATGATGACTCCTAGGTCTCTCTGGAACAGAGACAGAGTGGATTGGAAGACCAAGTCATCACTTAGCTCTCTCAAAAGTGGATTTAACGATGATGCATATTTTTTCTACCCTCTGGCTGTACAGAGACTGGAAATCTGAATGCCTCTCAAATTTCCTTTAATGCCTTATTCATCATCAAACATAAAAGAAACTTCTTTAGACATGAGACATATTATTTTGGTAAATGTGGAGCTGAAGTTTCCTATGGTTCAGCTGACACCTTTGCAATTATAATAACAGCTTGGAATAGATTTTAGAAGACAAGTTCATCCTTAAAAGCAAAAAAATTAATAATACAATATCCCAATGTTAAAAACTGGAGGAAAAGGCCCTCTTCTCTGACGCACAAAGCATATTTAAGGGTGCAATAAATTTGTCTTGCAAGCAAGACCCTTGAGAGGCACCAGTTAAGAATCAATCTCCTTTTTTTTTTGGCCATCTATGATTTTTTGCCACTGCTTCATTGCAGATCCTCTTACCTCTACTCCCTCAAGATGGGTGAGAAGTGTCTGTACACCTGGAAGATCATACCCATAATCTTCTATATCCACCACAGCTTCTTTCTCCTGCATCCACCCCTTTACTTCATCCACATCGTGGTCATACTGGTGAACTTGATGGGCTGCTTGTAGGTTCTGGAATAAAGAAGTAATTGAATATTGATACTCTACAGCATTTTGTGTCTTCAACACAAAAAAAGGTAACCCAAATATGTCATAATGCAGTACAAGATGACTGGGGATTTTGAGAAGAAATGAAACATCTTCCCCATTAAGTCACCTGAAAGTGAGGTGTTAATTTCCCCGAGTTCTGTTGTACTATGGAAAGAAGCAGAGGCCTCCAAAGAGCAATTTATCCCTACATAAGAAGAATGATCAAAATGGAGAGCATGAGTTGCCCTCTAAAAGTAGCTCTCTACACCACAGAAGTTGTCTTAAAATACTTCTTGGAATAAAGGTCTACACTGAAAACAGTGAAAATAAAAGGAATTGCGCAAAAATCATGCTTTTCTGAAATGAAAGGTATAAAAAAATATTCTAATTCTAGTTTATAGTCAAATTCTATAGTAACAATTGTCATGCATTTATTTCTGCTAACAGACAACACTAGGCTTGAGCTACCTCATAAGCGACAGGTCCTGCAACAGTAGTGAAAAAAAAAGGATCGAGGACATCTGATGTTTTATATTCTCCTTAAAACAAATAAAAATGTTGAGTTCTGTGTAGCACCTCTGCTTTTCCAAACACATCTGTGACTGCAGTTTCCTGAGAGGGAGGGAGCAGATTTAACACCTAACTGCTGCCTAAAGGTGGGGGCTTGGCTCTCTGCCCTCCATCACGTTCTCTTCCATATGCCTCCCTTTGATTTCGAGTAGCTAACTCAGAAAAAACCTGGAGAATTTTGATCATGTTTAGCAAAGTGTTAAATAAGTAGTTCCAGAAAGAGACTGATAAGTGGCACAGCCAGACTCCTCTTAGTGGTGGTAAACTCTTGGATTGGCTTTGTTTTTCAGGAAATTTGAGTTAGCAGTGAATTAAGGAAAACAATTACTCGGAGCTGATAAATATCTTTCAGGTATAAGTCTTGCCAGGAACAGTAGAATAAGCAGTGGCTAAAAAGGGAAATGAATCTAGAAAAAATTGTACAGAATGTACTCATTACCCCTGTAAATCTTGTGTTTCAACATGAGCAATGCACTGGTTTGGGAAAGAAAGGACATGGGACACTGTAGGGAATCCAATGCCCCAGTTTTGATGCGTTTCCTACCTCTGTCCTTATCTGAATGGCATTGCACAGTGTCTCCCACATTTCATTGATTTGTTTAGTTCTGTTCTGAATAACATCCATCTTGCTGTGGCCTTCCTTATCCAGTTTAGATGCTAACTCGTTTAAGGAGACAACTTTGGCATGTCCCAGAGGTTTCATCTCATTCACAAAATCTTTAAACTTTTTCTCCAGCACCTGCAGAATAAATGGGGACATAAATTTAGATAAAAGAATTTCTGCCTACCTCCATGAGAGAGATGGAAGATCTACAAGTGCAAATCACTTGATAAATCCAAATAATCTGGAGTCAGAAGCAGACATGTGTTGTCTTGATCATTTAACATTCTATGTCACAGAGAAAAATGAACCACATCCTGACAAGCAGAAGTTGTCCTGAAAAAGCTAATGAGCAGAATTTGTCTACATATGCAGCAGTTCCTAGGAGGAGTAGACTCTACTAATTATACTCTGCACTGTGTGCTTCAAAGAGAAATTTATCCTTGAAATCAGCAGCAAGAGATACGAATACTGCAGCCCAGTGTTCTTGACCATAGTAAAATTTTTTAGGTTCTGTCTAAATTTATGAGTAGGACAAGCAATGAAGTGTGCTGACCTCACCTTACTCCAAGAAAAGCTAAGTTTCGGATATATCTAATTTTCTGTTGGAGGATGCTACCTCAGCGAGCCTGTCAAAGCAGACAGAAGCCAGTCTGAGTTCTTGCTGTAGAGATAACAGCTCTGCTTAGTTTTTGTCACTGTAGCATGCTTTACAGTCAGCAGCTGCACAAAAATTGCAGCAAATATAACCCTGCTTTGCCACACAATACATGCAATACCTTTTACTTTCTTTTACCTCAACATCATCTAAGTCTTGCCCATAGTCATCGGACTCTGCTACAGACAGTTTACTGGAAAGCCATGCATCCACCAGCTGGAATTCTCTTTCAAAATGATAGAGCTGGAATTGTTCTTGCAGGCGTTTTCTCTGGGTGTCAGACTTCTGTAGGAGAGACTGATAGTCTGCTAGGATCCCCTGGAGCTTTGCAAGTATTACTGAACTGCAAAGAATAAGAAGCAGAAGGCATGTCTTTGTTTTATTGTTCTTTTTAAACACTGTTTTTTCTGACTGGTTTAATTTGCAATACCTTTAAAATACAGAACACACCAGATAACATCATGAAGTGAGTTATGCTGTGCCATAAAAGCCAGCTAGCTCAGGAAATTAAAGTATATCATACAAATGGCTGCTCTTTTCCCTTCCTCTTCCCCAGATATAAAAACAAACTTTCAATGAAAAACAATGAACTATTGGGAATGTTCATTTCCTTTCCCAAGCACAGTGGTTTTTGAACATTTGTGGGAAATTAGAACTAGATGACAGTTCCTGGGAGTAGACAATGGACAAAGAAGCTGATCTGCATTAATTGGTCTGTTGTTAAAAAAAAAAACCCAAAGAACTCATGAGAACATTAAAACAATCATCAAGCTTTTGGGGAGATCTGTGTGTGTGTGATGATGGTGATGGAGGGATGGATGATCCCTGAAGTTTTATTTGTGAATGAGCCATCAAACATTGTTGAAGTTTTCTATATTTGCCTTCTCTGGGCATTTCTGTTAGACCTGGAGGAGAAACCTGTTTTTCCTTTCCTACCTCTCTGGACTGTCTTTGTTTATTAAGCTGGCCCCTGTCTCCTGCACCTTCTCGATCCGCGACCTGAAACTATCCATGTCCAGTTTGGTAGCTTCAAGTTTACGCAGTAAAACTTGTGTAGATTCTTCATTCTTCCCGTAATCAGAGGTCTCCAGAATGAAACTCCTCTCTGCCAGCCATGCCTCCACCTCCAGCAACTGTACAAAATACAGGGATGAGCCTTAACACAGCTAGGTTTAGGTCAAAAGAAAGAAAACTGAAAGCAGTTGTGCACTTTAATGCAATATAGCAGACACTGTTCCAAAAAATTTGTGCCCAGAATCCAGTAATTGCATGTTACTCACTGTGATTAGTTGGGAAGATAACTGTCATTTCTCTACTGTATCTGTATTTACCAGATATGAAAAAATCAGGGCAGTGTGAATTTTGCTTCTTTCTCAGTGCTTACATTCATTCAACAATATAGGTGTCAGTTGTTTTAAGAAAAGAAAGGCCAAAATAAATCTCTCAGGAACCATCTTTACCTCATTTAGGAAGAGATGGGCCTCATAGGACTGCATAAGCCTCTGTCTCCTCTCTTGAGCCTCTGCCTTCAAGGTCTCTACAGAAGTCTCCAGCTCCTTCAGATGCTCTCTAATCTTGCGAGAGGCTGAGTGGCCTCCCCTGACCAGTTTCTGTCCTGTACTGATCACTGCTTTGGTCAAAGCATCCCGACTGTTTATCTCATTCTCCAGGTTCTGAAAAGAGTAAAGATAAAATGATAGACCAAAAATAGAAGTTATGGAATTTTTATTCCAGAAAATGTAGTCATGGAATTCCATTATAAATTTACTTTCTATTCACAAAGGTGGGTCACAGGTACAAAGTCTGAGTGCGTGCTTGAAGTGGAGTGAAGAACTTTTTTGTGGGTGAAGGAGTGATCACAGAAATCAAATTTAACCTTGAAGTTTGAACTTTGATGTATATCTACCTCAGAGTCTGGAGGGAACAGGTTTTAAGCACAAATCTCTTATTTGTAGATTCCACTGAAATATACCCAGTTCCATTCCATTATATGGCATTTCTTGAATTAAATTATGTCTAGAGAAGAATGACCAATTTGTCTGCACACTGTTGTTGATCACCTGCCTATGCTTTTGTAGAAGATGCATTTTTGCATAGCAGCCATTGTAAACACTGTGGGTACACGAGTGCCTGGCAGCCAACAGGACAAGGAGAAAAAAACCACCTAACCAATTCTCAAAGGCTTTACTTGAAATTAATTTTTGAAGACTGGTAGGTTTTAAACTATATGCATTCCTCCATATACTCTCCACTGGGTAGGCAAGGCCCATACTGGGATTTTTCTGTGAGCACACGTGCATTCTTTGGCTGTGCCTGAGCATCCTGAGCACAAACAAGCCCCTCAATTTTACCATTGTTCTGTTTAATTTCATAGGACAAATAAGCAGGTTCAGAGTTAGACTAAAGTGCTGTGTTACTGTAGAAGAGATGCCCTCTATGAAGAGAGGAGCTGCTTTTTCAACTTAAGTGTCAAACTTGGCTGGAAAAGAGCTCTGATTCTAATCTTGCCTTTCACTTCCCCCTATTGATTTCAAGATGTTGTTGAAAAGTGACACCATATCTGTTCCAAGCCAAGCAGCTGCTTAAAGGCATAATATATTTGTGTGTACAGGCTGTTTTGCAAGACAGCTTTTTTTTTCTTCCTTATGTTAATACAATTCGCACACAATCTCTTTTGTGGTAACAAACCAAGGACTGAATTTTGCAAATCTGGCTCATTAGGACAAACAATAGAGGGTGGAACCAACAGTATATTCAATTCTTGGCTGTTATGTTAATTCTGACATTTGCTTGCTTGTAAACCAACATTAAAAAGAAGGTGCAGAGGTTGTAGCTAATAACACATTGAGAGTTAAAAGCTTGTTTTAATCCTGTTACCAGAAGAATAGTAATATCAGATAATTTTATTATGCACTGATTTTATGGTATATATCTCCCACTCTCACAGTTAGTTGAAAAATTTTGAGACTTAGCCAATTAACAAAAAGTAATCATAGCCTAAAGCAGTATCTCCTCTGTTCCTTCAGTTACTTGAAATATTTTCTCAGATTAATTCAGCTCAAGCATTCTTTTCTTCTCTGAACTTAATTACTTTCTTACCTTGCCAACAAGCTCATAAATTTTAGGAGTAATTGCACATATAATATTTCTTCTTTTAATCATGATGAAACAAGCTTTTAATTCTTACTGTTTCACGAGGATTGCACCAGAGGCTTGGGCTTTCTCTGACTGTGTATATCACATACATTGACAATTTACAGGATCTCCTGTCTTTCCCAATCCTAGTGCAAATTGCATAGATTTACCATAAAAAGGCACTTGACATGGCACTTAAATGGATGTCATATGTTAATATTAAATACCAATAGCTGTTGAAAAATCTTAGAAGGAATATTTTCTCTTCCACCTTGTTTCTGCAAAGAAACAGTGCTCCTTAATAAAGAACTATCAAGAAGGTGTTTATTGGTATTTGAGATGACAGTATTCCAGGCACTGCTTTCCCTGATGGCCCATCTGAACCTTGTGAAATATTTCAGCAGCTGTCTTGAAAGCTGCCACTGGAGTGAAGGTCAGACAGCATAATAATTCCTTGTTCACTCCCTCCCATCAGAGCAAAAAAAATTTTGGGGAAAAATATTTTCCTGGGAGCTCATCCTGACACATCTGAGCAATGAGCTTTCTTGGATGTACTTACTGAGTTTGAAAGCATTTTGTTAGGACCAAAGAACCCATGAAAATATGCACAAGTTTGTCAAATCTATTTTGCATTGAAAAGGCCAGAGTTTGAACTCAGTTCACAGAAAGAGCCAACGTGTCCACAGAAGGCCTGTGGTGTGGTACTTGCACCACTGCAATGATAAGCAGGATGGCATCCTGCATGTTGCCAAGTCATGAACATGTCCTTGAAAAAGAAAAAGATAAAAAGTGATCCCTAGCATCCTGACTCCTGTTAGCCAAAGCACAGCAGGTGAAGTTTGCTAGAGACAAATTGATTTCAGTGTTCTCTGATTCTAAAGACTGTGAATGGTTGTCACACGACACTACCTGGTGTTTTTCTTGTAGACTCTGAACGGTTGCCAGGGATTTGCCATAATCCTTGGAGGAAGCCATGGGGAGCTTCTCACGAACCCAGGCCAACTCCTCATCAACATCTCGGAAAAACTGGTACTGAAGTCTGCTTGCCTCCAGACCTCCCCGCCTCTCCTGCAGAGGATCATGCAGCCTTTTGTATCTGTAGGTTTTAAACATAATCCAGTGAGGACTGCAGATTGACAAGGAATGGATGCAAACCAGTCATTTCAAAATAGTGTAGAGAAGGAAAGAAAAACGAATATTCAGGGAAGAAAAAAGCTGATAAAAATAGAAAAAAAGATGGCACAGGCCAGGCACTCACACACCTCTGCACCAGTTCATCCACTTTCTCTTCTAGCTCATCAGCAAGGAAATGTTTCTCCTTCTGGAACTGCTGAGCTGTGACCACAAGCTCTTGCAGCCGGTCCCTATGGGCAGCAATGTCTTCCTCCAGCTCCTCTTGTTTCTTCAGATGACTGTTCAGAACCACCAGATCATTGTCATTATATGGTGCTTTCAGGTCATTTTCCACACCTTCCAACCATTTCTCTGTGTCCTCTACATTTCGCTGAAAATGAAGACCCTGAGAACAAGCAAGAAGAAAAGATCATTTAAACCTTTAGGATGGGTAATGTGATGTAAAAATCTCAGTCACTTTCAGTAAAGATTGCACACAAACATGGAGCAACTTCCCAGTGCTCAGTGAACTCCTCCCATATATATAATATATAAATATATGTAATGGGGGTGCAAATGAAGAAGAGAATTCAGTTATGGTGAAGACAAGAACAGATACATTAGACATCAACAACCTTTCTTACTCGTGTTGCACAAATGCAGATCACAGACATAGCAGCTTTAAAAAAAAAAGTTTAAAGGGAGAGCTCTGTTTTATAACCACAGATTTTCTGATAGCCCAAGCAAGCATAACTCACAGTCATGAGAAATCATGTGCCTGGAGCTAGAAGAATGAAAAGCAGCTGTAGGTTTCTTTCTCAATGTGCTGGAGAAAAGATGCCCTTGAGACAGATGCAGAGAGTTGACACATACGAGTAAACACATTTTTCCTCAGTATCTCTCTCTGGAATCTGGATCTAAACCAGCAGCAGAAAGCAGAATGGAGCCTGGCCTACAAATCCTCTTCCCTCCATAGGGATGTCCAATTATCCTGCCAATTCCATTCACTCAGTCCACACTTACATTCTTTGCAGTAATGGTCTTCAGGAATCAGGTTGCATTGTAACACATGACACACTTGTAGATGAGGCATTTAGCAAGGCAGCCTCTGGAAAAGACACCAAGATCCAGCCACTGGCATCCCTGTAAGCACTGGCATTACCTTGTAAGCATCCTGCAGTTTGGTCCATTTATCCTGGCAACTTGCTAGCAGTTCCTCCCATAGCTCTTCCATTTCTTGTAGTCTGGACAGAATGGCTTCTGGGGCATAGTGCCTTTCATGGAGCATCTTCTCCCCTTCCTATGTCAGAAGGAACAGGAAAAGTATTTCTCCTTTGCTGAACACACCAGAATACATCACCTTTGCCTTCATAACCAAAGTCTACCGGCACTCTCATGTAAAAGGCCAGCTGCAACCTTTACCTCCTGACATAACAGATGGAGGGATTGCAGAGACAGAGAAAAATCTGATAAAGACAAAAGCCTTACTCAAATTAGGGCAGAAACTGCTCAGCAAGAGAAGCAAGAGGTACAGCAAGTGAAAGTTGCTATACCAGGTCAGTAGGTGTTATAGTTAAAGACCAACTAAAGAGCAACTATAGTTAAAGAGCAACTACTAGGACTATTCCCAACAAAGAGGGCAGGGCATCATGAAATAATGTGAAAGAGATTGTGCAAACAAGTCTTTAAAGATAGATAATTTTACTGAGGATTGTAACTCCACCCTTTAACCCCCTCTTGTTGCGTCTGCAAACAGGGGAATTGAAACACAAGAAAAGGAAAAGGAAAAAGGAAAAAAAGGAAAAAAGGAAAAAGGAAAAAAAGGAAAAAGGAAAAAGGAAAAAAGGAAAAAGGAGGGGAAAAAAGAAAAGGGGAGGTGTTTCAAAGATGCAGGTGAATCTGGAGGAGGCAATCTACTTTTAATGTAGTAATCTATTGCAGAATACATCTAGTAAGTGCTGTGCTGAAAATAAAATTAATAAACATGTAACAGTCTGTCCTTCCAAACTTATAATCTGATCACAGCTTCTGCCAAATATCTGACAAATCTTGTCAGGCTTCCTTCATATCCCTCCTACTAGCATGTCTCTGCAAAGGAAGCACTTGAAAACTCTATCCTTTTTGTTGGATACATCTCATGTGACTTGTTAAGGTTGGTCATCCAATCAAGTAGGTTCTCTGCTGGAAAGAAACAAGGATACCTCTAAAGTGACATTCACCCAGAGAGATGTCCCTAAAGTCAGAGGATTGAATGTTTTATTGCAGGCCACCATCTGTTTCTATTGCATGCACAGTGAATATGCATAGCAAGCTCACTCTAGGCAGTGAGAGAGAGAGAGAGTAAAGAAAGAGATGGACACAGAAAATTCTTCATAGACTAAAAGAATAAGCTTTTCAGTATACTCAGAGACAAAATGGACCATACCAGTGGGAGGACATGACTCCCCCTCCCTTGTTTGAGATCACTGTAACTCACTGTCTGCAGAGTCTTTCATGCCAGTTGCCCACCCTTGCCCAAAACCCCACTTCTCTCACTGATCTGATGGAGTCCAGGCGATTTCTGTTGGCCATGATCTCTGCTTGGAAAGCCTGGTGCCTCTGCAGTTTGGTCTGCAGATTGCTTGGATCCTTCCAGCTATCATCCTGGGCAATGCTATTCTTCTCGTTAATCCAGGCAGCCACCTGTGGGGGGGGGAAGAACAGAAGTAAACAAAATCTTCACTGTTTCTTCAGTTTCTTCAGCTCCAGACTGCCAGGCTCTCCTCATGTGTATAAAACAGGGAACTGGTAAGTGGGGACTGAAATGAGTTGTCCTCCTGAGGTTCTGCTTCCCTAACTGCTCCTGCCCTTCATGAAGTCACCCCTATGTGTTTGTTTACCGGCACTGCTGCCTGGAAAGGGAGCTGTCTCCATCAGATAGCCCCCGTGCAGTGAGAAAATGCATGGGCACATGTGCATGGGGGAGCACAGACAATGATCTCCCTATTTCTAACTCATTGACAGTACCTCACAAAAAAGAACTAATTTTTTTCCTCTTCTTTGTTTTTTTTTAATGGTGGCACATTCCTTTTAAATGCATTTATTTCTTCTGCATTTTGCTGTTGTCCAAAGTACAGTACATCTTTTGTTTACTAGACTAGATGAGAGGGAAGAAAAAAAATATTCCTTCAGTCTTATCCTCATCTTTCCCAATATTATCTCATTCCAGGCTCAGTTCCTTGATTTTTCTCACAGTAAATCTGTCTGGGTATTCAGATCTATGCAGCACAGCATGTTTTAAGAAACCAGAATATTATGAATCCTGCATAATTGTACCTCAAAAGAATTCTTCAGGAACTTCTGCAGAAGCCTTGATTCCTCTAGCAAATGACTGCGAGCAGAGGCATTCTCCAGTAGTCTCTGTTTTCTGAGATGAAGACAGATTGTGAGGTAAAAGTCACAGAGTGAATTAGATAGATAAGGGTTTTCAAATTTCACCTATAAAACACACATGATCTAATCCTCCATTCCCTAGGAAGGAAATGTTCCATAATATGCAGATTTCCTTGATCTTGTCAGAGAAGATGCCCAGGACACTATAGGAAAGATTGCTAGCTGATAGGTATGCTTAAACTACCCAAAAATTCTGCATATATGGTATCTGCCTCTAGAAATCACCATCATTGCCTTTAAAGGTTCAAGAGAACACAAACTCAGCATGTTTCTTATGTGGAAATCCTGCAAGTCTGATGGTGTTTGTCATGGATAAACCAAAGCTACACCATCCTTTAATTTTTTTCCCCAATTTTGGACCTGAAGGACTTTATTTTTGTTAATGCAGAGGTGAGATATTAATAAATCATATCAAATTAGACAATATTAGTAAATCAGTATGTTCATTTGAATCATAAGGAACGTCCAGTCTCTTTTCATAACTTTTATGTAGCTCTTTTCATCCACCACAGCAGTGAATACAATTGCTTTTACTTTAGCACTTGTTTAAGATGAACAATATGCAAATTGGTAGTAGGAATAAAGTAATTCACATGAAAGGGCAAGATCTGATCAGAAAATCTGCAAATGCCCTAATGGATAATTTGAGTGGGGCTTAAAGATCAACCCTATTACAGCAGAGAAGAGCAGTTGTCTAGCAAATGATCTTTCTTGATGGTATTTGATGATAATGAAGTATTTAATGACATGGCAGGCTACCTGTTTGCAGCACTGTCTCCAAGGCCAGGCCAGAATACAAAATTACAGAGACTCTACCTTTTTCTGAATCTTGCTCTCCCTCTGCTAATTGCATTTTGGAAGCCTCCTAATAAAATACGACCAATTTGGGAAGACCCCAGTGCAAAGCTGAGCAAATGCAAAGCATCTCATGGTTCTCTTAAATGATTTAAAGACAGTGATCACATGAGGAGGGACTCATTGCAGGAGAGATTGGTGGCTGACATGGGAAGGATTTGACTTTACCTCCTCAGAACAGCCTGGCATCTGCTGCTGATATTTTCTGAGTCATAATGCTTGTTCTGTGTTAGCTGCTGAGCAAATGAAGCCATCTCGTCGATTTTCTCCATCTGAGCTTCCAGGGCTTTTTCAAACTGGGTGTGTTTCCGCTGCAGGCTCTCCACACTAGACACTGAGTCCTGGATAGAATTCAACAAAGGGAAGCTGCTTTCAGTCAGAGTTTTTCCATCCAAAACACTGATAATCCAGAAGGTAAATGGCATTTACCTCACATTTGCAAACTAGCTGTGAAAAAATTTATTGTTCTTTGGAATTGATTGGCATTAATCTGACACTTGGGACCTAAATAATGTTCCATGCAAGGTTTGATTATTTCAGTGATGGATGCTTAGCTTCTTGTGCATATTGTTGTGCTGGATAGAACACATAACTCCTCAAGAATTAAAACATCAGCCCCTAATTTTAAATCTGTCTTAAGACAGATGCCATGTTGAGAGCAAACATGGGATGTCAAACTGAATTCAGAGTTAAGTGAACAAATATGTCACAGAAAGAGGCTAAAATTAGAGTCTCAGTTTCAACTCATGGAATTTGGAAGAGCTCAAATCCAGATCTGAATTTGTCAGACTGGAGTCTGACATTACAGTTTATCTGGAGAGAAACACTTCTTGTAATGCTTGCGAATCCCAGGCTTAATGACTCAGAGTTGTCCTTTCAGCACTTTAATTATAGAAACAGTGGTGTCAAAATGTTATCTCAGTAAACTCTGCTTCTCCACTGTTCTAGATGAAGCAATAAGCACACATCAAATGGGTCAGAAAAAATACTAAACTTCTGGGTGCTTGCATGAGTCATTGGAGGGGAAATTACTCACAGAATAATTTTCTGCACATTGCTGAGCTAAATATGATTGCATGAGTCCTTCTAAATCTCCTATACTGTAAAGAAGGGACTGTAAATACTGTGAACTCCGAGATGTTTTTGTAGCCCCTGCAGAAGCAACTAATTTAGTAGCACTACTTATACAAGGTGTAGGTGACCTCAGTGTCAGAATGTATATCCAGCATCCTGAGGAGCTTTTGCAACCCATGCATCAGTCTGCAGCTTCAGTTATTGCAGCGTTATTGATACCTGGGATAGGTAATTTAAAGCTACCCTGGGTATGCCAGCAGTGACAGCAGTGGTGACTTGCACAGTGCTGGAAAATGTCTTTGGGTGAGGTAACACAAGCCAGACTGAGCAGGGCATTGAGCAGCCTGGGCTGGAGGGAGGTGTCCCCACCCATGGCAGGAGGGTTGGAAACTGATGGTCCCTTCCAAACCAAACCATGCTAGAGTTCTACATTTCCATGCAGTCTCCTTTTCCTGCTATAATCAGAGCAGATGGATTGTTTCATTACTCTTAGGGTTGAGATTCCCATCCTGTGTAGAGTACCAAGAAAAGAAATCTGATCCTAAACCACCAACAGGGCTGAGCAGAAACTTCGGAAGGAGAAAGAGCACAGGAAGATTCAGAGCACATACCCCCAAGTACATACAGTCCCCTCTCTTCCAGACTGATTGCAGAGGAAATTGTAATTTCTCAGAGCACATACCCCTAAGTCCTCATTAGCTAGGAAGGCCTCCTTGCTGCTAAGCCAGCTCTCAATCTGCTCCACGTAGCCATAGAATTTCTGTATAGGGAGAAAACCCAACAGGCACAAACATGACAATATGCTGAAATGCTGTAAAGCAGAAGCTAACCTGACTTCAGCAGAGTACACTGAAAAAAATCAAACTTCAATGGGTACTTCAAAAATTAACCTGATACATGAAAAAGCATTGAAACTGCTCATACCATAAGATTTAAGTTCTCATAAATGTGATGATTTTAGATGGGATTAGTAGCCCAGGTATTATTTAAAGTACTTGACATTCTTCATTGTAGAATCTCTGTTTGAACAGAAATTTTTAAAGTGAGATGACTGGTACAGGGAAGTATTTCTGGAAAACTGCAGCCAAAATAGTTCTTTTATGAGGAAAAAAAGCCAGGAAAAAATACATTATTCCATCCATGCTAAATTTTTCTTCAGTTTTTAAAAATACTTGTCTGGCTTCATGTTTTTTGGGAAGGTTATAGAATTTGGAAGAGTAGTGATGTTGTGTTCCAAGTATGCGTTTTTTTCCAGATGTATGAGAGTTTGATCAAATTTTAATAAGTTTTACAGTCTTTGAAAAACATATTAGCACATATTCCACAGAAATTTCTGTGATTTGTAGAGGTAAAATCTCTCAAAGTCCTGTCACCACTGAATGTGCTTGGCCCTCAGAATGCCTTCCAGAAACCAGTGAAATATAGATTAAACACTGGGTATTATTAGCTCATCTTTCATCCTACCATCTCATATATTCGCTGTTTATATCCAGAAAAACTGTCAGTGGCATGTGCATTCTCTCTTGAATGTCATTTTACTCACCTGTAAATCTTGTGCCTGAAACAGTTTTATATATTGCTCTTTCCATGCTTGGATCAGTTCAGACCAGGCTTGCTGCAGTCTGGAGAGGGACTGGTGGATCTCAGGGGTTGCATAGTGACCAGAATTGGCAAGTTCTTTACCATAGTCACTGAGAGCATTGAATCTTTCCACTCGGGCTTCAATCTCCTCCTAAAATACATTGCTAAGGTTGATGTCAAGGATTTATGAAGAGCCATTTATTCAGAATACAAGCCTTAAGGGGAAGAGTTTGGGCTGTAACTTTCCGGCACTAACATTTGTATGGAAAATCATTCATCTTTGAGCTGTGTTACTGGAAGGGCATAGAATTGCCTAAGACAGAATAAATGTAAATACTAAAATGACTTTATTGGTCTAGGAACAACTGTTTTCCTACAAATGAAAATTGAGATTTAGTTAGAAACATATTAGAAAATGCTGAGATCTAAATGAACACAATTTCAAACAGCCATAATATCATCCCTCAGTCTTCCTACATGAAAGTGGTTCTTTTAAGAAACAGTGCCTAGAATTTTTCCTTTCCTGACAAGTAAGTTTTCATCAGATTTTTATGTTAAAGACATGGTTTTACTTCATTTTATGTTGCTAAAATGAAACACATTTAACTTTTGCACCTGGTCTGAGGAACGAATTATACACCTTTACTGAATCCTGAAGGTGAAAGCATAAAAAGCAATTATGATCCCTGCAAACTGAATATGGAATTCTAATGCAAGCAATTTCAAAATGAAATTAACTATGGACTGAAATAATACCATGTATTAACTCATAAACTCCCTTAAACACTATGGCATGTACTATTAAATTTCTGAAATTAGAACTGCAGCTTTTAGAGATTTTTGGGGTGGTGGCATTGCCCAATCATAGATAACACAGCTATAAAATTGTAATTCAAAAATTTTTAAAATTCACATTAGCATCTCATGTTCAGCTCTGGTCTCTCCTAAGGACTTTGGTTTGAGTCACTAACCAGAATGAAAAAACCCTCCTTCTTGCCTTGTCAGTAATTTTAGTTTAGTCAGCATAAGAACATAATGCCTGAATTTCTTCCTTTTCCCTGTGACTGTCTCCTTAGGGCCATTTGGGCTCCTTCACTAATAGATATTAAATATTTAAAGATTTAGATCTTGCCACCATTTAAATTTGGAGCACTCTCCATCAGTGGTTTGTGATATTTCTAATATGACAAAGAATTATTAGCAAAAACTTTGTTAAATTACATGAGAAAGAATTGTTAAAATGGGTGACTCTTAAGAAGGAGGGGATTTCAGATACTTCACACTAAATTCAGGTTTTAGAAAATTAATCAGAATCTATAAACTGTTTGTGTTAATAACAAGACCCACGAAGCTCTGGGTATTAGTAATTACTCAGTGAACAGGATTTTTAGAAGTAATAATTGCAAAGAGAATGTAGCCCAACAGCTGAAAGATAGCTATGATTTTTAGAAAAAAGTAAAATATTGACTTTTTTCCTAACGTTAATTGAAATGCCACTCCTTTTAAAAAAGAAATTAAAATTATTATCCAAATTAGCCACCAAAACATTAGTAAAGTAACAATTACTGGGATATGAAGTGTTTCAGAACTGAAACTGTTTAGCACTATTCAGTGGTAATTTACCTTGCTGTGTGAAACAAATTGTTTGTATTTTCTTCTCAGGTAAATTAAGTTCACATGAAAAAAATCTAGCTTGAAGCAAGGATTAGCTGGCATTAACTTCTTTGGCAATATGAATAAGGAGGTGAGCAGTGAGCATGATGTGAGACTGAACCTGTTTTTCACCATCAGGCTTGGACAGCTGTACAGGTGAGAGCTCATGGGGCTTTGGGGCCTTTTTGCAAAGACACAAGCTGCCAAAACCCCCATGAGACAGTTTTGTCAGTATGCAGGTGATTTCTACCCCCAGCCTGGTACTGAAAACAGGATTTTATCGTGTTATTGAGAGGTGCATTCTGTGCACACAGAGATTCCCAGCATGTGCAATTGGAGGCACAGGTGATACTTGCCTTTCTCTCCTGGTGCTCCTCAATCATACTTTCGGCTTCATTTGCACTTTTAGGCAGCCCCCCTGCTTCCATTAAAGCTCTGGTGTTTTGGGCCCAGTCGAGTATCTCCTTCATCTCCAAGTTAAATTTCTGCAACTGGTACGAGGCTGCCAGCTTCTCCTTCCTGCCACACAAGGTGCAGTTCAGCATTATCTGATGTGGAATTACCTAGCTGCCTTTCCCTCCCCATTTGCAGAGGAAAGTATCTTAACAGAAGCCTAATGAAATTAATCCAAACTTTCCCTTACAGTTCCTAGGAGACCTCATGTTAACCAAAACCACGGGAGATGCACACTGCCGTGGGGACAACATGCCTATTAATTTTTCTACATCAGTTCATTAGCATAAGAAAGGTAAAAACGCCTTCATATCTGTTGCTCACAGCCATAACTACAAATCAGGATTAAGCCTTTCTCATTTTGGAAAGTTTTGAGAAAAAAAAAATCTTCAAGAACCATCCAAAAATAAGTCTTCCACAAAGGTTTTATGATAGATGTAATTTGATAGTCTGAAGGCATTTTAGTAACATTATTTAATGGGATAAACCACAAAACACGGTATTAGTTTTCCCAAAGTCACATCAGTGGAAGTTTTCCATATCAAGTCGCACTTTTTCCAACTCAGGTGTCTTAGGTGCCTGTGTAAACTTTGTAAAAAATCCTTAAAAACCTTTAAAAGACCTCTGACAACTAGGGTTTAGACCCAAGGGGGCAGCTTTGCTTCTGCTAAGAGATATTCAAACAACTCTAAGCCTTCACCTTTGTTTAGCCTGTCCCTGGAGTTGCAGCCAGTTGTTTTTCATCTCCTGTTGCTTCATAGTCAGTTTGTCATTTATGGATGGATTCCTTGTGGAAAGGCGGAAAGATTCCCGTTCCAGTGGCTGGGGAGAGATTTATAGTGGGGTAAATTTATGCCAAATGCTTATATTCATTCTTGAGTTTGTCTTTCAGGAAAAATAGTTCATTGTAAGACCCCAGCTCTCAAAGGCAGTTCACTAAATTACAATAAAAAAATATACAAAGGGATATGTAATATGCAAAAAATAATACACATGTATTTGTGAGCAAACATCCATGTGAAGAAAGATCTCTGTGCATTGCTTTGCATGCACAAGGGTTAATTTACAATTTAGAAAAGAGTTTTGCAGAATACAGACAAACAGATAGGAAAATGAAGTACTAGTTCTAACTTCTATTAGTGGTCTGATGAACAGGAATGAAGGCTCATCAGGTCAGGTTTAAAGACAAAAACTTTCTTGCAAAATTCCATCAAGTTGATGAAAATGAAGAATTTTAATTATGCAGAACAGAAAATATGCCAGGCTGGTTTTAATCCTTAAAAAGAGTAAAAAAAAAAAAAAAAAAGCCCAAACCTTGCCCTTCTCCCCTGTACAGCCTTGCTTATGCCTTCCAATAATCACCCACTTTTCACATGAGAATTAGCTAACCAAGTCTCAGTGTTGAAGGTACCACACATATTGCCACTATTTGTCTACTATTGTAAAGAAAAAGTTTTTCATATTTCCTGTATGAAAGGGCTTAACACTGGCCAACAGTGAAAAAATGTGAGAGGTTGTCATTGGAATTGTACTACTGTGGTTCAACAGGACATACTTCTTTCTGGTAAAAATATACAAATATAAAGGACTTAGACCCATATTTAATGCTCAATTTAATTTAGTCCTAGATGATGCAAACTGACCATTTTACAAAAGCCAGAGTGGATCAGGCAGGCAATTACCTAGAATTTCTGTGTTTGATGTATGTGTAAGGAAACTACATGCAGTATGGGGTTTGCACTTAAGTTCTGAACAGAAACAGAGTTGTGATTTTGGTTCAACTGAGTACAGGAACTTGGGGAAAGATGGAATCCATGCATTCCAAAATGTATAGGACAGTCTGTTCTGGCTTGTATGTGAGGCCCAGAGACTCAGACAACATTAAAAAGGGACTTTTCTTCTTAGGTTTTGTGCACCAGGAAGACTAATATTTGATAAGATAAAGTAGGATTAAGCAGCAGTATTTTCATGACAAGAAATTTATGCTGCATTTGCATTGCTGAAAATTCCTGCTAATCATTCTGAAGAGTAACAATGATTTTTGCACCATATTTTCAAGAACAAAAAGAGATCTTTTTTTCAGTATCTTTTGTACTTCCCTACTTCTTACCTCCATTTTGGACTTGATTACACTGATTTCTCTCTCCATTTCTTCATGTCTTCGAATCAGGTTTTCCACACTTTCCACATCTTTTCCATAATCCAGTGCTTGTATCAACACACTCTGGAGAGGGCAGTGGGATGTGCAAATGGTGAAGATGACACCAAACAAAAGGATCTGTATCTTAATTATTTCAAAGAGCCTCCTCCTTCACCTCTTTGCATTGTCATGTAAGTGTTCTTACTGTTTTTTAAAATATCAATAGAACACATTGTCTGCTCTCCTTACAGAGATGAAACCAGAATCGAAATCTCTTTCAACAGTCATAATCCTGCTTAAGGTGCCTCTGGCCATTCACATGTAAAACAAAGACAGGTGTGCCTCCCTGCATTTCTCAATCTTTATTTTCTTCTCTCTCTTTTTTTTTATATATATACTAAATCAGAAAAATATTTCCCAGTAAATTGTGGCACAGAAATTCAGGTGTGTGTTATTAAAATACAAAAAGTAAAATTTACCCTCGGGATTCTAAGAAATTAAGTCCCATAAAACGTAGAAATACATTTGAAAAGTTGTTATAAAACTCTCAAGCCAAAAGTCTTGTAATCCTAAATAGTACCATTTGCCTACTGAATTATAATTAAATAAATAAAATTAATTACATTGAAGAATGAATTAGTTTTTATATAGCCTTTTTTCTGTTGATATCAAAATAAAAATTTGGGATTGGCATTTTTACCTCCATTTTCTGAATGAGTAAGATTGACAGAGCATTTTTCCATTTCAATTAATCAAAATTGGAAAACTTACCTTCTCAGTAATTCTTTCTGTGATGTCATCTATCTCCCTGATTAAGGCATGAATCTCTAGGGCCCCCTCTAACTTCTTCCTGTATGCATTCAGGTTACCATGAAAACTGTTCCACCTTTAATTGGAAATAATAATTTAGAGATGTATTTCAGAGGTAAGGATTTCCACAACTCAGTTTCATGATGCTCATATTTAAAAAACCCCACAGGTTTGCTGAACTACCTCATGTATTGATCCCCCAGTTCTCCATAACGGGGGCTCATCACAGGGATAAAGCATTAGCCTGAGAAGCCTATCTGGTTGTATTTATTCTGTGTCTTCAGGATGGCATGGGGGTTAAAAGCTAAAAAGTACTGATCTAGTTTCCTTAAACTCTCAGTAATCTCACATTTGATATCTTCCTGCTTTTGTTTCTTAGACAGAGGGCTGTGGAGCAGCAAAAGCACAAGGCAATTCACCAGGACAACTGTGTGAATAGATGGAAGTGTCTAAGCTTCATGAATCTTGTGTGCCAAGTAATGTGAAACTGAGTATTTGACTCCAAGGCTAGAAACACGACTTTGGAACTTCTGGATTAAAAATCCTTCTAAGCTACCTGCTCTGGGAGTCTGGAAAGACAACTCCAGTGTCTGATATTTGGTAGTGGTGATATTAAAGAAGAAAGCAAATGTTCCAATTCCTTCATTTATCTCAGACGAAGACACTTAATTTCCCTTCCTGTTTTTGCTTTACACAGAATGTGTGAAAGCACACTCACTTCTCATTGAGCTGCTTTCGGCGCTCATAGATGGTCCTTGTTTCTTCCTTGTTCTGTCTCTCCAGTTTCATGGCCAGGGCATTGATAGTCCTGATGTGAGCATCGTCCACTGTGGACTCCTGTAAAGTGAGAAATGGAACAAAGGTGCACATTCAAATTGCTCATGACTGAGATTTTCCACAGAGATGTGAAAATCAACACAAGCAGCAACAAGAAAAGTTTTACCTCACTAACATTTCAGACATGTGGAGCTTGCTCTACTACAACTGCTGGTGTTACAATGTGCCTGATGAGCAGGCAGTAAGAGCAAGAAAGAACATTAATAGCTCTAGGTGCAAGAATGATCTTGGTCTAGATGAGGGCCCTCAGACACTCATTTCTAAGCCAGATATTCCATAGGGGTTCATTTGAACATGTTGAAGAAACACAGATGCAGTTGCTGGTTATATAGGTGGCTGCTGTGGAGCAGCTGAAGTGTGGCAGATTGTTCCTCTGTCAGACAGGTAGTGAGTGACCCATGGGCTCCTGGGCCTACTGCCTGTCTTATCTAGGTGAGCTTCTGTCCCCAAGTGCCTTCTGCACTGTAGACAACAGCCTCAAAATCCATACAGCCTTGGGAATCCCACACAACCTATGCCACTGTTTTCTTCTAAGGCAAAGTCTTCTAGGAGACCTGCTTCCCATGCACATACCACAGAATGGAAAATATTTGCACATTGCCCATATAATCTGGAGTACAACGGGATAATTTTTCTTTTGGAGCACTACAGAGGGCCAACACTGAACACTGCTCCAAGATTCAAAAATATTCTTCATTTCCTGGGACAAATAAATCACAAGTTTAGCAGGGAGACCATCACGGGTGTAAAGAAGCATAGCTGCAAAGTGCCAGCACAGTGTTAATGTAAGCATTCACTCCATCGTGTGTTTTGTTTATGCTGCATCCATACTAATATGCATGCTTCCATATGTGTTTTCCTATTATACATAGCCATAAAGTAAATGAGAGAAACCAGCAGACAGTCAGATATTCTTCAGAAACCCTGCAGCCTCCTCTCCTGGGAAATAATAGCATCACAGTGAATAGAAAGTCTGGCAGCCGTCAATGTAGGATGATTACTCCTTGTCCTGATTTTTCTAGTGGGAAAACCCAGGCTGGATGGATGCACACACTGTGCCAGAAGCAGCCTCCTCTGTTTGTACCACCCTAGGAAGCACTGCATAACTGAGCATCAGCTGTCAGGGCATAACTGCATAACTGTCCCAGCTTTTTATCATGTTCTGAGGGTTACAGGAGCAGTGGCTACAAGCTGATAGTGTCTAAGGCCAAGACTTTCAAGAGTGACACATAAGATCTACCTTCGTTTATGGAAAAACTTTCCTATTCAGAGGCTTATGCTGACTGGAACACTGGGCTGTTTCTGCCCTGTTAATCATCCTTCTTTTGGCTGGTACAAGCTGTAGAAGAGCCCATGCTCAATCTCTTAGCTCGCAGTCAGCTGGTGAGTACAATGAATGTCTCTTCAATTTACTAATTCCCTGGTGCTGAAGCCAAATAATTTGGCTCTCTATCCAAACCCAGTGTGAATGTGCTGTCACGAAATTCTGCTGGGCTCTGGAATAGGGAGCTCAGGGTTTCTCCCTGGTATCAGGCATATCTGCACTGCTACCTTGCATCAAAGAGGATTGTCTCCTTCTGCTATTAGGCAACAAAAGTAGAAGATGAGAGCTGCCACAACAAGAATCAACAAAAAGATAACAGGCAAACAAAGGATAAAGAATATTAGGAGACTTCATTAGAGTAAACATCATTCACAAATTCCTAGCACATCTCTTTCCAGACTTTTCCCACGATTTCCAGACTAGCAAATCAGCACAGTAATCTTTCCTGTGTGACACACAGATCTCTCAGTCCTCATCTGTAGCAGTTCACACAAACAGAGAGAATAAGAGGTTGCTGCAAATGCATCCCCTCAATGTACAGCCCCACAGCTCTCATGGCAGGAGCTGAACACACGCCAAGGAGGATCCTGTTCCCCAGGTTTGCTGCCTAAGCTGGCACATCTCACTAGGGGCAGGAGAGGCAGCTGGCATGACTCAGCATCATAAAGAGGGACAGAGATCTCGGCGTTGAAAAGTGAAGAGTGCAGCTGTCTTGTCACATGGGTGTTATCCAAAGTGTAAACAATCGCTGTGTTTTACTAAATGTCTGGTTATTAATGTTATGATTCATGAGTGACCCTGTGTGCTGTATAGACAGAGGCCCCCAGATTTATGTGCTTAATTTGGATGAAGACACATGAGAATGAGACTGTTCCTCAGGAGGATGAAAATGGAGAAATAAGGAATAGAAATAGAGAAAACAGTATTTTCTTTTTTACAGGCTTGTTCATAGAAGGACCAGATCACTTCTCAGATTCAAACAAGCATGGCTGAAACAAACATTTTTAAACCACTTTTGGGTGGAAATCACTGAGACTTTGCAGACTGCAAGAACCAAACAAAATCTGCTTGAATTCAGGCTCACACACTGAGTTTTCCAGTCATTTGATGAAGTCTGAAGTGTTAGGTCGTGTCATGAGTGGTTGACAGCTCTGCCTAGACACCTTCAAAGCAGAAGGCATAATAAGAGAAAATTCTGTCTTTTTAAGTGACTTTTGAGGTAGTGATGCTTCCTATCACTTTGGTCTTACACCTCCTCAGAGCACTGGAACTGTATTTGCTAACTGGACTGAAAAGTTACCTGCTGCTTGCAACCATGCAAGACGTGAGAGTGAAAAACACCTCTTACCCCTGATGTTGCTCCACGGAACTCATTCAGCTTTTTCTTGAGCTGCAGGCAGTGTTCGTAGTCATTTCCCACATCTCCTACATTAATCATGACCTCCTGGGGAAATAGGCAGCAAACAGACAAATATTTAGGTGAAGAGTACAAGAACACAGCAACTCCCAATGCTTATCCTGATGTAGTAAGTTCTGTGATGTGTCTATAAATCACCAACCTACAGATTCTGAAATAGTCTCTTCTGATCTTTAGATAATTATGAGACTTGATGCCAACTCCCTTTTTAATCTATTACTGGCTATGGAAGCAGCCTCTGAGTGGAAGTGATTCTTCCTTCACTCCTCCAAAGAGAAACTTTCAGATTTGATATACAATGTGAGGGAAGGCCAGCTGCCAAATGCTTCGAGTATCTTCCATTCTAATCTGCTTTCACTTCTCTGTCTCAGTAGAGACACATGAGTTGGCCACAAGTAATCACACACTCTTCACGTGCACAGTTTACATGAGAAGATGTGCTAATACTGCCCAACTAACTCTGGTATGGACAGACTCCATAGAATTTGATCAGTCATTCCTTTCATACTGTTTGCAGAACATGTCTTGATTCTTCCAGACAAAAGTCACTAGCCAAATATCCTGGAAGATGACACATTTATCAGAATGCCATTGCTAAACATCAAGTCTTTAGTGTGCTGCTCAGGTTAAATACTAAAATCCACTTGCCTTCTCCCTGATCCAGGCTTCCACCTGGTCCACCTTCTGGAGAAATTCTAGGAAGTCCCGACTGTCCTCCAGCATCTTTCCACGAGCAGCAACAGCTCTCTTCAACTTCTCCCAGTGCTCCTGAAGTGTGCGGACTTGGCGACGGATCTCTCCTGATTTTGGGTGGCCTTTTGACACCAGGGCTTCTCCTTTCTTCACATTCAGAAGAAGAAATTAGAAGTTAAAGTTGTTCCATTTTTAATGGGATTTCCACTTTTTAATGGGATGACCTTCCTAGGAGGACTCTTTCACCTTCCTAACCTGGACTGAACAATAGGTTACTAATAAAATTTCTTATCACCCAAATGATAAAGCCAGCTGGAAAGCTTTTACCTCTGGAGGGAATCTAGAATCATAGAACACTGGGATTTGAATATTGCCCTGCCAAGAAAGATATTCAGGGAATGGGAACACCAAGTATTACAGATGATTACAGTGCCTTTTAGCTATATGATTCAGCCAGTTCCAACAAGAATATTCACAAATTGGCATGAAATCCTATTTGCCTTTTGTAGGAGTAATCAAGTCAGGCAAGGAAGAAGCCGGTGTGTATTTTCCTATTTAGGCTATAAGGAAAGATGAAAGCTCCCTGAATGGAGCAAATAAAGTATCCCCCTGTTGTAAATTAACAGCATTACATTTCCATGGCAAAGCAACTGGGTTTTTGTCACACCAGTAGGACAATTGATGCAGAAGTGACAACCAAGCTACTCTTCCTTTATATTTCATCAATCTGTCCATCTTCGGATGATAAGTTAAAATCTGTAAAAACACTAACAGAGTGAGAGGATCACCTTATTAACAGCTGTGATGATTTCCTCATTTGCTAGAATCTCTGCCTCAAAGGCCTGATGCTTCTGCAGCAGCTTCATCTTGTCCTGCAGATTGCTGGGGTCTTGTATGGAAGGGTCCTCCAGCTTCTGCATGCGCTCACCAATCCAATCCTCTGCCTGCAACATTGAGAGGCACCGAGTTAGCACCACAGCCTCCTGGGGTCCTGGGGCCTCCTCCCAGGACAGGTCACTGTGCTGTACCTGGGCTGGATAGATTGAGTGGGAGCTGACAGCTGAAGCACATCTCCAGTTGCTGAACTTGTTCTACTTTGTTAAAAGCAGGTATGAAAGAAACTAATTTTTATTTGACCACAGGAGTTATGAAAAATTCGTTGAATACCTCAGATTTCATCACAAAGCATTAACAGATTATAGAGTCTTCTAGAGTATGCAGAGAGAATCCTTGAGCCTTAACATGGTTCACATTTAAAATGAGATTATGACTACTGGCGGTTTAGGGCTCTGAGTTTCATCTGATATCTCTGCCATTGACCTACCTGCAAACTGGGTAAAAGATTCTTTTGAACTCAGTGCCTCATCTATAAAACAGCACTAACATTTCCTCTTGTCAGTGGTGCTGTGAGAACTAAATGGAAAATGCAATGCAAATAAAGATTTGCTGATGGGGCCCAAGCACTAGTTAGAATATTTGAAAGGAAATACAACTGTCTTTGCTTTTATACTTCATAAAATTCAAAATGGTCTAGTCAGGACAGGAACATCAGATTCAGAAAAGCAGATGGTTTGTGAGAGCTAACAAAGCAAAAGTTATATATTTCTCTTAAGAAATAATTTTAAAGGGGATTTAAAAATATGTAGGATGAAATGAAGAATAGGATAGAAAGTTTTCCACAAATTTCTTTAAGTTCTGCTGAACTTTAGCCCTTAGCACTGAGGGAAATATTTTCTATCCATCAAAACACTGGGAACTGAACACTTGACATAATGTTGTAACTGATCCTGTTGTCCTCAGTGCACTGAAGTAATGTAATGTTTTGACAACACAAGAGCTTCAAATTGAAGGGCAGCTTTATTAGTTTCAAAATATCTTGGCTGTCCTTATGGAACTGTGCACTTCATGCACACAAGACTTGTCAGCTGGAGGATTTTCTCTGTTAATTAATGATTTCAAATGTTGCTTCAGCTGCTGAGATTCTATAAACAATAACAGAAATAGCTTTCCCTAGCAGCGTGCTCTCCAGAAACTGTTCCCCTCCAAAGCACAGTTAGAGACTCAAACAGGCCACGTCAAACTTGCCCAGGGCTACACACTGTCATGTGCTGCTTTAATTTCCAACACCCTCCTAGATGGCCTTCTCCCATTCCCAGCCATGCATTTATGCTTCAGTGTCACTTAAGTGACTCTTCATTTGAATGGGAGCCTCATCCATACAGTTGGAATGAGAAACAACCCAATCCCCAGGATAAAGAGACTTTAACGTTGGTTTGTCTCCTACTTTTTAATTAGAAGCAGTGGCTTTAATGATAGACTGAACATCTGCACTCTTAGTGCCTTGGTTTATTTTAAGGCTTGTTTAAGATGGTTCTAGAGAGTGAGAGATCCTTCTCCTGGCCTCATGCCCACATTCAGATGTGAAGCAAAGCTGCTCTGTTTTCCCAAGATCTTCCAATGGAAAGATTTAGCAGTTGTCTGGACAGCTATTTTCACTTCATTGAAGACAACAGAAAAACTAGTGTTATGCTCAGTATAGGCACAAGATCAGATTTATTTCTATGGGAGCCATAAAAAATGTGGGCACTACCAACTTAGAAACTTACTCTTTAAAAATATCAGTTACTGTAACAAACACAAACAGTAAATTACACTGATTTTTTTTAATGACAGAAGCATGTAAAGCATATAAAGGGATGTGCCTGCTCCAGACATCTGGAGATAACAACTGATTGTATAACAAAACAATACAAGTTAATATTTGGGTGTACAAATGAGTCTCTCATTCCCCTGAGATAAAGATGTAAACGGTTTTTATTCTTATGTACAGTGTGAAAGGAAAAGGAGGTATGATGAGCAAGTTTCAGACTCAGTGTTAAAACCCAGAGCCAGCTTTAGAAGTCAAAACTTTTAACTTATAATATTCCCTCTGCTATAACATAAATACACATATTTCTAAGTAGCATCTTGCTCATTTGCCTTCCAGATTAACACTGAGCTATAGACTTTTTGGCAATAGGGTAGCTTGTAAGTCTGTCCCACTTCTTTCTGTGAGACAAAAGCACCATATTTCTACTGTAGAAGGGTGAGTTTTATTTCGTAAACTGCAGGTGATCTCTTGAGTTAATTATTGTGGAGTATTTGTACTAATGTGTGTAGTTCTCTATGTAATTGCTTCTGGAGAGTAACTAGAAGAATTTTAATGATGACAATGGTCACTAATTTCAGCTGACACAAAAAATCCTGTTTGATCAATAGAAATTCCTTAATATGTTTGCAGGACAGAGTTTTCAGGGGAGGGGGATTTGAGCTGTGGGTCTTGTTCTCTTAATGAGTAAGAAAAAGCAATGATCTCATTGATTTCACAGCCAAACTCAAAACTCATCTCCGAATTTAACCTTCCTATACAGATCATTCTCATACATGAACTTGTGCACACCCAGAATATAATTAAAATCAAATGGAACATTTCATTCTGTCCTATCCAACAAAGAGAAAGAAAGGTATTACTGTAAGATTTTGGTTTTCAATTCCTTGATGACATTCACATTCTACAGCAGGAGGCAATGATTCTAAGTTGGTGAGGTAAATGAGCACCTAACCTGAGAGCAAAAACTCCCCAAAGAACTCTTGGCTGAATTTGTGTGGAGAAAGTGGATGAGAATAGGGAAATGTTCTTCACTATGCATGGCCAAATCTAAATGTGTGAAAGAATGAAGGGGGACCCCAGCCCAAGCACTGATTTGAAATTACAGAGAGATGGAAAGAAATGCATAAGTATTCCTACCTAAGGGGTTGATTGTATCTCTAGAAGGGCACTGACAATTTCTCTACCAAGAGGATTTTGGGAAATCTCTCTTTGGAAATTATAACCCTTGTGCAATGCACCATCCAGTCCCCTCTGCTAGTCCAAGTGGTGGATAGGCCATTACTAGTGGATTTTCATTACTTTCCTATCATGGGATAATAAAAGTACAACCAAATAATACAAGTTAATATTTGGGTGTATAAATAATTTCTGTTAAATTCTATTAAAAGAAAAAGGAAGAGGAAAAAAAGGGGAAAGGGGGAAAAGGAAAAGAAAAAGAAAAAAAAGGATGGCTCTGGTTTTGTAAACCATTGAGGACATTGCATGGGACACAGCAGCAGAAGGGGTGAATACCAGACCAGCAAGAGTGCTTGAAAATGTGCCCCTGGGTCTGTGTGCTCTTGTTTATGCCAGCACTGTTCTCAGTCACACATGTTGTGCTGCCCTTTGAAAGGCTGACCTAGTTTGTCTTTCCAACAGTAGTGACAGGGCAGAGCTACTCAGTTACAGGACTGAGGCCAGGACAGGAGACAAGCAGAGCTCAGCATGTTCTGCAGAGGCCAGTGTACAGTGTAGCTCAAGAGCTGTGCTGAGTCACAGCAGTGTTTTGAAGGCCTTTAATGAACACCCATTAATAAAGCTTGGTGCCCAGGCCATAATGCTTTCCACTTGGTGTTCATCCTGACTTGAAATACATTTTCTTCCCCACCAAAGGAAAAATATGTACTGGCTTGCAGTTTTCCTTTCACCTGTTTTATTTTAGCAGAGCTTTTGATGAGTGAAGTGGCTGTAATGGGCACAATGCCACAATAACAGTATAGCAACAGGAATGGCATTGAAGCATCCTTTTGCACGAGTGTGGCAGGAGCTGCCACACCAGAGTGGATCATCCATCCACCTAATAATGTCTGGCAAGAGTAAGCACTTCATCCAATAGAGGTAGGTGGTCTCTCTGCTTTACATCCCCATCCCAGGCTAAAACCCTCTTACCTCTTCCAAGTTCTGGTAGAAAAGTGCCAGAAGAAGGGCAGTCTGCAGCTTCTCTCTCCTGCTCTGTGACAGATCCTTGATCTGACGCCTCCTCTTATGAATGACATCCAGTTTGTGCTGAATCTTTTGCCCTTCCAGTCCATCAGCCTTTTCCAACCTGTTTGCCTGTTCTTGAAGAGACATCATCTGGGGAGGCAACAGATCTGAAATTACTTTAATGTTTCCAAGTGGTGTGAAAGAAACAAAATAAAGCTCCTTTCATAGCTAAAATACTATCTTTTTTTTTTCTGTAATGAACCAAGAACATCTGGGACAAGTTAACCAGCATTCCTCCTCACCCTGTACCATGTCATATCTATGAAATTACTGTCATTGTACTCTGTGGTGCATCCTGGCTACATAAATTAATTAAAATTGTAGCTCCAGGAGTCCCTATGCCACTGATTATCCAGTGCAAGGAATCACGGAGCAAGCATGACATCCATGAATGGTCAGATTTTATTGCTTTTTGGAAACCCGGTGTTGTAATGTAGCTCTCAAAATGAGCAATCAGTCTGGCAGGGAGCTGGCAAGAGTCCTGGGAGTTCATTCTCAGGAACCCAGGCACAGCCACAGATTTAAGCTTAGCCCTAGCCTGGGTGATTACAGCAGTAGCCACCAGCCAGGCAAATTCTTTACACATAGGTGAGCAATTTAGTATCTGAAGTGCAGAGAGGCTGCCCATTTGGTACAGCTATTGTACACCAAATGCATATTTAAGTAAATTGACAACTTCTTTTAATGTCAAAATGCCTACTGCATTTTGTAAAATACCTACTCTATTTTACTTGCTTTAAAAGTCACTATTTTTTAAATTAAAAAAAGCAGAAACTTCTGATATCCATAATACAATATGGCCTGCTTTAAATATTTCTGCTTGTAAGGCCCCCTATTCTGCTTACTGAGTGGTTTTCCTATCTGTTGCAAGGATTTGGGCATGGAGTGTTTTGACAGTTCTTCTCCAATGCTCTGCCTCTTATTTTGCTATGATCCCCATTTTATCTTTTGTTCAAGCATATCAGGCATTTCACACCTGCCACCAATTCAAAATGTTACCATAATAAAAAAAAAAAGTTATATATAAAATCTTAGCTTATAGAATTCTAGCTGGTAGAATATTTGTTGTTTATTTTTTTACCTTCTCATCCTGTGATGCCAGAAGCTTCTCAAAAGCCTCATGTTTCCTTATCAGTTGCTCTACTTCATCTACAGACCTTCCGAGGTCACTGCTTTTCAAACAAACCTATAAAAAAAGTTCATTATTTTTCTCAGTGAATTAATTATCCTTTAATCTTGATTCATAAAAGGAAGAAGAAGTATTAACTCTGCTGCTGAGAATACACTAGAGAGGGAAAAAAAAAAAGGAACAGGAGGCAATGGAAGCTAGAAATTATTAGAAGTCCATGGTTTTGAGCAAGAAAGAGAAGCATTAACTGGTCTAGCTAAAGAAGGTGACCTATCAGTCCTTATCACAATCACTAAGTCACAAGGCAATTAATTACAGAGGTCTAAGCCACCCTTGTAATCCCAAGCAAGACCGCTGTCATGTCTGACAGATGTCCATATGATTCCTTCTTAGGAGAGTTCCCATAACAGAGACTTTGCAGTCTGCCTGAGCAACTTAAACCAGTGCTTTATTATCTCAACCACAAGCAGGATTTTTCAAACATCTAGCCTGAAAATGCATGGCTATTGCTACACCTAGTTACATACTGCCCTCTTCTTCACACTCAGGAGATCATTTCTTCTATGTTTGCTTCAACCTTGTGCATATTTGTAGACTTTTTGCATTCTGGGATTTCTGTCTTCTCTAGGTTAAAACCACAGTGATCTGATCAATCATTCTACAACAGCTGTGTCTTTTTGATTCTGATTATTCTTATTGCTCTCCTCTGAGTTTTCTCCATTTCCATTTATTTTGAGACTTGATGTAACAAGTGGCAATAAGCAATAAGGCTGCCAGAGTGAAGGCTGTGAAATCAGCAGAATGCCTTTCAAGCTGCAGTCTTCAGCATGTGCCTGCATATAGTGCAGGTCTTTTATACAACACCATGAACTCAAGTTCACCTCAGGTTCACTATGAGCTTCTAGAAACTTTTCAGAAGAACTGATGTCAGACCAGCTTGTCCCCATCTTGTACTTATGCAGCTGATTGCTCCTGAAAAGATGTCATAGCTGGCACCTGTATCAAGTGCATTACACCTGTCATTTTTTCAGGTCATCATTCCAACTTACCTGCACTGATTTTATTTACTGCCTGTTCTGTCAATCTCTGATGCAGAAAGACTTTAATCCAAAATACCAAATGCTGTTTTAAGGAATCTGACCTCTGCACCTTTTAACATTGTGCAAGTGTGCACATTTTCCAACTAATTCACACATGTCTCAAAGGCATTGCAGTGTTCCCTTACTCTGTTCCAGTGTTAAGAAAAACGATGGCCCAATTATTGTCCCATATATTCTGTTGTACTCATTTTTGCCAAATGAAAAAGAATAAAGAATATAGTTATCTATTATCAAGAAAACCCTATGTTTTTCTGCAGGTTGACAGGAATTTATTATTTTTCATTGGATGTAATTGCCCACAGGCTTTTTTCTTGTTCAGTGATGAGACAATAGCAGGATAAAAAATCCCCAATTACAGGCTCTGATGGGACATGAGCAAAGACTACCCCTGGATAAGGTTCACACTGAAGTGGCTATGGCTGGACAGACTTTGGGAAATCAGACTGCTGTGAGGGTCTGCATTTATCAGCAGTGTGTAATGTGTAATCCATTTTGTGAGCTCATGGAATCACAAGTCTTTGGACAAAGATGAGAAATTCCAACCAGCAACTTTGCCTGGGTAAAGTGCAATTAACAGAAATGGTAGAAGAATTTGAAATCAATTATATAGTATGAAAGAATTTAGATGCAGGAAAGAAACGGAATAGAATCAGTGAAACAGCAAAATTGCTAAACATTTTGGAAAAGGGCTAGTAAAGGACATGGGTAAATTTGTGCCTTTAAGCCATAGATGTGCACACACACACAAAAAAACCATCTAGAGAGATTAATCTTGCTTTGCAAAGCATCACAGTCCTGTAGCAGTCTTACAGGGTGTTTTTTTATAAGAGGGCAAAGATGTTCTTTGACAGCTATTTTAGAAAACCAGCCATAATGTTCATTCTCTGGATGACTGCTTAACCTCACAGGGCATCTTCTGCAGGAGAGGCTCCCAAGTTTGAACACAGTGCAGGGTAATCCACACCTACTTGCCAGGGTCTGACTGCACTAAGAGGCCCTGGATGGAGCCCTGCTCCCATCTGGGAATGTCTCTGAGGCTCAGCCCTGGCCATCAGTCCCTCCTGAACTGCACTGGGGTGCACTGATCCTGCCCTGATCGCCTTGGACCGACCCCATGTTTCAGCCACCACCTTGCTTTGATGTTTGACCTTCAGCTGCTCGGTGGACTTTTTTACTGGTGCCACCACTCGGCCCTCTTTGGTGGCTGTGGATAAGAGGACTGACAGCCAGACTTGGCCTGATGTTCTGGCCCATTTTTGGGCAGTGAATATTTTGCATATGTAGAAAAATGCACAGATAAATACCATGCGCAGGCCAGATTTGCAAACTGCTCTGTGCTAATCCATTCCCATCGCAGTAATTACAGTCAAGAAGAAAGAAAGGCCACTGTACAACAGGCCTAAGTTTATAGTAAGTCTGGCCCATGATTCACCAGAAGGTCTAAAGAAATACATTAATGCCTCTGTTAAGCCTCTGTGTTACACACAACCCGCACCAGAAGGTGGATACTCTGTCATTCAAACTTTAATCCTTTGATCTATCCTACTCATCAAGTGCATGAAATGATGAGAGATTTTTCTAGGGTGTTACTGGATTTAGCTTGCTCTTTTGAAGAAAAATGTGTAGGATCCAGGTCTATCTACTGTAATTCTTTATTAAACCACTTATAATTACCATCTGTATTTACATCACTGCTGCTAACGCAGACATAGAGCCACATGCTTCATCTCTATTTTGGTGTTTTAAACCCTGCTTTAAAAATTCTGTAGCTTCTTGATATATTTTGTGGGTTATCTACCATTTCTGGTCAAAAAATATTTACCTCCAGAACTTCTATTTTGTAACTGTTAGCAGTGAAATTGATACCTGAAGAAAGGGTCAGCTATTAGTTTTCCTGCTCGTATATGGAAGAGAAAGGCAAGGGACATCTGCTGGTGAAGATGGTTATTTTCCTTAGAGAAAAAGAACAGAGACATCTGAGAGCAGGGGTGTGGGGTGGTGACTCATAAGCAGCTATCACTGGAGAGCTCAGTGCCTAGCTCCCACTGAAATCCACTGAGCACAGATGACACTGGGCATTGAAAGCTCAATTCTTTTGGATGTTACAGCAGTGGGAAAAAGTCCTCCTGACTACTGAAAGCTTTGGACTAAGTCCTCCAAGTAGAAGCCTGTGCAACTGCTCTTGGCAACCAGGTTTTGATACCAAGTAGGAAAACTGGTGCTCAGAAAGAAAATTTCTGCCAAAGGGAAGTGGCTGCACATATTGCAGGGGAGGCAATGGCAACGTGCTCAGAGGAGAGCAGCCTCTGTAGCACCAACAGAGCTGCTGCCTGGAGAGCTGCTGAGATAAACATTTTCTATTTGTCTTTTCCACAGAAATCTTATGACAGCCATTGCTCTAATCAGAACCACAACATTTTTTTTCATTCAAGCATTTGTTATATCAGTCTGAAAGCAGAATAAAAATTGTCTCCCATGCCCCAGTGCTGGCTTGTCACCAATTACCTCACTTTTTGGCAGACTTTTAGACAGGTCTCCTAACCCTGCTCTGAATGAGACACATTGATTTCAAATACAAAACACTGCACAGCTCTCCTCAGGTAACCTACCAGGGTCTCCCACAGAGTACATCAGGTATAAACTTTATTTCAAGTTAGTTTCTATTAGGAATCATGGCCTATTAAATTAGGGAATTTAATATTCAGCCACAAAAAGCATAAAAGGCTTGGTTACTTGCTATAAAAGAGATTCCTTTTCAGGTGAAGATTTTCAGAGATGCTTAAAACCACAAAATGACTTTTGAGATTTCTGAGATTTTCTGGAATAAATTTTCAAGTCATTAACAATGTAAAGCATAGAAATAAGAGTTTTTAACCCTACTGAACTGGAGTTTTTCCTTATTTCTGAGTTAATTGCATAGTTGCTGCCAGAAAGACCTCTTTCATACAAGTTAATACAGAATTAAAAGCAAAGTCCAATTAAAAATAAATCATTTTAAATAAACCAATACTATTTACACAGTTATGCGACAGCATCTGCCAGCTCTAGCTTTTAGAGAAATACTGAATGAAACATTTCAGTCATTATTATAACTATGTTCTCTCAATGCCACAACTACACATTTACATGCACTGGAAAATGACACAGCCCCAAAAGAAATTTATATTCCAAGAAGAGCAGTTTTTATTTCTCTAGAATAAAATATATTTTAGGTATTTGTGCAAATCCACTTCCTTTGTTTGCTTTTGCTCTTCACAGTATAACAAGCTCCACAGATTTTGCCCCTCACTGCCTGCCATGGGCTTGCTGCTGAGATTGCAGGAAAGCCACAGAAAATCTTTCTGTTCTAACCACATACTAAAAGTCTGAATTATTATCAGTTTTAAAAACCTTGACTTAAAGCATGTAAGCAAGTCCAAACTATCTGTTGAGACAGAAAAGAATAAGGTTTGATTTGACTTAATTCTGATAAAAGTAAATACTAGAAATAGTAATGAAAATAATCTGAAATTTGCTTTAACAAAGTAAGTAAATGTTCTTGATACCGTGACTATATAAGGTTCACAAAAATGTTTTACTATGCTTCATTTCAGTAAAAGTTATAAGAAGGTATCATACCACAAGAGGAATAAAACATGCTAAAATTTTTTATAAAAAGAAAACATACTTTTTTTCTATCGTACAGACATCTCTGTATTATTGGTGTCTGTCCTCACCCTCTATATGCAGAATTCTAATGTTAAATGTACTTAAAGTTTCCTTCCCTCCTGCCACTGCATGCTGTCTCCTTGGCATAAGAATATACTTATCTGATATTGGAAATATATATGGGAAAAACACAGAGATAAAACTGATGTTTTTCTGGTAACTGCTGTGGTTGCTTTCTCACACCTATTTTCTCCTTCTTCAAAATTCACAGTATTGATCCTTATTCTGTATTAGGTGTTAGACCAGAATCTTATACCCATACAACATCATCATTTAAATATTTACTTATGAAACATTTGTCTGAAAGGAGACTAAATTCCTCAGAAACTTCCCATAGTTTTACTGGTAGAAACTTTGCTGGGATATCCAAATTTGACATGCTGTGGACATTAAATTCCCTTTGTTTCCCTCAGGAAAGGGTGGTACCTCTCCTTTTTTATGAGGGGAAAAAAGTGATTTCTTCCTACATACTGAAATACTTTGGGTTTTGAAAGCAAGCCTTACTTTTAAAGTTACAAACCCAGGAATTAACCATTTAGAAATATAGCATAATTTGACAAGTAAAGAAATTAAAACAGTGAAACAGAAAAGAACTAAGGAAAACTACACTGAGGATTTTTTCCAGGTCCCAGACTGACTACAGAATCACAGAACTGATGAGATCATCAAGTCCAGCCTAGCAGAGAAGAAAACCAGCTCTTGGCTCTGAAGTCTTGAATCTTCAAAATGCTGAGCACTATGGCCCAACCATGCAAAGTCTGTCAGCAGTTGCATGCAGAGTTAACAACAGCATTCCAATGGTTCAAATGAAACTCTAGAGCAGAGTCCTTATCTTCACTCAGTGTGGATCGAGGTGTAGCTGCAGCCTTGGTGGCAGCAGAACACAAGTAGCTTTCTCATTGTCTTGCAAGTCATCCCTAGGGAGTTGGAACATGGCAGGATGCATACAAAAAGAAATCCAAATAGCTTGGATCACATCACACAGCTTAGATCTTCTGTTTGCAAATGTTCCTAGAATGGAATGCAGATCTTCACCACTCTCCTCCCAGATCCAAAGGATGCAATGTTGACGGCGATGGATGGACACCCTGGGCGCTCTGTGTCTCTGTGAGTTGAAGCTGTGCTGTGAGCTGGCATGTTTGCCACCAGGTTGTCAGGGCATACACTTTTTACAGTGCATGTTTCCAGGGAAGGTCTCAAACCAGATCTTGTCCAATGGCTAGAAAGCAATCCTGAGCAGCAAACAGGGTTCACTGATAGCGAGAGGCCAGCCCCAATCTCCATAGGGTGAAGGAGTGGACCAGCTCTACCTGAATCAAGTGTCTTGATAAAGATTTTTGGACTTGGGCTTCTTCTAAATTCTCTTACCACCTGGATAGGCATAGCAGTCCAAGGAGTGGCAAATATCAAGGTGATTTTGGAGACCTTGTGGTGAGCAGGTGTTAGACCATCACATGGAGTCTTCCTAAACTCTGGCCTAGGTGAGGGGTAATTTTGAAAGACAATCAGCTCTGGACTTAAATCCTTGCTCATGATCTCATTTCCACTAGCTGAATTTTCTCTTCCTGTCAGCACAGCTGGGGACAGCCATATATCTCTGGATAAAGTCTTCTGGGGAAGGCCAGGATACTTGGAGGAAGTCACATGAAATCTTGTGATTTGAAGAGCTGGTGACCCACCTGAAGGGAAATCTTGTTTTGGTTTCTGGGACTGTGTTGAAAGACCAGAGGGACTTTCAGGAACCTTCTCTAATTGTGGCATGAGCAGACTTGAATGAGCATGACTTCTTCCATGGGAACCTGCTCGAAAAGGTTTTATCATCAAGCTGCACGTTGAAATGTAAAGCTTCATTGAAGTGTGGAGGTCTGACATTTGGACACTGCACTGGCTACAGCCTTGTTGGCGTGGCAGTGAATCACAGGGTTCCAAGGATGCATGCAGATTTTTGCTGTGGAGCATGGAAGCAGCTGGAATAGCAGACAGATCAACATTTAGGCGTGATGTCCAGCTTGACGGAGCTTTGCAGGAAAGAACATCAGAGGGCAAAGACAGAACAAGCTTCAAGGGATCACTTTTTCCATGGGAAATACGATGAACACTCTTTTCTCTTTTTGAATATTGCTTGTAAGGTGCAGATGTTGACTGAGTGCCAGACCTCTCACCTCCATGGCCCCAAGGATCCTTGCAAGCACAGGAACATGTGGATGTCTCATCAGAAGGACTGACACAGTGACTAGTGCTCCCAAAAGCTTTCCTCTGGTCTGCGTGTGCCAGGATGACATCTAGCCTTGAACAGTAAGACACACTGCTGGGTGGTGAGATGGCATTTCCTGGAGCAAGCCTGGCAGCTGATTGACCAGTAGGAGGATGCCAAGCTGGCACTGACATCCTTTGAAAAGGCCTGTCCTGCACAGCAGATTCAAAAGGAGGAGGTGGGGTCGTTCTGCAGGAGGAGAGCAGGACTTCCATGGTGGAGATGTAGGTTGCAGATGAAGGTTTGCAGCGCTGGTCCCTGTATGACATTCTGAGGCTTAGTCCTAAATGAAGCAAAATTCAAAGCCACAGAAGCTTGCCTTTCCCCCTGTGCTTAAAATCAAGTCCTAATCCTTTTTCCTTTGGCACTGGAAATTTCCATTCTTCCTCTGAAGCAAAGGAATGAGAGATGAATAAACATTCTCCAGGAAGCAAAATACGAACCAAAAAAAATCACATTCAAAATAAAAAAATCTCAGCTCTTCCGAAACTGCTACCACCTCTTGTCATGTCTGCAAAGCGATATGAGTGTGGGATGGGCTGGAAGATAAATTACAGAGCACACGGCTCTGCTCCCTGAGTGTTCTGACAGTGAGACTGCAGACAGAGTAGGAGGGAGCCAAAAGTGCCTGCCAGAGACAGCCCGCAAACTCGCTGCTATTTCATCTGTGAAAAAAAGAAAAGCAGCTAACCTGAGAAATGGATCTGCTGCTGTGATCAGAACAGAGCAGAGAGTATTGAACACAGTTTCTGCTCAGAGCAAAAATGATTTTTTTCCTTCTTTCCGTTTTTCAGCTGTTAATTGTCTGCATTCTGCATGATGAGATCTGTTTGCAGTTCTTACAAGAGATTCCTACAGAAGTTCTATTTGATGGCACAACTGAATTCATAAAAAAAAAAAAAAGATATTTGCCTAATTTTCTTCACATGTGCTCTATTTAGCACGGAACAATGGCAGATGATATTGTGCAGAAATCCTTTGAAGGCTTAAGTAACTTGGATGTAATAGAAGATGCTGGCTTAAAGTCAAACCTGTTACTGTGGCACAGACAGTGAATGAAAGAGCAATTCTCAGTAGTAGTTCTTAGTTTAAAATACTCCTCTGTTACCTTCTTCCTTCCCCCGTGTCTTGCTTCTGGTCTATGGCATATGAAGTACTAGCAAAACAGGATTGAAAAGTTATGACATGCTTCCTTACACAGACATTTTGCAGACATAAGAAGTGAAATGCACATAACTGAGCCTTGACTCAAATGGAAAAGTCAGAAGAAATGCAAAAGGTGGCGAGAATACTTCTATTTGTTTGCCTGATAGGAATCCTTTTCAAACGTGTTTTTCCTTTTGTCCTCTCTGAAAGCAGTAAATGAGGAAATTCCCATTGGGAAAATGGTTTGAGAGTCTTCAGCTGACGCCCTGGCTGAGTTTTTTTAAAAACATGTTAGAAAAAACTGCTTTCCTATCATCCTGCTTGTCTGTATCACTGTGCAGCCACATTTTAAGTTTACATAGTAGTAACAAAGTTCAAGCCAAAAGAAATAGATTTCTCTTCCAAGAGTTCTTCAACTGCAGAAAAGTGAAATCCAGGTGGTGACTAAGGAACATCACTCCACTGTCAATTTTTTTATTTTAATCTACATGGCAGATGGTGGCAGCTGTGAATGATAGCTTGACTGAAAAGTGTGGTCTGTATGAAGAGCTGTTGGAAGGGACAGCTGAGTATCCACACTTTACTGTTCCACCTTCTGGATGCTTAGTGTCAGTGGGGAAAACTGAGCTCCAGACTCCTTGGAAGTTCATAGAGAGGATACGTAGGAAAAAGATTCTGATAACAGAACTGCACCTCATTGTCCTCAAGGTCACGATCTTCATTCTCAGGCTTTGCTTTGGCTGAAGAAACTTGCAGTTTCTGATCCCATCAGGAGAATTTACCTAGTCTCTGATGAACACCCACCACTTTTGTGGCAGTCTACAGCTTATGTCACAACCTATGGCAATGGCAAATACATCTGAACAAAGAAGTAATCTGAAGTGTCATTTACTGTAGAGAAAGGGCTGGGGCCATAGTAGGAATGCCAGGTGCATTACCCTTTTACATATGAGTAGTACAGACTTTGTAACAAGGACTTGCAACTGAGGGGCAAAAAAATCACCTACCCACAGTAGCTTCCTACACATTTACCCCTGCATCATGTAGATCAAAGCAGACGCTGTAGTGATAGTGCAAATCACGTCATTTGCTGTATAAGCAACAAATAGTGGGCAGAACTGTGTAATATTTTATTCCAGAAACCTGAACCTAGGTGAAATGCTCTGCTTCATGTCCCAGACTCTAGAATGCAGGCCACACTTACCAAAAGAACTAATTATAAGGGATTATGCAGACATGCGTTTCCTTCAAGGAAGGAGTAGCAGAAAACTCCAGGTCCATGTGCCACAAAGGCTTAAATATCACTGTATAGCACAGCTCAGAGTCAGTTTCCAAAAGGATTTAGTGTCAGTGGCAAAGCTCTGGTGGAAAAGAGAGCTCAGCACAAAATGAGAGCCATTATATTTTGCTGTCAGTGGTCTTGGAGAATTAAGAATTATTTTTCCTTAATAAGAAATGACGCAGTGGTGCAACCTCCTCCAGCATTGCGTCAATCCTTCAGTTTGGCAGCCTGCAACCCATTGATGTGGTCTTCATGCCAAGTCCCAGCACAACTGCAGCAGTCCATAGATTCACCAATTTGCGGAGTGACTGCACTGTTTTGTAACAGAAAATGCCAGACCTCAAACTGGAACTTTTTAAAATAGTTACATGATTCAAAGAAAGTGCAAGAAAGACAAAATATAATTCAATAATGGTAAAAAAGTCTATTTCAAGAGCTGCAAAATGCTGGCAATAAGAACATCCTTCTGTCTTCTTGCATGGATTATATCTGCCTTCTTTTTTCACAAGAGGGCCTTTTTCATAGCTTGTTTTCTCAACTGCATCAAACAGAAGTTAGTATTCCTTACAAATTCTTTCATTGTTCTACACACTCATATCAATGCCCTTGCATGACTGAGAAGTCAATACACTTCCCTCTATTATTAACTCACACTGCTGACATCCATTTTCCACTGAGTTGCATTTTCCCAGCATAAGTCTCAGCCTGAGGTGAGAATTCCAGCAACACCTGTGAAGTAAACTCCCTTCAAACCCTCTTTGCAATTTCCTTTCTCTTTGAATCCTACAAAATTTACCAGTGGTTAAGCAGCTGGCATGCTGAGATCTGTTTGTAAAGTGGACTAATACTGGACTCTTGTCTCCCTCTTCTGTTGTGATGCTCATGTGTTCCCTCTTATGTGTATTTGCTGTGAATTATCTTTCAGGTAGGAATCATCTCTTTGTTTCTGTTTCCACACCCAAGCCCCATGAGAAAGGAGATCTTCTTGCACCTTGCTACAATCTCCAAGAGATACCACAATGCAAACAACACCAATAAAAGAGACTGTTTTGTCTGTACACAGGCACAAGGATTTCAAGATGTTGATGAACAGTAGTGGCCCTTTTAGTTTGAAAGAGTTTATATGCTTGAAGAGTTTTAACTGCTTATTTCAAGTTTATAATTTGCTCACCTCCTGTGAGTTCAGGAGCATGTCAAGGTGATCCCAATCCTTGTAGAACATTTGTTCTTGGTGTATTTTCTCCAGCCACTCCTTCTTCTGTCTCCATGCATTGTAAACATTTCTCTTCTCTTCCAACAAAGCCTGTAGCTTCTGCTGAATCTGAACAAAATTTCCAGTTAAAAACTTGTGTTGGTCTTTATATCCCATGATCTGGGTAAATTGAGAGAAGAAAGTATTAAGCGGAGTGGTGGATAATCCCTTTAAATTGCAGCAAAATTATTAAACAGAAAAAAAAGAAAGAACAAGCTCTAGCACTACTGTTTGGGCAGAGAGGTATCAGAGGTGCCTCTTTTCTGCAATGGAGAAGTGCTTCTTACAGCACACACATCAGTGTACACTTCAAATTTTTATGTGACAGATGCTGAAATATAAATTATCAATGCAGCATATTCTTCTAGTCAGTGAATTCATGCCACAAGATTAGACTTCATATAACTTCAGCATTCAAATATTGTATATTCATAAGCCTTCTATGAACGATTTTTTCCTACCTTTTTCTATAGGCAAAGGACTTCACAGTCAGAAAGATTCCTAGTTATCACAGTCATACAGTGCAATATTCAGCAAATTTTCAGGAAATAGCTTGGTGAGATGGGAGAGTAACTTGCACAAGCTCTGCATTTTTTTGAAGGTAGTCAAGAGACATGTTAATGAATTATCAGGGGAGAAATGAACTGGTAGGTACTGGAAAAGAAATAAATGCTGTGAGAATCTTAGAAGATATTTGTCTTGAGTAAGCTGACATTTTGATTTAAATCTTTCATTTCCAGGGAGTATATTTTACTAGTGTAATTCTTTTCTACAGAAAATGTTTCAATCAATCTTTAAACTCTCTCAAATGAGTGTTTTGAGTGTTTTCATTCTTTGGTTGATAGAATTTTGTCCAGACTGTTCTGATGTGGGTATACCACTGCAATACGAAGTGTATCCTGTGTGTGAAAATCCAGTTTGGGAAGCTGGTAGAACTGACTCTATGGCTCAGAACATGATGAACTTCTTTAAAAAGTCCAGCTTTGCTGCAGGGGACCTTCAGGAGATGCCTCCACGCATTTGCTGTTGAAGTTAGAGATGGAACAGGTGTTTTTGTGCCCAAGGTAGGTAACATACTGAGGCAAACGTAGGTCACGCACAGGAACAAGTGAGCGCGCAGGTTTTTGTATCTCACACTGTGATACAATATAGAATCACAGTTATGTTGGGGTCCAGAGCTGAATATGTATGACTGAGCTCAGAGGAGTTCCAATTACCTCTTTTGATGGCATTTCCTCATCTCGCAAGAGGGACTGTCCTAGCTGTACAACGTGCTCGTACTTCTCCTCCCGGGCCTCGATCTCTGCCAGCAGCTGCTGATGCTGGGTGAGTCTCAGGCTGCTGGTGGATATGTCCCGAATAGACTCCTTGGCTCTCATTTCCCTTACTATTTCTGCTGTCCATAAGAAATAGTCCCACACCTGCAACCCGAGAAAATATGAGAATTGAGGTTAGGGCTCAAGCTTAGGTTAGTGGGCATGAAAATCTTAGGCTGACTCTTCAACTTTAAATGAAAAATAGGTAATAAAATCATAGATAAATAAGAAATTTCATTAGTGCTTGCAGTACTTCTATGCATTTCATAAGGGTGACAACATAACTGCAGGAATTCCTATATACTGTGTTACATGGTTTGTAATATCATAATCAAACTGTCATATCACATCAGTGTCAGCATGATATCATTTATTGCCCTTTAGTCCAACTTCCATAAAGTATTTTCTGATGTTATTCTTTCATAAAGGAAAAAACCAGTATCATCCTATATTTCTGTGAAAACTTTGGCTACTACAAGTCTGTTTGAAAATTAGCTTATGCACATATTCTAAAATGAGAGTCAGAATTTTCAAGTGAAGAACAAATGCACTCTAATAGAAATGGGAAAAAGGTAAATCACAGGTCAGAAGAAATTGCACAAGCATATCAGGTAGACAGATTCAGCCCTTGGTTTGTGGAACCGTAGGACTGAGACTGGGAGGAACAAGTATGTCATGCTAGTTTGCTTTCAAAATCGGATGAATCAATAAATATATTTGCAATAACTTAAAATGTCTGAAGCAATTATGAGCATGCAAATGCTAAAACAAATCCCTGAGGATTATTTTTTAACTGTGGTGGAAGAAAACTGTGCAAGCAAAAATAATTTAGTGTTCTCTGTATGTCTTTTTCTTCATTTGATGCTAGATCTTCAACAGCCACTTACTTCTGGCATTTTATTTGAATTTGCAGTAGGAGTTTTTTTCTCATGTGCCAGTTGGTAAAAACAGGACTGTGAGGCATATCCAAGGGATGATATATGATGATTAAATATTGTTATAGTTTAACTATGTCTAGATTAGTTGATTCAATTTTTAGGTAGTAAATGGTCTTTCAGGTTTATAAAATATATTTTAAAATACTATTATTCATAGTAAGTGCTGAAGAAAAATTCTCTTTTATTGCAGAGAACTAAAATTTTCTCTTTTAAATTGTCACTGGCATTTTCACTGAAGGAAACTATGTAATGGAAATAGATCCTTGGCTGCTCTATTTTATGATAGATTTTTGTTCATATCATCAAAATCTTGTAAGGACAGCCAGGAAAAAAATTCAGAAAAGCACCACAAAATCTAAACTGGCCAATTTGGGGTCCTGACTTTAGGCTTTAGAACCAAGATGTCGCTTTTTTAAAGCAAAAGAACACAGCTACTAAATGACTCTTAAAAGACTGTAGTCCTTTTAAAGGGGCCCATGGTAGTGCACATGTTTTGGCATGATTTCCATTTCTACAACTAATTCATTCACACAGCTGCATGTAACTGTAGAGACTGACGTTGCACTTGGCACAAATGTCTAAAACTCCCTGAGATTTTTAGTTAAGCATTAGGAAAAAATCCATAAGCCTCAGGATATATAATGCAATGGAACCAATAAGAAATTACTGGACTGCCACTGCCAGCAATATTTAAGGATAGAGTAGGCATCAGTCTGCAGGAAACTCCTAAGCAGAGCCTGACTCTGACCATGCAGACCCCAGCACTAACTTCAGAATAAGAGCCTCAGATCACTTAGAAATACTTTGAGTCTGTGTCTGCAGTCATCTCCCTTGACTAAGTTCCATGGAAGATCTGAAGCCCTCTGCTGTGTGTTGTCAGCTAGGCCCAGCCCTACTATTTCATTCTATTAAAATCATACTTGATGGGGTGCAAGGAGATAGCCTAGATGATTGTGCAGAATTCCCATTTTATGGAAATTGATTTTTTTCTTGTTTGTTTTGCTTAATCTGTGCATAATTTTTTAATGAAAAAGCCCTGTGGACTGCATATGAACAATAAAATGATAAAAAGTACTCTGAACAGCTGTGACTAACTATCATCTAGTTTGTGCACCTCTTGGCACAGCTGAAAGAGGAAAGGTAGCAAAGTTGCCTCTTTGCATTCAGCAGTTTGGGAGATATTTTGCAGCAAACTGCTCTAACCCACTCTAAAGTTTCTGAAATTCTTACAGTTATTACCCATGGCTGCATGATCCTGCCTTGTCCCATCTGGGCAGGAAGACAGGCTTACCAAATTGCAGAACCAGCTCTTCACTTCTTCAGAAATTATTGTCAGGAAAGGAGGTGAAAATTGAGAGGATTGGGAATACTTTTTGCCATCAGCCTGACATCAAAGAGCCAGGGATTTGCCTGAGGCATAGTCCCATCTAGACACGTCACTGAGAATATGGTCACATGGTTTGTCATTTTGTTTTATGATGTTAAGAGTCATGAAGATCAAAGGACACACTAACAGAGTGAGAAATGAGCTATGGATTTGTCATTCAGATCACAGGATACATCACACATTTCAGACAAAATTCAAACCAAAGGTGTTTTACATCCTTCCAGTAACAAAAATTATTGTCCCCACAGGATGGGGGGACAATTTAACATTTTCCATCTGAAGTCAAAAACTAAATTTATTATGTAAGCTATAAAATAAATCAATAAAGGAGTGAACTCTGAGTGACTACATTTTGATGGTCAAATCCACCAAGATCCACCTCCTGATCAAGACGCCTCCAGGCTGAAGACTTCAAGAATGTAATACATGATAGAATACATTCTAAAAGTTTGCCTTGTTCTTCCTATTACTCCTAGATACTGTTAGAAAGACAGTGGGCAAATAAACTTTTCACCTACACCAGTAGAATCACACTAATTTTCCCCATCAAAAGTTCTGCACATGATACTGGAACTTGTAACTGTTAAAAAACAAAGCAAGAAAACCCTCAAAATCCCCAAACTGCCATAAATATCCTTTATCTCTAACTATATGATATTTCTTTTTATATAATATGACAGGTAATGCTGATTTAAACACTTGTAAGAGACTTAAAGTGGATTAATTGAATTCAGTTCAGTTGTCTCTCATGCTAAGAAGAGAGAACCATGTACACTCTGTTGTGGTCTTGATCCCAGATCACAACCCTAAGACAAATCTGCAGCAAGTTTTTTCCAGGTGAACATACTGTGGACACTCCCTGCTTCCCACTAAAAATGGAAGCAGAATAGGAACTACCAGAGGCATCTTGAATTAACACAATTGTTACACTTGGAACAATTCAAGAATAAAAAAATGTAAATGTATTCTTGAAGTCTACATTAGCAACTCCCTTCATGATATAAGGGGATACTCTTGCTGGTTTAACAGCTACAGTGCTTACAGCATTAATCTACTGCTCTGCAGTGGTTTTGCTCAAGTGCCTTCACTGAGACCACTGACATTTGCAAAGTATTCCATGGCAAATCACAGCTCAGTGACCTGCTGAGCTCTGAGCAATGCACAGCTCTCAAAGCTGCTGTGCATTGCTGATTATGATGCTGTGCTGATATATCCATGTCACTGTTTGAGCAGCTTGAGAGGTTAGTGCAAAAATCAGTGAGTTGTTTTTGATACGTTCCATGAGGTAAGTAAGGGGTAATTGAGAGACAGAGAACAAACTTTTATGCATTATAAGTAACATCTCTTTTTGTCACTCTTACTCAGTGGAAGTTGCAAAGTCTTTGAAAAGATTACTACTGCAAAGCAGTGACCTCTTCTGACAGCTGACAATTATTCCTTACACCTCTGGATGGAAGCTTCTATTCTTACAGAAGGCAAAAAATCTTTATCCTCTATAAAAGATCCTTATCCTCTAACACCTTTCTAAATATCTATGAACACTAAATGCTTGATTGATAACACAGAGATCACTTGCAGCCTTTTCCAGCTTGGAAGTGCACCTCTGATTCACACACACAAGGCAACCCTTCCCTGAGTAGCGAGGGACAAAAGGGCAGAAGTGCTTACGTGTGCCTGAAACTCATAAAGGTTGTAGGCTTGTTCCAGGAGTCTCCTGCGCTGTCCCACTTTGGCCTTCAGGGCCTTCCAGTTGGTCACTATTGCCTGCTGCTTTGCCTTCAGGGCTCCCACCTGCTTCTGGGAGCAGTGGGGCAGCACGTGGTCTGCAGAGTGGATCAGCTCCTGCAGCTGTACACAGGGGATGGAAGGAGAGGGTGAGAAGGAGAGCACCGTGGATGTCCTGCTAATGCTGGAAAAGTTCTGAGAAGGGCTATCTTTTCTGTACGTGAAAATACAATTCAAGCAACATTTTCTGATTTAGCTTTTCTCATATTAAACCAAAACTGCTACTGTGTCTGTTCTACGGAGTCATAGTGACATCCAGTGTTTGCCAAGGCTCATCACAACAGTGATTTTTCAGAGGCAGATTTTGTTTTTCTTTTTTTACTATACCATTTATTAGATGAATAACAAAAGTAGTATTATAATTGCTATTATAATTCAAGTAATAACCAACCATTCCTTTTTTTAACCCTCACTGACCTCATATAGCTTAACTGTGACTACATTCTTTTCATGCATGTCTCATGCTTTTTTACCCTTAAAAGTAAGAAGAAGCTGACGGGATCAATTCTAATGTTACTGCCCCAAAATATTTGAGGTCACTGATAATTAATACTGGGATAACTTCAGTAAACTCGATATAATTCATTCTGTGTTTTACACTGTATATACTGTTGAATACTATTACAGGTATTAAACAAAGGAGTGAAAACTCATACTGGTTTTATTGACTTGTTGAACCAAATCAAGTCTTCCATATACAAGTCAGCTGTTCTTGTGAGCTAAAATTTTACATATTTGTATTGTGAGCCCCATCCTTTTTTCTCACAGTCCAATTTGTACCAATAATAATTTTTTCTTCACATAAAACAGATTCTAGATTTTTCCTTGTAATCACTTGGAACACTTTGAAGAAGACAATAAGCATATCACAAGGCCTGGCATAATCCTACATTTCAAACCATGATCAAAAATATCCCTGTGAATCACTTCAATAGTCAGTAGCTATTACAGTATGTGACTTATTTAAAAAGTTTTAATTACCTACTTTGTCACTGCCATCAGACCTTGAATTTAAATAAAAACCAAAAAAACCCCAGAAAACTAAGGAAAATCCCCAGAGATTTCCAGGCTTTCTGTGAGAGACAGTAATAATTTGGTTCACATACTAAATTATTTTTATGCTTATCTTGGAAACCTGAACTTTGGTTGCACATTGAAGACTACAAATGCTGTCATTACCTGCTGCTCATTCCCAGAGAGCTCGTGCTCCAAGGCCACGTGGTTCCGGAGCTGGGCTTGCACACCTCTCATGTCCTTAGCAACATCATCTGGAATGCTTTTGGACTTCTCCTAGAAGGAAGAAATCAGAGAAAACTTTGGTTTCTTCCTGCTTTCCAAGCAAAACAAGCCTACATTAAATAATATTGGGCACTGTAATTCATACTGCACACTTGAGGACATTCTGAGTTACTCAGCTATGATAGCTGAAAGGAAGCCAGAAAAATCTCTCCTAGTCACTCACTTCTAAATATCTTAATGGCTAAACTACTCAAATGGGCTGTTAGAAATTAAGGTTTGTGTCTTTCCTTGATCAGACAATACAAGAAAATATGTCACAGGCTTTGTGTTGGGAATCAGTCTTGAATACCTACTGTAGTGACAGTGAATCCTTAAAAGTAGCATTAACAAGCAACAGGTGGTTTAGATACAGGTGGTCTTCCTGTGAACCATCTTTAGATAAAAGTTTAGTTATAGATGCACAAGAAAGATTACTATAAAGATGAGAGAAATGGAGGGACCGTTACATAAATGGAAACTTAAAACATTTTTTTAATTCAGCAAAGGTTCTGAAGGGATTTAGTTGTTACCCACACATGCATTGGAAATGCATGCAAAAAGAAAAGGCATTTCAGCTGGACAAAAGCACTGTTGCTAAAATTATTAGAAATTTGTTCCAGGTCAATTTAAGGAAAATTAGCAGAACATTTGTTACCATTGAAGAACTTCATTACTGCAACAGAATCACAAGCTAGTTTGGGATACCAACAGTGCATCTTGGTAAGGTTCTATAAAAGGAGATGCATGTTGTAGTTGCCTATACTACAGTGGCACTGGAGTTGGTAACTTAAACAAGATCTTCCAGTACTATGTTCCTGTGAGAACAGGCTTTTCCCTGACAGGCTTCTGACCAGGGCACAGAGGAAAGGGTGGAGGAGATGACTGCTCTTCCTCCTGGTGTGAAGCTGTTAACAAGATGCAATGCAAGAAGGGTGTAGTGGTTGCCTGGACCAAACTCAGCATGGGGATAAACCAACACCCGCTCTATGAAGTGTTTCTGAATCCTTACTTGTCACTGTCTCAGCATTAGCTACTTCATCACTGAAGTTAAATAAGCACCAGTTTCTGAAAATCCTAGCTGTTAAATGGTGAAATAGTATGTTTGATTTTCTCTTCATGACAGAGGAAGAAAACAGGAATAATGTGGTTGAATAGGGCAGCCTCTGCCAACACAAACAAGAAATTCATCACATGTAACCAAACAAAGCCCTGTTGCCTTGCAAACAGTGGAACCCCTTGGATCACTGCCTCCTGTAAACATCTGCATTAGGGAAACCACACCTCTCATTACAGCAAGGATGTGGTTTCTCTGTGAAATTCTTCAGGATGCTCAGATAAAACAGGAGGCTGAAGACTTTTGGGGGGGACTTCTCCCCGTAGTTCTTATGCTGAGACTGTTTGAAACTATTGCCAGTACTGGGCACTGGAATGAGAAGAAAAGATTCTTGGCTCAGCTTTTCACATCAGGTCACATGATTGCCTGACAATTTTCCAGGCTAATGGCCACTGTAATCCAAACAAATGACTTTTCACAGGAGAGTTCTTCAGCACACACAACACTACAACACTGTACAAAGAACCACCATGGAAAGGCAGTAGATTCTTAGGCCTGATGACTGCAAACAGTATCAGTGTATGCATTGCACTGTGAGGCTCCATAGTTCAAGCCCTGATCTTCTCAGCTTTTCCCACAGATCAGCAACTCCAGCTTCACCTGGTTTCACCAACGGTTCTCATAAGGCAACCAGTCAAATGTCTAAGGATTACCCAGGATTGTTTTTTTAATGCTAGGAGTAATCACACTGGCTTCCTACTGAGAATTTTTTTGAATTCAGCAGTAAGAAAGCTGCAAATCATAAGAATATTCAATAGAAAAATCTGAAATAAAGTTTGCATTATATGAGATTTTCCTATTAATTTTTACCTCGATATGGGCCAGAGCATCTGTCAGATCTTGGTAGCACTTGTGAATCGCCTCAGCACCTCTCAGCCGCTCACCTCGTAATCTGGTCATTTCCAAAAGCTCCTCCCAGGAGTTTCTTCAAGGTAGAATGGGGAAAACAACCATGTAAAACATTTAAACTAGGAATAAAGGTGACCAACAATCTGAAGAAAGACTGAAAATAAAACCTGTCCTTGCTTAATTTTTAATTCCTGCCTTTAAATTCCGTTGGGGTGGTTCTCTGAATGGCAGCATGTCTTTCACCCTATTCTGTCCTACAGATCCTCCTGTCTGCTCCAGGAACTTAAAGAAATTGTGCTATTTAAGAGTTGCCCCCTCAATTGACTTTTCAGGTTTTATATGCAGTACTTGGAGGACTGAGTCATGGTATCATAGAATATCCTGAGCTGGAAAGACCCACAAGAATCATTGAAGTCCAGCTCCTGGCTCTGCACAAAACACGCCAAGTATCACACCATACATCTGACAGCCTTGTCCAAACACTTCTTGAACTCTGTCAGGGTGAGGTGACTGCTTCCCTGGGCAGCCTGTTCCAGTGCCCAACCACCCTCTGGGTGAAGAACCTTTTCCTAATACCCAACTTCAACCTCCCCTGAATCAGCTTCAGGCCATTCCCTTGGTCCTGTCACTGGTCACCAGCAAGAAGAGATCAGTGTCTGCCCCTCCTCTTCCTCTCACAAGAATGTTGCAGACTGCAATGAGATCTCCCCTCAGTCTCCTCCAGGCTGAACACACCAAGTGACCTCACCCAGTCCTCACACAGCTTCCCCTCATGGCTCTTCATCATCCTTATGGCCCTCCTTTGGACACTCTCTAATAGCTTAATGACTGTCTTATTCTGTGGTGACCACAACTGCCTGCAGATACACTTCTCCTTTGGGCCAGTTTGGACTGATGCCAGAACTAACAAGCTCAGAGCACCTTAATGTTATTCTGCAGAACAGTCATGGGATTCAAAGTTGCAATTAAGAAGCAAAAAAAAGCATCTAAACTCTGAGCCTTTCAGCTGGTGATCCTGTTTCAAAGGGCAAAGGAAGTTCACCTTGTAAAGTGCCGCCAAAGCAATTTAAAAGCCAAAACCAGCAAGTAGATGATGTTTGTTTTTAAATGAGGCTGGAAGCAACTCTGTATCAGTGAGCAAACCACACAATTTGCAAATAGAGAATAAGGAGGACACGCCTTATCCTTTCCTAGTTTCTTGTTAATTCCTCCCCAATAACAAATGGAAAGAACAAAGTATTTTAGACCTAACACAAGGCTCCTACCTTAGTTGTTTCTGCATCTGCCGAATTTCCCAGGACTCAGAATACCCTTGGTTCAGCAAGCTGTCTGCCAGCTGCTGGAAAGCCACGACTCTTTTCCCAGATGCTTCCAACTGGTGTCGGAATGTGTCATATTTGGCACAAAGTTGCTTTAGAAGGGAAAACAAGAAAAACCCTTTTGAATGCCCTCTTTTTCCAAACATACCTGCTCATCTATCAGAACATGGCCAAAAAAACAGATATTAAGCTGATAATACTTAGAGATGGAGAAACTGCAGAGAATGACTGAATTCTACCTTCAAAGACCATGAGGAGCTTCAAACTCTTAGTAAAACATGAGGTTTGTGATGCAGATGGGAGGCAGAAGTGTTTTTACTGGGGACAGAAACAAACATTCTATGTACAATGAATTTCAATTATAAAATCAAGTGTTTTTACTTAATGGCTGCAAATGTGTATTCAGTACTGTAAATGGATAATGTAGTCTGGTTTTTAGGACACAAGATATTTTGAAATAAATTATAAAAATGAAGATTCTGAAAGGTAAGTGATTTGTAGACTGACAGACTGACATTAGATTGGTTTCTATGCCATGTGAAGTGGTATACCTAGAGAGGTCTGTATATCAGCAGTCACAATTAAAACAAACAAACAAACAAACAAAAAACCCCAAAATGGACACTATACTGAAATATCTACTTATTAAAAATAGAAAGGATTTTCTCTCTGAAGGTGTAGACATTTTCTCATGCAATGGTTTCAGACAGCTCATCCCTCATGATAACAGGATGCAATGCTGCCTGTTCTTCAATCCTTCCCATCCACTTTGCCCTTTTCTCTTCCTATCTTCCAGTTATTTATACTTATTTCTTACTCTATCTTCTAAGTTTTCAAGGACAATCTTAGTATCTGTTTGCAGTCTCACTACTTACAATTTATTTGATTTTTTATCTGTTACTCAAAAAACTCACCAAAACATGTTCATAATCATTTCCATAGTCTTCAGAGCTGGCTGCTTGTTTCTGCTGAGTGATCCAGTCTTCCAGATCTTCATATTCTTGTAGAAACTCATGCAAGACAAGAGTTTCATCGAGCTTCTTTCCTCTTGGGGGAAGGAGACAAGATAATATAATTAGTAATACAAGAGAAGGGCGATCAGTAAGTTTCTTCCAATGAATCTCCAAAACTTCTCACCATCAAGACACATTCTCTGTAGTGGAAGAGCTGACAGTTTCTCAGATTTGGAAATTAGGATTGTAGGATGACAGCTGTCATCCAGGTCGTGCTTATCTCATTAGCTGAATTTCCCAGAAGAGCACTGTGCCTACCCAAGCTCTTTCTTTGCTCTGTTTTTGATTTTGGTTGGGGTTTGTTATTGTTTTTGCTGGTTTTTTTCTTTCCATGACAAAGAATACCCTTTATTCTTTTCCAGATCTGTCCTGATCTGTATTTCTAAAGATAATTGAATTGCTTGTGAAAATGAAAATGAAATATTTCCTGAGCATCAGGAAAGGAAAGCAGATGCTATGAAAGCCTTTGGATGTAATTCTTATATCACCTGTTTGGCAGAATTGCTCCAGCCTGTTACATATTTCCAATGGTCTAGATTATTTTATAATTCAGCCAGACATGTTACAGGGCTTCCACAGGAAAAAAAATCATTTTTCCATCTGCCAGCCTGCCATTGTGCAAATATTCCAGGACCATTTACATTATACACAAAGAGGAATCTGGCTTCCCAGTCTGAGTCACAAATGTTCATCACAAGAGATGTAACTTGTTAAGAGTCCAGCCCAAGGAGAATGCAGATCAGAGGTGCAAACCAGAGCACCAGTAAAGCACCACAAGACCCAGGTTAACATTTAGAAAGAATGAAAACAAAATATTTCTGTGTTCAACACACAGAAGGATTGTGATATTTCTAGATTATTTCTTTTTCTGAACTTTTCATTCAGATTTTTCCATAGATGCTCTTACTTTTTCAACCTTAAACAAGATTAAAAATGAAATGTAAAATACCAGCATTTTCTTTAGGTTTAATTATTCCAGTATTCAGATTAATTTATTTGTTTTTCTGCAAGTGTACAAGCCAACTCTCAACCCTTTGTACAACAACCCTTTGTACAAGCCTACTGTCCTGTTGTAAATACCTTGCTGTAATAATAACTGAAAAGAAGTGAAATTAAATGTAAATGATTAATTCAAGAATAAATGCCTTCCTATACTAGCACAGTCACTGGGCATATAAATAAGTATATCCATTATTGTCTCCCTTACAAAATGTAAAAATCAAGTAATTTTCAAGTAACATTAAGGGAACATTCTAAAATTTTTTTTTCTATTGATAGAAGATTTTAAATACCACAAATGCAAGCCAGAATATGGCACCTCAAGGCATTTTACAGGGGGATGATTATAGGTAAAGAGGAAATTTGTAGGTATCATATCCTTAATATGTAGCAAAACTCCTTGAGTAAACTGTAGAGGTCTTGCTTAGTAAAAGGAAAAGCTCATAAATGCACAGAGTTATAATATAGAAACAAGAAATTTCCTAAATGTAATTGAAAAAAGAGGCGATAATATAATTTAATTATAAAATTATAAAAGTAAAATAAAATTAATAACAACATTATAATTAACAACTTATTTATAATATAATGAATATAAATTCCAGCGAAGTCAATGGAGATATCCCTTATTGATTTCAGTGGGCTTTGAACCTAATCTAGGATCCAAGAGGGAGTTCTGGTTTATACCTTGCTGCTGCTAGCTCCTGTAACTCCTGGAGTCTTGAATGAACCTGTTCCTTTGGTGCATCAATCTCAACATACTGGATGGAGCCCACAAGAGGAAGAGTTTGGGCACTTTCACTCAGTTCTTTCAACAAATCTTGGTAAATGGCAATCTCATGCTCCAGTACCTAACAAAGAAAAACAGTGAATTGAAAGTCAGTTGTCTGTGACAACCACTCTTTGTGAACAGCCTAGGGTGTAGTGATTCAAAGATAAATACTTTTGGAAAGCATGTGACATTATTTTCTAGCAACATTTAAAAATATATATAGAAATTCAAACAAATTAGAGGAGTAAAGACAATTAGAATTCCTTGATGGAATATTAGGTAAAGTATTCCTGGATTAATACTTTATCTGTATCTTTGATTTTAGGAAAAAAATTACAAGGCTTCTGCATGCATCTGTTGAAATTGAAAAGCAGATAGTCAGTTTTGGCCTCAGAAGAATATGAGAATATTCACCATCCTTTTACCAAAACCTACATTTTACCAACCAGGTTAGTAAACTGCACTGATCTCTTCTATCAGTCTATCCATATGTAGACATATATCAATGCAAAATATCTTGTAGATGGCTGGGCACTCAATTATCAATGAGACAAGCAACTTTATGACTGCAGAGGGACCAAAAAATAAGGCTAGCCTACAGAATTTAAGCAGAGGAATACCTTATGTTTCTTGATGAGTTTCAGGGTTCCATCTTCGTCTTTACCATAGTCTTTGCTTGTCACAAGTGGATATTTTTCTGCTATCCAAGCCTCCAGGTCTGAAGTATTCATTAAAAACTGTCAGTTAAGGAGAAGACAAATGAGCTTCAACTTTGAAAACATTAATGATTTTTTTTAATAAAAAAATTCTAAATAGATGGTGTAATGTAAGTCTTACTATAATATTTTATTAAATATTTAATTCACTGTTCTCTGTGAAATCATAAAATAATGAAGGGGTCACAGATGGAGAACTTCAATGCAGGGTAACTGAGTGTATAGTATCAGTGAGATATTTCTCCTTCCTCTGCCTAAGAAGTTCAAACCACTATAAGAATCAGGCTTTGTAAGGTCTACAGTACTGACAAGTGTTTTCATATACAGAGGAAATCTGTAAAAAAGGCCAGATGATCAAATACCCCAGGGAACAAACTTTGGCTTGGCCTGTGAGCTCCATGCAAATATTGGTTATGTCTACAAAACTGCATGTGCTATCTGAATAACTGCACTGATGACAGAAAATTTGGATTATCAATATAAATATTTGCATGCAATTTTTAATTTTTTTTTTAACAGGCTAATCATGAAGGTCCAGAAGCCTGTAGAAAAGAATAAAGCCAAAATCCATAACTTGCTCTGAGGGTGAATGAATGTTATCTGTTCCTCAGTATCGTTTTATTGCCTGGAAGGATGTTGTGTGAAACAGGTAAAAAATGGCTAGCACAAGAAATCCTCTATTTTCTGATTTCCATGTCATAATTCTCCAGTATGAAGGGCCAGTTCAGGATCCACTGCATTAAGACATCAAAGCCTGAGACTGTGTAAAGATGCAAAAGACAGAGCTGCCACTAGGAGAAATGTGTGTTCTGTGCACAGCCATATGGGATGGGTATGGAACCCAAGGGAAGGCTGTAGAGCAGCAGGGTGAGAGTGGGGCTGCATTCAACTACACAATCCAGCCCTCCATTCCCATGAGTCTGGCCTCAAGCAGCTGAAGAGTAACAGTCCCAGCAAAGCTTTTTTTAATTCACTTTAACACTTCAGTACTCTTGTTTGTCTGAAGAAGCTACTGTGTAAGCTCCTTGCTTTAATTTGTACCTCCTGGAAGCCAACTGAGTGCTGCAGCTGCTTCATCCTTTCCTCACAGGTCTTCTCCAAGCCCTGCCAGGCAGTCACAAGCTCCTGGCATTTCTCACTTATTTTCTGAGCTGATGGGTGCTGGCCTACAATCATTGTCTTTCCTTTATCCAGGACCCTCTGGACTTGCTGTTGGTGGGCATTCACTTCTGCCTGCAACTCCTGGGAATGAGACAAAAGAAAAAATAGGAAAAAAGGAAGATATGTGAGGACAATAAATTCTGTGTGCTCCTAATCCTCAGCAAAACTGGCAGGGGGATGACAGTGGGTTGAGTACAGCAAGTGGACACCAGGACTGTCTTATTTCTTCCACATCTGTAGCCTCAGTCACCGGTGCCAGCCCCACTCACATAATGCTCTGCTCTTGGTAGGGCCATCGAGAGAGGAGGGAGGGTGTGTAAGGAAGCAGCACACATCCCTTAACTTCCCTACACCAAAGCCTCTCTTTACCATGCTCCTGCCCCTTCCCCTCTCCAGCAGCCAGGGAGGTTTGGGAGATGGAGCAGATCATAGGATGAGACACAAACCTGGGGGAATCAGAAAAAATGTTGAGCTGGTGATGGAAAAATAAAATATCCTAGACGATGAAGGGGCTGGAGGATGATGCAAAGAGAGACATTGTTATCAGTACCATGAAAACTATTGCTCCATAAATCCTCCCCACCAGTCTTATAACTGTTCTCATGAAACTTGCAATTAAGGTGCTGCAAAATCCAGCATTGCTTGTGGTGCAGGACAGCTGAGGGCCCCTCTGGCTGTGAGGAACTACTGTAAAGAATCAAATTCCCCAGAAATCAGTATTAACCCGTTCTTACAAATGTGACTTATGGTGACTGTAGCTTGTTCAGATAAAAAGCTGTAAAGATTTAAGATCATTATTAATGCCTGTTATATGCTCTCCTAAAAAATCCAGAATGCACATACCTCAAGACTGAATGTATAATGAAGCCATAAGCATAAAACTACAATGGTTTTATTTAGCTTACTCTTTTTTTCCTACTTAGTGTCAAATACACTATTTTTTTATCCTCTTTTAATGGGATAAGCTATGCCATTTCTCAGATTAATAATACTCCATAATATGACAAACTTTGCAATTCTCACAGGAGTGTCCTATTTGTTGTGAAAATCATCACCACTCTGCTGATTTGTGTTGATCCACTGAACCATTTTAGCTGGACTAGAGCTGGAATCAGTGAATGTACTCATTGGAAGCTTCTGCTGTGCAGGGCAGGTGCAGGTTTGTAGGCTGAGGTGAAGTGGCACTCGATTAAAGGAGTTACCTTGTGCTTTTGCAACAGGTTTTGAGCCACGTCCAAGGACTTGCCGCAGTTGGTGGAGTGGGCAATAGGCAAGCGCTCGTTGATCCAGTTCATTTCCATGTCATGGTAGTGGTAGAACTCATAAAGATCCACGGCAGCCTCCAGCAACTTACGCCTCTCATAAAGAGGTGCTTGCAAAGACTCAAACCTAGGGGTCATCCATCAAACACATGTTGAAACAAAGCTATATCCTCTTTCTGCCAAGGGAATTAGGCTACAATACCATGGTGAAGATTTTGAAACATTGAACACTTCTTGGCAATTAAATTTCAATGGTTAGTACTGGCTGCACATACAAGGATTCCTTGGCAAGTGGACCTATATGATAACACTAAATGTAAGCAGAGAAAAAAATTATTTACAATTTTAAAGTCCTAGGCTTGCCCTGTATACTATGATGTATTGAATGCTGGATCACTGTGCCTCTTAGAAAGCAGTGGACAACCTGTGGGCAAGAAAAGGACTAGAGGAGGAGTGCAGCTAGCAAGGAGCAATGCTCAGTCATAAATGTTGAGGTGGGTCAACAGCCAGCTGTGTAGGTGCAGATCAAAGCATAGTTGTGCTCCAGCTTGGGGGAGAAATCATTCCTGAGTGTGGGTTAAACTTAATCAACCAAGAGATTTTTTTGGAAGGTAAAATAAAAAATGCTATTTGTCACAAGAGGTGGGTGGAGACAAAAAACAGAGGGACAGAGTACCTTTTCAGATATTTCTGTGTTTCATCCAGAATCCTCTGGGAGTCAAAATGATTGGTGGCCATTTTCCTTGCATGAGATACAATGGCATTCATTTTCTCTGCTAGCTCACGTGTCTCATTTTCCAGCTGTCTGTGCTGCTTGAGTAGATCACGGCTGGAGCGCAAATCATGGCCTGTCTCAGATTCTTGAAGAACTTTCTCAATTTTTTCTATCTTCTTTTTGGCGTCCTGGCAGGAAAAGATTACAGCACACTCATACTGTCCTTTCAACAATGTTTTGTTTCACTCACCCCTTCCTACAACAGCTTCCTGGACACAATTTTTAAATCCAATTGTCCTTTCTTGGTAATATTATGGCTGGATATCTCTAAGAGACATCTTTTGGGAATATTTTGTTTTGTGATCTATTTTGGAGTACTCTTCTCTCTCATCATTGACAACAGCTACTTTGAAATATATTCAGCAACATAACATAAAAGAGTCAAACAAACTTCAAAGACTTCAGATTGTAGCTATAACACAACAGCAGTTCCATTCATAATGGTCTCAAAACAGCTTCACAGCACACTGTTCTCGTTATAAAATGTGACTGGATGATGGTGTGCCTACTACAGTGCCATGCCCGTGGCCCCCAGTGCCTGCAGGCAGGCAGTCACCTTTGCACAGCACGGACCCTGCAGAGTCCGGGTGGTTTTCCCTGGACAGGATGGCCACACAGTGCAGTGTTGAGCCTGAGTTCAACAGCCTGATGCTTTGCTGGCACTGTTATCGTGCTCATAACTTTGAAGTGAGCTTGGACAGCATAATATTGGGGTTTTTCCCTGGGACTGCAGACAAAATGGAGACCTTAAAACCCACTTCTATTTGGATGGTTTTCTCTTTTATGTGGTGTCCACACAATAGAGGAACCTAGGCCATCCCTCCTCTCTGTTCCTCATGACTTCCTGACCTGCAGCAGTTCCATGAGCTGTTCCTGCTGTCCAGCTTGTCTCAGTTTGTCACCTCGCTCTATCATCTTGCCATACAATTCCCTCCACTTCTTTTGAAGCTCTGACATCTTCTCCTGGACAGAAACTGCAGCATAGTGGTTGTCTTGAATCAACTGATTTCCTTTCTGGAGAAACACAGTGCATCACTTTATTAGCAGACCAGCATCTATGAATGTTGGTACAAGATGGTGAACTTAGCTCCAAACTTAGCTGCCTTCACCTTTATCAGTGTTGTAAAGTGCTCCTCATTAGCCAACATTTCCTTCTCAGCAGCCTCATGCCACTTCAGCTTGCGTAGAACATTTGTCGGATCACGATAGGATTCATCTGATGCAATCTTGTACTTCTCTTCCATCCATATCAAAAGCTCAGCAGCATCACGATTAAACTCCTTATGGAAAGCAATCAGGATTAAATTGATTTAACTAATGAAGAACTATGATCTTGAACTTTAGATGAGGTTTCAAGCCATTATAATATCTCTTGGTCCCTTTTTTACCACATTTACTAATATATTGCCTGTAATTGTCAGTGAAGGTTTGCACTGTTGATAGAATATTTTAACCAGAACAGCAACCAATCCTCCCGTATAACTTTGTATCTCAGCATGGAAAACTAAGTTTGGTGCCAAAACTTACAAAAACTGTACTAAGTTATTAAGACCTAGAACAACAGTAAGTAATGGACAGAATAAACTTAACCAGTGGAAAAAGCATTGTGTTGATTTTTTTTTTTTTTTTTTTTTTAATTTTCTACAGTTATACCTTGTAAGTTTTATTGCCAGTGTGTCTTCTGCTCCCAGGAGAATGAAAGAGAAAGTGAGCTGCAGTAGGAGTGCTCAGCAGTTTGAGTTTCTGGCGTATATTAAGACAAGAGGTAAAATTCAAAATTCACAGATGCCTGACCAAGTCTGAAGTATCAGTTACCTGTAGTTGTAGGGAATCCAACAATCTCTGTTTTCTCTTGGCATTGCTTTTTATCAGCTGCTCCCACCTTCTCCGGAGAGTGATCATCCTTTCTTCAATTCTACCAGGAAAAACAGAATGTCCAATGCTGTATTAAAATTGGTTCCCCTTGCTTATGCTGCAGTCATGACTGTGACATAAATGCTCTAGTTTCTACAGCTTTGCTGACAGGAAGAAGGGATGTATGGCCTGGTCCCACCACCATGTTGTGCTCACCTGGAGAGCAGGTATTGCCTGCCAGCTGCTCTGGATTTTCCTCTTGTATGGCTGTGTCACATTAGTGAACTGCAGTCACACACTAGAACACTGAGACCTCCCTCTGCCCCGAATATTCCACAGTATTGTGATATTAGTTATAATTAACTAATAACTTCTTCTTTGGTTTAAGTGCAATGAGGCTTTTGAATGGCTTTCTAATGGTATTAGTGCTGGCAAGAAATCAAATCTTAAGGGCAGTTGTATAAATTTGTGGAGGGAGTGTTCAAGACATTATCACTTATGACCACAAGAACCTGGTCTTCTGATCCAAGAGGTCCATTCTAACCCTCTATTTCTACTCTTGTTTGCAAAGGGATCCCCTTACTAGATCCTAGTGGCTCTAGCCCAGAAAAAGGAATTACAGGTAACAGTTCAGCTTGGACAAAAGCACAGAGGAGCTGCTCCTGAAGAGTTTTCCTGTGAAGTCTTTAGTAACTTTCTAATATGTGATACTGATAAATTAAGGAATTATTTTTCTGTAGGCATTTAACAAGTTCACTTAAAGGAAGTTTTATCACTGAAATTTATGACATGAAACAAATTATTCTAGTGTTCTGCCAAATGCCGCTTTTAATTTAAAGCTCATTTGTCCTAAGAGCACAGGAAATCTATTTCTTGAAAAGAATTCCTTTTGACTTCCTTATCCATCAAACTATGGATTGGAGGTCAACTAATTTCTCCTCAGAGAAACTTTTTCATTTCACCTGATCACACTGAATCATTTATTAAAGCTAAATAAAAAAGGAATGGGTTTGGACTCACACATGAGATGCAAAGTGCCTGCTCTCTATTAGGTTCACCCCATTTTCATTGAGTGCTTCCACTCGTCTCTTCAGTGCCATCAGCAGTTGTTCAAATTCCTGATGTTGCTTCAGCAGGCTTCGAACAGCATCTACATGGTCCTGCATTTGAAAAAGAAAATTTGATCAAGACTTTTCTTGCTCAAATTGTTTCTGTAGCAATGAAAAAAAAAATTGGGCCTTACTTTTCTCCTTCTCTTTCAGACAGGCAATATAGTGCTCATTTTGCATGAGCCCAAGGATGGTCAGGGCTACAAACAAGCAGGTTTGTATCATATCTGGTTTTTCTATTCTGTATTTCCATTATGGTTCCATTTTCACCTTTTAAGAAAACCTACATTCTAAATTTATGTCAGCACTCTTGCCCATCTAGGGATATGCAACACAAAACACTAACTTCTAAAACTTTATTCCACTCAGTTCATCCCAAAGTATCAATGTTTTGTGATCAGCTGAAAACATAAGAAGTGATGAGAGACCTCAACCTCCTTCTTCGCTGATTTTGTGAGTATTGTCTGCATTTGTTTTATTGCTTCATATGCTTTAATATTCTTAAACGAAAGAAAGAAACAGCCTTTAAAAAAAGGTTTATGTTTTTATCTGAAAAAAATACTATGTTTAAGCTGAAACCTTATTTTTTAATGGATGAGTCAATTTTATATAAACCTTATGGCATGTACAAATAGCAGCAAATCACAACCCTAGCCATTTTATTTTTTTTTTTTCTTTGAGGGACAATGAGCTTTGTTCTCATTAAAGTGAGCAAGAACATATGAATGTTAGTAAGACCCCGAAAGTCTAGTTGCCAAGCATGGAAATACCATGATCAGAAGAATGAAGAAGCCAATCTAGTAAAGAAGATGATTGCTACTCCCTGGATGGGGAGAAGCAGCAGGAGAAAACAAGGTCAGCTGCTGTACATACCCCAAGGTCATCCCCCCGGAGAAAGGCCTCATGGCCAGAGAGGGCTGCATTGATACGGTCTCCCTCCCTGTTAAACTTCTGCAATTCCAGGCCATCCTGCAGCTTTTTCCATCGCTTCTCCCACATTTCCTCCAGCTCTTTGTTCTCCTTGGCAAGTCTCTCCATGGTCTGGTGGACATCTCTGCTCCTGTTGTTACTGGGTTGTTGGTGGACTACTTTGCGCCCAAGCTCTTCCAGCTGCAGAAATCTTCCCAGAGCCAGAAAGAAAAATGAGACCTCAGTGCATGAGGGAATATGAATTCTCTGTCATCACAGCTCTTTGCTCTCTTGGCAGTGCCCATACACACCAAGTTTCCCTTGCTCCCTGTTACCTTTTTCCTGCAGGTTATGCACTACAAAGTACAGCTGTTTTATTGCTCAGGGATACATGCTGGAGACAGCAAGTGAGATTTCCCCATCTGGCCTGAAAGCCACATAAGCAGGCTTTCATGTTAAAAGGAAAAGGAGGGCCAACAGTATCTGGAAATTTGTAACAGTGCAGAAGAACTGAAAATGATGGCATATTGAAGCATAAGGCCTGATAAGGAATGGGGGAACTGCAATAAAGTACAGATGGCACTCTCTGAGTGTGTCAGGAGAGCTTGTGGGATTCTACTACTGCAAACATATAACTCCTCCTTCCCCCTCCATCAGCCTTCAGAATAAGTATACAAATCTGACCATATTTTAGGTTTTGCAGTCTTCTTTTGTCACTAACGTTCAAGTTCACATGCATAAAATTTCGGTATCACCTTCATGCACATGATTTACATGTTTCATTTTCACAGTACTGTTGTCATATCACCCCACTCTGCCCACCCAGCCAAAACCTCTCTACCTTTCATTCTGAGAGTCAATTTCTATGAGCAAGTCTTGATGTTCCTTCAGCAATTGCTCTGCAGATGCCACGTCCAGAGCCATTTCTTCACTGCTCAGTTTCTCCCGAATGCCCTCTGCCCACAGCAGGAGTCTACGGCTGTCTTGGAGGAAGGACTGCTGGTTTTGGGCCCACTGCAGAATGTCCTGCTTCTTTTGTATCTCCAGCTTGAGCTTTTCCAGAAGCCTCTCCATGTTTTCCACCTGCTCAGTGATGGCCCTGCTCTCTGCAGGGTTGGTGTCCTTGATCCTTCAATAAAAAACATTCAGCTGTATGAGCTCTTACTCAGAGCTTGAACCAGTACTCTTTAAAAGGAATGGATTTGGATATTTAGAGTTCCATTAAAAAGAAAGTCAGCTAAGGCAGCATATTCCCATTGAGAATGTACAGAAAACTTAAAGAAGTAAAAAACTTTAATATTTCAGATTTGAACTCCTGTGCACAATTATCTGCTATTTTCCCACCACCACCCTTGCTTCCCCTGATTACCCTCTTTCAGGACCTAAGTGGTACCTCCACATTTTGAAGCAGGTAACTAACATTAGTAGAGATGATTTTTTAGAGCCACAAACAATCCTGTGGTATTCATCCTTCTACAACCGTGAAGTCTGGAAACAAACACCTCCCCAGTCACCGAGCCACACTCAAGAGAAACCTGCTCAGTCCAGCAGGCAAGTGAGCTCTTTGGATTTCTAGACAGGGAAAAGTTTAAAAGCTGCTCTTTCTCTTTATAGTCATAATTTACAGCATGATCTTAGAGAACTAGCAAAGAAATTGAGAACAAAAAGAAGGTTCCTTACGATTTTGCAACAGTCCTCAAGTATTCAATTTTCCTCTCTGTCACCAGGACCTCTCTCTCAATCGTGTACAGTTTGCGCTTGTCTGACTCCAGTCCAGCAGGCAAGTTCCCTGGTTCCAGATCCCTGAGTTGGACCATCTTGTCTTGCAGTAGCAATCCTATGCTCTGACAGTCCTGAAGAAATGTCCTCACATCAGCCACTCCAATCAGCTCAGAGCCTTTCTCCTCCTTCAGTGTTTCCATGGATTGCCATCTTAAAGTGAGATAATTTATAGGCATTGTTATACACAAACTACGTTTGTTCCCTGTTCAGAAAAAGTCTTGTATAAAGATTTCATCAGGACTTAAATGGGCTGGGTGGGGGTGAACACTGGCACTCTGTCACAACATCAAAGTTCGTATCAGTGTCATCTCAAACAAGGGGACCTGCTTAGGTGACCAGAACATTCTGAACATGGTGCAATTAAACAATCACAGTCAAAATCAGGACCTGACTATGCCCACTGAGTGACATGGTAGCAGGAATACATTCACAACAGGTACTAAATACTCTTGGTGAAGTCAAACATGGTTTGATGTTCCTTTCAAGATTTGTGAAGTGTGTCCTCACCCTGATGCTTAAGTAACCGAATCAGCTGCAGTGCTGCAGAACTACTCTGAACACAACACTGTCACCCATGGATGAATTCACATCGTGCTTTAACACACACATACAAATTTCTACAGTTCAAGGGATTTGGTGTCAGGAGCCCTCCTCAGTCCTGGGGACAGGTCACTGGGCTCGGGGCCAGCCTACAGCCAGTTGAGGGCAGCCCCTTTCACCCTGGTGGCACCATAGTCTAGAAGGGATATGAATGGTCAGCTCTGCAATTACCTCCATTAGACAATCCTCTGCTTATCACTAGCACTTTTACCTGATGTTGATCTCTTCCATCCAGGTCTGGATCTCAAAATATTTGTTGGGACTGATCTTTCTGTATTTAACAGCTAAGTTTTCAATGTCTTCCAGCTGGCCTTTGCCTGCAGCTAGTTCAGTTAAAAATCTCTAAAATGGAAAAATAAAAGAACACGAGGTTTTTCCATTTCTGTGGACACAATTCTCAATAATCTCTGACATCCACTCATATCCCACTTTCACAGGTGGCTTCTCCCCATGCCTGCCTGCTGACTCCATGCACACCTGTGTACACAACTCCCCTGCAGCCTCCTGACCTTCCTGGTGTGCACACTATGTCTGTGCACCTATGTCCCACTCCACTGGGATGCAAGTGCACTGATGGATTTATTCATAATCTGGTACTTTTAAAAAGTGATGTATCATAAACCACAGAAAGAATTCTTGTGTATCATGATATTTGTACAGGACACTGTGCTCACAGGAAGATACAGGGACAGAGTCACATCAGCTTCAGTAATTTGGCAAAGTCTGTACAAAAGAAATATCTGGTCTATGCATGGCTCTCTAAGTTGAAATTAATGACAAGGCTCTCAAAACATAATTTCTTTTAAGGTAAAATTGATTTAAAAGGTGTCATTTGTGAAGAGGAAAAAGGGGTACCTGATATTTCTGCTGCATGACCTCCACATTGTCTGCTTGAGGTTGAAGAGTGCGGAAAATGTTCTCCTTATCTCTCATCCATGACTGAAATTCTTCACAAGAACTACAGAAGCGATAATATCCAATCATCTCCTCCAGAGCCTTTTTTCTGTTCTGTGAAAGAGATGAAGACTTAACTATTGTTGTAATAACTCCTTACCCTTTGAAGCAACAGAAAAAAGATGCTCCCATTTAAGCTACCATACACAGGCGGTAGCTTCGTAGTTTTTTCCCAGACACTGCTTAAAGAGTACAGAACATAAAATTTTAAGATCCCAATACTTCCTTCCAGAGCAACAGTGATTGAAAAGCATAAGAGAATCATTTGGAAAGTGCTCAGCCTCTGGACAGTAGGAAGGCTGCTGTGCTACTTGCTGCTGCTTGCTGAAGACATAAGGCAGTAGTGTCTAGATTATGTAAAGGTTACATACAACATGTTTGTTTTGGTCTTTGAGGCACGATTAGAGTGGTGTGACGGAAGAGCAGCATATTAACAAAATGCAGGTTACAGTTTATTTTTTCTGGTATCAGGCAAGACAGCCTGGTGATTTAGGACCTACAACAAGCAAACATTAAGGGAGAAAAAAAAAGGATTATACAAAAGAATCTGCTCTCCATGGACTAAAAATACTGGAATATAAATGGGAAATTTGTCAACATAAAATCTGTTTCGATACAAAACTTCAGTGATAATCTCAAGGCTTGAAATCTTACAGGAATTAACAAGATTGAGACACATTATTAAACTGAAAAGCAGAAGCCAGCAAAGCACTTAATTTTAATTTTCACTCATTTGGACTTTTTAGTGAACAGCAGAAGGGGATATTATACCTCAGCCATGCTCTGTAGATCTTCATAAAGTGAATCTATTTCTTCTTGGGTCTTCCAGATATTGTCTGGAAGAAAATGATCATCCAGACTTGAAGTTCCAGTGGATGTAGTTTCAGATGTTGCCCAGGTTCGACTGAATGATAGCTTAGGTGTCTTTTGGTTTAAGTCACCTGGAGCTTCCCTCTTTGTAATCTGTTAAGAAAAATTTAACAAAATCAACGGACGAAAATTTTGGATTTGGATAAAAATTTCACTTGGAAGGAAAATTTGGATTTCCTAGTTCAAATCACAGCATTCTGACTCTTTAAACCAAAAACTTCCAGTATTTTTTGGAACTGTTTCCAAGGTTTTATTCTGAAAAAATGAATTAAAAAAATGAAAAAAAAAATTGGTTTTGTTTAAAGAAAAAGTTTAACGCAGTTTAATGCAGAAGTTTAGTGTTTAAAGAAGAAGTTCAAAATGAGTAAACTCATCTTAAACTGTATTGATTCAGTAAAAATACTCATTTTCTGCCCAAATCAAAGTTAATTTGTTGGAAGAATTTTTTCATTTTCAGAAGTGCCAACAAAGCAAGGCAATTGACCATGCTCATGGTTCTTTTTGTGGTGATGTTTTAGTACCTGAACACTTCCAGTTTCAAAATCTGTGAGTGCCCCAGTGAATCAATACTTCTATTTGTGCCTCAACACCCTCTTGTCATGAGCTTTTTCATATTTCATAGCAAAGAAATAAAATACTTTTCTAATAAAAATTAATGTTAGATTGATGAGGTAAAGGAAAAACCACAAGTGATGCCCATTGTTCTCCAATTTATTGGGCTAAATATTGAGTGAATATAGACGTCTAAAGAAGCACACTATGAAATGTGTCCTTCATTGATTCATTTCTCCCTGAATCCTGTTATTAAGTGAGCTGATCTCAGGTCAAAACTTTCCTTTCTAGTCCGTGAAAAAGAGGGGCATATTCAGAGTTTACTTCATCTCATTTGCCTTAAAAATAAAGGACGGTATGAATTGCCCCTGGAGTTGTGGGATAGTTCTTCACTACATTAGGGTACCAGAAGAATTTGTAAGGATGTTTTGATTAAATGTCTGCTTTTTAAAGATTATTGAAATTAAAATTTTTATGAGAATAAAGAGTGAGAACGTATTTGTGAGGACGAGTGGAGGGAACTAACATGAATGAGAATATTTCTAGCACTTCAGAGAATATTAACTAGGTGTGCTATGAGCAGACAAGGAACTTCTTTTTCACCTAAAACTTTGCCCCAATTCCAATTAAAAACTTAATTTGGAGTATTGTACTTTGGCTAAATAAATGAAAAATAAACAACTGAAATCCCATTTCGCTTACATTCTGCAACACAACGTGACACAGTCCCCGCGTACTCACTGCAGCTGGCGCCTGCTGTGCTGCCGTGTCAGCCTGCTCCCTGAGGCGCCTCATCTCGGAGGAGTAGGCTGCCAGCTCCTTCTCCAGGCGCAAGTGGCGATGCAGCAGCGCTTCGGCGCCGGACTCATCCTTGCCATAGTCCTGGCTGGCCAGAAGGGGCTGCCTCTCTCGCAGCCACGAGTTTGCTTCATCGATGTCAGCGAAGTACTGAAGGAAGACAGGGAGGAAAACACTTGGATTCATCCTGGAAGTATCATATCCAGCTCCTTACTCTTTGTAAAATTATGAATAAGGGGAAATTCCATTCGGTCTGTGGCCATAAGGTTACTTCCAGGTGTTGTGAAAGCTATGGATAAGGTAACTGTAAACCCGTGATGTATTTCATGCTCAACACATCTAATTCACAGAATATAGTGAGTAAGAGATTAAAGGATTGCCTATATAGCGAGATTAAAGGATTGTCTACATAGCTGTTTAAAAACTCCTAACTAGCTAAAACCTCATAGTGCATAACAGCAGCAATAAAAGGAACCCACAATATATGATGTTTGTAGGCATCACTACGCAATACCAACAGATATTTTCTAAATGTTTAAGGAATAAGCAATGAACTTGGTCTACAACAGAAGTTTACTTTTCCCCAGAATTTGCATTCTTCCTGGCTATGGTTGTAGAAGGGTGAAACAAGGTTTTGAGACATAGAATAAAGGTACAACAGGAAAAAAAGAATACCCATAGTAATGAGGGACAAAGAAAAAACTAAAACACCATAATGGTGTCAAGTTTAATAGAGAGAAGAGAGAATTTAGACTTTCTTAAGAAAAAAGCTGCTCAGTTTTGTTCAAACATTTCGTGGAAACAACAGACTGAGCAAAATCTTAAGAAGGGGAGAGTAAGAATACCTGAGATAATGTGAAATGATTTAAGAATGTTGCTTTAATACAAATTCTTTATTTGCAGATGTGTGAATGTTTGAGGGAGTAAAATCGTAGGTCAGAATGGAAGTGTCAAATGCTTTGCAGGATTTGTGAAGTTCGTGGTCAATCTAAGTCTTACAACATGTTTCTTTTGTTGGTGGTGTTTGGAATTGTTTTTTCATTTTTGAAATATGTCACACAGCTACCTGATCCACCCTCTGAAAAGACTCTGCATTAGCACTACCATGTGGGTTATTTCCATTAGCACTTTTATCTTTAGAGCATCTCCCAGCTCCTCAGATCTCCTGCAGGTGTGGCTTGCAGAGGACTGAGACGTCACTGCCATGGATCTTTTTGAACACCAACAGATGAAGTCTTTCCTGTCATTGTTGTCTTCCACGTGGGAGCATGGAGCAGAACCGAGCCCCATCCATGTCCCACATATCACACAGCCCAGCAGAGCCCTCTTACCTGTTTGATGAGGGCTGCTGCCTGCAGGCGGCTTTTGCGGTCAGCCACCTCATCTTGGAGCTGCTGCCACAGCTTCTGGAGGTTGTCTGTCTGCCTCAGAATGTCGTCCTGGCGCGTGGGGTTCTTTTGGCTGAGCTCCCAGCCCCTCCTCATCACATCTGCACAGAGGGCCCTGTGTGAATTGCACTCCACTTCCAGAGCCTAGCACAGGGACAGGAAACATGTCAGCACAGCTCATTCCCCACAGCCAGGAGAGAGGTATGGCTCCTACTCTCTGCTACTCCAGAGCAGCATGCATTTCCAAGAGCCCCATGTCTTATCTTTTCACCACCTCTCTCTTTATCCTCATCTCTCTTGGCCAGGAAAAGAAGGTGAGGAAAACAGGAACTAGCAACATTTTTTTTTGCCCATCAAATGTTAGCTAATATGGAGCCCAGTGCCTTCACAAGAAGCCCCACTTTTAGTCCAGTATGCAGCATGTTCCTTCTCTACCCTTTCCTTCCCCTCTTTGGGAAAAAAATGTCTACCTTATACATTTTTTTTTAAATTCCAGACTCTGGTCATGACACTTGAGATAAGGATTAGTTTGACAGCGTTCTTGTAAGTGCTGCACTGACTGAATGGAAAGACACTGATATTCTAAAATCCTGCTTTAATACAAAGACAAGGCACCAGTAGCAAAGTAAGATACCTTGTTCTTCTGAATAGAGGCTGTGATCTGGCTGACATCTTTCCCTAATGTTGTCATTCTTGCCAGCTTCCACTTCTCAGAGATCCACGATTCTTCCTCCTTGCAGTCACGGAAAAATTCAAAAAGTTTCAAAGCCTCTTCCAGCTGAGATTTACTGAACCAAGGAAATAAACAGTGTGCAACAGTCAGAATTAGGATTCCATGAAGATAGTGGTAGATTGATCAAAGAAAAATTAAAAAATCCAGAATTTGATTGGCTTTAGTTCCTCTTGGGCATATATTAATTTATTCTTAGAATAAAACAAAAGAAACAAATTCACATTTCCTTCTTTCTCCAGGAGGTGAGGAGGTAATCATTTGCTATTCAGACTTGTCATAAAGCAAGTTATAATAAATGCTGAGAATGAAGCTGTTCTTCATCTAGGAAAGTGAGTGATGTTTTCAGTCAATTGCAATCAAGACACTCAAGTTGCTTTCATTATGTCTTTATAATAGAGAAATGAAAAAATTTCAAATGCTGGGAAGCTGTGCCTTCTGATTAAAGAGTTAGGATTGGGCATCCTAATCAGGAAGAGCAGAGCCACAAGCACAGGCCTACCGTGACTTGCTCTGAGCTGTGAGGTTCTGGTACAGCTGACGAAGCATCTGAACTTTTGCATGAAGCAATTCTGATTTAACTGTGCTGTCCTTGCTGATTTCTGCTGTCCTCTGGGTGATGTGTGTCAATTTGCCATCATAGGAAGAGATCTGCGAGTCAACCAAGTTATGATTCTGCAGCAAATCTACTACTTCCAGGAGCTGCTTCCCACAGTCCTGGGAATTCACTAGCACCTAAAAAATGAAAAGCAAAAGAAGAAGAAGAAGAAGAAAAAAAAAAAAAAAAGAAAAAGAAAAGAAAAAAAAAAAAAGCATTTTCAGAGAGTGCATGTAGCGTCTCAGTACAAATAAATCGGTTAAAAGGTTCCTGTTGTCTCGTAGCTTCTAAGTGTCCACAAATGTCAGCTAGGTAAAGCAAAAAAGCATACTAGATAATTTTTTTTTTCAATTCCACAAGCTAATGGCAACAATCCAGGTTTTCTATTTACTTCAGTGCAAGTACTGGACTCAAACAAGTATCTGTTTTTGCACCTGAGATATTTCTTCTAATTAAGCACTCAAGGTCTCAGAATTTGTGGTTGCAATGAATATCCCTTTGCTATGGACCCATTTGTAGGCAGACTGATTCACAATCTGTATTTGAAGAATTCCACAATATCCCATCCTATGGTATGTTCTCACTGCAATGTTCTGTAATTTGAGGAGCCTACTTGTCTATGTAAATAATGAAAGTAAGTACTTCATAGTACTCAGTGACTGATGAGAAGTGCTTATCAGTCTGCATTCTTTATAATTGTATTAATGGATACAATTATTAATCCTAGGGTACTATCTTTGCTTACCAGTCTTTTCCCATATTCTCAGACCATTGCTATTCCAATATCACTATTACCATTAGATGTTCTTTGCCAGTAACACTAGGACAGACATTTTTATAACTTAGAAATAGCTCTTATCTTTAATTTGAAATTCACAGCTTCATATAGCATGCTGACTCGTTCAGCCTGGGTGCAAAGCAACCTGTAGACATGAGGATTTTTCTGTCTTCAAGGCAAAGGATGCATACATACTTCCTTCCATTACAAAATCAATATGAAACTCAGTTATTTCTCATGCTGCAGAGAAGACTTTGTGCTCTGACACCCTGGTAACAGCTGGAAATTCTTGCTAAAAGTCACCACTGTGCACTTACAGATCAACTTTCCTTTCTCACAAGCTCATATACCTGAAAGCCTGAGTTAATTCCCATCTGTAAAATTACTGCAAGTACTTCCAGAAGCTAATTCAGAAGAATTATGTGGAATGGAAACAGGAGATGTGTTTATTCCACTTTTGCTTTTGCACTAAATTTAGAAAGTATTATTTGCCATCTTTATTTTACCATATAACTTGAACCTGTAGTGCATTCCATCTACTAGGATACCTGGCTTTCTGATTAGGGAAACCCCCTACTGCAAAGCCTGTTTTTCCTCGTGTAGTTACTTGTAATGATGAACTGAAATGCCTGATTAGGCAGCTAGGTAAAAACTGTGTATTTTTTCTATAGCTGACAGACTTATCTCCTGTTGGCACCAGCCAGTCCCTGGAACATGGGCACAAATATTGGCAGCACTGCAAGATGTGTGCTGCTGGAGAGGGCTCAGTACCTGCAGCTCTTTCAGCTCCTCCGTAATGGCATCTATGTCCCTCAGGAGGCCCAGAATTTCCTGCATTGTTCCCATGGACTGTTCTCGTCTTTGCAGCTGATCCAGGAGATCCTGCCACTGCTTCGAAATGTTCTTTTGCCTACAAAGGAAGAGAAAGAAATTACCAGTTTGGACCAAAAGCTTTGGGCACCACTGGAGGACTGTCAGTGCTTGCAGCTTTAGAGGGGCTAAATGAACACACACAACTTTTGACATCAGTGTAAGAGTACAGGCCAAAAGAGGTCAAAAAATATTATTACAGGAATTTTGACTAGCACATCAACTGTCATTGACTTTTTTAAAATTTAGACATTGTTTTTAAGGATGTTCATAAAATACTCTTTATTTGCTACAGTGCTTTTGCTTGAAAGGCTTGAAAACAAAGAAGTGTTCTCTAAATGGCTGCTTAAAGTAAAACATTAATCTAAACCATGTAATAAATCAATCTGATTTTATAGTTTGATCTACTCTTTTATAAATGGTTTTCTGAGTTTTCACAGAGGATCTTGATTTTGTCTGAATTTAGAAAAGCTATAAAAAACCATGAGAGAAGTTATTTGTATGGCATTTGTAGATACTCATAAACCAGGCTATGTAATAACCTGAGATAATTGGAGTATTTATAATTTCTCCATATTTGCTCCAAAATGGAGTAAATCTGAGAATACCACGCTTTAACTGATTTGTATCTTCCCAAACTGCAGACTGAAATAGAAATGTATTGATTTGGGAGAAAAAATAGTATCTCTCTAAGCATTTTTTAATGGCAGATAGAATATTTGGTAGAAATTTGTAGCTATATTTTCATACATAAAAAAATCTTAAATAGTTTTCAAACTAAATTGATCTGAGCCTTCAATCATCAAAGGAAAAAAATTTAGAATTTTGAAGAAGATAAAGTGTTTGCCTTATCTTCTGGAACTATTCACAGGTAGAAGAAATTCCTGACAGTTCTACTCAGGAGGACCAGAGACAAGATTCACAGTTACGATTAGTTTTCGTCCACCACACCCCGAAATTTGAACTAATTTTGACCTCTGCTGGTACACAGTCTCTCAGCCATCACTCACTTCTGCAGGATTTGATCTTTGCCATGATAGTTCTCCTGACTGATAACAGTGGCCATTTCATCCAAGGCTGTGAAGCGTTCCCTCCTGGGCAGTACATCCGCCACAATGGCTTCCAGCTTCTTACTGGCAGCCTCCATCCTGTCCACACTCTCTGGCCAGAAGTCCTGCTTGCCAATCACTTTCCTCATGTCTTCCAAGTAGGACTCACGCAGGGCTGCCTTCTTCAGGAACCTCTGAGCTAGCTGCTCCAGCCTTTCTAGCCTCAGCATCTCTGTTTGCAGTGCTTTTCCCCGGTTGTGCTCTGACTTTTCCAGGATGATCCAGTGCTTTTCCACATCCTGCAGCATCTTCCCCTCTGGGGGCAAGTATGGCCGTTGGTTGTTGGCTCTCTGTTTGGTCCTGATGTTGAAGAGATGAGCTTCAATCATGCCCTTCTCTTGGTATTTGGGGGGTTTCTCCACAGTGCGGAAGGTTTTAAAGTTGGCCATGAGCAGCCACATTTCCTGAAGAGAGTTGGGGAAATGACGGTCATCCAGTTCTACCACCTTCTGTTTAATCCATTTCAGGAGGTCAGAGACCATCTGCTCATACTGAAGCTTCAAGTCATCTATCTCCTTCAGGAAGAACACAATCTGTGATGGGAATATAAAGTAACAAGCTCCATAAGAAACAGAATGAAGCAAGGTGAGTGAACAGAAAGAAGTGTCTTCAGCAGTCATCACATTTCTATACTGATGTGGTGACAGCTGTCACAGCTGAGGCTAGGTGAGATCAGTCTAGAACAGCCTTCCATAAAACACAGATAAATGATTATTATTTAATGTTTCAATTCAGTTTTTATTTAAGAAAACATTTGGGAATAAACAGCATGATTCACATTTTTGTTTCATAATCAAAAAACCCCATATTTTTTTCCTAGTCTCATTCCTCAATGCCTGAAAATTCTATCCTAATACGTAATTACACCCTCTTAGCTTCATCACTTAGGATCTTAGGAGACCATCTGACAAGATCCTGGTTCTCTCACATGCTCACAGCAGACTGCGGTCAAACAGCCCCTTCTCAATCTCTTCTGTTGGAAATGTTTTGCTTTATTAAAATTACTAAAACATGTTTCATGGCCAAAGAGGGCTTTGGTAAGGATGTTAACTCTGATTCAATACTAGTTTTTCAAGTCCAGAACTTTTATCTGTTCAATTTGTGGTCTGACCTGCCTTTATTTAAAGTTCAGGTAAATACTGGAGCAAACATCTTGAATTGAATCCCTAATGAAATAAAAGGCATTAGAATGAAATCATCCTTTCTTTCCATTTTACTTTTTTTTCCATCTTTGTCTTTTTACTTCATATTCTTTTGTCTGCACCCTGACTTAGTAAAGATGCAGATCTTTATTCCTGCAAATGTCAAGTTTAGTGCTGAACAATGTTGTCTGTCTCTATCATTCTGCTGAGTTTGCCTGCCCCAGCCAGGCAGATTAGTGAGTGGGAAGGCACTGAGAAAAGATCCAGTCCTTCCAAGGGGTGATCTGCTTTTGCCTACCTACTTGGCAATGGCTAAGGGCTGCAGTCTTGGAAGAGGAGTAAAACAGCACCAACCTTTAGTGCAGCAAAAGCAGCCCATGACATCCGGGTTCCTTTCTGTATTTTCTGCCATTGTACCCAGTTCTTGCTGGGTAAAGATCCTAGCAAATGCATGGTCACCTCAGACAGGAGAGGGAAAGGAGATTTGTCTCCCCGAGCTGTTTCTCTCTGCCATCCTGGTCACACACTTAGTCTGAGCTCAAAGGCTTCCTTGGCACATTCAGGCTTCCCTCCCAATCCTATTAGTAAATTCAGAGCTGCCTATTTGAGCGTACTAAGGACATGAAGAGATTAACATCTGTTTCCTTCTTCTTCTGAATGTTTGTGTGTGTCAGAAATACAGGAAGACAGGAATGCAGTACTAGAGACAGGCTAAAAATAAGGAAGGAGTTGAAGGGAGAGAAAGAAGCAGGTAAGTGGAGAGAGAGAAATGAAGGAATAAATGAAACGTGAAAATATGGAAAAAGCAGTGGAGCACAATGAAAATTGAAAAAGGACAGAGTAAGCAAACTGTTATACAGTTATGGCCTACTTGCCAATACAAAATACAAAAGTTACGGCCTACTTGCTCCTTATAGTGCCTCTAATACATGCTTGTGGACTCAAGGACTATTTCACGTTTATCAAAAGATAAATAATGTGTCCTGGCCAAAATCCAGTGACCCATTCATAGAGCTGTGAAGTTCTACTGCCAGCTCTCCTCACTGATGCCCAGCCTTTGACTGAATTTCAAGTCCTGCTCTCATCTAATGCATCTCTTTAGAGAACATGCTGTTCTAAGACATAGAATCAAAGAACATCGAGAGTTGGAAGGAGCCCATAAGGACCATCACATCCAACTCCCTGCTCCTTGCAGGACTACTTAACATGAAGTTTTCTAACAAAGAGCATCCTCCAGATACTCCAACCACACTAACAGGCTGGGTGCTGTGGGGAGCCATGTTACAGGATCATCTAATCCTTGCCTCAGACCACTCTTTTAGCCAACCAAACCCTGCTTTGCAAAACCTTTTCACTCTGTCACCACCAGGGAAGCCTCAGTCTGGATTTTTGTGCCTCCCATTAAGCAATGTATTCCCCCTCTCAACTGCACAGGCAGACCTCTGAGTCCAGGTGTTCATGTAGGACACACTCTGGATGTGTAGGTTTTCTGCAGGCTATTTCTTTTGGAGTTTTGTCAAAACAAGAACAGATTTCTCTGGACATAGAAGAGGAATTCTCTCAAGGGAAGAGGTCTTCAGGGGAACAACTAGAAAATTCCTTTAGTTTTCTATCAGTGGGATGCAAGAAATTTTTAACATAGCTCATGATTTTATGTGAGGTGAAGTGTATGTGGAAACAGAAAAGAAACTTAATTTAGCTAAATTTAATAAAAATCAAAAAAAAAAAATTTAATTTAGCTAGCATTCTCTCAGTTTTATTTGTTGTTGGTGGTGGTGGTGGTATTAAGCTGTTTTGGTTTTGTTTCATACGTTTGGGCTTTTTGTTTGTTTGGGTTTTTTTCATTTTCTACCTAAGGAGTCAGAAAGCATGGAGTAAGATTTTCACAAGAAATTAAATTAAATTAAATGAGAAAACTGTTGACTAGACCTGCTTTTGCCTAGTCTTAATCTTCTCCCAGTATTATTGAGATCTCTATGCCTCAAACTGCCTTGAAATCATATCAGTTCTCAAACAGAAACCATGAGGTCAAAAAGGGATTGATTTTCAGTGAGATAATTGCAACCCTCTTGGAGGTCAGAGAGTGTACAGGCTCCAGGTACAAGTCTCAGGGTGCAAGGTCTTTCAGACAGCTGTGTCTTTTGATTCAGTTCAAATGATCCTGAATGTAAGCTCGCACAGACTCCCCAACACTTCCAAATTAAATTTAGCTTTACATTTTAAACTTACAACTTCCAAAGATAGCAATGCCCTTACTTTGTTAAGTCTCTTTTGTATTGTCTGGCCTTGTTTCAGTCTGGAGAAGTAGTGGTAGTAGAGTGACACATAGGTCATGATGGATCTCTCGTCCGGATAGGGCACTGCCACATCCTCAGCATCAAGCAGTTTGCTGATTCCAAACTCCTTCTCAGCAACGTCAAAGGCATTGTTCAGGTTTTTAATGGGCTGGTCCTGCCGCAGTGAGCTGTAGTGGATAAGATCAGGCCTGGGCAAGGAGAAAAAGAGGCCATGGAGATGAAAGATTTATGTTTGTAATAAGCTGTTTCAGATCACAAACCATAAACTGTTTATTAGACTAAGGAACAGTCACATAACTGTTAATGTTATGTGACATTAACACTGAAATTACTTTGACCCTGAACTTCATTCAAGAGCACTGCCCCTTGCCTACATAGCAGGAAGAAAACTGTCTTCTATGAAATTGAATTACCACTCCCAGCAAATCTCTGCCCTTATTTCTCCTCTTCCCCAATGGGTGAAAACCAAAGCCCACTAGAGACACACTCGTGAAAAGGGATTCCCAGCTGGGGAAGTTCCAAAATCACACTATGGTATCCTGTATAAGATATAGCAGAACTGTTGAGGAAAAAGAAGTGTTCAAGATTACCATAGCTGGTTTCTCTCTCCTGCTTTTGGCTGTTTTCTTCACTCTTTTTCAAAGGGACAGAGAAGGGAGAAAAAAAGAGCCTGAGAAGCTGCTTACTCTATTACAGAACCAGAAGATACACATGCTCACAAAGTTCATATAATACCAATGCCTAAAACAATTATTTTAGAAAAAGAGCAATGGGAACATGACTCAGTGGCTAAGACCAAATAGGCAGTATTGTTCAGATATGTGATATTCCCATGCAAATTCAATGCTTTGGCCAACTAAAGTTGCTATGGAGTGGGACCTCTAGGTCCTTCCTTCCAAGAAGGAGAGAGAGAATATCTACTTAAGAAGAATCTACTTATCAGTGAGAAAGGGCAGAGAGTATCTGACAGATTCTTGACAAAAACTTGTAATTCAGACCCTGGAACAACTCTTGTCAGAGCTAGAAACAGCAATGAGCAACTCTGCCTGAACTGATCCATCCAAACCTACCTGTGAGCATGTATGAGTGCGTTGAAGGCCAGCCCATCACTCCAACTTTTGGAGAAGTCCTTCACACTCACATTGGAATAGCTGGCAGTTTTATGCTGACACCAGAGTAACAAGGCTTCATTGGCAAATAGAACATCAGCTCTGCCTCCAAATTCTTCCTGTGAAGAGGGCAGGGAAAAGAAAAATCAGTGTCAACAATATATGAAAGTGGTATCAGTGAGTTTACACTTATGTTCTCAAAGATCACTTTCTATTACTTTTGCTCAATTCACATGTCCCCTCAAAGTCATGGCTTACAGACTGTATCTGTCATAAAGGTAGAAAAATTTAACATGAAAATAAAAGTTTTCTATTAAAAATAAAGGAATTGAATGAGTGCAGAAATTATAAGGAGATATGCAGGTGCTGACATTTTTTTAATGTTTCTCTTCTTTAAGGTCTGTAGAAATCAGACAGAAAGGAAAGTTCAGTTTAGTTGCTTCCTTAGCTGTGAAATAGAACTCAAACAAAATATGATGTATTCAGGTCTATTGTTAGAAATTATTGACTTTGATTTCATAATACCTTTATAGAATCTTATTTTTTATGTTATTAGAATACACGTTTAATAATTTAAAAAAACATGTCCCTTCTTCAGAGAAAGAGCAAAGCAGCATCATGGGACTCAGATCTAGAGAGAACTGTTGACAGAGAAATTAGACATGAACTCAAAAGGCCATAATAAATTTGTAGAACAGAGTGAAGAACATGAATGTTCTTTCTATCTCCAAATTACTGTTTCATCTATTTGAGAAAAAAAAGTGGATTCAATTGCACAAGCAAAAAGAGAAAGATACAGTTTTACCTTATCAAGTTTGATAGATGAAATCTGAAATCGAAGTATGATGATCCAGATAAGGCCCAGGATTAAGGTTCTGTCACCATCTACGATATTCTCAGGACCAATCACTTTCACTTGTACCTGCTAATAAACAGTTCCTGTTCAGTGTAAAAACGCCTGTGTCCAGCTCTCAGTGTAACAAACTGGTACTGGAGAGGGTGTTCAAGACATTTTCTTAAACAAAGAGGTTTAATTTTTACATCTTTTTATTAGTCCATAGACCTGCAAGCTTCTACATCAGCTCATGACGAATATCAGCAAAAGCCTGGCAAACGAATAGTGGTCTCAAAGATTTAAAGTTCCAATATATATTTTTTGAAAACTAGTGGTTAGGGGGAGAAAAGAAACACATTTCTTTCCCCCAAAGGAACATTAGCTGTTTCTAAAACATATTACTCAAATAACAAAGAAAATAAAGTTTGATGAATTTTATTATTTTAATAAAATCCCTAGCCTGTCTTCAGAGGATATATTATTGTGTACTAGAGGGGGAAACTACAATGAACATGATGCTATAATTAATTAATAACATTTATAAACTGTTGTGATCTATAATACCAATATTAATTTACCTTGGATTTGAGAAATGTGATGGCTTTGCTGTTGTTCTCTAGAAAATGCACTCTCATCTTTCCCCGGCTTGGTTTGGGCAAAGCTTCTCCAGAGAGCAGCTCCAGGAGTTTCATGAGAGAGATGCCATCCTTCAAGTCTGTGTAAATATCTTCTATCTCAATCTTTGCCTGTAAAGACCAGTCAGACAATACAGACTCCAGCTTAACATTTGGCACAGAAAACCCTCTATTTCTGAAATGAAACAAACAACACCTTCTTGATATTTCACTGAGTCTTAGTGCATATATACACAGAGTGGTGAGTCTTAATTCAGAAAAAATGGACTTGCAGCAAGACCTACATTATTTATGAAAGTAGTCTGAAGTTAGAAAAACCCAACAACCAAACAAAAATACAAACCCACAATGGAGTAGAAAAATAAAAACCAGGAAAATTTGAAAAATAAAAAAAAAATCAAGCATTTTTAAAGTCAAACGTTTTGGAAATGCTGACATTTTTTATTTCAATTCAAGTGAATCTTTTATTTTAACAAAATAATTTTATTCTGAGCTGTGCATTTCATTTAAAAGTTGAGCTGATAATCCCATTCAGTGACTCATCGTTTACTCCATAGTCTCAACAAAATTTGTCACTTCCTGCTTGGACCCGCACTACCACCCAAAGTCTCTGTATTTTTAGCCAGAGTCTCACACTAAGTAAAAGGTTAGGATCATTTACAAAAATGTGTTTTATTGCTGCCAGTAATGAGGTCACACAGCACTTAGGTGATACAACATGACACCGTCTGTACTCTGACCTAACAAGAACTTGCTTTGGGTGTTTCCTTTTGGCCTTATGCCACTTGCCATCTAGAAGTGACATTAAAACCTTACCACACACCCAAGAATAATTTGCTGTGATTTTGAAGTTATAGTAAATAATCCTTTTTTATCAAAATAAAGAGAGAAAGAAAGAGAGAAAGAGAGAAAGAAAGAAAGAAAGAGAGAAATATAAAGAGAGAAAGAGAAATAGAAAGAGAGAAAGAGAGAGAGAAAGAAAGAAAAAGAGAGAAAGAAAAAGAGGGAAAGAAAAAGAGAGAAAGAAGGCAGGAAAGGAAGAAAGGAGGAAAGGAGCTAAGCTATTATCTTTTTTAAGTTCAGGGAAATTTTACATGTTAAGGGGAGAAAGGACGGACAACAGGCATGAACCTTCTAATTGCTGATCAATTACTAATTAGCTTAAATTTTTCTCCAGAGAAAGAAAAAGACCTGAAAGTGTAAAAACAAGTTAGAGAGTCTTTAAGTCTCTACTGTGTGTGGCACAAGGATTTACAACTTGCTCTACTAATTATCTCCATAAAAAAAACCCTCCCTGTTTAGTTTCCAGCTTTATTTCTTTTTGCATATGAAATAAAACTTAAAATTCTGACTATGATTTACTACAATAAAAAAATAAAGCTATTATATTCTGTGACACTTCCAGAAATGAAGAATAGTTCACTTTGAATTTGTAAAAAGACAGGCTTCATATATATCTGCTTCATGTTTCACCCAGCTGTTGTTTTAATAGCTTTGTTGCCTCATTCTTCTCATAAAGATACCAGTCACAGATAGCTTAACAAATTCAACCCAACAGCATCCTTAGTGCTAGACTTGAAGCAGACAACAGTATGATTGAGAACACTTCAGTGTCCTGTGGAATGATCCAGTCACCTCGAAGTGTGCCTGGGAAAGCCGGGACTATGCTGCCAGGAAGAGCCAGATAAGCCCTGCGCCGTCTCTGCCGTATATGGCTTGGAAAGCTCTCACAGGCTCTTACGGTACGTGAACAAGTACAGTGCAGGAAATTAGGACTGGCATTTTTATCTCTGAACTTGAAGGCATTTGTAAAATAAGAAAGTACACGTCTACAGCTAAACAGAGCTAATTTCCTACACCATAAAAACCTAACTTTCTGCAGGTGGCAAAACAAGAATGTGTTTTGTGCGCTCCCATTAAGAAAAATAAAATTGAAAGTTTGGTGTGCTCCGCAGCTGACTTTGTACTCACAAACTTAAAATGTTTCTTAAATGAGACAACACATCTGGTACTGAAATACGGTGATGAGCTACAGTGGATCCAATGGCCTGGTGGTGCTTGGTGTCCCCAACACCCATTTCCATTACTATCTACTACAGACTCTAGAAAATGGAATTGTTTTGGATGATGTCATTCCTTTCTGTGCCACAGCTACGTCATTTGTGCCTGAAAATTTATCTGCAGTAAGTCTGGAGACTGGAATATGCTGGCATTACCTTGCACATCCAAACTGACTGCACACTATCTCTGAAGATTTTTTGAAGTCCGAGAGTTACTGAAAACAAACTGGTCTGTACCTGCATGCAGTCTGAAATTGCTAAAATTAAGACTAATTATTCAGATCCTTTGAGCAGCAACTCAAACTGAACTGATCAGGCAAAGCACAAAGTCTGAATTTTTGGCCAGGCAATTAAGAACTGAGCATTGTTCAGGGAACCCCTGACATCTGCAGACAATTTACTCACAGGAAAAAGAAGCAAATAAGGATTTTCTTCTGAGAGGATCACCAATGTACAACAGACACCGAAATGCGATAGGGTTACACAGTCTACAAAATGAACCTTGATTTCACAGAAGAGTGGTAACATGGACAAAGGACACAGATGCGAGTTAAAAGAGGATGGAGCGCTCTGGTTAGTCAAATCCTCCCTTGCTTGCATGTGACAACATTCAGAAAAAAAAAAAGATAAAAATAACATAAAAAGGATACAGTAGGTAAAATAAAATAAAACAAAACACAGAAAAAAATCTTCAAATTGAAGGAGCTACCTACATTATTCCTTGAGAAGACATTGTTCATCCAGTTGGTGAAGGTTTTCTTTTGCATGGACATACGCTGCTCCTGCAGCTTTTTGATATGATCTTTTTCATATTCGGTGCCCATGGTCACCTAGGAAGTCAGAAACCTCAGTAGGCTGCAGAGTGCTGAAGAGATCTGCCAGGCCACCTACGAAAACCAGTCACATGCCCAGTGGATATAGGAAATCCAGCACCAACAGGTACAAGATTCAATACCACACCCCATACCAATACCTTAATTTCCTTTTGCTTGCACTTTGCACTTTAATTCCACTAACTTTACTTTTAACTTATTGAGCTTACCCTTTTAAAATACATCTCTAGCTTCAGGATGAAAATGTGACATGTATTTGTGCAGCTTTATTTTCTTCCTCTCAGTCTCCACCCAGTCTCCTTGACCCCATGAGGACCACCACTACTTGAAAGCCATCAGTAATTTCCTTGGGTGTGCTGAAAGCACAGCTCAGAGAACTGATCTTAGACACAGCCAGAAGGAGGAATCTGCAAATCACTTCCAAAAAGAAAAACTGTTGTGCTCTCTGAGGACTGGCTGAGATGCTGTCATTGGCTTTCAGACCACAGTATTTCCAACAGAAATCAAGGACTTGCTTAGAAAGGAAGTGGAATCAACTTGTTTCTTTCCTCACATGGGTTCAGTTTTCGCACATCTATCACAGTAAGGATGGTGATACAGGCCCATAATCACATGAACAAGGTCCTAGCCTGAGTGTCAGGAACAATTATTTCTCTTCCCTACTCCTTCTACCTCATTCATACCAGTGAAAAGTCAGGCTTGTAACTCCTCACAGCACTCAAGCTGAATATTCAGAAAGATTAGAAGGGAGAAGTCTTCCCTTCATAAATAAACTGGATTTCAGCTCAACTGAACAGCTCTTTTGAAGGCACTTGGCTTACATTATAAATTGTAACAGTAGTGACCTTGCTGTTATGAAGGCAAGAGGATCACTTAAAAGAAAAGAAAAATCAGTGGAAGATCCATGGCTGCAGACACCTATAGTGACCAAATATCATCTGCTTGAACTACTGCCATAATTATAAGCATTACCTGGATGTCAGTGTGGCTGGGAAACCAAGAAACTTGTTGGAGTGATGGGAGAGGAGAGAGATGTCTACTGCTGTCAGCTCACTGCAAGGAGAGAAGAGAATGAAAAATTAAAACATGAGAAGCTCTGAGAGTGTGGAGCACTTCCCAAAATGCCATGTTTGTTCTGCAAAGGTGAAGTTCTGAATAGTTATGGTTTTTTTACCCATTTAATCCATAAAATATAAAATACGGGGAAAGAAAACTCTATCTGTCCTAGCATAAGAAGACAGCAATGGGGAACTAACAACAGCAGCCACTGCAAATGGGAAATCCCTTGCCTGATAGTTTTCCATGCTCAATTAGTATTAAAATAATTGCCGTTTTACAATATTGTAAGGTGTGGAAAGTGCAAAAGCGATGATTTTTTTTTTTACTGCATTTTTTGTTTTGTTTTTGTGGCAGATGTTTCTTAACCCTTAAATGCTTGACTTCTTCAGAACAGGGACAGCATTGAAGCCTAAGGGCAACAACACAGGAAAGAGTTATGACAGTAGATGAAAGCCTAATGAAAGGGGGAATTTGGTAAATTCTGAAATATAACATCTGTGGAGAACATCTTTTCAACATTTTCTTATCTTGTGGGCTAGTTCAGCACTGCCTACTTTCTCCACTTGAAGAGCAGATATTCAAAGAGCTGCCTCCTTGCTGGAGAGGTGATATTAACTCACTCCCATGCAATAACCCACATAGGTAACACATGTCATAATGCCATTTCTGAGTTTGCCAAATGCTCCTCAGAATACCTACAGCCTTCTTTTGTTTTTAAGGATTGTTGCTGAAACCCTGCAGTCATCCTGAATAATTATGCAACTGGTTTAATTTAGGGACAAAGGAAGCTTATTTGTTGAGCTACTGCCTCACACAACAGCTCACTAATTGTTTCATCAAGTTAGAAATGCTCCCTGTATGGTAGATGATTACCTATAGACAGATCTGTAATAGATTATCTGCATTTGCAGGATGCATAAACAGTGCTAGGAGCCAAAACTAGCCTTAATGGTACATTACAAGAAAAGAAAAGATCAAAGAATGTGAAAAAAATGGAATTACCCAGTTTTGGAGGAAGTCCTTTCTGACATTCAGCTGCTGGTTCTTCTGAGGAATGACTTCCACTAGATCCACTCCTACATTCCCCTCACTGCTTTAATGCAGAGTGACCTTTGATTTCAGGAACAGAGACCAAGTGTTTATGATCTACCTATGAACCTTTCATCTGATCTGAAAGAAACTAACTCATCAGAACACAATGAGTAAAGGTTGTCACAGCCCTTGTTCAATTCTTACACTCAAAAATTGTATATGAACATCACCAAAATTGCTATAAACCAGTTGAGAAGTCACACATAGCTCTGATGCTTTGGTAAAGAGCATCTTGCACAATTGAACTGGAGGTTCTGCCCTTCTGAAGAAGTTCTTACCTGGAAAATTGAACCTGACAATGGACTCAGGAAATGAAAGTACAGCAGAGAGTACAAAGATCAGAGCAATAGCCAAGTGGTTAGACTGGGACACAGCAAATGAAAAGGTGAAACTGTGAAGTATCAGGAATTTGCTTAGCACTGCTTTGAGGAAACTTTTGAGCACAGATACCTGCTGCTGGCAGGGCAAACTGGACTCAAGCTGGCAGTGACAGCTGAATCCAAAGCCTACTATTCATGGGCTTCTCATTAATAGCAAAAGGGAAAATAATTCTGGAGACTTACATAGATAGCAGTGAGTCCTTTCTGGCCTTTACAAGATCACACATGCACAGGGCACATTTACCTGGCATCATTGCCAGGAATCAGAAAAAGAAAGCTTCTGTGAATCAATACTAAAAAATGGGCAGACATCTGAAATCAGAGGCTGTAAGGAAAGATGTCAAGCTCAGAGATGAGGTAAGGGAATAGCAGTATTTTTCCCTTTTAACAAGTGTAGCTAGCCTCCAAAAGGGATGGGAGGAAACATAAGCAGAAATTAGGAAATTTCACACCCAAACTTAGGACAGATAAAACTTGATCAGTACATTCTGTGTCTTCATATGCACACTAGAGAAATATTATATATAATTTCACACAAAACTGCTAAAAATAAATAATTGAATATTAATATTTATATTACCAGTATTTCTCAAAATATTCCCTCCAAATTCCTGGACTCATGTCCTAAACTAGACAACTAATACTGTAAGCTGTTGGTTTAAATCTGGCACAGGTTGGCTAGGTTGTGTGTTGAGAAAATGTCCTTGCTCCTTTTAAATAGAAGGCAGAGGACCAGTGGGTGAATTGGTCCTGGATGCAGGCATTTCTCCCGGTTGCAAGTTAATTATTATCTATATGGTTAAATGTGCAAATCGCTGTCTTTGCTTTTTATGATAATACAAGGCAATCAAAGATATGGTATAAAATGTCACTAACTCCTCAATATCTATCTAAAGTTCAAAGTTAAATGGTGGACCCTTATATGACAGCGATAAATAAAGCCATTTCCTCAGTTATTTATATCCTAACAAAGTAAGAGGAAGGGCACACCAATATTTGCGTGCAGTTTCCTGGAGGGATCAGGAAAACCATCACCCATCTAGGCTAATTATGGGCCCTCTCTTGCTGCCTTTGCAGAGAAGAAAAGCCTTTCTGCCGACCTCAGGAAGAAGGGCCTAGAGAGTACTCTTCCCTTGCCTTGTTTCCAGTCTGAAGTGGTTTTCCATGCTGGCAGAGGTGTTTCTTTGTTTCCTGACAGGAAGGATCCTGATGCTGGATTCTCCTCTACAAAGAACCCGTCAGTAAGATGTGTTAGGATCTTACCACCCTTTCTTGCCTGCCCACAGTCTTGTTCTGCAAAAAGGAAAATGGAGACTATGGAGATCAAACAGACCTCATGCACAAGCAGCCTGTCTTGGAGCCCCAAAACTCCACAGTTCCCAGCCCATCCCCTACTGCTCCTCCTCTCCTGGCAACACCATGTAAATCAAAGAAGGACATGACAGTTATTTCTATCTATTTAAATTCTTTTTCGTAAATGTCATCATTGTCCTCCTCTCACAGCATGCATGCAAATTCCCAGCTCCTCTCTAAGATGGGAGGAAATGTTTAATTCCCCTGCCATAAAAAGCATAAAAGCGACAGTCACAGGGTTGGAGATGCTGAGTTTGCTGCTACCACTCCCACCCCTGACCCCAAGTGAGGGCTGATCTCCATGAGCTTTCCCAGGGCAGCACAGGCTGTCCTCTGCAGGCTGCAGCACTGCTTCCCTCATCACTGCCTTTGCCCATGGGCATGGAGCAATCTGCAGAGAGGAACACACACAGATGGGTGCAGATGCCTTCCTGGGCCAAAGCATGCCCTCTAAGGCCATTTGCAGCTGGCAGTCCTGTGGCTCAATGAGCCCCTCATTGTACCAAGCTCTACAGCCATGCCCTGCGCTGCCACCGAGCAAGGCCAGCTCCGATTTCAAAGCAGTGTGACCACACGGTGCCTGCTCTTGTGGGGTCCAAGTCTGTTTACACGGCTCAGGTGAAAGGTCTGGCACAGTCCATCAGCCTCCATTACATAAGCTTTGCACACACACCCTTCTGAAGGTATAAGAAAATCCTCTCTGATCCCTACTAAGGAGAGGGTTGCCCAAATCCCAAAGAAAATAACTATGCTGATTGTAAAAATGTGCAGGACAGCTCCGCCCTTTATTCCCCACTGTGTCTCCAGCCATGTTACCTCCACATGTAAGAGTCTCAAAACATCTGGACATTGACTCCATGGGGTATAAAGGCAGCCCCCTCCCTCCCGGGGCTACAGTCCTGTAGCTCACAGAGTGCTGAGCAAGCACAGAGATTACCCTGCTGCCTGGGGCCAGCAGTCTGGGTCCCACAGCTGGCCCTGTCCCTCTGCCACCCTCCCCAGCTCTGGCTAACAGCCGATGCTCAGTTTCATCAACGTAGTGTGGACACAAGTGAGCTGAACCATGATCCAAGAATGTTTCCTATCCACATCTAACCACATTCCTAACCACACATTACACCTAATCTTAGACCTCATTGTGGCACAGAGGAACTATACTTTGGATATTGAGAACACTGGAGAGGAGCAGACAGTAAGTTATTGCAAGAAACTGCTCACTCCTTTGGGAGTGGAATACTAGAGCTGAAGCTGGGAGGAGTTAGCCAAAAGCAGCTGAGGAGAGGCATGGCAACCTCCAGCTCAGTCTGCACAGATTCCCTGCTTTCACAGACCCCTCAGCTGAACTTTTGTCCTGAAATAGCCACATATTTCTCTCAGTTTCTTTCCCGAAGGACTTCAGCACGCCGCCCCCAGGCACCCCCTTTCCCTGTCCCCCACATACCTGCTGTGCCAGCACCCTGCCAGCAGCCACCCCGGGGTGCCACCCACCTGCAGCAGGGGGTCCACGGCGATGGAGCTTCCCTTAAAGCTGAGCCCTGCCTGGAGGATATGACCCGGCATCCCGGGATGCTGGGTTGTTACAAACCTCAGCCTCCTCATGCTCTAGTCTAAACTAGAAGCTGCTTTTCTCTTTGAATAGTTGGCTAGCAGTGACATGACATCAACAGGGAACAGAACTCAAGCAGAACAGTTGAATTACATCATCCAAAGGAACTGGAGCCCCTCACTGCATTTGAAAAAGAGACAGCTTAAAGCAAAATCAGATGGATTTATTTTTCCTGGCATGAAGAAGTTCAGTCATCTTTTTGAAATAGAAAATATATGTTGTCTTGTTTAGTCATGAGTTAAAGATATTTCCTCCTTGGAGCTGTTTATATTATCTTGAAATTTCCCTTCTTTTTCTGAACCTCAAATAGTTAACATAAGAGCTTCAAAGGCTTTTTGAGATGAACACATGGGACAAGGAACTTTCAGTCTCTTTCCATGTCATACAAACACAGATAAAAGGTTTCAAGTGACAGAATGGCCTTAATATTTTGAACATCAAACTGAAGCTGGGCCTTAGAAATCACCGTGTTGGCAATGACAGATCCAACTAGTGTATTTTTATCATTTAATTCAGATATTTCCACTTTATTCATTGCTACTAATGAGGATTGTTGCATGAGAGTGAAACCTCTTATTCACAGCTGTATTTTAGGGGTGTTGTTTGTGTATTGGACTGATGAAGCATTTAGCTCCATTTACTGATGAAACAAACCTGTGGGATTCACATACGGAAGTGGCTTCCAGCACCCTTAGTGCCAGAGCACTGCACCTACCCCCAGGGGCAGTGCCCACCACAGTTTGCTCTCAGGTTTTGGTCCCCACGGACTCCAAACCAGCCCAGCCATCCCAGTTCCCTTGTGAAGGTGTCCAGTCATGAGGAATGGCTGAGGGTCATTAGCAAAAACACTGTATAAACCTTTAACAAAAATGTATAAACAGTTAACACTGAAGGTGTGAATTTTAGCAGATGAGAGCTAAGACACAGTAATACAACATGAATAAAAATGACAATTACTGTCCATTGTAGGCAAAAAATTGCCAAGCCCTGAGCTTACTGGTTATACTTACCTTGTTTGTTAATTTCTTCATTTCAGACTAGACACAAAATTATGCATTTTGAGAAAAAAATCCACAGAATTATCTGAAAAGAAAATCAGTAAGCCTGAGCAGCATGTTGCAGCAGTTCCTTGTTTACAAAATTTAAACATTTGAAAATTTTCTATGGTGAACATAGAAATCTTACAGTATATCTGAAATAGAGCACCTGGTGAGAGATACATATCATTCATGAGCTACTTTCACTGCAAGGAACTCTTCAGAGCTCCAGACTGAAGTGGTTGCTGAGCTAGTAAGACTTTGGAAAGAACATGGACAAGCTCCATCTCAGAGAATAGGGGGGGAAACAACTTAGACATGGCATTAGTGAGCTTCCAGCATTCTCTGGACCAGAAACTGAACACATAGTCTATCATCAGGTACAAATCTGTGCTAGCATGAAGTTGTCCAATGGGAAAAGGGAGAGGAGTCTGCCTCAAAACCACAGTTTCCATCCATATTTTCCCCTCAGGTCAGAAAAGCTGCATAGATTCAAGACTTCTGGACATACTGGTGAAAAACCACCTCATCTTCCTGACTGTGTTTTGATGACAACAGGTTTTTATTTGGTTTGAATATTTATTTCCAGCTCATTGCCGTGATCCCTGAGCGAAGGAAGGCACTTTCAGCAGATCACCTGTCTGAGCAGGGCAAGGCAGCCAAATTTTTCTCCTGTGCTTTCAAAAGGTCCTCTGCACTCACAGTACTTGCAGCACAGCAAGATCAGAGAAACCCAGAGCATGTCTGCTTCAAAGGCCTTACCAATGCACCAGACATGGGTGCAAATAAGGTTCGGAGGAACTAACTGGCACACCAACACTCTTATTTTTCAAGGTTAGTACTGCCACCAGAGCTAAAACAGAAATGTTTCACACATTTCACACCAAATATTAGAAGCAGCAATTACTGCAAAACTTACAAACTGGTAGCATGAACATCTGTCTGCTTTTCCTATTATCCAAATACAAATTGTGGATTAGAGAGAAAAATTGCTGAAGTGTGCTGTAAATTTTTCAGTCTGAAATGTCTTTATGTGGAGCACATAAAACAACATTCTATTAAAAACAAAACCCCAAAGAGCAACCCCTCCCACCTCCAAACCAGACTAAGACCTCACCTTCTTCAGATTATTTTTTACTTTTACAAGGAGCAGTTCCAGGAAGTCACTGCAGCTTGAGAGCTGCGGAGCCTGCAGGAACCCACATGCTGTTTGCATGTGGAACACTCGCTTTCATGTGACATATGGCACCAGGAGCCAGACAGCCTGGTTTGCCAACACGGCTACAGAGGAGCTCCACAGCAGCTGGAATCTGACCACAATAGTTAACTGTAGCATCCTGACTGTACAGATATATCTTTGGAAAAGCCTCAAGTAAGATGTGTGCATAGAGGAGAAAGAGGGGCAGGAGGAATTAATTTCAGCCCAATGTTACAATGAATGTTCTGTTGATACCATTGGTTATTCTCAAGTAGTAGGCAGCACGGTGTGGAAGATGTCTTTGGATTTTTTGGGACAAACACATCAAAGTGCTTTTTGCCAAGCTGCTCCTCAATCTATGCTTACTTTTCAAGGTTAGTACCTCCACTGATGTTAAAAGTACCACGTCTCAGATCAAATTTCAAACTTCCAATCCACACAGGAAGTTTTAGATTTATGTTCCACACTTGGACTTTACACAGCTTCCACATTTAGACATTAGGAAGCTCCAAAATTACATTCTGCTATAACATGCTAATTACAGAGAAGTGCTGGAGGTTTGTGGGAGCTTTTAAAATTCTTTACAGATAAATTTAATTCTGGAATCAAGCCTTGGCACAAGTAGTAATTTCAGCAATGTGTTCAAGGGCACAGAAAAGAATAGCCAGAACCTATTACGAATACATAAACTGAGGTGGGAAAATCAGCAGCTTGCCAAATAGCAACTCTGCCTATGACCCTTAAACAGCAGGATTACAAAATTCCAGTCACTGAAAGATTATCTTACAGAAAGAAGCACACAAACCAAAATCTCAGGTAGTTCAATATTAGTTTATTAAATCAGCAATTTTTATCACTGCTTTCTAAAAATGATTACAAAGCATATTAAAATATATTACAGTATCTGCAAAGAATTTACTGTGTAATGAAAGTGCAACAATAATGAACTTACAACTTTGTTTGCCTAGTTGGACAAACTGAAGCACACTGCACAGATCAAGCCTTTCCTCAAAAATCAAGAGCGCCTTTTAACTAAAAAACAGTGTTTAACAAAAATATTAGAAAAGGTGAGTATGTGAAACAGAAAATGAAGTTCATGATCATTGTCTCAGTGCTAAGTTACACATATCCATCAAACCACACTCTTCAAACTCCACTTCAGATCCAAGAACTTAAAGAGCCTCCAAAAGGAGTGTACATTGTGAAGGGAAGGAAGTGACAGAAAGAAAAAGAGGGTGCATTTCAAGTGCTGGCACTAAACAGTGTTTGAAAGCCAGGGACCACATACCTGCTGCTTTGAGACCAGGTTCCACACAAATTCACATCACACCCAATTAACAACTGGGACCTCACCCTGACTTAAAAAAACTTTGTAAACTCTCCATTTCAAGTTGCCACAGCTTTTAAGTCTCTCAGTGTCCTGTATTGTGGTTATGAACTGTAGCCCCACATCTGCTGCTCCAATCTACAACAAAAACTCACAATTTCTGAAGGAATAGAACTAGGGTTGCAGATTAAAACTGTGTTGTGGAATAGCTGGAGAAAAGGTAAAAGCAGCAGTTTCTCCTTTAGTTTAAGACAGTAGGCTACATCAGTGGCCACAGATTTCACAGGATTACTTACAGACAGCTTTGAATGATCTTGCAGAAAATGTTGTTAGAATCCTAGGCATAAAACATCCAACCAATCCAACATCTTCACCTTTCTTTGGCAGACATTAGTAACAAACTGAACACCAAAGATTATCTCATACTGCTGTTATCAATAACTACTTAGAGCACACTATCCTGAGAGAAGGCAATCCTGCTCACTTCTCATGCTTGAAACACACGGGTTCCCTAACTCCACAGAACATTATGCAAACAGTTGTGTGTGGCTGGTTTAACTGAACGGGCTTGCAGACAGCCAGCAAGGCAAATGGGGAGGCCCTGCAAGGAGGACCTGCAAGGATGTAGTGAGATCCCCTCCCCTGAGCAACACAACTTACTCCCTCAGTTTAGTTGTGCAAGAAACTGCTGTTTAAAAGTTCACATGACATGCACTTTTTTCCTATCATCTAACTGTGATGCTAGCTCACTGTAGCACATACCTAGAAATATATTTATGTAGCTGTAAATGCCAACCATGAGACACTTCTGTTTCTCCACACAGCCAGAGAAAATCCACCTCTACTCCTATACATGCTTCATGCACTCATCTTCCAAATTCTACAGGAACACAAAGTAAAATACTACAACCCCATCTAGGCAGAATATTTTAACTTATCAAAATGATGTATTTCAATTTGTCTGCCTTAAGACCAAGTTAGTATATCGTCACAGAGACTGAGGAAAAGGCTGTGTTCTCCAAACAAAACTAGAAAAATAAAATAAAACCATGGAAACTATCCTGTTTTTCTCACTGAAGAAGGATATTTCTAATGGCATGGGATCATATGGCTCCAATATGTCTGGAGCATCACCCTGGAAGCTACATGTGGTGGGAACTCCAGCATGAGTCCACCCCTGCAGCCCTGTGCTGCTGCAAAACGAGGTAAGGCAGAGTCAGAAGGTGAGCTGCTTCCCAGATCTCTGTAGCTTTGCCTACACTACAGTAGTCACAATACACAAGCTTGCATTCTTTCTCCTGGTGGCTTTCCTGATTAAACTAGTCACTAGAACTAAACTGGTCAGTAGTGTATAAAGTGGTACTGACTGCAGACACTACCCACAAACAAACACACAATACTACTTCTGCAGCCTTTTTCTTTTTCTTGACACCTGCAATGTCTACAGACTATTCTTGGTTCAATCAAAAATAAATTACATAGAAAATAGTTACTCTGCAGATGTACAGTCACATAGGTAGACTCAGCATCAAGTTTCACAGCTTTACTGAAGTGCACAGAGATGCACTAAGGTTAATTTGGCTCCTAATTTAGGTCTAACAGAAATAAAGCTGGTATGCTTGAATGATAGGAAAAAACACATAAGGATTAAAAAATAAATTAAAAATCAAGTGCTTAGAACAATTTATCTATGCCAGGACATCCCTGATACAGGCCGAGAAACCTGGCAAGGTAAAGGTGGTGTTCTGCCATTACTTAAAATAGCATCATTGTTTTCCCATGGAAGAGCCCTGACAAAGTTCATGGAAATTGCACCTCAGAATAGAACAGATGTGGAAAGATGGGAGGTCCAGAAAGATGTGAAGTATTAAATTTGACAACCTACAAATATACGATTTGAAAAAAGAAGCTTTTCTTAGATCACCCACAAAACTGTACACAGAAGTGTGACTAAAACCTGAACTGGGAGACAATATCCGAACTATTTCCCTTCCCACCCCTACTGCAAGGATGTTAAAGCACTTTTTGGCTTGCTCTGTCTCAGAAGGCATTACTGACACTTACTGGAACTTAACAAAAAAGTGCTCAAAACTACAGTACCTTTGATGTGCAGGGTCTTTCCTATACAAATGGAATATAAATCAATTCCTGCTCATACATATAGACCAGAACTGACTGCCCAATTTGATTTTAGGAATAAACTGGCCCTCCCTGAACGACTCAAGTTCACAGGGCCAGAGACTTGCCTTCTTTTGAGGTACTGATAAGAATCAGTTGTAAGCAGACAGTATGTTCAACTTTGATTGTGTGTTGTTGGGAAATAAATGTTTATTAAGCATCCATTCCTTTCATGGATTGTTTTCAATAAAGGAGTAATATCTGGAGGAATGAGTCTATAATTTATTACAGTCAATGTAATAGTTTCTGTTAGCCTCCCCAGCCTTCAAATCTGCCACCATGGGAATTGAACCTCTCTTTTGTGGTTGTCAGCTATGTGTTGGCAAAAGAGTTAAAAGCTTCCCTTAAATATATTATATATTAAAAAATACACAGACATAACTGTATAGTTAGCTGTAAATAGAAATGAAATACCAATGAAAATATCCCAACTCAGTCTGATGTGACTTTGTGCAATACACCTTTTCTGAATAGAAAGTGAGGCTTAATTTCAATGCAAACATGGTTTTTTTAGCTTAAGAAACCATTCTGCTGTCACTTTGAACCATTCAGAAATTCATTGTCTGCAGAGAAGCTAAGCTTAAACCGCAAAGAAATTATAAATCTAAGGAACAAAGCAGATCTCAGTTCTTCTAATGACAATACTGAATGTATAGTGCTGTGTGAAACTGAAGAAGCTGCTCTTCAGGTAAGACACAATGACAGATCAGAAAATAATTTTAGTATTTTGCAGTTCCAGCTAGACTCTGAAGTTTTAAAACAAGTTTGCTCATATTCTGAGCACTTACAAGACACTCCTCATCACTCTTCTATCTTTTTCTAACTCAAATTAAATAATAAAAAGAAAAAAAAAATCCTTTTATATCAGCCTTTTCTCAGACTGTAGAAATGCTGACATTCACTCAATGGTTTAAGTACATTTTTAACATCTAAATATTGCTTGCATAGGCAGGTGAATTTAACATCTAGAGCTTTAGTGTGCTATTTAGAATAGCGTGGAGACAGGGTTGATAAGCATTTAGGTTTGGTGAAGGTCAGCAACTTTTATGCATGGTCTTTTCTGCTTTATGGTTTTAATGCCAGTGGGACATGGACACAGGACTACAAAACATTTTCACCTTATGACAGAGCTATTATAAGGCACTTGTGATAAGCATGTCTGAGTGAAGGTCAGCAGGGACAGTGACACGAATGTTTCCCTGCTGCCATGCTCATAACTTCAGTAGTGTGCGAGAAATGTGCCGTGAGGTTTAAGGATCTAAGCTTAACTTCAAATGTTGGTATTTTCAACACATTCCCTGTGAGATTTTCAAAATCCTTATTCTTCTCCTTGTATTGCTCATTCTGCTGTCTGGAAAGGTTTCCTGTGAGATGGTGGCACCAGGTGGGAAGGTAGCGTGCCAGGCAGTTCATATCCATCCAGTTTAATCTTGATGAGATGTTTTGCTAATGCAAACTCTTCATCATCCAACATCCCGTCGCCATCACAGTCTGCGAGTTTCCAGATCTTCCCCAAGACGCTGTTGGGTAGTTTAGAAGTCACCATCTCCTTCTTTGCACTAATCCCAGATATTTTGCCATTGATTGGTGACAGAGTGTAGAAAATCTCATCGTAAGCAGGTTTATCTTTGGCAACAACCCACTCCTCTTCATCAGCTCCCTCCTTAGCACCTTCCCCATATCCGTGGCCAAAAGGTCCTGCCATGGTGCCATCAAATGCTCCACCATGCACCATCTCTGTGGGCATGTTGCTCTCTTCCTGTCTGATTAGGTTCATCAGGGAGGCAATTTTGTTGGCCAGCATGTTATCCACAGCTTCAATTAGCTTTGGTTTCAAAGAATGAAATTTAGTGAAGTCACAATTCTCCAACTGCTCCTGTGAAGGACACAGTGACATTAGTTAAAAATTGTTCCAATACATTGAAAAAGTTAAAGAATGGGCTTCAAATTAAAATCATCAAGTAACCATTCAATTAAAATAATCATCCTTTGAAGTTGTTTCTATAGCTGAAACTCCTCTTGAAGGAGAAACAAAAGTGACACATATGTACCATATAACCAGTATATTTGAGCAAACAGACTAAGACAATTTTGCAGCAGTGTATGAGTTTGTCTATTAAATTACATTTACAATACAATTTTCAAAGTGCAGTGGATAAAACCACAGCAGTTGATGAATGTTACCCAACAACTTTCCATGTGATAATTTTTTTTCAAATATCAAAGAAAGCATGCAAGTAAGTCCTCAGTCCTGCTAGCACTTATGCAAGTGTTTAAAGTTAAAAATAAAATCAAATGTATGCAGCACTGATCTGATTTTATAGATTAGACTTCTTGGTTGTGACAAGGTCAGGAAGAAGTGTCCTTTACCAATAAAGAAAAGCTGAGTTAACAGCAGCAGTGTTTTATAGCAGTGCTGCCAGAACTCAGGAAATCAGATGGTTCCTGCAGAATCTGTGGAGTTTTCATCCTACTAACACCAGTGAGACATTTACCTAGGTGATATGTACCATTCCAACACAAACCCAAGCATTGGAAAATTAAAAGTGCTTTTGGTAATTTTTTTTTTTCTAAATGAAAAATGCTCACCAGGAAGAGAAAGTTACAGGGGAAAAGGTTAAAAAACACCCCAAACATCACCACCACCTCTCATATTCTGCAAAATGATGTTAAATTGCTCTAACAAATCCCATCTATCACCTCAAGGAGCTGCTCCTATACATATCAAAATGATTATGGCATGAACCCAAGAAACCTGGAGCACGGGGTAAAAACAGTCAACCAACAACTCTGTTCAGGTGACATTTATACACAATCACCTGATTTACAGCATCCAATCAGAATAAATTTATGCAGTGCAATAAATCTCAGGAAGCAAAGGTCAACTTGCTATCTGTTTTGACACAATTTTGTTTTTTCACAATTTTGCTCATTTACAGAGGTGACTGATCTCTCCTGTATATATTTGCTGCCATCTGCTGCTGAGGCTTCACTGACATGTACTGTAAGTTTGAAAGAGTTCCATTCAAATTTTGTTTCAATTTTCAGATCTGTCATTCTCTCATTCCGTATCACAGACAAAAGCAGCAAGGGAAGAAAGAGTCAACTTTTGCCACAAAATCCCCTTTCAAAGCCTAACTCACGAAATCCTTCCAACAATCCTGCCTGTGAAAAATTAGCTAAAATACATCTTGTGCTTCATCTATGATTTGTTATCTCATGCCAATAGTTGATTCCCAGGTTAAATACTTTAGTTCATGAAAGAAACTTGTGCCTTTCTATAGATAATCAGCCAGTCATGGCTCCTGATGATTAGCTGTGCAAGTGTACCACATACACTCTCAGAATGATACATCTGGAAAACATCTTCCATCACAGTCATGACTAGCCCATGGTCAGAGCAAGGCTCCTGATCTCTTGTTCTTCAGCTTTCAAGCTGAATTATCCTCTAATTCAAAGACCATTCAAGAAGCCTATGATCTAAGATACAAAAATTACCAACTGATGCTTGAAATCACCGCTAACACAACATTAGTTGTTTTTCCCTAGGATATTTTCTAAACAGCTCATCTCAAATCAGAGAACAGAAATAAATAGGCAAGAAAGTGACAGAAAGTTGGTTGAAAGACTGCAGAAAGTCCAAAAGAGGAAGAGACAAAATATGTTTGAAAATTAGTAGGGAGTATAAACCAAAACCTCCTCTTTCTCTCCTTTATAGAATACAATCTTAACAGGACAGGGAAAAAGCAAAAGACTGTTTTCCAAAGCAAGAGGTTTTAAGCTGGACTTTTCAAGTAACACACTGCCTTTTATTACTCACTGGGAAACAGTACCAGTAAAAACAGTAACAGAGCACAGTAAAAATGAACTTATGACTAAGGATATCTTCACCTACACAAATATTTGATACCATTCCAAAAACGATAAATATAAGCACATTTAGGATTCAAAACAAGAAAGATTCACCCCTTAACCTGTGAGTGTTCATTGCTATTTTATTTGCACAAAGCCTTTAGTACTTTCTGCCAGGAGAGACCAAGTACTGACTGAAAGGACAGAAGGTCAGATTATTCCTTATTTTCATATTCTTCATGCAGTCCTGTATCAATGAATGCATACTAAGCCTGTTACCATTCTTTTTTGGTCTGTGACATGTCCAAGTCACTCTAATGTCATATCAGTCAATTAACTGTCATTTCAACTGCTCTACTGCCAAAGACCCTAAGCTGTAACGCTGAGATACTCTACACAACTTTTTCCTATCTGGCAATCCTGGTACACAGTTAAGAGTTATTTCAGTGGAATGGTGATCTACCATCTTACCTGCATTTTCTTGACTTCAGGGAAGTCCCCTGCTGAGATATGATATTCCCTTTGCAGCTGGATGTAGATCTCCGGCAACTTGTTGATCAGTTCCTTCTTCTTGTTCTCTTTCCCAAATACAGAGGGCATCTCTTTCTTCAGATAGCTGATGATATAAGCATGAACCTAAAAAGAAGCAAAACTGAAATCAAAACTACTGTTTACCAGCACTTAGCAGTAGTGTTCCTCACCTAGGTCATAAAAAGAAACAGAAATATTTTTCCCTAAGGAAAGATATTATCAACTACTGTTTCTGGAACTTGGTGTTTACATGAACAGTTAGCTATCAGTTAGTTATTATTAGCTTTTGCTGCTTTCAGCATTCCTTTGAGGGGCAGAGAGAAAGAAAACACATTTCAAAGAAATACAGATGCACACTTGCTGTTCTAAGGAGAATGCTCATCCCAAACCCATGTCCTGACTCTATACACAGAGCTCCAGCCATACTGGTCCATCTGTATGATTTGTAACTCATTTGCCTCACCAGCCACTGTGGGAATCAATGGGATAATTCCTCCAGTAATCCAAAAGTATGCTAAGTGGCAGGGCTATCTATTTGAAGTGATATTGCATTCCTACCTATTTACTCACAGAGAAGTGAGTACCTGCAGTCTGTATTTATGCAGCCACCTATGCAGACAACAGAGCAGCCAGTTCCAACAGGAGCATTATGCCATGGCTGCCTTGTGAAGCCCTAGGGAGAGAAGTTGAGCCTTTCCAGCTTGTACGGAGACACATTAATTTAGGATGTCTTTAAACATATTGATTCTTGCACTGCCATCAGAATGTCCATCCTGCCCACCTTCCTTATGCCTTTATTCTGAACCACTCATCTCCTCCCCCTTGCCACTCTCCCACCACCTTTCCCCAGCACAATGATCTGCTTGGCCACAGAGCAAGTGATCAGGTCCAGGACAGAAACACTGGTTGCACTTCCTAACTGAGGTGAGTTCACCTGTCCAGCTCATTGTGTGGACACTGATACTCACTCTGCACACAAGAGGGAAGGCACCAGGGCAGAGCCTTCTTTAGAACTAATGCATGGCTGTCATAGATTTGTTTGTGATAACAGCTATCAAATAGATGTTATCAAACTGCTCTCCTAAGCTCTGACCTGGCCAGGACCATGGCAGACAAATGCCCTCCACAACAGGATGTCTTTACAGAACTCAGGTCCTTCTTCATTTAAGAAGAATGTAGCTGTCCACAAAACAGAAGTTACTTACAATTTTCACACACACAGAAAAAGAGTTAAAAATTAGGTATGTCTATCAAACTGTTGAGCAATAAACAGGTGAAATTTTGAAGACTGGGGAAGACAAACTACCATTAAAAAGCATTATTAAAACAATTGATTGCTTCGGTGTTGTGTAAGTACAATACTTAATACATACCAAGCCATGACAAAATGTATATTATAGCATTCTAGACAAACTTTACAATCTGCACATGGCAATTGCTCTCCCATTCCTTACTTGTTAAAGAGGAAACAAAAAAAAATCTTTGCTTTTAAAAGAAAAATGATGTAGCCAATTTTTATGTGCACATCTTAAGTTCACAACTTTCACTCAACACTTTCTTACATCTAAAAAGACTGCATGCATTTTAATGGCAAATTTACATTTCTTTGGGAGGAGAAAAAAACTCCAGCATAAAGAAGCATAAACCCATGGAATTTTCTAAGAGTATAGACATGAGTATTTCTGCAGAAGTACAGAATGGATTCAATAAGGGTATTTTTAGAGCATTTGTAAACAATTGTAAGTAATTTTATTGATCTTACTTCTAAAATAATATTTCTATCAAAAAGAAGAGCATGTTTATAATTCATAAGCACTAACAGTTTCACATGTGCATTCTACGTGGCCTAAGGCCTGCCAGTATGCACATGTGTTTCTTGTAGATAAGAACAGTCCCCATCTTCAAAATGGGATAGTGAGTCACAGGACCTAAGGAAAAAAAAAAAGGCAAAAAGAAAAAAAAAAAAAGGCAAAAAGAAAAAAAAAAAAAAGGGCAAAAAAAAAACAAACCTAATGCCCGAATTTGACAGCATGTTAAGAATTTTCTTTTGTTTCTAGTTACTGTAAGTGCTTTAGAAAACATTAACAAGAAGGTAGCACAGAAATAGAGTAAAAGAAACCCCACACTCCATGCTGTAAAAAGTGATTTTTCACTGTCAGTACTATGAGAGCAGTTTGGAAGGCAGAAAAATGACACTGGATTACATTGCTGCTTTCCTGCAGATAAACAGTTTATTCCCCTTCCGTGACTGTCTAACATATCCCTGAGAGCACTGTGTTCTGTATTTACCTTTATCCATTTTTGTTTTACATTTCATAGAAATATCTAAAAATTACTTGACTGACACTCCTTCAATTCCAAAATGATTGTAACAAATGAGAACAAAATGCTGCCAACATTTACAAAACAGACTTGATCTGAGGTTACTCTGGGATTAGGGCAACTTTTAACACAACATCATTGTTATTTTAAATGGAATTTTCAAACAAGCTACTTCTACAGGGTGCCCTAAAGCTGAGGCCACAAAAAACAATTCCCAAACAAACAGTGTCTCTCCAGCCCCCAAAACTAACCCCACGAAAAACCCCCCAAAAGTCTGTCTTCATATTCAGAAAGTTAAATAAGCCAACACAGGAAGTGCTACACACCTCCAAACAACTATTCATATACCAATGGAATTGCAAGTCCTCTTCATTTTTGATTAGAAATTCACATTAAAATGTGTTTCAAGGAAAATGCACTGTTTCATAACTGCACAGGAAGTTAGAGCTCCTGTCTGCTACCAATAGCTTTCTCCCCAAGCGACTATCTTTTCCTTGAAAAAGTGACAATTCGATCCAAGATTAAAAACTGTGCTAGACAGTTTGTAGCAAGAGGAAAATTGGGAAGGCTAAGAAATGACACGCTGAGAGCAGCAGAGACTGCTCATTCAATTTTCTTTTTTTTTCTTTTCTTACCTTTGCAAGTCTTGCCCTTTTAATGAGATCGTTGAGTTTCCTCACAGCTGCCTTCTGTGGGAGACTCTGGATATCCCTGAAAAGGTCCTGTGCCTCGGCCTCGAAGAGCCTCCGGTTGTCTGTGTTCCGCAGAGGATGCGCCCAGAAGGAGCCGATGTAGACCCGCAGCACCTCGGGCGTGTCGATCACCTTCCCCAGGGACCACATCAGGGCACCGTAGACCCTCATCAGCTGCTGCGTGTCCACTTGGTCAGCCTTGTTCAGCACCACTCGAATCTTGTCATCCTGGCCCCGGAATGACTTGATGGCCTCCGAAAACTCATCAGATATATCCAGCTTGTGGGCATCAAAAAGGAGGATGATTCGGTCAACCCTCTCAGCAAACCACTGGAGGACTTGGCAGAAGTCGTAGCCTGAAGGAAGAACACACTGTTAGAGTCTTACCATTCGGAAAAGTGAGTCTTGGAGAAGGTAGGGCTGGGGATAGAGAACAAGAGGATAACAGCCTCTGCCTGGGGGCAAAAAGGAGATTTATTACTCAGGAGGTCAGTATCTGTGGACAGCAAAGTCAGGACAACTGTATCCTGCATTTTCTTGGACCACTTTCACTATTACCACCTTTTGATTTTATCACTGTTCTTTTATTCTGTCTCACACCCACATTTGCCTCTTTCCAGGAGTCTGGCTCCAGCACAGCACCCAAGTTAAACAGGACTGTGGGGCTCTGATCACAATCTCTATTCATCACTGCCATACTGGTCCCTTTGGTAGCACTGCTTATCTGAATTAACATGGAAAATGGTGTAAATGCAGCACTCCAGTGCAGGTCAGCAACCAGAAGTATTTGGATTTTAAAACCCTTCATCTCTCCTTACACTGCAACACTCGCTGTTATTTTTGCCACAGCAGACTACGAAATACAATGTACAAGTAGTGATTGCATCACTTATGGCTTTGAGGACATGGCAGGTTACAGAACATGAGCAGTGACCTTTCTGATCACCTGAAACAAGCTTCATCACGTTCTAAAGGAAAGCCTATTCATAGCACCCATCTAAATGCTTTTACAGGTTCAGCTGGTACCTAATCCACACAACAAACAGGATTCAGGTACTCCTTGTTCAGAAGTGACACATCTAATCCGCAGAGTCACCACTGGTGATGAGGCTTTGGGTTTGGCATGGATGTGACTCATCTAGTATGAGTAAGGAACAGCAAAGTATGAACTGTGAGCTTTTTGCTTTTTAAAAAAATCAGTATATATTTTCCCCTAAACTCCCAATACTTTTTGAAATACTTGCCTCCACACCACTCAATCATGAACAAAACACCCCCACCCTTCCCAAAAGAGGATCCTCCCTACATCCTGCCAGACACTCACTTTGCCTTCCAAATCTTGCAGACCACACAGACACTTCTGTCTGCAAGGGTGTGAACATCACCAGTGATGCTGCAGAAGCAGCACAGGGACAGGCATTGTCTGACCAGAGGACAATGCTGGCAGACATCTGCACATTCTCCTCCAGCCACTTACACTGCCCCTGAACTGACAGGCAGGAAGCTTCTGCACATCCCCCTGCCGACAACAGGAGCGGGAAAAGAGTGTCTTGAGACCTCTTTGAATGGTGCCCTCTGGGCATATTTTTGACCCTTCAATAAATCAGCTCCTTCATCTCTGACCTGGATGCTTTCCAGAGTTAAAAATAGAGCATGCTGGGAAACAGTGCATGTTCTCTAATTTTACCTAGTTCCTTTACTGCTTTCCTGCATATTAAAATGAAAGTTAGTATTCGAGTCCTCTCTTGGTCTCAGAAGGCTTCAACTCACTCCTAGTGATACCTGTCAAATTTTAGTATTATACAGATGTTACATTCATTCATAGGTAAATAGTTAAGCAGTAGCTACTGAGATGGGAAAAAACACCAACAGCAAGGAGACAAGGTCTTACACTGAGGCCCTGTAATGTTATTCTTCTATCAAACATTTTAAATAAGAAAGCTGCAGCTTACAAATGTTAGTCACTAGCTAAACTTCTAGAAAGCAGAACCCTCTCTGACAGAGACACATTCAGGGATAGCAGAAAACATCTTGTACAATCCTACTTACATTTGCACACAGTAATTTAGAAAGTCATCAAAGCAACTCAAACTTCAAAATGCACTAAACTAGACTTACAGCATAAATATGTTTGAGACAGACTGACTCCTTCAGGAAGCAGGTCAGACAGATGCTTGCTGTGTGCAGCATCACAGGACAAGTCAAGTCTGTGCTCCACAAAACCACCTATATGAAAACTGCATAAGCAGCCCAAAAGCCATTTACAGGAAATGTATCTGACTACGCAGTATTTCAGCCAAGGTTGAGTGTAGTAATTTCTAATCATGATAGCATGGAATATGTGCATGCAATAAATGCCTAGGCAATTGTAGATAACTTCTTGTTTGCTGATGCCTAAGTATACAAAACCTTTACTTAACCTGCCCTTAAAGCCTAGGACACTGAGAGAACAGTGCTCTAAAGCCAACTCCCAAAACCTCATATTTGGTACAACCACATTTTAACATGATTAAACCCAACAGTATACAAGAGAGCCACACTTTGATAAAAGAACTATGACAAGAGACCCATTCAAGACAATCTTGAACACATGGAGGAAAATTCATGAAATGCAATCTAATCAAGTTAAAGCCTGTGAAATAGGTAAGAGTTTGAGGTAATCACTGAGCTACATCAAATTAGGTGAAAGTCTATTGTATCAAAGGGCAGGCCAGCTAGGTTGTAACAATTGATAAGGCCCATGCCATCAAGACAAGGAGTTTCTGAACAGTGAGGGAAAAGAGCCAAGTTTTGTTAAATCACAGGAGCAATTCTAGATGGTAGTGAAGTCATGCTCCTTCAGGCAACAGAGGAGAACCAGTGAAACATTACCTGGAGTGAAACAAAACTCTGTCCTGCACTTGGAAGTCTGAGACTTCCACAGCACTACCTAATGGTGTTGGGTTTGGTTATGCAATTGCTCATTTTTTCAGTGGCATATTAATATGATACTCCAGTTTTCTGCTTATTTCATGCTCCCTTCCATACTATTACAAAAGTGGCAACAGATACTTGAGTATGCTCATGCTGCCAAACATAATTTTCTCTTGATTTAACAAGCAAAGAAGGGGTAAGATGCACCTAGTTTTAACTTGAGGAGGAAAAAGAGAGCTGGAATCCACAATGGAGAAGCAGACCACCACTGATTTTATCAGACTGTGTAAACTGGGATCTAAATATTTTGTGGACATTTTAAGAGAGTATTTTCCTCTTTCATGACTAAAAATCATTATTTTTTCCTGTCTAAAATAAGACTGCCAACATGCAGTATTTATTTCTGGTTTCACAGCATTCAGACCTTTGCCTGCAGAGACGCAGAGCTCTCATGCTGTTCATCTCTACTATTTCACCAACACATCACATAAAGGAAAGTCCAGCACTCTCCCCATGATGAATGCTTTACGTGACTATGAGTAATGAAGAGGACAAAACATCACTGAACAAAGAAACTAGAAGCATCTGGTAGATCAGTTTACTAGGTAAGCATAATTTAGATTATAGTCTTGAGAAGTCAGTCCCTTGTTCTGTCAGTTTATTATAAGGACAAGACTATTGTTGCACAGCTGCCATATATTGTGCTTGTACCAGGATTTCCTCAAAAAATCTCAGGTGTGATATGTTGAAGAATTACATGAAACACAAGTTTCCATTTCTTAAGCAAAGGTCTGAAAACGGAGGGCACCGTAAACCACCGTCTGCACCACTACTATTTATAACTCCACAGAAAAAAAGACATGCACTTTAATGCAGCTGAAGAATGCAAGGAAGAAAGTTGTTTACATTATACTGTTCTGTTTAAATAGTTTCTCAAGACAGGCTAATGTTTAAAACAGCTTGATAAACAGTGCTCAGTTCTCTGCAGGATTTTCATATTATTAAAAATACTCTCATTTGCTCTTTCTCCTTCTACCATTTGACTTCCCCTTTTGACTGTATTATATTATGGCATGACTGAGCAACCTTAAGAAGCAGCTCTAGCAGCTGTGCCCACAAAAAACCCACCTTATTTATAACTCCACCCTCGAATTTTTCAGACATGACCACCCTACAGCTATTATGAAACATTTCTTCATTCATGAACTTCAATAGTATATGTGAGTCATTATTACTTCATGGAATGCAATTAAAATGATGAAAACAAGGCTTTTTCTCAGGAGTGACTAAGCACTAATTAGTCAACAGACCATGCAACTGTAGCCATTTTCAGCCATAGCAGCAGGATGACAGAAATACCAAACCCCACCAGCTTTTAAGAGAAAGAACTCCAAAGCTGACATACAGCCTTAGAGTATGGGTTGTACAGGGTTTGAGTATGAAAGTGTGGGACAGACCACCACACAGTACCATTGAAACAGGCTCCCCAAAGATTAGGATGCTGAATTGTCCAGCAGAGCAGAAAAAAATCAGTGAACTTGGTTACTATAAAGCTCTGCAACTCACCTCTGCTGATGCGCTGCTTCTCTCCAGAGAGAATTCCAGGGCTGTCAATGATACTGATGCTCTTCAGGACCTCGTTTGGTAGCTGAGAACACATGAACCTACAGGAAAGGAGGGAAAAACCCCATTAACAATAGCTCTAGCTCACAGACTGTCGCTTGAGAGCTCCCCATTAGAAATCTTAGAAATTTTAGGAAGACTCAAGTGAGGTTCAAAAAAGTTTCTGCATCCTGGCAAACCTCTATGTTTCACAACCACATATGTTTAAGAGAAATTATGAAGTCAGGTTCTCAAAAAAGAAAACACAGGGAAACCTTGTAGAACTGTACATCTAATTGCTGATAAGACTTCAAATTTTGCAAAAGCTAACAACTTGGGCTTTAAATGCAACATTAAAAAGACTCCATCAAACCACCATTTTGCTAGGACCAAAATCAGTACACACAAGAGAAAATTCTTCGTGTACTCCACCTTATGCCCAAACTCAGAGACTGAAAAGGGGAGCAAGCAGAAAGCCATACTGACAATATGTTTGTTCCAGTACCTGCCACATCTCTCTCTTGCCTGATTTAGCAGTGTTTGAGTGATCCCTACTCCCTAACCCATCACTCTCCTCAACTGGGGCACCAGTGAAAAACACCAGTATTTAACCCGCAAACCCAGCTGAAACTATCACACTGCCAGAAGCAAGAGTTCAAATTACACACAGTATGCTCTAAACAATAACCTCCTGCCTCGGCAACGGGAGGCAAATTCATTGGTGGTATTACGGAAAAATAAATAATTCATGAGGACTCTGGGTGCAGGACGCTTGGTGTGTTACATGCAAGCTACAATGATGTCTCTGGAATAGTTAATGACTGAAGAACTTCACTGCCCTTCATCATAACCTGCCTTTAAGAGATTTGCATAAGAGCTTAATCTTCTTATCAGGGAGCAGCTGAAGATACTAAGGAGCACACAGAGTACCCCACACAGGGTTAAGCTGCAGCCTCAGGCTCCAAGATGGGGCTGCCCTACGTCAGCCTACGGCTTCACAAGGCAGGCTGCCTCAAAAAACAGGGTATCACAGACAGGAAACTGTAGCTGTGCCAAGGTCAAACAAGACCTTCAAGGCCTTGGATGATCTCAGCTAGGAAGGGTTCAGCCAGTCAAATATCAGATACAAAATGTAATCTATATCAAAATCTAGATGCTATTTCATACAGTACAAATCATTCAAAAGAAATTGGGAAGAAAAGAAGCCCTAACACCTCACTTCACCTACTGTTCTGCAGGAGACCTTGTAGGAATGAGCCTTTAACAAAAGCACACAGTGTGCCTTCTTGGATACAACAGAAATGGCAGCATCACCTGTGCCTTTCCCTGAAACCCAAAAGGGCATAACGGAACAGCAGCCATCCATGCCCGATGGAACCTGAGGGTATGTAAACATAATGTAAAATGTACTGTTTGCTTTAGTGGGACACCAGGTATCAGATATACCCCATATCTGAAGCAAACTCTTCCACTAGAGCTAATTTTCTACAAGCTTAAGAAATATTTTTGAAAGAGCTGTGAGGTACTATTTGAGAAAATCACATTATTTGAACTTGCCAAAACCTAAAGGCAGTGCTGTGTCAAAACAAACACATGACGTGGAAGCACAGTGGATGTGCACCAGTGACAAAGAAAATACATTTAATCATGTGAACCATTACAAAAACACATACATCACTAGTTCGTACAGCATGAAGTGGCTTTCATAAATTTGGAAGTGTGAAGACTGAATTTTCATTTATATTTTTTCTTCTCACTCTCATTAACCTTAGAAAGTCCAGTGCCTGTTCAGTCTCACCAAGATGTTTCTAGACCTATCTCATGGGAAGAAAGGCACCGTTATGCCAGCTGAACAATACAGCAGTGTCTTGGCTCAAGCACCACCCAAACTGGGACAGCTGGAAAGGACCCCACGACAAAATAGAGAATTACAGACCCCAGAAATGCAGACACTGCCATCTTTGCAGCAGTCATTAGTGGAAATGGGAGGAGAAAAGTACATGGTAAACACATAGGAAATAGAAGCATGAATTCAGAATTAACTGCTTGTTAGCTTTTAGAATATGTCCATAATATACAGATGAAAGATGGGTTAAAAGTCTTGCCCCAAACTAATATTCTAGACAACTTAAAACTGTAATGATAGTAGTATTTAAGTATCTCTTCAACACTGAGACTTATTTCTTAACATACCACTTCATGCAGGTCATGTAAGTGCTGCATCATAAAAAACAGAATACATACTGTCCACCCCAATGACAGACTTAAAGAAAAAGTGTCACAAAAACAGTTGTATGAATGAGATGACTGTAATTTCTTGGAACACACCAAAATAGACCAGGACCATGTATTTCTTCTCAGCAGCACTTATTTATTTACATGCTTTTCTGATATTATGCAATATTCTTCCCTCACCAGCATTCAAAGACACACTAGGTCCTGTCCCCCTTCCATTTCCTCCATACTTACTTATCCTGTATACTTTCTTAAAAGTATACAGGATAAGTAAGACATTAATAGAAGAACACCTCCCACATGCAGTGAGATACAGGGGACAATTAGAAGGGGTCACGAAAAAAGACAAAAGCAAGGTAACATCAATAAATTAATGCAGCTAATTACTAAGTACAAGCCTTGATTGTGATACCGTGTTCTTGTTTGTTTCATTTTTTCCATTACCTCAGTCCCTGTTTCCTGTCATTTGGATTGTTACACTTGGATGAAAAGGGCACTCAACTTCATAGTCTTAAGTGTTCATAGCCTCAAGTTCCTCCATAAAACAAAACACTAGGATTGGGAAACCACTTAAAAAATAAAAGAGGGGGGGATGGGACAGGGTGGGTGGAAGTAGAGAAAAGTCTGTTAAGGCAAGAGTGAAAAATGTAATACTGGATAAAAAGAACTGTCAGCATGGCAAACGAGAGAAGGCAAAGTAAAATATGTACTATGATTACAGGTAACGTGGAAGGAACTCAAAGATACTGAAGCCTAAGACAATTTCATCTCAGTGAAGTCATAAAGAGAAAGGAGTTTATAAGTTTTGAAAAATGCTAGGGAAAGATAAGCACCTAGATTTCTGCTGAATAACTAACACGTAAGTGTGACTGTTGGGGAAGATAAGGGCACTCAGAGCACTCCAATATAACAATATCATGGTCACCAAAGGAACTGGAATAATTGAGTCAGTTACTTTGAAAGTACATCTTTTTAGCTAGCCAACGATCTTGGCTTGCATAACAGTCGGAACCTGACACAACCAGTTAGATAATTTGGGCAAAAAATTACCTTGCCACTCATCCAAACAAACACCATTATTAGATGTTCTGGGCAAGTATTTGAATATTATGCAAAATACAATTTATACCATCTGTATTATATTAATTTTTTGTAGAGAGAGCACAATGGTGAAGGAAGGGAGAAGCAGAACAATGATCTGGAAGACAGAATATAGCCAACCATCTCAAAATTGTTATTTAAAATGGGACTTGACTACAGCTTCCCACAGCACACGTTCTTATCTCTGTGAAGTGATAGCCAAGCCAACTGTAAGCAGCTATAAACTTTCTTCTTTGAGTAAGCACAGCAATAGATAAAATTGTACATGATGAACTTCTAACATGCATGCCAGTATTTATCAGCCAAACAGGAAAGTTTATTGTTAAAAAGAACCAATTTAGATTAATTTGCTTACAAAGTGAGGCCTCCATGTCAACCTACCATCAAATACAGGAAGAAAACAAGGTGATTGCTCAGACAATGAGAACGGAGTTATTAGTAACTAACTTTCCACTGGAAATATTTAGCATGCTTCTTAAGTTTACTATCAAAATATTCACAGCCCCTGAACAAGTCTTCCCTTTTTACAAATACAAAGCAGAAGCTAAAACTAGCTCCCTGTTCTATAGAACAACCTGAACACTCAGGTAGTTGATAATAAACACTTAACAGCTTGAGGTTTTATTTTAACCATGGGGCACATATGAATCTTTTCCATTCTTGTAGGTCTTTTTATATATCCCAGATATTCACAATTTTAAATAGCTATCCCAAGATATCCAGTGAAATCAGTAGAAAGGAGCAAGACAGCAGCAAAGGGAAAACATTTGTTTCCTTTTTTTTTTTTTTTTTTTTGAATGGTAGTTCTTAATAGGTTAGGTAGTACTAACCTATCAGTTTTATTGAGATTTTTTGCATGAACTTATCCTGAGTTCTGCCTGGTGTCATGCCTCACAAACAAGTCACCCAATAAATCATTTCTACAGTTTTCTGTGAACTGGTTTTAACAATTATTTTTTTATTCAGACAACTGAATATCTCTATCATAATGATAGAGATAGTATTGCCTTTTTTTATTTGAGTCACCTGAACTGCCACCACTCCTACTTGTATTTGAATATTTATTCCATGCTGGTCAAAATAGAACGTGCCAAAATTTAAATGTAACCATCAGAAGGCAGAAAGCAAGATGATCTCACCTGTTCAGGAACGCATTTCCAAAGCGGCCGAGTTTCCGGAATGGCTTCTTGGGATCAACAACGAGGGCATTTCCAGGAACATTTCCTTCTGTTTCTCCATACATTACAGCAATGAAGGAATCTGTGGTAGGCTCTGGACCAATCCGCATGCCTGGAAAGTCTTGCTCAAGCAGGTATCTGGACGTGGAGAACACATAAATGTGTTTATACACAAAAGCTGTATTTATACTTAAATATGCCAAAAGAATGAATGATTGGGATCCATGGCAAAAGCAAATACCTACAATTTACTTGAAAATTCCCAAGGATATGCATATTCTATAATAATAAGATTACATTTCCCTGCATTTTATTATTTCTGTTAACTGGGGAAGGAGGAAGAGAACTGAATTAGTTTTTCACAACATCTAGGTAAAAGGATAAAGTAAATCCCTTTACAAAGATTGTGTGGAAAGCACTCCCCCAACTGCAGCATCTCAAGCATTTAAGTGATGCTTCTACCAAGGATCCGAGTGCTGCAGGTTACACTGCAACACACAGCCGCTTTTCTGAGTGTTCTCAAGCCTATGTCAGTGCTGCTGGCACAAAAAAGGGAATGGCTTGAAGCTGCCTGTCAGATCTAACCCTTTAATCAACTCGGTGTGATCTCACGAACTCTAACTCATCCTATCAGAGGCGAAGAGAACCATTATGAGACAATAAAAGTTTATCTGTTTGGGAGTGAGGAATTTTTTTCTTTTGACCTGTACATCAAAAATTAATTGTTAACTAAGTTAGATCTCCAGATATTTAGGCCCAACAGTAAAGTTGGAACCTTGCCTCCAAAAGGCATCAAGTCAGGTAGTGCTATACCACCAGAAACTATCTTGCACCTCCCTTTGAGTGGTCCACTGACAGAAGATACAGACAGCACATACTCAGAGGGCCAAGCCTTGACTTTCCAGACAACAGAGTCTGGAATGAATTCAGTGCATATTTAGGTATTAAAACCTGATGGAACCAGGGCATTTATTTACATAAAAAGCCTGCATCCCTTCATGGACTGCAAGTGCGAAGTAAAAGCAGCTTAAGCAAACCTCCCTCTAGCACACATTCTGTGACAATAGAATCCTTCCTAGAGACACAGACAACACTGCTTAACTTTAAAGCATGAATGTTACTGTTCTCAGTCACAAAAGCACCACCTCAGCGCCCAAGACTAAAACAAAGTGTGTTCAGTGTCACCCTGCAATTCTTAAAAAAACCCCAAACCAACACAATTTTAATTAAGTGCAATTTAACTATTTACATAATCAAAACTGGATTTACACAAGAATTCTTCTTCAGGCAGAGGTGGCGGTCCTGCATACAACCACAGGACTAGTTATGTTAAATTTATATTAAAACTGCTCTTTCAATAAAGGTTTATTCTGGACTTAATCCAACAGAGCTATGCCTATTCTGCTATAATTTCCTAAATCAATACTGATTTGAGAGGACTTGCTGGCTGCTTTTGCTGCAAAAACCATTTTACATGGTATCTATACTTGCTGAACAATCTCTGTCTTCAAATAAAGCATCCAAGCATTCACAAACTTTATAGATCAGTGCACAGAAGCTGAATTTAAGGAACTAAATATATGTTACATATTTCAAAGACTGTTTTCCACCAGCCTTAGCAAACTGGCTCCAGTTAGCTCAACCTATGATCAGGGAGCATGGAACAGTTATTTACATGAGATTTCCTGCAGCTCTCTCCTTCCAAAAAAAGAAACTGCAAAAATGCCAATGCCAAAACTTGTAAGGAAGGAGGAACATAAGAACAATCATGCCAGAACACGCCAAAGTCAATCTGTTTTATCTCTAAAATAAGTTGTACCTAGTGCATAGTAACAGGGAAATAAAACTGACCACTCTCCAAAAGCAAATGAAATAAGACTCAAACTTCTCTGCCCACATAGGTTTGTAAAATGTAGCAGATCCCTCACTGTACAAATTAGATCATGAAATGATCTAAATGAAATTCAGACAAAAATCCTTTAATTGCTCACCAGTTGAACCTCTCATGAAAATCCAGGGTTTTCAAGTGTTGTGGCAAACAGCAGAACACGTGGAACACCAAAGTGTGTTCCCACCTCTTCACAAAATACCACTGCAGACCAGAGTTCTCTAAAATGGGATGCCAAGGCAAACTCACAGGAGCCACTAAAATGTTCCCGACTGAAGTTATCCACAGCTTTGATTTGAAATATCAATTATACTTTTGTCTTCTAAAATAAGGTTTTTAACTTGCCATGATAAAAAGTTCTTTTTCAACATGGCTTTTCCTCATTGTCCTTCTTTTAACAGAGAAAGAGTCTCTAAGAGACTTGTAAATAAGCTCTTGATACAAACTGTCATTCCCAGACTTTTGCTGACAGAGGTAGTAACTCATAAGGTGACAGACAACATACACAAGAAGATGCTCCAAGAACAGCAGTGAGGAACATATACTGAATCAAGTGTACAGGAGTGAAGTCCCACATCCCAGGTCAAGGAAAACTACATGGTGGGATCCAAATGCAGGAGCAGACAGCTCCAGGGTAACAGGATAATTGCCATCTATCATCAGCTCAGAAATTATGGCACGATTACGGAAATTCAGTGGTGATGGTCTTGTAGATGCCTAAAAAAGTAATTTCATGGCCTGCTCATGAATTTGCTGCACGTGTAAAGAGTTAAGAATACAGAGTACTTTTAACGATTTCCAACATATCTTTTTGATGCTCTGAACTTGATAGTGCAAATTCAGATTAGCTGTTTATGGAAATGACCAAACCAGAATAAATGCTACTGAACTGCAATGATACTCCCAAGTTAATGTCATAAAGGCAGCTTTAAAAAACAGGTTTTTATAGCGATAACAACCCAGGAAAGCAAGACCTCCTTCCAAATACCAAGCCCCACCCAAAGTCACAATGCTCTGCCTGGTACAACTATTCAACACACACAGGAATCACTTTGCAGCACAGGTATTTTCCATTAAGATTGGCTACAATTGCACATCAAGAGTTAGTACAGACTAAAATAAACCTGTTCTTGAGCACTGGCTGTGCTCAAGTGTGATGGGTTTGGCTGGGACAATAGCTACTATGTGGCTGTGCTTTGGATCTGTGCTAAAAAGTGTTGACAATACAGGGATGTCTTCTTTACTGCTGAGCAGCATTTACACAGGATCATGGCCTTTGCTGCTTCTCACCCCACCCCATGAACAAAGAATTAAGAGGAGACACAGCTGGGACAGATGATCCAAACATACCCAAGGGATGTCCTGTACCATATGGCATCGTGCTTATCATATAAAGCTAGGGAAAGAAGGAAGAAGGAGACACTTGAAGTGACAGCATTTTCTCTTCCCATACTGTTATGTACGATAGAGCCCTGCTTTCCTGGGAATACCTGAACATCTGTCTGCCCAGGGAAAGTAGTGAATGAATTCCTTGCTTTGCCTTGCCCATGATGCTTTTACTGTACCTCTTAAACTGTCTTTAACTCAAGCCATGAGTTTTCTCACTTTTACCATTCTGATTCTCTCCCCCATCCCCCTGTGCAGGGTGTGAGAGGCTGTGTGGTGCTCGGCTGCAAGCTGGAGTTGTGAGGTGGACCAAGCCACAACACTTCTCAGCACGAAAGAACAGTTTTACTTACCCACACTCAAGGTAAGAGCAGTCTCCTGTAAAGTGAAAAGCTGCCAGTGTTTCTGTATCAAATGCTACATTAGTACAGGAAAATACCTGGATTTTCAGCATCTACAACTACATGTTCTTCTCACGAATTTTCAGCAGAGAAGGAGTTCAAAAAGGTTCACAGGAAGAATGCTTAAAAATAGCCAATGCCCCGAAGACAGTCTAGATCAAACAACAGACATCCTGTTGATTCTTCTCTCTTTGTTTTTACCTGGACTATAACCTTTCAGCTTTGCCAATAAACATTCATCTATGTTCCTCTGCAAGATGTATAGCCAGACTGTGGAAAACTAATTTATAAAGTTCCAGAGATAGAAAAGATTACTCAGAGTTGAATATCCTCATCATCTCAAGTCTAAATGCATTAGCTAGGCCACATTAATGCACAAAAGCAAGTGAGCTGGACAGAGCAGCACTGAACAGGGATACCCTGTGATACACTGAGAGATAAACTCATGGCTCCTTTATGGGGCTGCTCATCTCCATACTATTTACTGCACCAAGTATTCTGCTTCTTTTTTTTTAACACAGCAAAACTAACAGATGTTGGCTTTAGTGTAAGAATTCTGCTCTAAATATCTCAAAGCTCTCAAAAGTCAGCTCAGTTAAATATCAGGAAGTCTACAATTTTTAACATCTGAGTAATACCTGTAAGCACAGTAAAAGCACAGCCTGGCAATCTGAGGAATTTACTTCTGGTTTGTCTCATGTTGATAAGTTCTACAAAAAATCAGTATCCTACACTTTTAAAACAGAATGAAAGAAACCACCTATTTGCATGACTGCGTCCTCTCTCTTTTTCATACAGTACAATTCTCCTCACCTGTCCCTCCTTTCCCCACTTTTTTTTTTTCTACAACAGGCATGAGAAATTGAGGAAATTACAGAAGCTGCAAGGCCAAGCAGCTCTCATGTAAGATAACTGGCTCTCACCATACTCCCATTTCAATAAACTCAATTGGACAAGCACTAACGTTTGGATGTATTTGTTTGAATTGTCAGCATTGTCAAATATGTGAATAAAACTATCACCACATTACACCTTAGACAGCAAAACTGACTGGTTTCACTGCATTGTTCCAAGTGCCAAAGCGGATAAACAGCACTGAGTGAAAAAACACAAGAGCTGTTAGAAACCTGGAAGTGTTTGTTTGCATATCTTAATCCCCAGGGACATTTAGTCACTGGTACATCAGGGTTTTCCATTAAGACTTAGTGGAAGGAACTGGGTGGATATGGATGTGTCAGAGGTAGGAAAATGTGAAGTTCTCACGATAACATCTCAATCAAAGTAAATTCCAAATGAATATTTGACAGCTAAACAGAACTGTTATGTTCATACATAAACTCAATAGTGAACGCATAGGTAGACCTAATAGATCCTCCTAGGAAGTCAAGAAATGTGAACAAAAAGCAGTTTTAATTATTTTAAGTAGCTTTTAGTGATTTATGTAAGATTTAAAATAATGTTTGCTTATTAAAAGGTTTGGAGTAACAAATCCCCTATAGCACTACTTCTAAGAAAAATCATCTACAACAAATACAGGATTATAACAATCTTGAGAGGGTATGACATTTTTCCATGGGAGATTCAGCCCACCAGAGGGGAAATTTATTTCTGGCTGACCTGGACACTAGAACATTTCCTCACATCTTCTTCGAAGTCTTCCACACAGCACACAAGAACTTCTCTTTTTCTGCCCTTCTTTTTCTCTGAATTGGATTTTGAGTAACAGTCACTGTGACACTATTGTCTAAGTTGCTGCCCATCTTCAATGGAGCATTTTTTCATGCTGATTCAGCCAATTGTTATCTATGCTATAGAGAAAGAACACTGATGTAATGAATGCATATCATAGTGAGATCCTTTAGAAGCAATAAAAGATATTCTGCTACAGATTTGGGCTCTACAGCCAATGCCTGTTTTCTCCAATATCTTGTACAAGATTAAACTACTCTACAGGCTACCTAAAATGTGCACAGCAGAAAGAGGTAAGAGGGTGAAAAGAAGGGCACATCACAGTAGAAACCACCTCTTGCATCAAGTCAGGTATTTTAATAAAACACATGAGGAACCATCTTTGAAAACTTCATCTCTGTCAAAATTGCCGGGGCATCTTCATCTGGCACTGACAAATGCTGAAAACAACCTGGCAAGAGCTGTAATAAAGCATAGGTCTTTTCTCATTCAGACTGTACATCAGTATCAGTCAATCCTTTTGCTAAGCATTTTATTGTTACAGTGATAACAAGTTACTCACAAAGCAACAGTAGCAAAAATATAGGCAAGGCAAGGAATATTAATGTTTATAAGCACAATACTGACTAGTACTTCAGTCAAATATGGTCAGCTATAAAGGACAGAAAAGCTGAATGTCCATAAATCAAGAAGCTGTGTCCTCAGCCAAGGCAAACTCTTTAAGAAGGGGAGACACAGAGTTTTCTGTGAATTGCAAATAACAGAACAAAGCTGCTGACAGGCAGAACAAGTTCTGGTATCCACATATTTGTGACCATTCTGCCTCCTTCTGTATTACCTGAGCTCTCTCCATCCCTTCTCCATATGCCAAGTAACAAAACTTATCTGGAAATATACACAGACTAACAAGGCAACTGTAATTTTAATGAAGAAAATGAATGAGTATGCCTAAAGAACTGTTGGAAAAATCCAAATCAACAACCTCTGGCCCCATTCACCACCTTGTGACTGTGGAGATACTGAAACTAAGTTTCTTTTCTTTTAATTACAGCGCTATTTCTATTTTTAAAATATTCCTCTGAGCAATACCTCTTTCTGTGTTTGTGGAAATTCAGTAATAATCTGTAAAGAAACCATGTTCAACTTCAAGCTTTCAATTAGCTAGTTGTAAAACCTGAAAAGACACATGATTAGTTCTGTAAACATCTGAAAAGCTCTCAGGTGATTAAAGGTAAACACTGATCTTCAGGAGAGAGGGGAGGTGTTTTGCACTGCAAGAAGAAAACAGTGTTAAGGAAAGGCTGCCTGTAATCTTTGGGACTGAAAGATAAATATTTGTAAATTTTACAGAGGGTCTATAATGAACTTCAGCCACTCAACTTCAGATATAAGCAGGTCAAAATGTGAACCAAGTGACCCCTCAGTGTCTTTTGCAGAGTTGGGCAAAACCTTAGAGTGATTTGTAAGGGGCATGTGAGAGGGCAACTCAAACATACGCAAAATATTTACAGATTCATAGTATTGTGCTTACCAGAGATACACTTCAGCTTCCTACAAATGCTAAAGTTACTAAGAGACTTAGAAATAAGGAATACAGGAAAGACAGAAAATACTGTAACAGGCACAACACTGTTAAGCTGCCTTAGTAGCGACACTGCTTCTTCAATATAATTGATCAAAATAAAGGCACACGGAAGGGAAGACTTTCCAGATACCACGTGTTTTTTGCCCAAAACTCTCGTAACGTTAGTCTTCTACGATCATATCCGATCTGTGCATTAAACTGCTTTTGGGAAAGAGGAGGAGATCAGGTTAAGTGATCCCTCACGGCCGGTGCAGTCACACCGTTTTTGCACGAAGCTTCTGGTTTTCCTTTGAAATAACTCAGGGATTCAAAGAACTAAGAGGAAGTAGACAACGGGTTACACGTTCTCAGCAGAACATGAAATAGGGGTAATATTCTTGAACAGGAAGCAAGCGGCGAGCTAGAGAACGTCTTACAGGGTCGGGAGCGGCACCATCCTCACACAGCACGGGGGCCCTCGGTGAGCCCCGCTCGCTGGGAGGCCGCGGGCAGGCGCCAGCCCCGCCGCCTGTCACGGGCACGGCGCTGCCGGCCCCGGCTCGCACCCTGTCCCCGGCAGGGCTCGCACCCCGTCCCCGGCAGGGCTCGCACCCCGTCCCGGGCAGCGCTGCCCCGCCCGGGCGGGCTGGCCGCGGGGCGCGCCGCCAGAGCGTGGGAGGGATCTGCCGCAGGCAGCAGCCCCGCGGGCAGGAGGCAGCGGGGACGGCCGAGCAGCGGCGGGGCGAGGTGCGGGGCGCCGGGCGGGGCCGCGGGAGCGGGGGCCGCGCACGCCGGGGGTCGCCTACCTGATGAAGGTGGTCTTGCCGGTGCTGTACTGCCCCACCAGCAGCACCATGGGCTTGTTCTCGAAGTCGGCCTCCTCCAGGGCGGGCGAGTGGAACTCATGGAAGCGGTAGTGCTCCTCCAGCGGCAGCAGCTTGCGTATGTACAGGTCCCGCAGCCCGCCGGTCACCGTCTGCACCACGTCGGTGCCGCCGCCGCGCTCCCGCCCGCCGCCCTGCTTCCCCAGCCAGCTGAACATCCCGCCGCCGCCGCCGCCGCCGCTGCCACTGGCACTGCCGCCGCCGCCGCCGCGCCCCGCGCACGCAGCCGCCGCCGCCGCCGCGGGCCCGCCCCGGCCCCGGCGAGAGGCGGTGCCGGCAGCGCTGCCGCGCTGCACTCGGCGGCGGGGCCGGGCGGGGCCCGTCTCCCTGCAGCACACACCCTTGGAGCCGCGTGGGATTGGGGTTTTCCTGAAGGGGAAGTTGGTCTGGTTGGTTTTTTTTTTTCCTCTTCTCTTCTTTTTTTCCGAATCCGAGGATTTTTTTTATTATTATTTATTTTTGGCCACAAGTCCGCCTCTCTGGAAGTTAGTCGTGCCTGCTGCTCCTCTGCGCTAAAATCTCAGCCCCTTGTGATGAAATCCTGAAACACTTTGACAGCTCCGATCTGAACGTAGGATCGGCCGAATGCTTTTCGTGTTTTTCTGGTGATGGTTGCTGTCTCTGGATGCAAAAGAAATGTGTGACTAAGCGCCCTGGTGTTTTAGCTGCGGCATCAGGCAACTGTTTTAAACACAGTGAAAAATCTTGGTATAACATGGAAATCTTTCGGTGAGACGTGTGTAGAAGGTACAGCCATTAGTTCCAACCTTAGGTCCCGCATTATCTTTAGCCACATAGGAGGATCGCCTTGCCCTTTGATTTTACAGGAGATTTTAGTGCAATGTAACACCAGATTCACTACAGCCTTGGGGAAATCAACAAAACAAGTATTTTTTGTCCTCTGACAATTACGTTTGTGCTCACTAACTAAAATAAATAAATAACCCCCCCCCAAAAAAACCCAAACAAACAAACAAAACACACACACACATACAAACAAAAACAAAACCCCCAAAAAACAACCAAAAAACCCCACCTTGGGATCTCAATTAAAAGAAAAGGAGTGGAAATTTTTTTGCTGAAACTGTGTTTAAA